>NW_026294492.1:6556250-7815000 GCF_007827085.1 Peromyscus californicus insignis
AACCTCAAAACCATTAGCACAGTCAGGTCTGGGGCCCTCCACACAAGGGCCAGTGTGCCAGTCAGCCCCGAGACGAGCTGGCCTGCCAGGGCTGGCTACAGCCTTCCCAGTGGCTGACAGCCAGGCCAGGAGCTGGCCTGCGAGTGTCTGGCCCAACTGGCCAGCGACTGCCTTATTCAAACTAGCCTTGCTGTGCAGCTGGAAGGCACGTGACCTTTCTCCTACTTCCAGCTCTGGCCTCCAGATGATTCCAGGCCTCTGAAGTTTGCAGACATCACGTGTTCCTGGCACGGAGGCCTCCCATCCACTCCTGGCTCTGGGCTGGCAGGCTGCTCTAGAGAGCAGAGCACACAGCAAGCAGGGTCCACCTGCAGGACAGTAGTGCCCTGCAGTGCCAGAGCCAGGCCCAGGTCTACCTGCAAGGGACCTCAGAAGCCCTCTCTGCCCCAGACTCTACCCTAACATGGCTTCTTTCCACCCCTAGGCACCTGTGAGGTGAGGGGAAAGGGGAAAGCTCCGTCCAGATGTTATTAGCCAGGGCCTCAGGGTGCTGATGCTGTATTAGTGACTCAGTCCCGACTGCAGGACCCACCTAAGACTCTAGTCTCTATGTAGGCACCACAGCCAGTGTCCCCTAACGCTGCCTCCATCAACAAGGGCCTCCGGTGGGGACAGGAATGTGCCCTTTTTTTTCCTTAAGAGAAAGAAGGTCATGGGTAGAAACTGGTCCATACATGGCTGGGGGATGGCTCTGTTGGTATAGTATTTGCTTCATGAGCACGAGGGCATGGGTTTGAATCCCCAGCACCTGTAAGAAAGATGGATGCAGCTGTGTGTACCTGTAACCCTGGTGCTAGGAGGGTAGAGCCAGGAGGATCCTTGGGGCTTGTTGACCACAGTCTAGCCAAACTGGTGAGCTAGAGACCTATCTCCAAACAAACAAGCAACAAGAAGGAAACTGGAGAGACGGCTCAGCGGGTAAAGGTCCTGGCTGCACAAGCCTGGATGCCCGAGTTCAAGCACAGAACCGTATAAAGGTGGAAGGAGAGAACCATCTCCTAAAATATTCCTCTGACGTTTGCGTGTGCATCATAGCAGGCATGCACACACACGATGATCATCGAGATAAACTTTGTAAAAATTTAAAAAGTGAAGTAGAGACGGATTAAGGAAGATGCCCAGCTTCAAGCTCTGACCCCCACACATGTGTACACATGGACAGACAGACAGACAGACAGACAGACACACACACACACACACACACACACACACACACACACACACACACAGAGAGAGAGAGAGAGAGAGAGAGAGAGAGAGAGAGAGAGAGAGAGAGAGAGAGAGAGAGAAAGAAGCTAACACTCTACCCAAATGGAATCTGCAGAACTTGGTGTGATGGTGTGGTGGTACCACGGAGACGGCATGACAGGACAATGTCATGGTTGGTGGCACAGTGACATGATGAGGACATGCTGGTGACGGGGGGAGAAGGGCCTGAGAGTCAGATTTAGTCAGCACCACCACCCCACTGCCCAGGGCGGCTCTGCTGCTTCAGCTGAGGCAGATCTTAGCAAGCCACCCAGGAAGCGCTGTCCCGGGGTGGGCTCCCCTCAGGCCTGCCTTCCCTCCAGTTCCTGGTGCCTGGGCCTTCCCAGGCTGAGGCTCCGGGGCTTCTGCCTACAGCTGTCCCTCCTGAGAGGCGTGCCCACCCCCTTCCAGCCTATGAGGAGGGCTCCAGCACACCCTCGAGGGGTCCCCTTGAGCTTAGAAAGCTTCTTAGCTAAAACCTTGCAAGGACAGCTACACCCATGGAGGGGGCTTCAAAGCTCAGGGGCTCACAACCGTAGAGAGGGGAATCTAGAGGTGGTCCCCTAGACTAAAGACACATGCAGGCAGCTGCCTGGAGTCCGCCCTTTCCTGCTGGCCGTGTGCCGGTGAGTGGCCACCCTAGCTGTGAGCTGTAGTTACTGCAGTCTGACAGTGGCACACAGATCCAACCTCTAGGGCTGTGTGAAGGTGGAGTCAGTACCCGTAATCCTAGCAGCTGGGAGGTGGACGCAGGAAGAGCAGTAGTTGAGGCTGGCTTTCCTAGGTACTGGGATCCAAGCTAGCCCGGGTTATATGCAGCTCAGGTGGTAGATTGATGGCCTAGCATGCACGAGGCCCTGAGTCTGAGCCCCAGGACTGCACAAACAGGGCACGGTGGCACACGCACAAATGTCAGCACTCGGGAGGGAGAGGCAAGATGAGTCAGATGTTCAAAGTCAATTTTAGCTACACAGCTAGTTGGAGGCCAACCTGGGATACGTGAGACCCTGTCTCAAAAAAAAAAAAAAAAAAAAAAAAAAAAAAAAAGACCAAAATGTTAAATAAATCAAATTTTCAATAGATAAATGTAACATATAAATCATTAATACACAAGTTAAATTTGTAATGAGGAATTTATGTAATTCAAAGCACACACACACCCATGAAATACAGTTTCATTTACAAGATAAAAAAGAACTCTTTGCAGTAGGGTCACCTAGCAGAAGTGTCTGAGGCCAGGGACCAAAATGAGCACTGAGTCAAAGGAAGATCAGCCCGAGACCCAGTAAGGTCTGTGATCCAGCCAGACCAAATTTACCTGTCTCAGAAGATGCCAGTTACCAAAACAAAAAACCTCCTTAAAAGCAATTTGGTAATCAAGCCACCCCCAACGGCTGACCTCGGATGATCCTGGCCTCTTCCTCCTTCCGAGGCTCTGTCTTAGGATGTTGCCTTCCCCCCACAGGGCCTTTCTCGAAGACTCAGAGCCAAGGCCTGCCCCCCCACAAGGCAGGAGCCTCTAGTTCCCCGAAGGACTCAAGAGCAAACATTTAGACTCTCTTAGTTTGCCCAACTGTACCAAGGCCTTTGCTCTGGAGATAGAGCTGTGTACACAGCAGTCACATGAGGCTCTCCTCTCACCCCTGGGGCTGGTGGGGGCTGAAAGAGGACCTGGAGGGGTCTGGAGTCCCCCACAGGGTGGCATCTGGAAGGCCCTAGCAATGCAGAGGCCAGGAGAGCCTGTGAAACCCCTGAGAAATGTGTGAACACGCAGTCTTGTCTGCAGAATTCACCAACTGTGTGTGTGTGTGTGTGTGTGTGTGTGTGTGTGTGTGTGTGTGTGTGTGTGTGTGTGGCGCAGGGGGGCGGGCTGGTACCTCGTGACTGTTTGGCACATGTTCATGGACATGTTCCAGGGCGAAGGAATAACACAGGACAGAAGGTGCCCTGACATTCCTCAGGTACAGGGGAGTCACATAAACAAGTCACTTGTCACAAAGGTGCCCAAGGAGTGGAAGGAACACAGAGCAGATCTAGGCCCAGCCGGAGTGCCAGAGACTTCCTGGGAGTCTAAACAGAGGCTGCAGACCTCGAAGGAGTGTGTGCGAGTGTGTGTTGGAGGTGTCAGAATTCCAGAAATCAGAGTGAGTGTGCACAGAGTCCAGAAAATAGGCTTTCTGGGTATGGTTGTTGTGGAGTGACTCTGTAGCCTGATCACAGGCCCATGTAATGTTCCAGTTAGGACATGACATATAAGCCAAGCTGAAGAACTCTAGGGGCAGCCCTGGCTGCATCCTTGAGAGGTCCACGGGCTCAGATGTACAACTAGGAAGCTGGACAGGTTATACGACACTGTAAACATCACAGAGCTGTGACCTTTGAGAAGGACCCATGGCATGTCGGCCTTCTGCCTAGAAGCAGCCTGCACAAACTCTGACACACGCACGCACGCACGCACGCACGCACGCGTGCACAGAGAGAGAGGGGAAGGAGAGAGGGAGGAAAGACAGAAGACAGAGAAGCTGTGGGAAAACAGAGAAACAGAGGGTAGGGTTCAGGGTCACAGACAGGGCTAGAGTACGTTCGGCTCTTGAGAGGAGAAAGTTGAACAGGTGAGGCGCTCCAGAAAGTTCCACAGCGTTTCTGAGGGTCCAGTAAATAATAGCCCGCACCTGTGCAGGGGGCCATCCCACAAAGCTTGGCAGTGAGCTGTGGAAGCTGGGGGCACAGGGGAGGCCCAGGAGGCCCAGGTGTGGAGACCGAATCCGTTATTTTTCCCACGGCCGTGACAAAATACTTGAGAAAAGCAGCCTTCAGAAGGATTTGCCTGTCTGGCTCCCAGTTTGAGGGTGCACAGTTGTGCTGGCTGGTTTTATGTCGACTTGACACAAGCTTGAGTCATCTGAAAGGAGGGAAACTCGTTTGAGATAATGCCTCCATAAGATACAGCTGTACGGCATTTTCTTAATTAGTGATTGATGGGGAGGGCCCAGCCCATTGTAGGTGGTGCCATCCCTGGGCTGCTGGTCCTGAGTTCTAAAAGCAAGCCAGTAAGTAGCACCCCACCATGACCTCTGCATCAGCTCCTGCCTCCAGGTTCCTGCCCTGCTTGAGTTCCTGTCCTGACTTCCTTCAATGATGGACCGTGATGTGGACGTGTAAGCCAAATAAACCCTTTCCTCCCCCAACTTAATTTTGGTCATGGTGTTTCGTCATGGCAATAGTGATCTTAACTAAGACAACAGTCTAATATGGTGGGGACGAGCTGGCAGCAGGGGCAGGTGGCCTCTGCAGTCAGGAAGGAGGGAGGGAATAATGTTGGTGTTCAGTGTGCTCTTTATTCAGTCTGGACCCCAGCCCATGGGATGAGGCATCTGTATTTAGGTGGCATTCTCCTAGTTCAGTGTCTGAACACAGGGTCTGCTCTCTGGCATCAAGTGCCCCGTGGTATAAATGGCTAAACCAGAATATAAGTCTTAGGTTCCTGTGCGACCCACACTGGCAGGGACCTCCATCCTAGGCTGACATCTGACTCAGTTAAGGTTTCCTGGAAGCAACCTCATAGACACGCCTACAGATGTGTTTCCATGGTGATTCTAAACCGGTGGGAATTGGCAATGATTGGTGACCATTACAAAGATTGAAATTCTGACCAGCCGGGGTGAAGAGAAAATACCAAACATGTCAACCTCTCTGTAGGGACCTCAGAAAAGTCACCCTTAAAAGTTCAGTTTGGCCGGGCGGTGGTGGCGCACGCCTTTAATCCCAGCACTCGGGAGGCAGAGCCAGGCGGATCTCTGTGAGTTCGAGGCCAGCCTGGGCTACCAAGTGAGTTCCAGGAAAGGCGCAAAGCTACACAGAGAAACCCTGTCTCGAAAAACCAAAAAAAAAAAAAAAAAAAAAAAAAAAAAGTTCAGTTTGATGAGGCATCATTTGCATGCAATAAGAATCACCACCCTTGCCGGGCTGTGGTGGCGCATGCCTTTAATCCCAGCACTCAGGAGGCAGAGGCAGGCGGATCTCTGTGAGTTCAAGGCCAGCCTGGTCTACAGAGTGAGATCCAGGACAGCCAGGACTGTTTCACAGAGTAACCCTGTCTCAAAAAGAAAAGAAAAAAAAAAAAAAGAATCACCCCTTTACTTAAAAGTCTATGAGTTCCGACAAACACAAATAGTCATGTGATCACTGCCACAACCAGGAACATTTCCACCACCCCAAAGCAGCCCCCGTGCCCTTTGGTTATCACATCTTTCCTGCTCTAGCCCCTCGTGAGTGCTGTATTGATTTCAGTCCTCGAGGGGACACACTCGGGGAAATGGGGGGAGAATAAGGTGGGTGGATCATAAGTTGATCCCTAAGACCTAGATGAGAAAGCTGGGTGTTGGGAGCCTCCCTCCTGGACTGCTCTCCCAGAGGACCTCCTAGCACCCATATCTGGTGGCTCACAACCGTCTACAACTCCAGCTCCAGGGGTATTGTCGTAGGGTTTCTCTTGCTGTGAAGAGACACCATGACTGTGACAACTCCTATAAAAGAAAACATTTATTTGGGGCTGGCTTACAGTTCAGAGGTTTAGTCCATTATCATCATGTCGGGAAGTATGGCAGGCAGACATTGGTGCTGGAGAGGTAGCTGAGAGTTCCACATGTAGATCTGCAGGCAGCAGGAAGAGAGAGTGACACTGGGCCTGGCTTGAACATCTAAAGCCTCAGAGCCCACCCCCAGTGACACACTTCCTCCAGCAAGGCCACACCTACTCCAACAAGAACACACCTGCTAATAGTGCCAGTCCCTGTGGCGGGGTGTGAGGGTGGTGATGTCATTTCCCTTCATGGTATCAATGCCTCTGGCCTCCCACAGATACCTGCACTCATGTGCACACATACACACACATTAAAAAATCAATCTCTTCTTGAAATCTTGGTGAAATGCTTGTCATCAAGTGCTGAGCAGGCAGATTCAGGGATATTTGTTGGGCTTATAGACTGGCCAGCCCAGCTTACTTAGTGAATTCTAGGCCCGTGAGTGACCCTGTCTCAAAAACAAACAAAAAAACCAGTGCCTGAGGAACACCACCCAGGGTTGTACTCTGACTTCCACAACGCTCACCCACACTTGTGCATGCCCTCCGCCACATACAAACATACACACTCATGCCGGGCAGCAGACCATGAAAGAAGGCTTCTCAGGGAAATGCAGATGCCTCACAAGGCAGGTTCAGCTGCACTGCACCTTCAAAGATGGGTGGAATCGGCAAGTAAAATAACTTTCCAGGACAGGCGTGGAGCTGCTCGAGTGCCTGTCATCTCAGCAAAGCTGGGGCATGAGGGTCATGAGTTCAAGGCTATCCTACACTACTCAGCAGCCTCGTTTGAACCACAAAAATCTAACCCTTAAAATCACCTGTTACTCGAATGTGTGATTTAATGACTTTCTCTTGAATTCTCTTCTCCTTGGTGGGGCTCACACCCTCTCTCTGCAGCCCTGGTTTGGCACTTCTCAGCTGATGTCGTTTCCAAAGCATTTTCTGAAGTTCTTGGTAACGTCGGTTTTTAAAGGATTTTTATTGTTATGTGTACAGGTGAGTATAAGTGCCCCAGATGGCCAGAGGCGTCAGATTTCCCCAGAGCTAGAGTTACAGGTGATTGTGAGCCACCCAGTGTGGGTGTGGGAATCGAACTCGGGTCCTCTGCCAAGAGCAGTACATGCTCTTAAGCACTGAGTTATCCCCTCACCGCCCCCGCCCCCAGACCCTGCAAAAATCAAATTTTAACACGGTAGAATACTTTCCAGTGTCCATGACTAGTCAGCCAGTCCTGTGTGTCAGGGCCTTTGGTTGTGTGGCCCTGCATTAAGTACTTGCCCCTCTCCTGGTTCTAATGAGTGTCTGAAGATGCCCAGGACTGGAATGAACTGACCCAAAGATAAAAACGTTCAGACATTCTCGATGCAAATTGCCCAAATGCTTTTTATAGGAAGTTTCATGAGTTTAAACTCCCTCCACATGGTTCATATGTTGTAACACGAGTTTACGTGCCTCCTCCCCACCTTTCTGTCCCCAGGACGGAGCCCAGGACACAAGCCCAGTGTCACCCCTCGCAACATTCTAGCCACACTTTTGCAAAGGAGGAGGATACGGGGTCTTTGGTAAATATAGTGGCCCATTTCCTTGACTGTGCAGGGAGAAGATATCCACCCTGACAGACACTCTAGGAATCAAGTTTTAGCCTGGGGAGGAGGTACACGGAACCTCTGGACTCTTTCTAGAGCACCTGTCATGGAGGTGTAGTAGCCCTTGGAGACCTGTGATCTTGGGTTCCTTGTCGAGAGGAAGGAAACTGAGGACGACACGGGGCAGGTGGCATTCTCCTGGTTCAGTGTACTGGCTCAACACCGGCTCTGTCTCCTGGGTGGCATTCTCCTGGTTCAGTGTACTGGCTCAACACCGGCTCTGTCTCCTGGGTGGCATTCTCCTGGTTCAGTGTACTGGCTCAACACCGGCTCTGTCTCCTGGGTGGCATTCTCCTGGTTCAGTGTACTGGCTCAACACCGGCTCTGTCTTCTGGGTGGCATTCTCCTGGTTCAGTGTACTGACTCAACACCGGCTCTGTCTTCTGGGTGGCATTCTCCTGGTTCAGTGTACTGGCTCAACACCGGCTCTGTCTTCTGGGATCACAGCCCCTGTGGTATGAATGGCTAAGCCGGAATGTGAGTATCAGGCTCGTGTGGAACCCACACTTGCAGGGACCTCCATCCTAAGTTGATGATTGTCCCAAGCTAGCCTCTCTATGAGGGTAGGAGAGCCGGGCTGGGCTGTGAAAAGGAAAGCTGAGAGGAAACCATGTTGAGGACTTCCTTATCTTCCGCAGAGACCCCAAGAGTGTGGTCACCCTTTTCAGAGAGCCAGTGACCCAAAATCAGACCAGCTGAGAGCTATGTAAACCAGGAACCCCTTCCTCGACCCCCCAGGATATACCAGGGAGCCATGTCCCTGGAGTTTTAGCGACTCTCCCGATGGGGCAGGAAAGAGGCCTCATCTGTAGCCTGGGTCAGCAGGGCCACTGTGAGCATCCAGTCAGACAATGTGAGGGGGTTCAAGGGACGCCTTCATTACAGGACACACCCAGAGACAGGGCCACACAACTCTACTCGCCACACCGAGAGACACCCTACAAACCCTAGCGCCCCCAAAACTGAGATCTGCTTTCACTTTCTTCCCACAATAAACTGCTGTACCCCATGACCACCCCTACCATTCATGATTGTCCACACCGCCCCACCATTCATGATCGGCACCGCCCCTTCCCCATGCTGAATTTGAATGGGAGTCCTTGTGTATTTACTTATTTCTTTAAGTGCTGGGAATTGAGCTCTGGGCTGGTGTGTGATGGACAGGCACTCTACCCGAGCTATACCCTGAGCTCTCTTTTTACTTTCCAGTTTGACGAAGGGGCTCACCAAGTTGTCCAGACTGGCCTCAGACTTGGGATCTTGTTTCTGCCTTCCTTACACTGGGATTTTCAGGAGTGAAGCCACAGAGACCATCAATCAATCACCCTCAGTAGTCTGAAGACTTCCCTTGGACTTTCAGGGACCGCGACACTGGTGTATGTGAGTTGGTTTTTTGTACTCTAATTATTTTATTTTATTTTATTTTATTGCACATGTATGGGTGTTTTGCCTGCATGTGTGTCTGTGCACCATTTGTGTGCTTGGTGCCTGCAGAGGTCAGAAGAGGGCATCGGATCCCCTGGAACTAGAGTTATGGACAGTTGTGAGCCACCATGTGGGTGCTGGGAATAAAACCTGGGTCCTATATAAGAGCAGCCAGTGCTCTTAACCACTAAGCCATCTCTCCAACCCTGGGCTTGTGGTTTTGACACTGAAAAGAATTTCAGGACTAGCCGGTTTATGATAGAGCAGACTTGGTGATTTTGTTGAAGATATCTTAAGGGTTAAGAGAAAGAGAAGCACTCAGAAAGAAAGACATACCTCCGTCGGGTTCTGTGCTTCCTCGAGGAGCATAGGGGAAAGTAAGGTACGGGAATGTGATCCTTCAAACAGAGCAGGAGAGATAAGACACACCCAAGTGTGGGTGAGGGCTTCTCCGTGGAGAGTCAGTCACCTGCCTCAGCATTAGCCCTTTACACCTTTTTGGTGGCTCTCAAGTTACATCTCAAAAGTTGCGAAGACACCTTTTTTTTTTTTTCTTCTCTCCTGATCAGAGAGAGGTGTGAGGTGACTCTGGAGATAGTGGAATTATAATCTGATAAAAGAAGGCCAGGAGTCACTAGGGTTGACAAGCCGGCAGGTCCTTTCCTGAAAACGGGGCTTTCCGGAGAGATTCCTAGAAAATTGCAGGTTTGTGGCTGGGAAGGGAGAGGCTAGGAGCAGCTGTGAATTGTGCTGGGACTCTAGTCCAGCTGCTGACAGAAGCGTCCCCTGGATTCCAGGGTGAGGGGCTTCTTTCTCCTTTTGAATGACCCCAAGGACATTTGAATGTCCCCTGCCTTGGGGTCACCCTGCCTGGCTCTTTACTTGGGTGGTTTTGTTTCCTTTCGTGATGTCTCTGATCCGAGTCTGCCATTAAGCCGTGTAGGTAACGGAAAGGCATTGAATTTGGAATAGGGCAAACCTGGGCTGGGGGCCTTTCACAAGCCACCTGTTTCCTTGGTGACATCCTCACAGGTTGTTAGGACAGATGGGACCGTGCATTGATAGCACCGTGAATGCCACACAGATGCTCTTGTGAGCAGCTGCGTGGAACTGAGATGAAGGTCGTGTCCTGATTTTCCTTGTAGACCTCACATCTTGGAAGGGTGTCGTGTGTGTGTGTGTGTGTGTGTGTGTGTGTGTGTGTGTGTGTGTGTGTGTGTGTACATAAACACGTATGTCAGACTTCTTAGCATGCATGAGCTACCGTGACATTAGACATTAAAATCTCGTTTCAAATATCACCATATTAAAAAATTTGACAAAACAGTCCGTTAACCACATCGCCAATTTACTCATGAGGTCAAAGGTCAGCGCAATTACTCATCAAGGAAATGCAAATTAACGTCCCAGTGAGAAGCCTCCGCCCCAAGCCCACCAGGACAGTGAAAAGAAAGCCCGCTGGCAATCATACCTGGGGAGAGGCGGAGCCATTGGGAGTCCACTCTTGCTACTGAGAAGCAAATGGTGAACCACTCTGAAAAACCAGTCTGCTGAATAAAAACCAAAACTGCACAGGAAAGCGTCCAGACTGTCTGACTGCATTCCTGTGGATTTCTGTAGTGGCAAAAGGCAGATGAGTGGGTGCCAAAGCCCGGAACTGGAAGAGCCAAGATTGACTCCAAAATGACACAGGCCGTGTGATACAGGGGCCTTTACCCAGCCTCACCGCCTCCAAGCCCACGTGCCCCAGACTTACCCCGCTTTCTCTCCTTCTCAGATGGAGTTTTGTGTAGCCTGGGCTAGCCTCAAACTCACTATGCATCACAATGGAGATGTCCCCAGCTCCTGACCGCCCAGCCGCCTCCTCCCACACACGGGGATCACAGGTGTGAGTCACCCAGGTTCTCCAGGCCCCTCTCTCTGCTCTTTCCTCTCACCCTACACACACAACCCCTTGTCCTCCCTGCCCCCTGTAACGGTCAGCTCAAACCTGGCCAGAAAATGGGGTCCTGACCGCACAGGCTGCTAGTGGGGAACAGTCTCCTGTCTGCCTCGGGCACCTCTCCTTACAGTTCCTCTGTCCACTATCGGGTCACTGTGGACTCAGTCTCTACCCTAGACAGGTGCACTCTGGGAAGGCAGTCAAAGCTGGCTGTCTGGGGGACCCTAGGCCCAGCTCAGGCCTTCAGGAGGGCTACTGAAATAATGCCGAGGACCCTGGCCACTGTCTGCAGAGTCAGGATCATTTAAGACACACAAATGGGGAAATCTTAGGGATAAATGCTCCCCAAGGCCAGGCCTAGTCAGTTCAACTAGACCATCTGAGTCCCCCTGGAACTTTCTAGAAAGTGGAGGGGGGAGAGACGGCTTGAAGCCACAGGAGCTCTTCTAGCCCCATTTTGGCCCCCTCAGAAGGAGAACCTGAGGTAGAGCAGAAAGGAGCCTGCCTCCATAGGCCACCTCCTCCCAACACCCTGGCAGAAGGGGAAGTGACGGCCAGGCCCACCCAGTAGGCCAGGAGGGGTTTTCCTAGGTAGAAGCAAGGCCCTCAGAGAGAGGTCCTATGTAACCAAGAGTCCCACCCAGGGGAAAGCACCAGCCAAGACACCCTGGCCCCTCCCTTTCCTTCCCAAGACAGGACTTTGTAAACCAGAGCCAGGAAGCCAGGCAGCTGGGAACTTGAATGGCCTCCAAACCCTGCTCTGAAATAGCTGAGTGGGAAAGTGTAGTAGAGTCCAAAAGGGGTTCTGGGGCCTCACTGGAGGACAGTACGCTCTGGAGTGTATCCTGAGACCACCCGAGCTGAGGTGGCCTACCTCCCAGAGTGTGAACCGAGCGGTGTCAGTTCATATAGCAGGGTTCCTGAATGACTCTATCTCCAGTCGCTGCCAAGGTCTCCCCAGGTCCTGTGTGCCCAAATGATTGACAGCCTCTCACATGTGTGAGACACCCAGCTGGCTCCTTCTCATCCAGGCCTAAAACACTAAGCCACTTCCTCAGGGGTCCCCACACACAGTGGTTCCAGCACAAGGGCAGGAATGGGTACAGCTAAGCAAAACATTAAAATAATAGTCTGTGGGTACCTCAGCAGACTGTGAGTGCAGTGTTTATGAGAGTGTCATCTTGATTATGAAAATAACTCAGCTAGCGGCGTTCCTGGGCAAACAGGATTCACAGTGTCTATAAAGAATGAGGGAGTCAACAAAGTGGGGGGGCAGTGAGTTTGGGCCTGGATGGGAGCCCTGGGATACAGAGAGTGGTCTCCAGCTGAAATCATACACCTTTGAGTACATCTATGGGTAAGACCATTCTGAACCACATCACAAAGGGGGTGTGTGTGTGTGTGTGTGTGTGTTCACAAGTAGAAAACATCTGCCACCTGTGATCTGCCCTGTGTCTTGTCACTCTTGAGGCGAAGCCCTGATCCCGGTGCCGGGACTTCAGGAAACAGGGACTCTGGGAGTGAGGGGGCGCTGAGGCTGGGGTCCCAGGATCGGGACCCGGGGACTCGTGTCCTCCTCAGGACAGCCAGACAGCTGCTGGAGTTCTTTTTGCCATGTAAGATTGCTCAACCTGCAGTACGATCGGGCTCCCCCAAACCCCGCCATCTGACCCCCCATCTCACACCCATTTGTGGTGGCTTTTGGCAGCACTTTTGGAACACTTGGGACAGAAAAGGGAGGCTCAGTTCAGGAAATGCGGGAGAGACGGCCGTTAGGGGAGAGAGTAGCGGGGAGAGAAAGTTTTACTTTCTTTTAAAGTAGTTTTCTGTATTTCTATTTTCTATTAAGAGGACAAACTGCTTTTATACTCTACAATCATTTAAATTATTTTATACAGTGACTAAAATACATTTTCAATTGTGTCAATTATAAGAATACTTTAAGGATTTGAGGGGGTGGGGAGTGATGGGTATGTGGGGGTATGGGTGTAGGGGTAGGTGTGGGTGGTGATACTTTGTGCTCTAACAAATAAAACTTACCTGGAAATCAGAAGATGGAGCTAGCCACTAGTCAACCATAGAGGCCAGGCACTGGTGGTGCACACCTTTAATCCCAGGACTAGAGAGGTGGCGACAGGAGGTGATATGGCTGGGCAGAGAGAGGAATATAAAGGGGGAGGGAGACAGGAGCTCAGACCTTTCAGGTGAGAAGTTGGCGTGGTAAGAGGTGGCTGTGACTTGCTCCTTTGTCTCTCTGATCTTTCAACATTTACCCCAATATCTGGCTCCAGGTTTTTATATTAAGACTAATTAGGATTTGCGCTACAGGTGTAGGTGGGTGTGGGTGTAGGGGTGGGTGTGGGGGGTGAGTGAGGGGTAGATGTGGGGTGGGGTGGAGGTGTTGAAACAGAGTCTCACTCTGTAGCCTTGCTGGTCTGAAACTCTCTGTGTAGACCAGGCTAACCTTGAGCATGCAGTGATCCTCCTGCCTCTACCTCTTGAGTGCTGATATTAAAGAAATGAACCACCATGGCCCAGGCTATTTATTTACTCAGGCTGTCTTGGAATTTAGGAGAATCCTCCTGCATCAGCTTCCTAAGTGCTGGAATTGCAGGTCTAATCAAGGGTTTACACAGGAGACTCAAACTCCCGTCTTCAAGCCCATTGACAACACATGATGGTATAGCCCATACTCCACTTGGTAGGCAAGGAGGGGCGGGAGGCAGAGGCCAGGGCTTCCACACCCTTTCCATATGCAGCGATATGACTCAGGCAAGTGCCTTACCTCTCCTCCCTCTCCTCCCTCTCCATCAGGTGATTCCACTCTGAAGACGACCAGCTGGCCAGAGACAACACTGGCCGCCACACGGCTCTCCGATCTACCCCACTCAGGGACACACCGTGCATCTCCAAGGCCTGGCCTGGAAGATCCATAGTGAAGTATGTTTTTTTGCTCAGCAATGGTGGCACACACCTTTAATCCCAGCACTTGAAAGGGAGAGGCAGACAGATTTCTGTGAGGTCCAGGCCAGCCTGGTCTACAGCGTGAGTTCTGGGACAGCCAGGGCTGCAAAGGAGAAAACCTGTCTGGAAAAACCACAAAGTATGTTTTGCCAGGTGGTGGTGGTGGTGGTGGTGGCGGCGGCAGCGGCGGCGGCGGCTGCCTTTAATCCCAGCACTCAGGAGGCAGAGCCAGGCAAATCTCTGTGAGGTCGAGGCCAGCCTGGTCTACAGAGTGAGATCTAGGACAGGCACCAAAACTACACAGAGAAACCCTGTCTCGGGGGGAAAGGGAGGGGGGGAAGGAAAGTATGTTTCTACATGGCAGTTCCAGTCAGGCAGGAACAGTTTATGCCATGCCTGGAGCCACTGCCCACTGACCCCAGGGCTCCCTCTGTCCCTGCCTGTCCTCTTCATGCCCATGCCATCCTGTTGCCCTACTTCCAGGACTCACCCCCCCCTGGTGCCTTTTTAGGTGCATTAGGGGCGTACCCTCCTAGTCTGCTATTCCCACATGCCGACCCCAAAGGCCTGGGGTGCCGACATGGTGAAGACAGACACCGATGGTCCAGTCTTGTGTGACTCCACAGCTCCTCCCATAACCCACAAGTTCATGGACGATGCCTCAGAACTCAACATTTGCTGACTAGTACTCAGCTCAGTGCTCCGAGGCTATCCAAGAAGACCTGGGTCCCAGGCACGCCCCAAGATCTCAACGCCCTTTGTGGGGTTAGCTGGACCACTCTCCTTTCTGCCCACCTTTGGAGATAATGATCTCCTGGGGTGGGCTCAGCATCCCAGACAGCTGGGATCAGAGGTTCTCCCTGGGAGCACACCTGGGAGCACGGGCAGCCTAGCCGCAGTGCTCCACAACCAGGGCTCCCTCCTGGTCCAGGCGGTATTTCCTTCTGAGGCCTCCAGTCTCACCAAGGTTAACTCCGTTGCCATGCTGGCATGCTGGCATGAGTTGAGGTGCCATGCTGCCTTCCAATGCCAGAACACTCCAGGGGCCTTTGGTGCTGCTGAAAAGAAAAAGAAAAAAAAAAAACCACCAAACTAAGTCAGTGTATGAAGAAGAGGAATGTGGAGGAGACTCCCTCTCCTGGGCCCGTGGCCAGCCCTTGGGCTCAGCTCAGTGTGCTCCCTTATTTGCTGAGCTGGTCTAAGTACTGGACGGGAGGCCACACCGACTGAGTCATAGCTTAAGGACTTCTGAGGCCCAGCTTGTGGCGGTTCTGAGGGCCAACTCTGCAGGCAGAGAGGAGGGACTTCTCAGGTTTGCTGAACTGGACCACACTGGCCTCTGAACCCTCAGTAGACCTGAGTCCAAGGATGCTCAAGTCTCTCCCGTTGGAATGTACAGTATCTCTCATGTGCTTCAGATTGTCTCTAAGTGGTTTCTACTCCTAGTGGGTTATGAACTCTGTCCTGGCTGGTTTTATGTCAACTTAACACAAGCTAGAGTCATCTGAAAGGAGGGAGCCTTAATTGAGAAAATGCCTCCATCAGATCCGGCTGTAAGGCGTTTTCTTAGTTAGTGATTGGTGGAGGAGGTGCCATTGTGGGTAGGGCCACCCCTAGGCTGGTGGTCCTGGGTTCTATAAGAAAGCAGGCTGAGCAAGCCAGTAAGCAGCACCCCTCCGTGGCCTCTGCATCAGCTCCTGCCTCCATGCCCCTTCCCTGTGTGAGATCCTGTCCCGACTTCCTCCAGTGATGGACTACAGTGTGGATGTGTAAGTCAAATAAACCCTTTCCTCCCCAAGTTGCTTTTGGTCATAGGGTTTCATCGTAGCGAAAGTGACCCTGACTAGGACAAATTCTGTGTGAATAATTGCTAAACCATATTGTTTGGGGAATAAATGGCAAGAGAAAAAAATCTCTGTGCATGTTCAGTATAGACAGACTTTCTTTCTTTACTGAATGTTTTTATCTGTGGTAGGTTGAATCTACCATCTAGCTCCCCCAGATACGCCTGTGACACACTTGGTACCTCTGAAAGTAAAGCAGGCAGGCAGTTTCTCTAGTAACCAGGCATCTGCTTTGGCCAGTGTACCCATCCCTATTCTGGGAGTTTCCCAATATAGTCTTCCAGAGTCCTTTTTTATTGTTGTTTGTTTGAGACAGGGTTTCTTTGCGTAGCCCTGGCTGTCCTGGAACTCACTCTGTAGACCAGGCTGGCCTTGAACTCTCAGAGATCCGCCTGCCTCTGCCTCCCGAGTGCTGGGATTAAAGGCATGTGCCACCATGCCAGCTTCTTCCAGAGTCTTTACCATGCAAGGCCCTGTCTTTCTGCAAAGCCTACAGCATCCCTTTACCCAAATCCAGCGGCACCCATGAGTCCGTCAGCTCTCCATGCCTACTCCTTGGGACCAACTTACTGCCATGGAGGCTCTGTTCTTATACTTTCACATAGACATCCACACATGTGCATACTACTTACAAGTGTATATGCACACACATGCACACACACACACACACAGAGCTACCTGGAGAGCTTGTTCTGGTTAATCCCTTACAATGCATTGTGGTTAATATCATTTACTGCAGTGCTGGGGATGGAGTCCAGGGCCTTGACCACTCGACCACTAAACTACATTCTCAGAGCACTGTGCTTTATTTTAAGAACAAACACAAACGCAACAGCAAAGCCTTTTAATTTAGCAACAATGGAAGGTTTCCTGCAAAGTTGCCAGGGCAGCGCGGAGTCCCTCATGGCCTTCCCATGGCCTGCCCCGATGCTGACATCTTATGGAACCATGCCCATACATCACAGTATAATCAAGCCAGTCACTGATGTCACTGGTATGTCACCAGTTCTTCCCTTTTGCTCTTTCCTTTTCCAGAGCCAATGCAGGACCCTAGTGCGTCTCTTCTCGGCCACCTCCCATCTGACAAGCCTCCTTGGTCCTTTTGGGGTTTCACAACCACAGCCCATTGGGGGAGTCCCCGTGAGGCCTTTTGGAGCGTTCCCTCATCTCGGGTTTGTGTGACAGTTCTCGGAGAACGCGATTCTGCACATCAGTTTGCCATGTCGACCCAGCTTATTGCTGGTGAGTGCAGCGCCCGTCACTTGAGAAAAATGACATCTGAAAGGTTTCTGCTTCCCCTTCCCATGCACAATGGGTCTGAAAAATACTCCCAAGAAAGAGGACAGAAGGTCTTCTCCCTGGCAAGGTGGTCACTAAATGTCACATAATGGCCTTCTCTCCCTTAGTTATGTACACTTTCTTAATCTCCTGTTCACAACCCTCACTGGCTCGCCTCCCTCCAAGGGGCAAAATTAACTCATGATAGGGGACTGGTTCTGATACTCTGAGGAAATCAAAATTTCAGAAGTCCCTGATGTAAAGTGACATAATATTTGCTCCCCGCTGCCATGTGCTAGGGATCAAACCTAGGATCTTGGGTATGTTATCGCAGACTTTCAACCACTGAGCTACATCCCCAGCCCTTAAAGTGACACAGTATTTGCCTATCAGCTGTGTGCCTCCTACCAACTTAAAGTCATTGTCGGATGTCTTTAGACTGTCTCTAGTGCAATGTAAGGGCTGTGTCAGTAATTGCTATACTATACTGCTTAGGGAATAATGACAAGAAATGATCTGTACATGCCTGTATCAACACCATTTTTAAAACTTAAGAAAAATTATCTATGTGTATGAGTGTTTTGACTACATGTATGTCTGTGCACCATGTGTATGCAGTACCCAAGGAGGCCAGAAGATGGTGTCAGATCCCCTGGGACTAGAGTTACAGATGGCTGTGAGCTGCCCTGTGGGTGCTGGGAATCAAGCCCGGGTCCCCCGGAAGAGCAGCCAGGTCTCTTTTAATAGTTGAGCCATCTTTCTAGCCCCAACCTCATTTGTGGTGTGTGTTTTCCATCCCAGGTTGGTTGAGTCCCCAATACAGAACCCAGGGACAGAGTAGACTGATGACTGATGCCGTTTCATCGCACATGTCAGGTAAGATCACAACTGTCTCTCTTCCTTGTCACGAGGAAGCTTCTGTCCAGCCACCTATCTACCAGGCATCACGTGGCGTGGCAGGCACCTTTGCCAAGCCTTTAGACAGGCTTGATTTCCTTTAATCCCATCCCGTTCCAGTAAGTGGATGTGTTTACCACCTCCACTTATCAGGCAAGGAGACAGCCATAGGGGGGTTAGGTCACAAGGCCACAGGGGAACTGAGCCCCTTCGATCATGCTCCTGCTTCTAGCCCAGCAGCTGGATGAACATCTGGGCTTCCGTGGGAACTAGCTGGATGAAGAGGGTGTGTGTAAAGAAGCAGACAGCAACCCGTACATTGCCGGGATCCACGGGACCAGAGAGTTAAGCGTGTACCAAACAGTCCTGTGTCTCCCACCTTCCCGTCTGGCATCTCCATGTGCTGCCAACAGGGAAGGAGGGTCAGGCTGGCAGTGAAACGAGGGCTTCCCCCTCTCAGTTCCTGCAGGACAAAAGCCAAATAGAAGGAGGGTGATGGTGACTGCTCCCAAACCATGAATGCTGAGCCATCGGAGACAAGGAAACGCAGCCTCTCAGCTCTTCGTGCTGCCTGGGTACAGAGTGAACCAGGATGACCCAAGAGGGCCCCACACAGATCTGTGAAGGACATGGAGCCTTGAAGGTATAGTGAAGGTACTCCAGCCAGACTCTTCCAGATGAGGAGGGATCCCAGTCCGTAGCAGGCCCTCTCCGAGGTTGAATCCCTTTGTAAATTTGGAGGTAACAATTCTAGTGTGGGGCGGAGAGAGACAGGCAGGGCGTGGTCATCAGAATAAATTAACTCCCCCATAGGGGAGAGGGGCAGTATGGGCTACAGCCTGTACATGGGGAAGGAGGAGGGTCTTCCAGCCAGGGGGTGCTGTTGTTACTGTGGGTGTCAAGGAGTCTCCCAGTTCCAGGGAAGCCCCTGGCAGCAGAGGCTGCCTGCCTGCAGTGAGCTCTGAATTGGGGAATACTCTGCCTTGGACTGAGAAGCCCCTGCAAGTGATTACAATCATGCTGAGGCAGGAGGATGGCCAACTCACGGCCATCACGTCTGAAGGCTGTGTGGGGACACAGGGACAGTCGTGCTTGAGCAGAGACCTAGGAAGACTCTCTAGGAAGTGGGACCAGAGGCAGGCATCCTAACAGATTTCCACTCAGGTCCCCACAGGCATACACACAAAGCCAGCCTGTGTGATGCTTCTCTGCTGCCAATGCCCAGAGCTCCCTTCCCGGCCCGCCCTGCTGCCTGGTCTGGGCTGGTGCCAGCTCTGCACTGGGTCACTAGGGAAGCCTGTTTGGCAGCACACCTAATTGTAGCCTGGGCAGAAAGGCCAGGCAGCCACGAGACACTTGGGTGGTGGCCCTTCCAGGATAGGAGGTGGCTTATGCAGCTGCCCAAGGCCACTCAACCTTTCAAGTCTTTTATCTGAGGCTGTTTGGGGGACATCAGCCTTGGGGAATTATGTCCAAGAGGTGGCAGGGTGGCATGGCTGGAGAGGTGGCTAGCTGTTGAGCTTACGCTCACTAGGCGACAGGGACCAGCTGCTTCTGACTGCCAGGCTGCTGTCTTCCTTTCTTCCTCTGTAAATCAGTAGTCCTAATGATGACCTTGACCTAGGGCCTCAGCAGCTCCGGAAATGGTGAGACAAGCAGGGTCTCAGACTCTGTTCCAGACCTAAGAAGTTTCAGGATGGACCCACAACCTGGGTCTACCATGCCTTCTCTGCACAGAGTCGTGGGTCTCTTCCTAGGCTCATGCTGATGCACTGAGCTCACACTGCAGAAGAAAGTCTCTTGCTAAGAGACAGAGAACGCCATGGACAAGGAGGCATGCCAATAGTAGCACAAACTGACCCCTGGGTGACCCTTCCTGTCCCTTGACACCCAGCCCAAATGAGCACTGTAGACGAACCTCCGGGCAGTCTCTCTGGGAACTGATCAGATCCTCTCTGCCGGGACCCATGAGCCTTGGTGGATGGTGCATCTGGTTTGTGGGTCAGTCTCTCCTGTCTTGGTGAGGAACCCAAGGACAGGACGTGGGTTTGAATTCTCCCTGTCCCCAGATTCCTCTCCTCCCCTGCCACATGCACCGTCCCTCTGAGAAGTCTCCAGGAGACTATGATACTCTGGTTCTGGTCTCGGTTTTTGTTGACAAAGGATGCAAGTTGAGAGCATGTGGACCCTGTCCTGAGTACCTGACACATGGACACATCTGCTTCTCTCTCTCTCTCTCTCTCTCTGGAGGACTGAAGACAATCTCACAGAGAGGGTGCACAGCCTGGAGACACACTGAGAAGGCAGAGGCTGGCAGCCAGGATGCGGCCACCCGCAGCCCGAGCTGCCCACCAGGTCTGTGAGAGTGGGTCCTCTGGCAGGCAGGAGCTACCCACTGCCCTGAGCCGGGCCTCCATGCAGGTCAGGGGTTAGCAGCCTGAGGTTGGGGAAGAAAGCTCTGGCTTGAGTGAGGAGGTGGCTGCTGGGGGTCACTGCTCACCAGCCTGTGATAATGGGGATGTTGCTCTAGTCCTCTGTTCCTCAGTTTCCCCATGTGTAACATGGGGCTGAAATGGAGGGGCAGCACACCAGCATCAGCACAACACTGGCCTGCTTCTGCATGTCTGTGCCCGACCTTCCTTTGAACTGGATACATCAGGCAAGGCACCGTTGTGATTTCTCTCTGGAATCCACTAGACCTCAGTTTCCTCTTTAGCAAACGAGTGGGCTGACCTGGATGGTAAATATCTTAACTGCCCCTCTGTCTTCCATCCCCAGGGCCTCCAGGGGAGGAGCCAGGAGCCTGGGGCTGTCAGCAGGAAAACAGTCGCTCACCCCCAAGCAGCCTCTGATTGGTGGAGGTGAACCACTTGACAAGGTGTTTGGCCAACCAGGAAGCTGCCATACAATCAGTTCCCTCTGCGTTCTGGTCTTTCTGCTGCTTCTGGCCTGATGAGCTGGACCAAAGAGAAAGAGAAATGGTAGGAAGAACGGGTGGGCCCAGGGGTGTGCCCACAACCTCTCCTCTCTCCAGCTCTTCTCAGCCTCTCCCACCTAATCTGGAGAGCATGTCAGTGCAGCGGGGACAGTGGCTAACCTGTGCGTTGTCCCATGTTGGTTTCATGGCTGGACTCTGGCCAAAGGCAGGAATGTTCAAGAGCTGTAGAGGCCTGGGCTAGCGGGGCTTGGACCTGGATGGGGTCACTGGATGACTCAGGGGTGAAGATCAAATGGATGAAGATGTCTGCCCCTGGGGGTCTCCTACCTCTCAGCAGCTGCCAGGCCCAGTTCCTCCAAATTAGCAGTAGAGAAGAGACTAGCCTTGGTAGATCCTTGGACCACCACATCTGGAATGCATCTCCAAACACACCTAAGTAAAAGATTCCCAGGTACGGCTTCTCTGACTACAGGATTTTAGAACGGACTTGGGAGCTGTCCACAGAGTGGCTAATAACATTCACATGGCCTGGATGTCATATGCCATCTGTGACTACCATCTTGCCTCACAAGACAGGGCATTTTAGTAGGGAAAAAAATGGAGAGATACACTCTCAGAATAAATGATAATTCCTAATGTATTTTACGTTTTAGTGCATTTTATGCCCCTGTAATACAATACCACAAGCCAGGCAGTTTATAATGAGCCTACAGTATTTGTTGGCTTGTGTTCTTGGAGTCTGGGCAATCTAAGATGGAATGGGCAGTGGCCAGTAATGCCCTTCCTGTCATACCACCCATGACAGAAGGACAGAGAGAGCGCGGTGGGGCTAAGTCCATCTATCCTTACGGAACCTTAACACAGCCTTAGCCCGCTCCTGGAGGGTAGAGCCCTTGTTGCTGAACCACTCTGTAAAGGCCCCACCTCCTAATACCACCAAAGATCAAGCTTCCAACATACGAACTTTGAAGGGCATGTTCAAACCAAGCATAATTTGAAAAAAATAAATAAATGAAAATTCCATAGTACAGAATGAAAAACTCAGTCTTTTGGCCTTGATTTTGTTCGTTCACAACAAAATCACGAACACTAACAAGGCTCAAGGCTAATTAGAAACCCAAGGCTGATACTAGTCACACAATCCCAGGGCTTGGGAGGCAGAGGCAGGTGCATCTCTGTGAGTTCAAGGCCAGCCTGGTCTACAGTGTGAGTTCCAGGACAGCAGGACAACATAGTGAGACCCTGTTCTGAAAAACGAACCAACAGACCACCAACAACCAAAACAGGAACCCAAGGCTAATCCAATTTTGGCACGCACTCAAAGAGGAGAGTCATCAAGGTAACCCAGCACGGTAACACCAGGACCTGGAGAAGCGGCGCTCTTATGTCAAGCCTGTTGAGTCCAGCTCGGTTGTTCGAACATCTTCACTGGGTTCTCCCACAGGGGACAGCTGATCTTGCTAACTTTCCCTGTCCCTTGGTAGCTGGTTTCCAACCTTTCTCATCTCTCCAAGTCTGGACCTCACAGCTGTCCCAGCAGGCTGGAGCAGAGGCAGGAGGAGCCACAGCCTGAGGCCAGCTTGGGCCCTAAAAGTGAAGGGGGGGGGGGAGAAGAGAAGCGAGGAGAGGAGAGGTTCAAGAAGGAGGCACAGCGTTACTAAAATTACTAAGGAAATAGGAAGCTAGACCCTGGGGAGGTTGCTCCGTCAGCAAAGTGCCCTCTATGCACATAAGAACCTCAATCTAGATCCCCAGAACCCAAGGAAAACAAACAGCAAACACCAGGCCTGGCCGCGTGCTTGCAATCCCATGCTAGCAAGGCAGAGATGGCGGATCCCCACAGTTCCCTGGCTAGCCCGTCCAATCCAACTGGTGAGCTTCAAGTTCAGCGAGAGATTCTGTCTCAAACAATGAGGTGGAGAATTAACAAGATAGACACTCCAACACCAACTTTTACCGGAACTGGCTTTGCGGCGATCAGTGGAGTGAATGGTCATAACAGCATAACGTAGGGTAACTTGACAGTATCTTTGTGAATAAAATGTATGTATAAAGTCACCGGGCGGTGGTGGCGCACGCCTTTAATCCCAGCACTCGGGAGGCAGAGGCAGTTGGATCTCTGTGAGTTCAAGGCCAGCTTGGTCTACAGAGTGAGTTACAGGACTGTTTCACAGAGAAACCCTGTTTCGACAAAAGGTATGTATACAGTCATTTGTAGTTGTGCATACTTGTAATCCCAATACAGCTACAATCTGTCTCAGAAGAGTCAGGAAATCTTGGCTAAGTTTGAGGCTAGGGCAGAAGGATTGCCGTGAGTTCAAGACCAGCTTGGATTACATACCAAGACTCTGTCTCCAAAAGAAAAGGAAAGAAAAAAATGCATGCACATGTATCAGGATTTTAATAGCAGTTTTAGTCATAATAGCCTGAGACTGGAAACAACCCTAATGTCTGCACTACAGCTATGACTTTTAGAAGAATACAAATGTGGAGGTGGGAAGACAGCCCAGTCAGACGTATTTGCTGCACAATCCTTGGAAGCCATGTAAAAAGCCGACACATACCTGTGGTCCTAGCCCTAAGGAAAAGGCAGTTCCCTGGGGTTTGCTGGCCGGCCAACATAGCCTAATTGTCCAGCCCCAGGTCCCAGTGAGAGAGCTTGTCTCAGAAGACAGAGCAGATGGCTCCTGAAGAACCACACCCAAGGTTGACACGGGGCCTCCAGCGCATGCACACTGATGCACACACAGACACACACAGACACACACACACACCCTACTTGCATGAAACAGCATCTTGAGTGAAGGGAGCCAGACCTCAAATTTCACATACTGCAAATTCTATTTATAAAGGTTTCAACACACACACAAAAGTTATCAATGCCATTAGAGGTCATAATAAGGACTGTTCTGGTCAGGGGCCAGGAAGGATGAAATGGTGACTGGAGGGAGCTCGGGTGGCTTCCAGGTTCTAGGAAGAGCGTTTCTTGCCCTGGGTGTTGGTGGTACAGTAAGTTCGTCCTGTAAAAACTCACCTGTGCACAGAATTTGTGCTTTCCTGTGACTGTGCTGTGCTTCCTTAAAATCCACAGGCAGAGGCAGAGGAGTGGGAGGGGAAAGGAGGAGGGAAGACAGACACCCCCCCACCAAGCAGTTAACCCAGCACTTCCCATGCTAACTGATCCTGTAGCTCTCCTTGCATGTGGGCACACAGTGGACCAGCAGGATATACTGGAAAGTGGCAAGCAATCTAGATGTCCTGGTTATTCATCCAGAAGTGTTAAACGCATCCATAATGGAGTGTTATTTAACCATTACCAAGAACAGAGTTGATTTTTACAGATGGATGTACAATAAGTTCCAAGATAAAATGTGAAGTCAGTAAGGTGGACTCAGAAGTTCACAGCACACAGTCTTCTCTACAGAACAACATGCACACATGGGTAGACTGAGCACACTCAGGAATCGGGCATTCTGGCCTGAGGGGCGATGCTTTCTCTACAGCTGTGATCTACAGCTACATCCAGTCCTTCTTGCTGGACCACACTGTCTCTGAGTGTTGGGTGACAAGGGTCTTAGGAAGTCCTTCAGCTTACGAACTTATCAATATCCTCTTGAATACGAGTTGGCAGCAACGGAAGCCTGCTTGGCTATCTGGAAGATGGCTAGATGTGGGTAGACCTAGGACTTATGCCTGAAGAGCCATGATCCCAGGTTACCCCTTCCATCCAGGGAACACAGTCTGGAGTGAGACAAGCTCCAGGTCCCCGGAGAGCCATTGCCTTCCACCCTGTAAGAATGAAGCAAGACTTGGGGAAGGTCACGATGCCCAAGAAGTGACTTGGATCCAGAGGCCAAGCACATGGCTTTGTGCTGAGCAGTCGCCAGGGAACCATATTGCAGACTCAGTCAAAGCAGACAAGAACCGCCTCCCTCCACGCAGGAGTAACATGTTCTGGTAAGGGAGGGCAGTGACTTGACCTAACACCAGAGCCGAGGGCCTGGAAGGCAAGCAGGTAAGAGTATTGTGGAAAGCAGTGAAGAAAGATGGGGTGTCGTGTGGGTGGGCATCTGGTCCAGAAGAGTCAGGGATACCTGGGTAAGTGTGAGTGTCTGGATTCCACCTGGGGCTTTGAGCATGGGTCTGGTACACTGTCCACTTTTGGAAAATCCTTCCAGTGGTGACAGGCAGATGACAGTGTCAGCCTTGCTAGGGAGACTTGCTGGGACGTGGTGACAGTCACTCAGGTATGTCTGTGTAGCAGCCTGGGCAAGGGACAGAGTGAGTGATGCGAACAGTTGGCACGATATTTTAGAAGAAACGGTGACGTCATTGGCGAAAGAACAAACACAGGAAAGGGAGGAGTCAAAGGTGAGCCACATCACTAGATCAAGAGGCAGGACATCCAGAGGCACCCTCTTGAGTGAGGACATCCAAGTTGGGTGAACGCAAGTTTGCTCCCAAGGATGCTGGATGAGAGAGAGGGACCTTGGGGTGCCCCAGAACAGAAGCCAGCAGGGTTGACAAGGTTGATGTAATGTTGACTCATTAAATCAACAGTTGCCATGTGCTGACGTGGATGAATCAGCCAAGCTCCCTGTCCCGGGGGAAAAGACAGCACACGAAGAAACAGAAAAGCTGCAGGCCAGACGAAGTGCTGTGGGGAGTTAAGGTGCAGGCGGCAGTCAGGGGGTGAGGTCAGCCTGAGTCCACAAGCATGCTGGAAGAGGCTTCCTGGGACACCAAGTACATGACACGCGAAGCCCTAGAGACAGCGGTTGATGTGACAGGCATCCCAGAGCAGGCCTGGACCCATGTCTTGGTTTATTTTTGTGATTATAACAAAACACCTGTGACCAGGAAGTTTATAGAGGTGTGTGTGTGTATGTGTGTGTGTGTGTGTGTGTGTGTGTGCACATGCACATGGAGACCAGAGGTTAGCCTCTTAGGAGCCGCCCACCCTGATTTTGCTGGATTTGTTTAAGGCAGAGTATCTCATTGGGATGTGGGGCTCGCTGACTTGGCCAGACTGACTGGCCAGCAAGGTCCAGTGTTCTGCCCCTCCGTACCTCCCCAGAGCTGGGATTAAAAGTGTGCACCACTCCGCCTAGCTCTTTACGTGGGTTCTGGGGATCGACCCCAGGTCTCCAGGCCTGCATTGCAAGCTCTTTCCCAACTGAGGCACCACCCCACCTCCTGTATAGAAAGTTCATTCGGCTCACAGTTCTGCGGCCCAAGAGCACTAGTTGTGTTCAACATCTGACGGGGGTCTTCCTGCTGGGTTAAGACACCGTGGAGAGTGTCACGTGGTCGGATAGAGCGCGCAAGCCAGCTAGGCTCTCTTATTATAAAACCTCATGCCCTTCCTTAATCCCAATTACCTTCCAAAGGCCCTGTCTCCAAACACTATTAACATGTGACTCTGGAGACTATTTCCCAACACATGGAGCATAACAACCATGAGTGCGAGGGGACAGGAGAGAGCTCAAGAGCAGAGTCCCTGCAGGAGCTCAGGTGTGCATGGTGGGGTGGGGCGGGGAGGGGCGGGGAGGCGTTATCTCAAGCACGTTTGGTGCGAGCCACTGAAAAGTCTAAGGATGCCTGGGGCGGGGAGGGGGGGACGATGGGGAGGCGATGTCAGCAGGGGTGGACACGGGGAGTCAGAAAGCCAAGGGGGGCAGCAGGCAAAACAATTTCAACAAATCTGAGTGGAAGACTGAGTCCATGGGTGCTCAACTCCCAAGTAGTTAAACGTGGTGAATCCTCTTTAAACGCT
Organism: Peromyscus californicus insignis; assembly: GCF_007827085.1. NCBI lineage: Eukaryota > Metazoa > Chordata > Mammalia > Rodentia > Cricetidae > Peromyscus > Peromyscus californicus. The sequence goes on from NW_026294492.1 coordinate 6,582,854, forward strand.
CCCACTGTTACTTTCAACCAATGCCTTCTCTTTGGGCCTGTTTAATCCCACTGTCTAGCCAGTGTGAAACTTTGAGGCATCAGGGCTGGTATGAACCTTAAGCCTTACCAGTTTAAGTACAGGGCTCTCTGCCTGCTCACCTGTGTGAGGACAGGCGGCATGATGCCCGGCTCCAGAACACTCACATCAGCTATGACTGTTCCCATACCTCCACGGGTATCCAGGCTCTGCAGCGAGGCCTCTGACCACTAGTGGAGGGGTGTCCTATCGCTGCACTGTAGGTTGGGGGACCCACACACATTGCATGTACTAACCCTGCTCTCCAAGACCTGTGAGGTGTGTAAATGGATAACCGCACCTAGAGACCGACAGAGAAAAAAAAGGTACCCCGGCTTTGGGTCAGCTCTCACACGTAGGCCGGTGGCCTTTGTATGGCCACTGGGAAGGATGCGCAGGCCTCATTACGCATACGTTAGGTGGTCGGCTACTCGGCTGGTGTTCCTTTTGCAGCAAACTGCAGGCTAGCACGGTGGAAGAGGCCAGACCCAGAAGCTTCAGATCTGACTCCCTGCGAGAAAGAGCGGATGCAGCAAATGTCCCTAAACCCAGACAGCTTTCAAACCTCCTCCTGGGCAGAGGCGCGGTCCAGGGAGCCAGGGGCAGCTTAAAAGAAATGAAGAGGCAGCGTTAAGCCGTCCCTGGGAGTCCCGCCCGCTGCGCGGGGCCAGCGCGCGACCTCGGCGAGCCGCCCCTCCGCCCGCCCGCCCGGAGCGGACCTCACGGCTGCCGACCGCCGCCGCGCCTCCGCCGGGACCTTTCCCCTACTTTCCAGGCCTCACGCCCCGCCTCCAGCCCGGACCAAAACACGTGCCGCCTCCCGCCCCGCCGGATCACGCCGCAGCCAGGCTCCGATCACGCGGCCCCCCGCGGCCCCCATTGGCCCGCGGCTTGCCGGCCCGGCGCCGATTGGCTGGCGGCGGAGGCCACGCCCCCCCGAGAAGGGAGCGGTGTATTTTGGTTTGCCCGCGCGCCCCGCCCCGGGCCGCTCCCTCCGCGGCGCCCCGCCCCTCCCGCGCCTGGCGGGCCGCGCGGAGGCAGAGCCGCGCGCGGCAAGGAGGGCGGAGGTGCGCGCCGGCGGCTGCAGGCGCCCGGGACCCCGCCGCCCGCCCGCCCGCCCGCCGCACACGTGCAGCCTCCGCCGCCCGCGGAGCCCTCTCCCTCCCCTTCCTCCCCCCCCCCGCCCCGATCCGCAGCTTTGTCGCCTGCAGGCCGTCCGGCACCATGCACTCGCCGGGCTCCGCCGGCCCGGGCGACGCGCGCTCGGTGAGTGACGGGGCTGAGCGCGGGGCGAGGCGGCGGGGAGGGGGGCGCGGGAGGGATGGCGACTCCGCGCGGCGGTCGAGGCCGGGGCGGTGCTCCGGTCGTGGCAGGGGCTGCGCGTCTCGGCGGGGTCCCGGGTGGGGAGGGGGGCGTGTGAGCGCGGCCGGCCACAGCCTTCAGCTTTGTCTCCTGTCGTCCGCTGCCGGCCCCGCCCGGCGCGGCTATTTCCAGCCATGACGTCACCCGAATCCAGCGGAGGACCGCTGTTGGGTGTGGGCGCGGCTGGCGGGAACGGGGAGGGCGGGGCGGGGGGCGGGGCCCAAGCTGGGGCGCGGCGCCAGGGGGCGTGGTGAAAGCGTTTGCTGGGGGGGGTGTCGAGGGGCGGGGCCAAAGCCGGGGCGTGTCGAGAGTGCCTGGGAAGAGGGATGTGGGGAGCTCGGTGGGACCCGGGCTGAGGGCGAGGTGAAGGCACCTGGTGGTAGTGTGAGGGAGCAAGGGCGGGGCCCAAAGCTAGCTGGCTTGGTGCGAGCCGCTGGTGGAGGGGTGGGGTGGGGCAGGGGGCGGGGCCAACGTGAGGGGGTGTGGCGAGAGCGGCTATCTGATAGGGGTGTGCAGAGGGCGGGGCAAGGGCGGAGTCCAAGGGAGGAAATGGTGAGAGCATCTGGCCGGAGTGTAGCGGTGGGGCCGTGGGTTGAGCCAAACCAAAGGTGTCCCAGGTGGGTGTACCTGGAGGAGGGTATGGCAGAGTGAGCCGGACCCAGGCAAGAGTGTGTCTGGGAAGGTTCTGGGGGGGACGTGGCAGCTGAGCTTGGTGGCCTTGTAGGAGGTAGGGCTGGGCAAGGGGTGGGGCCAAAGCAAGAAGGCGTGGTAATGGGACCTGGACCAGTGTAGGGCTTGGGCCTAGCCACAGAGTGGAGTCAAGGTAGGGAACCCCTGTCAGAAGGTGTAGAGCACAGGGCCACGGAACCTGACAGACATGTTGGGGCCAGGGGAGGCGCTCGGGTTTCTGTCGAGAACACAGCAGTACATGGACCCCAGGGTCCGTATTTATCCTTCCTAGTCTACGGGCTGGACATTCTACTCGATGGATCAGAGTCAAATGATCCTGGCAAGAGGTCGAGTCTGGCCCCCGAGACGCTGGATAAGGCCCTTTGCAAAAGGTAGCCTCTTCACCTGCTCACTGAAGGGGACTCTGGACAGACAGGAAGTTTCGAGGCTCAGAAAACGTGTGTGGAAATATATGTATCAAAGGTTCAAGGTTCTCTTTTGGAAGGGATGGGTTCCAGTCTCTTCCTCCCCACGCACCTGGTTGTAAAGGTGGTGTGGTGTGCAGGACGAGGTGCCTTTCACACACCCTTCTGCTCACCCCACCTCCTCCTAGTTTTCAGTAGTGACGAGTGTCTTCATGTTTCTGAATGCTGAGGAAACAGGCAGTCACCGTGGACTCTATTTGCATGGAACCCAGGTTCAGCCACTGGGAAATTAAGTTTGGGGTAATGCTTCCTTAGAGACACTACTTTGGCGGCTTTTGATCTAGAAGATTTCACCCGCCAACTGGCTGCTTAGCCTCATTATCTGCTTCGTCTATTTATCTTTCCCGGGACACCTTCCTACTAATCTCTGTGGTATATACCTCTAGAGTTAGTCTTAATCATTTACCCAAGAAGCTTGAAGTTAGTCACCTGTTCTGTTTATTTTTGTTTTATATTGGTGGGCATTGAACTCAGGGTCACACATGAGCTAATCAAGCATTACACCACTGAGCAATAGCCCAGCCTAGAAACCTTTTTAAGAATCAGGGTTTTGAGTTTTTTGTCTTGTCTTATGGAAACTGTTTCTCTAACCAAACCTAATCTTCAGAGCTTGAAAGCAAAGTTGTTGTGAGAGTTCCATTCAGGTCTTCTTACGTCAAGACAGAGCCTGTTGCTTTGTTAGAATGCTGCACGTTACGTCTGTGGTAGATCCGCCTGCCTGTCAGGGTTACCCCTTTTATTCTCCTGAACTGAGAAGCCGCTGATTGTGTTGCCTGTAGGCCGACATCATGGACATCTGTGAGTCCATCCTGGAGAGAAAGCGGCATGACAGCGAGAGGTCCACATGCAGCGTCCTGGAGCAGACAGACATTGAAGCTGTGGAGGCTCTTGTTTGCATGAGCTCTTGGGGGCAGAGGTCCCAGACGAGACCCCTCACGCCGGTCTCTGATTCTGGTGACGTCACCACCACTGTGCTCATGGACACAGCTGCACCTGATCTACCAAAGGACTTTCATTCTTTTTCAACTCTGGTAAGAGGAGGTGGGGGAGAGAAGCATTTCTATGAACTTCCCAGAATAACTTAGGTAAAATATGTTGAAGAACTTGTAGGGAGATTAACTATGGTGCTTCCAGATGCCGCCAGGAAGTTCCCTACATTCCCTTTGGATACCAAAGTGTGAAAACGTATCTCTTAGAAATGTTTTCTTTTCCTTGGTGAGTCATAACTTGCTGACTGGTTGGTGGCCATTGGACAAAGCCTAAAGATGGTTACAGAAAGGTGATGTAGACCAGATGCCTGGGGAGTCCAAGGTAGGGTCTTGCATTGTCCCAGTCTAGGATGAGGATGTGGAGAGCAGCTAAAGAAAGCATGTACTCTGACATCAGAAAGCCTTAGTTTAGCGGAGACATGCCACTCTGCCTTCCTGTGGCAGCCGCCTGGTGTGACTGGGAGTTGATAAATCAATGTTTTATTTTTAGGTTCTAACTTGCCACACCTATGGAATTGCTTCTTGGGTTGGAGAAGTCAGGCTGTAGATCACTCACGGTAGTAAAACTAAGACGTGCTTGGCCTGGGCGAAGAACTCTCACCGAAGACTGTAGAGGGTAGACTTGAGGAGGAGTGAGTAGAGCGAGGACTGGAGGAAAGAGGAGCTGGCTCCTCGTAGCCCCTCAGGTCTTCAGGCTTGGGCTTTTTCAAGGTGGCTGATAAGTGTTGGGGGCTAGTGCATAGCGGCTCAGTTTGGGAGAACCACTGTTTTCTTGATTTAAGAGCCTGAGATTTCATAAAAAGCTTTCATTTCATTTTTGGAGACAGGGCTTTTCTCTGTGTAGCCCTGGATGTCCTGGATCTCACTCTGTAGACCAGGCTGGCCTTGAACTCACAGAGATCTGCCTGCCTCTGCCTCCAAAGTACTGGGATTAAAGGCGTGTGCCCCTGCCACTTGACGAAAAGCTTCCATTTTAAAGTATGAATTTGTGTTATTTTTACAGTCCTTTTAGTTAAATTGCGTTTGACAGTAGCTACGCATGACCTAGAGTAGACAATACCCTTCCTTCCAACGAGACCAAAACAACCTATGACACCATGCTTTTCTTTCTTTCTCTTGAAGTGTATAACTCCTCCTCAGAGCCCAGAGCTCATGGAGCCATCGACAGGGACCCCTGTTCCTTCCCAAGTAACTAATTCCAAAGGATGCATGGTCACCGCCCTCCCCCCATCCCCCACTGCGGCCACTGGAGCGCTGAGCAGGAGGGAGCCAGTGGAGCCAGCCTCAGGGTCCTCCTGCAGGGCTGTGATGACGAGTGTGATCCGGCACACCGGGGAGGGTCCTGCTCCTCCGTGCTTTCCAGCCGCCCCAACTCAAGAGCAACAACCGCCTGGCAGCGGAGAGGGACAAGGAGGGCTGCCGGGCCATCGGGAAGCTTTGCAGGACACACGCTTGGCAGATGGTTTACTTGTTACTAACTCAGTTTCCTGTCAGCCTTGCTTGCACAACCCTGGTGTCCCGTTCCCCACCTACAAAGACCAGCAGGCAGGATGGCCGGCTGCCATTCAGCCCTGCTCACCAAAGAATTCTGAAAGTGACTTGTCAAGGAACACCCCTCTGATTTCTGTCCCTGTCTCCAGTCCCCCGGTCCTTTGCCAAATGATCCCCGTGGCTGGACAGAGTGGCATGTTCTCGGCTTTTCTGAAGCCTCCTCCCCAGTTGTCTGCAGGGATTGTCAAGCCCATCCTGCCCCAAGCTGCTCCGGCGCCCCAGCCTGTGTTCATGGGCCCGTCTATGCCTCAGGGAACTCTGATGCTGGTCTTGCCACAGAGCACCTTTCCCCAGCCTGCTGCCTGCCCATCCGGTGTCGTGGCCATCGGGAATACCAAACTGTTGCCCCTGGCCCCTGCTCCGGTGTTCATCGCCTCCAGCCAGAACTCTGCCCCTCAGGTAGACTTTTCCCGAAGGAGGAACTATGTTTGCAATTTCCCGGGCTGCCGGAAGACCTACTTCAAAAGTTCCCACCTGAAGGCTCATCTTCGCACCCACACAGGTGAGTGGCGGGGGGTCCTGGTGTGAAAGGGACACCAGAACTTCGGGGAGGAGAGCCTTCTGAGCCTCTTGAGAGAGGCAGGAGAACCAGTGAGGAGGGCGGGCTTGCTGCGGTTGGGGTCATCAGCAGGTGCCCGCTGGGGAGAGGATGGGGCTTGGGATGGTTGGGGGGTACTCTGCCTCACTGCAGTGGCATCGCGTTCATATTCAGTGTAGACATCAGTGTGATTTGGAGGACGGTCCACGCACGCCATCTGAGTTCACATTGTAGAATTGGGGCGGGGGGGGTGGGGGTTTCGAGACAGGGTTTCTCTGTGAAACAGTCCTGGCTGTCCAGGAACTCACTCTGTAGACCAGGCTGGCCTCGAACTCACAGAGACCCACCTGCCTCTGCCCCTCAAGTGCTGGGATTAAAGGCACACGCCACCAGCACCCGGCGACACTAGAATTTTTAAGAGTATAGGAATTTTTGTTGTTGTTTGTTTTTGTCTCGTTTGGGTTTGGTGTTGTTGCTTTTGAGAATATATAGTTTTTAGTTTAAGAAGTCACACAAGGGGCTGGAGAGATGTCTCAGTGGTTAAGATCACCGACTGCTTTTCCAGAGGTCCTGGGTTCAGTTCCCAGCATCCACATGGCAACTCACAGCTGTCTGTAACTCCAGTTCCAATTCCAGGGGACCGACGCCCATGGCAAAACACCAATGCACATAAATAAATAAACAAAACCCCTGCAATTAAAAAAAAAAAGTCACACAAGAAGTTATAATAGCCCACTGGGTTTCTTTAGTTTTTAAATTCTGTCTTCAGGAATGGAAATATTCTCCGGCCGTTAGAGTAGCTGCTAGCCGCGTGCACTTGAAAGAGGCTGGCTGGACCGAGGAACGGGGTTGCGCGTTCTCATCAGTTGAAGTTTTACACTCGGGTAGCTTCAGGAGCTGGTGGCTGCCGTGCTGCCCAGCGGGGGCCTGAGTGCCACTCGGCACAAATTACTTACATAGGTTAGAGCAGGTTTCTCAGGTCCTCTGTGAGTTGCTGCCTTATCATTGTGTATGGTCCTGTGGTTACGTGGTCTGCTTGTTCAACTTGACTTTAGAGAATCGTGTATTGACACGGAAACACATGCAGAGATGTAAGGGTCTATGGTAAAGCGGGCTTCCTAGACTCATGACCATGGAACATCGCCCCTTGGTCCCATGAGAACGTCTGATTTGTGGACTGTGATACAGGAAAGCCTGAGGCCGGAGGGACTTACTGCTGTGGTTTTTATTTTAGAGTAGTGTTGATAGAGGCTGGCTTCTAATTAGCACAGTATGCTCTGGCTGCGGCAGACTCCACTTGCTGAACAGCATGCACTCCGGTGTTTAGACAGTCCAGAAAGAATTATTCCTTCATACTCCGGAGCTATGATGGGCTTTAGGATGTGGGCCTTACAACTGTCCTGTGAAGTACTTATCTCTTTGTCAGAGGAAACACAGCCTCCTTCTCATCTACCCGTGTGTTTCCATACGTCAACCTCAGCCCTCCCCAACCTCTGCCTATTGGGGCCCTTGGAGGGCTGCCCCAAATCAGTTGGTGGGTGTTTGCTGATGCCCTTCCTCTTTGACCTCATGGGTTATTGTGTGTCTCACTGCCTTTTCTCTGTGTAGCCCTGGCCATCCCGGAACTCGCTCTGTAGACCAGGCTAGCCTGGAATTCAGAAGGCCACCTGCCTCTGTCTCCTGAGTGCTTGGATTAAAGGTGTGCGCCCCCACAGCCGGCTTGTTTTTGTTATTTCTATTAGGTTTCTGTGCGTGGGTATGTGCGTGTGAGCGCAGTGGCCTGCAGCTGGAGTTATAGGTGGTGGTAAGTTCCTGCTGTGAGGACTGGGACCTGTTGTGGGTGTGCAGCAAGAGCAGCATGCGCTCTAGTCTGTGAGCCAGTCCCCTTGTTTTCCCGTTATTCAATAGTTACCTAAACCGTATACAAACTCCTGGTGCCGCGCTAGGAAAGGATGGTTGGCACTTTAGCAAGGCCGTTCTGGTGGCCGTGTCGGAAGAAGGGGCAGTCTGTTCTGTTCTGTTCAGTGGGCTCGTGGGCGTGGTAAACCCCCATCCTCCCCATTCTTTTTTTTTTTTGTCTACCCAGATGAACTTTGCATCAGTGTCTTCCCAGGTAGAAATACTGACAGAACCGCAAAACCTGAACTAAAGCCAGTTCCTCCATGCTTCTCAGAGAAGTCAGATCCATTTGAATACGCATGAGGGTTCTGAGTGCCATGCGTTTACCATTCACCAGCCCTCCTTTGGAGTTCTCCTAAGAACTGAAATTTCCTGTGGGTTTATTTCAGATAAAGATTGTGTTTCAAGTACCTCTGCCAGCCTGAACAATCTTTAAATGTGAAGAAGGTGAGGTGAATGGGTACTCCATTTGGCTGGAAACAGGGATTCTGTAAATCGTGTGTGGAGGGACTGGCGGTCTCTGAGCAGCTCCCGGGCATTGGGTGTGCTGCTGACCCTAGGGGAGCGGGGGTAGGGAAGTGCCACTGTCCGAGTCTGCTTTTGGATTCTTTGACAGTATCTAATGAAAAATAGGCTACCGAGCTCAGGGCTCTGGAGCTGCCAATCTAAAAGCATCTCTAAGGGCCGGCCTGCCACATTCCCAGTGTGACAGGACGTCACCTGGTGCAATGGGGTTAGTATGCCAGAGAGCTTGCTTTTATAATAGAGATGCTCCCGGGACTCTGTTCATCCATAATCCCAATGCTCAGGACCCATCATTGGCCAAAGATCCTACCTCTTAAGTATCAGTGGCATATGACCTTGGGATTGCATTTCCAGGATATGGGGTTTGGGGTCATAGTGAAACCACATTAGCCACCCCATGCTTGCCATGAAGATTCCAAAATCACGGAAGCCTCACTGCTGGATTTTCAACTCTGAGAACTGTTGGAGTTAGTGTCTCTTCAAAACCTGTTATTTGCTACCTGCTCTAGGAAATCCCCGGAGAGACAGATCGCAAAGCAGTGTGTAGCTGTCTAGCGAGTCATCCTGAGTGCATGAAGTCTGTGATTGCCACAGCCAGATAGGAGGGCTTGAGGATGCAGAGAAGGGCCTGGCCCTGCGCTGGCTGGAACAGTATAACTCTAACCTCTGTGGTTATGGTTAATATTGTCAACTCAACAGGATCTGGAATCATCTAGAAGACAAGACTGGGTGTGCCTGTGAGGGACTATCTAAATTAGGTTAATTAAGGTGGGAAAACCCACATTACCTGGGTTCTAGACTGGATAAAAGGGAGACAAGCAGGCCAAGCACCAGCATTCGTCCCTCTCTGCTTCTGGACGGTGGACAAAATAGGCCCAGCTGCCTCAAGTTCCTCCCGCCATGATGGACCTGTACCCTCCCACGGGGCCGGAATAAACTCTCCCTTCATTTGCTCTTGTCAGCAATATGGAAAGTAATTCAACATTTCTAACCACATGGAAAGTAATTAATGGAACCTATTTGTCAGCGTGAACGAGAAATAATGATTCTAGGAAGTCTTAAAGCCCCTTGGAAGGACGTTCTGGGATGTGTGCAGTTTGTCCTGAGAGAATGATTTCTTTGGAGAATTTTCTCCCCCATCTGTGGATGGAAGTCAGTTGGTAGAGTACTTGCCTAGCATGCATGAAGCTCCAGGTTCGATCCCCAGCACCCTGTAAAATTGGGGAGTATGGTGCACATTTGTAATCCCAGCACTTAGGGTGGAGTTAGGAGAATGAGAAATTCAGTGTCTTCCTTTGCTGTAAGGACTGTTAGGGACTATCCTGGCCTCCGTGAGACCCTGTCTCAAAATGCCTACCCCCCAAAAACAAAACAAAAAACAGTCTTGTCGGGCAGGAGAGATGGCTCAGTGGTTAAGAGCACTGACTGCTCTTTCAGAGATCCTGAGTTCAATTCCCAGTAACCACACAGTGGCTCACAGCCACCTATAAAGAGATCTGGTGCCCTCTTCTGGCAAGTAGAACACTGTATACATAATAAATAAATCTTTAAAAAAAAAAAAGAAAGAAACCAGTATTGTCTAGAGATAGGAGGATCTCTCAAGTTCCCAGCCTGCCTGGGCCAGGCTACTTAGCAAGACCCTATCAAAGAAAAAAATAGCCAGGGATGGTGGCCAGCACTCAGGACACAGAGGCAGGAGGATCGCTGAGTGTGAGTTGTAATCTATGTAGGGAGTTCCAGGCCAGCCAGGGCTATATAGTGAGATCCTATCTCAAAAAAGTCTCCCCCGCCGGGCGGTGGTGGCGCACGCCTTTAATCCCAGCACTTGGGAGGCAGAGGCAGGCGGATCCCTGTGAGTTCGAGGCCAGCCTGGGCTACAGAGCGAGATCCAGGAAAGGCGCAAAGCTACACAGAGAAACCCTGTCTCGAAAAACCAAAAAAAAAAAAAAAAAAAGTCTCCCCCAAGTATAATAGATTTGTTTTTATTTATTTTAAAATGCATCTTTAAAACCAAGGGTGGTGGCACATGCCCCTTAACTCCGGCACTAAAGTAGATTGCAAGTCTCCGATCAGCCTGGCTACATAATGAAGTCTCCATGAGAAAAGCAAAACACGAAGCCACACATGTGTGCATGTGTAAAATGTCTGAGAGGTTAGCCTAGTTTGAGACCTGTGGGCTTCGGCATATTACATCTCAGGATCAGCAGAAATGCATTGTGGGGGTTTGCTGACTTCGGAGCCCCCCAGGCCTCAACAGCAGGTGTCACTCTTCTGAGATTGGGTGACCTGTGGGCAGCCCTCCGTGGGCAGCCCCTCCGTGGGCTTCCTGGTGAGGTCCTGAGTGCGCACGCTTACTTGAATGTGTTTCCACTAGGGGAGAAGCCCTTTACCTGCAGCTGGGACGGCTGTGACAAGAAGTTCGCCAGGTCCGATGAACTGTCTCGTCACCGCAGAACTCACACGGGGGGAGAAGAAGTTCGTGTGTCCTGTGTGTGACCGGCGCTTCATGCGGAGCGACCACCTGACAAAGCACGCCCGACGCCACATGACGACCAAGAAGATCCCCGGCTGGCAGGCAGAGGTGGGCAAACTGAACAGAATCACCCTGGCGGAGAGCTCCGGGAGCATCCTCGAGCCCTTGCCGGCCTCGGGCTGAGAGGTTCTGCGGCGCCCATCACTGTGGGCCTCCTCTTCCACCTCTTCAGGAATGGGGAGTGGGACCCGTGTGTTCCTCCCCAAAAGCAAAAACAAAACAAACAAAAACATGGTCTCTGGGCTGTCGAAGTGGGGAGCTGGTTCTGATGGAAGTACGTTAACTTTCCTTTTCTGGTTGGGACCCTATTCAGTGTCTCTTGTATGTATCTCTCTCTCTCTCTCTCTCTCTCTCTCTCTCTCGTAAGGAAATGGAAGGAAATTTGATCTAAATCACCAGCATTCAAACAAATATTTCGGCAATAAAGTTTACAGAGTCTGGATTTTTTTTTCTTTTTACAACCTTTCTAGTCTGTGTTTTGTAGAAATGAGACAGGGTACTAATTTTTATACTTTTTTATAAAAATATTTATATTGTGCTCAAATCACCAATTTCTGGACAGACAGTTTTACAACCTTCTTTTCCATGTTTTATAATGAAGTTTTATAATGACTCTGCTTAAGTACTCTTGGTAGTTAGTCAGAAAAAAAATCAAAATCACAAATTTGTTACCGGCCTTTCCTAGCCAATATTTTAGGTCAGAACTGGTTGAATAAAGAGCTCTTAAAGGGGGAAAAAAAAAACTAGTCAGCTTCTTTGTGTCAGTTCCAGGGGAGAGTCTAAGAGCAATCCTGTAGCCCACAGAACTAAAATCGTGGTTGGGTAGAATTCGTCACGTGTGTCTGATGTCCCTGGGGAGGGTGTGCCGAGTCTGCGTGGACTGCCGGCCAGCTAAGCAGGGGCCAGTGTGCACTGTGTTGACTTTGGGGCCACTCGTCTGCCGAGAGCCAAGGATCCTGTGGCCTGTCTGTATTTAAGCACCAAAAAACCAGGATTTGGACACCAAAGCTTTGTAGATGGTCCGTTGGCTTCTGGTGTGGTCTTGTACTGCATGATGGGTTCAGTGACCATGGAGAGAAGAGCAGATGTCTATATTGGTTGATAAACTTCCCATCAAAGTGCACCCTACGCAAAGCGAGGCACACGTGCACCGTGGGCCCTGGGGTTCAGATGCCTTCCTTAATTACGGACAAAACACTGAGGCACTCCGTGGATGCCACTCAGCTGCCCTTCCGTTCATTGTGTGTGAAGGAAATTATTTTGCTCAAACAAGACTTGGAATGGGGATTTTGTAGCTAACTTGAAAACAGATCACAGGTGCTGCTTTGATGCCTTGTGAGCATGTACCCTGCATATAGAGGCCTCCTGTGCGTCCCAATGACCACAAAAACTGGCTGTAGTTAGATGTTGGGAAGTTCAGGCAGTGCAGTGAGAACGATATATTGCACTGTTTGGGCAGCCTGAAGAGTATTTTTGTGTGTTACTGTATTAGATTTTTCATTTGCCTTTTAATACTGGCACTTAACTTTATTTAAATGATGGCAAGGTTGAACTATGAAATAGTAAGATAAAAATGAGGTTTTGTATTGGGGTCCCCGAGGCTTATAGAACCTTCACGTGGTCATACATTGTTATGTTACTTGATCCCTGTTAAGCTGCCTCTGGTAGCCTCCGAGCTTTGTATGTATGTGTGTTTAGGAAGTGTTGGGATAGCTCTCCAGGTAATCATCACCGTTGTCTTTCAACATAAAGTAGCCGCAGGAGAAACTAGCTGTACATAGCTCACGAGTGCCCCGGTGGTACCCGGGTCCTGTCCTCCACACTGGTGATTGTGCTGAGGGTAATCCAGTGTGAATGTCTTTCTTCATTGTGACATGCAGAGTGATGGTCCCTGTCCTGGTGTTCCTGTGGGTCACGGAAGGTCTTGGAGTGTTCGGTTGCTCATCCCTAGGACTTCATCCTCTGACCAGTGTTGTTTCTAGAGTAACTGACGTGTTGAAATACCTTTAGGGTTCCATTTCCTGAGTAGATTTAGAAACCCCGTCTGTGAAAGACCCCCACCATTTGTCCACCGAAAGACTATGTTGGAAAACATTTCCTATCTGAAAAGGACTCCTGAGCCCCAGAGCCCCAAGGGAGGGGGGACTGCTCCCTTGGGGGCCCTCCCTGACCCCCCCATGGTGAGGCAGTACCCCCAGTGCACTTTATTGCTTGAGCAATTCTGCTTGATTTGATTTTTTTTTTTACTTTATTGAGCCTTTCGGTAGTTTTAGTCATAAAAATTTAAATGTTTTGAATACTTGTGTTTTATGTAACAGACTTTGACTTATTTAAATGAGTATGTGTAATGTAACCTTTTGCTTTGAATCATATAAAACTTTCTTGGTTTGCAGACTGGACTTGTGTGCTGTGTTTGTATGACTGTGTCCAGTGACCTAACGCACACGGTTTGCATATGAGTCTGGAATAGTCGTCATGTGTCGGTCGGCCTAACTTGAACTTTTATTTGGGGGAGGGGGGCGTCAAGACTGTTTCGGAGGAAGCAATACAGTGGCAGAGAGGTCAACTCGTAAGAATTCTTGCAGGCAAGTTGTGGCAGTTTGAACCTAATAACAGTTGTAATGGGACTTCCACTTTTACCTAACAGAGTAGTGGAGACCAGCTTCCATCTCCACAGGTACAACCAGCTCCCATCCACAGCCAGGGGGTCAGGACAGAGATTCCCCGTGTGTTCTCCCTCCCCGCCTCTTGGCATCCGGCTGGACTTTGCAATGCAGAGCATTCATCATTCCGGCCCCGCAGTAACCTTGGGAGGCAGGCGAGATGGGCACCAGTGCCCCTGAGACAGCAGGACCTGAGTCCCAGAGACCATGTGCTGGGGAGCAGGGTGAGGTCCCCCCTGTTGCTCGTGGTCTTTTGTAGACAAAGACTGACCTGGGTCATCTGATAACCTGGGGTCAGATGGATGTGAATCCAGACATCCACCCTTCCTAGTGAGATGAGTGACTTACCCCTCCATTTGTGCCTCCCAGACACGTAGTCTGCCTCCCACCCCCACCCCCCCCCCACCCACCCCCACCCCCGCTTTATTCATCCAGGGCCTGGCTGCACAAAGCCTGGCACGGACTGTGCCCTCTTTTGTCTGCCGTAGAAGCCCTACCCAAGAGGAATGGCTCTTGCGGTCATCTGTGCATTGCTAACTAAAGGAATCCACAGGGTGATACTCTCCACATTCACCCAGATGCCGTCCTGGCAGATGGAGGAGAAGCGGATACGGTCCCTCCTTCCCCTGGTGGCAGTCTCCCTCTCCAACGCGGTAGCCTAACCTGCAGGACTTCCGGGGGGGGGGGGGGGGGGGGGGCAGAGCAGTCATCCAGCCTGCCACTGCTTCTCATGACCACACGATGTCACTGTTGAGAGTTGAAACCGGCCTTGGGACGTCAAACCCGTCCGTCTTCCCTAGTACCCCAGGCAACCAACCACACAGTTTCTGGATGTGTAGTTTTAGGGCTCACCCTTCTAGTCTCCTCTGAAGCCCCATCCTGAGGCACCAACAACTTCAGGGTGCAAACTACGGGCCAAATACCTCTGGGGGCTCAAGTGCTTCTCTGTCTTTCCCAAGGCTTCGTGCCCCAGAGAGGGCAGCGCTTCCTTGCCGACACTGGAAAGGGTTTCTCTGTGTAGCTCTGCCTGTCCTGGAACTCAATCTGTAGATTAGGCTGGCTTCGAACTCAGCCAGAGTTCGAACCCGCCTTCCTCTGTCTCTTGAATACTAGGATTAAAGGTGTGTGCCCGCAAAAAGAAGGATTTCTTTACACCAGGAACGTTCCTTCCTACTTCTTTTTTTTTTTAATATTTATTTATTTATTATGTATACAATGTTCTGCCTGCATGTATACCTGCGCGCCAGAAGAGGGCACCAGATCTCATTATAGATGGTTGTGAGCCACCATGTGGTTGCTGGGAATTGAACTCAGGACCTCTGCAAGAGCAGCCAGTGCTCTTAACCTCTGAGCTATCTCTCCAGCCCCCTCCTTCCTACTTCTTAAGGCCTAAGTTTTCTCCAGGGTTCAGGCCAGCCCCTCAAAGAAGGTCTAATTATGGAGCCTGCTTCCTAGAGGAAGCAACTCACCTTCTGAGTCTAGTAGGTGATTTATGGGTTAGCAGGAGGGCTCAGTGGGGGAAGGAACCTGTCACCAAGCCTGTTTGCTCACAGGAATCCATAGTGGAAAAAGAGAAGTACCTTCTGCAAATTGTCCTCTGACTTCCACACATGTGCACCACGGCATGCACACTCATGTACTATACATGCACACAGACACACGTGCATGTGTGCACGCAAAATGTAATAAAAAATACTTTAAAATAAAATGGGGGTTCTGCTCTTTAATGCTCAGAATCACCCAAGGACACCTTCCCCCTATGTACATGTTTACGGGGAGAGAGGGGGAGGGGAGAGTGTATGTGCTGTGAGTGCATGTGTGCCGTGGCATCCATGCATTGGGAATCAGGGCCACCTGCAGCAGGTGGATCTTTCCTTCTGCCACTCCTCTGTGCCCTCTGGGGGTGGAACTCAAGAGGCCAGGCTTGGTACCAAGTGCTTTTACCTGCCGAGCATCACCTTGGCCCTTTAAAAAAAAAATTATTACATTTTATTTCTGTCCAACTCTTGACAGGAGGAAAAATACCCCCAGGGACCTGACACTCAACTGCTGGCCTCCTGGCTACTGCTGAGAGTCTCTCGGTCTCCAGAGTGCAACCCAGTGAGTGGGGGGGGAGCCTCTGTCAGGGGACAGTGACATTCATTCATGAATCCCAGAATCTACCAGGGGTAGGGTAGGACTCCCAGGCAGGGGCCTGGGCATCATTCCAGGAAATAAACTGGCTCTGGGAATTGGAAACATCAGAAAAGAGGGTGCTAAAAGCTTGTTCCAGAGCTGGGCAGTGGTGGTGCATGCCTTTAATCCCAGCACTCGGGAGGCAGAGGCAGGTGGATCTCTGAGGCCAGCCTGGTCTCCAAAGCAAATTCCAGGAAAGGTGCAAAGCTACACAGAGAAACCCTGTCTCGAAAAACCAAAAAAAAAAAAAAAAAAAAAAAAAGCTTGTTCCAGGTAGTGTTGGCCAATCCCTGCTAGTGTGGGAGGTCCCTTCCAAGCTGAGCCAAGACCCCCCATGAACACAAACCCTGGGGGTTTCTCAAAGCTCTGCCCCCTTTGTCCAGAAAGCCTACCCATGATTTCTGACTGGAAGGGCTCAGAGTTTTCTCAAGCACAGCCTTGGCACATCTAGGAAGAAATCTGCTTGCCGAGTCGGTGGCCGTCTGTGGTTACTTAGACATTCTGTCGTGAGAACCAGGGTCAGCTCATGCTGTGTGGGGGCAGATCCCACCCTCTGCTTAGAGCTGGGCTCGTGGCTGGGAAAACAACATGGGCAGCCAACCATGAAGCAGCTGTGCAGGATGGGACATAGGTGTGTACCTGGCACCCGGGCGGTGCAGGAAGTGCTCCAGTGGGCTGCAGTGTACCCAACCCCACCCCTTGCAGGACCAGCCTCTCCAGAGCCTGAGTTTCCCCGGGACCACAGCTCCCTTTGGTTGGCACATACTTGCTCTGGCTAGCCACTGCTCAGGACATCCTTGGAATTGAGGGATGTACGTTTGTTTGTTTGTTTGTTTGTTTGTTTTCTGAGACAGGGTTTCTCTGTATAGTCCTGGATCTCACTCTGTAGACCAAGCTGGCCTCGAACTCACGGAGATCCACCTGCCTCTGTCTCCCAAGTGCTGGGATTAAAGGTGTGCACCACCACCGCCTGACCCCCACCATTCTCTTAATCCAATGAATTATGTGAATTATGAATTGAATGTGCCTATTCAAACACAACGTGTAAGCTGTAAATATTTGCAACATCAAGTTCACAGCCTGATTCATTCTTCGGTAAAAATGTAACATTTTAACCTCTTTTAAAACAAGCATTTGTAATATTTGGGTTAACATATTAAAATACAAACAACTCTCATCTTCTTATCAAAAGCAGTGCTTTGAGCTTGGGTGCGATGCGGCTTCCCGCTCTGGGAGATTTTGACCTCATGCTCAGCCAGCTGGTAGGACACCCCATGGCTCTGGGCTCCAACCGTAGCACGAGTCTCCCAGCTTCGAACTCAAAGGCACTCTTGTCAAGTCGTAACCGTTCGTGGAATCTTTTGCAGGTAACAGCACAGGACTATGGGTGTGGGGACAGTCCTGGGTGACCATCCTTCCTTGGCTAGTCCAGGCTGAGCTCTGAGAAGTCTCAGGCTGGTAGCAGTCCTCAGGAGAGGTGTGATAACCGGGGGAGGGCCGCTGTTTGGCAGGGGGAATGTAACATAAACTGAGGCCTGTTGTGGCCTCAGCCAAAGCTGCCCCCATCCCCTCCTTCTCTACTGTTTTCTGACACGGAATCTCACTAAGCGGTTTGGGCTGGTCTTGCATTCACCATGTAGCCTTCAGTTCTCAATAGTCCTCTAGCCTTGGCCTGATGCCTGCTGTGATGGTAAGCGTGCGCCACCACTCACAGATCTGTGAACCCTTCGTGCCGCACCCTCGACTGCTGCCCCGGTACATCCACACACCCTACAGGACCCACACAAGCCCTCCCCTCCTTCCCATAGACTCTGTATTTCCCATCTGTCCACTGGGAATGTTTGAAGGCTCTTCTGGCCTCATTACTGTGTCTGCCTTCCACCCGAGCAGGGAGGAGGAGAAGAGGTCCACAGCCAGACTGCCAGCCAAAGGGAAACTGGAGAGCAGTTGCCATAAAGACCTATCTCGAGTGGGCTTGCTCTCCGAGCTCCCGTAATCCGAGTGATTCTGCACTCAGCAGGATGGAGAAGGCACAGTGGCAGCTGGGAGATGAAGGGCTGGGAGACAGAGCTGCCCGACGGGGTCTTCAAGAACCTCAAGGATTCTCCCCCAGAGAGAAACTGAGGCCCAGAGAGAGAATCGATGAGCTCTGCATCCCATCACAAGCTCACGTAATACTGGGATGCCAGAGCAGTCTGTGGATCCTGGCCCACGCTCTCTTCCTACCACATCCAAGCAGGGGAGGCTGGTGTGCTGTTGGAGGAGCCTCCAGCCTGAGGAAGGGCGGAGCCGAGGGACAGTCTGAAATGCAGGCACTCGGTCCTTGCACCTGCAGATTGCCCTGACCGCTACGCTGTTGGAAATGCAGTCTCTGGATCCACCTAGACCTCGGTGCTTGGGATCTGCCTGTCAGCCATATACTCAGGCCCTTTTGTGAGCAAGTGGAAACTGATATACATGGAGTCCACTGTTTCCCTCTGGAGAACTCTTCATGCGAAGACCAAGAGCATACCTTGGTAGAAACTTCTAGAAGCCTGTGGCACACACAGATACCAAGAGGGGTTGACCTTTCCCCTCCTGGAAAATGAGTAAATAGAAAGGACTCAAGGTTCAGATTTCAGGGGACCCACACAGCCAGGCCACCCCTGTGTGAGAGGAGGTGCTTACACACCCGTGGCCCAGGACCTGCTTCTTCTTAGTCTTGGCCCAGGACTCTGACTGTGAATCTTTAAAAATCAGTTTGGAAAGATGGCTGTATTCAAGAAGTGGTTTCGCTCTGGCTGGGCCACGGGCAGGGCACGGTGGTGGTACCCTCTGACTCGCCCAGCTCACAGGCCTGCCAGGCCTGGTCGGTGGTGACCAGGGCTGCTCGGCCAGCTCAGCGGCAGTACTCCCTCTCAATGCTCGCCATCAGCTCCTCTTCGGAGTAATCGTAGGAGATGGCCGACTGCCCCTCGGGCCTCTTGTGGCTGCTGCTTGGGGCTCTGTGGGCGAGAAAAGCAGATAAGGGCGGGTATCACCTTCAAACTCCTACTTCCTCTAGCTACCACGTGGTGGTCTTTAAGTGGTCCATCCTAACAACCAAACCAAAAACCTCTGTTCGAGGAGACTCCTGAATCTCTTTTCTACCCAACATGTGGACACGATCACCTTCACCCATATCTGCCTTCATCCCCCCTTTTACCCATCAAGACCTGCAATGAAAGTGAAACAGGACAAGCTGGATGCCACGGTCCATCCAAGGCTCCTGGCTGACCTTCCTAGACCAGCGTCTGGGGCTCTGTATACTTCTCTCAAACACAGAGTGAGAGACCTGGGTACCGCTGCTTGGGATCCTGAGATCAGCCTGCTGTCAAAAGCATCTGTCTTTCCTACGATGTCTATGGGGCAAAGGGGAACATCCAAATGCTTTGGAGGAGGCCAGAGCTCAGTAGGCTTTGATGCACAGGAGCCCTATGGCCCTGGACCAGTCATGTCCCTGGCCCCAGTCTCCATCAGTAAGAAGGAAGGACTGCATCTCAAGACTGACTAGAGGTTGGCTGAAGTGCTGCATGCATCTAAAACAGAGATGGGCACCTAGGAGGGACTGAACAGTACTAAGTGTGTGAGAGCTGCTTGCAGCCATGCAAGCCTGGAATAATGGCAGTGGCTACCCTTCTGGCCTGTTCCTGGGGAGTCTCTCCTGACTGCTGTTAGAGGAAAAGGAACGCAAATAAGGGGCTCAGCCTACCTTTAGAACAAGCCAGGGAGTCGTGCAGGATGCTGGCTGTCCTGCCAGAATGCCAGAGCATTCTGGAGTCCCCCCGACAGAAACAAGCCCCTCTAGGGTTACCCCTGCCAGTCCCTGGCACTAGTAGATGTGAGAGCTGAGACCTTAAGGGTTAAGGGTATCCAAGGTCACTGTAGACTGGCTGTAGACCCCCCCACATTGTCTGCTCCCGCTAGGCATGCTGATATTCCTGCAGGCGGGACCCCAGAGAGGAGGGAGCAGGAGACATGGACTCGAGAGGGGGCCGACAGCAGCTCCATGGTCCCTGTGCTCTAAGGGACCGGAAGCACTGACATTCTTCTGAGTGTGTTTGTGTGCATGTACTTGTGTGAGTGTGTACAAACGTGTTTAGGTACTCATGCCATGGCGCACAATAGATTTTGAAGGACAACTTGCAGATGTTGGGGTCTCTCCTATCATGTGGGTTCTGGAGATTTAACTTGGGTCGTCAGATGTGGTGCTAAGTGCCTCTACCTGCTGAGGTGTCTTGCTGCCTCGTCCACTTTTTTCTCTGTACTGGGCAGTCTTCCTGGGTCATGGCAATGCCAGGGGAGCACTGTACCCCTGGACTGTACTCCCAGCCCCCCTGAGGAGGATTAAAGGCTCTGGGGCACTGTGTGCAGGGTTTGGGTGTCTGTTTGGGACAGGGTCTCACTGTGTAGCCCAGCCTGGTCTGGAACTCCTGCCTCTGACTCCCCAGTACTGGGATTAGAAGCTGAGCCACCAGCCTGGCAATCCCAAGTGTGAAACTTGCAGGGGAGTTTTAAGTGCGTTTTCCTGGTGACCTTTTGGAACTACTGGTGGTTATTGTCACCGTCTAGCCTGTGAAGTCCTTACAGCAAAGGACAGTCTTTACAGATGAAACCTCTGGATAGAGCAGGCAGGACACCTGAGGATATATCTGAATGAACCTGAAGGGTCCAGAATGGCCACAGAGAAGCCAGGTTATGACCTCATACAGGAGGAAGTTCAGAGCTGCTGTGAGTGACTGGGCTGCTGTGACCTCCCTTGGCTCCCCTAGAGAGCTCAGCTCTACATGAGCCTCACTGACCTGCAGGTCGGTGGGGACAGGAGCGCTTTGAGGTGACTAGATCTGAAGCACTGTGTGTTAGGACCCACCCAGCGTCCTGACGTCATCTGATGTAATCATCTGACGGAATCTCCCTTTAAGAGGAAAACACCCCTTCCCCCTTCTCCTCCTCTCCTCTCTTTCTCTCCCTCTCCCCCCCCCCTATAATAAAACTTTCCGCGTGGATGCTGTGCCTGCATGGTGTGAGCAACTTTCCACTGGTCCACACTGCAGCCCACTGCCATGTCTTCATGGCGCATCTCCCTCACCCACCTGGGCACCTTGGCGCTGCCCGCCAAGGCATCCCACATGCAGTATCACAACACTGTGGGCTTGTGGAGGACATGAAACCCCTTTCCATACTTACTCAGAGGCACAACTGTCTTCTAGGGTGTCCTTAATCTTCTTTTCTGGGGACACCTTGAACAGGAGGAAAGGAAGAGGTGTTGTAGAATATTATTTTAAGGTGTGTTACTTTTGTTTATGTTGCATTTGTTTAACTCTGTGAAGCTGTGTTACTGTGCCTGTCTAAAACACCTGATGGTCTAATAAAGAACTGAATGACCAATAGCAAGACAGGAGAAAGGATAGGCGGGGCTGGCAGGCAGAGAGGATAAATAGAAGGAGAAATCTGGGAAGAAGATTGAAAAAGAAGGATCGAGAGAAGGAGGAGTTCTCCAGGGGCCAGCCACCCAGCTACACTGCAAGCCCAGAGTAAAAGTAAGATTTACAGGAGTAAGAGAATGGGAAAAGCCCAGAGGCGAAAG
Organism: Peromyscus californicus insignis; assembly: GCF_007827085.1. Taxonomy (NCBI): domain Eukaryota; kingdom Metazoa; phylum Chordata; class Mammalia; order Rodentia; family Cricetidae; genus Peromyscus; species Peromyscus californicus. Next base: position 6,603,905 of record NW_026294492.1, read on the forward strand.
GTGGATGGGATACATTGAAGTTAAGGAAAGCTGGCAAGAAACTAAGCCAAGCTAAGGCCAGGCATTTATAATTGAAAATAAGCCTCCATGTCTGAATTTATTTGGGAGCTGGGTGGTGGAACCCCCCCAAAAGAATAAAAAAAACAAAAAAGAGGTATAAAAACTTGCCAATAGTATAGATGATAAACGCTCTGACTTTATGGGGAAGAGAGCAGTCACCATGTTTAACTCACGGACTGCAAGCGTCAGAATGGGGAAGGTTCTCGCCAACTCTGGAGCCCCAGGTACCCATTTTACAGTCAAGAAAACTGAGGCTGTGAGAGCGACTTATAAAACCCATAAATACATGAATAGATAGAGGAAACAGCAAGGCTCAGGTCACGTCTCTTGCCTCACAACTACCCCCTCTTTTTTTTTTTTTTTTTTTTTTTGGTTTTTCAAGACAGGGTTTTTCTGTGTAGTTTTGCGCCTTTCCTGGAACTCACTTGGTAGTCCAGGCTGGCCTCGAACTCACAGAGATCCACCTGCCTCTGCCTCCCGAGTGCTGGGATTAAAAGTGTGCGCCACTGCCACCCGGCCCAACAACCCCCTCTTATTAGGTCATTCTGTCCCTCCCCTTCAGACATCAGTGTCCAATGCTGCGTGGCATGAGACGATCCTATTCCCACCCCTAGAGATCATGTCACCCGGTCTCAAGAGCCTTGACCCCTCCCTTCTTCAAGTATGCAATAAGTATTCATATTTATCCTGAACATACACCTAGAATCCCAGCATTTGGGAAGCTGAAGCAGGAGGAATGCTCTGAGTTTAAAGCCAGCAGAGGCTTAAGAGTGAGAACTTGTCTCAAAATATACATATATATGCTTAGTTAAACAACTAAAGCAATTATTATTTTTAGAAAGAACTGTGAACAATATTTCCGTTGCATACAAGCAGCCGAGCCTAAGGCATTTTGTTAGAGCGGTTTGAAGGGACAGTGATGCAAAGATAAGGGGAAAGGACTCTAGAAGCTTCTTAGGACAGAAAGCTCAGGTAAGGCCTGGCCACCTGGAGTCAGGAGTGAGAGGACGAGACAGAGCAGTAGGCAGCGGCAGCTTGCAGACTAGTCACAGTGTTCCAAGGATGTGCGAGAGCCGTAATTCTAATTCTAGAATCCATCAGAATAAACTACATTTTTTTTCAGACATCATTCAATTTATCAACTGTTGCCTGTTCTGGAGAAAAGTGTGTGGGTGTGTGCTCAAGCAGGTAGACGTGTGTGTGCATATATGATATGTGTACATATCCATGTGTGGCAGGCTGAAGTCAAGTGTATTCCTCTATAACTCTACTTTTCTGTTTTGTTTACGTTTTTAGCTTAGAGTTCAAAGCTTGGCTAAACTGGCTGGCTGGTGAGCTCCAGGGATCCCTTTCTCAATCCCCAGAGCATCGTCGTTATAGGTGTTCATCAGCACCCCTGGTCAGTCCCCAGAGCACCGTGGTTATAGGTGCACACTACCACCCCTGGTCAGTCCCCAGAGCACCCTGGTTACAGGTGCACACCACCACCCCTGGTCAGTCCCCAGAGCACCGTGGTTACAGGTGCACACCACACCAGATCTGGTCAGTCTCCAGAGCACCGTGGTTACAGGTGCACACCACACCAGATCTGGTCAGTCCCCAGAGCACTGTGGTTACAGGTGCACACCACCACACCTGGCTTTTACCTGGGTGCTGGGGATCTGAACTCAGGTCCTTATGTTTATACAGCAGGTACTTTACTCACTCCCCAGAGATATTTGAAAGTTTTTTGTTTTAAGCCAGATAGGGGTTGGTGGAGAGATTGCCCAGTAATTGTGACGGCCATTCTTGGTGGTCAACCCAACTACATCTGGAATGAACTACAATCCAGAAGTGGAGGGCACATCTGTGAGAGATTTTGTTGTTGTTTGGTTTGAAGAGGGTGAATCTACTTCTAGTCCGGACCTTTGAGGTAAGAAGACACACTGCCTTGGATCCAGCTCTTGAGGCAGGAAGGCGCACCTCTAATCTGGGCCACACCTTCTGCTGGAAGCCCGTGTGAGGACATGGAAGAAGGAAGCTCTTGCCCTTTGCCTGCTTGCTCTTGCCTTGCTAACAGGTCCATTCCTTCACTGGCATCAGAGCCTGCTTCTTCGGAATTCCAGCGTCTACTGAAGACCAGCTGAGACATCCAGTCCGGTGGACTGAGTCACTTCTGGAGTCTTGGACTTTCCGTTCATAGCCTGCTGCTGTTGGATTAGTTGGAGCATGGTCTGTAAGTGACTCCAATAAACCCCCTTCTTTATATATAGAAAAGTCGACTCATTCTGTAAGTCCTGTTACTCTAGGGAGCCTTAATATGGCAGTTGAGAAAAAGTGTGTGCCGCTCCCACAGAGTACCTGGGTTTGGTTACAGCATCTCCATATCGGCTCAGAACTGCCTGTAACTCCAGCCCAGGAGATCCAGTCCTGCCTTCTGGCTTCCGCAGGCCCCCGCATGCATGTGGTGCATATAAACACACACAGGCACAGGCACTCACAAATAAGTAAATACTAGTGTTAAAGTCTGGCTGGGACTAGTGTCACACACTGGTAATCCCAGCACTCAGGACGCTGAGGCAGGGGGATCAGGAGTTCAACGCCATTTTCAGCTACAAAGGGAATGTAGTAGGGCCAGCCTTCGCTACGTAAGACCCTGTCTCAAATACCAAAGAAAACAAAACACACAGAAAATAAACCACTTTACCTGTGGTAAAATACACATTACCAGACCGGCGGTGGTGGTTGGTTTGTTTGTTTTACGGTGGACATGTCAACACATTGACAGAAAAGCGTTAAGGGACCTCCAGTAGCGAATCAATCCACCAGCAGGCAGTTTTCAAGATTCTGCCAGTCAGGCTCCGCTCTTCACCACCAGGGGGCACTGGTCTCCCACCACGGTGGTCAGTGTTAGTGGCCTCCTAGGAAGTGTTCCTCGTGGCTTCCCTGAAAGCCTCAGCCCTCTATAACAACCTCCAACTCCCAATAGCAAGCGAGGTACATGCGACTCCATTCCTTACCCTAACAGAACAGAGACCACCATGGAGGGGTCAAGGCCATCTGTGCCTCCCCAGTTTCAGAGGAACTGGCTTTGAAAGATAGTGGAAGTGGTTTCCCACTTCTGGGGTTTCCTGGTGGAATGTGCCATCCTTTCATCAAGGCTGGCTCCTGGAGTGCCGTCTGATGCACTGGGGAGACTTCTGGCTGAGGTTTCTCCACTGCCTGACAGTGCTCAGCGGCTTGGTGCTGTCTTTCCTATGGGGCATTCCTTCCTCAGAGCCTCTGTGTTGCGGCATGGACTCCCTCCCTGGTGCGGCGTGGACTCCCTCCCTGGTGCGGCGTGGACTCCCTCCCTGGTGCGGTGTGGCCTCCCTCCGTGGTGCGGCGTGGCCTCCCTCCGTGGTGCGGCGTGGCCTCCCTCCATGGCCTCCCTCCATGGTGCGGCGTGGCCTCCCTCCGTGGTGCGGCGTGGCCTCCCTCCGTGGCCTCCCTCCGTGGTGCGGCGTGGCCTCCCTCCGTGGCCTCCCTCCGTGGTGCGGCGTGGCCTCCTTCCATGGCCTCCCCAGCACTGTGTGAGTCAACCCCATGTCTCACTCTTCTTGAGGTCGGGTCAACACACCACTTCATGCTGTTTTCGGGTGTGGTCTCTGCTCTGGCCTTGACTGCAGACACCCTGGTACTGTCTCGGAGGTCTTGGTTTTGCTTGGGCTGTGACTCCAGCATCTGTAGGTCCTTCTGGTAAGTCGACTCCGCAGCTGCGAGCTCCTTTCTATAGCTTCTTCACCTCGCATTCCACCACAGCGCAAGCCGTGCTCACCCTAAAGTCTTGGCTGGTGGCCACAGCAAGACTCCCCCAGTCCTCCTTGGCTACAGTAAATCCAAAAGCAGCGAATGAAATGTCATTCAGCTCCAAAAGAAGGTCTCACTGTTCCACGCAGGCTTGTGAAGAATGATCTATATACACTCTCAGGGACGGCAATGCCCTTCATGACTTCCCTAGGCCACCACTGACTGGGGGTTGGGAAGTTGGGGAAATAATGGAGTTCCTATCCCAGTACGGAAAGCGCTAAATAGATGGTGTTGGTACTGAACCAAATTCTTCTCTAAAAGTGCCCTCAAATGTCACCAGCGCAACCGTTGACTCTGGAACTGAGACAGTGCCATGAGTCGATGACCTAGCAGAGCTCTGTCTGTGACCTTCCCCCAGCAGGGCCCTGCCACAAACTTTTGAAAAGGCAGGAGAACACTGCAGTCCCCTGCCTCCACCATCCATGGATGAACCCATATCTGATAGCTGGTTTGACCCATGAAAAGACCTCTGATTGAGGGGGCGCTGCTGTGTTCTTCAAAATCACTAAATGACTTTAAAAACCACCGATTCCAATCCATAGATTTCCCTAGCTTTCCCATTCTGCAGAGTTTGAAGTTTCAGATCCCCAACTAATACCCTGATGTCTGAGATCTACTGACTGCCTTGGGCACTTCATGTGGCCATGAGATTAAAAATTAATCCAGAACGGTAACAGGAGAGGGGTGTAGGACCATGACTTAAAGGACAGGAGTTTGGTAGACCATCTCACGTCCCTTAAAACATGGAAGGATACATGCAGGGAGAAACCTGTTTATGAGATGGGTTAAGTAGGACAATTCAAAACAGACATAAATACACATACCTAAAATAAGATAGTTAATAAGATTATCCTTATCTTCAATTTTTTTCTTATAACCTTCAATTTGACAAAACCAAAACAAATAAATCTAGCCTCAAAAAATTCCTAAATAGCTAGGCATAGTGGCACACACCTGTAATCCCAGCTTTTTTTGATCTTGTGTCATTAAAAAATAAAATATAGGGGCTGGAGAGATGGCTCAGCGGTTAAGAGCACTGGCTGCTCTTCCAGAGGTCCTGAGTTCAATTCCAGCAACCACATGGTGGCTCACAACCATCCATAATGAGATCTGGTGCCCTCTTCTGACCTGCAAGCATATATGTAGGCAGAACACTGTATACATAATAAAAAAATAAATCTTAAAAAAATATATATATATTAAAAATATGGGTGAACATGGAAAGCATTAACACATGACTGAGACTTAAGTACTCATTAAAATATTAGCTAAAACTACCTTTTGTTTATATTTTATTTTTTAATTATTTGTACTCTGTGTGTATGTGTGTATGTGTATGTGCACACAGATGCGTGTTTAAGCAGGAGTGCAGGGCCCTCAGAGACCAGAAGGAGGCATCGGATCCCCAGGAGGGAGTTACAGGGAGAAGTGAGCAACCTCACATGGGTTGTGGGAACTAAACTCAGGCCCTTTGCAGTAGCAGGAAAAATGCAGAATGACTGAGCCATCCCTCCAGCCCTCTAGAACTTTTTTTTTTTTAAATAAAGTCCCGTATAACATGACATTCAGGATGATGATTCAGGGATAACGCATAATCAGACATGAAAGCATCCCTGTCAACAGTGGTTGCAATTTTCCTGTTTTCTTGCTTTCTGGTGGAGGGAAGGATCAGACTCAAGGCCTTACACATGCTAGGTACAACCTCAACCTGCTGGCTGCCGTGTTTAAATGAAGGCCCGTAAAAGGATTGTCATTTAATTTTGATGTTGTGTTATAAAAAACAAAAACAAAAAACTCCTAAGTGTTAGAAGGTTATGAATATAAGGAAAAAATTCTTCTTTCCTAATAAAAGAATAGGAATAGTGTATTCATGCCCCATCAAAGGGTCCTTTTTGCTTGGGGGGACATTCTCTCAAACATTTTTGAGGAAAGGCCACCTTCCATGGATGGTTCTTGAACTTGCAATTCTTTTCTGTCTCAGTGGTGAGTCACTAATGCACAGCCCTGTAAGATGTACAGCTCCTAGCTGGGCAGTGGTGGCGCACGCCTTTAATCCCAGCACTAGGGAGGCAGAGGCAGGCGGATCTCGGAGTATGAGGTCAGCCTGGTCTACAGAGTGAGTTCCAGGACAGCCAGTGCTACACAGAGAAACCCTGCCTCAAAACAAACAAAAAGAGAGAGAGAGAGAGAGAGACAGAGAGACAGAGAGACAGAGAGACAGAGAGACAGAGAGAGAGAAAGTATGTACAGCTCCTCCTGAAGGAATCAGCTGCAGATGTGAGCAGATGTAGGCAAGTTACACAGCACAGAAAACAGAAGCATGGGTACCAAGCTCTAGCATGTGCAGTGTTTTTAGAGGCAGGGGTCTCACTTCCTGATTTTGTCTCCTGGGACTCTGGGAGTCATTCATTAGTCTGAGAAACATTCACAGTACTGGGACACATCTGAGGCATCCCCCTGCCCCAAAGAGTAACCTGCTTTGACTTCACACTTCCTGTGGTTGATATATTGTGCACCCCAATAAACTTCTCTGGGGTCAGAGAACAGAACAGCCACTAGATAGACTTAGAAGCCAGGCATCACCCGTGACACACACCTTTCGTCCCAGGACTTGAGATCTCATGTCTTGCTTGGGAAAGACACACGCCTTTAATCCCAGGAAGTGATGACAGGAAGCAGAAAGGTATATAAGGCGTGAGGACCTAGAGGTCTTTTTAAGCTTTTAGGCTTTTAGCAGCAGTTCAGCTGAGATCAATTCAGATGAGGACTCAGAGCCTTCCAGTTTGAGGAAACAAGATCAGCTGAGAAGTTGGCCAGGTGAGGTTGGATGTGACTTGTTCTGTTTCTCTGATCTTTTAGCATTCACTCCAATACCTGGCTCCCGGTTTGTTTTTATTAATAAGACCTTTTAAGATTCGCCTACGACTTTCTTTCTTTTTCTCAAGACAGGTTTTCCTGTGTAGCCCTAGCTGTCCTAGAACTCACTCTGTAGACCAGGTTGGCCTCAAACTCACAGAGATCCACCTGCTTCTGCCTCCTGAGTGCTGAGCTGGGATTAAAGGTGTGCACCACTACTCACCTGGCACACAGTTTATTTCTTGAACCTACCTTCTCACACCTCTCTCTCTGCTACTGCTTGGGTCCAGAACCCGGTCAGCTGGACAGCCAGCATAACCCTGGTAGATCGTGGTGCCCCAAGCATTCCTCTGTCTGATTCACCCCTCTCCTGTGTTGAGACATCTCCCCAACAACACAAAACCATGCTCCCCTTCAGCCTTCAAATACTCACTTCTTCCTCAGTAGAGTCTACACCTCCTGACATAGCCAGGCATCGATGCTGAAGACCTCTGCAGCTACACCCCAGCTACATGTACCACCATGGTCAGGATACACAGAGGGCCCCCCCCCCCCCCCCCCCCCCCCCCCCCGGTTCTCTGCTCTTGTCCTCTGACCACTTCAGAGTAAAGAAGTCACTCCCTCCTGTGGACTCATCAGACTGACTTCTCACCAGCCCATTCTATACTTGATCTTTGGACCTTCTCCCCCGCCTGGATCCCAGGCCAACACCTGTCTTTATCCCTATGATCTAAAGCAAGCCCCACTTACCAGGGGCTAGAGCGGTATCCAGGAGTTCCTGTCTCTATGAGGTTCTTCCAGCTGGTACTCAGCAAGATTGAGGGAAAATCCATTCATTTCCAGACTTTTGAAGTTCCCTAAGCACTTGAGAATGACACTGGAAATTGGTGTCCTTGCTATGTCAAAATCCCCAACTGTTTGTTCTTGGTTTGGTGTTATGTAACTGCAGGCTGATGTAGTCTTAGAGGAATCCCGTTATATAATTCAGTCTGCCTCACTACGGCTCACTTTTCCTGTTGTAAACCTCCACAGGGCAGTGGGGAGGAGGGATATGGGACAGAGCTCTGTTCCCGGCGGGGCTGAGGGGTCTTCCCACCATTCCAGTGGCTTTTCCTGGTAGCCGGGCCCAAGAAGACATTCCCTCTGCCTCTGCTGCCAGGATCGAAGCCTCCGGCTACGGACACTGCCTCTGGCCTCCTCTCCCAGCCAGGAGCCGCAAAGACGGTTCAGAATTTTAGCTCTGTAGCAGCAAAGACGTGCCAAACCAGAGCGCTGGTTTTTAATTGTTTTTCTAGAACAGCGGGGGTGTTGTTACAAGTGTTCAGCAAGAGAGGATAAAGAAGCCAAAAGAAGTCAACGCATCTTAAAAATAGCTTGCAATTTGGGAATTGCAAGCCAAAGATCCGGACGCGTCCGACGCGGCAGGGCGTTTTCGAACCACTCTTTGGCAGGTGGTCCACCCACTTATCGCCTCCTCCCATCCCCCTGTGTAGCCTGATGGCCGAGGCCCTCCCTCGCCGGTCACTTCCCACCTGAGCTGCAAAGATGCTGTAGCTGGAGTGCATGCAGCCCCACTGGGACAGGGAGGCGAGCCCTGTAGCAGAAGAAAGTTCTAGGTGTTTCTTCTGCCAACTGTTGTTTGTACTCGGTCCTTTAAGGCTGTCCCTGTGAGTCACCCCGAAATAGAGACAGTAGCGAGCACCCACCAAGGAGGCAGGGTAAGAATATGCAGGGGTGGGGTAAGGAAGGGGCACAACGCCCTAGGACGGACGGGGGACGGGGGAGAGCGCACACTGGAATAGCTGGGAACAGTAGGGACGGAGGCCTGGGTGGGAGGACACTGGGGCTACAGAGGGATGAGTCTGGAGGGACAGGCGCCCACACTCACCGCGAGAGGGAGCCGGGCGGGGCCGCGCGGGATCGGCTCCCGGGGGTCCCCAGGCCTCCGACTCCGCCAGCAACTGGTCCAGCAGGCGCAGGGTCTCCTCCCGGCCGCCGGGGGGCGTCGCGGGGCGGGGATCGCGGCCGGTCTCCTCCTGTGTCGCGGCCGTCGGGGCCTGGTGAGCCGTGCCGCCCTCCGAGGTTGCCTCTCCAGGGCCCGCCTGGCGCCTGTCGGGGCTGCGCCGCCGCCGCCTCGGGATCCGGCCGCTCCGGCTGCTGCCGCTGCCCATGGCGCGCACCCAGCCTGGAGCGCGCAGCAGCCGGGGAGCCGGGGCCGGACTGGGGCGGGAGCGCGGCGGGCGGGACGGGGCGGGGGAGCAGGGAGGGGGGACTCCTGGAGGACTGAGGAGGGGTGTGCGATGGAGAGACGGACGGGGGTGGGGAGTCACGGGGGATGGGGGGCCATGGGGGATGAGCGGGGAGGAGTCGTGGGGATGGGAGCGATGGAGAGGAGAGGCAAGGGTGATCTGGGGGGCTGGAGAAGATAGAGGCTGGTGGGGGATGCTGGCGGGGGGAATGGGAGGATCGGGAAAGACGGGGTAGCTTCGGGGATGGGAGTGGAGGAGACCTGGGGGGGGGGGGGGGGGCGGTGCCCGGGACAGGGAGAAAATAAGGAAGGAGATCCTGGGGGGAGGAGGGTAAGAGGGATGAGGAGAGGGTAGGGGTGACAGGTCGGGAGACCCCCCAGGAGATGGGAGGCCGGGGTAGGGTTGTACTGGAAGGAGGTGGAACGGAGTGAGAGTTGTATGGGAGCCGTAAAGGGCGCGGGGTGGGTAGACTTGGAGGGAAGTCAGGGTGTGGGGATCATCTTGGAGAAGTTTAGGGGAGCTTTATGGGTAGAAGTCATCCTGGGGGCAAGGGGAGCAAGAAACCGGCTGAAGGGAGCTGGGGATAAAGAACAGGAATGCTTGCAGCTGAGCCGAAGGCCAGGGTAAGGGGAGCATCAGGGGTCAGGGTTGGAGAGTAGTATTGGGGAGAGGGGGTCGCTGGGGACTCAAGGTACAGGTATGAGAGAGAGAGCGGAGGCAAAGTGGGCGGGAGACGGAGACGAAAAGGAGAACCAGGCGTGTGAGGAAGAGAGAATGTCCAGGGGAGGGGAGAGCCTCAGGGTGGCCAGCCCGAGCGCGGGTTGAGAGGCTTGCACCAGGGCCTGGGGCGGGGCGCACTAGAGGGGCGTGTCCCTGGAACAAGATTCTCCAGGCCGAGAGCAAAGACTCTGGGGTGGGCGTGTGAACCTGGGAGGGACCGCTGCCCAGGAACCTGGGGCGGTTGGATTGTGTAGACTCCTGGGCGGAATAGGGTGAACTTAGAGGTCGAAAGGTCATCACCCCTCTCTGGCCTCGGGTTGGGGCCACTGTAGCCGGTTCACTGCAGGCTCTGGTTTCCTTAGTCTCCCGGTGCTGTAGGTCTGGTTTCTTAAGCTGTTCCCACACCAGGCTCCCTACAGGCCTGGGGCGACCCTGGATCCGCTAGATTTGTGCTTTCGTTTTTAGTTTTCTAGACAGGGTTTCTGGCCATCATGGAACTCACTCTGTAGACCAGGCTGGCCTTGAACTCAGAGATCCTCCTGCCTCTGCCTCCCGAGATTTTTGCTTTTATGGGACACTGACCCTGCAGGCTGTTTGAGGGGACAGAGAGATCATATAGGTGACTTAGCCTAACTCCTGTAGATCCCAGAGGAGCCGTCGGGTGATTTGACCTCTTACAGCCTCAGAGTAGAAGCAGGACAGTAGAAATATTTCAGCGGATCTAGTAAACAGCCTGCCCTTCAGTGGCCTCCTCATGTTTAGACTGCCCCAGCCCAGGCAATCAGACCTCAGACTGAACAGGAAACGGGACCCTACTAGAACCAAGGTACACATGCCCACCAACCACACACACACACACACACACACACACACACACACACACACACACACACACACGCCCTCAGAGACTCAGAGTGTATAAACAGAGCTCCAGAAAAAAAAACCCAAATACTTATCACCTTAGAGAAACAAAAGATATTTAAATGAGGAATAAAAAGAAAACAATGCCCCCTCCCCCACCAAGGGGGGGTCAGGAGTTCTGCTGGTCATGAGTCCATGAGTCTAGCCTTTCCTCCTTTCCTGGCTATTTAAAATAAAGCTCTTTTTTTTTTTTTTTTTTTTTTTGGTTTTTTCGAGACAGGGTTTCTCTGTGTAGCCTTTGCGCCTTTCCTGGAACTCACTTGGTAGTCCAGGCTGGGCCTCGAACTCACAGAGATCCGCCTGGCTCTGCCTCCCGAGTGCTGGGATTAAAGGCGTGCGCCACCACCGCCCGGCAAAGCTCTTATTTTTAAGTGAATTAACATCGTCTACTGTAGGAAAGGCTCCAACCCAGGAGTCTGGACCCTACCATCGGCTGATCTTCTGCCTGCTTCCCTTCCAGCACTTTCCAAGGCAGAGTGACTTAAACATCCTGAGTTTAGCTGTCTCTGGTTTTGACCTGCCGATAACCCCGATCCATACTGGATGGCAGACCCACTGTGAAAGTGGAATTTGGGGCTAAACTCTCCCAACTGCGGGGTGAGATTTTACTATTTTAATCACCGCAGGAGTAGACGTTAGAAACCTATGCCTGTGGAAGTGGGATGAACATGAGACCAAATCTGGGCCGGTGTGTTTGTATTACCATGAGAACCGGAGTGGAGCCAGTGTTTACACCTCCTCCTCTTCCTTCTTCCTTTTTAATGGGATCTCTGGATCATCCAGATGTAGGGGATGGGGCCAGATGCACGACTTGCTGACATTTGGGTGTTCCAAGTGCACAGATGTGTCTCTAGGTTAGAAAGTACTGACATAAGTTTTCTCTTTATGAAAACAAATTCTCATCTTGAAACTCTTCAAGTTGGAAAAAAAATCAGAGGGAAAGAAATTTTTCTTGAACGAAGTTCAACTCAGTTTAATCATTTAAAAGAAAACATGTTTTACTCCTGCCCAAGTCGAGTCATGTGACTCAGAGTTTAAATATAGCCGGAGCTCCTGTGTTCTCCAGAGCAGCCAACTTCTTCTGGCCACTCTTGACTTCCACGGTTTCCCCAGACTTGTCTCCTTAGCTGTGCTTGCTTGCACAGGAACCGTGCCAAAGCCCGTGTTCTTTCTGAGATCATGTATAATGTCAGCCTCATTTGGAGTCCTGGCTTCTGTATTAGAGGCCGGAAGACCCAGCCTGAGTGGGTCATCATGCCACATGTCCCAGCACTCAAGAAGCAGAGGCAGGAGGATTCCAGGTCATCTCGGGCTATCCATAGCAAGTTTGAGAGGCTCATCTGGACTACATGAGACCATCTCAAAACAAAATGAAACCGAGCCCGGCTTATCCTGAGCCAGCAGGCAGCCCCCAAGATCATTTCTAGGGGTAATGGGCTACAGTCAACTGTCTCAAAAAGACAGAAATTTGACCGGGGTGGTAGTGGTGCACATCTTTAATCCCAGCACTTGGGAGGCAGAGGCAGGTGGATCTCTCTGAGTTCCAGGCCAGCCTGGTCTATAGAGTGAGTTCCAGGATGGCCAAGGCTACACAAAGAAACCCTGTCTCGAAAAACCAAAGGGGAGGGGGGACAGGGACAGAATGGTTTGGGGTGCAGCTCACTTGTAGCTGCTTGCTTACCATGCACAAGGCTTGTGTTTGGTTCTTGGTGTGGGTCCCCCCCCCTCACCACACACAGCAAAACAAAAACTGGTAGCTTTAGAAGAGAGCTATCATTGACGACACCTTCTGGATGGACCAGTGAATGAATAGTCTGTCTGTCATCTGAAGATGAAGCCAGTCCCTTCCCTGTCACAGCCTGTGGACCAACCCGTTGCAATGGACAGACAAACCTGCCCCCCTTTCAAAGTCCTGCTCAAGTCCCCTTTCTTCAAGGACCTCAGATATACTCTGCCGGGCCAGAACTTCCCCTACTGATGACACACCTCAGTCGTACATATTGGGAATGATGGGTACAGTGGACACAAGAAAAAGAGTACTTGTGGATTGGAAAACATGTGAGTCCCCTGTTCAGTCCCTGCACCGTAGGTTGATAGTATTTGTGTTCAGCTGACAGTGAGACTATATATATAGTCTATAGATGAGACTATTATATGTGTGTGTGTGTGTGTGTGTGTACGTGTGTGTGTACGTTTGAACGGCTGTATCCTGTATAGCTGCCGTCATCTTCTCTTTCAGAGTGCCCCGGCCGTCTCGTTTGTCTCCCTGGTTTGTTTCATCACTGAGAAGAGAATGAGACAAGGAAGGAAGAGTCAACACTGCTCATTAGGGACAACCAACATGCACAGGGCTCCTCTGCCATACTTAGAAATAAGACATCCCGGGTCCTCAGCATTGGCAGGTCTGGAGCATTTGTTTGTTTTGTTTTGGTTTTTGGTTTTCGAGACAGGGTTTCTCTGTGCAGTTTTGGAGCCTGTCCTGTCCTGGATCTCACTCTGTAGACCAGGCTGGCCTTGAACTCACGGAGATCCACCTGGCTCTGCCTCCTGAGTGCTGGGATTAAAGGCGTGCGCCACTGCTGCCTGCTTAGAGCATTGTTAATTGAGCCCATTCTATCATATTGTAAAAAAAAAAAAAAAAAGAAGAAGAAAAAGCCTCTGACAATATGACAACACGCAGTCACACAAGAATGCTGTGCACCCCGTTAGACACGTGGATGAAACAGGAACTCTGTTGTGGTTGTTCTCCATGACTCAGCCAGTTTTCCTTGTTCAGACCCTCTCGGGGCTTCTGGTTCAAACCACAGAGTATGGCGGGGTGCCGGCGAAGCATGCGCTTGGCTTGTTACTTGAGACTCCGTTGAAATGGAGACAAAGGAGTTGTGAGGGACAGGGACAATCTCAAATGACCCTTCTCACCGCACTCTCCAAGGTGGAAAGCTGATATCTGAGAGCAGCCAGGTGACAGGAACAGGGGACTTGAAGCCTGTCATGTATGTAGGCACTGGAGACATGAGGCCAGAGGACCAGAAAATGGTCTTTATATAGGACACTGGTGTCACCGTCCACCCCTCCTGTTCATGCTTATGTACTTCCATCATGCTGGTGTAGATGTGAGACTCTTCCTGGAATTCTCCTAGGAGTAGAGCATCCCTTGGGAGCTCAGGGTGGCACGGTAGGATGGGAGAGACAGGATTGCTAATGGGCAGTATTTGACTCATGAAGCAGCCAAGAAGCAAAGGAGCCCAGGCCTGACCATAAGCTGGGATACGCACCTTCATGTGGGAGGGCTGTCCCTGCTACTGGACTCAGCAATGGAAAAGGCTCTCTGAACCAGGAGGTGATGGCGCATGACTTCAATCCCAGCACTCGAGAGGCAGAGGCAGGCAGATCTCTGTGAGTTCGAGGCCAGTCTGGTCTACAGAGTGAGTTCCAGGACAGCTAGGGCTGTTACACAGAAAAACCCTGTCTCAGGGGGAAAAAGAAAGAAAGGAAGAAAAAGAACAGCTCTCTGCATAGGACAAGTGCTGGGTGCATGTGGTCCTCTCCACAGCGGTCGCCTCCCTGTGCATCCCCTCTTCTTACAGACCTATCACTCACCTTCCCATCACCCACCACGCAGCGAGAGACCTGGAGGCTGCACAGACTCTAGGCGCCACTAGAGTGATCAACTGAGGGAATTGTCTAGGGCAGGCAAGAGGGGGGAGAGGGGAAGGGACAGGCCTGGGTCCGTTCGGCCGTTAGTCACGTGTAACGTTCATCACGGAAGCGAGCCTGGGTGATGCCACCGTCTGTAGGGCACGGGCCAAAAACTAGAGTGTCCCATGTTAAAGCTCAAACACCCTGCTGTGGAGAGCAACATCAGTGTGGAAACTGGCCTGTCAGGAGGCTCACATCTACACACAGTGTGACCCCAGAGAGATGCAGGGTCCCTGCTTCTCCTTAGGGAGCTGAGAATTAACTGCTCTGTTACCCAACTCGGAGGAAGAAAGGTCTCCAGCTAAAGATCGGCTTAAATATTAACAGAGTCTCTTGGTGTTTTGACATGTAACTCATTAACTATTAAGTCGAGTTGAAGTCCCAGCCTCCTCTGAGGTTACTCATTAATGCCTGTGAACTCTGTCCCAGTACCTGGTTGACAGGACCACCTGTCGTTGGAAACGCCCCTTTCCTCCACCAGTATGATGGGCGCTGTGGTCAACTGACAGAATCCAGAACCACCCGGAAGAGGATGCCCCTGGGCCTTGCTTTAGTTAATGCGGTAAAATGCATCTTAATTGTGGGCGGGGCAGTTCCCAGGGTAGGGGAGTCAATGGAGAAAGCCAGCTGAGCATTTGTGTAGCATGCATCACCCCTGCTTATCAACTGTGGACGCAATGTGACTCCCCTCCATTATGGCCTGCCACCTTGAGCTAGCGCAGATAAAACCTTCATCCCTTAAGATGTGTTGGTCGGGCTGTTTTTTATCACAGCCACAGGAAAAGTAACCAAAACCACCAGGCAAGGACCCTCCATCTAGCTGACACTTCCCAAGAGGCTGCCTGGCCTGCCCTCCCTTTACAGACATTGGCTTATTAAAAGTATATTGTCTTCCTCCAGTTTACGGATGAATGGAGGTCTTGCTGTCCCAAGCCCACCCTCCTCCATCTCCCTGGGCACTTGAAACGTGAGTAAGTTTCATAACAGGCTTAGTCTAAAACATTCTTAGGAAGGACGATTTGAGACACTGTAATAATATTTTGATAAAAATTAATGACTGTGACAGTAGTGACATTACTCTGAGTAATAAGAGAAGCGAACGTGTCTGCCTACATCTGCCTAGATGGGATCATTGCTCACGGATCGTCTTGGGGCTCTCTGCTAGACGCTGGCTCATGTAGCCCTTTGTCCTTTCCAGCTAAGGGAGTAAGATGTCAGAAGGACGCCCCCTGTCCACGCAGGGCCCAACACAGCTAAAGAAGAGCCAATGGCAGAGACACAGACATCAACCGGAGCAGCTATGGGGGCTGAGGAGACAGGAGAGGCGAGCCTGCACCAGACAGCCCCAGGCTTCCCTCCCGGTCAGAGCTGCCCTCTGGATCCAGGACTCTGTCCACTTCTCAGCCCAGAAAGACTAGTTGGAACTTTTTTGAGGGGTGCAGCAAGTAAGGCAAGGTTTTTTTTACCACATAGCCTACTAAAATCTGCCTGCCTTAGCCTCTCAGTGCTGGGATTACAGGCCTGCACCCTCATGCTCAGTCCCAAGTTTTTTGTTTGTTTTTTGTTTTGTTTTAAATTACAATTTGGGAGTTCGAGGCCAGCCTGGTCTACAGAGGGAGATCCAGGACAGCTCCAAAACTATACAGAGAAACCCTGTTTCAAAAAAAGTTAAGGCTGTCTCTGTGGGACGTGACCAGAATGGACCAGAACATTCTGCCCGAGGCCAACCCGGGGCCCAGCTGCCGATCCTTCGAAACTCAACAACTTGGAGGTGGTGGTGAGATTGCCCTGCTGATCAGCCTGCTCAGCTGAGATCCATTCGGGAGAGGTTTCAGAAGCCTGTAGCCTGCAGTCTGAGGAAACAAGATCAGCTGAGGAGCTGACGAATGAGCAAAACGTGACATGAGAACACAAAAGAAGGCACCATCCAGCCACCGAACCAGATCACTAGAATCATAAGCCCACCCTACACAGACTTCGAACAGGTAAGCCCCCATCTCCGGTCTGGCAGAACAGGTCTCTAGCCCCTAGGCCCCAGCCATTGGAGCCCCAGGGACCCAAAAGTTCACCTTTCCCTGCTCCCCCACCAAAAAAAAAAACAACAACAGCAACAACAACAAAAAACCCAGGCCCTGCGAACCCAATAACCACTGGAGCCATAAGCCCACCCTGCACCAATTGGGAACAACTGCTCCCTGAGACAGAACCCACTAACACTGACTGGACTAAGCTGCTCCTGGAGAAACAGAGCTCAACAGCACCGATTTGACCAAGAACTCCTAGTGGACCAAGACTAACAATTAGAACAAGAAAGGCACCTTCAGACACAGACACCACCTGCACCGAGCAGAGGAAGAGATGAGTAGACGCCAGTGCAAAAATACAGGCAACAACATACAGACCTATATGACACCATCAGAACCTAGTGATTCTACACCTGCAAGACCTGAACACACCAAGGCAGAAGAAGCAGAAGAAATCAATCCTAAAAATGACTTTAAGAAGATGATAGAGGCCCTTAAAGAGGAAATGAAAAACTCCCTTAAAGAAATGGAAGAAAAAACAAACAAAAAGTTAGAAGAAATCAAAGAAAGCCAAGAAAAAGTAATTAAACAGATAAAGGAAACAGTTCAAGATTTGAAAATTGAAATTGAGACAATAAGAAGACACAAACTGAGGGAATGCTGGACATAGAAATTCTGACTAAACGATCAGGAAGTACACATGCAAGCATAAACTCATAATTTGATATCTATATTAGTGCTACAGATACAATTTCTAAATAATTACAAAAATTAACCTTTTTGTAATATTTCTATTGATTATTTGGGAATTTCACATCATGGACTCTGGCACACTCCCTTCCCAGTCCTCCCGGGCCTTCTTCCTCGCCCTTGTGGCTTCCCCCCAAAAAAAAAGAAGAAAAAGAAAAATGAATTTAATATTGATGTGTGTGTATGATACACGTGTGTGAATGTAGGCGTGCACATGCCGCTGTATACTTATGGGATCAGAGGACAACTTTGTGAGGTGAGGTTCGCTCCTCTTCCCTTTATGTGGATTCCAGGCACTGAACTCCAGGCCTCAGGCCTTGGAGGCAAGCACTTCTCTCTGCTGAGCCACGTGGCTGGCTCTCGAATTCCCTCGTGGAGGGCACCTCTTCCTTGTAAATACTCATGGGCATTTTGTTAGTTGAACGTTTGTGTTTGCCCAAATACAAAGTGAGACCTACCTTCAGTGCATGAAATGGAGGAGGGATGGGGGTTTGGAGATGTTATTAGACATGGGGAGGGGCAGAGGGCAGAAGAGAGGACACCCAAGGGCTTGCTTTCTGCTGCTGCTCTGTCTGCCCTGTGGGGAAGCAGCAGGAGGTCTCTGTGCCCATCAGGTCTCACATTTCAGATCTGCGGGCAGCTGAGTCTTAAGAACTGTCACCCGTCTGAATAATTATTGGTTTAGCTGCCCAATCTATAGCAGCTTGTCGAAGCTGAATATGTTTCAGAGGACAGGAGCATTTAAACCTGGGCATAGACCGTGGTTCAAGGTTTAAGCCAGCAAGCCAAAACTGGGGCCTTCTGTTTTGTAAATAAAGTTTTATTGGAACACATGTGTCATTTGCTGCTTTAGTTAACAATCCAGTGGTCTTGAGATTTGTTTGTTTGATTGATTGATTGGTTGGTTTTCTGGGAGTATTTTGTTTGTTTATTTTTTGAGACAGAGTAGCCCAAGCTGGCCTTGAACTCATTAGATCCTCCTGCCTCTGCGTTCCAAGTGGTAAGATTACAGGTGTGTATGTGCTAGGATTACAGGTGTTCACCCCCATGTTTTGATTTTCGCTCTGGTGCTAAAGATCCAAACTCAGGTTCTCAAGCTTCTGTGGAAAGCACTTTATCTGCTGAGCCATCCCCCGCTCCACCCCAACCCCCCACTCCCCCACCTCCCCTACTCCTCCACCCCCCCCACCTCCCCTACTCCTCCACCTCCCCCAGCCCGACCCTTTGTTCCTTATAGTCCCCAGGCACAGAAGAATGAGAAAAAGCCAGAAATCCATCCAAAGTTATTTTTTAACCCATGTAAGAATACTTGTGTAAATACATTTTGGTTACTTAAACTGAAAATAAACTCATACCGGAATGAAACTGGTAGGCAAGAAACACACACTGTCTGAGCAAACACACTCTCCCTCATATCTTCAGTTTCACTCAGCTCCACAAACATTTGTGAAGCACGTGGGATAAATTGAGGGAATGCGGACAGGGATGACGTGTACCGCTTACCCGCAGGACGTGCAGGGGCTGGCTGGTGAGATGGCTTGGCAGGGAAAGGTGCTCGCTGCCAAGCCTGATGACCAGAGTTTGGTTTGTGGGATCCTCTCGGTTGACTGACTCCCAAAGGTACAGCAGGTACTTAACGAGCCTTGGTATGGTTTACTGAATGGCTGGCTGGTCCTGGAGCCCTGGATCACGTGTGCACTGGGCAGAGTCCTGAGAGACGTGACTCCTCTGAAGTCATGTGCCACACAGTTTTAGACCCATCCTTTGCTGAGGGCCACCCAGTCATGTTCTGGAGGTTTGCCACTCAGTGGCATCAGGGGATAGGTTCTGTGCTCCCTGTGTGATAGACACTGAGGCCCACAGAGCCCAAGAACTTGTCAGTCCAGAGCGAATCTGTGTTGGAATCTTGGGCAGTTTTACTAGAAGGTCTATGCTTTCTTTTTTTTTAAATTCTATTTATTTATATTTTATGTGTGAATGCTTTGCATGTATGTATACCTCCATGCCAGAAGAGGGCATCAGATCCTATAGATTATAGATGGTTGTGAGCCACCGTGTGGTTTCTGGGAACTGAACTCAGGACCTCTGGAAGAGCAGCCAGTGCTCTTAACCTCTGAGCCGTCTCTCCAGCCCAGAGGTCTATGCGTTCTTGATTTCTTTCTCAGCCTGAGATCAGGATCCTGGCTTCGGGCTGTGCCCTCCATCCCTGCCAAGCCCCACCACTGGCTGGCCAGCAGACTGCTCCCCAGAGAGCTTCTATGGACTTACAAGGTTGTACCCGTGTTCCTTGGAGCAGCGTCCACATGGATCGCTTAACCTGCTGTCCATGTGACCACTTCTCAGGGACAACTACAGGGAGGGTTCGATTGAACTTTGGGTGACATTAGAGTCACCATTCAGCAGGCTCTCTATTGAACTGGAGTACAACTGGAAGTCTGAATAGTAGCTGCCTGGACAGCAAGCTCTGGTTGTCATGGTAACTTTCCCAGACTCTGCAGTCAAAAACAGCACCACTGAGCTTGAGCTACAAAGTGGGGATTCAGCAGTTGTTGGGGGTCTCACTCTCGCGTCTCTTGCTGTGTGCTTCAGAGTGCTGCAGCCTGAGGCAAGCGGGGAGTTGGGAGTGAGTATTTGCTCTCATCCGATTCCTGCCTGGCCTCTGGGTCACAGGTGGAGACTGAGCACCTATGGCATATGAGGTCCAGTGATGACCTGGGACCTGGGGAGGGCCATGCATTTAACACAGGGAGATGGCACCGACATCCCAGGGGCTTTAGGTCTCTAGTTCTGTGAGCGCCTATTGCTCTCTCTCTCTCTCTTTTTTTTTTTTTTTTGTTTTGTTTTGTTTTGTTTTTTTGAGACAGGGTTTCTCTGTGTAGCTTTGCGCCTTTCCTGGAACTCACTCGGTAGCCCAAGCTGGCCTTGAACTCACAGAGATCCGCCTGGCTCTGCCTCCCAAGTGCTGGGATTAAAGGCGTGCGCCACCACCGCCCGGCCTATTGCTCTCTTGTGTCTCTGGCAGTATGCTAAGCACCGGGGCCAGGGATGAATTTGACCGAGACCCTGCCCTCCCTCCTTCCCTCCGACAGGTGTCGTTCCATTGCCAAGGAAAGGAGTGGGTGAGCAACTTGGGGCAGCTGACGACAGGGAGGTGGCATGGAGGTGGCATGGCATCTCCACTTCTCTGGGAGTTAATCCCCTATTGTGGGGATTAACACGGCAACTCCACGTAGTTAAAAAGGAGGTTTATTTTGGGGTAACTTACAGCCAGAAGAGGGGTTGGTTACAGGATCCAGGAGAGGTAAGGTGTAGTCCAGTGGGGTTTTCTGGGGAACTTTGCTCGGTCTACCATTCATCATCCAGGATCACGAGGAACCAAGAGGCCCAGCATGTCCAGATCTCAGGTCTTAAGGGTTCCCATCATAGGTAGGCATGGCAGTTACCGGAAGCCTCAATAGGGGTAGTATTTCCAGGTCAAAGCTGGAACAACTACCCACTATAATCCCCCATCCTGAAAGGGCTCGGGATGGTCAGTCCTCCCCTTGCTCTGGACCCTGCAGCCTCATGGGGAAATGTCATTCTTTTGCCTCTTAGACTCATCTCTATTTCATTTTACATATATGAATGCTTTGCCTGAATATATGTCTGTTCACCACATGTAAGCTTGGTGTCCCCAGAAGCCTGAAGAAGGCATTGGATTCCCTGGAACTGGAATTACAGCCAGTCATAATCTGTCATGTGGGTGCTAGGAATTGAACCCGAGTCTTCTGGAAGAGCAGCCAGTATTCTTAACCACGAAGCCATTTCCACAGCCCTGCTTGCTAGCTTTGGACACATCAATAGGACTTGGTCGCAATGCAGTATGCAGGCCCTCCTTGGAGGGGAGTTAGCAGAGGTACTGGCCGAAGGCATAGGGCTGGTGTGGCCAGTGGAGGAAGCAGGTTTGGTGTCTCACAGTCCGGTGGCTTTAGGGTGCGTGCTGTCTAACCCGGGGCCAACCAGCTGCTAGGCAGGAAGTGTCACCATAGTCTGTTCAGACAAATGTGCGTTTTGCTACTCAGCAAATCTACCCGACTGTGATGCAGGACGAAAGTGTCTCCTTCGCAGCCTGGGAGTGTGGCTCAGTTGGCAGAGCATTGCCTGGCATGCACACATCCCTGAGTTCAGCGGCCAGCCCTGCACGAAGGAGGCATGGTGGTACACAGCCGTGATCGTGATCCCAGTACTTGAGAGGAGGGGATTTCTTTTCTCTTATTCCTTTATCTGTTGTCTCCTCACGCCCACATCAATGAGAAAGTCCCAGCAGAGCTGCTACCTTTGAAGTTGACTGTGGGTTGGGTGTGGTGGTGCACTCTGAGGCAGAGGCAGGGCATATCTCTGAGTTTGAGGCCAGCCTGGTCTACATAGTGAGACTCCCATCTCCGAAAAGTCTCCTTTATGATAAAATGTGCAAATGTGTTCTGGTGTCTTCTATGAGTGCCATGTCACTACCCTGGACTCCAAACCTGGAGCTGCAGCTGCCTCCCCCAGTTCTTTTCCAGATACTGGTTCCTTTAGACTGCAGTGAAGGGACTTCTCATCCGCCTCTCCCAGGCAGTGCTGGCCCTGTTACAGGCCAACGGCTCCCCCTGGTGGTCTCTAGTGGAACAGTCTTGGCTGTCAGGGGCTTCTGACATCTATTTTCTGAGAGGTGAGTGGGACGAGGAGGCAAGATCAGCTGTGGTTCTGGTGGACTCTGTACAGAGCGCTGTTCGGGTCCCACGTTTGCACGAGTAGAGGGGAGGGAGCTCGGACAAGCATTCGTCAGCTGGATGTGGTGGTGCACACACCTTTAATCCAGCACTCAGGAGGCAGAGCCAGGCGGACCTCTGTGAGTTCGAGGCCAGTCTGGTCTACAAAGCGAGTTCTAAGACAGCCAGGACTGGTTTTTTTTTTTGGGAGGGGGTTCGAGACAGGGTTTTCCTGTGTAGCTTTGCACCTTTCCTGGAACTCACTCTGTAGCCCAGGCTGGCCTCGAACTCACAGAGATCTGCCTGCCTCTGCCTCCCGAGTGCTGGGATTAAAGGCACACGCCTCCACCGCCCGGCCAGCCAGGACTGTTTACACAGAGAAACCCTATCTCAAAAACAAACAGAACAAAACAGTAACAACAGAAGAGTGCTGTGGGATGTTCTCTATGCTGTGAATGTGTTGCTCTGATTGGTTAATAACTAAAGTGCTGAAGTATAGGCAGGACAAAGGGAGAGAAAAATTCTGGGAACAGGAAGTCTGAGTCAGGAGATGCTGCCAGCTGTGGCCACCATGAGAAGCAGATGTTAAGATACTGGTAAGCCATGCGGCAAGGTATAGATTTATAGAAATGGGTTAATTTAAGATATAAGAACTAGATAGCAAGAAGCCTGCCACAGCCATACAGTTTATAAGTAATGTAAGTGTCTGAGTGATTATTTTATAAGTGGGCTGCGGAACTGTGGGGGCGTGGTGGAACCCGGAGAGAAACTCTCCAGCTACAGAAGAGCACCAGTGAGCTTTTGTTGTAGTGATTAATATCTGACTGAAAAGAGAGAAGGCCGGCGTATCCCGACGCTGATGGAACTAGCCTGTAGTGGGCTAGTTCCATTGCTTCTGGACCTTTCTGGAGTGGGTGTGGTAGAGGGGACAGTGAGGGCAGAGATACTCACCTCATGGATGCAGGAAGCAGAGTGGGAGAGGAAGGGTACAGGGGACAAGCTGTCCCTACCCTTTGAAGCATGTCCCAGGGACCTACTTCCTTCACTGAGGCCCCACCTCCTAATAGCCCATTCAGTATCGGCAGGTTGGTCAATCCGTTGATGAGGTTAGTGCCCTCATGAACCAGGGACTGCTCTCTAGCACCCCCAACTGGAGCCAAGTCTTCACTACATGAGCCTTCTAGGGCAACACTGCATGCATAATCTGGAACAGAGGGTGTGACCCCTCCTGCCCCACCCCGGTCGTCACTGGCTTGTTCCTCTATGGCCACCTCACCGTTTACTGTCTACTGTTTATTAGTTTACCGTCCATTACGTCCTTCCTTGGTCAAGGCGCCATGCCAAAGGCTGTAACGGAGTCTACTAACTAAAATGCACCTGCTCTTCCCTCTAGGCTGAGGGGCGCCCATCACACGATGATAATGATTCAGTTGCTTCACGATGACAAGTGTGGGGAAACACATCCTGACAGGGGCTGCACACTGCGTATGCTCCGGAGATCAGCAATCATCTTAACTACTGACCGTGGAGGGAGGACCCACTGAGGGCCCCAGAGCAGGAGATGGGCTTTAGTTGAATAAAAATAATACATTGCACGCTTTATTCTGTCTTGATGCACCATGGTGCTGGGAAAGAGAAGGTTGGCAGCTGGGTTGTGTATCGGTTGGTAGAGTGTTTGCCTAGCATGCACCAAGTCTGGCTTTAATCCCCAGTGCTGCATCAAACCAGATGTGGCTGTGCATACCGGTAATCCCAGCACTCGGGAGACAGGAAGATCAGAAGTTCAAGGTCATCCCCGTCTGTATAGCAAGTTTTGTTGCCAGTCTGGGATTCGAGAGATCCTGTCTCAAAAGAGGATGGGGATGAAATTCTCAAAGAACCGATAAAATCTATTAGGGGCCAAAGGGAGGGTGGAGGAGAGAAGAGCCGGCATGGTTCTCCCCTCTTCCAGAGAGGCAAGAAAGGGGAAGGGCGTGGCAGGGAGGAGAAACGGCTTTCTTTGCTTTCAGCTGGAATGCAAGAGCCGGAGGATGGTAGCCAGGAGGTGGACCCGGGAGCCTCAGAGAGGGCCAAGGGACAGGCCGCCTACTCCAGCCTGCATCAAGACCAGTGAGGTAAAACAGGTTTCCTTCCTGCAGAACTTCTCGGGACCATCACTGCTGATGAGAGAGAAATCCAGGAGCCGGGTGGGGCAAGTTTCTAGAGCCTTGGTTTAGGAGCGCCTTAGGGATGAATGTACAGAGGGGAGCCGGGTCCTCTGCTTTGCAGAGACTACACAGGCAGGATGGCTACTGTCCTTGGTGCCACTTCTGGGAAGTGACTGATCCTTCAAAGGGGCAGAGGTGAATTTCTTAGGCATGATCTGCTAGTGAGTCTTGAGCTGGTCCCCTTGACATGTGGCATACTGCAATGCAGGTGGTGTCCTCCTTTTCCTCTCTTGCCCAGCTCTGACGGACGGCCAGAATGACAGGATGTAACGGCCTGGAACAGCCAGGCCATTAGCGGGAGATGGATCCATTTATTTTTTTGCCTTTGACAAAAAGCTAAAAACAAGCTACTTGACGTGGATGCAGATGGAGAGCTACACCAGGGGCCTGAAGGGAAACACGTGCATCTATCTGGTCCTGAGTGGTTCTGCTTCCTCAGAGCTGAGTGTAGCCCGAGGCTTGGAAGCCAGACCAAGCATCTGCTCTTTGCTTGAAGACTGACAAGCTCATATGAGGCACCTTCATGGTGGCATTCTATTTTGGTCCTTTGAACAGAGCATCCAGGGGAAGAGACAGCGGCCCTGGTGAATGAGGTCAGCAAGGCCTGCTGGGTGTCCTGTAGTGGTCAGTAACAATGGAGGGCAATGTATCTGCTCGGATCACATCATTAACTATTTCAGTCATTGGTGCTGAGCATCCAGACCAGACCTGGTCCTGAAGATGCAGAGGCCAGGAGGACCCAGAAACCTCCTGGTGTAGAAAGAACAGCAGGCCCACAGCTGGGGGTTAGATGCCATCAGATGGGTGTGTGGGGAATATTCTAGAGGGCAAAGGTCACCTGTGCCAGTAGATATCAGGGCTCCTGGCAGAACCTGCACTGAGGTAGACAAATACTGCATGTCCTAGTCAGGATTACTATTGCCGAGATGAAACTCCATGACCAAAAGCAAGCTGTGGAGGAAAGGGTTAATAATATGGCTTACACTTCCACACCATAGACTATCACTGAAGGAAGTCAGGACAGGAAACCAACAGGGCAGGAACCTGGAGGCAGGAGCTGATGCAGAGGCCATGGAGGGGTGCTACTTGTTGGCTTTCTCAATGACAGGGTTTCTCTGTGTGGCTTTGGAGCCTGTCCTGGAACTTGCTCTGTAGACCAGGTTGGCCTTGAACTCACAGAGATTCACCTGTCTGACTCCTGAGTGCTGGGATTAAAGGCATGTGCCACCACCACTCAGCTCAGCCTACTTTCTCATAGAATGCAGGACCACCAGCCCAGGGATGGCACCACCCACCATGGGCTGGGCCCTCCCCCATCAATCACTAAGAAAATGCCCTCCAAGTTTGCCTACAGTCCAGTCTTGCAGAGGCATTTTCTTAGTTGGGGCTCCTTCCTCTCAGATGACTCTAGCTTGTGTCGAGTTGACATGAAGCCAGCCAGGACACTGCATGAAAGGACACTGACGTTGATGAGGAAACTGAGAGAGCTGGCTCAGAAAGACACCCTGAGCAGCAGAGAATTCAAAATGCATCAGAGGCGTGCCTTGGGGGCTCAGCAGTTAAGAGCATTTACTAGTTTCAGAGGACCCGGGTTCCCTTCCCAGCAACCATACTGGGTGTCTGTAACTCTGGCTCCAGGCCAGGGCCTCTGAAGCACCGGCAACCATGTGCACACACACTTACACATAATTCAAACCAATAAAAAGGAATCTTTAAAAAAGTCATGCCTTTGAAACATCTGTTCAAGACCCACGCACTTTAGTTTTCTGGACACAAGCTAGGGCCATCGAGGAAGAGGGTCTCTCATTGAGAAAAATGCCTCCATCAGATGGCAAGCCAGTAGGCAGCACACCTCCATGGTCTCTGCTTCAGTTCCTGCCTCGACTTCCCCTGATGAAGGACTGTGACCCGGGACATGTAAGCCAAATAAACCCTTTCCTTCCCAAGCTGTTTAGTCATGACATGGTATCACAGCAACAGGAACCCTGACTAGGACAACCCACCACCACTATTGCTGGTCCGGATGCCTGTCTCACTGCTACGAGTATTTCCAGCACTGCACCCCCAGAAGGTGGCACTCTCCCTGAAGAGGCGATGTCCAGGTGATGTTGTCCACTTGGCTGGCCCAGGGTCACAGACTAATTGCTAGATAGAGCTCTCCCGCTTCCACAGTGGGATAGGGGGGTTGTCTGTAGACGCCGGCAGACACAGAACATGCTTATATTCATGTAAACAACACATAAAAATGCAAACACATTTCTGGTTAATTCAAACAGTAATGGTTCAGTTGTTTCTTTTCTTTCTCCCCTCCCCCCGCTTTCTACCCCAAGCATGGATTGGTTAGCTTGCAGAAAGCTTAAAATAAAAATGTGAAGGCTTACAAACTCTGAGCTTCCCTGTGCCTCCAAAGCATGTGTGCATCCTTTTTTTTTTCCCCACGGCTTCAGACTCCTTGAGCATAATCTGCATTTCCTGCCTTTATTTTATTTTTCTTTTTTTGGAAGGTGGGGTGGGGGTGGGGGTGGGGCTGGGGCCTCTCTGTGTAGCTCCAACTGGCCTGGAACTATGTAGACCAAGCCGGTCTCTAACTCACAGAGATCTGCCTGCCTCTGCCTCCCAAGTGGAATGTTGGGATTGAAAGCATGTGCCATCACGCATGTTCATTCCTGCCATTTTCCCCCTCACCTACAGCTGTGTCTCCACTGATAAGGGCTCAGTTAACAAGTGACTGCTGTGTTAGGGACCTCATTCAGGGGTGCACTGATGAAAATGTACTCCTGACTCTGAAGGGGCCGAGGAGGTGTGCAGAGGGTAAGATTGCCAGTGTTACAGTGCATGGGAAGGGGATTGGTGTGATGGATGGGGATAAAACACCAGGCATGTGGTCGAGGAGCCGTTTACCTGTTTATTATTTTTCTATGTGGCCAGTTGATGTAAGCCGGAAGTCTTACATTTGAGTGGAGACTTGTAGGAGGTAGGGAATGAGGCTCGCCAGACTCCTTCAGGAAGCTGTGTCTGGGAAGATCTAGAGAGGATCAGCCAGAAGCTGGGTTTGGGATAGATAGATGCCTGGGGACAGGAGTGGGCCTGGAGAGGACTTAGCTTTGTGCCTGCTGGGAGCATGGAACCCAAGCCTCTGAGCTCAGGATCTGTGCTTTTCCCACAATGCTTTGTCTGTCCACTTCTGGGTGGATACTGCCCTGCTGTCTCAAGCTGTCATCCCACCCCAAGTGTAATTCTCCTGAGTCACCTCTGTATCTCTCCAGTCCTGCTGTGCTCAGCTGTGGGGCCCAGCCCAGATAAACTTCTGTCAGGGGCAAGGCTTCCAGGAGGCTGCCCGGCCTGCCGGGACTGTGAAGGGTGGGTAGAACCTGGGAGAAGGTTCACAGCCATCATAACAGCTTCTACCAACTGGTGCTCACAGCTTGCTAGATACCACAAGGGCTGCCTCTCTCCAGATGCCTCACTGCTGAGCACTAATAGCACATTTGGAGAAAAAAAACCAAATATTTATTATGACTATGTGCTCAACATCCAGCTTGAGGATCAAACTCAGGTTGTGGGGCTTGTGAGCTAAGTTTTTTTTTTTTCAAAGATTTATTTATTATGCATACAGTGTTTCTGTCTGCATGCATGCCTGCATGCCAGAAGAGGGCATCAGATGTCATTACAGATGGGTATAAGCTGCTATGTGGTTGCTGGGAATTGAACTCAGGACCTCTGGAAGAACAGCCAGTGCTCTTAACCTCTGAGCCATCTCTCCAGCCCTGTGAGCTAAGTTCTTTTGCTGCTGGGCCATCTTGCTGGCCCCAGTGGACCATTTGACATGAGCGAGGTGAAGGAGTGTCAGAGTCCACGCTGGAGAGCAGGAGATCCGCAGAGGGAAGAGTCAGCCTGAGCCTGTGGATTCCAGAGACGCTAACCCAGGCCCTGTCCCTGTCCAGATCACTCCTCCAATGAATCTGACCTGTAAACGTTCTCAGTGTTTCTCATCAGAGAGGTTATGTGACACACAGAAGTGTTAATTTCGCCCCAAATTCTAAACTGTCAGCTATTAAAATGGCTCTATAAGGTTGGTGCTCATGGCGGCTCACAACCACCCTCTTCTGACCTCCCGGGCACCAGGCACACACACGTGATGCACATAGACATGTATGCAAGTACAACACTTAATACACAACACACACACATACACAAATACTCAGATCTAAAAAAAAAATATTTAAAAGTTCATGCTTAGCCGAAGGATGGGAGATGGGTGATAAATGTCTTTAATCCCAGCAGGTGGATCTCTGAGTTCGAGGCTAGCCTGGTCTACAGAGTGAGTTCCAGGACAGCCAGGGCTACACAGAGAAACCCTGTCTTCAAAAAGGAAATCTCACGTGACTGGCTGAGTCAAGGGCATCTAGTGGATGAGTAACAGGGACATTCCAGCCTCTCCCGTTAGGTCTTTTGCTCCGTCCCACTGACCACTCTTGCAGGAACACTTCTGGGAAGCTCATCATTGCGTCACGTAAAGCTGATTTTCCTGGGTTTTGCCTCCCACTTACCATTTAGCTAAGATGAGCGGGTAGTCAGAGTGGCCATAGGCGTCTCATCCATCCCAATCTGACTATCCCCTTCCTTCCTCCTCTCTAGCAGAGGGATTTCTATCCTGCTAGCAAATCTTTGTACAGGTTGTTCTGGGTCTTCTAGATCAGAATAACTTTGGGGTCCACTCCCTTCTTCCCCCACCCCGTAAACACACACTTGGTATTAGAAGTTACTAGCTCCAGGGTTCAATTCCCAGCACCATATAGACCAGGTATGACGTAAACCAGACATAGTGGCACATACTTGTGATCTGAATACCTGGGGGGGTGAGGACAGGAAGAGCAGGGTTTTGGTTGTTTGTTTTCTAAGATAAGGTTTCTTTCTCTATATAACAGCCTTGGCTGTTCTGGAACTTGCTCTGTAGACCAGGCTGGCCTCAAACTCAGAGATCCACCTGCTTCTGCTTCCCGAGTGCTGGAATTAAAAGCATGCACCACCACCGCCCAGCAAAGATCCTGTCTTAAATAAATAAGGATTTTTTTTTTTTTTAAAAAACTAAAGTGTTGGGGCTGGAGAGATGGCTCAGTAGCTAAAAGCACTTGATGCTTCTGTGGAGGACCTGAGTTCAGTTCTCCACACCAACATGGTGGGTCACAGTGGCTGTTAACTCCAGTTCCAGGGGATCCAACACCTTCTTCTGGTCTCTTCAGGCATACATACATGTAGGCAAAACACTCATACACATAAAATAAAACAAAAGGAAAGAAAGTAATCTATAAGCTGGGTATGGTGACGAACATCTTTGATCCATGAGTTAGAGGTATTCAGATCTCTGTGAGTTCAAGGTCAGCCTGGTCTACATCATGAGTTCTGGGCTAGCCAGGGCTACATAGCGAGATCCTGCTTTAAACTGGTCGGTAGTGATGCATGCCTTTAATCTCAGCACTTAAGAGGTAGAGGCAGGTGGATTTCTGTGAGTTCAAGGCCAGTCTGGTCTACAGAGCGAGTTCCAGGACAGCCAGGGCTACACAGGCAAACCCTGTCTAGAACTCCCCCCCCCACCCCGTCCCCAGTGCAAAACAAATGGAGTTGTAGATGATACCTTCTTACTCTTCTTCATTTTGACAGCTGATCCTAAAATTAAAGCTAGTCTAACATCACAATGCTGTCTTTATACCCAAGAAAAGTAACCATTTGCTGTATAACCTAGTATTCAGTTGTGAAAGAAATGTGAGGTGCCAAGATCAGACTGGAGTTGCTTGTGGCAGCCCTAACCAATGCAGAGGCAGGAGGCTGCCGAGGAAGGGCTTGGACTAGCACAGCATGTGCCGTTGGAACCACAAGCGGGCAGAGGCCACCTCAACCTTGCACAAAAGTACTTCTGCAAGCTCAGGTCGGTGTTCGGCCTCGGGCCAAGGCCACTCCTCTTACTGTTCGTCGCTTTGGCAACAGATGATTATCTTAATGTGTGATGGTGTCCTAGGAGGTTAGAAAAGGATGTTGGATCCCTGGAACTAGCGTTTCGGATGGTTGTGGGCCACCACGTGGGTGATGGGGACCAAACCCATGTCCTCTGAGAGAGCCACAAGGACTCTTAACCACTGAGCCAACTCTCCAACTCCCTAAATTCTTGCTTATTGATTTATTTAGAGATCGGGTCTCACTATATTGCCTAAGCTGGCTTGGAGCTCACTCTGTAGACCAGGCTGGCCTCTAAATGACAGATCCACCTGCTTCTGCCTCCAAGTGCTGGGGTTAAAGGTGTGGGCCATCTCCCCCGTTCATGTTTTCTGTACGTTGGGAACATTTGGAATAAAAACTGTGATTAGGAGCAAGTGCCACCACCTCGGGCACAAGTCACTTTCGAGTGCTCAGAAGAAAGCAATGAACTTCATACACGCGCAGAAGAGGATTAGGCAAACAGTACTGGAAACAGCAAATGAACACTGGTGGACGAACCCTGGAGAGTTCACTGTTTCTTGCTTTCTTTTTTATTTTTTATTTTTTTTTGGGGGGGGGGACAGGGTCTCTCTATGTAGTCTTGGCTGTCCTGGAACTCACTCTGTAGACCAGGCTGGCCTGGAACTCAGAGATCCGCCTGCCTCTGCCTCCTGAGCGCTGGGATGAAAGGCGCATGTCATCACCCCCTGCTCACTTTTTCTGTGTGCTGGGAGCATTCCTAAAAAAAAAGTTGTGTGTGCCGGGCGGTGGTGGCGCACGCCTTTAATCCCAGCACTCGGGAGGCAGAGCCAGGCGGATCTCTGTGAGTTCGAGGCCAGCCTGGGCTACCAAGTGAGTCCCAGGAAAGGCGCAAAGCTACACAGAGAAACCCTGTCTCGAAAACAAACAAACAAACAAACAAAAAAAAAAAGTTGTGTATGTGTGTCTGGCAGGATGGCTTAGCAGCCAAGCCTACCTTCATGAGTTCCATCCCTGGGACCCCGCAGAATAGGAGAGATCCAGCTTCCACAAGTTGGCCTGTGACCCTCACACTAGTGAGTCCCACCATATCACACAAAATAAACTTCCAAACAACAACAAAAGGAGTCAGAGGGGGTCTAGTGGTGGGACTCAAGGTGCTTTGGGGCCTTGGTAGTTTCCATGTCTCTCTGGCCTTTATTTCCTTATCTATAAAACAGGCCTAAAAATACGCATTTTTGAAAGGACCAAGCAGAGGCCATAACAGGCTGCTTAGTCTTCTCTCAGAGATCAGGCCTCAATTTCAGTTTCCTGAGACTTGAGCAAGCAGTTTCTGGGAGGGCCGTGAATAAAAGACACAGTCCTTGCAGTAGCTCCCTTTCTGCACGTACTCTGACCGCTCAAGGTTCAGCCAGCTGTTTACCGTCTGGGACCCCTCACCAACTTAGAGCTATGTGCATGGGTCAGTGCGACAGCCTGGGCCACTGCGTCAGCCCCCACAGTCAGAACGTGTTAGGCCAGCCAGCCAGCCAGCCTCCATGGCAGCTCAAGGCCAAAGCCTGGGACTTGTCCAGGCCTGCCCCAAAATGGTTAACTGTAACCCCCCAAACAGGAGTAAACTCTTAACGATACGAAGACTCTTTGCTTTTGCATGGGATTAGGTCTCTTGGTGGTCTTTGGGGGACTCTGGGTAACAATTTTCCCTTTTCATCTGGATTTAAAATGTACATGACCGTGTCCAGCTGTACAGGGAGGGGCTGTGGGTGCTGGGCCTATATTTATGTCAGTCTGAGGCAGGCAGCTGAGTGGCTTTGCTCTTGATCTTCCTGGGTCCTCCATTTCCCCACCACCAAGCCAGCGCGGGCTGAGGGTTGGCGGGGCTTGCAACGGTCAGATTGAAGCGGAGCCGACCAATCACGGAGCAGAGGTCAAAACTGGCGCCCAAGCCAAAGCGTGGAGCTCCTGACAGGTCCCGGCGCCAGGAAGCAGAGGCGGGGCTGCCCATTCAGCTCTGCCGCTTGGCGGCAGGAAGAGGCTCTTCAGTGGTTACTCTCCGGGAGGAGAGACTGGCGGCGACCTTCCCCCTCCTTCTTTCTCCAAGGGATGGGTGTGTACTGAGAACACCAGGAGTTAGAGCAATCAAAGGCGGCCCTCGGTTAACTGAAAAGTAGAATGTGAAATCAGGCATTTTACACACACACACACATATACCTTAATAATTTTGTTAGGGATGGTAATGGCACCAAACCACCAAAAAAAAAAAAAAAAAAAAAAAAAACTCATTGATATGGCCCAGTTGGCTTAGCATGGAAGACATCCTGGGTTTTGTTCTCAGCACCGTATAAATTGCGCGGTGGTGGATGGCCGGTCTAATGTCCGCACCTGGGAGCTGGAGGCAGGAAGAGATCGGTTCAAGGTCATCCTCAACTACACGTGGAGGTTGAGGCCAGTCTAGGATACTAAGATCGTTCTAAAAGGGGTCGGGGAGACCACTTGTTTGGGGGATGGGTACTGGTGTGTTTGCGTTGGTGCAACTGAACATCTCTGCCATTTGTTTCAACTGCGGAGAGCCGCGGGCGAGGCGGTAACAGAACTGTCGGAGTCGGAGCCGCCACTTTGTGTTCGGTGATTTTTCACCACCTCTACCTAGAGAGAGCTTCAAGCAGAGAGGAGCCTCCCTCACCACCCCCGAGGGTGTCCGCAGTGGGAGCATGCCCAGGTTGCACGTTCCTCCCCGGGGTCTCGGCGTTCCCTAGCCGGCATCTAATCTCTGGTATCTCGGTGCCCTTCCCCAGGGGGCAAGTCCGAAAGCCAGCTACAAAACCAGATGAAGACGGGCGTTCCTGTCTCCACCCTGACCACTGGAATTTTCAAACTCGTCTTCCGACTATTGGACGCCCAGTGAGTCGTAAAATGAACGTATGACTCGTAATCATCCTCTGAAGTTGCTGGAATTCTCTTTTTTTTTTTGGCTCGGCCTGCAACTTCTAAAACAGGCGGGACACAGGGGACAGGGCCTGACACTACCCCCAAGGTGGTCCCGGTACTCCTTGAGTGAGTTTAAAGTTTTATACCACGGATCGCCTTCTTTATTTTCATTTTTTAAACGGGAACCCTCGTTTAAAGCCCTCCCCACGCTTACAAGTCTCATGACTGGGGACCCCGAACCTTTAAGAAACCAGGTCCCGGGTGATACGGGAACCGCGGTCCTAGCCGGACCCCCCTCACCCCCATACTAGGGACGCAAGAGACAGGGAAGGCGGCGTGTCCCAGCGGCCCGCGGGGTCTCGCCACCCAGGGCACCCACCTCGGCGGCAACGCCCCCGCGTTCCCGCGCCCCGGTCGCTCTCCAATCGGCGAGCCGCTCGCAACCCCAAACGGTTCCGGCCCCGCGAGCGCCCGCTCGCCCCGGGGCCGGCGCAGACTCCGTGGAGGGAGAGGTCTTTGTGCCCAAGGCCGGCGGCGCAACTCAAAATCTCCCGCGCTCGGCGTCGAGGGGGGGCGGGACCAGCCTCGACCAATGGGAAGCGTCGAGAGGCGCCGGCCACGCCCCGTCCCGGGCGCTCGGCGCCGGCCACGCCCCCTCCCGAGCGCGCGCGGCGCCGGCCTTTTAAAGGGTGCTGGGGCTCGGCCGGCTCGCCTGCAACCCGGGTTCCAGCTGCCTCGCTTTCCTCTCGTCGCCTCAGCCGCTGCCCTCGCTCGCCATGCTCTCCGTCCGCGTCCCGCTCGCCACCATCACCGACCAGCAGCAGCTGAAGGTGTCGCCGCTGAAGCGGCTCAGCCTGGCCGAGAAGGAGAACACGGTGAGCGAGCAGCTGCCCGGGGTGCAGGCGGGGTCGGCCAGGGGTCCCGGACCCGGGCAGGGTGGAGGGCTTCCCACCGCCGCTCACACGCACGCATGTGTCCCTGCAGCCCCCGGCCCTCAGCGCCACCCGCGTCCTGGCCAGCAAGGTTGCGCGGAGAATCTTACAGGACTCGGCCCAACTGGTGAGTGGCTCCGGGCTAGGCTGAAAGTGTGGGGGGGGGGTTCCCGGAGCTGCCGCCAGGGGGCGCCCGCCGTTGGCGCCAAAGCTGCATTGTCCCAGCTGTCTGTCCGTCTCTCCCCTTTCCCGCCAAAGTGTCTGCTCGGGTGGGCCTCCCAGTGAGGAGGGTGACACCAGCATGCCGTGTGACAGCTGACCACAGGAGGGATTGACAGCCCTTGAATGTATTTGATCTGATGAGAGACGCTGGAAAATTTCCTATGGTTCACTTGGCATTTTGGGGGGGGTGTTTTTTTTTTTTCTCACCCGACAGGAAAGTAAAGTCTCTGCTAACCCCAGCGTTGAGGATGAGCCGTTACTGAGAGAGAACCCCCACCGCTTTGTCATCTTTCCCATCAAATACCATGATATCTGGCAGATGTACAAGAAAGCGGAGGCCTCCTTTTGGACGGCTGAGGAGGTACTCAATCAGGGCTTGCTGGGTCAGAAGGCTCCTGCATGGCCAGCGTTAAACGAAGATGCTCCTAGGGTTAAGCTTGGTTGTTCACAGAGGTATCAGGTATTTTCATGAGCCAAGGGGATTCTGGATGTGAGGAACACAGTCAGCAGATGGTGTTAGGGGACTTAAGTTTTCAAGGGTGTGGTGTGTGTGTGAGAGAGGAATTTCTGCATACCTGGTAAAATTGTCAACTTCTAAACGTCAGGTGGACCTTTCCAAGGATATCCGGCACTGGGAAGCTCTGAAACCCGACGAGAGACATTTTATATCTCACGTTCTGGCTTTCTTCGCAGCGAGCGACGGCATAGTCAATGAGAACTTGGTGAGTTTGCGTGACGTACCTGTAGTTCACTTACAGAGGTAGCAGTGGTGTTTGACTTTTTACCTTGTTCTGTGAATGGGGGCTGGGGCGATGGCCCCACTCGGTGGTTAATACACTTCCTGCTTGTGCAGGAGACCCAAGTGCTGTTATGAGTACCCCGATTGGGTGGCTTCACATCTGCCTGTGACTCCAGCCCCAGGGGAATCTGACGACTCACACTGGCCTCCTTGGGCACTTGCCTGTACATGCACGTACCCATTCAAAGGCATACACAAGTAAAATAAAGTCTTTAAGAACCATGAATGTATATGTTAGCATTCATCTTCGTTTTTCCTCTCAAGTTGCAGTGGTAAATTTTCTCTTTGTACCTACCACACTTGTCTTTCTGTGACTTTCTCTAATAATTTGGTTGTATATTTCTTATTATAAGTGGATTAACCAAAAGAGAATGGGTGAATAATAAAATGTTAAGCCCTGCCAGGCCTGGAGAGTGACTCAGCGGTTAAGAGCACTTGCTGTAACTCCAGTGTAATTTCCCCTGGATCTGACTGACGCCCTTTTCTGGTGCATAGACATACATGCAGGCAAAACACCTATCACATTAAAAAATAGTTTTAGCCGGGCGGTGGTGGCACATGCCCAGAGGCAGGCGGATTTCTTTGAGCCCAAGACCAGCCTGGTCTACAAAGTGAGTTCCAGGACAGCCAGGACTGTTAAAACAGAGAAACCCTGTCTCGAAAAACACAACAAAATTAACAGTTTTGTTAAAAACCCAGCAAAATAGGAGTCATGTTTCCTGTTGGTAAATTGAGCGTATGATGTAAAATGATGAGCTTTATTGCAGAATCGTGAAGATAGGAGCAGACTTGTTTTTTGTTATGTTTTACTTATATTTTTGAAATAAATTCTCACTGTAATTCTGGCTGACCTAGATAGAACTCAGTAAGTAGACCAAGATGGCCTCAGACTCAAAGATTTTCCTACCTGCGGGTGCCTGAGGGCTGGAATCAATCCCAGCAGGCTCAAAGGGCAGAAGGTGATACAACCAGTGGTTTTTCAGGTTTAAATTTATTTTATTACCACTAGGTGGAGCGATTTAGCCAAGAAGTTCAAGTCACAGAGGCCCGCTGTTTCTATGGCTTCCAAATTGCCATGGAAAACATACATTCTGAAATGTACAGTCTCCTGATTGACACCTACATTAAAGATCCCAAGGAGAGGTGAGTATATACATGGTACGCTAAGGTACTCAGGATGCATTAACTTACTTCAAGTATTTTTGTTCATAAAGGGAGCGTGGACGGAACGACTGAGACTGTAGATATTTCTAGTGCCCTTGGTCATGAGTGCTTCGAGCAAAGGGCCTCAGTTCACTTTATTAGTTACTGGAATAAGATCCAGCGTGTGGTAGCTCATGTCTGTAATCCCAGCACCCCAGAGACCAGCAGCAGCATGGCTAAGAGCTCAAGAGCTAGCCAGATGAGATACTGTCTCTAACATCAAACACCACACCAGGGCCTGGAGAGATGACTCAGTGGTTAAGAGCACCTGTGGCTCTTTCAAATGACCTAGTTTTGGTTCCTAGGTTGGGGCAGCTCACAACTGTTTTAACACCAGTTACAGGGGGGGAAATATGATGCCCCCTTCTGGCCTCCACAGGCACTGCTTGCATATGGTGCAAAGATACATTCAGGCCAAACACTCATACATAAAAAATTAGATTTAAAAACGTGGCTACGAGAGTTGGCTCAGTGGCTAAGAGTACCAGCTACTCTTCCAGAGGTCCCGAGTTCAATTCCCAGCAACCGCATGGTGGCTCAGAGCCCTCTGTAGTGGAATCTGAGGTGCCCTCTTCTGGTGAGCAGGCATACATGCAGGTAGAATACTCCACTAAATGAAGAAACGTTGGCTACAAATGATTATAAGAAATGAAGTGGGCCGGGCGGTGGTGGCGCATGCCTTTAATCCCAGCACTCGGGAGGCAGAGCCAGGCGGATCTCTGTGAGTTCGAGGCCAGCCTGGGCTACCAAGTGAGTTCCAGGAGAGGCGCAAAGCTACACAGAGAAACCCTGTCTCGAAAAACCCAAAAAAAAAAAAAAAAGAAATGAAGTGGAGATGAGGGGAATTACATACTCTTACCGCTGAGTCAAAAGATGAATTTTAGGCCAGTTTAGTGAAATGTTACTCCACACTAGAGACTATAGAAGAGTAAAGAAGGCTTTTATGTGGTGGAGGTAGGGGACGGAGAGTCAGGGTTAGGGTGGCCCGTCAGCATCAGGATGGAAAGCTGATGTGGGACAGAAGCAGTGAATCGGGCCTACACCACAGCTCTTGTGCTGCCGGGGTCTGTGGTAGAGTAATCCACGCTATGCTTCTGCCTGCAGGGAGTATCTCTTCAATGCTATCGAAACGATGCCTTGTGTGAAGAAGAAGGCCGACTGGGCCTTGCGTTGGATTGGGGACAAAGAGGCTACGTACGGTAAGGACACCTTTTCTTCCTTACGCCCGAACTCGACTGTCCAAGTAATGTCACTGGATGGTGGCCCGGGCTGAGAACACTGAGCCCTCACTGAGAACATTTTGGTTTCCTAGGAGAACGTGTTGTGGCCTTCGCCGCCGTGGAAGGCATCTTCTTCTCCGGTTCTTTCGCATCCATATTCTGGCTCAAGAAGCGGGGACTGATGCCCGGCCTTACATTTTCCAATGAGCTTATCAGCAGAGACGAGGTGAGTCTGTAATAACTGATCTGCGGCTCTTAGATGTGTGCTCCTGTGTCGATGGACAGGGACCACTTCCAAAGAGAGCATTCGTTGTGTGGAAGGATTGGCCTGCAGAGGACAGGAGGGAGTGGGATGCCTGACAGGAGTTACAGACGGTTGGGAGCCTCCACGTAGGTGCTGGGAACTGAACCAGACTCCTTAAGGAGCAGTAAATGCTCATGACTGACTGCTGAGCCGTCTCAAGTTTTGGGGATCCAACCCAGGGTCTCATTGTTTGCTAGGCAAGTACTCTTGCCACTGAGCCACATTCTCGGCCCTGTATCCACATTTAATGTGTGAATTCAATCATGCGTAAACTCAGCAAGCAGTAAAATACCTTAAGGAATGAATTGCAACTGCTCCTATTCTTAGTACATATATTCCTAGTACCCTGTAGGCTTGAATGCACAAACAAAAGGTCTGGATAGGATTTCTAGGGTCTCGTAAGACATCCTTTGTGTGTCTTTACTTACAGGTTAATTAATTGGTAAGGCCCTGATGTGAGGTAAGAGTTTCCTTGGGATCCTGTAGGTCTTTGGAGTAAACTGAGGAAAGACAGAGAAAGTATCTATACTTAATAGTTGGTCCAACCTGAAAAGCAAGGAGCAGGAATCCCAGCATCCCTGGAGCCCAGTGGGCAGGGCAGGTGATTCTCTTCCTGTGTAGGAAGATGAGCCCTGAGAATTACTGGAGCCTGATGTGCTAAGAGTCACTGGTTTACCTCATCTGAAATTGTATCTAAAAGCTAACTGACCCTCCTTGTTGAGGAGAACTGGAGCTCGAGGCTGTGTGGAGATAGCTGAGCAAAGATAAGCCTCTTTGGATATCGGAAGGGGATAGGCCTGGCCTTACGCTATAGTAGGTGGCAGCTTTGACGGCCTTGAGTTGGGATAGCCTACTCCTAGGCATCATAATTGGCAGTTAAGCACCTGCTTTCTTTTCTTTTTTTCTGGTTTCTGATTTTCAAGGCAGGGTTTCTCTGTAATAGCCCTGGCTCTCCTGAATCTCACTCTGTAGACCAGGCTGGCCTTGAACTCACAGAGATCTGCCTGCCTCTGCCTCCTCCAAGTGCTGGGATTAAAGGCGTGCGCCACCACCGCCCAGGCCACCTGCTTTATTCTAGTCTGTAGCCTGGCTAGCCTGGAACAATATAGGCCAATCTGGCCTCAAACCCATGGGTGGTTGTGCCGGTGTATACTACCATACCAGGCTTAAATACCTTCCTTTTGACAAGCCACGTGCTCTAGGTGTGGCCAGACTACAAAGATGGATAGAGCAATTTTAGTCCACACAGGTGAACGATAGGCGTCTTCTTCAGCCTCACAGTGGTCTTGAACGTTCCCTTCCAGGGCTTACACTGTGACTTTGCCTGCCTGATGTTCAAGCACCTGGTACACAAGCCATCGGAACAGAGGGTAAAAGAAATAATTGTCAACGCCGTGAGGATAGAGCAGGTGGGTGACGTGTGCGGGTGGCCCTTGCACTTGCTGGCGGGGTCCCAGGCTTCAGGGTGCTCAGAAGCTCTGCTCGGCCTCTAGGAGTTCCTCACGGAGGCCTTGCCTGTGAAGCTCATCGGGATGAACTGCACTCTGATGAAGCAGTACATCGAGTTCGTGGCCGACAGGCTGATGCTGGAGCTGGGCTTTAACAAGGTAAAGTGTTATTTATGGCCTCCCCGCCCCTGCACCCCCTCCCCCTTTTTTTTAACTTGTTTTCAGGATTTATATCTTGATGTGACTTTTTCCAGATTTTCAAAGTAGAGAATCCATTTGACTTCATGGAAAATATTTCACTAGAAGGAAAGACAAACTTCTTTGAGAAGCGAGTGGGCGAGTACCAGAGGATGGGGGTGATGTCGAGTTCAACAGAGAATTCTTTTACCTTGGATGCTGATTTCTAAGTAAACCGATGGTGCTCTTTGCTGATTTTCCTCCCCTTGTCATAAAAAAAAAAAAAAAAATCAGCAAAAAAAAAACAACCCAAAAAACAATCAACTAGCTACACCATGAATGGTCATTAAATTTGTTATCCGGTATCTAAAAGCTGTGTAGCTACCTCAGTTGGTACTTTTTTTGCTAGTGGGTCACTAGCAAAAAAGAGAGGATGTTTACCAACAAAAGGGGAGATCCTGTCCTTGGTCACCTTGGGCTCAACGCGCCCGCTAACAGCATTGATCCAGGCTTTTTGAGAGGCGGCCCTCCAGCAAGCAGGACTAAACATTTAGTTGCCGAAAGGCCGTTTAAAGATGTCAGCCTCATCCACTCCTTCCTGCGGACTCTAGAGTTTACTTAAGTTTGTAAATAAAACTGGCACTTTGCACATAGTCAAGGAGGGGCAGAAAGCCTGGTTAATTTGGTTTCTAGACCAAGCACCAAGTGTTCTCTTTACCACTCACTGATGGCAGCTGATTAAAATCTAAGTGACTAAGAAGTTAGTGCTGGGTAAGCATGTCATTTCCAAAGCTTGGTGTTCTTCGGTGACTTCAAATGCTTTTTCATCAGCTTTGAAGTCAGTCCTGTGAGATCTAGGCATTAGCCTGCTGGTGCTAGTCATGGACAGGGTGAATGTTACCCCAGAGATCAGGGCATCTCCTGCTTCATAGAACTTCCAGCTTTGAGTCTCTAGAAACTTAGGCGGGATTTGGGACACTTGCTGGTTAGCCCAGGCCCGGTCTTCATTTGTATGAAAAGCAGTAT
Source organism: Peromyscus californicus insignis (assembly GCF_007827085.1). Taxonomy (NCBI): domain Eukaryota; kingdom Metazoa; phylum Chordata; class Mammalia; order Rodentia; family Cricetidae; genus Peromyscus; species Peromyscus californicus. Next base: position 6,644,160 of record NW_026294492.1, read on the forward strand.
CTTTTTTTTTTTTTCCCCAAGTTATACTTTGCCCCATTTCTAGTTTGTATGGAGTCCTGAAAAGGCTTTATAAGGTAGGATTTTCAATAGTGACCCGCACACACTCTTGATTTTTGTCAGTAGTAAAGCTCTGGCTGAAATCAGCTCTCCTAAAAGATGCAGGAGGCTTTTGATTGTGTGAACAAGTACTATTGAAATTGGATCCACTTATTAACTGACGAGACCTGGAACTTGCTGTGTAGACCAGGTTTAGTCTCTTAAACTTGCCTATGTCTCCCAAACACTGGGATTAAGGTTTGTGCCACCATACCTGGCTTTACCCGGTGAATTCCTAAACGCCAGAAACCAGTACTACATGGGCTGTTAATGTGTATTCCACTCAGATTGTCAGGCTGAAATGCAGACCAGTAGATACAGCTAACAGCTAGTGTGAATTAATCTTTTATGTGCATTGATCTGTTTTTGTGTTTAGGGAATAATCTAGAATTCACCTAGTGAGTTTGAGAGACTGGTTAGGGGTACATAAGTGGAATTGTCTTACATCAAAACAGCGAAAGCAAGTGTGTTAACTGATGTGTATCAGCTGTTTGACCCCCGGTCGCTTTTCTTTATTGTTTTGTACTATGAGATTGTTTATACTTTTTAAATTATTTTTATTGTTGAAATTAATAAAAAAAAGTCTCAAAATTGCATGGCACACAAGTGTTAAATGATTTAACTGAAACTGCTCTTGATGCCAGTTCTTTGGGTAAAATTTACATTGTGTTTTTAGAAAGTTTCTCATTGAAGCTAAGGGGCTTGTTTCCTCCTTGTCAGCTCTGGGGGAGATTTTCCTCTTACATAGCACATGTAGGAAGTAGATATACCCTGGGCCTCTGTGTGTGGGATCTGTGGCACCAGGTCTAGTCCAGGCTCGCTTCAGCCTCTTGAATGCTGGGGTTACAGGTGTATACCGCCATGCCTGACTTGGGATGGGGACAGTAAAATTGGTCTCACGTACTCCAGGATGGCCTTGAACTCCCGACTCTGCTCAGTCTTCTAGGTGTTGAAGTTCTTATTCTGACAACCTTGGCTAGGCCACTTTCTCATCCGAAAGCATCCAGCTACAGGGCTTCCAAGAGGGAGCCTGACTCCGCTGTCCCTCCAACTGGTGTGAATTAGAGTTCAGGCTAGTCTCTATTATCTCAGGTCCGTCCTTGTCTCCTCACATTTCTACAGCCTCTGTGACCTGAGATACTGTCAAACCAGCCATTCCTGAGGGCCCTGTCACTGCTGTGCTGTGGGCTCTCTTGTTAGGCCCTTCTGGGCTGCGCTGTGGGGCCAGGACCCAGAAGTCCCTCCATGGGGAACTTGCTGAGTGAGTGGACCTGGTGTGTCATACTGCAAAGGGATAAGGAAGGTCACATGTATTTCTCCACACCACCACATCTACAGAGGTGGCGTGGCTCCTGCCCGTGAGTGCTCTCGTTCCTGCTTCTGTAAGCTCAGCACATCTGTACTGCCTAGCATGAGACCTTCAAGGATGGGTGACAGGAGACTGAGAAAAGATGAAGTGTTTGGTCTGAGGTCTATGTCCAAGAGGATGTCATCAGGTTGTGGGCAGGGCCCCCTGGGGAAGGACAGGTTACTGCTTTAAGAGGATCTGTTGTCACAGCAGCCTTGCTGTGGACAGACCTGGGTCTTATTCTGTGACAGCAGTGGACAGCGGCATTGTGGGACAGTAGGAGAAATAAGTCTTATGCCATAGGGGAAGGGCCACTTGGGTTGCCCTGGGGTGCACCTGGGCAGCCCATGACTTTCGTCAGCTCACCCTCTAAGTTCTTAGGCATTTGGATCTGGAAGAAATGGGGCTACCTGGCATAACCTTCAGAAAAGGGACTCGGTGTGGGATGTGCATTGGTCTTAGATGTGTTTTTGGCTCTGTACAAGCTCCAGACAGGCTTATGTAAGGCTACATTTCATTGCACGGGAGCACATGGAGGTCTTGTCTGCTGAGGTGGAGCCTGCCTGCTGAGAGCAGATCTGTGATACCTTTCTTTTCCCCTCTGTCTACTAGTCAATGGCATGGCCATTCAGAGTGCTTACTGCCGGGCGGTGGTGGTGCACGCCTTTAATCCCAGCGCTCGGGAGGCAGAGGCAGGCGGATCTCTGTGAGTTCGAGGCCAGCCTGGGCTACAAAGCGAGTTCCAGGAAAGGAAAGCTACACAGAGAAACCCTGTCTTAAAAAAGAGTGCTTACTTTTGTGAAATGGAAACAAGATGATTTGCTAATACTCGGGCTGAAGGGCTCCCTGACTATCTCAGTGTTACTGGGGGACCAGTGGCCCCTACTGATAGTAGTCTGGAGTTCCTGATAATGGTTTTGCTTAGCAAGATGTTCCAGGCCTTGAATGTAAGTGGCTGTAGGGGGTTGTATGGCCTCTTCAGATGAGACAGCCTCCAGTGTAGACACCATCTTGGTGTCTGGGCATCACGGAGAACGCAGCTGTGACCCCCTCCATGGGTCTGGTCTGGCAGTTTTCAGACAGAAGCAATGATTGACAAAGGTGTTAGGTTTTACTTCTGCGAGATCGTTTAGAATGTGAGAGACAGCCAGAGGTGGCGGGCTGCCTGGCAGGGAGGAAGTGGATTGTATGCTATGAAGCCTTTCTTTTTTTTTTCTCTTTGATTATCGGACCATTTTGCATTTAAAGAAATAAAAACTGTTTTGTACGTGATGTAGCCTCTGAGGGAATTTCCCAGGGGAATCCTAGAGCTGGGGACTTCAAAGATTCCATCTACTCTCTTGGTGGGGTAGGTAGGGGAAGGAATCAGCAGAACGAGGGGGCCACACCTGCCTGTTTTCCTTTATGATTCTGCTGGCCAGAAAAGGAGGCACAGAGCCTTCTCTTCCAAGGAGTTTCTGGGGGTGCTGACCCTCTGGGGAACTGGGAGTCGGAACTCATGGGAACACAGGCGTTGTCTCCCACTGGCCCTCCCGCTCCATACTCTCCTCTGAGACAGGGCCTGGAACTCATGTAGACCAGGCTAGCTCTAGATTCTAATTCCCCTGCCTCTGCTTCCTGAGTGCTGGATCAAAGTCATATGCTAGCACATCCGAGTTAAGGGCCTCTCTCGGGTCCTCTCTGCCCTCTTTAGACCTTCTTCCTTCCCTGGGTCTTCGCCATGCTGACCGGAGATTGCTGGGTCAGGCAGCAGGGCTTGAAACCACTTCCTAGTCTGCGCCTGCTGCTCGCGGGTGACCAGCAGGCTTCACCTGATTCGGGGGGTGCTTCTGACACCTAAGGCACGCACCCCAGCTGTCACCCCGATGTTATTAGTATGTGGTTACAAGGAGTGTCGGGACATCCAGGACAGAGAGGAGGCAGTGGCCCCAGGTGGTGGGATCCTCATCATTCCTCAGGTGACTGGCTTGGCGGTGGAGCTACCCAGAGCAAATGCTGAGTGGATGTCCCAAGGGGAAGTAGGCCCAGCTGGAATCACTGTCTCTAGCATTTGCTAGAATGGTCCCCATGTTTTCCCCAACAAGGGATGCCCCATTTGGGTGTCCCATAAGCATGACTCAAACTGCACCCCAGTTCTGCTTAGCTCTCATACCCTGTTTCCCAGTTCAAGGAATGGGGAGCCCCGCCCAGGGTAAGGAGGTAATCCAGGCCTCACTGACAGCTGCTATTTTTACCTGTGGCCAGGAGAGGGAGCTCCTGCCTTCCGACGTTCCTCACCAGGCACCAGGCCTCCTCTCTGCCTGCATGGTACCATCCCCTCTCACCTGACTGTCCTTGCTCATGGTCAAGCCACTACGTTGCATGACCTCGCCCTCCATCGGGCTCAGTCCAGGGTTTTTACCCACCCTCTCTGGAGTCTCCCCGACCAGAGCCGTTTCGCCCCGACCCCTCCCATTTCTCATCGGCCCTCTATCGGGCCCCACATTGGCTGTAAACTCAACCCTTTGGCCCCAATTTAGAGAGCACTGGGAACTTTCCCAGACCAAGCCAAGCCAAGTCAGGACCCCTTTTGTGACCTCTGGGTCTTTAACGGTGTGGACCTGAGTTTATCACCCCGAAGGAGACTCTCTTTGCATGCTTTTAGAATGGTTCAGGGAAGGGACGACTGGCCTGGGAAAGCTGCTGTGTCCAGCGCATGAGGCTCACACCATAGAGACCACCTGAGGTGGTGAGTGCAGAGCCCTGGGCACCAGAATGCGTGGTGGTACTCAGGCTTCCCGCTTCTTCCCTTGCTTAGCCCTCTCCCGTCCTGGCTGTCCTTCCTCATCTTCATCCTGGCTGTCCTCCCAATAGCCGTGGGTGCCCACGGCACGCACCCAGGTTGCCATCTCCTCCCCGTTCACAGGTTTGCTGTGACGGTCCTTCAGCCTGCAGAGTGGCTGGCAGCTGGAGCGTCAGATCATGGGGCCAGAAAGCTCAAGGGAAGACCGAGTCCCTGGCTTTCCCTCCTGCGCATGTCCCTCGGTTCTGAGCCAGGCCTGTACTGTGTCTTTAGTTGGAGGGACTGTGGTAGGCAGCTTCCTCCTCTTTCACCGCGGGCTCTCCCGAGGGCAGAGGTGAGGTCTCAGAGCTCTCGCTAATGCAGTCTGTTCTGCTTGTAGTTTTCCTGGGAACCAGGGCTTATGCAGATGTCCATATGATGGGGCCAGGGAATTAGCTTTATGGAGCTGTTGGCAGGGCATCATTTGGCAGCCCTGTGCCTCGTCAGATTCCTGGGACTTTTGAGCCACAGCTCCAGCTGCATACAGCTGCCCACCCTCTCCTAACACTCAGCTTCTGGGCCCCAAACATACAAGCAACCTTACTATCCTGGCCCTTCAGTGATCCCCAACAAACTGTCTGGCATGTAGGTGGGTTTGCTATTTTTAGTAGCTAAGTTGTTGAGACATTGGAAAGCCTCTACTTCTTTTGGAACAGAAAGCTTCCAGAAGCATTTTTATATCTTTGCTTCTGTGGAATTCAGGAGATCATCTTTACCTGGGGAGTGTCAGCCAGTATGTGTGGGAGGACAAGGTTGTCTTGTGGGAAGAATCAATTAGCATTCATGTGCTCTGATGGTGGGGGTGGGGTGGGGGTGGGGAGTGGGGGGCGATTGGGAGGTGTGCAAATTCATTGCTCAGGCTGGAGTGTGGTGGCGCTGGGTGGTGGTGACTTTTTGTTGTTTGAGACAGGGCTTCTCTGTGTAGCCCTGGCTGACCTGGAACTTATTCTATAGACCAGGCTGGCCTAGAACTCACAGAGATCCACCTCCCTCTGTCTCCCTTGTAGTGGAATTAAAGGCATCTGCCACCGTGCCCGGCTGACGGTGACGTTTGAAAACTAGCTTGAGCACGAGAGTGGAGTCACCAGGGCTGCTTTCAAAGGGAGACGGATGGTCTTTCTGTTGTAAGTAGATATCTGTGCTAGGGGAAGGCTGGAGTATGGTCGGTGTCTCAGGCACCAGGTGGGCAGGGGAGCGGGGGTCAGGGCCAGGTCTGAAGGGTCTCTTGTGCCCTCTTAGATTCATTTCTGTTGCTGTGATGAAACACTGAGACTAAAATCCACTTGAGGGAGAAATGGGTTTATTTCATTTTATTACAATCCCAGGTTATTACCATTGTTGTGCGGAAGTCAAGGCAGGAACTTCCAAGCAGCTAGCCACTCCACACCCGATCAAGAACGGAGAGAAATGAATGCACTTGCTTGCTTGTTTGCACTCAGCTCAATCTCTCCACCCTTAGACAGAGCAGGGCTCCTTGCCTAGGGAATGGGGCCGCCTGTAGTGGGCTGGTTCTTCCCATATCAGTTAACCTAATTCAGACAGCCCTCCACAGACGTACCCACAGGTCAACCCAACGTAGACAGTCTGTCACCGAGATTCTCTTCCCAAGATGATTCCATATTGTGTCAAATTTATAGATAAAACTAACCATGGCAAGGGCCGTACAGTGTATTCCAAGCCCCTCCAGCCCCAGAGACTGACACCATCAGATTTTCATTTCATAGAAGCCTCTGACTTGTTTTTTATTTTGGTTTGTTTTGGTTGGTTGCTTTTTCTCTTTCTTTCTTTCTTAAGATTTATTTATTTATTATGTATACAGTGTTCTGTCTGCATGTCTGCCCACACACCAGAAGAGGGCATCAGATCTTATTATATGTAGATGGCTGTGAGCCACCATGTGGTTGCTGGAAATTGAACTCAGGATCTCTAGGAAGAGCAGCCAGTGCTCTTAACCTCTGAACCATCTCTCCAGCCCTGAGCCATCTCTCCAGCCCCTGGTTGGTTGGTTTTTCAAGCCAGGGTTTCTTTGTGTACCCCTGACTGTCCTGGAACTCGCTATGTAGACCAGGCTGGCCTTGAACTCAGACACACCTGCCTCTGCCCCTGAGTGCTGGGATCAAAGGCGAATACCAGTACAACCTGGCTTGTTGCTTTGGTTTTTGAGACGGAGTCTCCTTTAGTCATGTAGCACAGGCTGGTGTTGAACTTACGATGTAGCTGGCCATGACCTTGAACATCTGGTCTCACCATGCCTAATCCATGTGGTACTGGGGATTGAACCCAAGGCTTCAAACATGCTAGACAAGCATTCTGCCAACTGAGCTATAAGCCCCCAGCTCACCAGCTCATTTTTTATGTGGAGACCAGCTGTGTGTCAAGAGCAAGCCACCCCGCCATGTTCAAGACACTTTCCTGCATTCTGTTCTCTTTTGTGTCATTTTATTTTATTTTTTTTTAAGATTTATTTATTTATTATGTACACAGAAGAGGGTGCCAGATCTCATTACAGATGGTTGTGAGTCACCACGTGGGTGCTGGGAATTGAACTCAGGACCTCTGGAAGAGCAGTCGGTGCTCTTAACCTCTAAGCCATCTCTCCAGCCCTCATTTGTCATATTTTAAATGCTTGCAACCCTCCACATTGATTTCCTGCCTCTCTCAATAGTCTTGCTCTGCAGTGTTCATCGTACTGGGTTGCAGAGGGACAAGCCAGAAGCCAAGGCCAACACTGATGAGATTGGCGAGCACTCTGGAGCCAGCCCTGGGGAAAACAGAGGTTCCATCGAGGTGATGTTGCCCCCTAGGACTTAGAGGTGTCTCTGGTCTGGAGGTGCTGTATGTTCTTCTCAAGTGACATGGTATGCCCTGCATGCCACTGTGGGGTCTGTGGAGGATCAGAACTGTGGTTTCATAACTCACACACACCGTCTGGTGTCTGAGAACCACTTCATTAAATGTCATGTGGATTCAAAATAGAATCATATCTCTGAGACAAAGCCCATTGAGCCAGGAGCCAGCACAGGATTGGAACAGGCAATGTCTCACTGGAGCAGGGACTGCAAGCCGGAGGCTGCTGTCTGGGGACCAGCACACTCCATTCTTTTCTCCGTTCACATCTGTCTGGACTTCCTAGATTTGGCAGGTGATCTCAGAGCCTGGGGGTCTGCAGTGCGTTGGAGGCAGCCAGGGATAAAGGAGGACAGGTCCTCTGTCATACTCTCAGATGAAACTGTGCAGCTCAGAGTGCTCCCCCTCCACAGCTGAGTGCTCCTCCCTTCCCTACTGCCCCAGCTGGATCCTCAACTGCCTCCAGGGAGGTGCTCTGGGCCAGGAGCATGGACCTGGGGCCACACTGTTAATGAGAAGCAGAGGTGGTTTGAACATGAGCTCGAGGCTCCAAGCCCAGCCCTTTCCTTAGCCCGAGCTGCCCCGTTCCTGAGCACCTTGCTTTCAGTACTAGAGAGTCGAACTGCAAGGGCATGAGTGGATTTGGTAGAATGCTTGGGGGAGGGCTTTTGGTCCACCATTTTTAAGGCTTCTTTGTAATTCTAATGTGTGTCATGAAATACGGATGGAAAGAATGGTCTTGTGTCTGCCGTCTGTCCCCAACCTTCTGTCTATCTGGTCAACCATTGTGGGAGAAGGGGTCTGCTAGCTCAGACTCTGCAGCCTAGAGTACTCCCCTACCACAACTGAGTGCTCCCTGTTCTGTCCCAGCTGAGTTCGCCTCCCTTCCCTACTGTCTCAGGTGAGTGCTCCTCCCTCCCCTCTGCCCCAGGTGAGTGCTCCTTCCTCCCCTCTGCCCCAGGTGAGTGCTCCTTCCTCCCCTCTGCCCCAGATGAGTGCTCCTTCCTCCCCTCTGCCCCAGGTGAGTGCTCCTTCCTCCCCTCTGCCCCAGATGAGTGCTCCTCCCTCTATTGTCCCAGCTGAGTGCTCCTCCCTCCTCTATTGTCCCAGCTGAGTGTTCCTCCCTCCTCTATTGTCCCAGCTGAGTGCTCCTCCCTCCTCTATTGTCCCAGCTGAGTGCTCCTCCCTCCTCTATTGTCCCAGCTGAGTGCTCCTCCCTCCCCAACTGTCCCAGGTGAGTGCTCCTCCCTCCCCTCTGCCCCAGGTGAGTGCTCCTCCCTCCTCCACTGCCCCAGGTGAGTGCTCCTCCCTCCTCCACTGCCCCAGGTGAGTGCTCCTCCCTCCTCCACTGCCCCAGGTGAGTGCTCCTCCCTCCTCCACTGCCCCAGGTGAGTGCTCCTCCCTCCTCCACTGCCCCAGATGAGTGCTCTTCCCCTCTGCCCCTGATTGATTTTTTTTTTCTTTTTGACTTCTTTTTCTTTTTTTGAGACAAGGTTTCTCTATATCGCCCTGAACAGCCAGAAACTCACTACATAGACCAGGCTGGCCTCGAACTCACAGAGATCCACCTGGCTCTGCCTCCTGAGTACTGGGATTAAAGGTGTGCGCCACCAGGCCTAGGGGATCCGGTGTTGCTATTGCCCGTGTGTGTGTGCATGTGTGTGTGTGTGTGTGTGTGTGTGTGTGTGTGTGTGTGTGCCCGTGCACACCTGTGCGTGTGTTTGTAGTATGTGTGGTGCACGTGTGTGTGCGTGTGTGTGTGCGTGTGCGCGTGTGTGTGTGCGTGTGTGTGTGTCTATGTGTTTGTAGTATGTGTGGTGCACGTGTGTGTGCAGAGGATGGAAGCCCACAGCTGACTCTGGATGTGTTCTCTGATCTCTCCCCACCTCACATACTGAGGCCGGGTCCGTCCCAGCCTGGGGCGCACTCTTTGACCCAGTCTGCCTGGGCAGCTTGCCCTGGCGTCCTGTCTCTCCTGCTCACACGCTGGGATTCTGTGGCCACTGTGCCCCCCTGGCTTTCCCATGGGTTCTGGGGATCTGAACTCGGGTCCTTGTGCTGTGAGGCAAGCGCTTTACCGGCTGAGCCGTCTCACTGGCGCCCCGTGCGCCTCACTCCCGGTCTGTCCTCACGTGATTGATTTCTCCCTTCATGCCTCAGTTCATCGGCCTGGGTTCGCTCTTTCGCTCTGCCTGCTCCCGAGCTCTAATGTCCCCCTCACTGCTCCTGCTTTCTCGATGACTGCTTTATTCATTTTTGTTGTTTAATTGACAGCGAAAGGCTCAGTGGCAGTTCCCGTTGGGTCTGGTGACATCCTCACTAGTACGCTGTCACCTACTCCATGCCTTTCCTGTCCCTTTCTTCTTTCTATTCTGTTGTCCTTCGGCAGCTTTCTGAAGGTTCCTACCCTTGCCTCTCCTCTCTTCTGCGTCTTTTACCTGTTGATGGTGAGTGAGGGGGGGCTAGGATCTACCGAGACCAGGGCACTCATTGTGTCAGGGCTGTTGGAAACAGAGGCTCCCCCTCCTCCTCTTCCTCCTCCTCTCCCTTCTCTTCCTATCCGTCCTCCTGCTCCCCATCTCTCCTCCTGCTCCTCCTGCTCCTCTCTTCTGCTTCCCGGATCCTCCTGCTCCCCATCTCCTCTCCCTCCTCCTGCTCCCCATCTCCTCCTCCTGCCCCCACCCTGCCCTGTGATCTTTGCTGGGGCAGATATGGTTTATCGGGGAGTCTTCACTCTCTTGGCTTTCCTGCTTTATCCAGGCTGCCAATGCTGCTGTTCCAAGCTCCTGTGCTCCACCCCGATGCTGACGGGATGCTGGTGAGCAGCTGGGCTCCGTGGTCGTCACTTCCTCACGGCTCTGCTCTCTGTTGTCTGGCTTGGCAGCAGTCTTTGGGCTTATTCTTGGAGTTTCCACCTCTCTTTTGTGTTCCTTGGAGGAGTTTGTATCAGAGACAGAGTTTATATTCTGTTTGGCTTTCTCCCTCTTCCTTTGGGATGCTTTTCTTTCTTCTTTTCCTGGCTTATCGAGATATAATTGGCACACAGCACATGGTGCCTATTTAGTGCGGTATCAGTTTAATATTGTATCATTTTGTTACGACGGTGAACCACCAGAGGCAGGCCAACTTTAAGAAGAAAAGTTCACTTAGCTCAGTGTTCAGCGTGGCCCAGCTTCTGACACGGGAGCCAACAAGAACAACCGATCACATTGAAGAACAGGAAGGCTGAGAAGCTGGGGTGCCCACATTTCTCTCCACTGACCTAAGCCGCCCCCCTGCCCCGCCTCAGATGGCAGTCCTTTGAGGACCTAGCTCTCATTACACAAACCTCAGGGAATGAACCCCAGCCCAGCGGTAGTAAGTCTGTAGTACTTAATAAGTTGCTTTGTTTTGCAGTAGTGAATACTGAAACTGGGACCTTCTATGAGCTGGGTAAGCACCCTACCACTAGCTAGATCCTTACTCTCCTATTGAGAAGTTTGCCGGAAATGTCTACTACAAGGCCGTCACAACTGAGCCAATAGCATCCCTATCCCATAGTTTCCCCCAAAGATCACAAAGGATTTATTTATTTATTTATTGTTTATTTGTTTGTTTTTTTTTTTGTTTTTTGAGACAGGGTTTCTCTGTGTAGCCCTGGCTGTCTTGGAACTCGTTCTGTAGACCAGGCTGGCCTCGAACTCAGAGATCCACCTGCCTCTTCCTCCTGAGTGCTGGGATCACAGGCATGCACCACCACTGCCTGGCTATTTTTTAATCACGTTTATGTGTGTGGGTATGTGCCCGTGAGTGCAGCTACCTGGGAGTACAGGTGCCTTTGGAGGGCAGAAGAGGGTGTTGGACACCCCTCGCCCCTGGTGCTGAAGGTATATAGACAGTTTGTGAGTCGCCCCATGATGATCTGGGGGCTGGGAATAGAACTTGGGTCCTCTGCAAGAGTAATATGTGCTTTTAACTGCTGAGCCACTTCTCCAGCCCCAGAAGTAGATTCTTATGGTATGTCTTTTATCAGGCCTCTCCAGGTTGGTTGTAAGTGCCCTGAAATCCATCAGGTGCTGTGTGCAACAGCTGGATCCTTCCTCTCACCCCATTGTGGTTCCTTGAATGACATCATACCATGGTCCGCTCCGGGTCTCATTCACAAAAGGGCGTTCAGCTCCTTCTTGGCTGTTCTGTTAATGCACTGTGGGCACCTTCGGATCTCACTGGCCCGGGCTTTTCTTCCTCTTGGGTGCGTCTGTGGGAGTGCCGTGACAACCAGCTCATGTGGTCAGCATGTGTTTAACTTTGAAGGAAGTTGTCGAATTGCGTCATTTTATATGCCTAGGGGCACATGACAGCCGTGTGAGGGTTCTGGTGCCTTCGCCTCTGTGCCAGTGGTGGCGTGGCAAGACTTAGATTTGATCTATCCTCGTGGGTGGCTAGCGTGCTCCCTTGTGGTTTTCATTTAAGATAGCTGGCAGCGAGCGTCTTTTCTACGGCTGAGTTTTCATAGTTGTGCTGGCTAGTTGGACACAAGCTAGGATCATTGGAGAGGGGGGAGCTTCGGTTGAGAGAAAATGCCTCTGTAAGATCCAGTGAGCAATCATGGAGGGCATTTTCTTAATTACTGATCGGCGGGAGAGGGCCCAGCCCATGGTGGGTGGAGCCACCCTTGGATAGGTGGTCCTGGGTTCTGTAAGAAAGCAGGTTGAGCAAGCCATGGGGAGCAAGCCAGTAAGCAGCACCCCTCCATGGCCTCTGCATCAGCTCCTGCCTCCGGGTTCCTGCCCTGTGTGAGTTCCTGTCCTGACTTCCTTCGGTGATGGACTGTGCTGTGGAAGTGTGAGCCAAATAAACCCTTTGCTCCCCAGCTTGCTTTTGGTCACGGAGTTCCATCACAGCAATAGTCACCTTGACTAAGACAGTAAATAGTCATGCAGCCGTGTGCTTTGTTGCGCTGTGGTAGTCAGTGAGGGGCTGCACCTACCTGTTTGTGTGACCACAGTCTTGTTTGCTTGCTTTTGAGACAGGGTTTTATGCAGCCCAGGCTGGTTTCAAACTCACTGTGCAGCCAAGGATGATCTTGAACTTCTGACGGGATTCCAGGCCTGCACCACCATTCCCGGTTTATTCGGTTCTGGGGATTGGACCCGGGGCTTCAGCGTGCTAGGCATGCAGTCTAGCAGCTGAGCCATATCCCCCACCCCAATGGTCTCTATAAGGAGAGAACAGTTTCTAGGCCTGGGTGAGCTAGTAGTGCTGATTTGATGCTGTGAGCCAGGGAGAAGGTAGCTTGGGCATCGGGGTTCTCTGTGGGACCCCGATGTGAGTCTCCTGGAGAGCTGTGAAAGACACCCGGAGCCTGCTGGTCATACACAGGAAGAGAACCAGGCGCTTCTGGTCTACCTGCTTCGAGCTGAGCCACGACCATGTGGGCAAAGCGGCTTCAGATGCTGGAGGGCATGGCGGCATGTCCCAGGGAGGAGCCTCTGAGCTTACTAGTTCATCCGGCTTTGGGTTTTCCCCAGAGTCCCAGGGCAAGGGGCTGAAGCGGAAGAGGAATGACAGGGAATGGGTATTGTGCCTGGGCAACAGGGACAGATGGTGTACCCTGAGTCTCGGGCATGGGGCTGAGACAGCCCACGTCATTGCAAGGAGGCCTGATACTGAGGCCAGGAGGCAGCACTATACCTGGTGCCTTGGGACATTGTCCAGAAAGAGGCCTAGGGTGACAAACAAAGGCAGGACTTTATGTCAAGGACAGGGTCGCCCAGTGGTTATCAGTGAGGAAGTAGTATATATCCCCACATAAGTTCGTCTAATGCGAGCCTTCCCAGCAAGCTGATCAATATTGCTAGTTCTGATGTGACGGTGAGGTGTCTGGATTGGGTCAGCCGAGGGGTGAATGAATGCTGCCTTAGGAGGCCCCTGGAGTTCCCATCGTCAGCGGCTCGGCAAGGGAAAGGTCACGTTCAGTTCTGGTGCAAAGGTCCCATTGTGAAAGCCTGAAGAATTCCAGTTCCTCCCAGCTCTCCCCCAGGTTTTTGGCAGCCTTTGTATGTAGCTTGAGTTTTCCTGCCTGGCCCACAGTCAGGAGAAATCTCTCTCACCTGCCAGTCCCACAGCCACTCAGACCCGACCAAGTAAACACAGAGACTTGTATTGCTTACAAACTGTATGGCCGTGGCAGACTTCTTGTTAACTGTTCTTGCAGCTTAAATTAATCCATTTCTATTAATCTATACCTTGCCACGTGGCTCGTGGCTTACCGGCATCTTCACATGCTGTTTGTCATCTTGGCAGCTGGCAGTGTCTCTCTGACTCAGCCTTCCACTTCCCAGCTTTATTCTCCTCCTTGTCCCGCCTACACTTCCTGCCTAGCCAATGGCCAATCAGTGATTTATTTATTGACCAATCAGCAACACACTTGACATACAGAACATCCCACAGCATTTGTAGTCGTGACTCTGGCTGGGGTCATGATACAGCCAAGGAGACAGTCAGGGGAGGCCACATCCTCAGGACCCTCATCAGTGTAAGATGAGGAAGAATGCTTAGGGGAACTGGGCCAGTCCTCTGTGTGTGTGTGTGTGTGTGTGTGTGTGTGTGTGTGTGTGTGTGTGTGTACAGCCATGTCCTAAGGCCTGTGCTATGTTTAGGTGCTGGATGTGGGCCTGAGCTCTGTGAGGACCAGAGATGAGTCAGTGTGGTTCTTGCCCTTGGGGCCTTCAGCACTAGAAGGCTGGGGCTGGCCAGAGACCCAGCCACAGGGGAAGACGTCGTGGTCTTCTCTGTCTGCCTCGCTTGTGATTGCTATTTTCTGTGTTCCACAGGGTGGAAGTTTCAGGACTAGCTGCAGTGTGGCTAGCTGTGTGCTAACAGGCAGGTCCATGAAGTAAAGTATGTAGCTCTGGAGTCAGGCTCTGCATTTCCATGGTCCCCTCATGAGCTTTCCTTAAAAATCATTATTATTATGTTATTCCTGGCTGGCTAGAGTCTTCAGAGAGGAGGGAGCCTCAATTCAGAAAAAGCCTCCATAAGGCTGGGTTGCAGGCAAGCCTATAGGGCATTTTCTTAATTAGTAATTGATGGCGGAGGGCCCAGCCCATGGTGGGTGGGTGGTGGCATCCCTGGGCTGGTGGTCCTAGGTTCTATAAGAAAGCAGACTGGGGCTGGAGAGATGGCTCAGAGGTTAAGAACACTGGCTGTTCTTCAGTAGGTCCTGAGTTCAATTCCCAGCAACCACATAATAGCTCACAGTCATCTGTAATGAGATCTGGTGCCCTCTCCTGGTGTGCAACCATACATGGAGGCAGAATGTTGTGTACATAATAAAGAAATAAATCTTAAAGAAAAAAAGAAAAGAAAGAAAGCAGACTGAGCAAGCCAGTAAGCAGCACCCCTTCATGGCCTGTGCATCAGCCTCCAGGTTCCTGTCCTGTGTGAGTTCCTGTCCTGACTTCCTTAGACAATGAACAATGATATGGAAGTGTGAGCCAAATAAACCCTTAACTCCTCAAGTTGCTTTTAGCCATGGTATTTCATCACAGCAGTAGTGACCCTAAGACAATAGTAACCCTCCTCCTTCCGTCTCCCCAATGCTGGATTACGGGTGTACACTCCCACACCCAGTTTATGTGGCGCTGTGGAGCTGACTCAGGGCTTCATGTGTGCTAGGCATACACTCTGCCAACTGAGCCCAGTCCCTAACTTTCCATTTCTGGGCCAGTTACTGGCTATCTGAGCTTCAATTTTCTTGTCTGTGAAGTGGGGTCACCCAGAGCACCTGGAACAACACCCGCACCGGCAGAAGCTTCCGGAAGCCCTGCTGCCTCCACCGTCAGCTTCCTGGCCTTCCCAGAGGGTAACTAGAGGCAGAAACCTTTCCCGAGAAGCCCAGGAGAAGCGGGATGGCAAGGTCTTGGAGGTTGGGTGAGGTCAAGGAGGGGGACCCTGACCCCTTCTGTTACCTGCTGACCTGTGACTGCAGCCATTGGGGCAGGATAGAAAGAGGGAAATTAAGGGATGTGTGCAGGGAAGGGAGCTCCTGGATGCGGTGTCTGGTTGAAACTGCTCACCAGTGAAGAGTCAGGAACTTCTTCACAATGAACAATGTTTGCTGTGACATTCTCTGGCATGGCAACAGTGTTCTTTCAGAGAGATACTGTCAAATACAGATGTTAAAATAGCCGGACAGTGGTGGCACATGCCTTTAATCCCAGTGTTGGAGAGGCAGAGACAGATGGATCTCTGAGGGTTTGAGGCCAGCCTGGTCTACAGAGCTAGTTCCAAGACAGCCAAGGCTACACCAAGAAACTCTGTCTCGAAAAACCAAACCAAACAAACAAACCCCAAAGTATGTTAAAATAGCAATGGACCACATTTAAGGTCTGAGCACATAGATTTTTTGAGATGTGAATTTGCAGTCTTCTGGGGCTTTTGCAAACAAGGTCATGACATTTTCTCTTTTGAGGCATGGTCTCATGTAGCCCAAGCTGGCCTTAAACCTGCTTTGTGGCTGAGGATGACCCGTGTCCTGGGATTGCAAGCATGTTCCCATTGTTGGGTCTGGGGTCTCTCAATAATGGGGGACAGACCACTAAAGTCTATTAAAAACTTTATTCCAGAAAAAAAAAAAACAAAGAAAAAAATAAAATAGAAAACATCACCGCAGGTACAAAAGCTTGTCAGCTAGCTGAGACCATAGAGTTGGATTTTAGGGCTGTGGCAGTTGGAAGGGGTTACGAGCCCCTTTTTATAGTAAGGGGGAAAGCATTAGGCACAGAGTGCATGCTAGGAATCACGTAGAAACAGCTATTAAAAGTTAACTTTGGTCCAGGCAGTTGTTGGCTATGAGGGGCAAAGGGGTTAAAAGTTAACTCCTGGCTATTGACAGAGGAGCTGGCTGTAAAGCAGAGAGTCATTGTTAGCAGTTAACCTTTAGATCTGATGACTGTCAGTTTCTATCTCTTAAGCTTACAATGTTCTATTTCTAGATTCCTGGACCCTTCACCATCATGCCCTGTATATAATACACGGTGCTGGAGATCACACCCGTGGCTTCATTTGTGGTAGGTGGATTATTTAATTTTCTTAGTGCTGTGACAGAAGCAAGGAAGGGCCTCTCTTGGTTTAAGTTCAAGGGGATACAGTCCATTTCGGCAGGAACAGGAAGCTGCTGCTTACACCACTTCTGCCAGGAAGCAGCAGGCGCCTGGCTATCAAATCTCACTGCCTGTCCCTGGTGACCCACTTCCTCCAGCAAAGCTCTGCCTCCTAAGGGTCGCACACCTTCCCAAAGGGTGGCACTGGCAGGGGACCACGTTTTCAGGAAAACATCCAAGGGAGTGTGTATGTGTGTGTGTGTGTGGTGTATAAGGACAGCCCACAATCACACCACCACATGAGGCTCTATCCCCCCAAACTGTAATCTCTGTTTACATGGAGTTCCAAGCAACTCCATGATAGCCTATGGGGTACAACCCTACTCAGTGGGTCTCAGGAGCACCCTACATCTCATCGAAATCCCTCAACAGCCCTTTGAGATGGAACTTCAGAGCCACCAACAGGGAGATTCCCTTACCTTGAGGGGCTTGGGCGAGCACTACCCTCTTGAGCATCTCTACTAACTCCCGCGCTCAAATCTTTGTTTAGCCGATAACCCCTTCCTAATAAACCCAGCTCCTCTTCCTACTGTCTCCTTCTGAAATTCTTTTCTGCTGCAGTCAAGAATCCCGGCTTCACTTGGGTGGAGGTCTCTGGAAAGAAAGAAAGAAAGAAAAAAAAACCCCAAAACCAAAAAAACCCAACTCCTGGAGCAATCCCAGACCCAGTGACTGAGGAGTAATGCACAACTTAATTAACTCACTTAACAGGCCCACCCCTGCCCTGGGAGTCTTGGCATAGTAATGCAAAAGTAACGGGCTGCTTGAGGGGAATGATTTACTTGTGGGAGGGAGAGTTTGGGGGCAGTCTCAGAACTTCCTTCTGGGCCCTCAGAAGAGAGGAAGAGAGAGAGAGAGAGACAGAGACAGAGACAGAGACAGAGACAGAGACAGAGAGACAGACAGAGAGACAGAGAGACAGAGAGACAGAGAGACAGAGAGAGAGAGAGGAGTTATTAACGGGGCTGGAGAGATGGCTCAGCCGTTAAGAGCACTTGTTGCACTTGGAGAGGACCCGGGTTTGATTTCCAGCATCAACATGGCGACTCAGAGCTTTCCATGACCCTTCTCTTCGTGCTGCTATTTTGGGTGGTACCGGGGATTTGTAACCCAAGCTCTCATTCACACCAGGCAGGCATTTTACCCCTAAGCTGTAGCCCCAACCACCTTCTTACTTTATGTTTTGGGACACGGTCTCACTGGGTTGCCCAGGCTGACCTTGAACCTTTTCTACAGCTCAATTACCCTTGAACGGGCAATTCTCCCTCCTCAACCTCCTGAGAGCTGGGATTACAGGTGTGTACCACCATACTTGGCCTAAAAGGTATTTAAAAAAAAAACAAAAACAGGCACCATAAATCAGAAAAACAAATACGCTGTAAGAGCATAGCCTGCCTTTTCTGACAGTAAGTGTGCTTGGGAAGCCAGTTTCAGAACGCATGAGAGGGCACGGGCTGCCATATATTCCTGTCTGCAGCTCTGCCCTCTGCAGTGCCATGGCCCTGATGTCCATTGCAGAGACGAGCCTCACCTGGCCCCAGACTTCAGCCAGCGGCGCCATGGCGTCACACGGGGACTCCTTGACTCCTCACCGAGAGGTGCTGGAAGCAGCTGTCTTTGTTTGGGCCCTGAGAGTGCTCTATGGCATGTGTAGGCCACAATTTCTTTGCCCACTCTCCCTCCATGTGGTGTTTCTATTTTTAGACTCATGAATAATCCTCTTAAAGGGAGCTGATGGCTCATCTTATTCTCAGGACCAGCTCTGGCTTACGGCAACTCAGCTTGTAGAGGGCAAAGGCACTGTAGCCGTCTTCTGTCTTTCTATCTATCTATCTATCATCTATCTATCTATCTATCTATCTATCTATCTATCTACCTACCTACCTACCTATCATCTATATATGTATCAATCTATCTATCATCTATCTATATCTTCATCTATCTATTATCTATCTATCTATCTATCTATCTATCTATCTATCTATCTATCTCTCCATTTATCTGTCCATCTATTTATCCATCTATCATGTCTATATCTATTTGTCTTTCTATCTATCTATCCATCCATCTACCATATATATCTCTACCTACCTATCATCTATAATGTATCAACCTATCATCTATATCTTTATCTATCTATCTATCTATCTATCTATCTATCTATCTATTTATCCATCTATCATGTATATATCTATTTCTCTCTCTCTCTCTCTCTCTCTCTCTCACACACACACACACACATACACACACACATACACACACACACACACATACACGCACACACACACATACACACACACACACACACACATACACACACACACACACACATACACACACACACACATACACACACACACACATACACACACACACACATACACACACACACACACACACACACACACACACACACACACACACACACACACACACATCTATCCTGAAGATGATGATGGGAGTCTTTAGCTTAGGCTGATTTCAAACTCTGTGTAACTAAGGATGGCCTTGAACTTCTGATCTTCCTGCCTCCACACTCAAGTGCTAGCACACTCACACCTGCTTTATGGGGTTTTGTGCGTGGTGGGTGAAGCGTGATCCTAATTAGTTTTACCAATAAAAACCTGGAGTCGGACATCACGGTGAAAGCTGAAAGATCAGAGAAGCAGAGCAGCAGCCACTTGAGACTTCTTACCTCTACGAATCCTCAGACCGAATGGGGGGGGTCGAGATCCTGTCTCCACCCACCTCATATTCCTGTCTCCATGTCCCTAGCACTGAGAGTAAAGGCGTGCACCACCACTGCTGGCTCTGTTTCTCTTTTAGATTGGTTCGATCTAGTGTAGTCCAGGGTGACCTTGAACTCCTGATCTTCCTGCTTCCTTCTTTTTCAGACAGGGTTTGCCCCTGTATAGCCCCAACTGCCCTTGAACTTGCTCCGTAGACCAAGTTGGCTTTGAACTCACAGAGATCCGACTGGCTCGGCCTCCCGAGTGCTGGGATTAAAGGCGTGCGCCACCATCGCCGGTTTCTGCCCCCTTGTTAAGGTTTGTGTTTGTGAAGGTTGTGAGCGGCCCTGGCTGGGACTTGAACTTGCATGCCCTCCGTCAGCCCACCGCAGCTCGCACTGCTCCCTGCTGCCGGCCTTCTAGAGGTTGAACAGATGGCAGGTGCATCTTTCCGGCCGTGGGTGCCCATCCACATCTTGTCTCATCTCCCAGGGGTGGAAGGTGAGGGGCAGCTGAGCCCTTGTCTTTCCTCCCTAGACCCCCAGTCCTTTCATCACAGAGGAACCCTCCTCTAACCTGCTTCAGGGCTCGGGAGGATGGGACAGATTAGAATACAATTGTAGTGGCCCGGGATCACTAATTTCATTTTCTGTGTCTGGAGTAATTGAGCCTCTTGAACTCATTATGTTAATTTAGATTCAAGTAACAAAAAGCCTGGCCTGTGACCCTGAGCTGTGTCCTAGGCAAAGTCTGGTCGCTTTCCAGGCTCAGTGTGGCTGTCTCCTCTTAAGCTTGAGATGGGTCAGTGCCCAGCCGGGACCAAAATGACGCTGCCTCTAACCTGGACCCCCAACCTGAAGGCTAGGAAAGCCTGCTCAACACCTTCACTTCCAACTATCCATCATGTGGGTGTCCTGCAGTCCCATGGAGAGGACTAGCCCAAGAGCTTGGCCATGAGACAACCTCTTCCTTGAATTAGTACATTCTATGACACTGGCCTCAAACTTAGCGTGTAGCTAGGAATGACCTTGAACTCCCGACTGTCATACCCCCTGAGCACTGGAACTGGAAGCGCAGGTGGAGGCCACAGGACAACTTGTGGGAGTCCCTTCTTTCCTTTCACATGTGGGTCCCAAAGATCCAACTGAAGTTGAAGTCATCAGACTTGGCAGCGAGGATCCGATCGTTACCCACTGGCTCTTGCTTTGGATTTTTGAGACAGAGTCTTACTATGGAGTCCGGGTTGGCCTAGAACTCATAGTTTTCCTGCCTCAGCCTCCACAGGGGTGGGCTTAAACCTGTATGCTCCTATTTCTGTCCTCCATACTGCTCCCACGCCCTGCGACGTGTGCTTGGGGCTCCCTCTGAGCCACTGCATTCAAGAAGTCTCCCCAACTGCGCTCTGACACATAGACCCATCTTCTCACTCCCCATTATTTGGATAAGTGAACGTCAACTTGCTGTGTGACCTTAGCCAAGGCTTGCCCCCTCTGTGGTCCCATTGGACTCACTGTTTCTATCCAATATCTAAAACACCTTCTGGGCTAACAGCACCTTTCTTCTTGATGTTGGGTGGGAGCAAAGACATTTCGAGCCAATCTCAGAGTCTCCAGGGCTCACCCAGGGCAGGTGCAGCAGATGCTCCCTGAACTCCACCAGGCTGGGGCTCAGCCCACAGGCTCTGGACTTAAAGCAAGCGGCCAAAGGCTCCTGGTGTGTGTGGACTCTGTTGAGTGGGGAAGAGGCTAATATTGATTTCTGCCTAGGCTCTGACTAAATTCCTCATCCATTCCATAGATTCAAAATCTTCTCCCGTGCCCACCCCAACCCCCGGGTCATTCCTACACTCACTGGAGAGGGTTCAGGGTTCTTCAAGCCTGCCTGCCAGCCCAGTACAGACTTTCTCCTTCCTTCCCTCCCTCCCTCCCTCCCTCCCTCCCTCCCTCCCTCCCTCTCTCCCTCTCTCTCTTCTTTCCTTCTTGCAAGCAAAGACATTTTCTTTTTTAAAAATGATCAATTAGCTCTGTGCATGTGCGTGAGTGTGTGCAGTACTATATGTGTGTATGTGCATATACATGTATGTGTGTAAGGTGTGTGTCCACGTGCTATGTCCATGCACTGAGGCCAGAAAAGGCTATTACATGTCCTGCTCTATCCCTTCCAGCCTTATTCCTTTGAGATAGGGTCTCTCAATGAACCTAGAGCTAGGCTGGCACCCAAAAAGCCCTGGGGATCCTCCTGTCTCTGTCCTCCACAATGCTGGGGGTCATTGGGGTGTGTGAGGCCGTGTTTGACATGGGCCCTGAGGTCTGAAGAACTCAGGCCATCATCTTACAGCGCAAGCCTCCTTAGCCACTGAGCCATTTGTCCAGCCTCACTTACCAGCTTAAAAAAGGAAGGAAGGAAGGAAGGAAGGAAGGAAGGAAGGAAGGAAGGAAGAAAGAAAGAAAGAAAGAAAGAAAGAAAGAAAGAAAGAAAGAAAGAAAGAAAGAAAGAAAGAAAGAAGGAAAGATTGATTTACTTATTTTTATTTTACATGTCGGGTACTTTGCTTGTATCTATGTCTAGGCACCACACATGCATGCATTACCTGGAGAGGCCAGAAGAGGTCGCTGAATGCCCTGGAACTTGAGATAGAGACAGTTGTGCACACTGTGTGGGTGCTAGGAATCAAGCCTAGATCCTCTGGAAGAGCGGTCAGTGCTCTCAGCTGCTGAGCCAGCCTCTTTTCGAACTTTTTTTTTTTTTTTTAAGAGTTCTGGGGCTCAAACTCTGGTCCTGGTGTTTGCAAATGTTCCTTCACTGTCCACAGCCTTCATTGTCTGCAGCCTGCAGATGATGGGGTGTACCCAGTGGTTTAGCAGGGAAGCTGCCCTCTTAGCATGGCTAGAAGTTCCTACTCTCCTGACTAGGAAAATGCAGCATATAAGTTGCACCATTAGACAGGCAAGGAGCATCTTCAGAGAGACTTGGATTTCAGTCGGGCTCAGCCTGAACCTGATTGTGCCATAATGCTTTACCCAGGGTACCCCCCCCCCCCCCCCGCCGCCACTGGACTCTGTCCACCATCAGCTCACGACTGGGGTATTCAAGACAGTGGCCTGTGGGGAGGGGACTCCAGGATGTTGCCACCCCACGCATGTCCCATGAGACAGTGCTGGTCTCTGCCTGGCTGCCTGTTCCAAGAATAGTTTCTGCTAATGAAGGGAGGGTTGGGGTCTGGCTGGAGTGGGGTGCTGGGCCCCCTTCTCCTGTGAGCAGGCTGGCTCCTAAGCTCATCAGCTAAGCAGGTAATTATGTGTGTGCTTTGTTCACAGCACAAAGGGGCTCTCAGAGAACTTCCGAGAGGCGCCGCTTCCTGGCTGATTTGATTTTTTTTTTCAGAGCCGGAGTGTGAAAGTCAAGCTGAACCTGCCTAATTGTGCCTGTGAAGGCAATTCAGAGAGGCTGCTCTTGGAAGAGAATCAGGACAATTAGCTCTGGGCTGAGCGGAGAAGGGATCGGAGAGCTCACCATGGAGAATGTCAGCCTGTCCCTGGGGGAAGCAAAGGGCAGTGACGGGGGGGGGGGGGGCATCTCCTTTGGGGGCTGGATGAGCACCCACATCTGCGCTGAGGGCACCCAGCCAGGTGTGGGTGGTGGGGATATGGACTTGGGAGCCAAGGCTAGTCGGGAGAAAGAGAGCAGGGTGGGCTGCCAGTGGTCTTGGGCCATTCAACACACCCCTGGAGCCTCAGTTTCCCCGAAACCCCCAAATGAGCAACACACACACACACATACACACTCACACACACCCCAAAAAAACAGACCAGATGGAGTGCATTTATTCCAGGCAGTGGCAGGCACAAGGCCATGGCAGATGGTGCCAGGAAAGCGTGCTGCGAACAACCCACAGCCAGCTGTAAACCCGGCCCCGCTGTGCCCCGTGGCCTGGCTGTGCAAGCCAACTGCTCTTCTCCTTACTTCCCCCAGCCTGCGTGGATGAGGCGGGGTGGGGGGACTGTTTCTATTTCCTGTGACTCTTGGGGCCTCTTCTTAGCTCGCGGGGAGGTGAGTCCGAAGCCTCTGGACCAATTTCCTTCCCTGACCCATTCAGTCCCATTGGCACCAAGGGAGGTGACGGATGTTCCTACTTCATCAGGAAACTAGGTCTACTGCAAGTTCAACCCTCGCTCATCCAAGTGCTTGCTTGTGTGTGCGTGTGTGTGTATGAGCACACACATGCCGTGGCACGTATGTGTAGATCAGAGGGCGACCTCAGGTATTGGTCCTTACCTGCTCCCTTGAAACAGTCTCTTTGTTTTGTTTTCTGTCACATACACCAGGGACTCTCCTCCCGTCTCCTTGTAGGAACACTGAGATAGATGACAGATGCTCACACGACTGGGTCCGGCTTTCCTGTGGGGTCTGGAGACTCGAACTCGGGTCCTCACGGTAGCACAGCCACGCCCTTTTACCCACTGAGCCATATTCCTAGCCCTGTGTGTATTTTAGACTTATTTATGTGTGCGGATATTTTGCCTGTATGTGTGTCTATGTGGCATTCCCAGTTCCCACGGAGGCCAGGGGGTATCAGATCCCCTAGAACTGGAGTTACTGACAGTTGTGAGCGGCCATGTGGGTGCTGGGAATCAAACCCCAGGCCTCTGGAAGAGCAGCCAGTGATCTTAACCACTGAACCATCTCTCCAGCCCACTGTGTGTCTATTGCAGATAGAAGTTTCTAGAGAGTAAGACTACCTGCTTTAAATGAAGACCGGAGTATATATCTACAACTGGATTTATTCATTTTATTTTTAAAATTATTTATTTATTTGAGATTATAATATGCCCGGGAGAAACAGTCTTCCCCCAGGGAAGAACACGGACAGCAATGGGTTATACAATACTAAACGGTCAGCCCTGAAAGCATACACACAGGTAACATTATAGTCTGAGAAGCTTGTACCTTTGGACATTTTATTCATCTTAAAGGGAAGCGGCTGTTAGAACAAGCCTATGGACTAGGACACCTGTGTCTGAGACACGGGGTGTGTCAATCTCTTTGACCCTCAGTCCGGGTTAATAGTAGAGACGTTGACTTCCTAGTTGTGTTTGGAGAGTTAAACTCCACATATTTAGAGGACTCAGGAAAAGGCCCGGCATTTGGCAATGCTCAGTGAGTTTTGACGTTACCACCATGGCTGCTGTCACCATCACTACATGTTAACGGCTCCGGGCTCCCACTGTAAAACCCAGATGAGCTGGCACAGGACATGGGATGAACCCTTCCGTGTGGCCGGAAGAAGAACATCGGGGCTCCAGTTCAGCTCGTCAGAGCCCCCCAGCAAGGGGCAGGCTGATGCTTTTCAGATTGGTCGTGTTAGAGCCACGTCAGCTAAATAGCTGGAGGCTTTTGTTTGCTAGGGTTTCATGTAGGCCAGGCTTTCCTCAAATTCACTGTTCAACCACGCTTGCCCTTAAATTTCTGGTCCGCTGCCTCTGAAGTCCTGAGTGCTGAGATTACTGGTCGTGTGCCACCATGCCCAGTTAATGTGGTCCTGGGAATTAAATTAAGGGCTTTGTGCACGCTCAGCAAACACTACCAACGGACCCACGCCCCAACCCGCTGGTTAAGTAGTTTATTTTTATTTTTTGAATATTTTTATTTATTTTTTTTGACAATGTGCTGGCTAGTTTTATGTCAACTTGACATAAGCTAGAGTTATCTGAAAAGGAGGAAATCTCAGTTGAGAAACTGTTTCCATAACATCCAGCTATAGGGCATTTTCTTAATTAGCAAATTAGTGACTGATTGTGGGTAGTGCCATCCCTGGCCTAGTGGTCCTGGGTTCTATAAAAAAGCAGGCTGAAGCCAGGCGGTGGTGGTGCACACCTTTAATCCCAGCACTCAGGAGAAAGAGGCAGGCGGAACTCTTTGAGTTCAAGGCCAGCCTGGTCTACAGAGCAAGTTCCAGGACAGCCAAGGCTATGCAAAGAAACCTTACTTCAAAAAACAAAAACAACAAAACAAAACAACCCCAAAAACAAAAACAACCCAAGCCAGTAAGCAGCACCCCTCCATGGCTTCTGCGTCAGTTCCTGCCTCCAGGTTCCCACCCTCACTGCTTTTGGTGATGAACAGCTGTATGGAACTGTGAGCGAACGACACCCTTTCCTCCCCAAGGTGCATAGTCACCCTAACTAAGACGAGCTGGTGCCAGGACTGTAGGGTATTGCTGTGACAGACCCGACCATGTTGTTTTCAGGAGGATTGTGGAAGGACTTTGAAACTTTAGGCTGGAAAAGCTCCTGAGTATTCAAACCTTAGTAAGCTGTTCTGTAGGAGTTTGGGAGATAGGAATGTTGGGAGCAGTATAGACCATGGAGGCCTGGCTTGTGAAGTTCCAGAGGGAAGTTTGAGAGTCACTTAAAGACTATCGGGGCCATTTGCTATTTTGAGCTGAGATTCTGTGGTTCTGGTCAGCTGGGGCTGAAGAATCAGCTGTGATTATGAAGAGACCAGCACCGCTGAAGTGAAACCTTTGTGTTGCTGGGACAATTGATGTCGGTTGGCTGGAGCTTAGAAATTATTGGCGATTAAGAAGAGGCCAGCCTCACTGAGGTGAACTGGGAAGTGTTTCCTCAGAGTCAGCACACAGAAGCTGTGTTCTGGAGGTAGCCAAGGTTGTACTGGCCGCTGAACTTGGTACTGTTAAGAGTCACCCCGGTGGTGCTGGTTTTGAAGACATGAAGGGGTCATGGTGAAGAGCTGAGGCTTGGCACTGTGCAAGGCCAGGAGAGGCCATTGGTGAAAGTGCAGCCTGGGGACCCTGGAATTTGGAGATGCTAGGACCATGAGATGACCACCAAGAACAGCAGCAGGGGTTGGAGTGGAGCCAGCTGGAGCCTGAGGACAAGCTGTGTGTGCTGCAGAGGGCGGAGCTGGAGAAGTGACCCCAGTCCTTTGGAGGAGCCCAGAAGATCATGAATGAGTCTCAGATAATTGGACTGAGTTATTTACACTGTTGGAGTTTGGTTTTACTTTGTTCAGATTGTGACGGTGCCCTGGTGTTTCCCTCTTGAAGTAAGAAGGCATTTAAGTTTTGATTTTTATAGGAGCCCACAGTCGAGAGACTTTGAATGTTAAAAGATTTTTGGATTTTAAAGAGACTGAATTTTTAAGTATTTGAATTTTTAAAGACTGGAACTTTTAAAACTTGGAATGTTTATACTATAATGTTGATATTAATGTGTGACCTTAGGAAAGAACAAGAAAGGAAAGGTTGTGGCTTAATGTCTTGTGTGTCAAGTTGACAAGGGGTCAGTTGTCCTAGCTAATTTTTTGCCAGTTTGACACAAGCTAGAGTCACCTGAAAGGAAGGAACTTCAGCTGAGAAAATGCCTCCATAAGATCCAGCTGTAGGGCATTTTCTTAATTAGTAATTGATGGGTGAGGCCCAGCCCATTGTGGGTAGGGCTACCCCTGGGCTGGTGGTCCTGGGTTCTATTAGAAAGCAGGCTGAAGCCTGGTGTGGTGGCACATGCCTTTAATCTCAGCATTTGGGAGGCAGAGGCCAGCCTGCTCTACAAAGCAAGTTCCAGGATAGCTAGGGCTACACAGAGAAACCCTGTCTTGGAAAATCCAAAATAATTAAATAAATAAATAAAAAGGAAGAGGAAAAAAAGAAAGAAAGCAGACTGAGCAAGCCAGTAAGCAGTACCCCTCCACAGTCTCTGCATCAGCTCCTGCCTCCAGGTTCCTGCCTGTTTGAGTTCCTGTCCTGACTTCCTTCAGTGATGAACAGTGATGGGGAACTGTGAGTGGAATAAATCCTTTCCTCCCCAACTCCTGCCCACTGCATAGAGAAGCTTCTCTGGCCTAAGGCTGAGAACAGTGATAGTCGATGAGTTTAAACACAAATATTTAGAAGGCAATTTGACAGTTAGCAAAGCAGCAATAGTATGTATGTTACGTCTAGGGTTGATGTCTTTTCTCCCCTGGGGACCTGCACCTTGGGAGCCCTCCCTCTAGGGAGGAAGTCTCCAGGTCAGTTCCAGCTTGATTTCTCCGGGTTCTGCCACCAAGGTGTGCTGTGTCTTCAGGGTCTTACCATCTAGTTCTGGTGGGCAACCCAGAGCAGTGAGTGGCAAGGGCCCGTGCTGTTTTGGGGACCTCTGAGGCTACCTCATGGGAAGGCAGCCCACACTTGGCACTGAATATTTTGTTTAACGACCCATGTCTTCTGGGGAGAACATTGTCCACCCATGCAAAGTACCTGTGTTCAAACTTTTTTTTTAAAATTATATTTTCAAAATGAGCTTACCAAGTAGTGGGTTTCCCTAAGAGTTCTTCGCATATACTTAATTCTGATTAACCCACCCCGCCTCCTCCTCTTCCCCAGTTCAGTAGTTTAGATAGAGATCTGTGGATGAAGAAGAAACCCCAAGGCTGCTTAGAAACATAGGGTGTGGGCTGCTGTGAGTGTGGCCAGAAAACCAAAGCCTGGAGACAAACTCTCCTAGTTGAATTTTCTGTTGCTTTGATAAAATCACTGAACAAACGCAGTCTGGGGAGGAAAGGGTTTATTTTATCTTACGCGCTACAGTGATAAAATCACTGAACAAACGCAGTCTGGGGAGGAAAGGGTTTATTTTATCTTACGCGCTACAGTCCATTATCATCGGAAAGTCAGGACGTAAACCTCAAGGCAGGAACCGTGAAGGAAAGAGATCTGCTGGCATGCTCCCTGTGGTTTGCTCAGCTTATGTTCTTTATACAGCCCAGGACCACCTGCCTAGGGGTGGGTGGAGCCCTTCTACATCAACCATTAAAAATGCCCCACAGACCCGCCCGGAGGCCAGGCCAATGGAGACAGTTCCTCAGCTGAGGTTGCCTCTTTCCAAGCGATTTTAGTTTGTGTCAAAATGACACACACACGCACGCACGCACGCACGCACGCACGCACATGCCCTTTCCGCATCTGAGGAGACAGGGCTCCAGGGAGGCCCCCAAGTACAAGTTCCCCGCCCCTTGCCAGCCACTCCTGGGTCCAGCCGTCCACTCCTCTGTCCACTCCTGGGTTCAGCCGTCCACTCCTCTGTCCACTCCTGTGTCCAGCCATCCACTCCTGTGTCCAGCCAGCCACTCCTGGGTCCAGCCATCCACTGGAATGTGAAGCCAAGGTTCAGCTTTTTCAGCCAGGCACACAGGACCAGGCTGTCTGTCACCCAATGGCAAGAGGGAGGAAGCCTCCTCAGGGTGCTTTACAGTGGGATCTCATGGCTCCCCAAACAGGCTACAAGTTCTACCCACGTGGGACCAGTCCCTGTCTATTCCCCTAAGCACCTTAACCGCAGCATTTGCTGAGCTGTAGCGCTCCAGCAAAGACATCCCCTGTCGCAGAATGCTCTCACTGAAGCCTGTGTGGTGGAATTTCCATAATGTATGAGGCAGAGGGGTCAACAGTTCCACATGGGGGCTTATGTAGACCTGTGTGGGAGCCCACAAAGGCTTCCTAGTGAGAGCTGAGCTTGCTTCATACAGCAGGGCTGCATGAGGGGATGGCTGGACCACGTGCATGGTCACCAGGTGCCTGCGATGGTCTACACTTGGCTGTGCTTGGGGGAGGTCTTTTGCTCCACCCCCTTGGCATTCCTTTGAAAGACCTTTAGTAGAGACAGAAGGGATTGGTGGGTTTTGACCTAGGCCCTCCTGAGGCTATCCTGCGTTCTATCTGTCTCTCTCCTCTATATTTCTATCTACATGTTCCTCATTTCTCCCTGCTCCAGAGTACCCTGGGGGGAAAAGGAGGGAGTTGGTCTCCCTCAGACCTGGACCTGTGACTAATTGTTCAAGCCTGAGGCCTTTTAGGGGGAGGGGCAAATCAAAGTAATCGAGGGTAGGTATGTTTGAGGGGCCATGATTAACTCAAGACCAGCTGTCTCTCGGGCTCCTTCCCATCACCCAGGCTCAACACAGAGGAGAGAACTAAACCTGTGCAAAATAATGCATCATGCTAAATGTCCTGGGTCCACAGGTGTTCAGCTGGATGCTGGAGCGACTGGGGACCACTCTTCTCCAGAGAGACCAGAGGTTGCCTCCAAACCCTCAAGAGCAGTTCTGGAAAAGGTGAGCCTGGTTCACTGGCTGAGCTCTGGGATTTGAAAGTGGTGTTGCTTCTCACGCCCTCCGAGCCCACTGTGTGTTAGAACTTGGTGCAATTTCTCAGGCCATCTCTCTGTGCAGTGGGGCAAGAGTGGGGAGCTGCTTTGCACCCCAGGAAGGGAAGCCCTTACTGGAAACCCACTCCGAGGGAGGCAGAGGGTGGCAGAGGGAGGGATTTGGGGCAGGCTGAGCAACCTGGGGGTAAGGTTGAGTGGGAGTTTTTCAGTCACAGCTGGTGTTCAAAGAGGCTCTGGAAGGTTCTTTTGCCCTGTGTGCGGCAGGAGTGGCTGGAGCAGATGGAGCTCTCTGTGGCTGCAGCCTCCCCCTCCTCGCTGCCCACCTTCAAAAAGCTCATGGTTCCGTCTTAATGCCTTTTCAATAAAGCCTTGGAGACAACAAGCCGCGTTTCCTGAGCTGAGCTGAACGGTTATTTTACACTTCATCTAATTGATTAAAATGACTCTTCTGAATTAACTGGGCTTTCCAGAGCTGAGCAGGAGAGTGAAATCCAGAGACCAAACTGGCGGCCGGCCTGAGCAGTGGCTTTTGTGAGGGGTGGTCCCTCTAGACCCTGCCGTGCGCAATGCTGTTCCCTACCTCCCACCCCTAGTATCCTGACTCGGGCAATGCTAACCCCTAGCCAGCATTGGTACCCTCCTACAAAAGCTAAGGGCATCTTTGTAGGGGTCTTGCCTCTTAGAAATGGGGGACCAGGGATGGTAGAACTGCTGGCCACTCCCTGCATGCCTCAAGCCTGTCGGCACGCATCTGTTGTACAGTGGCCTTGAGTCTCACACACCACAGGACAATCGCCAAGACTCCATTTGATAGTAACGACACTGAGGCCTGCTGATGGCATGTCCAGGAGGGGTGGGGCCAACCTGTTGGTAAGAAGCCGATGTCCTGTTCATGCTCACACTCCTGCCCTGCTGACACTGTCATGGAAACACTTCTATGCTGTCACTCACTTCCTGACCCTGAGACTCACAGCGTCATTGCAATTGGGTATCAGGACTCCACACGGGAGACCTTGTCCAGAATGACACCTGACTCAGCAGGTCTCATCGGCTTGCTGGAGGTGATGTCTATATGACATGACATGAGCTGTCTTATACCCACATGTGAAATCTGTTGATCTGTCATGATGCGCATAGTGGCATATGCCTGGAATCCCAGCATTTGGGGGATGGAATCAGACAAAGATCCAAGGACAAAGTCAGTTATATAGCAAGTTCTAGGCTGGCCTGGGCTACACAATCTCCCCAAGTCCCCCCAAAAGAGATCTGTCACAAGCAAGAAGGTAGATACACATAAGTAGTATATCAAAAGTTATATTTTATCATGCTGACGGTCATCACCCAAAGTTCACACTCCAAGTTCCTAACTCTGGTCCTAAGCCTAGCTCCCAGGCTGCTCATCTGTGTGATGTATCTTAGCTGAAGGTCAGGATCCCGGGGGAGACTCTCCAGCTGCAGGGCAGGTCAAGATGGCGTCTCTCCAGATGTGAAGAGCAGAGCATTGCTCTTGGTCTCTGTTTATGTTCTGTCCAGTGGGTCTCATGGGATCTAGTCATGTGCCTGGTTGTCGTAAGTGATGTCACTGGGATCTGGTTATCAGGTGCAGCCTTGGGTGTAGTGGGGTTCCTGGCTAAGCTATTTTTCCATGTCTCAAAGGAATATTTTACTATGCTTATTGCAAGATCTGTCACAGTCTTTCTGGAGACATGACCCACATATCACTTCTTCTGTCTCTTCAGGCCACCTACTTCTACGGTTCTCTTTTTTATAGTGTGGTTTTATAGCATTCATATTACTGTGTCATTTTGATCATCACTCTCATCTTCAATTCCTCTCCCTCCTCCTCTCCCTCCTCCTCTCCCTCTCCCTCCTCCTCAGAGACAAGGTCTCACTCTGTAGCCCTGGCTGGCCTTCAACTCGCAGAGATCGGCCTGCCTCTGCTTCCTGAGCACAGATAGACTGTCACCTTGCCTCAGGTTTCCCTGGGTCAGGCCCCACCATAAGTGCTTAAAGGGCTGAACAATTAATGAATGAGGGGAAGAGGGAAAAGCCAAGCGTCGGAAGCAGGTGATGACTTCAGTGGAATGTGGAAACAGGCTGACGAGGGACATCTGTATGGTCTTGCCGCCAAGGTCTCCCTTGCCATGATCACAGGTGGAGCTGTGAACCCGTTTGTGGGCCTGCAGGCTACAGGGGGCTGGCTGATGGACACCTCCCCCCAACCAAGCCCTTGACCATGATCATGGCTGCCTGGAGCTTTCCACACTAGAAAGGGTGTGGAACCAAGCTAGAAGGCAGGTGGCATGCTGTCTGGTGCCTTTGTCAGTGTGGGGATGAGGTGCAGCCATAGCGTCTTCACCGTTCTGTAAACTGAGCCTGCTCACGGTCCCCAGCCAGGTGCCCAGGATAATGAAAACCCTTTGCCTTGATGCGCTATACCTGCACCAGGTGTGAGTGGAGCGGGGACATCGGAGCCAGTGTCAGCAGCCTGGCTGGCGGTGTCTCAGGCTGTGGTTTCCTCCTGGTGAATATTGATGACCCGCCTCTCCCGATTCTTCAAAGATTCTTCAAATGGAAGCTGACGGTGGCTCCTCTGATTTCCCTTCCCACACAAGGCCAGGCGGCTGGCTGCCTCCGAGCATTTAATAACCCCTTAGGCCAAATGTCTGCTTGCCCCACGGGAGTTGTCTCCAGGGCTTTCTTGCAGACAGTTCTCATAGCAACCTTGTAGGGAGGAAGGATTTTTCCTCTTCCCACTTGGGTTCAGTTTGGGGGGCCTGGAAATCCGAGAACAGACAGAAGGACTGGAGAAACCAGGGTGTGTTCGTATGCCAACTGAGAGGCTTGGGAAAGAACAAGAGACGGGCTTAGATGTGTGACTTAGGAAAAGGGCCTTATTTGAAGAACAAATGAACAAAATTTTAGAGGAAAAATAACAGAAGATAAGACATCAGGGATTGTACTGCTGATCCAGAGCCCCTCCCAACGCCCCCCCCCATCTCTTTCCAACTCCTTTGTTTTAGCCTCTCTTCATATCTGAATGGTCCAGGAGCTTTCGCAAGAACCCTGTGGAAGCCAGGTATGGTGGCTCCTACCTGTCAGCCTAATAGCAGGGAGGCTAAGGCAGGAGGATTACCATAAGTTCAAGGTCAGCCTGGGCAATATAGTGAGTTCTAAGCCAGCCTGTGATGTGGAGTAAGACCTTGTCTCAAAACCAAACAGTAACCAAATGGTGACGCCTATGGAGTCACTCAGTCAGTCACGCACTGGAGCCGCCATATCTGATGAACTGACCTTCCCTGATCCGGTCCTCCTCCTCCTCCAGGTCCCCAGAGGACATCTGATCTCACCTGCCTGCCTTCAGCAAGAGTCCTGTTAAGTCATTTTAGCCAGACCCCCTCAACTCTGATGTTTCTCTTAGACTGCCATCGCTGTCTGCTTGGCTATAAACCCCCACTTTTCTGTTTCAGTTGTCTGTGTGTGTAGGTAGGTGTGGGTGTCCTTGGAGGCCAGAGAGGGTGTCGATTCCTGTGGAGCTGGAATGATGAGTAGTTGTGAGCCACTTCCTACATGGGTGCTGGGACCTGCACTCAGATCCTCCGTAATCCTTATTAGCTCTTATTCACTGAGGCATCTCTGTAGTCCCTCTTTTCTTATTTTTATTTATTTATTTATTTGTTTTTGGTTTTTCAAGGCAGGGTTTCTCTGTGCAGTTTTGGTGCCTGTCCTGGATCTCACTCTGTAGACCAGGCTGGCCTCGAACTCACAGAGATCCTCCTGCTTCTGCCTCCCGAGTGCTGGGATTAAAGGTGTGCGCCACCACCTGGCCCACAGGATGCATTTAACAACAACAACAATAGGGATCTTGGCACTAACTCTGGGTCTGAACATCTCCTCACCCTGAGCCTCCAGCTTCCCTACAAGCTGACCCTGGCCACCACTGTTCTTCCTTCTAGTCCACTTCTCCCTTCTCTCCTCTTTTCCCACCGTCCATCCGTCCTTTTCACCCTGCATCTGTAATTCTTCCAGCCAGCCTTTCCTCGGTATCCAAACACACAGCTGTGCCGCTACAAGCACTCGACAATGGCCCCATTGTATTTGTTATTTGACCAACAGCTGCTCGAGTCTCTTGGTACGTCCCCAGCGTCGTTCAGGCTGCTACGGACACGGCAGGAACCAGGACCACAATGTACTAAATGTGGGGCCCAGAACTGCTCTGGAGAAGGGACTGTCCCCAGAGATCTGCAGTGGCAGCTCTAGGGGACTTGAGGTGTTCTGGGTGCCCCTTAACATTAGGCAGTGGCAGAGAAAGCCCCTCCCCAAGCTGCGCCCTGTGACTGGCAGAGCCAGCAGTGAGAGGTCCAAGTCCAGCTGCCGTCCAGGGCTGGTCAGGGCTGCTGTGTGGTTTTGTCATTTGGGACCAGAACTTGGACCATAGGCGTCAGATGGGACTCCTTCTCTAGGGTTCCTTCAGGTCCCGAGGGGCTTCTGTCCTCCAGACAGCCACAACTGCCTCATCCTCTTCCGTCTCACAAAAGTCCAGAGTGGGACTGAGTGTCTCTCCAAGCTTGGCATCGAACAACCATAGGGACATCCAGGAATGCAGGGACCTGGAGGGGATCCAGGGAGGGGACTTTGTGCCACGTCACACCAGCAAGTTTCAGAGGAGAGGCAGGTCCCACTAGCCTTCCAGTGTCTTCCGCTGGTGGCAGCGGGGGTTGGGGGTGTAGGGTGGTGCCGTGGCTGGTCTCTAGCCTCTCCTGTCTAGTTACCAGACTTCCCATTACCGTCCCTGCAGTGAAAATCAGAACCGGTCTCACGCAGATCTGCTGCTGACTCCTGCTCGGGTCTCCTGGCTTGAGGGCTCAGAACCCAGCTCTACAGACCGGGGGGCCCTACCTGATGCCTGTCCCGGGTGCCAAACCACACAGCAGGCTTGCCCAGCTTTGGATCTGGGTCTGGAACGCTAGCCTCCGGTTCTGCCAGTCACTGGGAAAAGCTTCGTCGGTGAAGGGGGGAGGGGCTTTCTCTGCCTTTCCCTGGTGTTAAGGGGCACCCAGAACACCCCAAGTCCCCTGGCGGCGGGGGGGTGGGGGGTGGGGGGTGGGGCAGCAGTGGGGGGGTGGTTCTTGTACTTTTTAGGCCTTGCCGCCTTCCAGGAGGGCCCAGCTGCTGTTTTCCCAATTAGAGCGTTCATTTCCCCCTTGCCTGGAACCTGGAGTTTGTTTCCGAGGCTGAGCAGGTGGCTGGAGACTGAGAACGTAAACAGATCATGATTTGGGAATTGACTTGCTTATCGTGGAAGTAAACGGTCGTCCTCCTGAGAAGGGTTTGCTCAGCCAGGTCGCTGAGTAATCCTTGTATTAGCTTCAATCCTGCCTTGTGAAAATCTGCGGCCCTTAGTGGGGAGGGGGATATGAGAGAGACCCCTGGGGTCGGAGGGAGCCTTGGGACAGGGTGGGGGGAGTGAAGTCATCCATGCTTGCTGGGAGTGGGGGAGAGAGAGCGAGGGAGGGAGAGAGGGAGAGAGGGAGGGAGGGAGGATGAAGGATGAACAGAGAACGGTGCCAAGGAGACATCTGGGCAGCTGATCAGCTCAGCCACCCTTGGTGACCGAAGTCATCCGGTCTGTGACAGGTCAGACAGACCCTGCTGGGAGGCAACTGCTTCCCAATCTGACTTGCCAGTGCGTACTGGGGACGGGAGGGAGGCTCCATGGGGACAGAGCTCTTTGAAAGGCCCGCAGGACAGGTGCCTGGTTGGAAACCAGATGCTGAAAGGAGCCGCATCTGTTTCTAAACCAGGCGTAAGCCAAAGAGGTGCCCGTCACAAACAAAGCCCGAGGGGAGTTAGGGCTCGTGTTGGACAGCGGGGGTGGGGTGATGGGTGGGGTGGGTTCAGGACCAAGGCTCCTCTGAGCTGTAGGCCCAGCCTTATGGAGGACAGAGGCCGTGCATACAGAACCTCATGATAATGACATAGATCCCAGATGTACGCGTGGCCGCCTCAAGGCAAGACCCGGAGAGGATCGTGAGGCAGAAGGTAGACCGCCCTTGCTGGCTTGCGGCCTCTTTTGGCCTCACCACTGGTGAGAAGTTTTATCTGCCCCAGAGCTATAGAAGGATGCTATGAGATCACACAACCACCCCATGCTAACAGTCACGTGGCCTCCGGGAAGATGGTGGGGAGGGGCGAGCAGAGCGAGGCAGCCATGCAGATGGAGGAGCCGGAGGAGCCGTGGCGGGGCTGGCAGCTGGTCCAACCTAGCTCTTCTTACAGGACTGCCGTGTGTCTGCTTTTGCTCATAGAGAGGGGGTCTGTCAAGTATGGGAAGTAGAGGCTAGGCAAGGTGCTGTAGCTCTTTCTCCCTCTATCTACCCATCCCTCCCTCCCTCCATCTACCCATCCCTCCCTCCCTCCATCTACCCATCCCTCCCTCCCTCCCTCCCTCCATACATACATACATACATACATACATACATACATATACCTGTCCCTCCTTCTCTCCATCTACCCATCCCTCCCTCCCTCCATCTACCCATCCCTCTCTCCCTCCATCTACCCATCCCTCCCTCCCTCCATCTACCCATCCCTCCCTCCCTCCATCTACCCATCCCTCCCTCCCTCCCTCCCTCCATACATACATACATATACCTGTCCCTCCTTCTCTCCATCTACCCATCCCTCCCTCCCTCCATCTACCCATCCCTCCCTCCCTCCCTCCATACATACATACATACATACACATACCTGTCCCTCCTTCTCTCCATCTACCCATCCCTCCCTCCCTCCATCTACCCATCCCTCCCTCCCTCCCTCCATACATACATACATACATACATATACCTGTCCCTCCTTCTCTCCATCTACCCATCCCTCCCTCCATCTACCCATCCCTCCCTCCCTCCATCTACCCATCCCTCCCTCCCTCCATCTACCCGTCCCTCCTCCTCTCCATATACCCATCCCTCCCTCCCTTCATCCATCCATCCCACCTTCTTTCAGTGCCAGGGTTGGTTGGAACTCAGCGTCCCTCATGCTAAGCAAGCTCTTGGCCACTGAGCCGTAACCCAGCACAACCATTCTCTCTTCATGCGGCCAGTAAAATGGAAGACGTATTGAATGAAGTAAAGAGAAGACTGGGTGAACGGCAGAAGGCTGGGTCAGGATAATCCGGAGACCTGAGATGCCAAAGGACCCTGACCCTCCATCACTGTCCCTCGAATAGAGGCAGGTGCTGCTCTGGATAGAAGATCTGAGGGTAAAGAAACTCCAATCCCTTGTAGAGTTTAAGGACAGGAAAGGAAAGACAGGGTGCTCCGGGGATGTCCTCACCCCAGCAGGGTCTAGAAGATTCCCGAGAAGGTTGCTTGAAGTTGTTTTTACTCTTTGGGGGGCCCACCACCCAGCTCCCAGATAAATACAAGGAGGCTTATTCTTACTTATAAATATCCGACCTTAGCTTGTCTTATTTCTAGCCAGCTTTTTTTTAAACTTAAATTATCCCATCTACCTTTTGCCTCTGGGCTTTTACCTTTCTCTATTTCTGTATATCTTTTCTTTCCTTCTTATTCTGTGTCTGGCTAGGTGACTGGCCCCTTCTTTTCCTGCTCCTTGATCCTTTTCCCAGATTTCTCCTTCTATTTATTCTCTCTGCCTGCCAGCCCCGCCTATCCTTTCTCCTGCCTTGCTATTGACTGTTCAGTTCTTTATTATACCATCAGGTGTTTTAGACAGGCAAAGTAACACAGCTTCACAGAGTTAAACAAATGCAACATAAAGGAATGCAACACATCTTTGCATCATTAAACAAATGTTCCACAGCATAAACAAATGCAACCTATCTTAAAATAATATTCTACAACAGTTGCTGTTTCAGTGATGCCAAGGGTTTGATGTGGAAAGCCTGTAGACAGACCCAGAGGTAGGGCTGTCTAGGTCATGCCACCCACTCTGGCAGAGCCCAGTGATGAGAGGAAGTGTGATTGCTCTGAAGTTCACACTTGAAGTTCACACATTCAGCATGAGTGTGCTAAGAGGGAACGTGTGTAACAGGGCCTAGGAGTAGGAACCAGACAAGCCTGGGGTGGATACACCCCCATTACTAACTTGCTATGAGACCATGGATGAGTCCATAAAATTTCTGGGTTCTGAGTCAGGGGAGCTGATGCCCATGCCTCTGGAGAGTGCCTGGGGCGGGTCATAGGAGCCGAGGGATGGTAGGGGTAGGCACTGGGTGGTCACTGGTCCATGCTCATCTTATTCCCATTGGTGGCACTTCCCAGACCTGGTTCTGGGAAGCCAGGCAGGGGTGGCTGTCTCCCGCCCTGCTGAGATGCCCCCTCTTTGCTGGCACTGATTTATGGGTGGGCCAGCTCCACAGAGAGCCTGCCAAGACAGTGATGCCCTTTGTTTTTAGTTCAATTTGGTGAGCAAAATGCTCCTGGGGCCAATAGATTTTCTTAGTAATGAAATTGTAAAAGGAATCGAGTTTTGCCTCTCCAGCTTAAGGACAACCTGTGCCCTTTCCCCAGTCCCTGGGTGATATCAGTGAATGTTTGTCTCTTGGTCTCTTCTCCACCCACAATTCCCCTCTTCTGTCTAGAACATGATTCTCATGAGGGAGGGACGTGGTGGGTGTGTTAGCTGTGTCACTGTTCCCTAGATCTGGCGGCATGATTTGCACAATGAAACGTGGGACCTTCAAAATTCAGGGAAGCCAGTGTAGAGCATTGGGGGGACTCAGGCCCATGGTGGTAGGGGCTAGGACGACCCCACTGGTCCTACACAAATGCCTGACAGGTGAGAGAAGTTTGGGAAACACCCACGTAGGGGAAGACAGGCTCACCCTGCTTCCTGTTGCTACCTCCAACTGTGTTTTGTCCCTCTCGGTGCTCAGCGCATGAGCTCTTGTCGGGTTCAGATCAGGTCTCCACCTAGACAGGTGCCTGGAACTCTGGCCTCCTTTTTCTCATCTATGAAAAGCGGAGAGCCCTGCCTCCAGCTCAGAGGATGAAGGCAGAACCGTGGACAGCATGGGATCCACTGTGGGCATACTAGAGGGGTCAGGAGTGGCAAGTGTCATCCTTTCTCCTGCCAGTCTTACTCTCCTCCCATCCCCCACTTCAATCTTTCATCTTCCCTAGGTTTCCTTTCTGTCTTATCCACATCCTCTGCGTGCATAACGGTGTGGCTTGTGTCCACCCTGTTCTCACTTCTGAATGCCTGGCTCGAGGGCTCACAATGTGTGGGATAAACTGTGCTCCTTTCCCCTGGTGTTCTCGCTGGCCTGGCCCCCCATGTGACTCTTGAATCTTCACGTGTCCCTTCATACACAGAGACCCAGCCCGTAGGGTACTTTGCCGGCCAGAACTCTCTAGAGCTTTGGTGTGACACCCAGAACTTTTCCTCTGGCATGCTCTCCAAAAGAAGCGTTCCTAGGATATAGGGTGGGGCCCTGATCAGACTGGATTAGGGCCCTTCCGAGATGAGAAGCTCTAGCCTTGAGCTGTCTCACTGTCCAACGAGGGCATGGAAAGGAAGCCATTTGCAAACCAGGAAGAGATCTCAGCAGACAATGAGTTCCAAGGGGCTGTTCATGTGAGATAACAAGCCGAGTGTTTTCACTTCTGTAAACAAGGTTGGTTGCCCCAACCGCACAGGATATGCTTGATCACATGTAGGTGGGAGGTACATAGGCAGGAAGTACGTCAGGATGTATGCTTGCCTCTGATTGGACAGAGGCAGAAGTATGTAGCCTTGTGGGGTTTGCCTTTATAGTCACCAGGGAGTAGCACTATTTGAAAGGATTACAAGGATTAGGAGGTGTGACCTTGTTGGAGGAGGTGTGTCACTGGGGATGGACTTTTAGGTTTCAAAAGCCTGCTCCAGGCCCCAGTTCTCTCTCTCTGCTTACAGATCAGAATGTAACTCTCAGCTGCGACTCCAGCGCCTTGTCTACCTGCATGCTGCCATGCTCCCCACCTCAATGATGATGGATTAAACCTCTGAAAGTGCTTACAGGTT
Organism: Peromyscus californicus insignis; assembly: GCF_007827085.1. NCBI lineage: Eukaryota > Metazoa > Chordata > Mammalia > Rodentia > Cricetidae > Peromyscus > Peromyscus californicus. Next base: position 6,683,336 of record NW_026294492.1, read on the forward strand.
CCAGAGGTTTAATTGCAGGTCATGGTGTCTCTTTGGGAGGATCAGAAGTTTAAGGCCAACATGGGCTAAATAAGACCCTGTCTTATACAAACCAAAATCCAAAAGACATTAGTATATTGAGTTTTTTTCTTAAAAATTTCATATGCACATATATATTATAGCCTAGGATCTGTATATAAAGGGAAACCTAAGTTTTTTTTTTCTTTCTGGGTTTGGGTCACCTTGCTTAATATTATGCATTCTAAATCCATACATTTTCTTGTAAATTTCCTTCTTCTTTAGTGCTGAATAATATTCCCATGTATCATGTACCATATTTTAATCATCCATCCATCCATTGGTAGACATCTAGGTTGCTCCATGTCCTTCCTGGAGAGACTAAAGCAGCAATGAGTATGGGTTACAGATACCTCTCTGTAGGGTGTGGCATTTTCTGGGCGTGTGTCCAGACATAAAAGAGCTGAGTCACATGGCAGTTCTACTTCTACTGTTCTGAGGAATCTCCAAACCGATTTCCACAATGGCTACATCAATTTGCTCTTCACCAGAAGTGAATAAGGGCTCTTCTCTCTGCACATCCACTCCAACATTTGCTCTCAGATTTCTCCATCACAGCTATTCTGCCTGCGGTGAGGTGGTATCTCAATGCAATTTTAATATGCGTTTCCCCGATGACTAGGAATGTTGAACATTCAATAAATACAGTTATTGGTCATTTTGCTTTCTTCTCTTGAAAACCATCTGTTCAGTTCAGTAGGCTGCTTGTTGATTGACAGTTTTATTTCCTTGGTATTTAATTCTTCGGTGCTTTGTGAATTCTGGACACTAGCTCCCTGTCTGCAGTCTAGCTGGTAAAGAGTTCCTTCTGCCCTGTGGGCTGTTTATTCTATAGATAATTTCCTTTGCTGTGCAGAAATGTTTTCATTTCATGTTGTCCCATCATGGACACTGGAGGTCTGGTTCCTATGCTATCCATGTCCTGTTGGGAAAGTTCTTATGCAAACAGTGTAAGTGTGGGTCTAGTATGACATTTAAAATGGAGACCGAGAAAGGGTACTCTTTTGTTTTATTTATTTACTTGTTTGTTTGTTTTTGTTTTTCGAGACAGGGTTTCTCTGTGTAGCTTTGGTGCCTGTCCTGGATCTCACTCTGTAGACCAGGCTGGCCTTGAACTCACAGAGATCCGCCTGGCTCTTCCTCCCAAGTGCTAGGATTAAAGGTGTGTGCACCATCACCTGGCAAAGGGGTACTATTTTATGTGATTTTGTGTCTGGGCTGCTTGCTTCTTTTTCTCAATGTTTAAGTTGTACTAAAATTACAAAAAGAAATTTCCATCCTGTAAATTTTGTGTGTAGTTAGTGTATTCAATACGTTAATAATAATACCGTGTGACCATCACCACCACCCATTTCCAGACCTCTTTAAGACTCTCCCTTATGTATTCCTTAAACAGTGGTTCCTCACCCCACCCCCACCCCTGCTTTCCTCAGTATCAGCCACCACCAGGAACTTGATAGGAATTTGGCCATCTGGGTATCTCACTGAAGTGAGATTATACAGTCAGGCTTGTTTTTGAGACAGGGTCTCTCAGTGTAGCTTTTGGAGCCTGTCCTGAAACTCATTTTGTAGACCAGGCTGGCCTTGAACTCACAGAGATCCACCTGCCTCTGCCTCCCGAATGCTGAGATTAAAGGCCTGCGCCACCACCCCCGCCCCGGCCAGCCAGTTTCTTTTCTGTTGCTGCAATAAAAACACCCTGGCAAAAGCGAGTTCAGGAGGAAAAGGGTTTGTTTGGCTCACAATTCCAGGTCACAGTCCATCACTGTAGGGAAGTGAAGACGGCAGGAACTTGAAGCAGCTACTTGGATCACACCCACTCTTAAGAGCATAGAGCAGTAGATGGATGGGTGGATGATGGATAGTTGGATGGATGGATGGATGGATGGATGATGGATGGATGGATGATGGATAGTTGGATGGATGGTTGGATGGATGGATGGAGGATGGATGGATGATGGATGGTTGGATGGATGGATGGATGATGGATGGATGATGGATGGATGATGGATGGATGGATGATGGATGGATGGATGGAGGATGGATGGATGATGGATGGATGGATGATGGATGGATGGATGATGGATGGTTGGATGGATGGTTGAATGGATGGGTGGATGGATAGATGGTTGGTGGATGATGGATGGATGATGGATGGATGGAAGATGGATGATGGATGGATGATGGATGGATGGATGGATGGTTGAATGGATGGATGGAAGATGGATGATGGATGGATGATGGATGGATGGATGGTTGAATGGATGGATGGATGGATAGATGGTTGGATGGATGATGGATGGATGATGGATGGATGGATGATGGATGGATGATGGATGGATGGATGATGGATGGATGGATAGTTGGATGGGTGGTTGGATGGATGGTTGAATGGATGGATGGATGATGGTTGGTTGGATGGATGATGGATGGTTGGATGGATGGATGATGGATGGATGGATGATGGATGGCAGGATGGGTGGATGGAAGGATGGGTGGATGGAAGGATGGATGGATACACACTAGCAATGAATGAGTGCATGCACACTAGCGCTCAGTGTGCTTTAATTATTTTTGTAATCCAGAGCCTAAACTCAAGGAATGGTGCTGCCTAGTCTAAGTTGTGTCAAGTTGATATAAAACTGACACAGTGTTTGTCTTAACATCTGGCTTATCCTGCTTAGCACAAAGCCCTCAAGATTTTCTGGTTGCACATAGCATGTGTTAAGAACATACTGTACAGACTTTCCATTCTGTGTGTACCTCCATCACATGGGTCACTACTACGCAAGTTCTAGTTAATGTGAACAAGGCTCCTGTGAATGTGGATGCATAGGCACCTCTCTAAGACCTTGTTTTCAATTCCTGTGAGGATATACCCAAACTGCCATGGTGCTTCCCCCAGTGGCAGCACCAGTTTTACATTCTTTGGCTTCTCACTGTACCAGGCAGGTTCATCGAGGTTGTGCACAGCACACATTTGTGGTTTTAGATCGTCATGTTAAGGATTGAGTTGTAGGAACAGGGCACGGTCTGTTGGTTCACTGGTGATGGACATCTGGACTGTTGTCTACCATGGCTATTATTACCAATCAAGCTGTGTTAGCCTTACTGCATTCATGTTCTGATGGCCACTTATTTCTTTAGGGAATACACGAGGGGTGGAATTACTGGGTCATGGGGTGGTCAATTGCTTATCTCTAGTGGCTATAGGGTATAGGTTTTGAGTCCCCCCCTCCACCCTCCCTGGGGCTGGAGTTTGAACCAGGAGCTTCATGGGTGCTGGGCAAACTCTTTACTGATGAGCTACATCCCCAGCCCCTACATTTTGAGGCCCTGAAATAGCACTGTTCCTAGTATACATAAAGCTTTCTAATCTACCCTTTATGTTGAACATTAAATCATGGCTATTTTTAAATGAAACTTTTATCCTGAGATAATTGCAGGTGCACACACAGACATAATAACACAGAAAGATCCAGAGCGCCCAGTGCCCGGTTCCTCCAGTATCAACATCTTATGTAAAACCACATCTGAGAGTAAAACCACAATGATTACATTAACATTGATTTAACATGCCCATTTTATTCAAATGCTTGTGTGTGTGTGTGTGTGTGTGTGTGTGTGTGTGTGTGTGTGAGAGAGAGAGAGAGAGAGAGAGAGAGAGAGAGAGAGAGAGATTCTGTGCATTTTCTTACCTGTATAAACTTGTGGATCCACCATCCCGATGCCCAAGCAAAGACCACCCCTCCTGTTTGAAACGCAGTTACCTCTCCCCATCCGGCAACTACAGATCTGTTTTTTGTCTTTACCAGGTGGTAGGTAACTGCGTTGGCTTGGCTGGATTTGGAATCACCTGGGAGACACACCTCTGAGCATGCCTTTGAGGATGTCTCTAAAGAGGTCTAACCGAAAAGGAAAGACTCACGTGAATGTGAGCCACACCACTACATGGACTGGGACCTGGACTGAGTACAGAGGAGGAAACAAGCTGAGCACTCTCTCTTCTTCCTGTCTGTGGATGCCACGTGACCAGCACCTCCTGTTCCGGCTGCCATACCATCCCACCTCCAAACCGTGAGCAAAAATACAGCCTTCCTCCCTTAAATTGCTGCTGGTCAGGTGTTTGGTCACAGCAGGGACACAAGTAACTAATGCAATCTTTCAGCTATTCCAAGAAAGTACTATAAAGGACATCAAACAGTTCGCAACTGTTAACAGTTGGGTTTTGCAGTCAACATAGTTTTCTGCTGTGTGCTGTGGTCCCTCCCTCTGGAACGCGTATCCTGGGACCTACCACTTGGTGGTAGGAAGGAATTGAGAGTGGGCCTTTAGGAAGTGCTGTGCCTAAGAGGGCACAGCCTCGTCTATCAGCTTAGTCCTCTTATAGAAGGGGCTGAGAGTGTGCACAGCCACACGGTGCCATCCAGGAAGCAGAGAACAGTATCTCAGGGATAGTGAATGTGTGATGGCTTGACATTGGGCTCCCCAATCCCACCAAAATGAGCATTACAGTCGGTTGTTTATAAATTATGGTCTTGAGTAATTTGCGACAGATGCTGGATTGTACTAGGACATGGCAGGTCATCCTTGGTTTCTTCTCGAGTGAGTGGTGTTCTAGAATGTGGAGAGGATGAAGTTTTGTTTGGCACCCGCCCTTGAGAGGATACCTGCATGTTTCCAGCTTTCGTTTATCATGGTTAAGCTGCCGTGAGCATTTGAACCAAGTTTGTGCGACCCTAAGCTCACTCTAGAATGTGACACCTGAGTTCCATGATGTTCATCTTACTCTCGTTTGAGCAGGGCCCATTAATGTCTTCTTACTCCGTGACAAAGCCTTTATGGTTATGGCTCCTTTGCCCCTCAGGTTTAAAAATTGTGTTTACTTGCTATTTACTTATTGCCTTTGTGTGTTTATGTGGAGGAGGCCTGTATGTCACGGCACACAGGTGGAGGTCAGAACACACTGTGTGAGAGTCTGCTCGTTCCTTCTACCACGCGGCTGACAAGTGGCTGAATTCAGGTTGTCGTGCTTGATGGCAAACACCTTTGCCCACTGAGCTGTCTTGCCCTGTGTGTTGTATTTCTGAGGATTAGTTTCCATTTTTCTAGTCCAGGTCTAGGGCCACTTCTTGAGGGACAGCCCTCTACCTGGAATACCTTCCTCTTGTGAGGTGCCAGCCTCAGGTTGGGCCAAAGATGCAACCGAATTGATTCCCTTATCTCCAGGCTTTTAGCTGAAGCCCGAGGCCCGGCATCCACCTCAACATACCATGTGCTCTGTGTGTGAGAAAACAGAATATATGTCCCTGCTCATGAGCGAGAGGGAGCCTCCTCCTCCTGGGAGAGGCCCTCTTGGTCTGATGGAAGCGTGTTCACTTACAAAAGGAAAGTAACCTATCAGAGAACCTAGAAATGACTGGGATGAAGCCGGTCGCTGTGTTTCTAACACCTCGGGAAGAAACTGGGAAGCAGATGGTTAAAGAGAAATTCCAAACCTCCCGTCATTCACCCTTTCTGTATAATGCATGAAGCTGAGGCCCCAGGCTATGCCCATTCATGTTTGCGATGAGGGCCTCAAATGTCAGCTGTTGGGAGGACTTCGGCCCTCTCCTGTGCGGCCCCTCCTCATGCCTCTCCGTGCTTTATGGAGAGGGCGTGGGATTCATTCCTCTTGGACCCTCAACCTGGATGGCTCTCCTTTTCCTCCTAAACCCTCTTCATCCTTCAGGGCCTAGCCTGGAAATGTCTTTCTAGCCACCTACCAGGATAGGAAGCGACCCTCCCTCCAGCCCTGTCGGAACACTTTGGGACTCTGATGGACCATCTATAGCCAGTGCCACATCACAATAACCGTTGCAGTTCAGCAAGCCGCTACCTGTGCCCCACGCCGAACTCCATCTTCTTATTTCCTTCTCACGGTACCTGATGAGACCAGAGATTCAGCATTCCAAGTTGGCGGTGAGGAGTCAGGCCCCGAGGATCAGCCGTCTCCCTCAGACAACTCCCCAAAGACAGGAGAAGAGGGAGGCTGGGGGATAATGGTCATCTGCTTTTCTTGATCATTCTCCCCAGAAATTTATTAGTTTGTTCAGTTTTTTTTCCCTCTAGAAACCAAATGTAGGCTGTTTCTTAGTACAGAATCTGTGTGAGTGTGTCCCATGTGTGCAGGTGCCCACAGGGGCCAGAATTTGAATTAGATCCCCCGGAGCTGGAGGTAAAGGCAGCTATGAGCCGCTCATTGTGAGTGCTGGGGTCCCAACTCGAATGCTCTGGAAGAGCAAGGAGAACTCTTAACTGCTGAGCCGTCTTACTGGCCCAACTGTGTGCCTTCAACTACGACATTGGCAGTGATTTGCCACAGCAGTCATAGGAGACAGTACATGTGTCTTCCACCAAAAGAAAGATCGAAGAGGGCTGAATGTCTGGACAGCAGGTCTACAAGGAGACCCCTACAAAGACCCCTGGCAGTTATACAACAGCAGAATAGAAGGAACATAGTTCTGGAGACTCAATCCCGCCCTTCCCAAGTCATCCTGGTAGGATTCAGGTGTAGTTCTGTGGGAGAGTGCTTGCCCAGCATGCATGAAGCCCTGGGACCCATCCCCAGCAGCATAAAATCCTAAATAAAACACACTATTGTCACCATGGTGGCCTTCCCATGAGTGAGCACATGCCCACAGTCTCAAACAAGAAAAGCCAGTGGACAGTCACGGGGAGACATACACTTGGAGTCCTGCCCATAGGAGGCACAGCCTGCTGCCCACAGCCTTCCTGGCTGCATCTTGGTCCTCAATGGCAGGTGCTGGCAGCTTCTCGGAACAGAGGGGCTGAGGTGGCATCTGAGATGTGGCATCTTGACCTCTTTGGGATACCTGGCAGCCGCAGCTTAGAGACGGTACCTGGGCAAGAAGGTCGTGGTGGGTCAGTGAGAGCAGAATCCTGGGGCTGGGTCCTCCTCATTACATCTGCAGTCCGCCCCTCCAACCCTGCATGCTCTGTTGGCTGGAAGAGTTCACTCCCGGGACTGGTTTCTGGTGGCCTTGTCTGCTCAGGAACACAAATGTGCTGAGTAGGCTCCTAGTTCATAAACAACTTTGTCCTCTCCCGAAGCTGGACCGTCCCCTACTGCTTGAACAGCTCCCTCCCTCCCTCTCCGTCATCTCTGGATACAGCTTGTATAGCCAGCCTCGCAGGAAGGAGGATGACCAGGGTGCTGACCCACACTGCTCTGGTGTTGGTCTTGAATATCCGTCATCATCCTGGGCAAAGTGGCAACATTGCTCACCCCGCTCGGGAGGGTTCTGTGGCACGCTGGACAGAGGGAAACCAGAATGATGCTGTCTTGGCTGCTTCCCACCTCCCATTCATCTCCACGGCTCCCTGCAGCTGAGGGGACATCTGACCGATTAAAGTTAGAGCCACAGTGACACCCTAGCTCAGAAACAGCTGCTGTTCCTGGGAGAGAGAGCTAGCAGGTGGTCACACCCTTCCATTTCTTGTACACATGGGGAAACTGAGTCAGGAAAGGGTGGAACTTTGCTTGCCACTTGCCTTTTAACTGTGGGCGTTAGAATCGGGCTTGTGACTCTGGCCTGGAGAATAAGGTTTCAGACCCGTTTCCACGCTGGGCTGCAGCCTCACGGAAGGAGTCTGCGAGCCCAGAGCTGAGGCGTCCAAAGCCGGATTGTCAACAGTCATCAGATTTACTGGTTTCCTTGATCTAGTTACACAATTTAAATTTCCTAGCAAATCCCGTAAGGTCTGGTGGATTTGGGAGATTTAGGGGATGTTCTGTTTGACTAATGTTTGATTTTTTTCCTTTGCATCAGAGTTTTAACAAATGCTTCGGATTCCGTCCAAGCCGCAGAGAGAGGTTCAGTGAGCCAGGCCCACTGGCTGCTGACTCCGGGGCGAGGCCTGGGGACGGGGAGGCTGAGAGCGAGGACTTCAGTCTGTGTCCAAGGAAGGCTGTCAGCCAAAGCCTTCCACTGTATTGATGATGTACTTTTAAGAAACTTTCGATACCGAAAAATTCCACACATACACAGAATACGTAACAAGCCGGTGTCTGGTCGATCTCAACCCGACTCTTCCTCCCTCCCTGACCTTTGGGGTCACTCTAGCCACAGCACATGTGGAGATGACTGATTATATTGTCAGGCACTGAATAGGTTCTCCAAAGTACCGCTAAATAGATGGGGAATGAGGAGTTTTTACAAAGACGCTGCTTCACGTCTCTGGGTCTCTCACCCCTGGCATTCCAGTCTCCTGTCTCTCTCCTCTTAGCCTCTGCCTTCTTTGTCCTTCCCAGGCTCCCCTCTGACCTCCGCTGCGACCCTCAGGCTCTTGTTCTGGGGGGTCGGCAGCCCAGTGGGGCTGAGCCGGCCCTTGTCTCTGTCCCTTCCTACTTAGCGGTCCTTATTCTCCGAGTCGGTTTCTTTCAGCTGAAGCAGTGGGCAGTGAGAGGGGACTCCAGATGCCAAGAGTATTATTCTGATACCAAATGGAAAAAAAATTAGTCTAAACTAAGCAGAAGTATTTTTTTAATCCGTTATGAATCGTTGTAATATTCTAAGTCGACTGAACTGGCCTTTTCACGGAGTGCTGGAAGAGCTACGTGACCTTGGACGGGCCATTTCCCTCCTACGGCCTTAATTCCCTCGTTGGAGATGCGGGAAGACTGAACAGTTGCCGCCATTCTTGGGCTGTGGGGATATGTGTCACATGTGTACATGTGTGTGCATGCCTGAGGAGGCCTGAGAACAACCGTGGGCCTTGTTACTTGGGTGTCACCCACCCTGTTTATTTTATTAGATTTATCGAACTTATTTTATGTGTACGGGTGTATCTTCTGCATGTACGTATGTGTACCATGTGTGTGTCCAGTGCTCACAGAGGAAGGTTTCAGATCCCCTATATTTAAGTTAACGTTTCTATTCCTGTGAAGAGACATCATGACCACACAACTCTTATAAAGGGAAACATTTATCTGGAGCCGGCTTACAGTTTCAGAGGTTTAGTCCATTATTATCGTGGTGGGAAGCATGGTGCTATGGTCTAGACACGGTGCTGGAGAGGGAGCTGAGAGTTCTACATCTGGATCCGCAGGCAGCAGGAAGAGAGGGTGAGTCACTGAGCCTGGCTTGAGCTTCTGAAACCTCAAAGCACCCTCCCACCCCAGTGACACACTTCCTTCAACAAAGCCACACCCACTCCAACAAGGCCACACCTCCAATAATGCCACTCCCTAGGAGTCCGTGGGGGCCATTTTCATTCAGACCACCATACCCTAGAGCTGGAGTGACAGATGGTTGTGAGCCATCATGTGAGTGCTGGGAACCAAACCCGGGTCCTCTGTAGCCCGTGCTCATGACTGCTGAGCCATCTCTACAGCCCCCCCGCCCCACCTTGTTTGCATGGGACACAGGGTCTCTCCAGTGGCCTGGAATGTGCCAGTTAGGCTAGGCTGGCTGGTAGGCAAGCACCTGGTCTCCACTTCCATAGTCTTGAGGTGACAGGTCCTTCCCACCATGCCTGACTCCCAGTTGTATCCAGAGGCCTGGCCCATGTAGTAACTTCTCAGTGAGCATCATGATTCTTACTGTGCTGTGTCTAGAGCAGGCCAGATGGGCCATCCGCTGGGTATTGGTCATGATCTCATTATCATCTGGAGCCAGCCCATCTCCACAAATGCCCGGGGGCTTGGAGACTTTGGATTCTGTACTCCATGTTACTGGTCCCAGTGAGGCGGAGTCTAAACCACCCAGGGCCAAGCCAAGAATGTCTGGTGCCCAGGATTCTGCCTGGGGATGTGTTTGATAGGAGTTTGGTGCTGGATTTCCGGGTTCCTGTCAAGGTCCTGTGGGCTCTTTGCCCACCTCAGATGCGTCCCGTCTCACATAGCATTTTCCTTAGGAGTCACTGTCACCAAACTCTCCCAGGAGGGTGAGCCCAGACCTGGCAGAACCAGCTCCCGCTGTCTGCCATGCCAGGGGTGCCTAGCCCCCTCCCTTCCCACCGCAAACCTCTCCACACCCCATGCTGACGTTAACTGTAATTACAGACAGCCACAGCTTGGTTGCTATGGAAACTTGCATGGTGGCTTGGTTGCCATTTTCCTGCCTTCCTAAGGTTCCTGTTTCAACAGGCCTCCAGGAGGGTCCGAAGGGTGGGCAGGGAGGAGGCTGCAGAATCCCACAACCCGCAAAGTCCCAGTCGCAGGAGAGAGTCCCTGATGCCTTAGACCTTGTCTCCCCTCTCTCCATTCCAGCCATGGCTGGGCCCAGGTGCGCACACGTGACCGCTTCTGTGTGTCCATGTCACAACAGCAGGACATGTCTGAGAGAGGGGAAAGGCAGGAGCTTTGGCCCCAGGGGGACCTGTGTGATGCTTGCTGTGAACAGGGTTTCCTCCTGGACCTCCCTGGGGCAGCCACACCACAGGGGTGGGACAGAGGTCAGTCCCCTACCTGCATCCTTGCTACCCCTTTGCCACGCCTGCATTGAGAGGAGGGGAACATTGAGGGGATGGCTGCTCGCTGCTCTGACCACAGAGAACGCCGCTGATGGTGTGGGAGTTATCAGTGTGGGTTCCAGAAACATCCATGACACTGGGGCCTCACGAACAGTGAAAAGTCTCCAGCCCCTCACACTAGACTCACCGAGTCAGAACTTCCAGGGCTGGCACCCAGCCATGGTGTCTGAGGCATCAGCACTCAGGATCAGTGGCCAGTGTGCCCTGTGCCTGCATCCCTGGGGAATGACTCCGATGTCACTCTCAGCCCCTCCCTCCCTCCCTCCATGCACCTCTCTTCCCTGTGGCCCCTGATGCCTGTGAGGAGTCTGAGCTGTTTCCGGCTGTAGCGGTCACAATGGGCTGGGCCAGGGCTGCCTGGGGGTCCTGCCTGCTGCCGGAGCCGAGTCTCTGCGGCATCTTCCCGCTCAGCTGGCCATAGCAGGAAGTTCAGACTGGGCGCACACACCAGTTCCAGGGTCTCTAGTGGCTCAGGTTCAGTTTCCAGAAAGACCTCTTCTTGGCCCACAGCTGACCACCTGCCACCGTGTCCCCATCTGGCCTTTCCGTCCCTCCCTCTTCCTCTGAGGATGGCAGGCCTGTGTCCTGGGGGCACGCTCCTTGAACTTCTGCTTCCAGACTGTGGTGAGCGTTGGGGCCTTCGTGTGCAAGCTGGGAAAACACAATTCAATCCACGGCACACAATCGTACAATGCCTTCTGGTGTGAAGGACAGACTCAACCCCACAGTGATCTCTGGAGGGTTCATCTTCAAATGTCCCATGTCCCACCCCTACCTGGAGTCCTGATTCCCAACACACGTGCTCCTGCTCTGTGCAGCCCAGCTGGTCCAGCATCCACATCAGGAAAGAACGGCCTGGGGGGGGGGTGTCCTTCCCACCTCCAAGGGGGTGCTCGGTGGGTCACCCCTCCCCTCTCAGGACCAGTAGCCCTGCTCCCCAAGGTGTGTCAGACTAATTGATTGCCGAGACGGGAAAGGTCAGCCGGAAGAGCGGTCGGGAGGGGAGAGGACGCGAGGAGTTGTCCTGTTTGAGGGAAGTGAGTCATGAGACTTAAATCAGCAATCCAGAGACAGGAAAACAGGTGAAAATGTCAGTCTGGGCAGAAAGGGACAGTGGCCACCGCGAAGTCATGATATTCCTGGACATGGACGTTGGCTCAGCTTGGAGTGGTCCCATAGGCCCCGGCAGGCTGACCCTTGTGTGGTGTGGGCCTGGGGCTGGTGTGGGTCTCCAGTACAGCCCCTGCTGCACCCGCTGGGGCATCACAGAGATGAGCAGTGCCTGGGCAGTGACTCTGGGCAGGCCCAGTCTTCCTTACCTGTCAGAGGATGGTGTTAGAGATGGTGTGCTCGAAACATGGTGCGTGGGCCTGAGACACGGCAATGGCAGGTGGTCAGGGCGGTGGTTCTCAGCCTTCCTAAGGCTGTGATCCTTCAACACAGTTCCTCGGGTGGTGACCCCCCAACCACAACGCTGTTTTTGTTGCTACTTTATAACTGTGATTTTGCTCCTGCCATGAACTGTCGTGTAAATATCTGACGTTCAGGTCATCGGATTGTGACCCCTGTGAAAGGCTGATAACCCCGGGCTTCCTCCAGGCAGGACTAGCCCGGAGCTGGCAGACAGAGCATCCAGAAGGGTCCATCCACTTTCCTTTAGAGGGCCTTCCAGCGACGGGGAGGGCAATGGTGACCGTCATGAAAGCGACGGTGAGGGTGGTGTGTTGGTGAGTGACGGTGACGGTGACAGTGACAGTGGTGATGGTGGTGGTGATGATGGTGATGGTGGTGGTGATATGATGGTGATGGTGGTGGTGATATGATGGTGGTGGTAATGGTGATGATAGTGATAATGGTGATGACGATATGATGGTGGTGGTGAAGATGTTGGTGATGGTGGTGGTGAGGACGGTGGTGAGGACAGTGGTGAGGACAGTGGTGATGGTGGTGGTGATGGTGGTGAGGATGGTGGTGGTGAGGACGGTGGTGAGGACGGTGGTGAGGACGGTGAGGATGATGACGGAAGGGGTTTCAGTGAATAACGACGATGGGATACAAGCCGCCGTCTACATTTCTTACTCTGTAGGGCCGTCGCCCACCTGCTCCTGCCTGAGTTCCGCTGTAGCCAACCTTATCCAGGGCCGTAAAGGCCACTTCGTACCGTGGGGGAGTAATTCCTGTTACGACATTTCCCTACGGTGAAAAAAGACCACTGGGGTTTTCCGGAACACACAGGACGGTGACCCTGACCTGGCTCTCCAAGCGCCTTCAAAGCTGTAGTCAAGAACAAACGAGGCAATAATGCAGGTCACCGTCAGTCAGTCCAGATGCTGCCCAGCCTGGAGCACCCGTGCCCGTCGCGTCTGTGGGGTGGACTCAGTCCAGATGCTGCCCAGCCTGGAGCACCCATGCCTGTCGCGTCTGTGGGGTGGACTCAGTCCAGATGCTGCCCAGGCCTGGAGCACCCATGCCCGTCACGTCTGTGGGGTGGACTCTCAACAGAGCAGTGAATCTTTCATGGGCTGTGTGGTCTTGGTTAAAGCTGAGTGCTGGGACCTGCCATTTATGATCTGTGTGACCTTGACATGTTTCTTGACTTCTCTGAACCTAGAATGCCACTATGGACGATTAATAAGAGCCTGTCCATGAGAGCTCACAGTGCCAAAATAAACCCATGTCCGTGGTTGTGAGGCTTAGTCCGTCCCGTGGTCAGGGAGGGGCGGCTGCTGGTGAGTTGCCCGTGGGCTCAACCTAGAGCTGCTGTGCCTCACTGGGAAGGGGGAGGGGTGCTGGTGGCTGGGTGCACTGGTAGTGATGAGTTAGAGTCAAATACGGTTGATTCTTACTGCTTGGAAGGGACGAGGGGACCTAAGGGCACATTGTCTGTGAAGGAACCAGTTCCCATGTATGGTTCCTATGTGGGTTTGGGGGGCGTTTGGGGGGCCAGGGCTAAGCATACCGGGACTAACTGAGGTTCTGGTACCCAGGCCTGAGAGCGCCTGCAGCATTTCCAGAGTCAGGTTACGCTATGGCTAGGGTTTGATACTGCTAGGCAGCGGCGGCAGATTGGGACATGCTTAAGGGCCCTGCAGCAGGACGGCAGGAGCATGGGGAATGTCCTCTTATGACTCTGTGGCCTTTGAGGAGTTTGAGTACCAGCCAGTGTGAGGCCTGAAGCCTGTACCAGCCAAGGGTCTCACGGAAGCTGGAGCTTACACATCAGGGTGGGAGCATGGGAACTCAGAAGGCTGTGGGCCCGTGATTCCGCGGAGTTCCCAAAAGTAGCAGAGGAAGAAGTGGGAGCCAAGGCCAAGGCTCTTGACCTGGGTGTTTGTGTTTGTCTCCTTCTGTGGCTAACCCAAGGATGTGGATGTCCCTGGCCCAGAACGAGAGGGCAGTTGGGTGTGCTGGCTAGGTTTATGTCAATTTGACACAAGCTACAGTAACTGCAGAGGAGAGAGCCTCAATCAGAAAATGCCTCCAAGAGACTGGGCTGCAGGCAAGCCTGTAGGGCATTTTCTTAGTGATTGATGGGAAGGGCCCAGCCCATTGTGGGTTCCCCAGCATCCACCTTAGCTCTACTGTTGCCTCCCCACCTGCCTTTTCTCCAGCCTTCGGCTCTCACCAGGCTCTGGGGAAGCAGCCCTTGGCCTTGAAGTGGTTAATGCTTTCCACCAGCTAGCTTCCACGCACATCGGTGTCCCTCACCATCACCTGAGGCCCGCCCGCTGTCCAGCATGGCCTCTGTATTTCTCTTTCCCCTGACATGCCCGGGGAAGTCCTTTCCACCACTCAGAGCCAAGAGAAGTCTGCAGCCCCGAGTATCCGGGACCTCTGGGCATGTGCAGGTCATGGACTTAACAAAAGACTTTCTTTCCTGTTTGCCCCCAATTCAGGGTGCCCAGGTTCTATGTCTTAACTGGGCATCCTGTCAGGAACAACCACCTGCCTTGGGCTTCAAGACGTCTATGAAGGCCCACAAAGGTTTCCTAGTGAGAGTTGAGCTTGCTTTACCCAGCAGAGCTGCATTAAAGGATTGCTTGGCCACGTACATGGTTACTAGGTGATTGGAAGGGTCTACACTTGGCTGAGCTAGGGGGAGGTCTTTTGCTCCACCGCTTGACACTCCTATAAATAGCCCTTTAGAAGAGACAGGAGGGGCCAGTGGATAAGGATCCAGGCCCTCCCGAGGCTATCCTGTGTTTCTATCTGTCTTGTCTCTCCTCCATCCTTCTATCTAATATCTCTTATCCCTCTGTCCTCAAGAGTTCCCTGTTACAAAGTGTGGGAGCCGGTCACCCACCTGGGCTCCCACAGACTTCTTAGCAAAGCCAGCCTCCCTGCATACGGGACAGGCCAGGTTTAGCAAGAACAACAGCGGAAATACAGCGCTCAGATCGAACTGTCCAAAGACACTTACGCAGAGACTGTCGGGCGCAAAGGAAACTCCATGTCCCCAGGTTCCGAAGGCTGAAGGGACAGATGGCTCCTTTAGATGTCTATTAGCACACCGAAGTGTGGTGGTATAGTGTGTACCCTAATAAAATTTACCTGAAGGACAGAACAAGCCACTAGATTAAACACAGAGGCCAGGCAATGGTGGCACACACCTTTAATCCTAGCACTCGGGAGGCAGAGATCCGTCTGGTTCTCTGTGAGTTCAAAGCCACCCTGGATTACATGATATTGACTCAGTCTAGAAGAGAAACAGAGTCAGGCAGTGGTGGCACACGCCTTTAATCCCAGTACTTGGGAAGCACACACCTTTAACCCCAGCAAGAAAGGTATATAAGGCGTGAGGAGACAGGAACTGAAGGCTTTTTTGGTTGAGGAAGCTCATTCACCTAGAGGCCACCGGCTGAAGTCTTTCAGGAATTCGGTAGAGGTAAGAACTCTAGTGGCTGCTGCTCTGCTTCTCTGATCTTTCAGCATTCACTCCAATACCAGGCTCTGGGTTTTTCATTCAGACCGTTTAAGATTTGGGTTACACTAAAGCCCATGCTGGCCTCCAGACTCTCTCAGTATCACAAGTACCTGTTACCCATTTCACACTCCATGCAGGCATCCTGGTTCTTCTCACCTCCTCCCAACCCCAAACTTGACCAGCTCTTGGGATACCCTCCCCGCCAGCTACCCATTCTCCTTAAAACCCCTGCAATTTGGGGCTGCAGAGATGGCTCAGTGGTTAAGAGCACTGGCTGCTCTTCCAGAGGACCTGGGTTCAGTTTCCAGCACCCACATGGCCGCTCACAGCTGTCTGTAATTCTAGTTCCAGGGGACCTGACACCCACAGCAAAACACCAATGCACATAAATAAAAATAAATAATAATAATAAATTAAAGAAAACCTCTGCAATTTTGGCTTTGCTCCCTGTCTCCTCACCCTGTCTTCGTCTCTCTCCTCCCCTTCTCTCTGCTCTCCCCCACCTCTCTTTCTCTCTCTGTCTCTGTGTGTATCTCTCTGTCTGTCTCTGTCTCTCTGTCTCTCTCTCTCTCTCTGCTTCTGTTTCTCTCATGGCCAGGTCCAGTCAGCTGTTTTCTCTCTCTCTCTGCTCTGGACTCTTCCAGATGCCTCTGGCTGTTCCCTCCCTTGTTTATCTACAATACAAACCTTCCCCTTAACCACACCATGGAGTGGTCATGTCCTCTGTTTATACAGAGATAAGCTGGGTTAATTGGCTGAGGAAAGTGGGGGCCAGTCCTGAGATCACCGATATTTGGTCTTGGCGCAGAGTATGGAGCTCTGGGAGATTTGAAAAATGCACATAAACCTGTGGCCACCTCAGCCCCTCTTGGTGCTTAACATACAACATAAACACATTGCAGTCACTTCAGACTCTGGAGGAGCTGGAATAATCCCATCTCGCCATCCTTTATTCCAGTCTCCTCTTTTCACCTAGAGTTCCTTGACAGGGACGGGAGAGGAATGGTGGCCGATAACTTGGGACAGTAATCGAGGCAGCTAGGGCAGAGTATAGCCAGATCTGTCGGCACACTGGAGGGAGGGAGCCATGGCCACTGTGGGGCTCAGACACCACAGCAGCCCCAAGGAGAGGCAAGGAGGGAAGTCTGCAGAGGTAAGATCACCTCCCGGTCCCCACTCTGCTGGTTCCCACTCTGCTGGTCCCCACTCTGCTGGGCTTCTCTTCTCTAGTCGGGGAGCAGAGAGGTGAATGCTGATGCTCGGCTCACTTTCTCCTTTCCTCCTACAGTGTCTTTATTCAGTCTTTAACCCCAGCCCATGAGTTCTGTCCACAGTCAGAGTCTTCCCACCTCGACTAAACCTCTGGAAGCATCTTTAGAGACAGGCCCAGAGGTGTGTCTCCTAGGAATTTCTATGAAGATTAATCTTTATGCGGTCACTGCTTGCCAATTTAACACACAGTCACTTTGAACCGTAACTGTGGGAATCAAGACAGCCCATCCTCGGGGACCAGGGCGGGAACTACTTCATCCTGCTTCATTGTTTGAAAGCTTTCTTAGGCATGTGTGTATTTTCCCAACCAGTGCAGTCCCTACGGCGAAGGACCAGGGCTCTGCTAGCTGGCTGCCTTCTATTTTGTATACCAACAAAAGATAATTAAAGAAAAGTAAAACTCTAGTAGCTTCTCCAAACATGAAATGCTTAGGTGTAAAATCTAACAAAGTGCATGTAGCAGAAACATTTCAAATGCAGATGAGAGAAAGTAAAGACTGTCTAAGGACAGGGAGATGTGCTCTCAGGCTGGAAGAGTCGCTGTTCCTAAAGGTGTTCTCTCCATTGATGTGTCGAGTCAACAGAATCCCCATCAATTCCACCCCAGCTGGAGCCCCAGGACAGATGGGAGGGACCGCTGGAGATGGATAGAGCAATCCAGGAGGAACCCGAGGTGGACGTGGACCAGCATGGCTGTATTAGAGCTGGGGGGCAGGGAGGGGGGCAGAAGTGGTCCTACCCCATGAAAAGGTGAAGCCTGTGCAGGTCACCACAGGAGGACAATCAGAGGACACATGAGCAGCTGTGGGGACAGACCAGAACCAGGGAGGGACGACAGTAAGAACTCTGCTCTCAGAGGGGACAGGAGGTGGTGTCTGATCTCTTTTATTTTCAAGACAAGGTCTTACTATGTAGCCCTGGCTGTCCTGGAACTCTGTGTAGCCCAGGCTGGCCTCGAACTCACAGAGATCCACCTGCCTCTGCTTCCCAAGTGCTGGGATTAAAGGCAAGCAGCCACCACCACCCAGCTAGGTGTCTGCACTCTTATCCATTCCCTACGCTGGAAATGTAACCACAGGAGGGTTAATTGTCCCGGTTGACACTGTCGATTTGACAACCTAAAATCTCCTGAAAAAGGTGTCTCCACTGAGCAACTGTCTGGTCAGGTTGGCCTGTGGATGGGTCTATGTGAGACTGTCTTGATGATGTGGGAGGGCCTAGTCTACTGTGGGCAGTGGGCAGTACTATTTCCTGGGCAGGTGATCCTCGGCTGTATGGGAAAGCTAGCTTGTAAGAGAGGGCCAGAATATGAATGAGGGGGGAGAGAGAAAGAGAGAGAGAGAGAAAGAGAGAGAGAGAGAAAAAGAGAGAGAGAGAGAGAGAGAGAGAGAGAGAGAGCGCCAGTAAGTGGTGTTACTCCATGGTTCCTGCTTCCAGGTTCCTGCCTTGAGTTTGTGCCCTGACTTCCCTCAACCATGGATTGTAACCCGGAAGTGTAAGCCAAATAGACCCCCCCTTCCCTAAGTTGTTTTCGGCCAAAGCGTTTGGTTTTTGTTTTTGTTTTTTTCCACATTAACAGAATGAACCTGGAACAATAATCTCTTTTAAGTCATTTTGAATTTTCCATATTCTGTAATAAAAATTCCTGGTGTGGACAATCTCTTGGAGCTGAGTCTCTTACACTATATCACCCGATGCAAGACCCTGCAGCGCTCCGAAACTGTGTCCTCGACAGAGGCTCTGTCCCTTTGGGAGGACACGCGTCTTGGAGGGACATGAGAGCTCCCTCCTACCTGTATCCGAGGTGCTGGTCCCCATAGTCTTCTGCTTCCTGTCATGGTCCTACTGTCTCTTAGGAAAGAGCTCTCGTTATTCACCAGGGAGCAGCTGTGCTGTGACAGACACAGACCCAGAGAGGGCAAAAGCCCAGTGACAGCTTCAGTGTGACAATGACTGGGAAGGAGAGGCACCTAGAAATGCAGATGAAGAGGCCTATGACCAAGACTTCAGTCTCTGAGAGATCCAATTGCCTCTGGCTCCTGAGTGTTGGGATTAAAGGTGTGCACCACCATGCCTGTCCTGTCCATCCCTTTCTCTCTCTCTCTCTCTCTCTCTCTCTCTCTCTCTCTCTCTCTCTCTCTCTCTCTCGGCACAATCTCTTATTGGCTTGGAACTCAAACCCCAGAGATCTTCCTGTCTCTACATCCTCACTAGGATTACAAGTGTGCAGCCATGCCCAGCTTTTAAATGTAGGTTCTTGGGATTTGTGGTGGTTTAAATGGCAATGGCCCTCAGAGGCTTATGTACTGAGTGCTTGGTCCCCTGTTGATGTATGTCTGGGAAGGATTAGGAGGTGTGGCCTTGTTGGAGAAAGTGTGTCACTGGGGGTGGTCTTTAAGGTTTCAAAAGCCCAAGCCATGCCCAGTGTCTCTCTCTACCTGCCACCTGCAGATCAGGATGTAAAGCTCTCAGCTGCTGCTCCAGCACCTGCCAGAGCCTGACTGCTTCCCATCATCATGATCATGCACTAAACCTTTGACACTGTAAGCAAGCCCCCAGTTAAATGCTTTCTTTCCTAAGCATCGCCTTGGTCATGGTGTCTCCTCACAGCAATAGAACAGGGATTAAGACAGACCTGAACTCAGGACCTCATGCTGTCAAGACAATCAAGTGAGCAACTGAGCTGTTTTCCCAGACGCTTGGTCACGCTTTCTGAAGGCCAGGGTGATGTGGAGACCTTCAGCATGGATGGTGAGGGAAAGGGCTCCTCAGGGGAATGCCTGGCATCCGCTGGGGCCTGCTTCCAGATCCCTCTACTCTCCTGCACCCTTACTTAACACATCTGCTTTGGAATAGGTTTAGACCCTTTAACCACAAACTCTAAAGGAGCAGGCAGCCCCTCTCCCAGGGTCCATTTCCTGTCACAGGGCCTTCCTCTTGCCTACACGTGTGCCCCATGTGCCATATGGGGGCAGACATAGCCTTCAGGGAGCCCACCCACAGGGTGGACCCGCCTTCATGCCACACTCAGATCCTCGCAGTTTTTAGCTTGTCACTTTGTAGTGACTTCTGCATCCTGACTGGGGCGAAATCTGGGTCAGCCCAAGGAATGGAGCTCACTAGAGGCCAACCCCGGCCATGAAGTTGGTTGGCTCTGTCTCTCCTGATACATCTCCAGGTGCTATAGACTTCCCTCACTACCCAGAATGCCCTAGACTTCCTACCACCTCTCCTATGCATCCCATTGGCTCTCAATGCAGATGACAGACAAGGAATGTGGTGACTGCCCAGCCTGCAATTCTACCAGAAGGCCAGTGCTGGAGAAGTAATTACCTCAGCTGTGACAGACATGTTAGCCTTTCTGCACCCCAGGAAATATCACCCATCCTTCAGGAAGGAGGAAGGACTGAATTCCTCCCACACCTGCCTCTGTAAGTGAGGAACATCTCAGGAGACACCAGCCTTGCATTTGCACGGTTTCATCTATGAACTCATTCCCTCGCTTATTCAGAGTAGATGTTTCTTAATGATTCTCCGGGGCAGTCTGGCTCAGGGAAGGGGCCAGGGGCCAGTGTGATTGTTTTCTTTTCTTGGATTCTGCCTGTCAGCTATGTGACCACATGTAAGTGGTTGGGAAACATCACAGTTCTGTTCCCTCAACTGTGACGTGAGGAAGAGCATGGGTCCCCACCCCAGCTTGTTGGTGAAGGTTGGACGGCTCAACATGTATGAGGACTGTTCAGGCATGGAGTCCTTCTCCACCTGGGCAGTGGTGCATTGGGCCATGTCATCAGAGCAGCCAGGCTCTTTCTCCAGGGAGTCTGAGTCCTGGCTGTGCTGATGATACAAAGGTTGTGATTGGTGGGTGTGCTTCCCTCCCTCTGTGTCCTGAGGACTTCATTGGTTTCTGCTGCCTAGAGCACTTGAGCCCAGATCCAGCAGAGCCTGCTTGCTCTCCTTGGGGTCTCCTGAGCATCTTCAGATTTCCAGCACCCACCAACCCTCCCCCCGACCCCCGTCCCCAGAAGGAGCCAGAGTGGGCTGTTGTTCACACATGCACCCTACCTATCCAGAAGCTCTGTAGTCTCCCATACAAGAAGGTGGACCCCTCTCACTGGGTCCTGGGCTTCTCTGGTGACAGGGCCTCTAAGTGGATACTGGCTAGGAATGGACATGAAGCCCAGGAGGGGACCCCTGTGAAATCAGGGTGGCTTCCTGGGAGAGGGAATGCCTGGAGGGTGAAATGTTTGGGGGTACTCTAGTGAGGGAGGGGTGAGAGAAGATGGTAAGCAGCCACTGAGACTTCAGCAAACACCTGCCAGCAGCCTCACCATCAGCCCCTCCTGTGGAGAACGTGGGGCTTGCTCTCCAGGAACAGGGCCATTAGGGACAAGATGCTAATGGATCGCTCCCCATTGATCCTGCCTGGCTTTTGTGAACGTGCTTACAGTGACTAATGTATTTAATTACCCATTGCCGCACTCTTCCCAGCTGTCCTGAGCAGATACACAGCCTGTGGCTAGAAGCCAAACCCTCAGGGTCCTTGTCCCTCCTCCAGGACTGATGGCATAGGAAACCTGCCCGTGAGATCCCACCTGCCGTTAACACTAACAGGTGCGGCCAAGACCGTGAAGTGCAGAACTCAGAGTAGGGCCTATGGTTCCTAGAGGAGCCAGGGGCACAGATCCTAGTGAGCAGGGTCACTGACTAGACAAGGCAGGACATGAACAAAGCCAGACCCAGTGTTGAGAAGTAGGAGAGCCCACAGGCTTCGGATTAACCCCCCTCCCTGGGACTTTACCATCCGGCCCTCTCCTTTCACTCTGTCCGCTTTACTGAATCTTGGCTGTCGTCCTAAATTCAGGCTGGGACCAGACAGAGGTCAGAGGAGGTCAGAGGTCAGGAAAAGAACTTGTGTGGAGGATGCATGGAGCAGGAGCTGAGGCCTGAGCAATCAGGGTGGGCTCGGGGGTTGATGGGGTGAGTCAGACAACGGTAACTAGTGTATACGTGTGAGACAGAGTCATGTTGCTGCTGGACAGAGTTCTCAGTGTGGCCTGTCCATCTTCCTTTCTCAGCTCTGAGCAGCAATGAAAGCAGAACCCCGAATTTCCCCATGAGATACCAGCTCACTCATGGAATTAAAAACTTCTTAGGTGCAATTCAACGCTTCCTCACCTCCTACTTTATTTTCTAAGTTTATAAAAAATTTATGTGTGTGTGTGTGTGTGTGTGTGTGTGTGTGAGAGAGAGAGAGAGAGAGAGAGAGAGAGAGAGAGAGAGAGGGAGGGAGAGAGTACTTATGCCATAGCACGTGGGTGAGGTCAGAGGATAACTTTTGTAGTCTGTTCCCACTTCCCACTTGGTTGGACCACGATCTCCAGCCTTGCCAGCCTGAGAGCTTCCAGCTGATTCTTCTGTCTCCATCTCCCATCTCACCTTTGGAGTGCTGTGATTACAGATGTAGTTCACTGCATCCTTGTGTGGGCTCCGGGATGTGCAGTAACACATCAGGTCACTGGATCCTTGTGTGGATTCTGGGATGTGCACTATCACATCAGGTCACTGCATCCTTGTGTGGATTCTGGGATGTGCACTATCACATCAGGTCACTGCATCCTTGTGTGGGCTCCTGGAATGTGCACTATCACATCATTAAGTGGGCATGAGAGAGGTTGGACTCAGGTCATCAAGCTTTATGGGGTAAGCACTTTTACACACGGAATCACCTTCCCAGCCTTTCCCTCCTCTCTCTTACTCTGTCTCACCTGTGGACTTTGATCTGAAGGTGTGTGTGGAGAATCTTGGGTTTTTGCTTTTCTAACTTCTCAGGGAGCGGAGTGGGAAGAAACCAAGGAAAAGGACCGAGCCTTCCCCCTTCAACGCCTGAACCCCCTGTTTGCAGACATACACACTTTGGCTGTCTGAAAGACTTAAGCTAGGATTGCTGGACGCAAAGCAGGTGTCTTAGGGTTTCTATTGCTGTGAAGAGACACCGTGACCACAGCAACTCTTACGAAGGAAAACATTTAATTGGGGCTGGCTTACAGTTTCAGAGGCTTAGTCCATTGTCATCATGGCAGAACATGGCAGTGTGCTGGCAGATGTGGTGCTGCAGAAAGGAGCTAGGAGTTCTACATTTTGATCCGCAGGCAGCAGGAGACTGCCGCACTGGGTGTAGCTTGAGCATGAGACCTCAAAGCCCGCCTCCACAGTGACAAACTTCCTCCAACAAGGCCACACCCACTCCAATAAGGCCACACCTCCTGATAGTGCCAATCCCTATGGGCCAAGCATTCACGCCCATGAGTCTAGGGGGCCATTCCCATTCAGACACCACAGCCGGGAACAGGCAAGGAGTAACATGTGTCCGACCTAGTGCCCAGAAATTCGACTCTCAGACATGAATCAGCAAGAGACGAAATGTGTCTCCACTTAAAAAGACTCAAATAAGTGACTGGGGAGATGCTTTGTGGGTAAAATGCTTGCCTCTCAAGCATGAGGACCTGAGATGGATTCCCCAGCACCCACATTTGAAAAAAAAAAAAGTCAGGAGTGGGTTTGTAATCTCAGTGCTCAGGCCGAGTAGACGGGTGGACATTTCCACATTGGCCACGGGAGGCCTGAGGGTGATGCGGAGAAGTGAATGTCAGCCTGGAGTCTCACATGCCTGGGAAAATATCCTCCAGGGAGGAAGGCAATAAAAGAAGCACGCTTTCAGGAAAGCATGGTGGAGAGCAGATTTTAGGAAGAGACTTTTGCTCCAAAAAAAAAGTAACAGCAAACCAAAACAAAATGAAATGTGTGAAGAAGGAAGCCCTCAGGCGAGGAGGGGCTGTCCCAGTTGCTCCGTGCCTACCCCGACCTCACCCTTGCCCTCCAGGTCATCTGCTCCAGCCTCTGTGTGTGGTGTCTACAAAGACACAGCCAAAATGAAGGACCACACCTCCATGGCACCTCTTCCTCCCTGCCTGGGCCCCGTTTCCCTGAGCCCTGCTATCCTGCCTTCCAGACCTGGCCAGCCTGAGCCTCATGGCTACAGAGCTGTTGCTGGGGTCTGAGAACATGCTGCAGCCTGTCTCCCCACAACCACGCAGCCCCGGAGCTGTTCCCTGAACGGAGCTCGCCTGCTTTTCTTCTAAGTGACAATCTGACCTCAGGGAATGGCATTCTGGTTGCTTTTGGGGGAAGAAACTAAAAATCTGTAACTAAAAACCTTAACTTGCCAGGCGTGGTGGCACACGGCTTTAATCCCAGCACTCGGGAGGCAGAACCAGGTGGATCTCAGTGAGTTTGAGGCCAGCCTGGTCTACAGAGTGAGTTCCAGGAAAGGCTCCAAAGCTACACAGAGAAACCCTGTCTCGGGGGAAAACAAAACAAAACAAAACAAAAAAAACACCTTAACTCACCCCTCTGCCGTCTCCACGGCTCCAGCCATAGTAGGTTCTCTCAGCTCCAACCAGAGGCTGTCAGTTAGGGGCACATAGATCTTGTCCATGTAGTTTTGACCCCACCCGTCCCTTCTCTCTATTTGATGAAAGACTCTCGGCCTTTGGTTCATTTGGCACTTCCTCCAGGAAGTCTGCCTTGATTTTCCTGTCAGCTCCTCCCCCACTAAACTCCCCTGTGGTACCGTGGCTCCTTCCCTGTGACAGTTGTTACAGGAGTGCAGCCACATTTAACTGTCCACGGTCTGACTCCGCTATTGGAACTTAAGTTCCTACAGGGAACAGCCTGCCGCTTGGTCTCCGGGACAAACACCATGGATGCCGAGGGAAGGCATGCCCAATCCTTGGAGACTGTCGCTCCCGTATGCAAAGGTCTAGCATATGCGGATTTGTTCCCTTTCTGAACTCCTGTGAGCTTTGGCTCTTGTGTGAACGCATCTCAGCCAGGGTGACAGGGCAGCACTGGCTGAACGGAATTGGGACTTGGAGAAGGGAAAGGAAGGGGACCTGACAGAGAGCAAGAGAGGACTGGCTTCGGTGATGACCTTGGGGGGAGGGGCAGGAAGCTGGTGGAGGCAGCGGAGGGCTGCACGAGGGCACCCAGGCTGACATGGGAAGGGCCGGGAAGAAGCCGTGCCACACTGCCAAACAGATTAAGTAAAGAGCAGTTGAGTCTTTTCCCATTTTGAAAATGGGCGTTCCTCCGTATCTCAGGAACTATAGCAAGACCCAGGAGGCAGGGATCTATAATTCTGACTTTAAAAAAAGATTTTGTTTGTTTGTTGAGACAGGGTTTCCTCTGTGTAACAGCTTTGCAGCCTGTCTTGGAACTCACTCGCTCTATAGACCAGGATGGCCTCGAACTCAGAGATCTGCCTGCCTCTGCCTCCTGAGTGCTGGGATTAAAGGCATGCTGTCACCACTACCTGGCAGGGAGTCAGCTCTCAAATCTCTCTGTCTCTGTCTCTGTCTCTCTCTCTCTCTCTCTCCCCCCCCTCCTCTCTCCTCTCTCCCCTCTCCCTCTCCATTGTGTGAGTTCCAGGGACCAATCTCAGGCCGTCAATCTTGGACGTAGGTATCTTTATCTAATGCACCATCTCATTGGTCCAAGTCCAGGTCTTAACAAGTGTTAAGGCATCAAACATTGAGAGGGGCAAGTAGAAACAAACAGACAAACAAACAAAAAATAGGCTTTCTGTTTGTACACGTGCTGAAGGCCTGACCCCAGGAAGAGGGTCTGACTGGGCAGGGACGTCCGCCTGCAGCGCTGTTCCGCAGTGCTTACCAGGTTTAATAGATGGGTAAAGAGCTATTGACTCACGTCTCTCTCATGAGCTGTTTCTCTATTTAATTTCGGTGAACAAAAATATTTTTACAAGGATTTGCGTGAGCTCACTGGCAACCTTTACCTCCCAGGCTGCAGAGTTACACCTGCAGCTACCTACTGAAGAAACGGCACGTTCCCTTAGCCGGCTGCAGCCTCCTCCATCTCCCCACCCGACCATGCCCCATCTCAGCACTTAGCCCCACCCACCCCCTTGGTGATGGCGTCTGCTGCCCTCACCAACAGATGTCCGAACCCTGTGTCTTTTAACTCCCTGCCCCCCCGCTGTGCTCGGCCAGGGGAGATCCCTCTGTCTTCTTAGTCTGGTTGCCTCAATGCTCTTAATTTGAGTCTTGTCTGCTCCACATCCCCGACCGCCGCCACCATCCCACAAACAGGAGAGAATAGATGTCTGAAGTTCAAGGCTGTGATGTGACTCCTTTTGACATACTTCAGTGTACCCCCATCCCTTTCCCTCTATCAGGCAGACACTGTTGTTTAATCTGCTCAATTTCTCCTTTTCTTCTGAGAATATATTTCTAGAACATTCTTCTGGGAAATATTCTCCTTTCAGCAACTGTCTTGCTTGTGTGTGTGTGTGTGTGTGTGTGTGTGTGTGTGTGTGTGTGTGTGTGTGTAGGGGGGGTGGGCTTCCAAATCTCCTTCCTATTAGTGAGTACCCAAGCTGACACCCGCCTCCCACCAGAGACCCAATGGCTTCCATAACCCCCTCTGCCCACAACTTCCTGCACAGCCAGCCAGGGGCTGACATACAATCTGGGCTCAGTCATGTGAGTAGATCTGTTGAGGAGCTTATTCCCAGAGCTATGGGGGAGGCACAGCATCTCTGCAGGTGGGGATGTGGCTGACATCATCCCACGTATGAGGGAGCTGTGTAGGTCAAACACAGAGCCGTGTCCACACATCATCCCGATCTTGCTGCTTGGGAACCTAGAGCAGCCTTTCATCCAACGCTCTCCCACAAGAAGCACCACCCCCCTACAGGGAAAGAGGGACCATCCTGGTGTCACGCGGTGCCCAGTGTGCCCACCACACCGGGACTCTCCCATGCCCCTTTTCCTTCTTCTCCAGCAGCCTCCATGTTCCTGCTGGCAGGAGCTGGCCTTTGCCACCCTCTGTTTGGTTGATACTTGGGGTTGGGTGGCTTTTCTTTCAGCCCCTCACATCTCTGTTGCTGTTTTTTTCTCTATGAGATTTCCAAGGTTTTGGCCAATTCTCTAAACACGGTGATTTAAAGGACACAAATGTCAATGTGAAGGGACATGTGTCAAGGAAAGTTGTAAGGATGCTCAGTAAGGAATCCCAGGTCATCGCTGAGCAGAGGCTCATGGGGCATTCTGGAAGCTACTGTTTATGTGAGAGAACTCTCCACGTGTGTGAAGGGCCAGTTCTTGGCCCCAATCTCTAATAGTTCTTTCACACATCCCGACATCACCCTACCAAGCAGGTAGGACACCATTTTCAGAGGTTACGTTATATGTCTGTGACCCCTCAGGCAGCCGCATAGGTGAAAACATGAGAACAGGATCTTCAGGAGGGGACCATGTTCTAACACTAGAGGCCCCGCAACAGCGTGGTGTTCTAATAAGGATGGAGTGTGAGCACTCGGCAGGAGGGGACTGTGTGTAACCCTGAACGAGCCTCCCCAGAATCCAAGTCTGCTGCTGTCTTGATCTGCGTCTTCCAGTCTCAGAACTTCAAGGAAGGAATTTCTGTTATTTAGGCTGCCCAGGATTTTGTTCTAATCTCTCAGGCCGACTAAGACAGTTGTCCACATATAAATGTGAATTTTGATCCCTGCTTCATATCGTACATAAGAGCCAATTCCACATGGACCCTAGATATAAATTTTCAGAGCAAAACAATAAAATTTCAGGCAGAAACAGAAGAATATCTTCATGACCTTTGGGTAGGCAAATATCTCTTAGGACCCAAAAAAGAATAAATCAGGAAAGGAACAATGGTAAGTTGGCCTACATTAAAATTAATAATGTTTGTTCAACCAAAATCAACACGGAGAGCGGAGGCAAACCGCAGAGGGATAGAGGAATTGGCGGCTACACGTTTGACTGGAGTCTTGAAATGAAAATGCAGGAAGAATGCCTTGGGGTCAGAAAGAGGAGAAAGAGAACAGGAAGAGGGGGTGGGGCTTGAGTAGGTGCTGGGCATGGGGCTTGTGTAGACGCTGGGCATGGGGCTTAAGTAGGCGCTGGGCAAGGGACTTGTGTAGATGCTGGGCATGGGGCTTGAGTAGGCGCTGGGCAAGGGTCTTGTGTAGATGCTGGGCATGGGGCTTGTGTAGATGCTGGGCACGGGACTTGAGTAGGCGCAGGGCATGGGGATTGTGTAGGTGCTGGGCATGGGGCTTGTGTAGACGCTGGGCATGGGGCTTGAGTAGGCGCTGGGCATGGGGCTTGAGTAGGCGCTGGGCATGGGGATTGTGTAGACGCTGGGCATGGGGCTTGAGTAGGCGCTGGGCATGGGACTTGAGTAGATGCTGGGCATGGGGCTTGAGAAGCCTCTGGGCATGGGGCTTGTGTAGACGCTGGGCATGGAGCTTGAGAAGCCACTGGGCATGGGGCTTGTGTAGACACTGGGCATGGGGCTTGTGTAGACGCTGGGCATGGGGCTTGAGTAGGCGCTGGGCATGGGGATTGTGTAGATGCTGGACATGGGACTTGAGAAGCCGCTGGGCATGGGGCTTGAGTCGACGTTGGGCATGGGGCTTGAGAAGCCACTGGGCATGGGGCTTGTGTAGACGCTTTACAAGAGAGGACATTCAAATGGAAACGTAAACATTTGTATCTGGTCACAGTGGGAACTAAAGTCACAAGCGGGGCCTCCTGGTACAATCATGTCCTCCCAGCTCCTTGGTGTGCAGGAACAGAAGAATCTTAAGTT
The DNA here is from genome assembly GCF_007827085.1 of Peromyscus californicus insignis. Classification (NCBI taxonomy): domain Eukaryota; kingdom Metazoa; phylum Chordata; class Mammalia; order Rodentia; family Cricetidae; genus Peromyscus; species Peromyscus californicus. The sequence goes on from NW_026294492.1 coordinate 6,711,819, forward strand.
CAAGACTAGCCTGGGCTATAGAATGGATTCAAGTCTAGACTGAGTAATTTAGTGAGATCCAGCCTCAAAATAAGACGTGAAAAGAGGACTGGAGAGATAGTTCAGTGGTGAAGGGTTTGTCCTTGAGACCCTGACTCGATCCCAGAACTGCCAAAGCCAGGCAGGGGAGTGCCTACCTGTAATCTCAGTCTCGGCACTGGAGGCCGAGATAGGATGACCAAGAGTTCAAGATGGCAGGGTATCAGTGTATGTGAATGTGTGTGTGTGTGTGTGTGTGTGTGTGTGTGTGTGTGTGTGTGTGTGTGTGAATGTGTATATGTGTGCTCGTGGTATGATTCAGAGAGATCCAATGTGAATTCCAATACAAAGTAAGGAACGTGCTCTTCTGTGCTCCTCCACTGTCCCTCCCCCCCCCTCCCTCCCTGTCTCCCTTCCTCCTTCCCTCTCTCCCTCTCTCAAGTATTAGAGATTGAACCCAGGTCCTTGTACATACCAAGTAAGCACTATACCCCTGAGCTACATACTCAGCCCTTGCTTTTTTGAGACAGGGTCTCTCTATGTAGCCCAGGCTGGCCTTGAACCCACAACCCTCCTCCTCTGCTTCCCATAGGTATTTCTTTCATGATGCTCATTTCCAAGAGCAAACTGAATCCTGCAAGATGGTTATAATTCAGGAACACACACTGCTCTGCTGGACCACTACAGGACGGAGGGCCGGGTGACAGGAAGTAGTTCAGTGTGGGAGGGAGGCTGTGTCCTCTGAGATCCAGCCTCCGGGCTGCCTTGGGGAATCTTGGGGAAGGACTTGGACTGGCAGGTGGGCCGCCAGGGGAGGAGCTCTTTTTGCTGGTTAGCTGAACTTGGAATGAGGTCACAGCAGGGCGGCCTGAAGTGACGGGGCTCCTCAGCTGGGCCTTGAAAGCTGCAGATGAGACTAGGCCTGTGTCCCAGAGCTTCCTGTTTTTATTTTTGGTATGTTTTGATCAATTGCTTTACTGTTTTTGAGAATGCAATTTAAAGACGCTTGCACTGGAGAACGTTTTAATTATTTAAACCCTTGCACGGAGGAGGATATGCTATTGCAAATCGGAAGCACCCTAGGCTTTAACTCTTAAGTTTCCTGGGCATCATTCATTTCCCTGGGCAACCCTGTCTGAGGGAGAGGGAGGGAGAGAGGGAGGAAGAGAGAGAGAGAGAGAGAGAGAGAGAGAGAGAGAGAGAGAGAGAGAGAGAGAGAGAGAGAATACTTGTGAGAGGCAGAGGCAGAGGAGGAAGTACCACACATTTGAGGTCAGCTTGGGCTCCATAGGAAGGACCCTGGTCTCAAATGGCTAGGGAGGTTCCTCCTCGGGTGATTTGACCTTGGGGCAGAGCAAGGAGGGGCCAGCAGGCGGGGACACTGACTGGCTCCAGGTGAGGGTGTGGGGGAGATGGCCTCTGCACTCGGCTGGTGTCACGGGAAGCAGGGAGGGCCTCTCCTCTAGTGTTACCACCAATGCCGGACGGCTTTTCTATATTTTGACGCATTCACTCACCGAGTCCGAGTTTGTTCCATTATTTATGAGAGTGCGTGTTCGGGATAATGGTTCCAGCCACCACCTCCGGGGGCAGGGCACTGTCCTCCACTGCCACTCACTCTCCTTTGAAGCTGGATGGGCTCCCCTGGGTCTAGCCCTACTCCTCCGCCGCGCCACCCCCCCCCACCCCCCCCCCACCCCCCACCCCCCACCCCCGCCTGCCCCAGTAGGCCCTGCATGGGGTGGGGATGAAGATGACAGGAATCTTCTGGAACTTCCCAGGCCTGCACGCACAACGGCCAAATGGCAGACCGCCATCACCACGCAGCCTGCAGCTTGAGAGCTGAGGATCCGTGGCCTGGGTCTGCATGGCAGCTAGAGCAGAACACAAACCTCTCCCTGCAGAGCTCCTACTGCAGAGGGGTGAGCAGAGGGCAGAGGGATGCACACCGCGGTCCTCCCTGGCTCACAGCTGCCCCATGGCGGTCCCTTCTTGGGTGGGGGGGTCATTTCTCCTGGGATGATCCAAGCCTCCTTACTGTGCCCAAAGCCAGTCTCCTGACTGGCCCTTACCTATTGCGCAGAGACCTGGTATCATTAGCTCCAGTGACTGGAGTCTGTGCAGGTCTGGACTGTGTGTCTCTGAGGCAGGGCAGTATCCCAGTCACTTCGAGCTGGTCCTCACTTGGACCTTGCAGCCCAGATTGGTGACTGGCCCCCGTGCTCCTGTCCAAGCCCACTTCTGCTGCTCATGTTCTCCGTGTGTGTGGGTTCTCTCAGCAGTCACAGCCTCAGTGGTTTACAAGACTCTTCTTCAAGGAGGAACACGGAAATGGTGTGTGGCCTGAGATACAGCCCCTGGGTGTCACTCTGGCTGGAGACAGAATTCACCAGCTCCGCAGGACCTGGTGTTCACCAGGTTGGACCACCCATGGAGGTGACCCTCCATGCAGGGTGTGAGTTTAATGAAGCACCCATCTTGTAAGTGTGTGGGGGAGACAGGCCCTAGAGCCATCTACCACTTACTGTCTTGTAGGGTGAAAAAGGAGCTCTGGGGGTAGCCAACTATGTGCGGCACTGATGTTTACAAGCTGGAGACAGAGCCTGGGCCCCTCCAGCATCCCGTGTACCAAGTGATGCAGCTGGAATGCAGACCCAGATGTGCCCGCCTCCTCATCAGTTATCCATGGTGGACTTGGGCATTATCTCAGGTCACTGTTCAGTTGCTGGGAAGAGACACCAATGACCACAGCAACTCTTATGAAGGAAAACGTTTAATTGGGGTGGCCTACAGTTTCAGAGGGTTAGTCCATTATCATCATGGCAGGAAGCATGGCAGCGTGCAGGCAGACATGGTGCTGGGGAAGGAGCTGAGAGTTCTACATCTGGATCTGCAGGCAGCAGGAAGAGACAGTGAGTCACTGGGCCTGGCTTGAGCTTCTGAAATCTCAAAGCCCACTCCCAGTGACACACTTCCTCCATCAAGGCCACACCTACTCCATCAAGGCCACACCTCCTAATCCTTCTCAAGTGATTCCACTCCCTGATGACTAAGAATTCAAATATGTGAGCCTATGGGAGCCATTATTATTCGCACCATCACAGGCATGGGTTTCATGGATTCGGGGAAACCTCACAAAACTCTAGGAGGGAGAAGAGACGCTGCAAGGTAGGGCCCTTAGAGGGTGGTTTGGGCTCTGCCCTCATGGGTAGAATCGATGTTGATACGAAACAAATTCCATTCTCCTTTGTCTGTACCCTTCTACCTCTTTGGCTAGAATTCCTTTGCCGCATACGAACTCCTTGATCTCAGGTTTCAACCTCCTGAACTGTGAGCCAGTACATTTCTGTTTGCTAAACTTACTCAGCCTCAAGCCTTCTGTTATGGCAGCCTCAAACAGACCGAGTTACCGCTGCTGTGCCTGTTTCATAGGTGAGGAAATTGAAATCAGAGACCTTGAGCAGCTCATCCAAGGTCACACAGCCAGGAAGTGGCAGGGGTGGGACTTGAACCTGGTCTTTCTGAATGAGGCTCTGACCACACTCCTGACCACCTCCCACTATGCTGATCCTTGGGAACATGATTGTTTAGACAGGCCTCCTGTCCATCCACATGATGGTCTTGGCCCGCGTAGTGATGAACTGTGTTTTCCTTTGGGGGAGCCAAGTCTGCTCTCTGGGTCTCCTCCCTCCGTGCTGCGGGCTGAGGCCAGAGTCAGGATCAACAGCGAGGAGTAATTAAGGACTCTGAGGCTCTGACGCTGATTTTCCCATTAAGCCATTGTTAGCATCAAGGAGGCGTGGGCCCGGGTAATGACCGGTTTTGCAGTTCAGTAGAGTGTGAAAGAGCTGTGCTGTTGATAAATAGTTTGGTGATTTGAAGAGCAAATTGTGGCTTAAGGGAGCCGTGGGGAGAAGGCCCGGCAGGGGGAAGAAGGGAGTTGTCTTTGGGGAGAGGCCAGGGCTGGGGAAAAGAGAGAAGGCCCACAGAGCAGGGGGCCTGTGTAGGTCAGCCACCACTTCCTCACACTTCCAGCACTGTGGCCAGAGCCCTGCAAGGCTGCAGCTGCTGGCTCTGGGCCTGTGGTCCAGTGGGAATCAGGCCTGCGAAGGTGATCAGGTTCTCAAGGATCCAGGAGCAGCGCAGTGGCAGGCCCATTGGATCAGAACACAGCCAGGTGTGCTGACACATCCGTATAGTACTCGCACTTCGCATTGTAGGCCAGCCTGGGCTACCTAGTGAGACCCTGTGACAACCCTCTTCAGCCATGATGATGACACCATCATGCTTAGTGAATGTAATGAGCATAGTTAAAAAAAAAAAAAAAAGGCCTTTTAGACACGTAAAAATAGCTTAGCCGGGAGCCCCACTACACCCAAGGCTGCACCTGATAACCAGATCCCAGTGACATCACTCACTCAAGACAACCAGGCACCTGACTAGACCCTGTGATGCCCACTGGACCGAATATAAACAGAGACCAAGAACAATGTTCTGCTCTGCACATCTGGAGAGACGCCACCTTGACTTGCCCTGCAGCTGGAGAGTCTCCCCCAGGATCCTGACCCTTGAATCAGAGACTTCTGTTCGAGACTGGACCTGACATGTCACCGGTGAGCAGCCTGGGGGATAAGCTTAGGACCAGAGTTAGGAACTTGGAGTGTGAACTTTGGGTGATGGCCGTCAGCGTGACAACATATAACTTTTGTCATACCAACTATGCGTATCTACCTGCTTGCTTGCGACAGTGAAATAAACCAGTCACAAAAGATAAGCCACTCACGATTCCACTTCCCTGAACATGGAAAGGAGAAGGGTCGCTGCCTGTGGGCTGTTGTTCGAGGGGTTTAGATTTTAGCTTGGAGTGGAGGGAGGTTCTATAGCAACACAAATGCATTTCATACCACTAAACTAGACACTAGCTGGAGTTAAGATGATCCCTTGTGTGTATGTCTATTTTACTGACTACGAAACGCAGCTGTTTCGGTGGGTCCTGGGGTCTAGACTGGAAACAGAGCTGTGAGGGTGTATGTAGAGGGGACAGCAAAGTCTACTGACAGATGTGTGTGGTGAGGACTGATCAACGGATCTCTAATCCAGCAAGGGTTGGCAGTAGTTTGAGACACTCCCCTGCCCCCACCAGCCTTTCTGGAGACCCCAGGCCATGGCCCCAGGCACATGTCATGGTTCTGAGTGGGCGCAGGTAGGATGGAGATTCAGAAAGGAGGTGTCCCCAGGCTGAAGACCAGCAGCGCCTCTTGCCATCAGGGACTCGGCGGGGCTCCCTGCGGGGGACTTTTGCCTTTCCCATTAGGCCTCCATCAATAGTGCAAGTAATTTCAGGTTTAGCTGAGAAGAATGCATTCAATCAGCTAGCGTCTGTCATTTCTGTAATGACTGTGTTTTGCTCTCGCTGGGAGATGGCCTGAAGCGTTCATTTTCCTGACTCCTCGGTGACTGCGGGGCTATGTGTGCACCAGCTCCCGTTTCTGGGGTCAAGGTGCAGCCAGTTCTTTCTCCTGCAGGAATCTGGTCATCAACATCAGGGAAATCGGCTTCCTGTGGAGGGCCTAGTCCAGGGCTCAGTCTACGGCAAGGATTTAAACCAGGATGGTGACATGGTGATGACTGCGACCCTTTGAGGTCCACGGACCTTTACAGTTTATAATTGGTATCTCATTTCCTCTTCGTAGCCATCCTGGAGGCTAGTGTTACCCTGATCTACTCTAGGAAGCCCCAGGAGGATCAAGAAAGTATCCTGCATGGCCATCTATCTGTGTGGAAGACATTCTGCAGCTAGTGAGGAGGCTTCTGGGACAGAGCGTAGCCTAGCCTGTGGGATGTAGGGATTTTGCAGCTGGGTGATAACCATTTTGTCCTTCCTAAAACAGATGCGACCGATCATTTCTCCAATGGTCTTACAGACTTAATGAGAAGTCAGTGGAGGGGTCATCCATGGGAGTCAGGTCCTGAGTTCAGGAGTATGGCTGTCAAACCTGGGCCTGCATCTACAGTGAGGAGTCAGTTGGAATGAGATACAGGGAACAGAATGAGAGTGTCTGTCTTAGGCAGTAGCATGGGTCTCACTTAGGGGAAGGTTGCTGCCTGATCAGAGCACAGACAGAATTCGCTGTGGGAAACAGATTGAGTTGGTCCAAGAAGGGGCCAGATGCAGCGAGTGCTAACAAGTTAATGCCACACGGCTCCCCGCCCTGCTGGAGTCAGCTGCGTGGGGTCAGCTGAACTCCTTTGTACAGACCACAGTGACCTGGAGTCACTTCACACATTCCTTGGCTTCCTGGAACTGAGTTGAAGATGACTAAGTTTTGCATTCAGTTTGAGCCTAGGATAAGCTCAGGGTTGGGGGGAGGAGGGGAGGAGTTGCTGAAGGCACATAGATGATGTGCCCAGAGCCGTGGGCTTCTCAGAGTCTCTTGCCTCCTTCGTCACCCCTCATGCATGCATATGCTCTATCCAGGGCACATCCTCTCCCTCTAACCTTGGTGAACTTTGGCCTTTGACCTAAAGGTGTGGCCAGAGAGAGCTCATGCTCCCTGGGATATGGGTGGGAGGGACCTGGACCAGAGAACCCTCCTTAGCTGAGGATGCTGGGGACAGTGGCATAATGAAAAGCCAGAGAACCAGGGGCTGCCGCTGCCACTGCTGTGACAGTACCTTGGCTAAGAACAAAAGTGGCTTCTCATGCTGACGGGGCTCCCAGGAGAAAGGTGGCATTTGAGTCCCTGGAATCCAGCTGCGTCTGAATCCCACTCCCACCCCCCCAACTTTGTGGTGTTGTGGACCAGTCAATTCATCTTCTGCTTAAATTTGCTGGACTTAAACATTCTAAGTGTTCACACTAGGTATTTTAACTTCTTTAAGCCTTGTTCTAAATTATGTATTGCTCTCTCTTAAATGTAATCATTAGTGGTTGGTAATAATTTATTCTCGGGCCTTTTAATCAAACGTTCTGTTTCACAGAAAATGCAATTGAATGGAGAGGCACTTAATTGTGGCTGCTTTGGTCTGGCTTGCTTTGGGGATGCCTTACTTCTGGATGTGGGAGTTTCAGCCAGACCCCCCTGCAGCCAACACTGCTTCAGAGCCTTCCAGGGATGAGCTATGCCTGAGTGGCCAAACCATGCAGGCCAGGAATGGTGGTAAAGGCCGGTTCAGCGTGTTCAGACTGAGGCACACTTTGGGATCGGTTGGTATAGAGAGTTCCAGCCTTCCAGAAGTGGCAAGAACCTATGCTGCCTGCCACCTTTCCCCGAGCAGCACGGTTGGCACTGGCCCTTAAGGTTCACCAGGATGCAACATCCCATCCTGGCAGCAGGGAGCTGATAGGAATTCCAGTCACGCCCCCATGGTCGCCACATGCCCTGGCGGGACACTTAGTCTTTTCCACCTAGTCATTTCTGGGTCATACGTCCTACGTAACCCATGGGCTGCATGGTCATGGAATTGCAGTGTGACCATGTGATCTATGCGCATGCGTGGAGTAGCCACGTGGGCCTGTGTGGGCATGTGCGGGTTGACCCTTAAAAAGGCAGGCCCCGTAACCGCCCCCTTTTCCCACAGGTGTTCTTTCAGCAGGCCTGATCACATCTGTCCCTTTCTCCTTGTCTTAATAAAACTCTTGTTAGTGGATTCTGTCATGTTTTGTGACTTTTCCTCATAGGGTAAGAGCACCGCTAAAAACCTCAGGAGCCATGCGGACTCTATGGCCTTATGGCCTCATGGCCTTAGCGGCCACTGTGGACCAGAAGCTGCAGCCTCTTGGCTTCTCTCAGTGTTCCCTTGTGAGTTAGAAGACATCTCTCCAGGCTGGACAGATGGTTCAGTGGTCAAGAGAGATTGCTGCATGGCACTCAAGATCAGAGTTCGGATCTCAGCACCCATATAAGAAGCCAAGTCTCTGGCATGGGCCTGTAACCCGAGCTCCAAGTGCCGTGGATACAGAAGGATTATTGGGGCTTCCTGCCTGCGTCTTAGTTGAGTGAGTTTTGAGATGTGGGCTCAGGGAGAGATCCTGCCTCAAAGGAATAGGTGGACAATGATAGAGGAGGACACCTGATACCCTCTTCTGGACTCCGTGCATGACACACATGTACTCATGAACGCACGCACGCACGCATGCATGCATGCATGCATGCATACATGCAAATATATCTCTTTTTTTTTTTTTTTTTGGTTTTTCGAGACAGGGTTTCTCTGTGTAGCTTTGCGCCTTTCCTGGTACTCGCTTTGGAGACCAGGCTGGCCTCGAACTCACAGAGATCCGCCTGGCTCTGCCTCCCGAGTGCTGGGATTAAAGGCGTGCGCCACCACCGCCCGGCTAAAATATATCTCTTTTAAAAAGACATTTTTCTCTGATTCTTAGGGTATCCCAGGTGGGAGAGAGACATCTCATCTACAGATGAGCAAACTGAGGCCTCAGGGGCTTAGGTGCCTTGTCTAGGGGTTCTGTACGTCCCTAGAGCCCGAGACCTTCTGTCACAGGTTGAGTTGGAGCCTCTCAAAGATTTCAGTGTCCTTACCTGTAACTTTACTTGGAAATGGGTCCCTTTGCAGCTGTAACCAAGTTAAGTCCAGTTCCTACCACAGTGGGGTAGCCCTGAGTCCCACGAGATGGGTGTCCTTCTAAGAACAGGACAGGGCCAAAGAGATGGAGTAGCGGGTAAAAGCACTTGCCATGCAAGCCCAGCAGTCCTGTGTTTGGATCCCTGGAGCTCATGGGAAAAGCTGGGTGCAGCGGTTCCCATCTGTAATCCCGAGGTACCTGTGATGGGATGGATGGGAGGGGCAGGGACAGAAGCCCCAAGAAGCTGGCTGACCAGCTAGCCTGGGGTATCTGGTACAGTGACCAACAAAAAGGGGGACTCTGCAAAGAGGAGGGAGAGGATGGACTGAGGTTGTCCTCTGTCTTCCTTATGTTCGTCATGGCGTGCTCATGCACGAGCACACATCCAGAGAAAAAGAAACAACAACAATAATAACAACAACCAGAACAACCAGAGAGAGACAGGAAGTACGCCAAGTGAAGACAGATTAGAAGTAAAGCAGTCAAGCCTAGGAACATGGAGGCCATGTTTCCAGCCCCAGATGAATGGGCTGAGGTGTCCATTTAACATATCAAAGTGGACCTGGCCTCCAGGTTCTCCCCGCATCCCTTAGTTCCTACCCGGCTAGGCTACAGGGTATGGCTGCCAGAGCCTTCCCCTTACCCAGAATTCTCCAGCCCAGAGCCTGGGCTGCTTTTGCCCCAGAGGCCCTTCCCTGTATAACCCAGCCATTTTGGTTCCCTGTCCCTTTTTGTATCTCTGGCCTCCTGGCTGCTGCACCTGGCTCCCTCTCTGCCTTCTCCCTTCCCCTCCCCTTCTCCGCACATGGCCCTGCTCAGACTGGTCATGTCCACTCTGGACTCTCCCAGATCTCTCTCTCTCTCTCTCTCTCTCTCTCTCTCTCTCTCTCTCTCTCTCTCTCTCTCTCTCTCTCTCTCTCTCACACACACACACACACACACACACACACACACTAAATTTCTCCTCCACCATACCTAGGAGCATTTATGCCCTTTCCTTTCCTATCTATCTATCTATCTATCTATCTATCTATCTATCTATCTATCTATCTATCTTTTCATTCAGCCACTGGAAGCTGAAGGAGACAAGGAAGCACTCCACAGAGGCTTTGGAGGGAGAGGGGTCCTATCAACACCTTGCCCCTTAGAGTTACAGCCTGCAGAACCAGGAGACATCACACTGTTTTAGGCCCAGCAAAACCTGGGCTCCTGGGAGGGAAATGGACCCAGGAGTGCTGAGGACCAGGTGAGCGAGGCGGAAGGGTGAGATGGGAGAGGCCCCTGGCCTGCCCACTCCACCCCTACCCCCTACCCCCTATCCCCTACCCCCTACCCCCTACCCTGAGGTCCACAGGCAGGGTCTTGCTCAGCCCATTAAGGAACGAATACTATTAACACCAGCCCAGCTCCCTCCCCCTTTCCCATTGCACAGGGCACTAATGACACTTTCCCTTTGAGTGGGAAACAATGGCCTCCCAGCTGCAGCCCGTGGATGCTTTCAGAGGACAGAGGTCCTGACCCCCAGCGGTATTGTACTCCATAGTCTCTAAGCAGCCTGCTGCACCTGGGCTGTGGGGCAGGGAGGCCCTGCCATTCAAGGCTGCTGAATAGCCCAGGCAGGCTGGCCCGGGGATGCAGGGATTAGCCAGAGGATAGCTCTCCTCTCTCCATGGAAGAAAGCTGGTGGTGTCCTTCTCACTGGGTGCTGTGAGAAAGGCACGTTCTCAGGCCTGCCCTCAGCTTCCTGAGTCCGATTCTTTGTGTGTGTGGTGTGTGTGTGTGTGTGTGTGTGTGTGTGTGTGTGTGTGTGTGTGCGCGCGCGCGCGCGTGTACGCGCGCGCAGGTGAGTCCATTGTCATACTTCAAGTGCCACTCGTGATATTTTGAGAGGGTTTCTGGCTTGGAGCTTGCCAAGTAGGCTGGCTGGCCAGTGAGCCCCAGGGCCAGCACCTGTCTGAGCACAGGGATTATAAACAAGCATGTGCCACCGTGCCCAGTTTTCAAAGTGTAGGTTCTAGGGACCAAACACAAGTCCTCATGCTATCACCCAAATTCTAAAGATTAACTTTATCTTTAAAATTATGTGTATATGTGTATGCCAGGTGTGTGTGTGGGTGGGGGGGGTGTTATGTACACAGGAGTGTGTATGTGTGTGCCCTTGGAAGCCAGAGGTGGTGGATTCTCTGGAGCTGGAGTTACAGCCGTGTAAACCACCTGATGTGGGTCCTGGGAACTGAACTTAGGCCCGCTGAAAGAGTATTATGTGCTGAGCCATCTCCCCAGCCCCCCACCCCTCTTTTTTTAAAAAACGTGACTCCAGTAGCGTAAATACCCAGGTCCACAAGCAGGAGATGGTGGTCCAGAGCCCTTAGGAGTCCTGGGCTTGAACATCTTCCCTGCTTCTCTGCAGTCCCTGGCTCAGGACCACCGTACAGGAGCCACTGTGGCACCCCAGGTCCTTTGCAAAGGGTTGTGTCCACGGGCTCCTTTAACCCACAAACGGAAGGAGTGTGTGTCTCCAACCCCCAGGGGAGGAGATGGGCCGGGTTGGGCTGACCAAAGTAGCTGAGTGAGATTCCAAAGCCCTGTCTCTGTGGGATGGCTCTTCTCTGGCAGGCTTCCTTCTTCAGACAGGCCTGAGGCCTGGCCTTCAAGGAGGCCTGAAGTAGGAGGCTTTGAAAGTGGCTTGGACCAGCCACAGCCTTTGGAATCTGCCAACATGACTGACAGTGGAGTGTGGGGGCCACTGGGCAGAGGAACAGAAATGACTGAGAGGCCCCTGTGAAGGTCCCAGCCTCTCTTCTCTGCCTTTCCTGTCCTTCATCCTTTTTCTCTCTCTTCTCTTCCTTCTATACACGTTTTCTCCCCCTGCATGTTCTCTGTGCCAACGCCCTGGTTTCAGGGGCAACTCTGAAATCTCCAGAATAGGAGATAACACCTTCTCTTGTGGGTTCCAGTGCGGGGTGGGGGTGGGGGGTGGGGGGACTGGCCTGTGGAAGACCTGAGGGATTCTGGGTCAGAGGAGGAACGCTAACCCTGAAGCAGGCAAGGGACCCAGAACATCACGTTGATACCAACATCCTGTTAGGTGGGAATGATGGGCCATTGACCCCCAAGATAGTTTCTTTCATTTTCAGAGGGAAGAATTTTCTAGAAGACTGGGCAAATAGCATTTAACGATGAGATGGTGATAGGAATTGAAAAACTGTTTCTCCTGGCTTTAGGTTTCTAAAGTGGACGCCCACTGAGAGCTGAGTCTTCATCATGTCCCTCGAGCTCTGGCTGTTCTGGGATAGGACTTGCCCCAAGCCAATTTATAAATCAGGCAATTGTCTCCACAGAAGCAACCTGGGCCAATTTAAGCTTAACAGTGTCAAACGAGGGATGAGTCCAGGTCTGTCTGACCCCAGAGTTCATTTCCTCCCTGCCCTGCCCCCTCCAGATGTCCCCGGCCCGAGGTCCTTGGGCATTGTTACGGCACCCAGCTGCTGCAGGCGTCCTCAATCAGAGATCTGTGAGAGAAAGAGGACACTTGGAATTTTCCATCATCCACGGTGATGCCCTGGGGGCCTGTCCAATTTGATTTCATTGAGTCTCATTCTTTTCCGCTCACAGGGCTGCGAGAGTTTTTTAAAACTCAATTTTGCTGATTTTTGAACCATGAGGGTTTGAACATGTATATTCAGGGAGGGTCCATTTTCTGGACTTTTTTCTTTGGACCTAGGTCCTGGGGACCAATGACTGGCCTGCTTTTCTGACATCCCACCTCCTACCTCCCGCATCTCTCCTCCATCTCTCCTGGAAGGTGGTGGTTGTTACTTTGACCCAGAACTGAACCCTCTCCTCATCCCTGCTGCTCTCCGAGTCAAGGTTTGGGGCTGATGTCTTGATGTTCCCAATGCTCTGACCTCGGTCTCATATTTTTGGTTCCTAGTGGGCACCTGCAGCCATGGGGTCTCTCTGAGCCGTTGCTTACATGGTCCCCTGTAAGGACACAGAGACACCAGGAACTGGGCCCAAAATTGCCTGCCTGTATCATCCACTGTGTGTGTTGTGGGGGGCTACCCACCACCCCCACATTTCCCCGGAGTGCTCTTGAGTGAGAGTAATAGGAAACAGATAGAAGGATTTAGAGTGTGGAGATAAACAGAAAATACAACATAGCCTCGAGTGGGCTTGGAACCTATTCCAACGGGCCCGACTGTCTCTGCCCCAGGGTATTTATACAAATGCCAAGGGGTGGAGCAAAAGACCTCCCCCCACAGCACAGCCAAGTGCAGACCATCTCAGACACCTGCACTCAGGCCCGTGGTCCTAATCATCTTCTCTATGCGGACCTGCTGGGTAAAGCCACGAGGAACCTGAAAATGAGCTCCCACAGTCCATCAAGAGTCCTTCATCCTCACAGGTCAAAAAGCAACTGTAACCCAGGTAGGCTGCCCCAACACCTGAGTCCTGAGACTGTAGACGGTATAGTAACCTAGGACAATGATGCCCCTGAATTCTGCAGGCCTTAGAAATGGCATTTCAGCAGTGACTCAGAAGCTTCTAGAATAGTAAAACCTCGTTAGCTCCCAGAGCTTCTCTAGGGCTGTGATGACTAGTGACTTCCTTTGGTCTCACAAGTCAAATTCAGGCCGTGGCTGATGACCACTCTTGTGGGTTGAGCCTGAACCAGAAGAGGATGCCATCCCGGTTCTCAGTCTCGGGCCTTTCCTGACTCACCCCCACTGCTCACAGAGGGGAGTCACCCAAAGCCATCTCCAGAGGATCCTGGCAGCAGCAAGCAGAAGCTCTGCCTCTCTCTCTAATGTCCTCAGGGGCATCCAGCCTAGGGGGGGCTCCTCAGGGCCCTCTGTGCTCAGAGCCCCCTGAGGTGGGTTTCTCCTAGGGTTCTCCAGGTTATGCTAAGCCCCCATTCCAATGATTACTGCTCAAATTGGCTCAAAACACAGCGGCTTCGAAGCTGAGTATCCATGTTGCTCCTCATTCTCTAGGGCCTCTGTGGCTGCAGCCCGTTGGAAGGTTAGAACAGTCAATTACAGAGAGCTGAAGTCCCTCATCCTATAGGCCAAGGGTCTCTCTGGATTGTTTCTCCTTCTGGGCTCATACCATTGAGGGTAGGCTGGACAGCTGCCCTCACCCTGCTGGAGGGAGGGTTCTGATAGCTTCCAACGATGGGCAAACTCAGGGCCAGAGAACAAGCCAGCTGCTGGTAGCTGTTAGTTTCTGGCAGCTGCACTAGGGAAAAAAAAAAATCCCAGTCACCAGCAAGAGTGGCCACAGCCACTGGAAACTGGAAATGACAGAGACCTGAGGACCTCGCAGTAGGCTCAGCGTTCCTCCCCTCCCATACTGCTCTGGCCACTCTTCCGTGATTGGTCCCATGTTTTCATCCTATTTGCTTACTCAGCTGGCACCCTCAGCCTCAGAGACTCCAGGCTTCAGCTCAGGGTGGGAGTTCACTCCCATAGCCATTTTCAGCCTCCAGACACCAAGACCCTCTGCTTCAGGTACCAGGTGCTCTGGAAATGCAAGCACCATAACAGCTCTCGGCTAGCATCCCGCTGCTATGGAGAGTTCAAAGCCTTTCCAGTTGAACTCTAATCCCACGTGGCAATCAGTGTCATCCCGTTTTGATCCTGAGTTCGTCGGAAAGTACCTACCTCCCGTTTGTACACCCTGCCATCTGCCCACTTCATTCTTGGAGAGGGCAAGACAAGAGCCAGTTTGAGACAGAGGCGGTCCCCGCTCACCCTCCAGCACTATGATTTTATTACAAAATGTCCCTCCCAGGCTCACGTGTCTGAACACTCGGTCCCCAGCTGGTGGTGCTCTTTGGGACGCTGTGGAGTCCTCAGGAGATAATGGACTTTTGTTGGAGGAAGTGGGTCACTAGAGGGCGGGCCTTGCCCATTATCACTTCCATCTCCATCCCTCGTTTCCAAGCGGCACCAGGGAACAGGCAGTTGCCACATGCTCCATCACCACGGGGTGCCTGCCTCCACCCCTCCCCCAGTGTGATGAACTGTATCCCCTCAAGCTGTGAGCTCAAATCCCCCTCTCCAAGCTTAAGTGTCTTCTGGACAGGTATTGTATCACAGTAAAGTAGAAGGTAACTAACATAGCTTGTGTGGGCTTCTTAGAGACCAGGTCCCTCGGGGCAGGCAGGTGGCCTGAAGGGCGCTGAGGAATTTAAGAGCAAGTGCTCCAGTGAGCAGAGCAGAAGTGGCTGAGGGGATAGTTGCCGGGTTCTGATGAGAGATGGCCCAAGCTAGAGTCCAAAGGGCTCTTCTAGATAGGCCGTGCAGCCTCTGGTCTCCCTGTACCTTAATGGCTTCTCTGCAGTGGAAAGTGCCATCTCAAGGCCCTGGATTTCCCCACAGAAGTGTTCTTAGAGGTCCCATGGGATGCTGAGGCATAGGCAGCATGGGGCCAAGTTCATGGAGATGGTAGGCATGGGAAAAATGAGGGGTCCTTTGTGTGTGTGTCTCCCCCCTGAATCTGTGGCTTCTCACTTCTCCTCTACCCCCAGCCTCTGAATACCTTCAAAGTCCTTAACCAAGTTTTTATTTTATTTTACTGCATTTTAAGCCCTTTTTGTTGATGTATAAAATACATGAAAGTCCCATAGTCGTAGCCGCGGCCTGGCTTCTGATGCATCCCACTGTTTCTGCTGGTGTTTAAGAAGCCACACCGTGGATTCTTTCGGTGTATGACGGCTATTCTTGGTTGTCAACTCGGCTTCATCTGGAACTAACTAAAACCCAGTGGGCTGGGTGCACATGTGAGGGATTTTTTTTTTTTTCTTAAGTCATTTGAAGTGGGAAGACCCATTTTTAATCTGAATATTTTGAGGTGGGAAGATCCACTTTTAATGTGGATCACACCTTCTGCTCACAGCCTGTATAAAGGACATGGAAGAAGGAAGTCAGTCTCTCTCTCTCTCTCTCTCTCTCTCTCTCTCTCTCTCTCTCTCTCTCTCTCTCTCTTTCTCTCCTTGCTTTTGCTCTCACTGACAAGTCCATTCCTTCACTGGCATTAGAGTCTTCTTCTTTGGGATTCTAGTATATACTGAAGACCAGCTGAGACATCCGACTTCATGGACCGAACTTCTTGGACCTTCCATTCATAGACGGCCATTGTTGGACTAGCTAGACCACAGCCTGTAAACCATGCTAATCCCAGTTCTCTCTTCCCCTCCCTCCTTCCTCCCCCCACCCTTCTCTCTGTGTCTGTCTGTGTGTGTCTATCTGTCTGTCTCTGTGTGTGTGTGTGTGTCTGTCTGTCTGTTTCTCTCTTATTCTCTAAGTTCTGTTCCTCTAGAGAACCCTGACTAACACACCATGTGTGCATCTCTGCTGCTGGCTTCCTTCGCTCCATACTGTGTTTGTGGGTCTCCCCATCTCACTGTGTGAGGCTGTGGTTCACATACACAGTATTCCAACTGCGGCCTTCTGCCTTGTGACTCCACTGTGGTCTGGCTGTCGGTTATGTCTGGGAAACTTCGTTGGGGGGTTAGTACAAACGATGCTGCTATGAACATTCCAGGGCATATTTGAGGGATGCAAAATGCATGCTTCTGGTGGCTATAAACATGGGAGCTTGCTAGATTGGAACACAGTAGAAATACACTTAGAAAGGCTCTCTTAGCACCCCAAAGGCTAATTCTGTACTGCTAGGGTTGAGGAGGTGGGAGCCCCAGCCCTTGAGAGAACAAGCAGATCAGCGGATTGGGCAGGGTCCTCCCCTAGCTTGCCCTCCATCTCCACCACAAAAGTTGCCAGAACTTCCTGTTATCCCTGTCCAGTGCTGGGCAGCTTCTGTGCACAAAGGCCCTGGACACTGTCTGCCTGTTGACGAGGTGTTGAGGAGTGGCAGATCTGATTGGAGATGAATAATTAACAATGATCCCAGTGGAAACAAAAGTCACATGAGAGGCCAGATGCCAGTGGCTCCGCTCCTGTGTCTTCCCAGGGACTGTTCGTCTGATCTTGCAGGTGGTAGGGGTTGGGGTAGAGTTTCCCTTCCTGAACTCAGTTTGAGTCCCGGATGGTTCTGAGCTGCAGGCTGGAGTCTCCTGTGAGTAGTCTGTGGTCTCAGGCATGTTTACATAGCAGAATCACCCACGAAGATTCAAAGAAAAGGATAGTTGGGCCACCCCAGAGATAGTGGATGTGGCCCGGACTTGGACTCGATGAGAAGACCCTGGTGTGTCAGTCAGAGATAATTGGACCAACAGAATGACATGTGCATGCAATATGCATGTGGGTGGGCAGGCTGCATACATGGTATGCAGTATGTATGCAACACACACAAGGTACATGTAGGTACTGTGTGCATGTGGTAAATAAGTAGTGTACATGTGTGTACTACAGGTGCACATATACCTATGCTGATATTTGTCATAGGAATGTGACTGTCTGTGATGGTGGAAGCTAGGTAAAAAGTCCCTTCAAGGCTGCTGCCTTCTTAAAAAACAAAAAATAAAACTTTTTACATTTATTTAGAATGTATATAGGGCATGTGCATGTACCACGGCACAAGTATAGGGGTCTGTTTTAGTTAGGGTTTCTATTGCTGTGAAGAGACACCATGACCATAGCAACTCTTATAAAGGAAAACATTTAACTGGAGCTGCCTTACAGTTGAGAGGTTCTGTCCGTTGTCATCACGGTGGGGAGCATGGTGGCGTGCAGGCAGACATGGTGCTGGAGAAGGAGCTGAGAGTTCTCCATCTGGATTGGCAGGCAGCAGGAAGAGAGAGAGACACTGGGCCTGGCTTGAGTATTTAAGACCTCAAAGCCCACCCCCTGTGACATACACACTTCCTCCGACAAGGCCACACCTCCTATTAGTGCCACTCCCTATGGGCCGATGGGGCCATCTTCGTTCAAACCATCGTGGGATCAGAGGACACTTTGTAGAAGTCAGTTCTTTCCATGTACCATGTGAGTTCTGGGATTGTTCAGGTAGTTGGGCTTGGTGCCAAGTGCCTTCACCCAGTGAACCGTCTGCCTGGCCCAAGGCTGTTACCTTCTTTCTGCCTGGTGACGTCACTGGAACAGGCAACAGGTGGGGCAAGTCAAATGTCAGGTAGGAGTCGTAAGAATAATTTGGAGCCCCCAAGCAAGAGCCGACTGTTAGACGTGGACTGGGAAATGTACCCCTAATCTTATCGTCCCTGGCCTTGGGGTGTGAGCATCCTCTGGAATCCTGATCTTTGTTGTGGAGTTAAACAGCACAGTTGATTCAGGATCCCAGGGAGGGGAGCAGCTACCCAGTGCTCACCAAGCGCTCACATAAGAATCCCCCTTAGGAACACTGGGAAAAGTCCAGGCCACCAACTTCAATAGCCAAAACAGCTTTCTTGACTGTGGGTTGGGACAAGATACAGCTGAACATTCATTGGCCTCTGTGGCTCTGGCTGGTCCA
Source organism: Peromyscus californicus insignis (assembly GCF_007827085.1). Lineage (NCBI taxonomy): Eukaryota > Metazoa > Chordata > Mammalia > Rodentia > Cricetidae > Peromyscus > Peromyscus californicus. The sequence continues at coordinate 6,729,856 of NW_026294492.1, forward strand.
TGGTGGTATAGGAATCATGGTGTCTTTCAGTATTGACTTTCACCTCACGACGTTCTTCGCCTGAGACTTGCCCTCCTACCCCACTCCTCGATAGCTCTGAGTCCCACCCTCATGCCTCTTGCTGTGCGCACGCGCCCTCTGCATCGCTTTTGAGCTGGGTGCCTTTTTACTCTGTGATGAAATGGCCTTACACCACGGCGTGTTCCCATCACCTTCTGCTTCCGTGAAGCTTTGCCTTCTCTCTCCCTTCCCAAAGCATCGGTTTTTAATCAGGTCTCAACTGCAGAGCACAGGCCTCGTGGCTTTTTGTGTGGAAAGCCTGGAAACTTCTTGCTCTGTTCCAGTCCACCGAAGAGAGGTCATTGTACAAGTGCCTTGTGGGAATGAGACCGCATGGCACAAGCTGGTTCCGCAGGCTCCTGAGGGACTGGTGTCCAGCGGGAGGGCTGTTTGAGCTAGTTAGGAGTATTCACACTGCTGAAAATAAAAAACATGGCGCTTTGGGTCTCCAACTCCATTTGGCATCATACATTCCTGCCCTGGCTCCTGCTGGTGCCACCAAGGGGCATTTAAATCAACAGCCTGGGCCCCTCCACCAAGCAATTAAACCAATCTCTCAAAGTGGGGTGGGTATGCCGGCAATTTTATCTCCCCAGATGATTCCAATGCATGCTTCTGGTTGGTGCCAAGGCTGCAGACACACTTCTCATGAAAAAGTCAGGGAAGGTGTGTCAGTCACTGGGAAACTGGTTTGGGCTTCAGACCAGCCTCTCAGTCCAGGTCTGGTTATTTACTCAAGATTTAACTGAGTCTTTATCTCCCAGTTAATAAAAAGCACCATGGAAACTCTGACATCAAGGGGCAGGTGGCGGAGCACAACTTTCCTGGCAAGCACAGATGCACCGTGTTTATCAAGGTGCTTGGCTACCTTGGGCAAGTCCCTGCCCTGCTTGGGCATATACCCCCCAGTATCAGCAGGGGCTTTCAACTGATGGATGAGACCCTCCAGCTTTGCTGCCTCAGATTGCTAGACCAGAGAAAGGAGGAGATCAGCAGAAGACCCCAGACAGGACGCAGGGCCAGGTCTGGATAAGCATGGTCTGGTACTGCGTGCCTCTGAGCTGTGGGCTCCATGTCCCCCATCTCAGGCTGCTTGCCCAGGAAGTCCTGAGTCTTGGGTGCTGGAAATGAAGAAGTGTCAACAGGAGGGTGGAATGAGGCCTTGGGGTCCTCTGAGGAACTGGAGGCTGGGGTGGAGCAACCCAGGGCCACTAGCCATGCTAGGGTGTTTTCATTACTTTAAATCCAGTGTTCAGCATGGTGAGTGGGGCCGACTTGGTCTTGCTTTTTGAAATGACCTGAACTGTGGTGGATAAACATGGTCCTTCCCGAGCTTGGCCCTCTGTCTGGCCCCAGAAGCAGCTGCCTCTGTACTGGAATGTTCCTGAAAGGCCGTGTGATCAAGGCTTGGTCACCAGTGTTAAAGTGTCAAAACTCTGAACTTTTGAAGTTTTGGACCTGACAGGAAGTGATGTAACCTTTAAGGAGGCGGGGCCTTAATGGAAGGAAGTTCGGGCTCCTGATGTGTGTTCTTAGAGGAAATACTGGATCTGCAGGCCCTTCTTACTCTCTTTGCTTCCTGGCTCCCACGAGTAAGCAGTTTCTCCAGCACGTGTTCCCGCCCTGATGGGCCCCGTTATCACAGACCCAAAGCAATGGGGCCAAGTGACTGTGGGTTGGAACCTCCAAAGCCGTGAGCCGTGATAAACCTTTCTTCCTTGTAGCTTGACTCTCTCAGGCATTTTGTCACAGTAACGGAACGCTGACTGACCCAATCTGTAATATCACGGCCCAGACCCTGCCGCACAGGCCTCACAGAGGTTGACTCCCTCCACCCCATGCTGGCATTTCATAAACATTTAAATTCTGAATACCACACATTATTCAGCTGTAGAGACAGACTCTGTGACTATTGTTTCCTAAAATCCCAAGCTAGAAATACTACTTATTCAAGGCCAGCCATATGGAGCGTAGATCCTGGGCTGGAGATTTCTGCTACTCATCCTCCTCACCACCGAGGAATCAATCCATACACAGACACACCCCAACTTCCTCAACTAGGTATCCTTAGATACCCTCTTCTTCCTCCCCTTCAGTCTCACCCAACTAGCCCACAGTCCCCAAGGAGCCATTAGATGTCAGATCTAGGTGTGGGACCCCTCCATTTGTATCCTAAGCCTTGGAAGGAAGTGATGGAACATGGCACCCCACCTGCTCTGGAGGTTGAGTCCTGAGCCACAAAAGAACCATGTCCACAAGTAACAGAAGTGTCTTGCGAGATGGGGGTGATGTGGCTGAGCTCAGGTAACAGGCTGCTGCGGGTGTGAGGGAGTCGTGGAACTATTCTACAACAATCCAATGGGGTCTGTTTCCGGAATCTTCCAGAAGAGTGCAGGACCGTTGCTTTCAGGGTGGCATGAAGCTGGCTCTCTTTAGCATTGTTGGTTGGGCTGCTACTGCTGCACGCACTCTGAAAATGCCTCTGGTTGGTGGCATTTATCAAGTTGAATGCTTTCTAGTCCCCAAACGTGTGATGAATTTTCAGTGTGGATTGTGTTGACATTTCACCCTGTAAATGCAGTGGTGGGTCTGATTGGGAAGATGTGCTGTGAGGCTGTGAGGGGGTGTGTGTGTGTGTGTGTGTGTGTGTGTGTGTGTGTGTGTGTGTGTGTATGTGTGTTTGGAGTGGGGGTGGGGGACACTTAGGAACTTGCATAGAGAAAAAGCAAGCCTGTCTATTTCATGTCACCTTCCTGGCTTCTTGAGGTGGCCAAGAGAGTGGTGATAGGTGGGTCCTAGACCGGGTTGTCTTGTGCATAGATCTTATGGATACCTAGGTCATTCTCTTCTAGCCTATTCCTGTGTCCTGGACACTCAGATCCAGCCTTGTCTCATGAGTCAGGACATTCGGCTGTACAGCTGCCCGGATACACGCTGCTGTCCAGCCTTCTCAGCTGACAGGGTGTCTGCCATGTGCCAGCCACCAGCCTGTCCAAAGCAATTCGAGTCCTGATCAGCGCTGTGGCCTCACCCTGACACTGCCTCCCCTCTCCCCACCTGTATTAATTGTTTTTGTATCAATCACTGTGACCAACTTAAGAGGGAGGTTTCGTTCGGGCTCACGTTCCTGAGCCAGAACAGCGGCTTGGCCCGTGTGTTTGAGCAAAGCATCATGGGGTGGGAACATCCACAGGGAGCAAGACTGTTCACATCACAGCGAGCCGGAAGTAGAGAGAAGGGAAGGCCAGCATTCCCTCAGCAGGCTTTGTTCTTTCCTGCCTTGTAGTCTGCTCGGGCTCTGGTCTGTGGTAGGTTATACTCTCAGTTAATGATCTCTGGAAACACACCCAGAGGTGCGCCTTGCTAGTCTAGGTGGTTCTAAATCCAGTCACGTTGACAATCAAGATTAAGCATCATGTCACTCATTTGAGGAAGAGTTGGCAAAAAATAAAAAATTTAAAAAAAAAAAAAGAAATGTGTTGCAGCCAGCTCGCTGCCCTCCCAGGCTGTGGGCACATCCTCTCGGGACATCTGTAATGCTGATTGTATTTCTACCAGCTTCCTAAGCTTTATGTGGCTGCCCCATGAGAAGTGATTTTATCCTCATATGTTTCGGGCGAAGATACAGTGTTTGTTTGTTGGTTGGTTGGTTGTAGAATGTTACTTTAAGGTGTGTTATCTTTGTTTATGTTGCATTGATTTAACTCTATGAAGCTGTGTGACTCGACTGTGCCTGTCTAAAACACCTGATTGGTCTAATAAAGAGCTGAACGGCCAATAACAAGGCAGGAGAAAGGATGGGTGGGGCTGGCAGGCAGAGAGAATATATAAGAGAAATCTGGGAGGAGAAAAGAAGTAGCCAGAGGAGGAGGAGGACTCTAGGGGCTAGCCACCCAGCTAGACAGCAAACCACTGAGTAAGAGTAAGATTTACAGAAGTAAGAGAACGGGAAAAGCCCAGAGGCAAAAGGTAGATGATATAATTAAAGTTAAGGAAAGCTGGCAAGAAATAAACCAAGCTAAGGCTGGGCATTCCTAATTAAGAATAAGCCTCCATGAGTGATTTATTTGGGAGCTGGGTAGTGGGCCCTTCAAAAGAGCAAAAACAAACAAAATGGCTGGTTGGTTGGTTGGTTTCGAGACAGGGTTTCTCTGTGCAGCCCTGGCTGTCCTGGAACTCCCTCTGTAGACCAGGCTATCCTTGAATTTACAGAGATCCACCCGCCTGTGTCTCCTGAGCACTAGGATTAAAGTGTGTGCTACCACTGCCCGGTGATTCAATTTCTTAAACGAAGGTCACCTATCTGCTATCAAGCAGGGCTGTGGCTCTCTCTCCTCTGCCACCTGCCCTCCACCTTGACATGATTAGGCCTGCCCTTTGTCTGTGCCCACGGGGGCTGCACTGTAGACAGAATAGTGAGGTTGCAAAGAACAGCCACACACTGTCTCTGGTTCAGTGACAATCTCCCCTGTGCTCTTTAAGGCTGGCGGGAGGCAGACCTGTATCTGGTGACAGACAGGCAGTGAGGGTAAAAATAAGAATCATGTGCACCTGCCCTGGGGAAGAGCCCTGCGCAGCTTCTGCATAGCACAGTTGGTTGGTGTCGTTTGATTCTGTCTCCTCCCCACTCCCTCTCTTTTGGTAAGAATACTGAGCCTCTGTGTGTGTTTCTAACTTGCTCAGAGATTCCTGAGGTTGGTGGCAAAGCCTTCTGGAAATGAGACTATCTTAGGTGGCATGTCTGCTGGTCATGTGCGTGTCTCTGGCTGGCTCAGTCATGGCCATGTGTCTCTCTGGCCCTCAACCGTCTGCTGCTTGGGTGCCATGTCTGTTGGTCATGTGCATGTCTCTGGCTGGCCAAGCTACCTGCAGAAGATGTCTTTGACCTGCAAGTGGAGCTCCTGCCGAGAGCTCCGGGGCAGCAGCTTTGGAGCTGTCTTTGGGTGGGCTTTCCCGTGTTACATCTGGGGGTCATCCCTGCTCCTGTAACCCCTCACACACATTGCTGTTGGTAACCCCAATAAAAACTCAACAGTTTACCCAGCTGTACTTTGGCACAACCATTAACTTGGTCTATTGTGGAGTCCCTTTCTAGGGTGAGTAAACATGTGTTGCGTCTCCCCAGGAAGAGCCTCTCACATGGCCAACGCAGGTCTGGAGCAGGAATTGTGCATAAGTTACCATCTGGGCTTTGGGGATGAACCTTTCTATTGCCATGAGCAGAGGGACAATTCACTCGTTGCGGGGGGCTGGCTGATGAATCTTGGTTCCCTAAATGAATTTTGCTTTTGGTCAGTTCCCACGAACCCTGAACATACTCTTGTTTCTATAGACCCTTCTTTTAGGTCTTCAAGCAGCTCAGGAAACATGGGGCAGGGTCTCCTCAGAGGCTTGTCATGCTGGCTAGGGGTAGGGATGGTCCTGGTCCTGTGGGCTTTCACCCCACCCCTACCCCAGGGTGTTCAGGTGGCACTTTCCATACCTATTAATTCTCTTTCAAATTGAAGGGGAAAAAAATAGGAAAAAAAAAATCCCAGAGGCTCTGAAAGGCTTTTATGGGCTCTTGGCAATTAGGAAGCCTGAGCTGTGTGGGAAGTGGAGGGAGCTTTGGGGACAGGTTACTCCAGGAAGCAAAGTTGCAGGTGGAATTTTCCATGACACTCAGCTCAGCTTATAGTGGGATGTGTTGATGGGAGGGGTGTCCCCTGGGGACAAGTTCTCTGAAGGCGTCCCAGGGGTGTGAGGATGATACCCTCGCCCCCAAGGGAGAAAGACTGGTGTCCAGCCCTTGTGGCTTTCTGTCTCACAATGATCCCCAAGCCACTCACATATGCCAGGTCCTTTTCGGGGAGCCAGCCCCCATTGTAACAGGGAACTGTCTTTAAGCCCCACTCCCTTACTGGTGGGGTGGAAGTGATTAGCCACACACCTGATACTGCAGAGCTAGTGAGGGTCTACTGTGTGCAACGTGCCAAACAGGAAGGAACGGAGTGGAAGCCATGAAGCCACAGGTCCCCTTTCCAGACAATTTCAGCCTACTCTTGTTCTCTGAACTAAAATGGAGTCCTGGGGACTAGCATCAGGTCTGCAGGGATGAGGTCACCAAGAGGCAATGTTGAGATGAGCTCAGTGCTGGAGAATGCCAGTTCCCCTCCTGTGACCTGGGCCTTCAGCCCCTTAGGTCCCTGGACCTGGGAGCACGGGCCTGTCTCCTAGGAAGCCCCTCCTTCCCAGTACCTCAGAACATCTGCTTCCCACAGGCTGAGAGTCCAATGGGTTCCATAAGTTGAGGGACAAACTTCTCCAGATCCTGAGGAACATTCCTTTCCCAGACTCTACAGCAGCCGTCACAACCCCTTTGGGGGGGTCACACATCAGATATCCTGCATATCAGATGTTTACATTATGATTCATAACCATAGCAAAATTGCAGTTATGGAGTAGCAACGGGATAGTTTTATGGATGGGGGGTCACCATAACACGAGGAGCTGTATTAAAGGGTCGCAGCATTAGGAAGGCTGAGAACCACTGGCCTGGAGCTACAGCCAAGACAGTCTAGGGCAGTGACTTACAGACGTCACCAGCCAACATCGTGTTCCTCTTAGTGCATGGCAGCAAAGCCCCTGTCACCGATGATCAGGAGGAGACTGGCAGACGCAGGTGCCCTCGGCTCTGCTTGGTGGCAGAGGGGTGGGGGAACGGGAGACATGGGTCTGCTGGCCACAGCAGACAGCTCACGGGCACTAAGGTGCTTGGAGAAGGGCTGGAATTTGGGTGAGGTCAGCTGACAGACCACAGTGGCTGGAAAGGATGGGCAACTCTGAGTCCCCTCACGGCCACGAGAGGGGAAGCCTGGGTAACTTTGTAGACCCAGAGTTCCTGACCCTGCTCCCTTGGTCAGTCCCCTAACCAACACCCCCACTCTGCCCCTCACCAATCTCTTTGCTTCTTGTTAAATGTTTCTTCTTGGTGGCACAAAGGGTTCTTTTTTTTTTCTTTAATTTTAAAATTTCATTTTATACATATGGGTGGTTTGTCTTCATGTATGTCTACACTCCATGTGTGTGCCTGGCACCCACAGAGGCCATCAGACGGCATCAGGCTCCTGGGAACTGGAGTCACAGATGGTTGTGAGCCCTGGGTGGATGCTGGGAATCGAACCTGTGTGCTATGCAAGAGCAGCCAGTGCCCTTAACCCCTGGGCTCTCTCCCCACACATACCCTCATCCCCTGCCAAGTTGCTTTTGTTCAGAGTGTGTTATCACAGCAACGGAATAAAACCAGAACAGGCAGATTTTATGTGAGCCATGGCCTGGTTACATAGGTCCCTCTCAGTGCCTCAGCATCCCCAAATGCGAGCGAGAAGGTTTTGGCAGAGACAACTAAGTCTTCTGCCAGCTTTGGACACCTTCCTAGTGAAATTGATGCCTCTCTGATGGATGGCCAGACGGACAGCAGAAAGAAGATGGACCAGCGGCCCCCAGCCAGGATCCCAGGTCAGCTAAGGAGTCCCTTTTTGCACTCCTGGTTCCCACCCTCAGCCCCCCACTCTAAACCTACATGCCCCTTTCTGAAATACCTCTCGGATGCCCCTCCCTCTTCTCCAGAGGTAGACAAAAGAAAAGCAACTGCCCCCAAGAAACTGCGTTTGACCTTCACTAAAATTAGGTTCCAAGTCCCAAGGGGCAAGAGGAAAATGAGAAAACAAATTGAGGGCGTTGGAGGATGTTAAAAATATGTGTCTGTATTAACGGAGGCGGTGGGAATGAGGACTCCGTAGGCCAGTGAAGCCCCCATGTGACTGCCATCCTGTGAGGGAATCAGTGCGTTCCGCCAGACTCTCAGGGAAACTGAGGCGCTCGTGGAAGACTGTCAAGCCCCCCGCCCCCCACGAGGCCCTCACACAGAGCAATCTGAAAGCTGGTCATAGGCAGGAGCTCCCTCTGGGCCCCACCTCTCCTGACCTGGAAGGAACTTGGCGTCAAGGGGCACTCAGGGGCTGCCGTGAGCCTCGGGGAAGCAATCATTGCGTTTATTACAGGACCGGGCACATCCCAGCTGTGTGATAAGCCTTGGTTATTATTTTCATTATTAATATTGATCACCGGTGTGGAGTGACGTTAGAGTGGGATTTGGAGAGAATTACTTCTCCCCAAGTGATGGGGTATGGAGAGAAGCATGGGGCTGTTCTGACTAGGAGAGTTGGGGAGGGGGTAAGTTGGGGGAGATGTTAGGGAGGGGTTGAGGTGAGGGCAAAAGAGGCAGACAAGTGTCTATGCCGTGGTGGCTGAGCAGGACTTTATTGAGCACTGTAAGGGGCCGGCCCTGGGCAGACATGTCACTCTCCACTAACCAGCCACCAGCCCATGGCTTCTCAGAGGACTTTTGTGTATAGGACCTTTATTAGAGCCAAGATCTGCCTCCACCTCTGACCCCCTGCCCCTGTGTGACTCTTCTAATGAGTGTGTGGCATGGGCAGGGCAGAGTGTAGTTTCAGATTAGGGTCACTGGTCGCCCAGGCTGCGAGGAGGAAGCAGAGGCCACAGCCGAAGCCCCATCTTAAAACCCAGGTGCCACCTCCAGCCCCCTTCACTGTCCCCACCCCACAGCCCATCACCGAGGCTGACTTCCCGTGAGTGAGTTGCCTGATTCTTCAGAGCTTCTTAGGAGGCTTCATCAGGGAGCAGCTACCTGCAGAGGCGTGACTGGAGAACGGCTCTTGGCTGGGGAAGGAAGACCCGAGCACACAGATTTCAGAAGGGCACTTGTGGGGTGGAGCAGTGTTGGAAGAAGGGGTCCACATAGAGCTGGCCAGGCCAGCTAATCAACCCTGGCAGTCAGCGGGGTGACAGATGTCACGGTCAGATTGCCCTTACAGCCCGTAATGTCTTTTTATATAGTCTATTTGCAAACCCTTTATTAAATGCAAGATTGGGGAATGTTCTCTCCCATTATGTGAGCTGTCTTCTCTTTCTCTTTTTCCTTCTTCTTTCTTTCTTTCTTTCTTTCTTTCTTTCTTTCTTTCTTTCTTTCTTTCTTTCTTTCTTTCTTTCTTTCTTTCTTTCAAGGCAGGGTCTCTCTGCCTGTCTGTTCCCGACTGTCCTGGAACTCACTATGTAGACCAGGCTGGCCTCGAACTCACAGAGATCCTCCTGCTTCTGCCTCCTGAGTAATGGGATTAAAGGCGTGCGCCACCATGCCCTGCTAGTCTTGGTGGCACCCTCCAAAGCATAAATGATAGTAATTCTGCTTAATTCTAATTCATTACTTATTAATTGTCATTTGTGATTTAATGCCATATTAAAAAAACAACACTATTGTCTAACCCAGGGGCCATGAGGTTTTATGTCTGTGTGTTATTTTCCTTCCTTCTTTTTCTCTCAGTGAGTAGTGATCCCCTCAAGTACAAGGCTGAATAGAAGACATAATCCAGACATCCTTCTCTTGTTCCTAATAATAGGGAAAGAGCTTCCCATTTTTCACTATTAAGGATGGTGCTGGCTGTGAGTTTTTCACAGGCATCCCTGTCAGGGTGAGAAAGTGCCTTTTTCTGTTCCTTCTTTCGCTGAGTGTTCCGTGAAGGAGCATTTAATTGTCTTAAGTGTTTATGTGTCTGTGGGGACCATCTCGTGTCTTTTGTCCTTGATTCTCTAATTGTGACATAGTCTACTGAGTGGCTTCAGATGTTGAGCCAACCTTGTTTTCCAGAGATAAGATGGCATTTGCTGTGGTGTCTCAACCCTTTTAATATTTCTGGGTTCTATTTGTGGTTTGGGGGATCTTGTATCAACATCCACAGGGGATGTTGATCTACAGTTTACTTCTCGTATGATGTCTTTGTTGGTATCGAGGTAACAAAGCATGGGCTCTCTGCTCACGTGCTGAGGGACATACCAAGGGTCTAGCTGTGAGGTCTGTGTGTACACATGTGTGTGCATGCACAAGTACGGACGTGAGGTGGCAGGAGGAGGTGCTTGTTGGTTGATCTGTGTCAGAGAGACCGAAAACCTAGGTGGCCATTTGATTTGTTTTCTGTGTGAGCTCTCTCCTTGTATATTATCTGGATACATCTCTTTTTGGATGAACCCGTCTTCCCAGAAAAAGATTCCTCACACCTCTTGCTTGGGATATTTGTTCTGCTGGAGAGGGCTGGAGTGGGCAGAGGCATCTGCAGGTCTGGGTGAGACCTTTGCTTAGACCTCTCAGGCGTTATCCCTGTCTCTCTGCCATGCCTGGAAGCTCCAATCCCGGAGGCTCCCAGAATCTCTGGTAAATGACCCTGTTGTCACCTTCTGGGAGCAACGTCGGGCGTATGTGGGAAGAGGTTTTGGGGACCAGGGCTGGCTGGATTCTGGTCAGGTGAGATGGCTGACTGGGTAAGGGTGTTTAGTTTAACAACCTGACTTCGATCCCACATGGCGAAAGGAGAGAACCAAATTCAGCAAGTTGTCCTCAGACCCACACACAAAATACATAAACGAATGTAAAAAACATTTTAAAGTAAGCCTATACTATAATTTCCTTCTGGTCTCCCAGCCCCTGCTCTTTGTCCGCTGCCTTCTGTGGGGCTCTGGACTTCCAAGGCACACCTTTTAACTCCTTCATTGCTTTCTTTTTAGTTTTTTTTCCGAGACAGGGTTTCTCTGTGTAGCTTTGCACCTTTCCTGGATCTCACTCTGTAGCCCAGGCTGGCCTCGAACTCACAGAGATCTACCTGGCTCTGCCTCCCGAGTGCTGGGATTAAAGGCGTGCGACACCACCGCCTGGCTTATCTTTCCATTTTTAAGTTGATTTCATCAGGCGTTGTGCTTACTAAGAGGCAAAAGTGTAACACAAATTGCTAAACAGTCTTATTAATAAAAAACCCAGAGCCAGATATTGGGGTGAAAGCTGAAAGGTCAGGGGAATAGAACAAGCCAGCCACAAGTTCTTACTGCTAGGAGATCCTTAGCCCAAGAGAGCTACTTCCTGTATACTCACGTGCTGTGGATATTGCTCTGTATGCTGTGACTGTGTTGCTCTGATTGGTTGATAAATAAAATGCTGATTGGCCAGGAGCCAGGCAGGAAGTATAGGTGGGATAAGCAAACAAGGAGAATTGTGGGAAGTGAAAGGCTGAGTCAGGAGACGCCAGCCCACTGTCCAGGGAGCAGCATGTAATGGCACACAGGTAAAGCCATGGAAAACGTGGCGACATGTAGATGAACCGAAATGGGCTGAGTTTAAGTGTAAGAGCTAGTCTGTAGTTAGCCCGAGCTAATGGCTGAGCAGTTTCAATTAATATAAGCCTCTGTGTGTTTACATTGGGGACAAGAGTGGGAGAGATTTGTCCCAACGGCCAGCAGGCTGGGACACAGAAAAGCTCTGACTGCACTCACACCTATATACCTTTCTCTGCCCTGCCATCTTACTTCCTCTCTCCACCTGGCTACATCACTTCCTCTTTCCATCCAGCTCTATCACTTCCTGTCTGTCTGTACAGACCTCCAGACTTCTATGGTTAACTAGTGCTGGGATTAAAGGTGTGTGTCAGCATGCCTGGTTCTGTTCCCAGTGTGGCCTTGAACTCACAGAGATCCAGATGGATCTCTGCCTCCCGAATACTAGGATTAAAGCATGTGCTGCTGCCACTGCCTGACCTCTATGTTTAATACAGTGGCTGGCTTTGTCCTCTGATTCCCCAGGCAAGCTTTATTTGTTAGAGCACAAATAAAATATCACCACACCAACCTCAACTGGAGATTTGAATTCAAATGTTCATCACTAAATCACCAAGGACCCTCCCAGACACCTGTCGGGAATTCTGTGATTGGTCTGTGATTGATGACAGAAGGCTGGCTAGATTGGCATGCTGGCCCAGAGCAACACAGGGAAGTGAGTTCCCAAGCATGATGTGACTCCGAGAGCCAGAGGCCTTGGAGAGCCAGACGGGGTCTGGCTGTTCATCCTTTGAAGACACCCACCCCTCCTTTGGTGAGCAGGAAACCAGTGTGAGATGAGGAGAAAGGGATGCTGGGAATATGCACTCAGAAGGCCTTGTCCCCAGCACAGCCAGCCCTGTCCTGGCATCCAAGAGGAGATGCCATGACTGTGTGCCAGCTTCCAGCTTCTAGCACCTTCCAACCAGTGATTTCATCAGACTGTGTTCTCACCACCACAGGCTTTAATCCAGCACACCTTAGGCTCACACTGCAAACAGGGTCACCACACTGAGCATACGCCTCAGGGTTTACTGTAGGATCCAAGTCTACTGGGCCATAGGGCAGAATGCCGGGCTACCCTCAGCAGTAGAGAGAGCAGCCAGGCACAGCCCTGGCTCACAGATGTCCTCTGTGGACACAGCTTTTCTTGGGAGGAAGTTCGGACCAGGCCCAGGGCAGAGGCATTCCTATTTTCTCAGCTAGGTCACCTACACAGCAGGCCACTGGGGACAGAAAGTCGATGAGACAGATAGATGGCCCAGATTCCAGGATCCTGAAGAAACCCGAAGTCCCGGGAAACACCAAATGACAGGTCAGTGGGTATCCCCAAATGGAAGGGGATACTCCTCTTTAGTTTCCTAACTCTGACAGCTCTATATGCGGGACTCTGGCCAGAACATCAATCGGGTGGTTTTCGTGTGCCAAGTGCTTTGCTGAGTAGAAGCTTTCAACTAGACTCTTTGATGTGTTAATAATCCTTGCCAGGGCCCCTGCTTCATGCCAGGATCCACTTCCGGAAGAGATGAAAACTAGCAGACAGTAAACCAGACATCAGCCTGTGGCTTCGACACTCCCACTCCAGTGTGTGTGTGTGGGGGACGACTCGCGAGTAAATAAACAGCATGGTGGTGCGCAGGCAGGAGGATCTCTGTGAGTTCAAGGTCAGCATGGTCTACACAGCAGGTTCTAGATCAGCCGGAGCTACATAGTGAGTCTCTCTCTCTTTCTTTCTTTCTTTCTTTCTTTCTTTCTTTCTTTCTTTCTTTCTTTCTTTCTTTCTTTCATCCTTCCATTCTTTCCTTCCCTTTCTTTCTTTCTTTCCTTCTTTCAGAATAAATACACACACGAATGTGTAACATGCCAGGTGGTAAAGGGTTAAACAGAAAGTAATACAAGGCGAGGGAGCCTCTAAGCAACACCTTATGGAAGGTACCCCGTGTTGAAGGAACAGTATATGCAAAGGCCCTGGGGGTTTGTGGCACAGCAAGGTGACAGACCTATGAGAAAGAAGGTTCTCTGTGGTGAATAGAGTCAGAGCAGGGGCCACATGGTGTCGGATCTCATGGGCCACCATGGAGTTTGATGAGAGTGAGATGGGATCCGAGGAAGATCCGTGGAAGATCCATGGCATAGGACAACATCCCTGCCTTTGTGAGAAGGCTCATGCTGGGTCCTTGGATGCTGTAGGCTTTGGTTCTCACAATACTCCTGCCTGTACATCGTGGGTAGCGAATGTGCTCCAAAGGTGCCTTGCCTGCTCTTCCGTCTTGCTGGGATCCAGAGCCTGGCACGGATGAAGGGTGAGGACATGTGAGGACATAGGAGCTGCCAGTGCCATTGGCAGTGTGTGTCTGTGGGGCGATGGGAAACTTATCTGGAACATATTCTTTTGAATGATAAAAATGCCACTGTCCACTCTAAGCACAGGGTGACCACCCCGGACACCAGTCAGGATCTGGAGCTCCCCGTCAGAGGGTATCCCTCTTTCTGCCTCCGCAACCCTGAGCTCCGTCTGCAAATGAGAATCCCAACACTGCTATTTGCTCTCTGGGGGTCTGCAAGGGCCACAGGAGACAGCGGCTTAACACACACCGGCCACTGCTCACTGACATTCCCAAAATGGAGTGTGTTACAGAGGCTTAGAGAAACATGATGGTCACTCCCCCAGAGCGACTCAACTCTCGCGCCTGTATCACCTCAGGATCAGAGAAGAGGCCCCAGAGGAGCAGCCCCTGAGCCACACCCTGGGAACCCCTTCCTGGAACTCGTCTGCGGTGGGGCAAGAGGAGGAAAACTGAAAGAGTAGAAATTGCTCCAGTGTGGCTTTGGAGACGGTGTGGCTCCTGGGGGTATGAGTCAGTGACTCTTGACAGTGTGGCTGTGATGTGTGGATCGTGATCAAAGGAGGTGGGACCAGCGGTGTAAGATCTTCAGGCTCCAGACCCAGATCCCTGGCTACTACCACACTGGACATCCCCTGCCTGGGCTATGTAGACAGTAGCCTGGCAGGGACTAGCATTTGTTCTGGTCTAAGAAGGCAGAGCCCCTACTGGCAGGCATGCACACACACACACACACACACACACACACATACATACACCCCTCATACATACAAACCATACCCCCACCCACATATGCATTTATACCACGTATGCCAAGCTACCTTGCAAAGCCCAGAAAGCCTTCATGGGGACCGAGGGAGCCAGCAGTAGCTGGCTACACAGCCCCCAGCCCATCCTTCCAGCTCTTTATAGCTCTTGGGGCTAAAAAAAAGTGGCTAATGCGTTCAGGGCTCTCCTCATCTGCCCTGACTGGGTCTCATCTGACTGAAGTTGGCACTGGCCCCACCAGTAAAGAAAGAAGGGCCAATGCAGTTGCCTGTAGAGGATTTTGGCCAGCTAGGCTGCAAGAGTGGGAGGCACTCTGTCCCCGGTCTGTCCCTCCAGAGGATAGTACATCTATGACAGTGGGTTTGGGAGCAGGACCAGGCGGGTGGTACCAGAGACAAGAAAACAATCTATAGTTACCTACTCTGAATCCAGGCCACCCCTGGGGTCAGAGGAGGCAGGGACCCTTGGGGACAGGGTGTCTACATGGGGGATTCCGGGAATTTCCTATTTCTAATGTCCCTTGTGCCAGGCAAGACCGCGAATGGAGGGGTTCAGCGGAGATGCAGCCCTGGCCGCCATTGAGGGGAAGCAGTGGGGCCCTGGGCTTAGATGCTGCAAGAGAATGCCTCTTACAGAGTGTTGGAGTCCAGAGCTGGTGGATAGCAACCCCTGAGACCACAGACATCCTAAAGGCTTCTGAACCTCGGGTCTTGGAAATGACCTCGTGCTTATGAGCAGCTGTGCCTGGGGCAGCCTGTTCACATCTTCCAGCCCATCTAAATCCCTGTCTGCTCCGTCCCTGCTTTCTGGTTTTTATCTCTCAGCTACCAATAATATATAACCATCTTGTTCATATGTCTGTCCCTTCGTGCACAGTGCTCCAAATATCACAGACCCCCCAGAAAACATCTGTGGGAACAAACCAAGCTGTGAGGAGCCTCTGGCCACCTGCCGACTGGGAGGGAAAATCAGGAGTGCTTGTCTGCTCCCCATCTTTATTACTGGGGGGGGGTCCTCTGGGAAAGAGCCCCAGAGTCACAAGAGGGTGGGGCTGAGGACAGATTTGGGGGCAATAACCGTCTAGTCCTAATGTTAGAAGCTGAAGGCTGAGCCAGAACGTGGTCTGGGTTGCCAGGGGGGAAGTGTCAACCTGTAATAGAGAGTTCAGGCTCCAGAGGGTAGGTAGGGTTTGAGGTGAGTTCCCAAGTTGGCAGGGATGTAGGTGGCCCCAAAGTGCAGATGGGTGCTGACACCTGCTGCAGTCCCAGCAGAGTGGTTGGGCTAGCCTGGGATTGAGGAAGTTGAACGACTGAATGATACAGTGGTCTTGGCCCCAATGCCTGCCTCGCCTTCTCTGCCCTCCTCAAGGCAGGATCTGCTGTTCCTGCCCCTGTGGGGTTTGCCCAGCCTCACCACACCTTTCCTGAGGCCAGAGGGCCTCTGGTATGCGGCCACACACTCTGGGAGCTGTGTTCAGAGCCCCTCACACTTGGCTCTGCAGATGGGCCCTCGGAGCCTTACTATGGAGATGCACAGGCACCCAGCATCTAGCCAGCTCCCCCAAACATCTTCCAGACTGGCTGATAAAGCTTCGCTTGCCAAGAAAGACATCCCAGGGTCCAACACAGCCACTGCCAGAGGACTGCTACAGAAAGTGAGCGTAGGGAGGACTTTGTAATGGTGGGAAAGCGGGCACCAGGGCTGCCAGGGGCTCTGGAGGGAAGACTGCAGGTGCCTGCCCTCCTTCAGGCCCGTGCCCCCCACCCCACACCCCCACACTGTGAACACCAGGCTCAACACCCTCTGAAGGCATTTGCTTCCTGTAAAAGCTGCTCTTCCCACCAGCAACATCAGACAGGGAACATATTAGTTATTTTCATCATTGTGCTGACGGAATAGCCTATAAAAGCAACTTAAGGAAGGGGGGAGGGGGAGGAAGGGGAAATCTGGCTCACAGTTTGAGGCTCACAGTCTGTCACTGCAGCAGGAGCAAGAGGCAGCTGGTGACATATCATTCAAAAGCAGAGAGAGATGGATACTGGTACTCAATTCATTGCGTTTTCATTTAGTCTGGGACCCCAGGCCTATGAACTAGCGCTGCTCACATTTAATGAGGTTCTGAACCCAGCGTAGATAATCCCTTACAGACACACCCCGCGGTTTATCTTAGATGATTCTAGATTCTGTTGAGTTGACAGTCAATAGTAACCCTCCCAGAGAAGGCCAGGCCTGCCGGAGGCTTCGGAGTGACAGGACGCCTGTAACTGAGTATGGAGATTCGTTCAGTCCGCAGTCACCGTGGGTGACACCTGCAAGGTCAAGAGCAGCTGGTGGACTGACGCTAAGCCCTGTGAGCACCACAGCATCACCTCCCCACTTTCCCACGGCTCGATCCCTCCCATGTGACAGCTGCACGGTCCCCTGGCCATCCCTTTGTGATGTCCTGCTGGGGCCTCCTTCACTTTGGTAGGTACCTACCGCATCTTGTGAGTAGAATCTCGACCAAAAATACCCAAGTCACAGTGGAAACAAAGTATCTAATGACCTGCCACATACCTAAAGCCCTATATGGAAACAAAGTATCTAATGACCTGCCACATACCTAAAGCCCTATATAGAAACAAAGTATCTAATGACCTGCCACATACCTAAAGCCCTATATAGAAACAAAGTATCTAATGACCTGCCACATACCTAAAGCCCTATATAGAAACAAAGTATCTAATGACCTGCCACATACCTAAAGCCCTATATGGAAACAAAGTATCTAATGACCTACCACACACCTAAAGCCCTAATGTCACTGTGCCTCCACATCCCAGGATGGCTCCGTAGAGAGTGGAGGAGGAAACAGAAGAAGCCTGCCAACCTGTGGTCTGAACTGCCAACCAGGAGGTGGCATGGTGAGCCAGCCTGCCCTAGAGCCTTCCCTGATGTCACCCCTCCCCCATGCCAGTGCTTACTCCCGCCCAGCAGGCGCTGGCACCAGCAGGTGAACTTCCTCATGGCTGCTAGTGGACACAGCCCATCAGTTGTAAAGGACTCACTGACCCTCCACAGCCTGCTAAAGACTCTGGATTATTCGCTCCAAGATGGATTCCAAGTGCTTTTGGCCTCCTGCTAGCTGGCCCTGACTTCTCTGTGAACTGGAAACCTTGTCACGATGCTGACTGAGCTCCCCCAGTGTGGGCGATGCTGGCAGCCGCTGCCCTGCCAGATCACTGATTACATGATCGGTCACAGTTTGCAGTGGGGAATGATTAGTCTCTTTTGAGAGCGGGGCTGGCCGTTCTGGGAATTCTCTTGGCTCCTAAACGAGGAGCAGCTGCTCCATATTAGAGACTCATGGTCACTAAAGTGTTCGTTCGGCCTTCGCATCTGCAAGACCTGGGTTTTCCCATCCTCTGGTACCTCTAGACTCCCTAGGAGCTCCCATGGCACGGAGGGCTACCCCTTCCTCTGGGACTACTTTCCACTCACGTGCTGACAAAATGCTTTTGAGAATGTCTTAGGGGGACATGAAGGAGGTGTTCTTGATTATGAAAAGGAGTCTAAAGTGCCCAACAGAAAGGCACTGGACTCTGAGACCCTCTCTCTTCCCCTCAAGGCCAGCCTTCATCGCGTCCTACCCACCACCCGTGCTGATTTCCCTGGCGGGGGGGGGGGGGGGGGGGGCTGTGCTGCGGGGGTGACCTTTGACCCTTAGCTTCCCAGTGCTGGAGGCAGGCAGGAAGGGGCTTCTGTTTCTTTAGGAGAAATACCTACTTTCCATCCTGCAAGAGGGGAAGACCTAGCAAGCTGTTTGCATAGGGGCCTCAGGAACGGACACCGTAGACAGGAGTCTGATATGCTTGTAGCCCAAGTCTGCAAATTCATATGATGTTAAATTGAACCAAACCGAACTGATAAATTCAAGCAACAAACAAAGAGTTTCTTGTTCAATGTCTCCTGGACATGCATCTCAGGATCTGCTAAAGAAACCAGCATCCTGGGACCAAGAGACTCCCCAGGACACCAGATTTTCATGCTAACACCCCGGACTAAGAGCAATAGTGTCACACAGGAGAGGTTTGGGTCTCTTTGTCCTGATGGAGTTCCCATCACAGGAAGAGTGCAAGCGTGGCCTCCCAGGGGCCCCATCCCCCCACCCCGCAGGTCCCCAGGGCCTCTCCTGCTGTGACTAAGGAGCCATTCACAAGTGGCCTAGGTGGAAGGTGCACCCCATGCCACACTGTGGATTCAGGAAGAAATTAGAGTTTTAATTGCTAGTTGGCTCAGTAATTCCTGTTTTTTTCTTCCTCCTCTCTATTCTTTTCTTCCTTCCTTCATCTTTTCTTTTTCTTTTTCTTTTTTTTTTCAATAGTAGGAATTGAATGCAAGGCTTCACACATGCCAGATAAAAGCTCTGCCACACATCCCCAAGCTTTCTTCATAAAAAAACAAACAAACAAACAAACAAACAAAAAACCACAAAACCAGGACCTTGTTGCATAGTCTAATTGGCCTTGAACTCTCTATGTGACCCATGTTGGCCTTGAACTTATGACCGACCTGCCTCTGCTTCCCTCAGTCTGCAATTACAAGCAGGTCCCATCTTTCCCGGCTAGAATTTTCTATTTTTTTAGACCATCACAACAAGCAAATTTATCAGTCCGTATGCTTGTGCCCTGAACTGCAAAGTCACACAAGCTTGTGACTCACAGCACACCCACATGGCTCATAGATTCCCAACCAAAGGGTCTTGGACGCTGCCTAGTGAGTTCAGAAATCACACCAACTATTTTAAGTACTGGGCTTATTGAGGGTCTGGCATCTGCCTAGGGCTCTAGAATCTTCCTGACTGGGGACATACCGAGTCATCTATAGCATAGGTGGAAGGCTAGGGCCAGGCACACAGACCCTAAGAACTCAATACAGACCCGTCACCTGCTTCTCTCTGCCCTGTGGCCTCAAGGGCACACCTCAGGTTTTCTCCCTCAAGCCTTGCCTCACACCTACAGCTATGTTCTTTGAGTTCCAACCTCTTTCAGGGGGTGGGGAAGCAGGCCATGGGGAGTCCAGCAGGCAAGGTGTAGGGGACATCTTAGGGTCATCCTTTCTGAGGCTCTGGTGTTCATACACAGAAGTGGATTCTGTGTGGTGTGCACCTTTAAGCCCAGAACCCAGGAGACAGAAGCAAGAGGCGTGAAGGTCAAGGCCAGCTTGGGTTAAACAGCAAGACTGTTTTAAACCAAACCGAACCCATCTCTCTCCTGGTGTTTGCTGCTCCACAAGAAGTCAGCAGTAAGAGCCCTTGCTGCCCTTCCAGAGGACTTGAGCCTGGCTCCCAGCACCCATGGTGGGTGGCTCACAGCTGCCTGTAACTCCAGCTCCAAGGCACAGAACATCCTCTTCTGGTTTCTAGAGTACTCACAATCATATGTATGGACATGCACACCCACACACACACACACACGCACACCCACACACACACCCACACACACAAAATAAAACAAATCTTTACAATATAAGTGTGATAAATAAGGAAAATCTGGAACGTGGAACGTGCTAGACCTTTCTGTGTTCCTGGGGCTGGGGGTGGGTGCTGTGGGATGGTCTGTATGTCAAATGTGTTGCTGATTGGTCAATGAATAAATCACTGATTGGCAGTGGCCAGGCAGGAAGTATAGGCGGGACTAACAGAGAGGAAAATTGAGAGAACAGGAAGCTGGAGGGGGAGACACTGCCAGCCGCCATCAGGACAAGGAAGATGTAAAGTACCGGTAAGCCACAAGCCACGTGGCAAGGTATAGATTAATAGAAATGGATTAATTTAAGCTGTAAGAACAGTTAACAAGAAGCCTGCCACAGCCATACAGTTTGAAACCAATATAAGTGTCTGTGTTTACTTGATCAGGTTTGAGCGGCTTGGGACTGGCGGGTGAGAGAGATTTGTCCTGACTGTGGGCCAGGCAGGAAAACTCTAGCAACAGGTGGGCAAGCAGGGTAAGGTGCTTTGTATCACACTGTACCACATGAAGGGAAGGAACATTGTTAGCACCCTTGATGGATAAGGCAGAGACTCAGTATGCCTGAACCCCTTGCCTGAGGTGACTGAGTCAGTAGGAGGCAGGATTCGAACTGGTTCTTCAGAATCCAAAGGGCCTTCTTGTCTGAGGTTGACTCAACATCTTGGAGGGAGCTAGGCATGCTGGAGAAATCCTGAAAGGGCCTGGTTGACTCAACATCTTGGAGGGAGCTAGGCATGCTGGAGAAATCCTGAAAGGGCAGTGGGAGAGATGAGGCTCTCCCAGCGTCTTCCCCTTCTACGCAAGCACAGAGGGTCCTCTCGGTCTCAGTCCACCCATCCCAGGGAAACCTGGGGACCGTGGAAGTGAGTCCTCGGAGCGGCATAGCCGCTCTTGGAAAGGATGGTTAATGGCCAGTGTTTTCAGAGCACATTTTGACAGTCAGTCTGCCGCCTGGGGGTGGGGGTGGTGGGGGCAGCGTGGGGGTGTCATTAAAGCTGTTATTGCTCTATTAAATCTCTCTAGGAGTGTAATGAGCTTCCGTCAGCCCCAAGCCCTGCAACCACAGCAGAACAAACTATCACCTTTTAAACTGGGTCCGTTTCCGGGAAGCCCTGCATAATACGTCCCCTGTTGGTGAATCACACCCGCCTCTCTTCCATTTCCAGGATTCCCTGGTCCCCTCTTCCTATGGTTTCTTCGGTCATTTTCTTTTCACAGCCCTCCGGTGGCCCGGAGGCATCCTTGTTGATTTTGTGGTAAAATGAGTATAGCCTGCCTTGTGCTGAGACCGCAGGCTTGGGGGTTATCGATCAAAACCCAGAGTGCCGCAAAAGGGCTGGGAGGGAGACAGATCACTTGGGTCTGAGGCCACCACCTCTTATTTTAGATTTTCCAGATAAAAATGTGCTTCCGTGGTAGGATCCGGGACTTCTCTGGTAAAATCAGACAACACTGGACATGTCTTCCTAATTGAACTCGGCTGGGAAACCTATATTTATGAAGCTGGACAGCCACGATGAGAAAGTCAAGGCAGTAGAGAGGCCCCTGGCTGTCTTGCCTGCTGGACCCCCCCCCCCATTGTGTCTGCAGCCAGGAGGGAGAGAGGGTGGACGCACACCCAGCTAGCTCTCTTGTTGGGCAGTCCGGGCCCCCAGCCCAGGGCATGGAGACACCTGCAGTGGGGGGGGGGGGTCTTCCTGCCTCAATTAACCTATTCAAGAGAACCCCCCGACATGGGCACATCCAGAGACCCGTCTCCCAGATGATTCTAGAGCCCATCAAGTTGACAACTGAGATCAATCCCAGCACTCGGGAGGCAGAGGCACGCAGATTTCCAAGTTCAAGGCCAGCCTGGTCTACCGAGTGAGTTGCAGGACAACCAGGGCTACATAGAAAAAAACCATCTTGAAAAAGTAACAATAATAATTCAAAGATTGCTTTTATTATTTTGTTTTTTGTTTTCTCAAAGTATAAGGGATTGGTCCCTGGTCCTTGCATGTGATAGGACCCCACCACTGAGCCATGTTCACCTGCCTTTGTTTCTTGTAGAACTTTCTATTCAACAGGTTCTCCCAAGGCCACTAATCAGAAGGAAGAAATCAGATGGGATGGAGGGATGGGAGACAGTGTTTATGGTGTTTAGTCTTTGAAGAATAGTAAATCACTTGTGCTCAAGTTTCCTAAGTTCCTTGGTCTCAGGGCCACACTGAACATCAAGGAAGCCTGGGAAATGTCATCCAGAGAGAAAATTTAATGTTAATGGCTTTAGAAGTCAGCTCCCATGCCAAGTCTTTGCTTCAAGAGAACCAAAGGAAGAAAGACTAAAGAATGAAGTCTGTGGAGTTTATGGATGGAGACTATGGAGGTGATGGATGAGGCTATAAAGGTGATGGGTGAAGACTGTGGAGGTGATGGGTGAGGTCTGTGGAGGTGATGGATGAGTCTGTGGAGGTGATGGATGAGTCTGTGGAGGTGATGGGTGAAGACTGTGGAGGTGATGGGTGAAGTCTGTGGAGGTGATGGATGAGTCTGTGGAGGTGATGGATGAGTCTGTGGAGGTGATGGATGAGTCTGTGGAGGTGATGGATGAGTCTGTGGAGGTGATGGATGAGTCTGTGGAGGTGATGGATGAGTCTGTGGAGGTGATGGATGAGTCTGTGGAGGTGATGGATGAGTCTGTGGAGGTGATGGATGAGTCTGTGGAGGTGATGTCTCCCGTGAATCTGAAGCCACTCAGAGAGGTTTGAGAGCAGTGGTTAAAAGCCTATGGGAAGAAGCCCTCTTGGAGCCTTGAACAGAGGATGGCAGCCTCCTTCTAGAGCACGAGAATTCACACCCAGGGGACATGGGGAGCCACTGAAGGCTCTGGAGCAGAGGAGGGACCTGAGTAGAGCTCCTTCTAAAAGACCCTCCTCTGAGACCACTGAAGCAATAAAATGAAAGGACCTGGAGGTCTGGCCCAGGCTAAAGGCGTGTCCTTGAGTCTAGGACACTGAAGGTGGGCAGTTGACGTTTTTATCTTGTATGAAGATTCTCCTTTCATCGAATCTATTTCTCTTTGTGTGTGTGTGTGTGTGTGTGTGTGTGTGTGTGTGTGTGTGTGTGTGTGTAATTTGCAGCCAGGCCTTCATATCTAGTTAGCTCTAATTGCTAATTTGGCACAGTTTACAGTTGATTGACAGGAGTGCCTCAGTTGAGGAATGCCTAGACCAGATTGGCATGTGGAGATTGTCTTGATTACTGACTGACGTAGGAGCCAGCCCACTGTGGGCGGTACCATCCCTACGCAGGTAGTCTTGGGCTGAATAAGAAAGCCAGCTAAGCATGCACCTGAGTGAGCCAGCAAGCAGTG
This sequence comes from Peromyscus californicus insignis, assembly GCF_007827085.1. Lineage (NCBI taxonomy): Eukaryota > Metazoa > Chordata > Mammalia > Rodentia > Cricetidae > Peromyscus > Peromyscus californicus. Next base: position 6,753,090 of record NW_026294492.1, read on the forward strand.
TTCCTCCACGGTTTCTGCAGCAGGTTCCTGCCCTGACTGCTCTCCGTGGTGGGCTGTGACCTGGAAGTGGAAGAGAAAATTCTTTCCCTAAATTGCTTGTGGCCAGAGTCTTTCGTCACAGCCACAGGAAGGAGACTAGGGTGGGTCTCTTCCTCCATGGTCTCTCCTCCTTGATTTTTGAGACAGGCTCTGATGACTGGCCGGTGAACCCTGGGGATCCTTCTGCATCTGCCTCCCCAGCACCGGGATCGCAGGTGTGCACTGCCACATGGCTGCTGGGATCCGATGTAAGTGCTCAAGATTTTGCAGGAGCGTTTTATCAACTGAGTCGTTTCCCCAGCTCTATTAGTTGGTTTGTTTGAGACGAGGCCTCACCGTGTAGCTTTGACGGTCCTAGAATTTCCTAGGCTGGCCAGGCTGGTCTTGAATCCACAGAGGACCTTCTGCCTCTGCCTCCCAAGTGCTGGGATGAAAGGCCCCATTTTCACTCTTGATGGCACACGGAGCTGCCGGCAGCATTCAGGTGAGGTGTAAGCTTCTCACGTTAGAACTGGGGAGGGCAGGGTTGGTCTGGACTCCAGTTCACCCACGTTTTCTGCTTCCTGTGTCTTCACCCGTTCTATCGAGCATGTGACTGCTGGTACACAGCCCCTAGTAGGAAGGCTGGAAGCGTCGAGAAAGTACTTGTCTACAAGGATCTCAACCACGTTGCCCTCTTTCTCACACCGGCGTGTGTTGTACGCATCCTTCTGTTTGCAGATCCTTGTTTGAATGTCACAAACGCTTTCAGAAACCACGTTCCTCATTCCTAAATTTGCGTTTCATATCCTCTCGTGTTTGTGTTTGGCCTTGTTCAGGCCTCTGTCTGGTTACCAAAGGACCTCAAGACTGGGGGGAAAGGCCAGCGAGGAGGGACACTAACCCCAAGCCAGCTGAGGGTCAATTACCGGGGTCTAACATGGCTCTCGGGTTCCAGGGTCAGGCTAACCAGTGGCCTGTGACTGCCATAAAAGAGCTGTGGGATCGTAGGTCCTTGGGGGCATTGGGCTCTGCTAGCCTTGGGTTCTGAGGAAATGCAGGGAACCACCCTTGTTCCTGAAAGTTTGAGCTTTCTACGGTCAGCAGGAGGGGAGGAGGGTGAGACTACTTTCGTTCTGCAGTTTTTTTTTTTTTGGGGGGGGGAGTGGTCTCTAGGAGGCTGACTGCTGGCACAGGATTTCTGAGGTGTCAGGGATGTTGTACCCTCCAAATGAACATGACCTTGCTGCTGCCCCAGGCCCTGGCATTATGAGCTCTGTGGTCACATTGACCTTCTGGCTTGCCTTTCAGGGTTCTTCACCCATCCCTGTCCCCTGCCCCCTGCCCCCTGCCCCCTGCTCCCTGCCCCCTTCCCTGCCTCTCACCCATCTGTCCACTTTTCTACAATGTTCCTGCGCTTGACAAAGAGTCCTGCCTAGGAACTTTCGGGATGCAGTTAATTGTGGTAGGAGGCTGATTCCATCCACAAATGGTACATTTGTTTCTACAGCTCTTGAAGCAAATCGGCTCAAATATATTAACTCAAAGCAACACGCATGTATTCTCTCATTCCTTGGCGATCAGAAGTCTGAACTCTGTTTCCTGGGGTGAAAACCAAGGCCATGCAGGATGCTCAGGGGAAGTTGGTCCCAGCCCTCTCTGTCCTCTGGTACTGCATCCCTGCAGTCCATGGCTCACAAGGCCCCTCCTCCACTGACTCAAAGGTCCATTCGGGCATCCTCAAGTGTCTCCTCAATTCTTCACATGACGGCTCACAGCACTGGTACAATCTGCCTTGGTCTCCCTCACGGGGAGCACACTTGTGATGGTGTTTGGGGCCACCGTGGTAATCTCTCCATCACGGCATCCTTGATTTGGTCATATCGGCATAAGTTTTGTTCAAGTGAGGAGCATTCACAGGCCCCACGAATCTAGAAGCAGATGCCTTCCGTGGCTGTTATTCATTTGGCCAGGGAGAGGGAGGGGGCTGCATGAGTGCTGACGGTAACCCTGAGTCCCTCCAGAAGACAGGAACATCCTTCCCTGCCCTCACCTCTATTCCTACTCCACTGCCTCAGCCTTGAAGTTCTGGCAGCTGAGTTTGGAGCCAGAGCTGACAGTGAGAGGGACTTGCAGCACAGTGTGGTCTTTGGGAGGTAGGCTGCCCTTGGCTGCCCTTGGGGCCTCTTGCAATTTTGAGAACTTGCAGGATGGGGCCAGTTCTCAGCATTAATTGCAGTCTGTCCTGGGCCAGGTCCTGGGGGTGTGTCTCATCACCTCTGCCGCAGTTTAAGGAAAGGTCTAGGAGGAGCTGGTAGACTCAGTTCCTGAGATGGGTGTTACCATAGAATCTGAGGCTGGGCTCTCCTTGCTACCATGCCCAGTCGCCCCCCTCCACTCAGCCCCGGCCTGTGTGTGACCAGGCAGGCTCTGAACTTGACGGCGCATTTGGCACTGATCTTGAATGGCTTCAGAACGCGCTTCTCTCATTCTTACTCAGCAGCCCTGGTGGCAGAGATACGTGAATGAGTGGAGGGTGGGAAGGGCTAAGGGGTTTCCTGGGATCTGTTTCTGCTTTAATCAAACATATTACACTATTTTTCTGCATTCATTTGCATGAGGCATCCCCGTGTGTTTAAACACAGAAATTGTGCTTTCTCTTCATATCTGTTAGCAAAGGATGCTGGGAACGAGGTGCCGTCTGACTGGGGCTCTAAGTGTTCCCTGCAGCCAGTGGTCTCTCTGACACAATGTGCTTTGTAAAACAGATCTTCATGGTGAGTCATAGATACAAGACTGTCAGAAGCTAGAACAGTAGAAAAGCACGCGCACACGTGAGTGTGTGCGTGAGTGTGTGCGTGTGCGTGTGCGTGCGTGTGTGTGTGTGTGTGTGTGTGTGTGTATGCGCGCGTGTGTGTGCATGCATGCCTGTGTGTCTGTGTGGTCTTCCTGTGTCTCATGTCACCTCTCTCCTCTACCCTTCACCTCCTGGGCCAGCCTGGGGTAAAGTCCCAGGTTAGCAAATGGACCCTTTATCTGTGGACTTGCTTAGTGATTTAGAACTATCCAGAAGGCTGCCTGGGTAGGTCTGGCCTTGATTTTCTTTGGCCTTCCTTGAAAAACCTGTGAACTTTCTAGAAGTTTCCAACTCACAGCTGGCAACTTCATGAGGAAACCCTCCAGATGCCGTAGGTTCTGGAAGAACCCAGAGTCACCATAGACTTCAGAATCATTGACCTGTGAACATGACCTGCTCTGGCCAGGGCCAGTTCTTCAGGGTTCCTAGGAACTTTCTCATGAAGGTCGGTTGTCTTAGACCCTGCCTGGATTTCTGAGAATTCTGGAATAGTCAAGCTCCCTTAGCTGTGGAGGGTTAATGTAGTAGTCCGTTTCAAGAACACCAATTGCAGAAAAGCACAGAGCTGGCATGCTCTGTCTGTATTAAAACTGAAGTTTCCCACCACATATGGACAGTGCACACTTGTAGTCCCAGCTACTCGGGAGGCCAAGGCGGAAGGAACATGGAAGTCCAGGAGCTCGAAATCAGCTGGCCAGCATCATGAAACACTGTCTCAAACAAAAACATCGAAAACCACAACAGGCTTCTGCAGTTGTGGCCAAGTGGTTAGGGTGGTAGATCAGAAAAAATACAAAACAATAAAATCAACACAATGCCGTAGTACGTACATGTGTCCTTGTGCATTTAAAATATTAGGGGGCTGGTGACATGGCTCATCGGGGAAACCTGACCACCCGAGTCCTATCCCTGGGACCCGTATAATAGGAGAGAACCTACTCCCATGCATCATCCTCTGACCTAAACACACACACCACATGCTTACATGTGAGTGCTCTCCACCACACACAATGTTAAAAAAAAGTTCAATTTTGAGCCAGGTGGTGGTGGTGGCGTACACCTTTAATCCCAGCACTCGGGAGGCAGAGCCAGGTGGATCTCTGTGAGTTCGAGGCCAGCCTGGACTACAGAGCGAGATCCAGGACAGGTACCAAAACTACACAGAGAATGTCCAGATGTGGTGGGATATGTACTTGAGAGAGAGAGAAAGGAGGATTGGGAGTTTAAGATCATCTTTGCTACATAATGAGTTCAAGGCCAGCCTGGCTACATGAGACCCTGGGGTTTTTTTGTTCGTTTGTTTGTTGGTTGTTTGTGTGTGTGTGTGTGTGTGTGTGTGTGTGTATTTTTAAACACTCCTAAATTATTCAGTTCCACAAACCCTTATTATGTGCTGAGTGCTGCCTAGGTACTGGGCCAGGTGTCCCAAAGACAAGGACAAGAATGCCCTCCACCCCCAACTACAAACCCAGCAGGGAGGAGGGAAGTAATGGGCATGGACACCAGTGGTCTTGCTCTCCTGGAGGCCTGGCTTTCCGGAAACCCCTCCCACAGGACCACCTCTTATCTTCTAAGGCTGAGCAACCGCCAAGCTTCTCTGTGTGTCAAGTTACACCCAGGGGCTGTGCCAAATGACAGCTGCCCTGCGAGAGAGGCCCTCGTGGTACGGCCCTCCACCTGCCCTGAGTGAACGGCCTTCCAAACTCAGGTTTCCTTAGCTGTCCACAGATCCTGCCTGCTGCCTTCCCTGCATCTCTGGAGGCTGGCATGGTGCCAGGTCCCGGTTTGCAAGGCTGGACCCAAACCGTCCCTCCCCGGAGAAGCCCGCGGCCAGGTGGGGAGGCAGAGCCGCAAACAAACAGTACTGACAGCTTGTTCCCGAGAACTCACATGTCCTAGAAGGGGAAGTGGAGCCTGCTAGGTGGGGTGATGTGGTGGGGCGGGGTAGGCTGGAAGAGGAGCTGATGAGTTACGCGTAACTGGAGTTGACTTTGACGGGGGAGCCCCAAACGCTGCAGGATGGCCTGGCACCTGCCTCGCGCTTGCTCCTGGGTTCTGGCTCAGTGTCTCAAGGACCCTTGGAATGTGTGCTTGAGAGCAGCTCCAAGAGTCTCCTGTCTGGGGGAGAAGGCCGGATCCAGATGTCGGTGTGGTTCTGTGGTTAGATTATTATAATAGCGTCTGAGTCTTTTGTTTTTGTTTTTGTTTTTCGAGATAGAGTTTCTCTGCGTATCCCTGGCTGTCCTGGAACTCACGATGTAGACCAGGCTGGCCCTGAACTCACAGAGATCCTCCTGCTTCTGCCTTTGAGTGCTGGGATTAAAGTTGTGTGCCGCCGCCACCGCCTGGCTGGTGTCTGATTCTAAGATGCTGTGTACTGAAAGATGGGCCAATCAGAGAACACAAGGGAGGGCAGTTTCAAGATACATTACAATGAGGCTGGAGAGGTGGCTCAGCAGTTAAGAGCACGCGCTGATCTTCCAGAGGACCTGACTTCAGTTCTCAGCACCCACATCAAATGGATCACAGCTGCCTGTAACTCCAGCTCCAGGGGACCCAACACCCTAGTCTGACCTCTGCTGACACCTGCATGCCTGTGTGCGAATGGGCACACATACACATAAATTAAAAAGATGCATGGAGATTTCACAGAAACTGTGATGTCTCTTGGGCAGGGATGAGAGGATGCATCTTAGAGCCAGGGAGCCAGGGATTCACTTTGTAGGCAACATAAATACATCACATAATCCCACACAAGTCTTCAAGTGTAACTCAATAACACCCCTGGGGAACCCCTAACACTGAAGAAGTCTATAAGCCATTTTCAGGATGAAAGTTTGGTTGGTTAGCATACAGGGAGCCTTTAATTCCATTCCGAGCACTGAATAAGCCAGGTGTGACTCCTGTGACCCCGTGACCTCAGTACTTGGGAGGATCAGAAGGTCAAGGCCATTCTCTTCTACATAGTGAGTTTGAGGCCAGCCTAGGATACACAGACCCTGTCTAAAAAACAAAACCATTTCTTCTTTTTAAAGATGACTTATTTATCTTTATTTTATGTGCGTTGGTGGTTTGCCTGCATGTATGTCTGTGTGAGGGTGTTGGATCTCCTGGAACTGGAGTTATAGACAGTTGTGAGCTGCCTTGTGGGTGCTGGGAATTGAACCGGGGTCCTTTGGAAGAGCAGCCTGTGCTCTTAACCACTGAGCCATCTCTCCAGCCACACAAAAGCACTTCTATAATGCTGTTAAGGCCGTATCAGTGTGGTGTGCCCTTCCTCTTACTGGGGTACACTCAGGACCCCTGGGCCTGTGCAGTAATCACATGCAGAAGCTGCAGAGAGATTCTCTCCCGAGCCAGCTTTTTGAAACTGTAAAATCATGATAAACTCCTCAGCAAACACTTTGGGGGGAAATACAGCTGTGTTGTTTTTTTTCCATAAAAAAAAGTTATCATAGTGTGTGAAGGGTTCATTTTGAGGTGAATTAAGAGCTATTTCTGAAAAGTTTGGTTTCAAACAAAAGCAGTGTAATAAGGGATACACTTCCGGGTGGGGTGGTAAGTGGTGGCGTATAAAGGGGTCCTGGGAAAACCCTTAAGCAGCTGGTCTATGACGTCATCCCACGCCAGCCTGGCAGAGCAGAGGGTTGTTGAAATTCATTTGGGAACGTTAGAGCCAGCCGTGAACTTGGAGCACAGCAGGGTTTGGAATGGCTTCAGGCCATTTGCTTACTCTCTGATCCTCCGTAGCCTCCTCTGCACAGGGGACAGCGACAGGGTCACTTCAGAGGCACTGAGAGGACCCAAGACAGGTGCAGCAGGGGTGGGGGGTGGGGGGAATCACGACTTCTGAGCCACTGGTCCTGGGCAAATAGGAAATACTTCACTGCCTTCCGTCGGCTCTGCACAATACACTGGGTACCAGGAGCCCGAAGGAAGGCACTGTAAATAGTAGATGTTTTCTCCTGCTTCCTACTGCGTGGACCTCACTCCACCTTCAGCACCTGGATCTACTCCCAACCCATACCTGAGCGGGTGAGGGGCTTCCTGACTTGGGAAAGGAGGAGACACTACCTTGGCACACAACGCCTGGTGCCATGCTGGAAACAGTCCCGTGCTCTCTGGGCTCCCAATGTGCCTGGGCACTCAGGTGGACACACAGGCACTGAGGGGTGAGCTCAGCCAGGAGGCTCTGCGTAAGGAGCGCCAGGCCTGGAGCATGAGCCTGGTGCAGGAGCTGGCAATAGACTTGAGCAGCAGGTGGGCAGTCGCCACGGGCATGCTTTTCCTTCTTCCTAAGCCCCCATCTGCCCAGATTCAGGCTTCCCGGGAGACCTCACCTGGGTTCCCAAGGCTTCTGTCCACAGACGGAGCCCAGGATGTTGCTTGGCTCCACCTGGAAAATAGGACATGGGTGTGAGCCAAGGCCCCCGAGCTCTGCCAACTGGCACCATGTGGCACCACCTCTCCTCCCAAGGCCAACACAGGAACCTTATCTGGCCAGTCCAGCCCGGATCTGCCAACCCTGGCAGCTCAGGCTACAAGTGTGAGTGTGTGGCACACATGTCCACACGCACACCCTGCCTCTGTTTATATCATAACTCCTCACCAGCCTCAGTAATGAGGAAGAGCCAAAGACCCACAGGCAGCTGGGTGGTTCCTCCCTCTGTGGAGAGTCTGTCTCTAAGAACCTGCTGGAAAGGGGCAGGAGGGACAGGCTTCCAGGGCTCAGGGACAGGAAGGCTCTTTCGAGTGCCAGCCCTGCATTGTGGAAGGTTGTGTTCTGAGGCCTGTGGTCTCCAAGGGCTGTGCTCAGGCTCTGTCCTGGATGAGAGGCCTGGACTATTGACCTCAGTGGGTGCATGCTACTCATGCACATATCCTATTCAAGCATGCAAGCATGTGATATGTTATTTCCCAGCTAAATGTCCATCAGGGTGAGACCAGATTATAAAGCGTAGCTAGGATATGTCCTTCCGGTGGATCATGCCCCCCCACCCCCCGCTCCCACCCTGCCCATACCTTCCTTGTGCTGCCTGGATTCAAATACCATCAGTAGAAGGAGGACCCTGAGTGCAATTGTCTACCATCAGCTCATGCTTGGCCCTACCCTGGGTGTCCTCTGAGGCCAGCATTCTGTCTAGGGCCTCTCCAGGTGAAGAGCCCCGGAGTGAGGCTTAGGGGGTACCCAGGGCTCAGCCTGATGGCCATATGGTGATCCGACTTCCGAAGCAGGAGACTGAGACGTGGCAAACATACGAATAGGTGAGGCCTGGCCAGCTTCTTCGGGGTGACCGCTTTCTGGCTGGCTGCCACTTGTATCCCGGTGTTCCGTGCCCGCTGTGTGCCCACCGTGACCTGTGAGTGCTTCTGGGGATGGCTCAGATGGGAACAGGATACCCCGCCTTCATCTTCCCACCCTGGAGTCCCACTGCAGCCAAGCTAATACAAGGGTCGTGATGATGAAGGACCCGGCGGCAGAGCTCTTTAAAACAGCTCAGGTGAGGCCAGGCGGGTAACTGCCAGTGAACCGCTTGCCCGGCCAGCACGAGTCCCTAACTTCGATCCCTGGCACCCCTGTAAAAAAGCTGGGTGTGGCCGCGCAGTGATCTCAGTGACAGGGAGGTGGAGAGAGGTGGGTCTCTAGAGCTCACAGCAGCCAGCCTGAGCCCAGGCTTCCCCGGGTCCCAGTGAGAAACCTTGTCTTAAAACATAAGATGAGGCCACCAAGGTGGTTCAGTGGGTAAGGGCATGTGCCGCCAAGGCCGATGACGTGAGTTCAATTCCTGGGGTCCACGTGGTGAAAGGAGAGAACCAGCTTCCACAAGCTGTCCTCTGACTTCCACATGTGCATTGTGGCATGTACACACACACACACACACACACACACACACACACACACATACACACACACACGGGGGCGACTAAATAAATACATAAATGTAATTTTTTTTCTGAAAATGGACAGCTCCTGAGGATCGACACCCAAGGTTAACCTTTCCCCACACATACAGCCGCATAAGGTGCACACACACACACACACACACACACACACACACACACACCCCAACCCCAACACACCCTCCCCTGCTGGCGCACCTCGGAGAAGAACACCACAGGCCCTGCCTTGCTCTCCTCCCTTCAGACTTTCCCCGAGACTCAGTTTTTCCAAACGCCCTCACGGCCTCACCGTCCTTTTACCACTCCTGTGCGGCGGGAGGAGGTTGGGTTAATTTTTTTTTTTTTCTGACTTCCTTCTACTCTTTCCAATTGATTTAAGTTTCCACGCTCCGGGCCAAATTACACACAAGCCACGCCCTCTCAGACACCAGGCTTCTGCTGCCGGCTTTCTTCTTTGTAGAGGTAGCCCTTGCAGGAGACCCTGGGAAGGAGAGGCAGGCTGGGAGGAGGGACCTGGAACAAGAGCATCTAGCCGGGCAGGGCTCCTCCTGCCCGCCCCACGCAGTAAGACACTGAGGGCTGTGAATGTCGCTCCCACACACACGGAGCCCAGAGCCCCACCCCTCCCTTGCTTTGCCAAGAAGCCCACAGTCGGAGTGGGTGTCCCCTAGTCCACCGGCACAGGTGAATTATGTCCCCTCAAATTCACAGGCTTAAGTCTCGTCCTCAAATTCTCAGGGTGTGACTGAGTGAAGACAGTCTCTAACGGTCGTGCGGGTGGGTACCAATCCTATAGGACCCAAATCTTCATCCGTGGGTTAGGATGCAGACACTCCAAGGAAGGAAAACACAACAATGAAGTGGCCATTTGCAAGCCAGGGAGAGAGGCCTCAGTGGACAGCAATCCTGATTTCACCTTGACCTCAAACATCATGCCTCCGGGACTCAGAGACAATAAACTTATGTTGTTTAAGCCACCTGGTCTGGAGCACCTTGTCACGGCAGCCAGCCCTGACCCATCTACTCTCTTGGCTCACCCCCCTGCCTATGGTGACTTGTCAACCCCCTAGAGGGCTCCAGGGCCACCTGAGGGTACATGGGGCTCCATGAAGCTGAGGCCCATCGTTCTCTGACAAGACCCCTGTGTTTGTTTCTCTAAGCTGGGCCCTCCAGCATGCCTGTGTGCTCGGGCTGACGCGGTCAACCATGCCTCTTCTCTTGCAGCTGAACTTGCTCCCACATCGCCGATATGAATTGTGCTTGTTAGTGTACTATGCACAGGATGGTATATCTGCTCCGTAAACGTCGCCTCTGTGAATGCTTAGCTAAATGCTTTGAAAGGAGTTCCTGAGTGGCGAGTTGCTTCTCGTGTTTGTTCTTGAGTTCCCCGTGGTGTGAAGCCAGTCTCCAAGGTCATACCCAGCTACTGTCCCTGTCTTGGAAGTGGTGCTGTTCTTCTCCAGGCTGAATCAAGACTGTCAGAACAGGAACGGTGGGTGGGGTGTGTGGCTGAGTTGGTTGAGTGCTTGTGGTATGAGCAAAGGACCTGAGTTCAGATCCCCAGCACCCGTATAAAAGGTCATTGCGGCGGTTGGTGCCCGTGACCTCAGCTCCGGCGAGGCAGAAGTGGGAGGATCTCTGGGGCTTGCTGGAAACTTGCCCAATTGAATTGGTGATTTCCAGGCTCACTGAGAGACCCTGTCTCTGAAAGTTAGGTAGAGTATGATTGACACATAACATTGACTTCTGGTCTCCACGCATGTGTACACACACACACACACACACACACACACACACACACACACACACACACACACCCCTGTGGGCGTGCACCCCACAAGGATTAGTAGAATATAATGTGAGACTGGGTCTTCCAAGGCTAGGACTTAATGTTGACAGCTTCTGCCTGGTTCTTTTGGGCCATTTGCTCTGGAAGACATTTCTTTGTAGAGTCCTTATAAGGAAGAGCTGAGGTGTTTGGCCAGCTGCTGGCACCAGCCCTGTGTCCAGCCGTTCACCTGTGGATCTCCCTCAGCTCCAGCAACCCCCTCCTCCCCCATCATCTGAAGAGCCTCACCTGAGCAGACTAGTGTGAGGGAGTCAATGAGGATTGCTGTAGGAAGATGCTAAGCAGCCATGTGACTTGTGGAGTGAGGGAAGACTGGTTCTCAGTGGGCGCCATATTCAGCTCTCACTGCCCCCTGAAGAAATGGGAATTAGAAGATGTGAGTGCCACCCCAGCCAGTGCTCACCCCCACCAGCACCTGGACTAAACAAATATGTGACAAGCTACCTCAAACCCGGAGTGATAAATGGGCTTAATGTCCGTTTCATGTTAAAAGTGAGATTCTGGCTGGTCATGGTGGCGTGGCTGTGGGTACAGAGCCCGGTAGGTAGCTGTGCATTTAAGGCCGGCCTGTTCTACATGGTGAGCTACAGGCCAGTTAGGGCTCGGGAGACCCTGTCTCCCAAAAGAAATCGTTAAAGCCATTTTGTTAAACAAAATAGCGGCAGTTCAAAACTCTTGGGAAAAGAGTATTTCTCCGCGTTTCTAAAGCTGCAAGTTGATGATCGTTTGTCCAGAAACCTGAAAGGTTGTTGTAGCTATCAAACTTTACGTGGGAATGACATCCCATCAAGTGATTTTACCCAGAAAGGCTGTCACAGAGGCTCAATCTAGGCACGAAACAAAAAGGCGTTGAAGTATGAGTGTCCAGCATAGTGGACAAGACCAGGCGAGAAAGTCCCTGGCTGGAGGGGGGCGGATTCTGCCTTGGCAGTGTTCTCACCTGCTTCTTGGGTGCTGCTGCCCAGTTCTTGAGGAGAACTGTGGGTGTCTGTCTCTTCGTATGAGCCGAAGAAGGCAGAGAATGAATGGCTGGTAGCTCCCCTGCTTCCTTTCTGCTCTCCTGAGAGGCTAGAGGCTGATCCTCACAGATCCCTGCTAAGCCAGGCTCTGCCCCCGGCATCGTCCTCTCTCGAAGCTATGTGAACCTGGCGGGTGAGATAATCACCCACCTGATCTTGCCCAGTGGATGACAGTTCCCAGCCAACCAATTGACCAAGGAACCTTTAAACTGGGACCTGAAGGAGAGGCAGGATCAGGGTAGGAGCAGACCAGGGACCAGGACTTCTCGGGCAGAGATAGCAGTGAACCTGTGAGGACTCTCAGAGGCCAGGGCAGTCCACGTGGGCACGCCCTTGTCGGATCACGGGAGGGAAGAGGAGGGTGGCTGGTGGAGATGGGCTTCCGGTAAGGCCACGTAAACTAGTTTTGGATGGGGCAAGTGGTTCAAGAGGATGCTGAGATGGATTACTGGGGACTACAGAGTTTATTTGAAGAACTATTAACACATGAGCAGACAGAGAGGCAACAACATGGCGTGGGCTCTGAGGAGAGTTCAGGTCCCTGCAGCATAGCAGGACAGACAGCATGGCGGACAGACAGCATGGTGGTGGCTCTGAAGAGAACCAGAGTCCATTGGCAGAAGGAGAGGTCACTGCTCACAGCCCTCTGAGGATGAGGTCTCACAGCAGGAACCTGCAGCCAGGCTCTCTGATTCCCAGATACGAGACAGGAAGAGGATGGGGAACAGGATGCATGGTGCCAATGCCCACTTTGATGTTGACTGGCTTCCCAGGTGAGAAAGCCTGCCAGTGTTAGCCAGGAACTCACAGACAATCCCCCAGCAGCGTGCCTGTCAGTATCTGAGGGAGGAGACCCGAGCAGAGGCTGGATTCTGACACTGAGTTCTTAAACAAGTCACATCTCCACGAAGAGAACAGAAAGTCGGGGGGCTTTAGGCAGCAGGCAGCATGATGTCCAGTGACCTGAGAGCAGGCCTAGATCGTTTCCAGGGCCAGGGAGAAGCCCTTCCTGCTGCAGAATGCATGAGGCTGGCAGTGACCATGTAAACAGAGAGAAGCAGAGGGTCTGGGACTGGATGCGGGAGGTACTGATGGCTGGATGGAACAAGCCAGCGTGAGGCAGGAACCAGCTGAGTCTGGACTCTAGGCTTGCAGCCTCGGGTGGACTATGGTGCTTCCTGTCAACCCAGGGACCCTAGGGAAGTAATCCGGAAAGGACAACTAGGGGCTGTGGTGATGTGAATGAGAAATGTTCCCCATAGGCTCCTGCATTTGAAAACTTGGTCCCTGGTTGTTGTTTGGGAAGTAATGGATGTTTCAGACCATGGAGTCTTATTGGAAGATCAGATCACTGGGGACAGGCTTTGAGAGGTCATAGCCAAGTCCACTTCCAGTTCTCTCTCTCTCTCTCTCTCTCTCTCTCTCTCTCTCTCTCTCTCTCTCTCTCTCTTTCTCTCTCTCTCTCTCTGAGTACTTGAAGACATACTCTCTCAACTCCCTGTTCTGGCCTCCCCTGCCATTATAGACTCTCCCTTTGGAACCATAAGCCAGAATAAACTTTTTATTCCATAAATCGCTTTTGGTCAAACTGCAAGTGACTGGGGACCTGGGAGGTGATTTATCAGAGCAACAGAAAAGCAAATAATATAGAAGAATATGTTGCTGGGGAAAGCCTGCTGGGTGTTGAAGATGAAAATTTGAGCCTTTCACAAGAAGCTGGATGGTGGCCACAGCTGTACCAAGGAAGCTGCAGGCCTGTGAGAGATCACAGCAACTGTACCTCGGCAGATCTGTGGCAGGAGAACTTCTCCTGCAGGACCCAGGTTCCAGAGGAGGGCCAGATACTCTAATTATAGGCTCTTGGGACACCATCAATGGTTCTGAGGAAGCCCGATCTTGAATGGCAGTAACCCATTGAGGGGTTACTGGACCTCATCCCATGAGCACCAGTATCAGGGAGCAGAGCAAGAGCTCACCCAGGCTGAAGGAAGGGCCTGCTAGACTCAGCCCTATGGAGCTCTGGGCTGGCTGTGGGCACGATGTTCCTGCAGATGCAATGAAACTCACTAGCAGAGGGTGTAGGCATGGAGATTAGGTCTTCCACACTACGAAATGTTCAGAAAATGAAAAAGGATCCTGGAATTCTAAGAGATTGGCTCTCCCCCTCCCCCTTTATTCAGGTGGGGACTGTATGTACCTGTTGTGACTGTGTTTGGTTGGGAGTTAAGCACCAATATAAATTTCATTTTTAGGAAGGATGCTCAGAGTAGGGGACAATGATGGTAATGTTGATGTCAACCTGACGGGCTCTACCATCACCTAGGAGACTAACCTCTGGAATATTTTCACTCGGTTTCCAGAGTGGGTGAATGGAGGTGAGAAGACCCGCCCTAAATATGAACAGCACCATCCCACGGGTGCTCCAGTCACCCCCATCACCAAGTGTCCACATCATCTTTCTACCGGCCATCTTAGCAACCACTGACGGCTCCCCACTGACCAGACCTTCCTCAGCCCTTACCCGCTGCCCCACATCTGCTGCTAAAGTGGGTGAGAGCAGACATGGTGGACCCCTGGGTGCCTCTGCCGCATCACCCTGAAATAGTAATGAGTAACGCTAGCATTGCAGAGGAAGGAAGAGAATTTTGGTCTCAGATTCCTGAGAATCAGGAAGGGAGTGAGGGGACTGCCCAAGGCCCCGGCTTTAGCAGGTGGATGAGAGGACACTCAGGTTGGGAACGAGGCAGTGGGAAGTGAAATTCTTTTTTCGTCTGTTGATTGCTACATCACCAAGAGACTCCTCGGACCAGAGTGAGATGTGCAAAAGAGACCGGAGGATTTCAGAGTCGGGAAGACATTAAATACTCATTAAAGAAAATGAGACAGTGGGTGGAAGAGAGGAGGGCGTGGAGTCACAGGGCAGTTCCAGACAGACTCTGTAAGAGTCACGTGCAGAGGCTGGCGTGCTAGGAAGTGGGCTGCACCGGGAGGTCATGAGGACAGCCTCGGAGAAGAGTTCCAGCGAGGCCGGTGGACTGGGGGAGTGACGGATGAGCAGCTGGCAGGGAGAAGCGGAGGAGAGTGGGTGGGCGGGATGGCCCAGTGGGTTAAGGCACTTGCCACCGAGCCTGACGGCCTGAGTTGAATCCCCAGGACCTACATGGCGGAAGGAAAGAACCGACTTCCACGAGCTGTTCTCTGAGCTCCATATGGGCACTGTGGCACGTGTACGTGCGCGCACAAATCAATATGTGCATACCCACAAAATAAATAAACGTAAGAAACTTAAATTTTGTTTGAAAGAGAAAGGGAGCTTGAGCTTGGGCAGGGAGTTCTGAATTGAGACGTGGGAGGGCCCGGTGCCCAGGCTGGGCAGTTGGCCCATGGGAAGAGCGAGTCGCTAATGGATGGAGGTCACGTGGCCAATAAGAGGCGGTGAGAGGCTGGAGAAACCACAGCGCTGAATGGGCCGTCCACGTAGATATTTACCGCAGGATGGGGCAGGACGTGGGAGGGAGGAGAGTGTAAGAAAGGGAGCAAATCACATCTTCACAGATATGCCCATCTGGTGGTCTTACAAGGTCAGCAATTAGCTGCTTAGCAACGAAGACCCTCCTCTCTATGGCCTCACTGTAAATTCCCTCTCCCCAGCTTTCCCTCCCTGATCCAGCCAGCCCAGGGCTTGTAGGGCCGTCGCTTCCATGCTGTTCCTACTCAGAACCTCCAGCATGTAGAGGCACACCTAAATCCTAGCTCGGCATTTGGGGTACAGGGATGGTAGGTTACAGGCTTGAGAGCGTCTGAATCTAGTTCTGGAGCCAAACCTTAAGAGATAGGTGGCCTTGTTGCCCGGGTCTCCTCTGTGCCGTGGGGATGACCACGGGACTCTCTGCAGGGCTGGAGCACTGCATGCATTCGCCTGTGCAGCGTACTTGTGTCCGCTGTTATGATTAGCACAGTCCCTCTGACCTCTCCACTCACCAGCGCCCTCCTGCTCCCCCAGATGTCCTGCCTTTCTCTCAGAAAGCTCTTTACCTCTTCTCCCTTCAGTCCCCCGCCACTGCTTCATTCGGAGGTGACAGGAAGGCTGTCCCCTCCTTCCTGCTCCCATTCAGTCCAGTTGTGCCTTGCTCTTGGACTCATACCAGCTCATCCATGTCCCTCCACCCTGACCCAGTCCAGCCCATCATGTCCTCTAAAAGAACAGCCATGACCCATGGCCTTCTAGGGGGGGGCTTTCCATTTCCTTCTCGAAGATGTGTCCTCCACAAGCACCCCAAAAACTCCATGATTGTCCAATCCCTTTCACAATGGTTTAGAATTTTTTTTTTTTTCAGACAGGGTCTCACTATGTAGCCTTGGCTGTCCTGGAACTCACTCTGTAGACCAGGCTGGCCTCAAACTCCTAGAGCTCTCCCTGTGTCTGCCCTCCCATCCCGGAGTGCTGGAATGAAAGGCCTGCCCCACCACACCCAGCTCCTGATCTAGAATTCTTTCTCTCCCCCTCTCTAGGAGGAGCAACCCTGCCAGGCAGTCCAGGCGGGTCACTGTCCTAGTCTCTTTGAAGGGAGAAAGGGCTTATGTTGGCTCATAGTTCAAGATACAGTTCATCATGGAAGTCATGGCAGCATGAAGTGGATGCAGCTGGTCACATGACATCCGCATCAGGAAGTGAGAGGGATGAATGCATGATGCTGCCCAGCTTCCTGTCTCCAGTCAGGCAGTCCAGGATCCCAGTTAGGGCATGGGAGAAAGAGAGGAAATATTTCTTTATCAAACCAAGCGAAACCAGTACTTAATATGCCGTGTCCCTCAGGCATCTGTCGTCTGGGCCCTCACAGTGAGTGTAGATGGGGGTGAAGCAAAACCTTTAGGGCTCTCAGCTCTTCTTGGGTGGCACCTGAGTCAAGGCAGGGATCTCTGAGCAGAGGAGAATACCAGCCAGCCAGAAGGTTGCTCAGGGTCCACGCTGGCCTAGTGTGGAGTGGGAGGGTTGGCCTTTTCAAGACCTAGGCCCTGAGATACAGAACTGGGGAGCTGTCAGCCACCACAGGGAGGAAAAGACTTGGTGATGTATGCAGTGCCATGGAAGACTCCCCGCAGGAAGGCCCCGCATCCTGCACTTACCTCTGGTTTGAACCGCGGGCCCTCTCTTGTGCCTGGACTCCTCTCCATCTGGGTGAGGCAACAGACACTCCCGAGGCAATTGTCGGAACTGGGCAAGGATGCTAGGTTGAACACAGAGCAGCATTGTGTCCCCCGGCAGGCACTGACGGACCCATGCAGCCAGCTGAAAGCCATTTCAGTTCTATGGGGGCCTGTACCCAGAGGACACCTCGGAAGGTTGTAGAAGGGGCTGTGTAGCCCTGTCACCTGAGCTCCCCACCAGCCACCCAAAGAAATGGCAGAGTCATTTGGGTGACCTGGATAAGCCCAAATTTAAAAATTCCCTCCCCAGATCAAAGAGCATCCTGATTTGGGGTTTGAGAAATAAGGTCCAAGCGTGTTCCTTTCTGCATGAGACACATCAGCACGGGCATCTGTTCCCTCTCCACTAGGCCCATGAGAACGAAGCCCATCCAATTGCACCTGCTGCAGGGAGCCCTGTGAACTAACCTGGTCCTGCAGATAGGGGAGGCAGCGTTCTCCATGGCTGGGCAGGAGGTCTGCCCGGCAGAGGGGCAGCAGGCATAGTCCTTTAGAGAGAGTGTGGACATAGCCAGGGGGCCTCGCATTGACTTCCTCTCGGCTTTGCAGATGTAGAAATCCAAGGTTGGACCAAAGGCAGGTGGATCTCTGTGAGTTGGAGGCCAGCCCGGTCTACAAGGTGAGTGCCAGGCCAGCCTGGTCTACCTAGTGAGTGCCAGGCCAGCTGGGCCACATAGTGAGACTCTGTCTCAAAATAACAAAACTAAAAGGAAAACAGAGGTGGAAATTCAGACTCAGAGAGACTGTGCAATGTGCCCAAAGCTTCACAGTACTGAGCAGGTCCCTGGGGAGCTCAAGATTGAGGGGCCTGGCTAGGACCTAGGGATGACGTTTCAGAAACATCAGGGCCCAAGCCGGGAGAAGGCACTTAGGCCTGGGGCGGTGTGGTTGTGGAATCGAATAGTCAGAAGGAAGCCGTCTCTCGAGCTGAGTCACCCTGGCCCCCGACTGACACAGGGCAAGAGGAAGGTGGCTACCCAGGCTTCAGAGGTCACTCAGCCCTCTGCTCTCCCCACCCCAGCAACCTCTGGACCCCACACCATGTCAGCGCGGTGACCACCACAAGGTCCACCCCTCTCTGTGCCCGCCTGTGTGACCAGACACTGAGGCATACATGCCCTTAGGTTGGGGTTGGTGGTGTGGACGGACCATCATCTCAAAGACCAGACACCGAGGTGAGGGAAGGTGCTGAGAAACGGAAGTATGGAGTTAAGGGCCTTGTGTGGGAGCAGCAGATGTGGGCTGAAAGTGTCCGGCTAGGAGGGAAGTGAGAAGGGCCCTGCCCGGGAGAAAGAGCTGCTGGGGGGAGGGGTGTGGCGGGAGGGGAGGGAGAAGACACAGCTTCTGGGTCCTAGAGGGGTGGGCTGAGCACAGTGGCCTCTCTCTTCACCTGAGTGACCTGCATCAGAGTAGAAGCTTCCTAACGTTAGCAGGCCCTGACCATCGGCTAGCTGCGTCTGAAAGATGTGGAGACCTTCTTATGCAGGGATCAGGAGGCGGTGGGGCGGCAGAGGACATCAAGTTCCCGCCTTGAGATCAAAGAGAAGGGCTTATCTGCCTGTTTGGAAAAGCCATCGAGGCTCCGTGTGTTCACGAAGGCCGGAAGACCGTGTCGGCTTCAGACCCCACTGGGGTTTCTCTACATCCCATGTTCTCACCTGTCACGGAGCTCTGAAGTGTGGTCCTCGTAGAGAAAGATGCTGAACAGAGGTGGAGAGAGGCGTGGTGGGTAGAAGGAAGCCTTATCCCTTGACACCATTGGCAAAGCCGGGCCACTGCCTGGGCCCCCACTTGCCTCCACCTGCAGCCAGCTGCTCCTGAGCAGTCTGGCTTCCCCGAAGACTTTACTCTCTTATCCTGCTGGGGCTGGATCATCCCCAAGGTTCCAGAGGGCGTGACAGGACTGGAAAACAGGCCACTGTGAGCGGGGACCCAGCTGAAACATCA
Organism: Peromyscus californicus insignis; assembly: GCF_007827085.1. Lineage (NCBI taxonomy): Eukaryota > Metazoa > Chordata > Mammalia > Rodentia > Cricetidae > Peromyscus > Peromyscus californicus. The sequence continues at coordinate 6,771,889 of NW_026294492.1, forward strand.
TCGCAGGCTGCAGTTGGGATCATTACTCCTGACTGCTGGGCACAGGGCCTGGGTGAGGGCCTGTGGGACATGCGTAAAGAGTAGCAGGCTGTGTTACAGAGGCTCGAACAGCCGCCTCCCCAGGACGGCTCAGCCCCAGCCATCCCCTCACATTCACAGTGAGAAAGTAAGGGAGGGCTCTCCTAGCTACAGAGCATGCTCATGCTCTTGCAGGAAACCTTCCTCTTTCCTCCTGAAGACAACGATGAGGTCAGCTTCTGTCCCAGGATGCTCAGTGTGGGAGGCTGGGGCCAGAAGGCGATCCTGCGTCCTTAACAGACTTGCCTGCCTTTCACTCTGTTCTGGACACCATCTCACATCACTCCACCATGCCTGCTTTGGATGTCATCTTCAGACTCCTGTGACCGGGAGCTTCCCATGATGCTTCAACCTTCCTAATGCTGCAAACCCTTTACGTGGTGGTGACCCCCCAACCATAAAATGATTTTCATTGCTACTTCATAACTGTCATTTTGCTACTCCTGTGAATTACAATGTAAATATCTGCTAGGCAGATGGTGTTAGGTGACCCCTGGTGTTAGGTTGTTGCCCACAGGTTGAAAACTCTAGACTGGGCCATGGCACCTCAAGGCTAGGGAACCTGTTGACTCTTGATCTGAATAATCCTAGGGCCTAAGTCTAGACGAGACACTTTGCAATCGTGTAGGCTAGTTGAGGATGCAGCCAGGCCTGTGAGCCTGGTCATATCTCTTCACTGTTGTCCACAGGGCGACAGGGGACAGGAGGCTTGGGCTCTGTTCTTCACTGGAGAAGAGAGAGAAAGCTAATAATCATGGTGCGACAAGTCGGTGAATCCGGTTAGTGTTTCAGGGGACGCTCTGTGCCACTGCCTCTGCATAGAGACAAGTCTCTGACCCCGAGGAGCTCACATTTTGGTGGTAGAGATCGGTAAAGACCAAGATTTGTAACAAAACAGACATTTCCAGAAGCAGATGCAGGCACAGGAGGGGAGGGGAAGGCTTTGAGAGGTAGGTGCCAAATCCAACCATCAAGAGACATGCTACCTTACATTCCCCAACTCTAACTTAAGTAGAACCCATGCTCAGAAAAGTCATAAGATGTGAGCAGGGACTGGTCAACAGTTTAGTCGGTGACCCCGTGTCTTGTATACTAAGACTCAGTACCTCCAGGTGGCCTAATGTGTGGACACGCAGCCTCCTGGACAGGCTTAGTGTGGCTGTGGATTAACGATGGCATGTGAACAGATTAGGGGACTCAGGGCTTTCTATGATGTCGTGGCTTTTAGTGTTGGGGCTTCTGTTTCTTGTTCATAGTGATATTTTCGGAAGTATCTACTGAGCATGCTTTTTTTATCCCAGCCTCAGGCTCTGTCCAGTGGGTCTGGGCATGATGCAGGCTGCAGAATACTAAAGGGGTTTCACAGGAGGAGGGGAGAAGGGAAGGAGGTCTCATCCGAGAGGATGCAGTGTGCAGAGGCCAAAGGCAGACACACCACGCAGCTGACCTGCAGGAAGATGCCGGAGAATAGACGACAACGTTTCATAATGCCTTGACTGAGGGAAATCATTCAGTTCATTCACTAAAGGCACGTTTCCATGGTTTTCAGTATCTTCCCAGCTACACAATTATCACCTCAACAAATTTTAGAACATTTTCATCAACCCCGAAAGAAACTCTATACATTTTAGAGCCAGCCCAATTCCCTGTAAACCTGCCCCAGCTCTAGGAAACCATGGGTCTATTCCAATAGTGAAGCGATTAGACGTTGGATCTTTGCAGATTCCAAACCTGTCTCAACAATGTTGACCCAGACAATACGAAGGCTTGGACCGCACTGAAAAAGCCTACCCAGCTCCATTTCCCTTCCTTCCTTCCTTCCTTCCTTCCTTCCTTCCTTCCTTCCTTCCTTCCTTCCTTCCTTCCTCCCCCAGCCCCTCTTTCTTTCTTTAACACAAGGTCTTGGCCCTGGCTGGCCTCAGACTTACTATGTAGACCAGGCTGGCCTCAAACTGTCTGCAATCCTCCTTCCTCAGCCCCCTCCCCCAAAGTGCTAGGATTACAGGTGGGACTCACCATACTGGTCATCATGGCCATCTCCTGATGCTGCTGCTTTTAAGCATGCAAACTACCCAAGTTGAAATCCCTGATTCAAAATGTTTGGGACCAGAAGTGTTCTGGATTTTGGAACATTTTTCAAATTGGGGGAAGATCTGAAAATTCCATATATCCATTGATAATATAGCTTGGATTTGGAGCATGCCTTTAATCCCAACACTTGGGGGGCAAAGGCAGGTGGATCTCTGAGTTTGGGAACAGCCTGGTCTGCATAGCAAGTTCCAAGACATCCAGGGTTACACAGAGAAACCCTGTCTTGAAAAACAAACAACAAAATTATATATATATATATATATATATGTATGTATGTATCTATACATATACACATATATGTATGTGCATATATATGTGTATATACATATGTATACATACACACACACACACACACACACACACACACATATATATATATATATATATATATATATATATATAGAGAGAGAGAGAGAGAGAGAGAGAGAGAGAGAGAAAACATGTTTAGTTTTGGGACCCAAGTCCAAAAAAAAGACATTCATTTGTTTTTATATATATTTGATACACATAGCCTGCAGGTAATTTTACCCAGTGCTGTTAGTGAGCTGTGTTCTGACTTTACTTGCCCCGCATGCTGCAGGCTTCAGTGTGGGATCGTCCACTGTGGCATCATATTGGTACAGCAAGCTTTTGTTTTGTTTTTTTTTTTTTTTTTTTTTTTGGTTTTTCGAGACAGGGTTTCTCTGTGTAGCTTTGCGCCTTTCCTGGAACTTACTTGGTAGTCCAGGCTGGCCTCGATACACCAAGTTTTTGAATTCTGGAGCATTTGGCATTTTTTTTTTTTTTTTTTTTTACTGTTGGATTAGGAACAGTCAACCTATATTTTATTTTACTTTTTACGTATTTTATTTATTTTTAGAATTCTTTTTATTATTTTTATTTTAGTGTATAGGTGTTTCGCTTGTATGTATGTCTGTGTACCATATGCATGCAATGGCCTCAGAGACCAGAAGAGGGTGTTGGATCCCCTGGGACTGGAGCCCCATGTAGTTTCTGTCTGAGCATTGTACCCAGGTCTTCTGGAAGAGTAGCCAGTGCTCTTAATCTCTGAGCTGTCTCTCAAGCCCTTCTTTTTACTATTATATGTTTATTTGTTTTTGTATTTTTATATTTATTTATTTTATATGTATGAATGTGCACCACTTGAGTGTCTGGGAGTTACAGATAGTTGTGAGCCACCATGTGGATCCTGGGAACTGAACCCAGGTCCTCTGCAAGAGCAATAAGTGCTCTTAACCACTGAGCCATCTCTCCAGCCCTGTCCTTTACCCTTATTTTAAGTGTGTGTGTATGTGTGTGTGTGTTTATCTGTGTGTCTGTGTATAGGTATGTGCATGTGAGTGCAAATACCCTCAAAGGCCAGCAGAGGGCATCATATCCCTGGAGGTGGAGCTCCAGACTACTGGGAGCTTCCACTCTAGGTGCTGGGACTGGGACTCCAGTCCTCTGCAAGAGCAACAAGTGCTCTTAACCACTGAGCGTCTCTCCAGCCTCAGCCTGCATTGCATTTCACCACATTCACACTCGACTATTTCTAAGCTACTTAGAGCCTATCCCTTGGGACAGGATCCTGAGTTTATTTAGACCCACAAAAATTCTAGTTAAAAGCTCAGCCAGGCGGTGGTGGCGCACGCCTTTAATCCCAGCACTCGGGAGGCAGAGGCAGGTGGATCTTTGTGAGTTCGAGGCCAGCCTGGGCTACAGAGCTAGTCCAGGACAGACTCCAAAGCTACAGAGAAACCCTGTCTCGAAAAACCACAAAAACAAAAACAAAAACAAAAGCTCATTCATTTTCCGACCTTTCTTATAGGAAAATATAGCCACTCTCTCCCCCAAACCTTCTCTCTCTCCCTCCCACCCTCTCTCTCTCCCTCTCCCCGCCCCCTTCCTGGCTGGCCTGAAACTGGCTATATAGACCACGCTTATAGAGACCCACCTGCTTCTGCTTGGGATCAAATCCTGTGCTCCATGCCCTGAACTTATTGTCTCTTTAGAAGGGAGGGTATGTCCTTTCTCCTTTTTCATTTTCCAGCTGGAATAAGGATATAAATGCTAGAGGTTTTGTATCCATTCTGAGTCATGATGTGGCTTTGTAAATAAGAACTATACCACTCAAAGAAATGAGAGACGAGAGACTGGGTCCCTGTCACCTAGAGGTGACATTTTAATCTTAGGTGTTTCCTACCTTTGGGCTACTGTTTTTGGTTTTTGTTATTGTTGCTGTTTTCTTCATTAAAATAAACTTCCTTGAGTTATAACAGACAGAAAATGAAAAAATCACCCATCTGGGTGTGTTTTTCTGCATGTATGTGTGTGTGCGCATCTGCCTGTGCACGTGTACATGTGAAGGCCAAAGGTCAGCTACAGTGTTGCTCCTCAGGAGCCATCCACCTGGTTGAGACCAGATCTCTTACCATCCTGGAGCTCACCAATTATGTTGGATTGGCTGGCTGGCCAACAAACCCCAGAGATCTACCTGGGTCTGCCTTCCTAGCACTGGGATTGTAGGCACACACCACTGTGCCTGGCTTTTTATGTGGGCTCTGCAGATCAGACTCAGGTCTCCAGGTGTGTGCTGTGTGCTGGCTAGTTTTGTGTCATCTTGACACAAGCTAGACTCCTGTGGGAAGAAGGAACTTCAACTGAGAAAATATCCCCAGCAGATTGGCTGTGGTGCGTTTTCTTGATTGGAGATTGAGGTGGGAGGACCCAGCCCACTGTGGGTGGAGCTATTCCCTAGGCTGATGGTCCCGGAACCTGTAAGAGCAAGCCACGAGGAGCGAGCCGATCAGAAGAAGCACTCTTCCATGGTCTCTTCTTCAGTTCCTATTTCAAGGTTCCTGCCCAATTTGAGTTCCGGCTCTGATTTCCCTCAGGGATGGACTGTGATGTGGAAGTGAAGCCAGAGTAAACCCGTTCCTCCTCCAGTTGCTTTTGGTTACAGTGTTTCATCACAGCAATAGAAACCATGACTACGACATGCTGCAAGCCACTTACCCATCGAGCCATCTCTCTAAAGCACCCATTTAAAGTGTTTAGTTTAATGAGGTTTGTCAGATGCTCATCCCCATTTACCCAGTATCTCAAGATACAGATTGTCCCCACCACTCCCCAAAGTTCCTAGCATCCTTGCAGTCATTCACTACTCCCTAGGTAACAGCCATCCATCCACTTCCTGTCTTACAGATTCATTTCAACATGAGCTACTTTTAAAAAAATTTAATTTTTTTATTGTGTATATAGACACACACACAACACACACACAAACATACACATATATGTATGTATGTCCACATATGAGTACAGATACCTGCAGAGTCCAGAAGAGAACATCGGATCCCTGGGAGCTGGAGTTATAGGCAGTTATGAACCGCTCACTGTGGGTACTGGGAGCTGAACTCAGGTCCTCTGCAAGAACAGTATGTATCTTTAACTGCAGAGTCATCTTTTCAGCCCGGACTCTGAGCTACTTTTACCTGAGGAAGAACTAGATGGCTACCTTGCTGAGGTCAGCATATTTCAGGTCTCTTTGTTTGTAGCTGACTGTTAAAGAACTGAATGGAGGCATTGTCTACATAACTGGACTTCTGAGCATCTGTGATATTTTCTTAAACCCCCATGTTTTCATGGAAAAATCTTTGATTTCCCCACCCCCACTCCTCATGCCTTAGGTCAGTTCCCTGAGGAGTAGGGAAATTCACAGACAAGAAGGCTCATTAGAGAGGCCCCAGTGTGTTAAGGTACACGGACTGGGACGGCTACGACAGACTCTGCCCACCCAACGGGGGCTCTGATGCAGGAGTGACCTTCAGAGCTGCTCTGGGGAGGAATTAGGACCTTAGTCTGCCCAAATGGGCCTGTCTCCAGATATAGGCTATCCTGGGCGCAGGTGGACCTTAGGCTAGGTAGCCTTTTCCACTAGAGGACAATTCCCAGGGAAGGGCCAAGAGCCATAAGTCACCAAAGCTCACAGCAGCTGAGAAAGTGAGAGTCTCAGCTCTGGAGGGAATCCAGGGGGGTTCATCATGGCAGCCCTGACATGGTGTGTGCTGGCAAGTGTCCTCAGGGATCATTTAGACGTGTGGGAGCTGTGTGCACCCATCAGCCATCACTCCCCACCATGTTCCACACCTGCCCCTGGCAACCAGGCATCTGCTGTGAGTCTCCACGGATTTGTGAGTCATACCTCTTCACTGTGCGCCCTGGGGAGGAAGCCCGCTGGGGAGATGCATGGTTCTCCATGGGTCAGAGGTCCGATCTAGGGGACAGGGTCATATGTCATCAAAAGCAGGGCTGCTCAGCCTCCTCTATGCCTTTCATGTGTGCTTCTATACCTTCTCCCATGTCACCCACACCTGAGACGCTAAGGGTTCTGATTCCCACCCCCGCCCTCATTTGTCTAGTAAGCTGGTCTCAGTCATTTCTCCAGCTGTCATTTCTGACATCTTTCCGTAGGTGACTGTCCCTGCCTCCTTGTCTTGGTCCTTTCTTATTTTAAGCATCATGCCTGGTGCCTTCCCTGGCCCTAATTAAAACCTGTGACATTTCATTTCCTTCTGAGTCACATTCCCCCATCCACTGTGTCTAAGACTCTGCCTTACCTTGCCCACTCTGCCTGATGCTCAGTGGTGGTTTGAAAGAAAATGGCCCTCAAAGGAAGTGGTACTACTCGGAGGTGTGGCCTGGTTAGAGTAGGTGTGATCTTGGAGAAAGTGTGTCACTGTGGAGGGGGGCTTTGAGGTCTCACATATGCTCAAGATACCGCCCAGTGCCTCAGTCCACTTCCTGTTGCCTTCTGATCAAGATGTAGCCTGTACCATGTCTGCCTACACACCGCCATGCTCCCTGCCATGGTCTGAACCTCTGAAACTGTAAGTGAGCCACCTCAATTAAACGTTTTCCTTGATAAGAGTTGCCATGGTCATGGTGTCTCTTCATAGCCATAGAGACCCCTAACTAAGACACCCAGCATGGGGCCTTACAGGGGTGCCTCCAACCACCAGTGTCAGCTCTGCCTAGAGGGATGACTCCCCAGTGATTACTGTCCCTGGAACATGGATATTCAGATGACCTGGGTATGGCCACACACCCAAATCCAGACTTAAAAATAAAGGAACACTCAAGGGAGTGTATTCATGTCACTTCAAGAATTATTTTGTTATTTTATGTGTATGTATGTGTGTCTGAGTGCATATATGTATATACCACATGTGTGTCGGATCCCACAGAGGGGCAGGGAAGGAACAGTGGCAGGCAGGCATGGAGGCAGGAACAGGAAGTCAGCTGATCACATTTTCATTCACAAGTAGGAAGCGAGGAAAGGGGAGAGAACAGGAAGTAGGGTGAGTCTATCAGTCCTCAAATCTGCCCCTAATGACGTACTTCCTCCAGCAAGGCTCCACCTCCCACAGGTTCCATAGCCTCCCCAAACATTGTCACCAACTGGGGATCAGGTATTCAAACACATGAGCCTACAGGGGACATTTCTTACTCAGACCACCACAGGTACCTTTTATACATTTGTAGCGACATGAATATACTTTGTATCATGACGTACTAAGATAAATAGTAACATTTCAGGCAGGCAGTCCACGCCTTCTGTATTGTCTCTGTGATCTACCCACAGGTATTCACATTCATCTAATGGATCTGAAGTACAGGCTCTAGGAGTCTGTGATTTCCATGTAACAGGCTTCATTTCAACATTGGTTCCTTCAGGGTTGTGTGACATCCTGGCATTGGGCTGTGGGGCTTCTGCCATTTTGTCAGGTTCTCTAAGTAGGAACACAAACATTGGGCTGGACTGGGCTGGGCTGGGCTGGGTTGGGCTGAGGGACAGGTCTCTAAATCTCTCCTGGATGTGGCCAGACGGCTCTTCCAATTCATACTTATTCCAGCATGGGGCATAGCCTTGCCTGGGGGCCATCCCATACACACCTGTGCCGAGAGTGGGAAATCCCACCACGCTATTCCTGCTTTGCCTCTTCTGGCCACAGATGAAGCTGAGAATCGTGCATGTGTTTATCGGCCATTTGTACTTTTGTTTTCTTCTGTGAAATCCCTTTTTTTTGTTCCTAAGAGGCTTTTCAAGGCATGTCCTGTGATACTTACGACAGTGGAACCCCACCGGCCAAGTGAGGCGGGGGAAATCCACTTAGACGTCTGTATTCCAGGGCCTACCTCCCACTTAACATTTATTATTTATGTCTGAAGGACACGTCTTTCTCTCTGATGTTTCCAGGTTATTCATTCGTGCAGCACACAGTTCAGTAGGTTTTAGTGGATGGACAAGGTATCCCTGTACCCACCAGCTGCCGCTCTCCTCTCCCCTTTACAGTCGGCCCCTGCAAACAGGAATCTCCTGTTAGCGTCTGCGGGTTGTCTTTACTGGGCTTTATGCAGAGATGGACTGTACAGTGCCTGGCCCTTTGTATCCGGCTGCTTTCACTTGGCACGATGGTTTCAAGGTTCAACATCTCCCAGCATGCAACAGCACCCCATGGCTGCTTTTCTTTGTCAATTGATGACCCTTTCTCTGTAGACAACACTTTGTTAACACATCCATTAGCAGATAGACTTGGGTGGCTTTTTTTTTTACTGAATTCTCTTTTGGATTGTACACACATTCTTTTATGGCTGGTCCTCTAGAGCAGCAGTTCTCAACCTGTGTGTCGTGACCCCCCCTGGTAAACCTCTATCTCCAAAAAATATTTACATTATGATTCATAACATTAGTTAAAATTACAGTTATGAAGCCGGGCGGTGGTGGCGCACGCCTTTAATCCCAGCACTCGGGAGGCAGAGCCAGGTGGATCTCTGTGAGTTCGAGGCCAGCCTGGGCTACCAAGTGAGTTCCAGGAAAGGCGCAAAGCTACACAGAGAAACCCTGTCTCGAAAAACCAAAAAAAAAAAAAAAAATTACAGTTATGAAGTAGCATTGAAAATAATTTTAGGTTGGGGGGGTCACCACAACATGAGGAACTGTAGTAAGGGGTCGCAGCCTTAGAAAGGTTGAGAACCACTGCATTAGAGAACCCTGTCCCATACACCATGGACCTGCTGGGTCAAATTGTGACCTGTATGCTTAATTTTTTGAACTGTCAAACTGTTCCTCACAACTGACCCTGAGTTGCATTCTGGTTGGCAATGACTTCTGGTCTTTAGAGCCCAGGTCCTTATCTTTATGGTTCTAGCCATATTGGGAGGTACAGAGTATTCACCTTTATATTCTTGGAAGTTTTAAAATTTTGAATTCTAGGGCCTGGAGAGATGGCTTAGAGGTTAAGAGCACTAGCTGCTCTCCCAGAGGTCCTGAGTTCAATTCCCAGCAACCACATGGTGGCTCACAACCACCTATAATGAGATCTGGTATGTAGGTACAACACTATATACATAATAAATAAATAAACAAACAAACAAATAAATATATCTTTAAAAATTTAAATTCTATTATTATTATTATTATTATTATTATTATTATTATTATTATTAATTGCTTATGTTTAGTTTTCTTTTGAGACAAGTCTCCTGTAGTCCAGGCTGGCCTCAAACTCCTTATGTAGCCAGGGATGACCTTGAACTTTTGGTTCTTGTCTCTACCTCCTGGGTGTGGGACCACAATGTGTGATACTGAGTGTTGTGGAATATTAAGATGTGTTACATTTGTTTATGCTGTGGAACATTTGTTTAATGATGCAAAGATGTGTTGCCTTCTTTCATGTTGTATCTGTTTAACTCTGTGAAGCTGTGTGACTGTGCCTGCCCAAAACACCTGATTGGTCTAATAAAGAGCTGAACGGCCAATAGCTAAGCAGGAGAGGGATAGGCGGGGCTGCCAGGCAGAGAGAATAAATAAGAGGAGGAATCTAGGCTAGAGGATCGAGTAAAGAAGGGGAGGAGAACACAAGGAGACAACCACTTAGCCACACAACCAGCCATGGAGCAAGAAGGAAAGAAAGGTATATAGAACAGAGAAAGGTAAAAACCCAGAGGCAAAATTAGACAGAATAATTTATGTTAGGAAAGCTGGCTAGAAACAAGCCAAGCTAAGGCAGGGCATTCACAGGTAAGAAGAAGCCTCTGTGTATTTATTAGGGAGCTGGGTGGAGGGCCCCCAAAGAACAAAGACTGAAACAAATGAGTCCAGCTTCTCCTTGAGCCTCTAATTTATTTGTTCAGATGTGCCATGGTGTCAAAGTTTCTTTTCCTTTGCTTCTTGATCCTTTACATAAAAAGAAATCATTCTTCAATAAGTCATGAACACTTAGATTTTTTTCTGAGAGTTTTATAGCCAGTTCATCCAGTTTTAGTTACTTTTTGTAGAGGATATGAGGTCGGGACCTAAATTTATTCTTTTTCTATTTGTTGGTTTGTTTGCTGGATTTAATTTTGAGACAGGTCTCATGTAGCCCAGGCTTGCCTAGAACTTGCTGTGTTAGCTGAGGATGACCTTGAACTTCTGGTACCCCTGCTTCTCCTCCTGAGTGCTGGAATTAGAAGGGAATGCCGTCAGGCCACGATATGCACATATGGAGTCTGGTCTTCCAAGTGTCCCAACAGCATTTGTTGAACACACTACTCTTTCTCCCATTTAATTATCTTGATAGTCTTGACAGAAGTCACTTGACGATGTGTGAGGGTTTATTTCTGGACTCTCGGTTTTATTCTGTCCATCCAGATGGCAGTTCTGACACCACGACCACACTGTCTTGATTACTGTAGCTTTGTAGTGATGACGCTGGTCTTTCTTCCAGATGGAAACTGAAAAGCACATTTACCGCTCGCCTTGGAGGGATATGGGGCAACGGGTTCTTCAAGCACACTCCCTGGGCCTGCAGCATCAGCATCAACCAGAGCAGAGGTTCTCAACCTGTGAGTCACGACCCCACAGCAGTCACATATCAGATATCCTGCTTATCAGATACTTACATTACAATTCATAACAGTGGCAAAATTACAGTTACGAAGTAGGAAGGGAAATAATTATATGGTTTGGGGTGGGGGGGTGGGGCGTCACCACCCATGAGGAACTGTATAAAGGGTTGCCGTGGTAGGAAGGTGGAGAACCGCTGCTCCAGACACTGGTCAGAAATGCACTTTCTCAGGCAGTGCCCTGGGCTTGCTTCACTAAAATCTCTGGGCCCCTGTGGCCCAGCAGTCGGCATCCTAACAGGCTCTCCAGTGGTTCTGCTGGGTGCTACAGCCTGGAATTCATTGCATTGCGCCTGCACTGTCTTGGTGTCCACCGGGACAACCACAAACCCATACGGTTATCGATTGAGCAGTGGGGCTGTAGTCAATCCAAACACGCTCAATTGCAGAGTTAATACGGAAAGAGAATAAAAAATACCTCGTTCACGATTTTCACATTGATTTTTCACGTACGCACAGGATTAAGTAAAATGCACCATTAAAATTGATTTCAGATGCCGGGGAGATGGCGCAGTGTGTAATGCAATTACCAGACAAGCGTGCGGACCTGAATTCACATCCCTAGAACCCACGTGTTTTAGTTTGCTTTCTCTGTTGCTGTGATAAAATATTCTGACCAAAGGCAGCTTAGGGATGCCAAGGGCTTATTTAGCTACACTTCCACGTTACAGTCCACCACTGAGGGAAGTCATGGCAGGAACCCCCGTGGGAGCTTGAAGTAGAAACTGTGGAGGGATACTGCCTGCCGTGGAGACGCAGTGCTGGCTGGATCAGTCCCTGGCTCACTGCTGTGTGGTGGCGCACACCTATAACACCAGCACTCAGGAGGCAGAGGCAGGCAGATCTCCGTGAGTTTGAGGCCAGCCTGGCCCATATAGAGAGTTCCAAGCCTCCCCGGTGAGATCTTCTCTCAAAAAAAGACAGGAGGTGGGGGTGCTTGCTGGAAAGATGGCTCAGTGGTTAAGAGCACTGGCTACTCCTGCAGAAGGCCAAGGTTTGATTCCCAGTACCTACATAGTAGCTCACAACTGTCTCTGCCTCCAATTCCTAGGGATCTGACATGCTCTTCTGGCCTCCAAGGAGCACCTGGCATGCACATGTGCACAGACATGTATGCAGGCAAAACACCCACACACATAAAATCATCTCTACAAAAGAAAGAAAAAACCCAAAATGAAAAACCCCTGATCCCTGTGAGAGGTATGCACCAAGGTCTCGGGGTACCAGTAGCTCAATTTCCCAGAATAGAGACGACACTGAGCAAATCTGGAAAGGCAGGCAGTCCTTTCCAGTTTACACTGGTTTGGAACAGCGGTCAGGACCATGGTTTGTATTTGACTTTGGAGTTTAACGTCTTCCTGAGGGACCTGCAGGCACACAGGACCTGGGCTAGCTCTCATTTTTCAGACAAGGAGAAGACATCAGTGTACAGTGCCAAGCCTCAGGCTGGGGCTTCTGATCTGTGTGTGCGGAACCTGACGGACTGTGGGCTCTCCCTCCGTCCAGCTGTGTAAATCCGCAGGAGCACAGACTTGGTGCCTGCGGAGTGAGTCCTCCAAGATCAACATCGGCAGTGGCTCAAGGGCACTTCCGTTTATAAAGCCATTTCCCACTCCTTAGTGTGACTGAACCTACCTGCCTCCCATTCAGCCTAGCGGATGGTGGAGGACCCTGCTGAGAGACGCTCAGAGCCGGAGGCAGTCTTGTCCTGCGACACTGACCGAACATGGTGCAGCTGGGACCAGCCCAGGGCCTCCGGACTGACATGTTGCTTTTCTATATATGTGCTGTGTGGTCAGCTCTGATGGATGAAGGAGCAGGAAAAAAAAGATGAGAGAAATGTACCTATCATTTCCTGAACACCTACTATGCTGTAGGCCCTGTGCGTACATCAACTGTTTAAAATCATTAACATCCACATTTAGGAATTAAGGGCTGGGGGAGGGGGGGCAAGATGTCACAGCCGGTAAAGGAGCTTTTCTGCCAAAACTGATGATTTGAGTTAAAATCCGGAAACCCACATGGTGATGTGAAAGAACCGACTCCTCCACAAGCTGCCTTCTGACCTCCACATAGGTGTCATGGTCCGTGTATGTATACGCACATAGACATACACAAACAGATGTAAAAAATAAAATAAAGGGATGCTGGAACCCTGGATTCTGGATCGGGGCTCAGTTGGGGTGACTACAGAGAATGTTCCAGGCCTGTCCACATAGGGTGGGGGGATGGTGGATAAGAAGATGCAGAGGTATTATTTATGTCTCCCAGTCACCTCATGAGGTATATCTTCTTGAGAGCCTGAAAGTCTGGCTCCCTCTGTCCTGATGCCTCAGCATCCAAGGTAGGATAGAGGGGTCTCAAAGAGGCAGCGGTGAGACCTCCCTAAAGCCATGAGCAGGGTTCTGGAACCATAGCCTCAAGACCAAGGAGGGGTGATAGGTTCTGACTAGACTGGCCAAGTGCTGGGATTAAAGGTGGGTACCACTGCACACAGTACACTCAAGTTTCTTTTCTTTTCTTTCTTTCTTTCTTTCTTTTTTTTTGTTTTGAGACAGGGTTTTTCTGTGTAACAGCCCTGGCTGTCCTGGAACTTGCTTTGTAAACCAGACCAGGCTGGCCTCGAACTCACAGAGAGCTGCCTGCCTCTGTCTCCTGGGTGCTGGGATCAAAGGTGTGTGCCACCACCACCACCACTGCCCGACTACACTCAAGTTTCTTAAAGTACTATATAAGTTAGCTTTTATTTAATTTAAAAAGTACATTTATTCTCTCTCTCTCTCTCTCTCTCTCTCTCTCTCTCTCTCTTTCTCTCTCTCTCTCTGTCTCTCTCTCTCTCTCCTCTCTCTCTCTCCCTCTCCCTCTCCCTCTCCATCCAAGAAAGCCATAACTCCCAGAGCCCCCTCACAACTAAGCAGGTCCATATGACTAATTCTGGACCATGAGTGTGGACAGAGACTACTCGGCCAGACAACTTCCAGGCCTGCTCCTAAAAGACCTCTCTGCAGTACCACGGCTGCTCTCTTGGCTCTCCCTTAATGGATGTTGAGAACCAGTGGTAGCCTGAGGGTCTGCTGGCTTCACGAGACAGAAGCTCCTGGGTTTCTGAATGTCTGAGTAGGGCCTCCCTCTTCCAGGCTCAAGGGCACAACCTCGGAGTGAATAAGGGATCACGGTACAAAGCAAACCTGCCTTGGCCGACTGGATCTCTGAACTCCGCTCGGCATCAGTCACCCGCGCTGGCTGGGGCACTGCTGCTGAGGGCCTCTTACCTGTAATCCTACGTACCTGTGCAGCCATGTGCTACAGAAAGGGACAGAATGACCTTGGACAGGGTCTTCACTGAGAAGGAAGTCATCACGGCTCCAGAGACCAAGGCTAGCCCCCTAACGTCAGCCGGACAGCTGCCCTATTACCCTCACAGCCATCATTCCCTTGAGTCTCCTGGCTTTAATTCTGCCATTCTGCACCAGAAGCAGGGAGGACTGGAGGAGGCCCTGGGGCTGCCCTCCACCCTCCCAGCTGCTCTACTACCGGTTCCCCTGGCAGCCTCCCGTGTAGTAGGAGTTCACTCACATGTTTTTGTGGAGGAGGATTTGAAGGAGGGATTTGAGTTTTTCCCTAGAGACGCCAGAGAGACAGTTTCGTCTCTGTACAACAGGCTCGCCCAGCTCCTCATATAAAGCTGTTTCTGTGGTTACCTGTCTTCTGGGATGTTTGCAGTGGGTGGGCATGGCAGGTGCGATCTGCCAGGGTATGCCGGGAGTTGAAGGAAGAGCTACTGTGCCCCGCCCTCCCTGGCACCCAGAAGGCCAGCTGTCCCTAGCATGGGAGGCATCAACCAAGCCCCCCTCCTCACTGGGAAAACCGAAACCACACTGAATGCCAGGGAGGCAAAGACCCAAAGAAGGTTGCTGGCCCCCCTCAGTGTC
The DNA here is from genome assembly GCF_007827085.1 of Peromyscus californicus insignis. Taxonomy (NCBI): domain Eukaryota; kingdom Metazoa; phylum Chordata; class Mammalia; order Rodentia; family Cricetidae; genus Peromyscus; species Peromyscus californicus. Next base: position 6,786,921 of record NW_026294492.1, read on the forward strand.
CGTTTTATGGGTGGGGAAACTGAGGCTGAAGGAGTCTAAGGGTTTTCTTGGCAAGATGGCTGGATGAGTTGGGAGAAGTAACTGCTATGGGAATCCAGGTCTTCCCGCCTCCAGGGCAGGCTCTTCCCTTTAACGAGGCGCGGGAAGGTGGGTGATAGGTGCACACGGGACTGGCGTGGAGAGGGAGGGAGGTGGGCCTGGCAGGCGGCCCAGACGGTGCTGGGGTGCCTAGGGCGACTCAGGCCTCTTTTCCACTTCCCTGGCCACCAGGGCCGCACTTCCTGCCAAGAACTGCCGGGGCGGGGGGCGCTGGAGTAAAGCCGGCCCCTCCGGGCGCCGCCTCTCGGCCTCTCCCACACCCGCAGGCCAGAGGCCAAGGGTGAGGGAGGTGGGACCCGTGCTCGGCCCCTCCCCTGCCCCGGAGTCCCGGGGGGGACTGACACCCAGCGGGGAATCTGCCAGTGGTCAGGGTGATAAGAACCAGGGGTCGCGCCCCGAGGGTCCAGCAGTGGGTGTGGCACGGGACGGGGGCGTGGCCGGGCTGCGGCCGGGGAGGTGCTAAGCCTGGGGGCGTGGTTGCGGCGGGGGGGGGGGGCGGGTCCGCAGGAAACTTGAGTGTCCGCCCCCGCCGTGCGCCCCGCCCCGGCCTCCGCCTCCGGGTCCCGCCTTCTCGTCCCTTCCTTCCCGGGCTGGCGGCGGCTGCGGGTGGTGGACCTGCGGAGCGGCGGTCGCCCACACCTCGCTCCCTCCTGAGCCGGCGGATCCTTTTGTCTCTGCGAGCGGCGAAGGTCGCAGGGCCGGCGCGGCGGCTGCGGGGCGCACGGACGCCCGCGCTCCTAGTCACTTCCCCGGCCTCAGCCGCCGCCGAACTTGGGCTCGAGAAGCCGGCGGACCGCGTCCAGTGCCGGAGCCGGTAGGAAAGGGGCGACTGCGGGGCCGCGGGGCTGCGTGGAGGGGAGCGCGTGTGCCCCGGCTCGCTGCGCCCCGGCTGTGTGAGTGCGCGGGTGTGTGCGCGCCGGTGCTGATGGTGCCCGTTTCTCTCTCTGCGTGGTGGACTTGCAGCTGACCGCGGACGGTGGCGTGGCTCTAGAATGGCGTGCCCTCGTGGGGGACTCGGTGTGCTCGGTGGGATGGTGCACTTTTCAGACTGCGTGTGTGGAATTGTGTGTCGGGGTGCAGTTGCCGGTGGGGACTAGGGCCGGGCGAGTGTGGAGCCACGGAGCCGCTGTGCGCAGCGTGGGGGTGGCGGGGTGGGCGTGGGCGGTCTGGCCCCGCAAGCTGAGCCCCCGGTTGGTGTCGCTCGGCGCAGTGCGTAGCTCAGGAACATGATGGTACGGCCAGGACCCGACGGGCGCAGTGCCTGCCTCGTGGGCAGCGGGCATTGATCTCCCCCCCCCCCCGAGAGGGGGGGACAAGTCCACAGGGTCCACGTGGGACGCTTGTGAGCTTCGAAGAGGGATGGGACCCGCGCGGTGGTGATCAGCTCTGGGACAGTGGGAAAACACCAACGCAGCCCTGGTCTCGCCGTTACCCGCCCTGAGACCTGAGCCAGACACGCCACCTTCTTTCTTGGGTCGCAGTTTGCGTCTCTATCATATAGGGACGGGCCCTCTGGAGCTGTCTTGACCGAGTGAGAACGCACTATGTGCAGTTTTTGACCCAGAGCCTTGCACACAGTAGGTGCTCTTCGCTGGCTTCTCCTCTTTTTTTAAAAAAAAAGAAATCTGTTTTGCCTATATTGTGGATGACGCTCTCATTTCCTCCTCGGCTGTGGTTTGTGCCTCCCTTCCTGGCTCTAACTTCACAGCGAAAGCTTGGAGATTTGAGAAAGTTTAGGCGGCTGGGTGCGCTGCCTCCTCCCCGCACCTCGCGGGGCTGCGTGGCGCGGCCTTTTGGGGGGTGTGGGAGCTCGCCGTGCGCGGCGCCAGCCTGGAAAGCTCCCGCATCCGTGAAGGGTTCCGAAAGGCTGCGACTACGGACTCGGGAGCCCTTCTGTTCAACAAGTGCCTGGGGGGAGGGGGGGGGGAATGTCGCTTGTGGGATTCGAGTCGCTATGTGAAAGTGGCCGTCTCCGCAGACTCGCAGTCTGGGGTTCCTGGAGCCTTCCTCCTGGCCTGGTCATTCGGGAGGCCACCCTCTGCTCTCCTAGCCGCTACCGAGTCCACCCAGAGGAGGGTGATGGCCAGGACTCCAAACCCTGTTAGACACTGCCCCACCCCCCCCTCAAGCCCCACCTGCCCCTGCTTTCATGCGGTCAGCCTGATGCAGGAGGCCGAGGTCCGCGTGGTACCCCTCCTACCAGTTCCAACCATTGATTTAAAAAAAAGAAATATATATATATATATATATATATATATATATATATATATATATATATAATAGTGTTGAAACCTGGTAAAAACTACACTGCCCTGATACGCATCCTGTTCTTAGTTTACTCAGCCCAAACCGCACCTGAGCATTTGCTCTGCGCCAGCCAGAGAGGCGCGTGGGGCTGCTGCCGCGGCCCTGGCAAGTCCCTGGATTGCTATTCTTCTCCGCCTTGTTCTTCTCAGGACCCTTCCCAGTTTAAAAACAGCCTTTAAGCAAAGGGAGGAACAGACCCTTTTGGTGCCAGGGATTCTCAAAATGGAGCTCTGGTGGGCACTGGGCTGGGGTGGGGATGCCTGCCACCGGCCTTAGTATGGGATGTGTTCCAGAGTCCGGCATGCTCCTCGCTGCTCCTGATTTGTGCTCTGTCAGAAGCTGGCAGATCTTGCAGGCGTTGAGACATGGAAGCAGAAACCTCTGGTTTGGGTCCTTGGGTTTGTCTTCAGAGCCCTGAGATCTTTGGGATGATGGCCAACCAGGGATGTCATAAGCTGATGCGTCATCCTGATTTGATGTCGGGGACTCACTTTACAAAAACCACCTGTTCTGAGTCTTATCGAATGATTTTATATCCTAAAGAGAAAAGGCCTTTTGATTGGAATCTTATCTCCCCCAAATCGGATTTAATAATCATTTTTAAAAATCAGTCTGGCTTTCCCAGCTCAGAAGACAGACCCCAAAGCTGTCTTGTTTGGTTTTGCTTTCCTAGTTAGAGCCAGCCCTTGGTCTCAAGCAAACCAGTATTTTGGCCTTCGATCTATTTCTGTTTCACTTTTGAGAGCGCCTGTAATTACGGAGCTCTTGAGGTTTTATTGGCTAATGTGCCAATGGGAAGGCCCAGGGGCTGTGCCTCTCCCCTGTCTGGGGATGTAATGTCACTGCCTAGCCTGGACCGCTCCTTTGAGCCCTACTTTTACACTGTTTCCTAGGTGGAGCACAGCTGTCACTGTGTCATAACAGGCCAGGAGTCGTGACTTTGAGAATGGATGTCTGCAAGGCTGTTGGCTTGTGGAGAGAGAGATCAGAGCAGGCGGACAGCCCCGAGGAACAGGGGTTTGCCCAAACTTTGGCCATACACTTACTCCTGACCAACAGAGAGGGGAGGGGAGGGAGAGGGAGAGGGAGAGGGAGAGGGAGAGGGAGAGGGAGAGGGAGAGGGAGAGGGAGAGGGAGAGGGAGAGGGAATTGTTTTAGACTCTGGCTCAGCCCTTCTCTTTGACCACAAGGCTGTGCACAATTAGAAATTCCCATGGAGGGAAAAGGAAGGGGTCCAGGGCCCCTTGCTAGATCAGCTCCATCCCTACCCAGAAAGACGGTTTTTTGTTTTTTGTTAGCTGGTGGACCTGCAGCCCTTAGCCTTTGGAGCTCAGTACTCGGGCTCCCAAGGCCTGCCTTTCTCATACAGCTCCACACTGGCTCGGCAGCAGGATGACTTCCGTGTCTTCCTCTCAAACTCCCTCTAAGACTTTGGATTGCCCCCTTATAAATGGTGGGACCCTGGGATTACCTACAGTCCAGCCATAATCCCAGGCCCTCCCAGGGAGCCCCAGTGTTTACTTGGGATTGAAGGTTAAGGTATTTGGCAACTCTTTATCTAGGTTAGGATCTGGTTTATATTAGGACCTGTTGCATTCCAGCAAGTCCCAAGCCACGCTTGTTTGGTGTGGGAGAATGCTTTCAATTTATGAGTTGCTGGTCCAGGCTTGAAGGGGGATTATGTATGTATTTGGGTGTTTGTCAGGATCTGATGTCATTGTGCTTGGGAAGGGAGGGCCAACACTTGGGGATTTTAATTGTGCTCTGCTTTGGGGCTCCCTGCTCAAACCTACAGTCTTTGGGGGCTTCTTTGGAGTGGCTGTGTATCTGTAAATCTCACATAGTTCTTGTAGCTAGCTCCTTTTGAGGTGGGTTCTTCATCTGTAGGGGATGTAATTATATAGAGAGATTCCAGGGTGGGCTGAGGGGCTCATCCCTTAGTGCCCCTTGCTCTGTGTACAAGAACAACATTCAGTTCAAAATCACTTCGTAGTGGGGCAGGCTGTAGTATATAACTTCAGGCAATCAATGTAGTTTGACAGGTGGGACATTTCTTAGGTGCTGATGAGCAAGGTGTGAGTCTAAAGAAACCACACACACACACACACACACACACACACACACACACACACACACACTGTTAGAGAACCCTACCTTGGCCATGTTGGTTCAAGTGAAAATGAATTTCCAAGGCAAAGCTTTATACCTCAGCATTTATGACCCGTGACTAACTGAACACTCCCTTCTCCCGGCTCTCCCGGGTTACCCTCTCCTGCCAGCCTGAGGGCAGGAGACTGCCAGCGCTTCTTTATTGGTGAAATTATTAAGGCCACTCCACGTAGTTAAAAGGAGATTTATTTAATGGCGTAACTTACAAGTTAAGGGATAGGTAGGTCGCGGAGTCTGGGGAAGGTGTATCGCAGTCCAGCGGTGTTCTCTGGAGCTCTGCTTGGCCCACCTTCACGGTCCAAGGTCCCGAACCGAGTGAGTGCACCGCCCATCCAGATCTCAGGTCTCCAGGCGCCTCCCTTGGCCCCGCCTTGTAGGCGTGACAGTTGCCGAAGTCTCAATGGGGGTTGGAACTTCCAGATCAAAGCTGGAATGGCTACCCACTACATCTCCCCCTTTTTGTCTAAATAAGAAGGTTCTAACCTAATACAAGACTATATACAAAGGAATGGTTATCAAATATTGTCCAGGAATAAATGTGTTGCTGATTAGTCAATAAATAAAACACTGATTGGCCATTGGCTAGGCAGAAAGTATAGGCGGGACAAGGAGGAGAATAAAGCTGGGAAGTGGAAGGCTGAGTCAGAGAGACACTGCCAGCCGCCATGATGAGAAACAGCATGTGAAGATGTCGGTAAGCCACGAGCCACGTGGCAAGGTATAGATTAATGGAAATGGATTAATTTAAGCTGTAAGAACAATTAGCAAGAAGCCTGCCACGGCCATACAGTTTGTAACCAATACAAGTCTCTGTGTTTACTTGGTTGGGTCTGAGTGGCTGTGGGCCTGGCAGGTGAGAGAGATTTGTCCTGACTGTGGGCCAGGCAGGAAAACTCAAGCTACACTTCTTAGAGACCTTTTCCTTTACCTTAATGACCCTAGCGCACCTCCAACACTTGCTAACCTCGTGGTCCTGCTTTCCTGGTGCTGTATTTATTTCTTTGAGGTGTTTTAGGTACAGCCTAAGTTGGCAAGCAGCCCAGGAGTCTGGGGGTGGGGGGTGGCAATTCAGCGCTACCTGTCCCCATTCCACAGTCTCCTCCAGGAGCCAGCCCTGGGTCTCTGACTAGGAAAACTCAAGACTGGTAACCACACCGTAGTGAAGATTCCCATGATGCTAAAGAAGGGAAGAAAGGGGGGTGGGGCTGTAGCCCTGTGGTAGAACACTTGCCTGATGTGCATGAGACTCTAGGCTCCACCCCCAGTACTGCCAATCAAATTAAAAATGGAAGCAGGCCTGGGGTAGGGGTGGGGTGGGGGTCTCCACTTACAAAGCCTTCATGGATTTTACTTCAGTAAAATCCTTGGGTCTTCGTTGAAATCCTTCCTTGCTCTGAGTCTACCTCAGCCAAGGAATGAGTCTCTCAGTCGGAGTAGTATAAGTGTGCACCTGCCGGATCCCCCAAACTGAATGTCACACACCTATGTCAACCCTTGGCTGCAGCCCTGGTTCCGTGTTCTGGGATGGGATATGGGGTTCATGATATCCATCCCAGCTGGTCCAAAACTCTGTTGAGCCCTTATCTTCTACCTAGTTCATGATATGACTAGACAACCTTCTCTCCTCATCTGTGAAGGCTCTGTGTCTCAGGAAGGGATGAGGGCTTGTTTCTGTCCTCACTGAACATGGTGAATCTTCAGAGTGATTCTGGAATGCCCTCCGAAGCCCGAGCTGCCGCCTCCATGTCCGGTGCCTTCTGGTTCTCTCACCACAGCCCGTGTACAGGATGCACACCTGGTCATCTTGCCCCTCCCCACTCAGGTTTGTCCTCTTACAGAGTAAGTGCGATTGCCCACGCCTCCTGGGAGCCTCTTCCAGTCAGGCTCTGGGAAAGCTGGACCTGGGCTTTTCTGTTGATGGTGCAAAATTAGGGTCGGTCTTGAGCTGAGGATGGGGCAGGAAAACCATCAAAAAGCCTTTGGAACTTGCTGGGCAGTGGTGGCACATGCCTTTAATCCCAGCACTTGGGAGGCAGAGTGGATCTCTGTGAGTTTGAGGCCAGCCTGGTCTACAGAGCGAGTTCCAGGACAGGTTCCAAAGCGACACAGAGAAACCTTGTCTAGAAAAAACAACAACAACAAAAAACCCCAAATAAACAAAAAAAGTCTTTGGAGCTCAAGGGACCCATGTAGTGGAGCCCATGCCCAACTAGGAACAATGGGGCCTTCCAGGGGAAATGCCCTCTAAGTGGGAGAGGAGTGGAGAGGGGCTGGGTGATTCCTAACCTCTCTGTCTGTCTGTCTGTCTGTCTCTCTCTCTCTCTCTCCTCTTCCTCCAGAATTATGTAACTACAAGATTGCTTCCTCTGTAATGATATACTGTAACTCAGATAAAGTTATGTCCACTTCAAGTGTACAGTTCAACGATTTTTCTATCTATTTACTGTTATGTAACCATTACCATCATCTGTCGAAGGCTTCCTGAATCTTTTCCGAATGATCCCTCATCCTCATGGGCAGTCGCTTCCTGGCCCAGCCCACGCAGCCACTCGTGATCAGATTCTCACGTCTTACCTTTCCTCCCTCCTTCCCCTTCCTAGGTTTGATTCAAGGGATCTCTTCCTTGGAGTCGCTCTAGAGTCTTCCAGGTAGAATTGACTTTTTTCCTCCAGGTTGACCGCGGGAACTGGGCTCTCTGATTGGTCTCCCTGGCCTATACCTAGCATAGTCCCGGTACCCAAGATATTCTCAGAGGGTGTGAGCCGGACTGACTACAGTTGCCCCCATCATAGTTTTCTTATCTAACTACTCAGTATCCGGTAGAGCAAGTACCCAGCAGAGCATTGGAATTTGGGGTCCGGGGTATATGCGCTTCAGGTGATGTGGGGGCCTTGCTATGCGACATCTTATTTCGTGAAAAACGTGGGAAGCAAATGCCATCAAACTTGACCTTTAGAGATGAAAGCTGAGGAGGCCCGGAGCAAAATAAAGAGCCTAAGACTCTCTGTGCACTGGAAGCTGGAGAACCAAGAGCTAAGCCAGGCCTTCTGCTCTGCTATGGTGGGCGCTGTGTGCCTGGTGTGTCCTGGCCTGGGTAGACGTTCCGTTTTCCTTGTACAAGACTTGTTATCACTTCCTGAGCCGTGGTAGCAGCTTCCAGGGCAAGAGTGGGACACAGTGTGTCTTCGTTTGCCTCCGTGTCTGGTCCAGCTGGCGGAAGTAGCTGGATTATGGACACGCAGAGAGTTCTCTGGGGAATTGGGTGGTGAGGGTGGGCATCCCTTGGGTGGGGGGCGTGGTCGAGCGTCAAAGTGTGTATCGATGCTTTGCACATTGCAGAAGGTGTGCTCTCATGGCACTTGTGGGTGTGGAGGAAGGTACCCCATTTGACGGGGTGCCCCAGCAGAGGCACTCAGTGGCACCGCACCCCATGCGGCCAGTGCTCAGATCTCGGGCCTCCAGACATGCCGTCAGGTCCCAGGTTGCTTCTCTCCCAGTGATAGAATTAATTCTCATGGTAGACAATGAGGATGTCTTGTGTCCTTCCATTTGTAAAATAGCTTGGGAGAAGACAGGGACCTGTGGCCCAGCCATGGTGCATGCTCTCTGGTATATTGTCTAGGAGGGTTCTGGGCCCACCTGGACCTTCAGGAGAGGTGGCAAGTCTGTGGCCACTGTCACTGGCTAAGCCTCCTTGGCTGACAGCACCTCTGTGCCATGAGATATCCCTTTCCTAATTCAGGTTGAAGGGACTGACCGGCATGTGTGTGAAGGCTACTGGAAGGGAGCCAGGAAGGGTCTGGGTTCGGAGTTTGGAAGACTACCATTTGGGGGTCTTCTTGGGCTCAGGGCTTCTGAGCACCTCTTCTCGGGTTTCCTCTTGCACCAACAGGGACCCTAGCTTTGGGGGCTCCCCCAGATTGCTCTGCAGGTTGCTTTTCATGATCAATGCATGACCGGGGAGTGCTTGGGAAGCGTGCGCTGCATTGGGGTGCTGGTGTGTTTTCAGGTCGAGGAGGATTATTGGGAGTGTTCGCAGTCAGCCCCAGAGCAGTGTGCTCATGAATGCTACCGTGTTCCTCTTCCGGAGAGGGAATGCCCAGCGCTCCGCTTTCTCTCTGCAGAGGGCGCTTCCTGGAAGCGGAACCAGTGGCAGTCCTCACCCCTCCCTGTCACCCCTCCCTTTCCTTTTGCTTCCCTGTAATCCATTTTTGGAGGGAGCTGAGAACCTCTTAAAAATCAATCATTTCCAGCACCATGCAGGGTTGCTTTGTTTTTTTGTTTTTGTTTTTGTTTGTTTTTCCCTGTTTACTGTGAGGGGGATGTTAATAGATGCTGTCCAGGGGCTGGAGAGATGGTTCAGCACAGCCTGGGGTCCAGGCAGGGCTTTTCCACACAACCCTTGCCCAAATGTAGCTGTGAAGGGATGTCCAACCCTCCCACAATGTCTGCGTGGGTCCTGTGCTTGGCGGCACAGCCTGGACAGTGGTCCAGCCGTGGCTTCCAGGCGTGGCATGTGACCTGTGGCTGCTACCTTGGCCTCTTCAGTTAGTGAAGTTAAGAAACAAGCTTGTCTGGGAGACACCCATGTCAGGACTCTGGTCTCTCCTGGAGGATGCCACTGCCTTCATCCTGGAGGCATGGATGAAGGATGGCCCCGCTCACTATCATCTGTTCCTAATGCTGAATCTAAAATAGTGTGGCCTGATGATCCCCTGACCCCACTGTCAGGTGAGAACTTGTAGTTTGGGGATGTTACTAAGAATGGGCCAGACAAAATAAAGCACAGGTGAGGAACTCAGGGTCTCTTAGCTGGGGGACCCCGCAATATAAGGGGTTCCCTGTAGCCAGTAGCTAATGGGATATATCCACAGAGTCTATTTGACGGTCAAAGGAGTTTACTCGGGGGCTAACCTCACATCCAGAATAAAGGAGTTGGTCACGGAATCCTGGAGGGGTGGGGCAGGGTCGGACGCCGATCTCAGGTGAGCTCTGCCTTGATCCGTACCAGCATCCAAGACCACAAGGTAGGGAAGAGGAGAGAACTCACATACGTGCATCCCAGGTCTTCAGGGTCCCTGGCGGCCATGCCCAAGGGGCAGGTCCCTAGCAGCTCCCTGCTGCCTCACTAGGGGTGTTGCTTCAGGGCCTGGCACCAACAGCCACCCACTCCAAGTAGCTCCCTCCCATAGCTTGTCTTGGGGAAGTTACTGTCTCTCTAGGAAAACCATGTCCCCAGGGTCTGCATCCTCAACATCATCACCACCTACTATCACTGCTGGTAGCTGTTACCACCACCTTTTGCCATCATTGTAAAAACCGTTATCATCATGGCCATCGCCACAGTCATCACCGTTATCACCGCTATGGTCACCATCATCACCACCACCACCACCACCACCCCTATCGTGGTTGTCGGCACCACCATCACCCAGTCTCAGCCTTGATTCGGCCTTTGGGCCGTGTTCACACCTTGTGATGTGATGGCCCCGGGGTTATGGATTGTAGTTAGGAGGGGACCTTGCGCAGGATGATTGTCGGCCTAGAAAACTTGAATGGATGGCGGTGGAGGATGATTCTGAAACCGGCTCCGGGAGAATTACTGATGTAGAAGCTTCTGGGGAAAAAAAAAATCCCATCCATTCTTTCAGACCAGTGTTATCGGACTGTGGTGTTCTCTCTGTTCCTCCCGAGGGCTCAGCTGTACTGCTTGGGCCGCCTTTGCCCACCAGTTCCCAGGCAGTGGGCCTCTGGTTAGCTGGAACCCTGTAGATTTCTCCTACTTGACACTTCCTTACTGGCGTAGAGCCAGGAGCACAATGGATGCCCAGATGTGTGCTGGCACAACCCCCATTTGCTCAACTATAGGATGGTGATTGCTCTGAATTATTTACAATCGCCACAGCTTGCCTGAGGGGCTCGCTCTGCAGGCTTGTGTGGCCAGGCCAACGCACCCGTGCACTTACTGTGCATGCCGCTGATTGGTGTGTGCGCGTTCTGGACACTGGTTAAAACAGGGATGCAGTGGTCGGGAAGCCATGGGGACTTTCTGGGTTGCTGGGTTGACCCCTCTCCTGCCCGCGTCTGGCTTTGACTTGGCATAGGAAGCCTTACTCTCTAGGTTTCAGCCTCCTTGCTTGTCAAATGGGGTTTCTGGCTGGATAACATCCAAGTCCTCTGTCAGCTTCACAGTTCAGGAAAAAAAAAATGGTTTAAAAAAATGTAAACTTGTGTGATAAGACATATCCAACGAAGAACATACTGAGAAAATTTATGTAGCTAGACTGACTGCAAAAAAAAAAGAAAGAAAAAGATTAATGAAGAACCTCTTAGAAAACGCAGACACCTTAGCAACTGCCGTATTGAGAGGCAGCATTGCAGAACGTGATATTAGGAGGGACCCAAGAGTGGGGTGCAGACAAGACAGAAGCTGAAGTGGGGGGGTGTTGAATCTGGAGGGCTGAGCTCTGGGGCTTTCATCGCCTGGTGCCACCATTCAGCCTTGGTTCTTTACTCCCTGTCATGCGGGAGGACAAGGCAGGGCTCCTGGGAAGGAGGTGGCCTTGCCCACAGTGGGAGGCCAGCAGAGGTTTGCAGGTAAGCTCAGGGCTCTGGGCTCCATGTCTTATCTAGAAGCTGTGCACTGTTCCCACAGGGTGCTCTAGCAAGGAAAGCCACTGGTGAGGGCGCAGTCTTCCTCACTTTAATGATGGGTTTTCGTACTTGGGAGGGTCTATGCTGATGAGCTAAGAGACTGACTGGGAGGAGGCTGTGCTTCTTATTTTGATTAATTGTAAACCAGGGGGACGTCAGCTTTATGAAGTATTGCATAGCACAAGTAATCATCTTATTTTTCAGACCAGAGTATGTTTAGTGATGTAAAACTCTGACCAGATTTTGCTTCAAATTGGTCTTGTGAGAGAACTCCTAAGAATTCTTTTAAAATTAGCACAGTCGGATAGTAGGAGCTGGTTCCTGGGGTTGAACTCTGGAGGTTTAAGCATTTTCTAAGTATGGGGTTGGGAACCAAAATATACAATTATACGGACAGCTTCATCTTACTTACGTTTGAGAGGGAAACGTCAGAGGACGCCCATGGGAAGGAGCAGGGCTAAACTGAGAACAGGCGTTGAGTATGCCTGGGAGCTGAGTGATCTCTCCTCCTCCCTGATCTTTTGTGTTTCTGTGCATTCTAAGTTTTCCAATAGGCGTCTATGACTTTTGTGATTAGTAAGAAAAACAGGCTGGAGAGATGGCTCAGTGGTTAAGAGCACTGACTTGAGGTCTGTTCCCAGCACCCACATGCCCACATGGTGGCCCCCAACCATGTGTAACTTCAGTTCCAGAGGGTCCCATGCCCTCTTCTGACCGCCATGGGCAGAGGCATGCATGCAGGTAAATACTCATTCACATAAAACAAATAAATAAATAAATCTAAAAAAAGGAAAAGGAGAGAGAGAGAGAGAGAGGAAGAGGAAGAGGAAGAACGGAAGAAAGACAGGTACCAGATGTTGTGACCCATGCATGTACTTTCATCTCTTAGGAAACAGAGGCAGAGGAGGGTCAGTAGTTCAAGGCCAGTCTCAGTGACAGTGAGTTTGAAGACAAACTGAGCCTTATCTAAAAACAAAAACAAACAAACAAACAACACCCCCACACAAAAACAAACAAAAAAAATCACCAACAACAATAAAAAAAAAAAGAAAGGAAAAGGGATGAAGGAAGGAAGGTTGGTTGGCTTTTAAAGGAACCCGGACACAAGTGTCCCTGCTTATCCCATCCCTAGCATACGCTCTCTAATTTGTTTACCCGACTTCCTCCTTATCCCCAGACTGTCTGGAACCCAGGACTTCCATACTTGTGAGCGTGTGAATTAATGGAAATGTATCATAGATACGCCATTAGGATTTGCTAACTCAATCTAAACTCAATATGGAGTAAAACGCATTAGCTGGATATAAGGAGAAGCGTCCAGAGTCCTCCGAGAAATCCGCCTCGTCACTGCGGCCGAGGGCAGTTTGCTCCCGATCCACAGGGCGCTCCTGCTTTGTTTGTTTGGACCCGGGCATTTGCTTGTCTCTTGATCTGAAGAAGGCTTCCAGCTCCTGATGCCTTCACACAGAGTATTAATTAAAACAAAAATAAAAACATTATTATTGTGTGTGCGTGTGTGTTTGTGTGCACTTGCGCGTGCATACACATGCATTTTTGGAGGTCAGAAGACACCTTGCCAGGGCCGGCTCTTCCCTCCCACCATGTGGCTTCAAGGCATCAAACTCGGGTCGTTGGACTTGGCAGCAGACACCTTTTTCTGCTGAGCCACCTTGACAGCCCTTACTTGGGGTATTTTGAATCCCTGGGGCCAGTGAGCATTTTCATTGCCCTTACTTCTTCAGACACCATCTCCTGTCTGTCTGTCCATCTGTCTATCTGATGTGTCCAGTTTCTGTTTAGAGTAACCTTTGGTGTCCCTGTCCAGCCATTTCCTCATGACCTGGAGGTGGGACTTGCCGGCATCTGCCCGGTGAGAATCCTTCGTGTTCTCATTTGACTCAGATGCTTCGGGGTGGTGCTGGCTGAGAGTGGGGCCACCTCAACCTTGGCTAGGGTCAGGCCGGACTTTTGGTGGCATCCCTCCAAAAGCCGTTATTCCCTGATGTTTTTCAGCAGTTCAGTCTGCCAGAGTCAGGCTATTGAATCAGCAATGGAAAGTTAAGAACATGAGGCAGCCGTAAGAGAAATGCGCTGGTAGAAAGATTAATTTTAGGGGAATGAGGGAGAGAGGTGTCGGAAGCTGGGCTGCTTCCGGACAAGTGGCATCGTTGTGGCATGTGGGAAACCTGGGGCTGCCTGTACTATCAGCTCAGTGGTTGCTTACTGTTTCTTAGACTAGATGTGTTTCAAAGCACAGTTTTATGGCCTAGTCTCTGTATTCACGATGTGGAGAAAGAAAATTGCAGTTGTCAGCAAAATTCCATTGCGTCTGGTATATAACTCCAAGACCTTCATTGTAAGGAAACCAAACGATAAAAGAACAGGGCTCTGGTGTTCAGAAGCTGCTCTTCCTGATGCTGAGTCCTCTGGCAATTTCAGCACCGAGGCAGGAAGTCCGCTTGCCCACCCATCACTGAAGACAGGTATGTTACTATGGAGACCAGGTATGTCACTCTGGTTTCCTGGGTACCCCAAGTCATCCTAGAAATAGAATCAGTCCCACCTTAGGAATGTATGTGCATTAACTTTCTCTACGCAGAAGTGAGCTGTTTATTTTACTCACAGCATGATTTCTGATGTCATTTGCTTTCGACTCTCTCTCCTGCTTAATTATTGATAGCCACCCCCCCTTCCCCTGCCAGAAACACTTAAATGTATTGAGACCATCTATTGAACACAACAGCAAACCTTTGAAACCGTTTACTAAAGCGAGAAAGCTTGTTTAGCAAGAAGGATGAGTTCCCTGTAGAAGTCAGCAAATGAGTTCAACCATTATGGGCTGTGTGCCCAGCCTTGACCCAGGGCCCAGGACACCATTGGAGCTGGGCTGCTGAGTTTCTGTTATGGACATAGTCTCTCTCTGTTCTCAGTGCTCTGTCACTGGATACCTGAGAGAACACACTTAAAAGGCCAGGCGTGGTGGCACACACCTTTAAACCCAGCACTTGGGAGGCAGAGACGGTGTGGATCTCTGGGAGTTCAAGGCTGTCCTGGTCTACATACTGAGTGTTAGGACAACCAGGGCTACGTGGTGACAGCCTGTCTCCAAACAAACAAACAAAAAAATCTTGGAAGGTAGAGAGGGGCCAGCAGATGGTCTAGCTGGTAAGGATACTTGCTGCCAACCTTGGACAACTTGAGTTCCACCCCGGGGCTTGCGTGGTGGCAGGAGAGAACCCACTTCCAAAAGCTGTTCTCTTGACCTCTCCAGGCAATAAGAATAAGTACATGTAATATAAAAAATGTAGCGGTAGAGAGGTTTATTCGAGTTCACTATTTCGGAGGTTTGTGTGACTGCTCACTTGGTAGCATAGGAAGTGTGGTTGATGGGAAACAAAGGGAGAGGAAGGTGGCAGGGTCCCATAGTTCCTTTCTAGGGCATGCCCTTGATGACCTAACTTCCTTTCAGTAGGCCCCACCTCTCGAGGAGTGTAGCAGGAATCTTACAAAGTTCTTATTAATAAGACAAACCTGGAGCCAGGTATTGGGGTGAAGCTGGAAGATCAGAGAACCAGAACAAGCCACAGCTAACCTCACCTGGCCAACTTCTCAGCTGGTCCTGTTTCCTCAGACTGGATGCTTCTGTGTCCTCATCCCAATGGCTCTCAGCTGAACTGCTGCTCAAAAGCCTGAAGCTTAACCAGCCAAATGCTTCTAGTTTCTGGTCCTCACGCCTTATATACCTTTCTGCTTTCTACCACCACTCCCTGGGATTAAAGGCTCCCTTTCTAGGATTAAAGGCGTGAGTCACCATGCTTGGCTATATCCTTGAACACATGGATTTCTGCCTCTGGAATGCTAGGATTAAAGGCGTGTGCTACCACTGCCTATCCTTTATGTTTAATATTGTGGCTGTTCTGTCTCTGACCCCAGATAAGTTTATTAGGATGCACAATATTTTGGGGAACACAATACCATCACAGAGGAGTTCATCAAAGCTTTCATTATTGTCCTGATTGGGTTTTGCCAACCCTACCCAAACCTAGACAAGGCTGGAAAGAGGGAATCTTAACTGAGAAAACGCCTCCATCAGATTAGCCTGTATGCATGTCTGTGGGTGCCTTTTTTCAATTAATGATCGGCACGGGAGGGCGTGTCCTACAGTGGGCAGGAAGCAAGGTGAGCAAACCATGATGAGCAAGCCAGTAAACAGTGTTCCTCCATGGCTTCTGCTTCAGTTCCTGCCTCTAGGTTCCTGCCTTGACTTCCCTCAGTGATGGAGCGTGATCTTAGAGGTCTAAGATGAAATGAACTCTTTTCTCCTCAAGTTGCTTTATGTCATGGTGTTTTATCGCAGCCATAGAAACCCTAATTAAGACGGAGATGGGTACCAAGCTAGCGGGGTATTGCCGTGACCAACCTGACCGTGTGTTTGGGGGAGGGTTTGGGTCTGAAAGGCCATTGGGTGCTCAAATCTTAATGGACTGTTCTCTGGGAGCTTGGAAGATAGAAATGCTGAGAGCGATGTGGATAATGGAGGTGTGGCTCATGTAGTTTTGGAGGGAAGTAAAGATGATCAGGGCTGTATAAGTCATGTTTTGGGTTAAGAGTCTATGGTTCTGGTCAGCTGGGGCTGAAGGATTGGCTGTGATTAACAAGAGACCAGAACCACTCAAGTGAAAACCTCTGATTTACTGAGACAATCAATACTGGTCAGCTGGGGCTGAAGAATCAGCCGTGGTTAAGAAGAGACCAGCATCATTAAGGAGAAATCTTCTGGAAAGTGTTTCCTCGGGGTCAGCATGTAGAAACTGTCGTTCAGATGGACCAAGGCTGCGCCTCATGCTTGTTTAAGAGTGTTCCAGGTGGTACTGGTTTTGAAGGCATGAGAGGGTCATAGAGAACAGCTGAGGCTTGGCACTGGGAGAGGCCAGGGGAGGCTATTGGAGCAGGCGCAGCCTCAGTTGTGTTAGAAGCCCCAGGATTGAGGAGATCACAGAGGGAAGCTGGTGCCATGTGGCGGGGTCAGAGTCCCTGAAGAGAGCCTGTTGGTGAAGGCGCAGCCCAGTGGCACCTGAGACCCCAGCCTTTTGGAGATGCCATTGCCATGAGATGACCATCGAAAGACAGCAGCGGGTGTAGAGGGGACCCAGCCTGAGCCTGTGAGGTGAGATCCATGTTCTGTGGTTGGCAGAGTAGAGTGGACCCAGCCTGAGCCTGTGGGGTGAGATCCGTGTTCTGTGGTTGCCAGAGCCAAAGACGTGGAACTGCGAAAGCCTAGACCATCATGCGTGAGTCCCAGAGAGGGAACATTTCTCACACTTTGGTTTTGCTTTGATTTCAATGTAACTGTGCCCTGGTTTTTCCCTCTTGGAGTAAGAAATTATTGAACTTATTATTTTACAGGAACTCTCAGTTGAGAGACTTTGGGTGTTTTGAGGAGACTGAATTTTAAAGTATTGAAAATTTAAAGGCTATGAGACTCTTAAAGTTATGCTGTTTTTAGATTGCTGTATTAGTAGATGATCTTGGGGACAAATGGGAAAGAAAGGTTGTAGTTACAGTGATGTATCTGTGTGTCAAGTTGGCATGGAGTAGGTTGTCCTGGTTGTATACAAACCTGTACATAGCTGGGAAGAGGGAATCTTAACAGAGAAAATGCATCTATAAGAGTGGCCTGTAGGCCTGGTGTGGTGGCACACGCTTTTGATCCCAGCACTTAGGAGGCAGAGACAGGCAGATCTCTGTGAGTTGGAGGCCAGCCTAATCTCCACATAAGTTTCAGGGCTACACAATGAAATGCTGGTCGTCTTTGATTTTTTTTTAAGATTGGCCTATAAGCAAGTCTGTGGGTGGGGACATTTTCTTGATTAATGATTGATGTGGGAGAGCCCAGGCTTTGGGGTGAGGCCTCCCTGGACAAGTGGTCCTGGATTGTATAATAAAGCAGTACCACCTTGCTTTGGTTCCTGCCTCCAGTTCCTGCCTTGGGTTCTCTTGACGATGGGCCCTCCCCAAGTAGCTTTGATCGGGTGTGTAACCATAGCAATGGAAACCTAACCAAGACAAGTATATGGGCCTTTGGGGTACTTGGTCCAAGCCATCATAGCCACAGGCTTATGAAGATGATAGGCTCTTGGCCACCTGCTGACCTGTGGGTGGAAACTCTTTCCCTGTTGCTGTGGGGAGAGCGAGTACATGCTTGGCCAGGATGATCCAGCAGGTTTGGTGGGGTCTGTTGTGATTCATAGGCGTCTCCCGCGTATTATCTGTCTGCTTGCTTAGGGTTACTTTGCATACTCGACAGTCCATGCCTACCCGAGGGACGCCCCTTCTGGGTCTCTCCATATCTTTTTTGTTTATTTCCTGTGCGTCTGTGCATATGCATATGAGTGCATGTGTGTGCCACTGTGTGCGCGTAGAAGCCGGAGGACCTGCAGGGGGTTCCCTCCTTCCACAGTGTGGGTTCTTGGGCTTGAACTCGGGTTGTTAGGTTTTACCCATGGGACCATCTCGCTACGACCCCCTCCTCCAGCCAGGATCTATCTCTAAAGGCCAAGGTGAATGATCGGTTGTAGACTGACAGCTCCTGCGGTGCCCAGGTCTCTTCAAATCCTGCCGTTTCCCTTTCCCCTTTCCTCCCAGCTGCGCTTTACCATCCCCCAGTCCCTGGGATCAGCATCCTGAGCCTCTGTGCTAGAATCTGAGGTGGGTGCCTCCCGCTGCCCACAGGGTGCTACCACGCTTCTTCCCGTGGTTTGGGGACTCAAGAGTGCTATCATGGCTCCTTGCAGATGGCCTCCTGGCTCATGTCTGGTCATGGGTGGTGATCTCAAGGGGCCTGTGTCCGTGACAAGCATGGATGGCAAGAAATGGCTTCTTCCTGTCCTCCCTCCTTCCTTGTCTTCTCCTGTTAAGATAAGGACCATGCATGGTATTTGTGCACGGCATTATGGAAGTGGAAGAGGGAGGATTGAAAGCCTACATAGCAGAAGGAAGGAAGGGAGGGAGGGAGGGAGGGAGGGAGGGAGGGAGGGAGGAAGGAAGACAAAGGGAGGGAGGGAGGGAAAAGAATGAATTAAGGTGTAATTCATATACCCCAAAAGCCATTGTTAAAAAATGTACAATTCTGTGGGACTAGAGAGATGGCTCAGCAGTTAAGAGCTCTTGTTGCTCTTACAGAGGACCTGAGTTCGATTCCCAGCACCTACATGGTTTCTCACAACCATCTGTAACTCCTAGGCACTCATGTGGCCCACATTCAAAGACATAAAGTAAATCATAATGTTTTTAGAGGAATGATTCTGTCATTTTTAGTATTCGCACGAAGTTGAACACAAACTGATACTGATTTCACAACACGTCCATTACCCCAAGAAAGAACTCTCGGAGGTAGTAGCAGTCACTCCCCAGTCTCTCTTACCCTAGGCCTGCAAACCCATCACATACGTTTTGTTTCTATGGATTTGCCAACTTTGGTCATTGCAGGTAAACAAAGCCATCAAACATGTGGCCTTTTGTGTCCAGCTTCCTTTATTGAATATGCTTTGGTGCTTCTTGTGTGCACATAATGCCAAATGAAATGGTGCTCAGTGTCTTTACATGGTACTGTGATATTCCACTGCAGAGAGATATATAGTACATACACTATAGATACATCATATATATATATGAAACTTTCTCTCCTTTGGTTTGTGTATCTGCTGATGAACATTTTGGTTGTTTTCACTTTGGGTCACTATGAATACTATTGCTGGGGACATTTGCTTACACATCTCTGTGTGGACACAGGTTTCATTTCTCCTAAGTATGTGGTGAAATTCAGTTTCCTAGAGTGTGGTCCAGGAAGGCGGACGGGAGGTGACCTTTGAGGTCATTGGCTGCCTTCAAGCCTCAGTCTGTGGGATTATAAGTGCAGCGGGCCCTTCTACACAATGCTGAGAAACAAAGCCAGACCTTAGCCACCCCCAGCTAGGGGAGCCCAAACAGTTTAGTCAGGAGCCGTTCAAGGTCAGTCGAAAGGGCTCCTGGTTCCAAAGAAAGCACCCAAATCCCAAAGGCTTTCAGAGCATCTAACCTATCCTGCCTGGAAGGCTGATAGAATTTCTGGAAGTAGGGCAGCCTTTTTGTGACTATGAGGCCAAAGCTCCTGGATCCCCGCCAGCAAAACAAATAAACAAACGAGGCCTTTGATGGCCTCTTGAACTCTGACGGAGCTCTGGAGTCTTGGCCTCTGTTGTTTGTAGTGTAACGGAGAGAAAGCCCTTTGTGTCTGAGCTGCTATTTGTAACCAAATGTGTTCTTCATGGATCAGATGCCCAACACAGGATGTTTCATTTCCAAGTCCCCAGATAGGTCACTGCTGGGCACATATCATGGCAGGCTTGGGAGACTCTCTGGTCCTTTCTCTCTGTTCCTTCCCCCCACTTAGTGGGCTACACTCTCTGCTGGTCACCAGGATGCGGGGTTCTCCCAGACGGATATAAAGGATGTTGGTAATTACCATTTCACTGCTCTGTGTGTTCATGCTCGCTGTTCCTTCTGTTGGGAACCCCGTTCCCACCCCCCACCCCCATCTGCATGCGGCAGTTAGCCACCCATCCTGCAAGTGCTGTGCTGAGGAATGCCTCAGTGGGCAAGATGACTTGCTCAGGGACCGGAGTTTGAATCCCAGCAAAGCCAGGCATGGTCTGTACCTCCAGGGCTGGAGGTGGGGCAGACACAGGGATCTCAGGAAGCTAGCTGGCTGCCAGGTTCGGTGAGAGACCCTGACTCGAGAATAAGGCCACGTGTAATGGAGCGGGACACCAGACCTCTCTGGCCTCTGCGTGAACGGGTGTGTGCATCCGAGCACACACACACGTAGACGCACATGCACACAGATGCAAATGTAATAAATGCCAACACCACAGTCGATGTCATCCTCGTCTTCCTGGGGTGTCCTGTGTAGCTTGTCATCAACGTGGCGGAGTGGCATTTTCTAAAGAGACTGTCTTTCTTCCCAGCTGATGGAGTCCCCAGCGAGCAGGGCCCTATTCTGTCTTCTCTCTGCATCCAGTCTTGCCCAGGCCTCCATTCGGCCTGGGACGGACGGAGCTGAGGCAGAGGGAGGCTGAGAATGTTGTAGATGTTGATGTGTCGATGTGTGCAAACACACACACACACACACACACACACACACACACACACACATACACACACTCACGCACACCCCTGCTGCCATGTGCTGTGTACTCTGAAGTGCCGTGCTTCAGCAGACATGAGCTATGCGGCAATGACAGAGTTCATTGTCCGGGCTTCATGTGTGCTAGCTTGGGCAACGATGCCTGTTCATCACAGAAACGAGGAGTGCCCTACTGCATGCCTAGGCTCCTTCCAGGCCTTTGGCTCACACCGGTGGCAAAGCATCCCTCTCCTCTCTGAGCTACGCTGTGGCTCCTTCAGAGACACCTTGGGCGTTTGCTCCGGTCTTCGTATCTTTCATTTCTCAGTAGGATCCAAGAACACGGTCTAAAGGATGCGAGTTGGCTCTGTGGGGAAAGATGCCGGCCACCAAGCCTGAAGACCTGAGTTCAAACTCCAGGACCCACATGGTGAAGGAGGAGAACTGATTCCTGCAAGTTGTCACCCGAGTTCCACACGTGTGCCATAGCATGTGCGCAAGCACACACATGCAATAAATAACATGTGCAATAAATAAATCGATAAAATAAATACATATATTTCCCCCCGAAAGGGTGAACTTCAGCAAACTAATGGCCTTGTCATCTCAGGAAAAGGAAAGAATACTGAACAAAATGTACAAGTCCAGGGAGAAATCCCATTGTGTGCATCATGGCCTTTGAGAAGGACTAGCTATGTCTTGCTGGTTTGGGGGGGTGGGGGCGGTCTCTGTGCTGTGGATTCACTGGCCTTGTCTTTAGGGGTGAAACCTAAAGATGTTATGTAAAAGCCAATTAAAATAAATTAAATGCAAATACTGATTCATTGTCATGTTAATTTTGAGCCCTGGATCAATCAGAGGCTGTGGAAATGCCAAAGTTGTTAAGGCTGTGGTTGCCATGGTGACCGTGCTGCACCGGAGATAGGGGCCCTGTGCCGAGTCCTTCTGGGGGATTGTTGTCTGCTGACCTCTGCAGGGCAGGGTAGGGCAGGGCTCTGTGATTTGGTCTGGGGGTCAGGGGACCTTGTGAACATGATCTCAAGACTCAGTTCATCTCGAACTACCTATTGGTTGGGAGAGAAAAGTCACACCCTTTCTGCCTCAGTCTCCTTGATTTAGCTGCCCCGCAGTTTGCGTGCCGGCAGCCATTTAATGCTTCTTTAAAAATCGCTGTGTTTATTAGTTCTGAGTGTACCCCCTAAAGTTCTCAGTTCCGATGAGGGGCAGGTACAGACCCGGCCATCTTGTCCAGCTACCCTTGATGACAGTGGCGGTGTTTCTGTTCTGTGGTCCAAGGGCAGATCACTACCAAAGGTGGCTGTTTCTGTGGGCCTTGCTGGCTTTTGACTCTGAACACCCCTTGCCAAGCATGAGGACCTGAGTTTGATTTCCAGAACCCAAGTAAAAAGGCTGGACATGGTGGCATGGGTTAAAACCCCAGCCCTGAGAGGACGAGACAGGTAGACAGACCCTCTGGCCCTGGTTACAAGTCAGCTCAGCCACTCGGTGAGTTCCAGGCCAGCCAAAGACCCTGCCTCACAAAACAAAGTGGACGGTGCCCGAGGAATGACTCCTGGGCTTGACCTGTGACCCTTCCACATGCACAACCAGTACATGCACACGCATGTGCACCTGTACGCTCGTGAATACACACATGCACACACCACAAAAATATTGGGGTTCAGAAGGTGACTTGTCTCTATTTCCTGAACTTCAGGGTGGTAGTGCCAGCATAGACCTGGGGTCCCAGGCTTCAGAAGGCAGCTATGCCCGCCGCCATACTACTATACCTAATGCTATACCGCTAACGCACACGGTCCCCTATTCTTCGGGTCCCTAGGGGTTTTTCCCAGCATCCACTTCTGCGGGAGCCGTTCATAGTGAGTCTGTGGAGATGTTCCCGTTATGATCACATAGACTGGCTTTGCATGGAACAGTGCTGGACCCAGGGCTATTTGGTGTGTTTGAGGGAGCGGGTTTGCTGTGGCTTCCTGCCACGGCCTGTGACTTTAAGATGCCAGGCTCACAGCTGCAAGCCCATATTAGACACCTGCCTGGGGTGCACCTGCTCCCAGCCTTTATCAGAGTCCTGCCTTTCCTGTCTCAGCCGGGGCTGATTAGTGCCACGGTTAGCTGGCGTTGGCTCCGCTGACTGGTTGTGTGAAACTGGCCTGGCCTTTGCCCATGACGCTCTGTGAGGGCAGTTGGGAAAGGAAACAGCTGTTGGGACCTTTAAATTGTGTGGGAAATAGACTGTCGTACCGACATCTGTACAGTGTCTGACCCGTGGCCTGCAGCGCGGCTGTCTGCCAGGGCCCCGATACTGTAGGATGGTGGCCACCAGAGTCCTGGGCCGTGTCCCCCATACACAGCGGCCAGAATCCATTTCAGGGCCCACCTGAGACTCCATCTGGACAGAATGAAACTGGGAGAGTACCCAGCCTGGCTGGGGGGCTGTCAGAGTTAACAAAGCTGTGTTTCCTTTGAGTTTCTCCTCCACAGAGGTGTGTGTGGCGGCGGTGGTGGGGCTCTTCCTACCCAACGGCAATGGCCAAGAGGCTATGAACAGGTGTGCCCAGCTTGCCTGGTGGAAGGTAGGAGGTGGCTTCGGTGTGTGTGAAAGGAGACTGGCATGCCACCCTTGGGTTGTGACAGTAGATGGTGGGTCCTGCTTTGAAAAATCTTGCTGGCCCCTCTTTGAAGATGGGGTTAGGGACAAGGCTGGAATTAGCTACCTGGGTGTTTATGCTGGCCTGCCTTCATCCATATTGGTGCCGTGATCTTAATCCTCACCTCTGCAGGCAGGTGTGCTGGCTAGTTTTATGTCAACTTGACACAAGTTAAAGTCACCTGAGAGAAGGGGACCTCAAGTGAAAAAATGCCTCCATAAGATCAGGCTGGAGACAAGTCTGTAAAGCATTTTCTTAATTAGTAATCCATCGGGGAGGGCCCAGCCCATGGTGGGTGGTGCCATCCCTGGGCTGGTGGTCCTGGGTTCTGTAAGAAAGCAGGCTGAGCAAGCCATGGTTCACAAGCCAGTAAGCAGCACCCCTCCATGGCCTCTGCATCAGCTCCTGCCTCCAGGTTCCTGCCCTGTTTGGGTTCCTGTCCTGACTTCCTTTGATGATGAACTGGGATGTGGAAACATGAGCTCAATAACCCCTTCCCTCCTCAAGTTGCTTTGGTCATGATGTTTCATCACAGCAAGAGGAACCCTAAGACAGTAGGTGAGGCCATCCTGGCCAGTGCTCCAGGTTAGGGTAACAGAAAGCCTAGTTGAAGCCGGCCTCCTGCCTGCCTACCCACCGAGTCCTAGCACAGAAGGAGGCTCCACTCAGCCTCTCTAGCACTTGTTTGTCCCTCTCTACAGCCTTAGTGAGGAAATAATGCTCTTGTGATTTCTCCCGTTGGGCAGAATTTAGACCGTGTGCCCCCCACCCCCACCCCACCAACCCTGTGCATTAGAATTGGCTAGGACTTGCTAACAGATGCCCAAGGCTCCTAGCATGGGCGGCTGGCCGTCACAGCCCCTCCTCCCATGCCCACCCTGAATCCCAGGGAGTTGGACAGCCGCCATTCACCAGATACACACCCTTCCCTTCCAGCCCCCAGCTTTTGGTCACGTTCACTTCATGCCCTTCTTCACAGAGAGAGTGCCTCTGCCTAGGTGGGCCCCCCCCACACCTGCCATGAGCCGGTGGCTCCTCCCCTGTAATGGGAGGGAGGGAAGTACAAGTATCTCTTTGCAGCAGTAGCCCGTTCTGTGCCCCCCCTCCCCGCGCCCGGACCTCACACTCTGTCCAATGTGCAGCACACTTAGAATTCAGCCTCACCTGCCATTCCTGTGACGTGACGCCGGAGCTAAGCTGAGGAATGCTTCGCATTGTTCAGCTGGAGCGAAATGGTTCCAAATGTGCATTCCACAGCGCTTAGTCCTGCCAGGGCAGAATTGGCAGAGTCATTCCTGGGGTCACTTGCTCTCTGGGGTGACCTGTGGGAGGGCCAGGTACTTCTCTCTGTTCCTGCAGAGTGGAGAGAGTGTGGCATTGGACCTTCCTTCTTGGCTTCCTGAGTTTCCGGTCAAGATCCACCTTTGAGCCTCAGTTTCCCCAGTGTGTGAGTCATATTGACTTGTTTAGACTGCTGTGGGGGGGGGGGGAGTCTGTGAGCTTTTTCTTGTCACGCTCATGTGAGTTTCTTATTTCAGCAACACTGGAGAGGGGTGGGTTTGTTTTTCTATTTTATTTTATTTTTATTTTTAAGCCCAGGACAGGAGCCAGTTTGTCAGAGTCATCTGTGGGTGTTGGTAGCTTACCTTCAGCAGGACTTGAATTTGGCCAAGAGCCCTGGCTTATTTCCGTGGAGAATGGAGTTATTTAGAGCCAAACTGTGGGGGGCTTAATTCTCTGGGAAGCATTTGCTGCAGACGGTGCTAACGTTAATGACTTACTATATATGTCTTCACAAGTGGGTGATTTATGGCTAACGCCAGACCCATAACTTTTCATTTCCCGAAGCTTCATTTATAATGGCCCGTTAGATTTAGGAAGTGTGAAGGACTGGAGTTGAGGTCATTTCTGTCTCATTTCCGTCTGTGATGGGGTTTTGGAACAGGACTGCTGTAGGGAGAGCTGGTCCTGTGGGACATTGAGGGGTAGTCACAGGAGATACCACTATCTCCTCGGGAATGGTCCACAGTGGGCAGGCGGTGGCCAGACCCCTATTTAATGGAGAAGGACACAGAGGCCCAGGGAGGTGAAATGACTTGTCAGGGTTAACAGCTCCCAGGTGACAGGTCTGTGGTGCCTGTGCCCCGCAGTCTGGAAGGGTGCTTCATGCAGGGCAGCTATGACATTTGTTTCCATCATGACGGCTTCTTCCACGTGCCAGCTTGACTGGGCTAAGGGATATCTAGGTAGCTAGTAAAGTGTCATTCCTGTGTGTTGTTGGAAGAGAGCATCATGGGAGCCAGTAGACAGAGTAAAGGCAATAGATCAATAGCTCAATAATGGATCAATAGATGCCCGCCCCCCAGTGTGGGTAAGTATGGTGTAGTCCCTTGAGGGTCTGAGTGGACACACTCACCCAATCTATTGGTTATTTTTCTTATTGATATGACAAGATAATTTACAAAAGGGTTTACTTGGGCTCCCAGTTTGAGGGTACAATCCATCATGGTGGAGAAGTCAGGACCTTGAATCCACTGGTCACATTGCATCCAATCAGGAAGCAGAAAGAGAATCACGGGTGGGGGACTGGTGTTCAGTTCGCTTTCTACTTTTTTTTTTTTTCTTTCTGGAGCTGAGGACCGAACCGAGGGCCTTGCGTTTGCCAGGCAAGCGCTCTACCACTGAGCTAAATCCCCAACCCGCTTTCGACTTTTTGTTCAGCTCTGTATTCCAGCCAATGGGATGACGTTGCCCACATCCCGGGTGGGTCTACCCATCTTGCTGTTAGCCTCTCTGGAAACGCCCCCACTGATACACCCCGAGTATACAACCAGTCTCCATGGTGATTCTCAGGCCAGTTCAGTTGACAATGGAGATTAATCATCACCCAGGAGGGAGCGTGGGCCCCATCGCTCATCTTTGGACACCAAGCTCCTGGTTCTTGAGCCTTTGAACTTGGGTAGAACCCCCACCAACTGGTTCCCCTGAGCTCCAGCGTGCAAGCAGCAGGTTGTGGGACTTCCCAACCTCCATAGCCGTGAGGGCCGGTCCCTCGTCATCTTGCTGTAGGTCTCTGTGTCCTGCAGGCTCTGACTCCTTGGAGAACCCTCACCATCACGGCAGGATTTCAGTTACTTCCCTACCCAAACATCCTCCATTTAGGATGTTCGGTCATGGGACGGGGAAGTGTTTTGGGGGACCCAATTATGAAAATTAAGTGGCTTCCTGTAGTCTTGGGGCTCAGGACTTGGACGTGTGGGTTTTGGGGAGCACAGCTCAGCCTATGACACATGGAAGTGATGGTTACCTAAACAGGCAGCAGCCAGCGCTAACCCTGGAGAAGGGGGGGGGCAGTTTTTCTCAGGGCTCCTTTGGATACCAGTCTTGTTCTCTCCAGGAATGAGCTCCCACCCCTGTTGCCTGCGAAGACAGTTTTCTCCAAGCGCTGGATCTGCCTGTCTCTGTGTGTGGAAATGCAGTCAGTCCCCAGACCACGCCTGGGGTTGCCAGTCAGTGGCTGCTGGTGGCTGAGCACTTCACACCCTTACTGTAGACTCTCAGCCCACCACCGGGGGAGTGTCTCCTCCACAGGTCCTGGAAACTTCCCTCTTCCCTCGCTGTCACAGCTCATTTTCTTCTCTCAGGACAAGGGCTGTCCCCTCTCTCTCCTGTTGGCTCCAGCGCTGTGCCCCAGCCCTGTGTGAAGCACACAGCCCTCAGAATGCTCTTTGGAGACTTGCCTGCAGACTGCAAAGTGCAGTCCCCTTGTGGGACTGGCTGGCATCCCTGCGCTACTTGGGCTCCTGGCCACTTTCCCAGGAGTCCCGGCTGCCTGCTGTTAGCTGAACAGGCAGCCTCCTGGCCTCGGGAGCTTTGCATCTGCCCTCTGATCTTGGAGATTTTGTTTTCCTCTTCTATCCTATGGCCCACCCTTCTTCAGATAAAAGGGATACCTTCTCCAAGCACAGGGCTGGATTCTTCCTTTCGTGTTCCTGTCTCTCCAAACCTGGGGACCCTGAGACGTCCTAGCTGGTAGGAGAGAAGAGGTCAGTGGGGATCTCGGGGGTGGGAGATGCACTCTTGGGCGGGGGCTTTCCCTTGGAAGCAGTAGCAGCCAGGCCCTAGGATGGCTCAGCTGGAAGCAGGCCCCTTTCTGTGTGTACATCAGTCCGGGTGTTCTGTCTCTGGTCTGGGTGGTTCATTTGCCTCTGCTAGGGCTCCAGCATGCTCCTCAGCTCCCTCTCTCCTCCTGAGGAATTCTTTTCCAGTCTCCTGTGAACCTGGAAATGTGACCAGGGGCAGGGTTATCACACTGACTCTCAGCCCCCAGCTGAGCTGGTTGTCCCTGCTGGGCTCTGGCAGGGCTGGGTAAGGGAGCCTTGTTTCCACCCCCACCACTGGTACCATTTCACACTGTTGGATCTGCTGTGCGCATCCCTGGACTGCCGGCCCCTGAAGCTCTGCTTTCACTCAGGCTTGTGAGGGGCTTACAGAAAGAGCTGCCGTGTTTTTTTTTTGTTTTGTTTTGTTTTTTGTTTTTTTTTTCTCCAGCTGCTCTGAAGAGGGGCTGCTGAGTCTGCAGAGGACCAGAGCCTTTGAGTGGGCTCATTGGCTCTGCCCCTCCTGCAAGCCCGAGTGTGTGCTTTATTCATGTTCTGGAAAGGTTTAATTATACAATCCTTAGCCCAAACCAGCCGGGGATGTAACTCAGCTGGTAGAAAGCCTGCCTGGCATGCCCGGAGCCCTGCATTTCATCTTCAGTACCATATATAAAGCTGGTTGTGGTGGTGCGTGTCTGGAGTCACATCCCAGCACTTAGAGGTAGAGGCAGGAGGATGTTCAAGGTTAGCCCTGGTTACGTAGAGACTTCGGGGATAGCCTGGGCTATGTGAGCTCCTGTCTCTTTGGAGACAGACAAACCTCCTTTCAAGTTGTAGAGCACTAAGCAGGGCAATCTCTAGACCCTTCGACTTCTCTCCTGTTGTTCTTGCAACCTGCATCCATCCTTCTATACCGTCAGCTGTTCCCAAGAGGTCGTAGGTCAGGCTGGGGGGTGGCCTTGGGTCTGTGAAAACCCTGAGGGCCACGTGAGATATGGTCAACAAGCAAAGCACCTGGTATGTGGGAGGGGCCCGTGACAGGGAGACTCGCATGTGTCCCTTGCTTCACCTTCCCACATGCCCCAGGCAGAAGACACTCTGTATGTAGAGGGGCAGGCAAGAGCCACACTCCTGCTTCGGGGCACTGGCCAGGCCTTGGGCTGCCACGGTCCCTGACCCCCCCCCCACCCCCATCTTCAGCCTTGTGGATAAGGGCCATCCTAAGAGGGGGTGAACATGGCTTTGGGGAAGAGTATTAATCCATGGGTCCACCCTCAAGCTACGTGGAGGTGGCAGACGCTGGGAGCAGGGTGCTGTCGTGTTCCCTGGTCACCAGGAAGGACACCAGTAAGGAGCTTATGACGTTTCCATCCCACTGACAAGACCTGAGGTAAACTGAGCCCAACGCCAAGCGAGCAGCTTCCCCTACAGGCTGGATTCAGAAGCATTTTAGTAAGGGCGTTTGCCTTGCCATGCTCTTGTACTCTAAGGTCAGGCGCAGGGTCCCTCAACCACACATGCCAAAGCAGAACCGACATTCTGCGGACTTAGTGCTGGGCCCGCTGACCAACCCCGCTGCCCTTCCTGCCTCTGTCAGTGATGGTGACACAGAGGTTCCCAGAGGGGAAGTGACGCCGTTGAGGTCACACTGAGTTAGGGCAGAGCGGAGACCATAGCCTCCAATACCTGCCCGCTTTCCTTACCCGGCCTCCCTTTTTCTTCCAGGAATGGACTGTTTGCTTCTGTTGAAATGGTGCTAGATGAGACCCGCATCCTCAGCCCTGTGTCTACCCAGGAGGTGGCTTATGTTCTTGGAGGCCTCTCTCTCCTCTAGCTGCTACCCCATGCCTAGCCCTTAGTGTTTCTCAACAAGACCATGTTGCCCACCCCCCCTCCCCCGCCAACTAAGCTTCTGTCTGCAGGGGTTGTGGGTCAAGGATGAGGCTGGCCCTTCAACTCCTAAGCCAGGTTTTTGTCTCAAGGAAAGATGGTCTGCTACTTAACACCTCAAGAAAGACATTATCCAGACAACTTCAGTAGGGGTCATTGCCACTGTACCAGAGAGAGGGTGGGGGGGGTGTGTAACTTCTAATACAAGGAAGATACGGGCTGGGTGGAGGGTGGTGAGGGAGAGAGGGAATGAGGGAGAGAGATAGATAGATTAGATAGATACATAGATACATAGATGATAGATAGATACATATATAGATACATAGATGATAGACAGATACATAGATACATAGATGATAGATACATAGATGATAGATAGATACATAGATGATAGATAGATAGATAGATAGATAGATAGATAGATAGATAGATAGATACATAGATACATAGATACATAGATGATAGATACATAGACAGACAGACAGACAGATAAAGGTGCTCGCTAGATGGGAAATGCCTGAGGGGAGACATCAGTGGTAGAGGATTTGAACTCAGAGTTGGGGATGAGGGATGAGGAATTTGATTGAATGTCAGTGGTCATCAGAAAGAGTGGGGACGTGTTGTCCAGCCCATTTGGCAGGTTTCTTGCTAGGCCTACCCAGGCTAGCAGGCCAGAGTTGGTGGGGTGGAGCAGGTTATGGCCAAGCCAGTGGGAGCTCAGAGAAGCCTGGTGTGGCCAAGGAGGGCATCTCAGCCGGGGCTGTGCGGGAGATTGCAGGGTCACAGGCGAGGGGGTTCCTGGGACACTGTTTGGGCTGGGCCATGCCGGAGCCCTCCTGCAAGAGGCCCACCCTGCTCTCGGCCTCTGTCCTTCCTCTTCCCTCAGCCTTCTGAACATTGTGAATGATAGAATCTTCTCGTTTGAAAATGGATTGAGTCCTCTGTGATGAAACTCACCACTCTGGAGGGTTGGACTGTAAAGCAGGTGGCCGAAAGTAATTGTCGGAACTTTCTACCTGAGCACAGGGATGGAGTTTAATGTCTTTCTGACCCCTGGCCCTGTTGGCCAACGTTGCAGGTCAAGGGAGCTGGTGCTGGAGCATGGCTTCTCACACCTGCCCACACATCTAGGTCAGGGACTTCCTGTTCGTCACCTGGCCACACACCCAGAGTGGGAGCTTCCTGTGTCCAATGTCCTCACTGCTCAAGGCTCAGGATCTCACCTCTGCCCCAGCTGTCCTGTTGGAGCTGGGATTCCTTGGCCCTCACCGTCAAAGCCCATGTGTTCTGGTGGTCAACCCTGGTCATTTTGGTTTTTATTTTATTTTATTTATTTTGGCACAGTGTCTTAACTGTGTAGCTCTGACTGGCCTGGAACTTACTATGTACATAGACCATGCTAGCCTTGAACTCACAGAGGTCTGCCTGCCTCTTCTTCCCTTGTTCTAGGATGAAAAGTTGTTCACCACTATGCTCAGCCTTCGTTTTGATTTTTGAAAAAAAAAATTTAATTCAGTTTTTACACACAAATTTTGGTTAGACTAGAACATGCAGAAAAGCATATTTAAAAAAAAATGGAGTCCTGACAACCTGAGTTTGGTCCCTAGGATACACATGGCAGAAAGAAATCCTGCACGTTGTCCTCTGACTTCACACATGTGTTTTGGTGTGCAACCCCCCACACATACACATGTACACACACCATACACATATATACATGTACACACACTACACACACATATACATGTACACACACCACACACACATATACATGTACACACACCACACACACATGTATATGTACACGCACCACACACACATGTACATGTACACGTACCACACACACATGTACATGTACACACACCACACACATATATACATGTACACGCACCACACACACATATACATGTACACGCACCACACACACATATACATGTACACGCACCACACACATATATACATGTGCGAACTCCACACACATATATACATGTGCACACTCCACACACATATATACATGTGCACACTCCACACACACTAATACATGTACACACACCACACACACTAATACATGTACACACACCACACACATACATACATGTACACACTCCACACACAAATACAGTTTTGACAAGTCCTCACAGTTAACCCAGTACAACCGTAGTCAGCATGCTGCGGCACCTCTCTCCATTTGTTTCTGTCCGTTTAAGGAGTTCTACTGTCTGGAAGCAGAACACACAGGCCAGCGGCCTCCAAAGACTCCCAGCTATGAGGGAGGAAAATCATTTCATTCTCATCCAGCCTCCGTGGACACCTGAACATATGTGTAAACAAGTGTGTGTGCGTGTGCCCAAACCAGAGCCTACTTGTGCTTCATTCTGGTTGAGTGTCCTGTGGAGACCAGGACTGTCCACAGAGCACACTCCCCGCCTCACTCTTGACTTCCCCAGCATGCCCTGTGCCCAGGAGCAGCGAGGGTCACGTCCACGCGAGTTTTTGTCTCCTCTCCACACGTGTGCAGAACCTTCCGTGACACACGGTGTCTGTGCATTACGGGTACTTGTGTGCCGCCATGCCCTCAGTTGGTCTTGCCTGGACAGAGCACTCCGTGGTGTTTTATGTCTTGTCAGTGTCGACACTGTGGTCCAGGGTTCTGGGGCTGGAGGGTGGTGGTCCACGAGGCTTTGCAAGCATCGTTTCCCTTCTCCCCTGTCCTGTGCGGTGGGGTTGGTTCAGTTGCTGTGAGGAGCATTTGATGCTCATGCATGCAGGAGGCTGCCTCCCTCTGCATCCTGATGTCTGCCCCCTTGTGTGCTCCCCACCCTGGTGTGGCCTGGCCTTAATGGTTTGAGTCTAGAAAGTAAACTACAGTGGGTAATAGGAGATCACTGACACTAGGGTCTAAGGCTGGGGCCACCATGCTGGGTCTTTACTTTTTTTTATTTTTATTTATTTTTTTTATTTCTTTGCAACGCTGGGGGTGGAGTCCAGGACCTCATGCATGCCCAGGGCAAGGTCTCTCTAATTGAGCTATGCCCCCAGCTCTTCTCACTCTCTCTGGGATCACTAACCCTGGAGGAAGCCAAATGCCGTGTGGAAGACTGATGATAAGGCCCTGCCTGTGGGAGGACTGAGCCTGCCAGGAAGCTTGCAAGTCCATCACCGCCCATCACAGGATGACCCCGTTGGTGGTGTTAGAGCAAACCTCTGACCCTGCCCCCTCCCTATGGGGCTATGATTCCAGTGTCTCCTGAAAAGCTCCACGTGCAGGCAGGTCCTCAGGAAGGCCCTGGTTGTGTCCCCACAGCACCTTGGGGGCTGCCCTCTGAGGACCATTGGCTTGCAGCCGAACGGCTTAATCTGTATTAAGGTATTGCTGACCATCTTTGGGCTCGGGGAACAGATTTACTATTTTTAGCAGGGAGTGTGATAAATCCTGTTAGTCTGTCTACACAGTGGAAGAGAGAGGTTGTTTGCTGCAAAGTGTGGCTTAAAAAATATATCATGGCTGTTCTACAGGACTCCACCCATGTCACCCCACTTACGGGAGATGTCCCAAGCAGACAAAGGTGGACAGTTGGAATTTCTGTCCAAATGCTGAAACACTTGGAACTTGGACCCGACTACTTAATTCATGTTCCCTCCTGGGACCCTGGGGAGCTTCAAATCTCTGATTTTGGGGTCAGAAGGGAAATTGAGGCAAGAATAGTGTAGCCTGGGCTTTCCTGTGTAGGCTCATCTTTGTGGGTCTCATCTCTAACGTACCGTTCTTCCTGCTCGCGTTACATGGCTGCCGTAAGAACTTTAGAGACATCATAGCAACACAGCATAAGCTCTAAATGCCGTGTGTATCACCCGTAGGACAGACAATAACAAGCGTCAGCGGAGATGTGGAGTCATTAGTACCTTTGTACCTTGCTGGAGGGAGTGAGACACCACGCAGCGGGAGTGAGAAGCAGTGGTGGTTCCTCAAATGACTGCACACAGACCTGACAGATGGCTATGTGATTCTACTTCCAGGCATGTACCCCAGACAGTAGCATGTGCACATAAAAACATGGATGTTCATAGCAGCCTTATTCCTAGTAGCCCCCCAAATAGAAACAGCCCAGATGCCCATCAGCTGTTAAATGGGTAAACAAAATGCAGTAGATCCATACAGTGGAATATTATACATCCATAAAAAAGAAAGAAGACACTGACGTATGCTTCCGCATGAGGGAAACTTGTAGATATTATACTCAGTGAAAGAAACCAGACACAGAAGAGGGCATATTGTGTTAATTAAGTGAAATTTCTAGAATACGCAAATCTTAAGGAACCAAAATTAGATCATATTTTTGAGGTGGGGAGGAGGGGACCAGAAGTGACTGCTGATCTTCTTTTTGAGGTGATTAAAAAAAACATTCCTGGAATTAGTTCGCTGCGATAGCATACCACCCAGTGAGTCAGCTGGAAACCATAGCGTTGGATAGCAGGGCTGGGTAGAGAACAAAGCACTTGTTGTAGGAACATAAGGACTGTGGTTCAGATCCCCACATAGAAGCTGGCCAGATGCTCACCTTCAACCCCAGAACTCGGGGCAGCCACAGGAGAGTGCTCCCCAGGGCAAGTCGGGCAGCTGGGCCTGCCGAATGGGTGAGCTCCAAGCTCAACCCTGCCTCCGGGAATAAGGTGGAGGAGAGTGATGGAGGACTTTGGGCCTCCGGACATACACACCACACACACGCACACACACACACACACACACACACACACACACACACACACACACACACACACGGGAGGAGGAGGAGGAGGCGGGGCACAGGAGCAGGCCACACTGGCAGCAGCACCACCACAACTGTGCAAATATGAGTGGACGATATTTTGGCAGGCTATGGGGAGTCACGAGATGGAATAGGAGGTGAACTGGAGGATGTGAAAAGGGATGCAGGTATGGCTGTTAGTGTTGCAGGATTATAAATTAGCTTGCTTGAGCTCTTTAAGCCTCGCCTTTCCCATCTGTAAAGTGGGATTGCTCCCACTTCGTAGGGCTGAAGACTTTGTGGGGTGATGTGTGTCTCCCTGTACTGGTAGGTGTCACAGAGGGATGACTCCGATGATGGTCCGTTGCTCTGTGCCCAGCACTGGGTTGAGTACCAAGTATGTGTGAGGGAGGTGAAGCAGTGTCCAGACCCCACCTGTACCCAGAGTCAACTTGCAGGACCCTCTGACATGGCGTGCTTGCAGATGTGTTCACAGCGCTTGTCTTATTCCCGTGTGCCCCACTCCAAGCTGGTCAGTCAGTCAGCGCTGTCTCTGTTTGATAAGGGACCAGAAAGTGGCTCCCCGGCGGAGGCAGGGGCAGCCAGAGCACAGTGGCCCCGGGGCAGGGCCGATGTTTGCTCACTGGTGCGGTGACACCAAGGAGAATGAGAGCAGGATGCTGAACACCGACCGCCTGCATGCCTGCTCCTGGCATCGAGGATGGATTAGCTCATAGTAATTGTCCAGGCAACTCTGGGACATGCTGAAGCAGCCGTCAGTGGGGTGACGGGATGTCAGTGATGAGCTCTTTAGAAGCACTTCCCCCGGGCCAGTGTGTGAGGGCACAGTGTTGAGATGCACTGTGACCTGGGGACAGGGGGTGCTAAGACCCATCATCATTTCCTCCCACAGGCTTCTGTGCTGCGTCTTGAAGTCTTTACGGAGCAAAATTGTTTTGTTTTTTTTTTTTTTGGAGACAGAGTCTAACTACATAGCTCTGGCTAGTCTCAGGCTCCCAGAGATCTGCTTCTGCCTCCCTAGTGCTGGGATTAAAGGTGTGTGTGTTTTAAGGGCAGTCAGGGCCTTGAGCAAGTGGTTCTCAACCTTCCTCATGCTGCAACCCGTTAGCACAGTCCCTCGTGTTGTGGCGACCCCCAACCATAAGATTATTTTCATTGCTACTTCATATCTGTCATTTTGCTTCTGTTATGAATCATGAAATAAATATTTGAGATGCAGGGTGTCTGATATGGGACCCCTGTGAACGGGTTGTTCGACCCCCCCAGGATGAGAACGGCTGGCCTAGAGGAAGCCGGGTCACACGGCAGGACTCGGTCTGTGCTTGCTCACTCTGTGCATGGCGAAGCTTAGCAACAGGCCCAGCGGAGCAGTCCCTGGGGCTCCCGAGCCTCCTGAGGTGACGAATTGTTGGTCCTTCCTGCTGTTGGAGCTGAGGCTCCTGCCAGATTTTAAGATGGGGACACTGTTCTCTGTCTCATGGTGTGGGGTGTTCTCGGTTAGCTCAAATTAAGACATCTGGATGATGTTTTTCTTATTCTTCTAAAAAAAAAAATTGTCTTTTTGCATTTGTGTGGTGTGGTGTGTGTGTGTGTGTGTGTGTGTGTGTGTGTGTGTGTGTGCGTGTGCATGTGTGTGTTAGGGTAATTATTGCTGTGATGAAACATCATGACCAAAAGCAACTTGGGGAGGAAAGGGTTTGGCTTACATATTCCAAATCATAGCTCATAGAGGAAGTAAGATAGGAACTCACACAGGACAGGAACCTGGAGGCAGGAGCTGATGCAGAGGCCATGGAGGGGTGGGCGCTGCTTACTGGTTTGCTCCCCATGGCTTGCTCAGCCTGCTTTCTTACAGAACCCAGGACCCACCAGCCCAGGGATGGCACCACTCACCGTGGGCTGGGCCTTTCCCACAGTAACCACCAAGAAAATACCCTACAGGTTTGCCTAAAGCTAGATCTTGTGGAGACACTTTCTCAATTGAGAGTCTCTCCTCTAGGATGACTCTAGCTTGTGTCAAGTTGACGTAAAACTAGCCAGCACATCATGCGTGTGTGTGTGTGTGTGTGTGCCTGCGTGCGTGCGTGCGTGCGTGCGTGCTTTCCCAAAGTAACATGCAGTGTCTTCCTTATCACTCTCCTCTTCACGTCGCTAATACCTGGGAAGGAAATGGGGGGATGGTTGCTCTCTTGTCTCCCCTCCAAGCTCCTTCCAGAAGTCAGTCATGGAACTGCGGATGCAGTTGAGCTCTTAACCAGCCGAGGGGCATTGCAGAATGTCCTAGTCTCTCCGAGCCAGGTGTCTTTACGCGGACAGGAGGGAACAAGTGCTCTTGGGCTGATGGTCCCCAGTGGAGTGTGGGCCTCTGGCCATGGAAAATGAGGCAGGACGTTGTTAACTCCGTGCTATGACATGGACTTAGGCACAGTGTCTCCAGAACACGCTAGAGGAATGTTCCAGTCATTAATGTGCTTTGCATACCAGGTGACTCAGAATGTCCTTTACCATAGCAGAGGGCGGACTCAGAGGTCAGCAGCAGCAGGCTCTGGCATACTCCCTGGAGATGGTAGCCCATGGGGACAGGAGGATGAGGCATGGAGGGGACTGAGCTGGGGGGCACAGGCTAGAGAGGATAGATCAGGCCTAACACAGGCCAGAGCTCTGCCCCTACACTCTTAACTTCCTACCGTGATGGCCTTTCAGATGCTGGCTCAACCTCTCAGGGCTGAGTAGGGTCCTGCAGCTTGCTGCCATGCCAGGCCCTTTCCCTGTCCCCATGTTCTGTGCAGTCCCCGACCCCTCCTGATCACACCACCCATGTCACATGAGCCTTGGCCTCGACTCCTCTGGGTTGAACCATCCGGCCTTTCCCCCCTGTTGCAGAACATCTGTTCTAGATTCTAGATTTGGCATTGACGTGTAATAGATTTGGAATAAATTACATGGCACGGTCCAGCGAGCCAGGTTCTGTTTCATATGCCAGGTCCTGCTTCAAACAAGCTGTCCTGAGCAGTGTCTCCAACAACCCCCAGTCATGGCACAGACTTACCACTGAGTACCATAGGGTTCCCTGGGGTCACACTTGGTCATGATGGGGGTTGGGAGCATTGGGAGGGGAGGGTGATATCTTGAAGCAGAAATTCTTCCTGACACGTGGACGCTCCCAAAGCCTCCAGGAGTAGAGTCGAAGGATCCTTGGTTGTAAAGCATCCCCACCAGTTGCAGTTGGAAGGGGTTGTGTAGACTAGAGAAAAACAGTTGGGTCACTGCTGAGAAACGTCGAGGTCTTGGCATGGTGAGTGCTGGGTGGGGTGGGGCCTCAGGTTAGAGCCTCTACATGGTCTGGGCAGATCTCTCTGTTGTCAGTCAAGACAGGCGAGCCCCAGCTCCTGGACCCAGCCCAAACAAGACTTAGTCCTTGGTCTTCTTGGCTTAGCCAATGGGAGAGGGCATGTGTAGGTGAGAAGGCCCCAGAACAGAGTCACCAGCATGGGAGGAAACTCAGGGATGGAGGCTCTGGACCTCTCGGGACATCCCAGTGTTGACGTGGGAGGGGTTCAGCTAAGTATGTTCCAGGCACAAGGAACAATGTGTGCTTGGGTTCCTGGGTGTTGGGATTGGCTCAAGGCATGCCTGAAGTGCCTTTCTGTGAGTCCCATCAATCTCTGCTTGCATTTTGTTTTGTCTTCTTCCTCAGCTTTCCGAGTGAGGAGGGGAGGTACAGTTCGTTCCTACCACCATGTGAAAGTCTCTGTTACGAGGCTGGAATCCAAGGCTGTGGCCTGGGAGTGGTGTTTGCCTCTCTTCTCAAAGGTCTTCCCACCCTCCTCGTAGAGACAGCCCAAGCTTCGGAGATTGGGCTGCCTTGCCTTTGAGGTCTGGCTTGAGGTTCAGTGTGGAAATGGGTGCCTTGCCACTGTGGGCAAGAACTGCCTTCTGTGTAGTCACGAGTGTGGGGGCAGTTCTGCTTCCTGCCCCCGGCCCCTCTGTACTCTGGAAGCCACTGAAGACCACGTGTCCCTCTGGAGGCAGCCATAGCGGAGCTGGTATCAGAATGACTGCAGTCGTGGTTGTTAAACATCCCTGTGACCCAAGTAGTTCAGGAAGCCACCCGGGGCTGTGTGGGCTGTTGAGTTTCAGTACTGGCCGTCTTAGGGTAAATCTCCACACACAGGCCTCTGCATCTGTACTTCCCTTCTGCCTGCGAGGCAGGCATCGCTCCCCTCTGCCTGGCCCTCTACAGCAAGAAGTCTTGCTCTCTTCAAAGTGGGCAGGCTGCCGTGGCAAGGGGCCCCAAGTGTATAAATGGGCTGGGTTCTGCAGCTTGAGAACACTTCAAACTGACTTCAACTGACATCGGTTTGATACCGGGGCGCTGACTTCCTCAGGATGTTACCCCTCGGGCCGGGAACCCCACAAAGCAGGAGGACTGCCTTTCTGTAAGTGATCAGGAAGGTGTCATCTCCAGTCAAAGCCAGGACCAGTGGTGGACGGGAGGAAGGAAGAAGGGAAGTAGGGGGAGGAGGAGATGGAGGAGGACGAGTTACAGGAGAGGGAGGAGCAGGGGGAGGACGGAGAGGAGGAAGAGCAGGAAGGGGGGGTGTCTTTCCTCAAAGAAGATCTGGAGTTTGAGTGAGAATTTTAAGATTTGCTTGATTGTTTTGAGTCTGTGTCTGTGTGTGGTGTGTGTGTGTGTGTGTGCGTTTGTGAGGGTAGGTGCTTGCAGAGGCCAGAGACATTAGATCCCCCTAGACCTGGAGTTACAGGTAGTTGTGAGCTGCCTGATGGGGGTACCAGAAACCAAACTAGGGTCCTCTGCAAGAGCAGCGTCTTAGTGAGGGCTTCTGTTGCTGCGAAGAGACACCATGACTGTGACAGCTCTTATCAAAGAAAACATTTAATTGGGGCTGGCTTACAGTTTCAGAGGTTCAGTCCGTTGGCGTCATGGCGGGAAGCAAGGCAGCATGCAGGCCGACGTGGCATTGGAGAAGGAGCTGAGAGTTCTATGTCTTGGTCCGCAGGCAACAGGAAGTGAACTGTCACACTGGGTATGGCTTGAGCATCTATGAGAACTCAAAGCCCGCCCCCACAGTGACACACTTCCCCCTACAAAACCACACCTCCTGACAGCGCTGGCTGTGGAGGCCGTGTTCTATCAAACCACCACAAGCAGTAAGTGCTGCTCACTGTTGAGCCGTCGCTACAGCCCGATTTTATTTTTAAATTGTGTGTGTGTGCGTGTGTGCATGTGTGCGTGCGTGTGTGTGCGCGCGCATGTGTGTGTGCACGTGTGTGTGTGTGTGTGTGTGCGCGCGCGCGCGCGCACGCATGTGTATATGTATGCATGCGCATTTGAGTGCAGCACCCTCAGAGGCCAGAGGAAGACGTAAGATCCCTTGGAACTGGAGTTACAGGCAGCTGTGAGCTGCCTGGGGTGCGTTCTGGGGACCTGAAGCAGGGCCTCTGCAGGAGCAGCCGGTGTTCGTAACTGCTAGCTGCCGCTCTGGCTTGTCAAGGCGACCGTTTTCAAAGAAGGGGAACGTTTGCTGCCTTGCCATCTTGTCTCTCCCCTGCCTTTTGTGCCTTCCCTGCCAGAGACTCCCCTGGCCCCTTGCTCCACACAGAGACCCGTCCTGCCCCTCACAGCACCGCTCAAGTTACTTATCCGCTCTTCTCCTACCCTTTGGCTGGAAAGGCCCCTCTTCCTGCCTTGGCTTCCTTCTGGGGACAAGACAACTTGGTGGTGATTGTGAATGACGTGAAGTGACAGCCCCTGCCGGTAGATGGAGAGTGGGTCTTGTAGCTTTCGCTGTCCTTACCACAGACACGCTAATGCTGGGTCTGCAGGGTCAGACCAGAGCAGTATCGAACTAGAGTTGAAGGGCAGACATGAACCCGTTCTCGCAAAGGGACTTTAGGTGGCTATCCAGCGACACCTAAAACCCTCCTGCTGCGCCTTGGAGGGCTGGCCTGAGAGAGGACTGGAGCAGGAGGAAGCATGGTCCATCTGCCGGCCTGAGCGTGTGGTTGGCTGTGCTCTTCCTCAGCATGCGGTTCCTGGGCGAGGCTCTCCCCCCCAACACCGTGGTCCTCTTGGAGACCTCCACTGCTCTGCTTTACGGGGACGCTGAGCTGGTTCTCCATAGGGAGGCTGTGTGGTGTGCCCTACAGGGAGCGCCTGCATGGAGCATCCTACATGCGGCATCCTACATGGCACATCTTGCGTGGGCAATCCCGCACGGAGCTCAGAGGCTGTTCTCTTCTAACCAGTTGAGCTGTGGAGGACCAGGGAGCTGTGAAGCGTCCCTTGTTTGATAGCTCAACCAAACACAGACCAGGCAGCAAAGCCACGTGGAGGACTGAGGGCCACCGTCACCTCTGTAGCTTTGATCTCCCAGGCTCCCCGTCCCTACACAGAGCACCGGGGGGCATGGTCTTTGATGTTGACCCTAGGCTAGCATAGCCATCTTGGAACAAGCTAAGCTGTCTGTGACGGAGGGGTGGTGGTAGCTCTGGACTCATTATATAACAGAGCCTGGATCTCAGGCCCCACCTGTTCAGACCGTTTGGCAGTAAGGGAGCCCAGAGTGCTACCGGGTGCCTTGGGATTAGCACAGGGCCTATTTATTCAGGAAGTGAGAAAGGGCACACATCTGCTCAGCGGAGCAAAAGCAAGCCAAGTTCCTGAAGTCGCCCAGCCATTGTCTTGGTGGAATTGTGGAAGAGCTTCTTGGATGTCACTCTTTGAGGCGCTGAAATGGAGCCCCGTGCAAAGAAACGAGAAAAATGACCCCCGGCATCCACAGCCCCCACTGTACCATCTGGTGGCTCAGGAATCTTTTGTAATCAAATGAGTAAGGAGGCTTCTCACACTGCACATTGTGTGTGTGCTCGTTCTCTCTCTCTCTCTCTCTCTCTCTCTCTCTCTCTCTCATTTTCTCTCACGTGTGTACATGTTCATGTGTGAGCGT
The DNA here is from genome assembly GCF_007827085.1 of Peromyscus californicus insignis. NCBI lineage: Eukaryota > Metazoa > Chordata > Mammalia > Rodentia > Cricetidae > Peromyscus > Peromyscus californicus. Next base: position 6,827,709 of record NW_026294492.1, read on the forward strand.
GCACACACAACACACACACACACACACACACACACACACACACACACACACACACAGAAGCAACAGCCTCTGGGAATGTTTCACTCTGTTTTAGAGGCTTTTCTACATACCCTGGGTACAGAGATGGTATGTTTAGCCAAAGCGTGAGAGATAATTTGAAAATAAATGAAAATTTGAGTCTGTGATGTCCGACTGTGTCTGGGCCTGTGTGACAGACAGCCAAAGCTTGTATGTCATGACTTGGTGTCCTCTGGCCTTTGGGTTGGAACGGGCCTGGCACCCACCTGGCTGTATTTGTCCCTTTTAGGGGGAGGTGGGCCAGAAGAGTAGTTGTGGACATCGGTAATGACAGACTTGAAGGCCCCAAGGACATAGAGGGAGAAACTTTAACCCCAGCAGGAGGTGGAGGGGTCAGACCCAGCCTGCTTCGGGCTCTTTGAAGCCCACAGGCCGGTTCAGGGCTGGCCCTGGATCCCTGGGGAGGCAGTCCCTCATCTCCAAATTTGAACATGTCTGCCTGCTTCCACCTCCACCCCTAACTGGTGCCAATTCTGTCCACTTGGCCATTTAAGCAAAAACAAACCTCCAAGCAGCTTGGAGTCGACCCGTATCAGGAGCCAGTCAGGGTGTGAACAGGCTGTACGATTGGGCAACTGGCCAGCCAGGCTCACTGCCTCAGACTGGAACCAGTAGTGTGTCCTCGGGTTGGCAAATGCTAGCGTGGAAGCCCTGGGCAGGGTTTCCACCGTGCCACGAGATAAAACCAGCACTCAGTCGCTGGCCCCCTTCTCTTTTCCTTTTCTGTTTCTATTGCAGCCTCATCCTGCTCCCCAGACATCCAGACATCCTTCCCTCCCTTCTCCCTCCTTCTGGTGGGGCTCAGGACCTCTCGGAGACGGGAGAGTTTAAACACGGGTTCTCTCCCTCTCTGCACCCCACCCACCCACCTTTGGCTTGCAGAATGCTGCAAGCTGTTGTCCTCCTCATAGGAATACCGCAGCAGTAAACACTCGGAAGTCTCCCAAACACTCGCTCACCCTTCCGGGGTGCTGCCCGTGGTAGACGCAGCTCCGGTGAGTTCAGCCTCGTGGGTGGTGGAGGTGCCACCCAGGGAAAAGGAGGGTATGTGCTCCTCCTCCTCCTCGGGTCTGGGCCCTGGGCAAATGTCCTTCAGGACTTGCTTATCGGTTCCCTTGTCTTGTCAACACTGCTGTAGACAGTGGGCCCGGTAGAACTTCCTTCCACAGGAATCCCATAGTGGTGATGTAAGTGGGGTCCGGAAGGCTTTTTCCTGAGCTGGTGAACCACAAGGATGTCAGGAGTGAAATGTGCCTCTCTTTGCTTCACAGTGCTCCCCATAACATTACCCCCAATCCCAAGCTTGGGTCCCAAGTGTAGACCAAAGTGTGGTGGAGACAGTGGCAGGGAGGAGGAGGAGACTGGGTTTAAAAACTCTGTACCAGGGCCGGAGAGATGGCTCAGCAGTTAAAAGCTAGACTCACAACCAAAACTATAAAAACTCTATGTCCACTGGCCGACCAACCCTTTTTTTGAAGTGGCTTCTGTCACTCTGGGCTTCCAGGACTTGATTTGGGGAGGGGGATGCCATTCCCAGTGAATACCTGTTCTTTCAGGCTCCCCCAGACTCTCTAGAACCTTCGCCTGGCCCGGTCTTCCCAGGTATAATCACGTCTGCTGCTGTCTCCTCCATGTCATCGGGCTTTTTATCCCACACTTAAGGGAGAAGGCTGGCAGTCCCCCAGGCCGCCTTTGTGGCATTGGTCTCCACCAGGCACCTGGCACGGAACATGGGCACATCAGTTTAACATCTAGTCCCTAGGCTCCTCATCTCTACATCTTCAGTGATTCACACAACACAAAGCTCAGCACAGCAGTCTGTTTCAAACATTTTAAAAAGTTGTCTTGTGGCTGGGGAAGGGAGGGACAGAATCAGGGCCACCTCAGAGCCCAGCTCAGGGACGTGCTGATCGGTCACACAAGCATGTGTTCCCTCATGCTTTGGTTCGGTTATTAGACGCCTGCTGTAAACCTAGTCTGTGCTGGGGATGGAGAAAGGAAGGCCAAGGATTAAGAGGCAGACTCGTAGCCAGCGATTTTATACACTCTAGTTTCTTTTTAAAGTAATCTGGATTTTGGCCGCCTCCCAGGAAATCGGATGTGTGTGGTGTGATGTGGCTCACGCCTGTTTGGTCTAGTAGCCCAGAGTCTTTGCCAACAGCTCACTGTGAAGTTCCCAGCAGCTGGACCACAGAGGTACATGAAGGGCCTATCCAAATTTCAGGCAAATGAAGGAATCTGTTTCAGCGCTGATTAACTCCCGATGACAGCAGCCACACCCTGGATGGATGCCTGGCCACTCTAATGTTGTTCTGTTTGTGTCTTTCCTGTGGATTTTGCTGTTACCGCACCCAGGAATTTTCTTGGCTCCCAAGATGCCGCTGGCCATGGCAATGGGTGTTTCTGAATTTCTTCCCATTATTACTGTGTCTGAATGGAATGCAAATCTTAAAAAAGAAATTTTATCATGGTTTTCCACTACTCTAAAAGTAATAACAACCCAGGCATGGTGACTCATGTCTATAATTCTGCTGCTTGGGAGGCTGAGACAAGAAGATTGCTGTGAGTTCTAGGCCAGCCTGGCCTTTAGTGTCTGACCTCCCTCCTAAAAAAAGAAAAGTACGGCCTTGGGAATATGGCTTAGTTGGTGAGTGCTTGCCTAGCATACACAAGGCCCCTTTCAATCTCAGCCCCTTGTCTACCAGGCTTGGTGGCACATCCCTGTGATCCCAACACTTGGGAGGTGGAGGCAGGGGGACCAGAAGTTTAAAGTCTATGAAAAAAAATCAGGTTGGATTTCCATTTCACGCTGTGTAAATGAATTAATTCAAAGTGTTCCCCAGACCTACATACAACAGCTAAAACTAGAGCACTCTTGGGAGATAAATGAACCAAGTCTTGACCTTGAGTTAGGCCATTCCTTTCTTAGATAGGACTCAGAAAGAGCAGACGTCCAAAGAAAACACAGGTGAACAGTTGTGCTTCATAGGACACCGTCAAGAAGGTGAGCAGAGGTCACGAAAGAGAAGGGCCAGGCTGGCAAGGCTCGTGTATTCTGGACTTGAATCTGGAATACGAGAGCGCTCTTAGAGCACAGTAGCAAAAGACCCCCACCAAAAAACATGGGCAAAGGACTTTGGTCGCTGCCTTTTCTCATTGCTCTGACAAGACGTTTAGAAAAGCCGCTTACAGAAGAAAGGATGGCATCCGGAGCTTGAGGCGTCTGGTCACATTGCTCATGCAGTCATGGGGGTGGGGGTACGGGGGGAGTCCTGGTGCTCCGGTCATTTTCTCCCTTTTTTTCTATCTAAAATCCTAGCCCACAGAATGGTGTTCCCCACAGTTGGGGCGGGGGAGGTCTTCCCAGTTAACTCAATCTAGAAATTCCCTCACAGGCATGCCTCAAGGTTTGTTCTCTATGGGGTTCTAGAACCCATCAAGTTGACAATCAGTGTTAGCCATTACAGGACCCGAGAAGACGTTTCTCAAAGAATGTGTGTGTGTGTGTGTGTGTGTGTGTGTGTGTGTGTGTGTGTGTGTGTGTGTGTATCACACACACTGTCATACATATGGAGGTCAGGACAGCTTGTGGGAGCTGGTTCTCTGCTCCCACGATGTAAGACTCTGTGGGACTGAACTTGGGTTTCAGGCTTGGTGTGCTAAGCACATTTCCTTACCGAGCCGTCTCTCTAGGGCAGGTGTGAAGTTTCTGAGGAGGGAGACTAACATGCTCTAAAATGGATTATAGTAATGACCTCACACCTCCGAAGCTGCACTTCGGACGTGTGAGCCGTGAGCTGTGTGTATGATTCCTCAGTGATTCCACACCACAATGTGACAGAACACTGTCAAAATCAGTTTCTGGAAGGAGGGAGGGTTAATTTTGGCTCACAGTCTGAGAGGATCCAATCCCGGCATCGTGGGGATGGCATGGCCGTGGGGACCTGAAGCAGCTGATCATGTCGCATCCACAGTCAGGAATCATAGAGGTGAATGCTGCTGCTCAGCTCATGGTCACCTTTTCATTCACTCTGGGGCTCCAACTAGATCAATGGTTTTCAACCTGTGGGTCGCAACCCCTCTGGGGTCAAAAGGCCTTTTCACAGGGGTCACCTAAGACTGTCGGGAAAACACGAAAATTTACAAAATGATTCATAACAGTATCAAAATTGCAGTTATGAAGTAGCAATGAAAATCATTTTAGGGTCAGGGGGTCAGCACAACATGAGGAACTGTATTAAAGGGTCACAGCATTAGGAAGGTTGAGAACCACTGCTCTAGATCATGGGATGGTGCAGCCCACATTAGAGAGGCCAGCCATCCCTCATCAGCTAAACCTCTGGAAGTACCCCCATAGACACACGCCCTGGGCTTTGTCTCCTAGACAATGCTAACCTCAGCCAGGTTGACAGTGAGGAATGACCAGCACAGGGGATTATTTAAAAACCCCAGGACTTAGTACAGGAGCCCTGCTTCCTCTCAGCTCACACTTCAGTGGGAAGTGATTTCCCTCAGTGTCTTCCCCTCAGCCTGGCTGGGATCTTCCTTTCTCTCCTCCCAATCCCGTGGTGCCCACTCAGAAGGAACCTCGTGCCCCACACACATACCACTGCAGCGTGGCAGGCACCCCAGTCTTAGGTCTCTTCAGCTTTCCTCGTGGGCCGATTTCCCAGTGGGTCTTGTGTCTAGATCTGAACTAATTGTCCTGGAACCAGGTGACTGACTGCATCTCCATTAGCCATCACACCGCAGAGGCTCTGGAAGCCTGGGCAAGATCCAGGCCTGTTGGCTCCCTCTGTAGCCGCAGCCATCCCGGAAGTTCATCTGTGGGTGTCTGAGCATCAGGTGGACAGCCCCAGCAACCAGCCCAGGGTAGGAGCTGAAGGGACGGAGCTTCATCCTGTGTTTCCCCAGCAGGAGGGGCCTCTGGAGTCTCAGCGCTGCCCTGGTCCTCTGTCCAGATGTCAATCATCACAGCCTTCTGTGCATTATAGTGGAAAGAAATTAATCTGCTGCCCTGGCCAGCTAGGATGCTCTTTAATAGTGAATTCTGTTCCTTACACGTGAAACTAACAGAATAGAATCATCGGAGTGGGATGGATCCTTTAGTCATTTTTTGATTTGCACTGGTCAATGAGGAAGCAAACTTTGCAAGGGTATCTTGACTGTCTGAGAAAGCAGGTTGGGCTTTGGTTGGCTAGGTTAAGCTGGGAATACCCCTCATCCCAGCACCTACCACAGGGGTAACACTGAGCACACACTTGGTAGCCTTGCTGTCCGAATGTCCAGAAGGGCCACCTCTGCCTTCTACACCCATTTCCTCGTCTCTCAGGTGGGAAGGATTTCTGTCCTGCTTGTTTTGTGGCCAGAGAGCCCACAGGTATGTCTGTGAGTTATCCCGGGCACAAGTCTTCTGCCGTTCGCTCCAGATGCTAAGGACTCTTCTGAGATTGAGTGGCTGGCTTGCCCTGGACCCCACAGAGATGGCTCTGTTCCCTATATAGATCAAGAATGGTCTCCATGTGGGCCAGGTGGGCGCTTTATTGTTGAGCTCCCCACCCGCCACCCCTGGCCCTGCTCTTCAGCAATTTTCTAGCGTTTGAGTGAGAGACAAAATACAGTGAAGGGAGAAGCAGCCAAATTAGGTTCAATTAGGTTAAAGGGCCGGGACGCGCTCAGAAGGAGAGCTGCATTACGGAAAATTTAGGCCCCACAAAGCGCCCTCGGGAGTGTCTTGGAAACTGGTCCTCCTCACTCTTCTTTGTGAGCCCCTGGCTGAGATGTTAAGGTACAGCGCCGGGCCCCTTGTGGAGAGTGTGTGCCCTTCCCTGGGGACATGAGTCATGACACACTCACTTACCTCCAGATTGCACAGAGAGTGGGATGGTACTGATTTGTGGGTCCTTAGACAAAACATACTCTCTCCTAGCTGGTGAGGGAACGGCTCTGCAGACATTCTAGGCAGGACTGGACTGCGAGGCCGTGGATCAGGGACTCTTCTGTCCCTATCCTCCGCTCTCCAAGTGTATGGGAGAGTGGGCCAGGGACAGATATGCTGGGAGGAGGTGGAGGAGGAGAAAAGAGAGAGGAGGAGGATGGGAGAAGGGAGGAGGAGGGAGGAGGGATAGATGCAGTCCCAGCTGCAGGGGCAGCAGCAGCCCCAACTCCAGAAGTAGGTACTTGGCCTTTCTCTGCTCCCGAGAAGCAGGAATTTTGGTCCGGACACCTGGGTGGGGATCCTGAGTATCTGACTTTTATTTTAATCTCCCGCAGCCCCCTAGCCCCTGCTGTTCTGTCAGGGACTGCGTGGGCCTGCCCTTCTCAACCAGCTGTGAGATTACAGGAATGCAGTGCACTTGCTTAGGCACGGCCTCCTCCAGGGACCATCCGGGACTAAAATACCTCCCGCAGCCCGCAGCTCTGCCGGCCTTGGTGCTGTGAGACTCAGAGCAAGCCTGGTTCTTCTGCTCCTCGGCAGAGCCTGTCAGCCAGCATTCCCCGGCTCCTCCCCTGTCCTTCCTCGGTGGAAGAAATGCACATCGCCCCCCACACCATGTGGGCATGGCCTCAGTGGGGCCGTCCAACTGGCAATGGGCTCACAGCTAACTAGTCACTGGCACCTAGGAAATGTGAACTGTCTACCAGGCTCATTCATTCATTCATTCTTCACTCACTCACTCACTTGTTTGTTCTTTTGACTCCAGCAGCAACCCTATGAGACAGATGTATCTTCTGTTTTATACATAAACGGATGCCCAGCAAGGTTAAGCTACCTGCCTACATCACACAGCTCCTAAGCTACTAAACCTCACCCCTACCTGGAAGAGGAGACAGGACCCATGTGTAGGGCTCTTAAGTTCAGCCCTGAAGTGTTAGGGGGCCCCAAGAGGCCAGCCTTGTATGGGAAGAGGCCACAGAGATGATCCTTGTGCTTAAAGGGACCAGGGAGGGTTGCTGTGAATTGAGTCTTGAAGGCACCAGCAAGAAGAAAACCTTGATGGAGGCTGGAGTGAGCCAAGATTATAGGGCACGTGTCTAGGAGGACTGCTCTGAGCTGGGCGCCAGTGGGGTGTCCCACACACTGTCCTCTCTATAAGGAGTGACTTCCCTGATATACTACTAAGGGCCCGAGGCTCAGCAGTAGGAAATATCCATTCAGGTATGAAAGCAGGATTTGCACCCAGGGCTGCCTGTCTTCACCATGGTGCTCTGTCTTTCCACCCCACCAGTCTGGAGCCTCCTAGCTGGAAACAGTGTCCCTCGGCATCAGTGGAACAAAGCCACTGAGGGTCAGGTACTAAGGAGCCCTCCCCTGTGTGGGCTCCTCCTCAGCCTCTGCCCATCCACTTGCCTCTAATCCCGCTTCTGTCTTGAGATTTCTCACACCTTAGCTTTGCAGACTCCACCCTATCCGACAGCATTGAGAGCGCCCTTCCTGGCCTCCATCCCCCAAAGCCTAACTGCATGTCCATATCTGAGAAAGAGAATTAATACAGTAGTGTTTTCCAGGAATGGCTATGCACTCCTGCAGTTCCAGTCACTTAGGAGGCTGAGGGCAGGAGGATTGAGACCAGCCTGAGCAATGTAGAAACCAGTCTCAATCAATCAATCAATCATCAATCAGTCATGGTGGCAGAGAAGAGCCAATGCTGCCCAGTCCAGGAATAATGTCCTCGTATTCAAGGTCAAGGTGGAATGGGAGGGGAGACCCAGACCAGGCCAGCATTTGCAGGTGACGGCCACCTGGCCAAGTTCCCAAGCCCCTGGTTTTGCTCTTATGTGCATATTTCCCAGTGTTTCCTTATCTTGTGCCTTTTTCCGCCTTGGGAGCTGTGTGACATGTGGCCTGTGTGTCATCTGGCCGGAAGGCTATGGCAAATGCCGCTGAGCAGCCCGGAGGGACGCCGAAGGGAAGGACCCCCAAGGTTCAGCACACTCAGAATCCTCTCTGGTTCAGACATCTGTGATGACGTGTCTTTTAAAGCATGCTTGAAAGAGCAGAGATGCCTCCATATCTTTATTAGATCACCCAGCAAGAAGCCAGTGTTCCTTGAAACATCACGATGCTTCCTTCCCGCCCCCTCCGAGGTGTCTGCAGAACAATGTTATTTACCCCCATTTGTTTTCTCCACCTGCTGCTTAGAGAAGAAAACCAAGAGATTGTGTGTGTATCGTCGTCCCCCCCCGCCCCTTCTGCTCCCCCCTCCACTCCTCAACCCGTTCCCAGCCTCTTCCTATGAACCAGCAGCCTTCTCCCATGCAGAAAACGGTGTGTCTCGGCAAGAGAGAGAGAAATTATGAAGGAACAGCTAGCTGGGAGGACTGGAGGGGCTTAGGAAAAAGCTGTTCACTTGGGCAGGACCCTGGCTGTGGCCCCAGGCTCCTGTGGCTCCTGGACCGACTCTGAAAGGTCCTGAAGCCTCCCCCTGCCTGGAGACTCCTTTCAAGTTTCAACCTGACCCACCCTGTGTGCCTTGTGGTGTAGCGTCCCCGGGTAGGGGCCTTTCTCCTTATAGGGGGAGTAGATGCTAGAAATGAGTAGATTGTGCTGGCCCCGTTTCTAGCCCGCAACACGGCCACCATTGCAGCCATTGCTGAATGCCTCTGACCTCACCTTGGTCAGTAGAAGATGAGTGTGTCATACCAGCAGGGTGTTGAAACAGCCCTGCTTCTAAATGGAGAACAGGGGATAAGTTGATAGTGCAGCCGCAGACTATCCTTGGAACTTCCTAGTAACCATGTAGTGGTCTTGTGGTAGACAGCTGTGTGCAGGTGGCATGGGGAGGTGGGCGGAGCCTCAGTGCGCCCTAGATGTGTGATTGGCAGGACTGGGTGGGCCCATCAGACAGGAAATTTTTGTTGTTGCTGTTTTTGTTTTGTTTTTCGAGATAGGGTTTCTCTGTGTAGTTTTGGTGACTGTCCTGGATCACGCTCTATAGACCAGTCTGGCCTCAAACTCACAGAGATCCACCTGCCTCTGCCTCCCAAATGCTGGGATTAAAGGTGTGTGCCACTGCCACCCAGTTGACAGGCAGTTCTTAAGTGGAGATGGAGAAGGTGAAAGGCACTGGCTTTATTCCCAGAGAAAGTGTCTTTAGGTGCCTGGCTTATGGCCTCTCTCTCCCGGTTTCTCTCATGTATCTAGGGGCATTTTTGGCTTACTCACCAGCAGTGTGGGGCCAGCAGACACCTTCATGATGCCAGTTGGTAGGTGCTGCCCTGCGGGGGCATGCCACGGGCAGACGTGGGTCCGGCCACCGTGGAATCTACCCAGCCTGTCGGCTGGTGGCCTCCACTTCAGATTACTACTGTTCAGGGCCAGCGAGGCTGACAGTGTGTGGGGACTGCCCCAGGGCATGGCACATTGGCACAGCATGGTGGTTCACGGCTTTCCACGGGCCTTTAATGGGTGGTCCGGTCACAGGGAGACCTTGGTGAGTAATAGAACAGGGAGATGGTGGACCTAACATGAAAACCAGCTGGCTTTCACTTTGGGTCTACCATAGGTGAGGAAGCCACCAAGGCGTGAAACCTATCCCTTCTTTCTTTGCCTGCTTTTTGTTTTGTCTGTCCTGGTTTTTGTTGTTTGTTTGTTTTGTTTTATTTTGTTTTTGTTTTTTTTTCTTGACAGAGTCTCACGTAGCCCAGGCTGGCTTTGAATTCTCTATGTAGCACTAAGGATGACCTTGAAGTTCTGATCCACCGATCTCTCCCTCCTGAGTGCTAGGAGTCCAGGCCTGGATCAGCACACCTGGTTTAGGTGGTGCTGGGGGTGGGGGTGGGGAGTGGGCTGAACCATGGAGTGCCTCTACCAGCTGAGCTGCACTCCCCTGACCTTTTCCTAGAATTTCAGTCTGTGATCATAATGGCCTTCAAATAACTGGAAGGGAGGAATTCCAGAGAAGGATCTGGAATATCCCATCATCAGACTGGACCCATCCTGCCTTTGAACTTGAGTGAATGAGTCTTGGAGTTAGTGCTGGGACCATGGCAGGGGAGGGCCTATGACCAGTGAGGGACAAGTGCCCCAGGCCATCAGCCAGGAACTCTGGGGACAATAAGGTGACTGCAGGCAGAGCCTTGAATGCCAGAGTCCTGGTTCCCCAAGAGGCGAAGCTTCGAGTCCCTTGGTGTCCTTTTCTATGGACACACACACAGGATGGGTGACGGGCCAGAGAAGGAGAGAATGGGGGCTTGGGGAGGGGGGGCTCCCCATCGTGCCCTGGGCTCTGGAAGTTACTAGTCTTACAGCTTCTGGTCGTTGGGGAGGTGATCAGGATGGGGGTAGGGGCTGCTCTGTGTTCAGCCCTGAACTTCCAGAACTGCCGCTCTACAGCCTGAGTGGGAACTGTCAGTCCCTTGGCTTGTCTGTAGGGGTTATATGATGATGTTTTCTCTACGGGGGGGCTTCCTGCCCTCCTCCCCAACCCAGACTCTGGAACTGCTGCCTGCCCGACCTCTGTTGGCCAGAAGCACCCTGGGGTGAGGTGGGTTGAGCCTGGGCATACTGCAGTCTGTATTAGAGAGTGTGAGTCAGCGGACTCCTGAGCAGGAAGGGACTTCAGGGTCATAAAGTCAGGGAAACTGGTTTTCCCAGAGTCACACAGCCAGCCCTTCTGTGGTTGGTTTTTGTTTTTTAGGCTAATACAGTGTTTCTGAAGTGTACTTTGGTAGGGTTGGGCCTTTTACTTTTCCAGATGTCATATTGAGAGTGGCGGAGGTGTGGCCTGCCCCCCTCTGTGGTCACGTGACACCATGACAGGTAAAGTGTTTGTGACTTGCGGAGAGATCTGTAAAGGGATGAGTGGGCAGGACTCTTGGGGCTACCCTCGAGCACCCCTACTTCAGCTACCCTGATGACTTTGAGATTCCATTAGCCCTGATTAGGAGCTTCTGGAATGGGCTCCTCGGGAACTGGATTAACACTTTACCTCCCACACCCCCCTAGTGTGGCTTTCCAGGGCAGAGCAGCAGAGTGCTTGGGGGGCAGGGTGCTAGGGAGTAGGGTGTTGGGGGTCAGGACTGGGGAAGCAGGGTGCAAAGTTAATCCTTCCAGGCCTACCTCTGAAGTGTCCCAGCTGGAGCCAGGCTCTTCATTGTAAAAATATTTTATTTTAGCTGGGCACGGAAGTATACCCCTTGAACCTCAGCACTCCCAAGGCCAGCCTGGTCTACCAAGTGAGTTCCAGGAAAGCCTGGGCTACACAGAGAAACCCTGTCTCAAAAAGCAAAACAACAACAACAAAAATTTACTATTTTTTAAATCACGAGTATATATGTGGGGGGCAGTGCGGGCGTGCACGTGAGTACAGTGTCCTCAAAGGCCAGAAGAAAGTGTCAGATCCCCTGAAGCTCACACAGTTGTGAGCTCCCCAACATGGATACTGGGACTTGAACTTGGGTTCTCTTAAAAAGAGCAGTACCTACTCTCTACCACTGAGTCATCTCTCCAGCCTTGGGAAATCTTCATTTGAAGTGAGCTCAGGCCAGCTCTGAGGTCAGCCACAGCTGGAACATCCTTGGCCAGGTCAAAGGCCTTGTTTACTCTGCAGCTGCCCCTCGGGGCTATGGCTAATGAATTCCTACTTCTGAACCTTGACCCTCTTGTCTGTTACCCGGAGTGTCACCTGTTTGCCGGAGGTTGGGGTCACCTAGAGTGTCCAGAGCATATAGTGCCTTGAGGCTGGCTCCCTGTGTGCGCTGGGTGACTGGTACCTATACTGGGCTTGTGAAGTGATGGGCAGGGCTGGGTGATTCAGGGTGCCAAGATGTGGGAAAGGTTCCTGGGGAAGATGTCAGGCCAGGGCCACGGGGTGGGTTCTCTGGAGGACTGATGGGTTTGGGGAGAAGGGAGGAGATTGCAATTAGAGCTTCAAGGCAGCCCAGAGATGGAGCCTCTGCCCTTCCTGGGAACAGGCTCCTAGCACCCAAGATGAGGAGGGCACGGAGCCCAAGACCTGTATCCTGCTTGGGGTGCCTCCCGGCAGGTGTAAGAGCTGGGCTTGGGGCTCACAGGCTTGCCCCCTGCCAAAGTAACTTTCTGAGTAGGAAGGAGTGGCTCAGGGCTCTGTACACAGGGATTAGGGCAACACCCTTCTGCCTTCCTGGGTGTTCCTGGGATGCCAGAGCTGGGAGGGGATGGTGTGGCCCAGTTCCTGGAACGTTATGGTCCAGAGGTAGAGGCCGGGGGTTTGTGGGCTCATTTAAGAGGCTGATGGGTAAGTTCAGTGAGATTGTTTGCTGGTGAGGCTCCTTTCCACTGTAAAACGTCCTGCCCCGGATGCTGCCTCGTCCTTCCCCGGATGCCGCCTCACCTAAGAGGCTCCCCCTCCACTCACATCCTTTCCTCCTCAGAGAGAGATCAAGCCCCCAGCACCCGTTGCTGCCTGAAGCCAGCTCTTCATTGTCTCTGTGATGTCACCCAAGTGCCACCAGATAGGCGCGTCATGTGGCCTGATTCCGCTGAGCACAACTTGAAAGAAGACCTCCAAGTCCCAGCTGCAGGGTAGCAGGGATTTATTGTATGCCTTAGCCTTCCGTGTGTCTGCCCTGCCATGCTGAGTTCTGGAACTCTGTCAGCCAGCTTGTCTACACGGGGAAGAATGAGGTCTCCGGGAGTGTGGGTCCTCTGGCCCCAATCGGGTATGGAGTCCTCAGACAGTAGAGCTCCTGGTGGTCTCAGTGGGTCCTGGGGTAGGATGGGCTTGTCTGTGAGCCCCATCAGGTAGGATAGGACTGGCAGAGGGGTGTGTGTGTGTGTGTGTGTGTGTGTGTGTGTGTGTGTGTGTGTGTGTGTGTGTGTGTGTGTATCTGGTGTTTGAACAGGCAGTATGGAACCAGGTGAAGGCCTTATAAGGTTAGGTAAATCTTCCCCGTGAGTGGCCCTTTCTGGAGGCTGGATCCAGAGTGGTTGCTCCTTTACTGTCTGGTGGGTATGGTTCTCTTCAGCCACAGTGCTTGCCTTCTGCTCTTAGCTGCTGACTAAGTCCTCACGATAGCTAACCCTCCATCCTCACCTGGACTTACCACTGTGGGCTGAGGGGGCCCTTCTGTGCTCTCTTCATGAGCAAGGCTCAAGAAGATGGCTCCTACGGGGTGCCTGGTTGAGCCAGCGGCCAGGTCAGAATCTCGGCGTCCTGACGTCATTTCCTCTCCCTGGCTCAGTGTATGTCCTCACTCGCTGGATGTGTCCCTGTGTCCTGCCAGCCTCTCATCAAGCTCAGGCTAGATTTACATGTAGACCAGGAGGGACATCATGTGACAGAGGCACTCACTGACTGGGTCTAGGAAGAGACTCACAGTTAGCTGTGAGATGTGGTTTTCAAGGCCTGGCTCGCTAGTAGCCATCCCCAGTGGGCATCGGAGATGGCCTACCCCTGATCTTACCATGCCCTTTGCGATCTGTTTCTTCTCCCCACAGCCTACTGTGTGGCTTTGCCCTTCTCTGCTTCGGTCACTCACTGTTTGCTCTCAATGCCACAGGAAAAACTTCAGGAGCCCTGCACCCCATGTTCCAGCAGCCCTGAGCACCTTTATGGGGTACAGTGACTGCACTGACTATCCTACATCTGAGGTGCCCACAACTCTAAGACCCCACAATTCTAGGCGCCCTGCATCCAGAGTGCCCACAGCTCAGGGCTCCCACAGCCCCGTGCATCTTCAGCCCAGTGTCCCAAGCCTCAGATGTCTTGGGCCTCATGTCTGAACAGACCCTGGCATGCAGGTGGCCGCAGCCCTCAGTGTTCATAGCCCAGGATTCCACAGTCCTAAGCACCCCCCACCAGTGGTCCCAATAGTACTGAGCATCTCCAACCCTGCACGTCCTGCCCTCACCCATGGCACCCACAGCCCTAGACTTCCACAGTACCATGCCCTGAAAACTCCAAGTGTCCTCCACTCCAGGCCTTGGCCTCCCAACACCCCTTGTGTCCAGAGCCCTGGTTGTCCTGTGTCTCATGTCCTGACAACCCTAGTTATTCTGACCCCAAGTACCCACATCTCTAGGTTACAAGAGCCGCACATCCTGTGCCCATGCCCCCATAGCCCCGGGCTCCCTATACTACATGGTGCCTTGACTTCTTGCTTCTTCACCAGATCCAGCTTAGTGTGATTTTTCTGACATATCTGTCTCAGAGCGGACTCCAGTTCAGGGGGAAAACAAAAAACAAAAAATTTTAAAAAAAACACCCGCGATTGGGGTGCCTGATCCACAGTCAGGGCGGTCTTGACTTTATCTGCATCGGCCCAGGGGTTTCCTGGAGTGGGAGCAACCAGTGCTAGGTTGGTGCTGGGTCCCTTGATGTGGGAGGAGAAGGCTGCTTGATGGTACTGAGGGAGGGTGTGGGAGCCACACAGTAATTGACTGGTAAGGATGCCCTGGCAGAGGAACCACAGAGAGGGACTGAACGGTGGCCCGGAGGCACAGTAAGGAGGCATTTCTGAAGTTGCTTCTCTGGTATGCAGTCATCTGGAGGGAACTGTGTCTGAATACGCTGACCTGACTGTTAGATCCGAATCACAGGCTGTGAGCAGCTGGCACGGGCTTCTGGGAAAGGCATTTTATTAGCATTTTTAAACTAAAATTTAAATATTCTTATTGTGGAAAAAAAACTCATAAATATCCAAAAGGACCTTGAAAAGTAAAATATTAATAACCACCACAAGCCCACGTGCAGATTTAGATGTGTTAGTTAGACCTGGCCCAAATTGTCATAAGTTCTAGAGAAGTCCTTGAAGCCCCATGGTGCCCTGAGTAGTTCCCGCAGAAAGCCTTGGAATTGATGTCTCAGTGAACCCTGTAGGGGTGAAGGGGGAGGGGGGCTGATAAAAGCTGTGACGATTGTCATTGCTAGTCAGCCAAATGATAAGCTGAGCTTTCAGACCTCTCTGTGCCCCCTGGGGAGTCCTAGGCCTTCTAGGCATGCCCATTTCCTTTCCCGGAACCTCGATCACATTCTTGGTTGGCATGCCTCCTGAGCTGTGGCCAATATTTAGCCACCCTCCTTGAAGTCTCCGTCCTGTGCCAAGGGTTCCTCGGACCTCGTGGCCTTGAGCGTCCGTCCGTTCATAGTGGCCTCCTGCGTAGCGCAGACGGGGGCTGAAGGTCAGTGTGTGCATGGGGACCCTGGCAGAAGCCTGTTCACTCAGCCGCTGCGCTCCCTGCACCCATAGCTCCAAGATGACATTTCAGGAATTGAATTACCGACATTTCGGTACTTGCAGAATCCAGGAATAGATTATTTGATTATATCTGTTGGAAGTCATCCCCACAACTGGCTTTGCTTTCTCAGCCAACAGCTAAACCGTATGAGGAGGGGGAGACAGCAGGGGAAGGCCCTAATTATGCGGCTCTCCCGAAAGCACATCTCTCAAACTGGCAGCGCCGGGAGGCTTGTCCCTGGTCTGGGGAAGCCCCTGGACTCTGCTGCACCAGGCCGGACCCAGACTGGCACTGTGTCCCAACAGGCACAGCATTACCTGGCCAGTTGCATGGCACACGGCTGGGCCCACACAGACTAAAAAATGCCATCTTGATGGCAGCCGCAGCAGCCAGAGGCACCTCCCTCCCTCTCTGTGGGGCCAGGAAGACGTGGGCCATTTTAAGTGTGCCGTGTAAAGTCGGTATCTGTGGCCTGATTTCTGTGGTATATCTTCTAGGGGTTGTTGGTTTGGATGTTCCTATCTTTCAGGGCACAAAAGCTGTTGAGGAAACCCCTGATTTTCCTTGGACTCAAGGTGTCTGCAGAAATATATGGAGGTCCCAGGAGGCACTTCTGGGCCCTGGAGCAATGTCTCCCTTCGCAGCTCTTAGGTCTGCAGCAACGTCTTCTCCCTTTTAGCCAGCCTGAGATGGGAGCGTGGACCCTTGGTGCTGCTGTGTTAGGGCGCTGGCTTCGTGGTTGCTTCATAGCTGGAACCCATTGGAGAGACACTCGTAAACACTTGCCCTGGGTCAAGGGCAAGTTCATGAGTATCAGAAGAATGTGACTCTCTCCCCAGGGCTCCCAGCACCCAGGCTGAGCTCTGGCAAGGGCCTGCTGGTAGCTTAAGCACAGAGTGAGAACAAACTTTGTCCCTTGGAAACTGTCACTGTTTGCCTATTAATCAAATAATAATTAATAGCTCCACCGGGGAAAGCTGAAATGAGCTATAAGGAGATTCAACCAGGCGAGAGCTTGTTATTCAAAGAGGTCCACTTAGAGTTTTGAGAAAGGAAGGGCCTGGCCTCATTAGGCCACCCCCAGTGTGTCCTTGAAACGTACTTCTTGACATCCTGGAAAAAAAAAAAAAAACAACTCTCATTGTGCAGGCGCCTACCTGGGCCGCTTATCTTCTAGAAATGACTGGAGCGGCGGCAGGATTCAAACACGGTGCTGGCGGTCCGCCACCCCATCTTTTGTAGAGCCCCGGGAGCTGCTGTGTAGCAAACCCAGCCCTCCTTCCTGTTTGTATCCCCTGATGGCCTCTTCCTTTCAGCCCCGAAGAGCTGTCTCCCTGGTTGCCTCGCTTTGGCTTCTTCCAATCCCTTTCCCATCAATCCAGGAGCAGGCAGGGCGTCTTCATGGTGGAGGCGGGGACAGAGAGGTGGTTGTGCCCTCCACAGGTGCCTATGGGTGCATGTGTGGAAGCAGCTGAGGGAGATTTGGGGAATCAGATATCTTGACCTAGGGTTTTTTGTTTGTTTGTTTGGTTGGTTGGTTTTTCTAGACAGGGTTTCTCTGTGTAGTTTTGGTGCCTGTCCTGGATCTCGCTCTGTAGCCCAGGCTGGCCTCGAACTCACAGAGGTCCACCTGGCTCTGCCTCCTAAGTGCTGGGATTAAAGGCATGCGTCACCACCACCCGGCTGACCTAGGGTATTTAGTGACTTTGTTGTGTGACAGTCTCCAGCTGTGAGACTCTTAATTTCTCATAGTTCATCAAGGAATTCTCAACTGGGTGCATTCGGGAAGAAGAGGTGCCAAGTCGCAGGAAGAGACAGGTGTCTCGGGTACGTTCTGTTTTGTCTCATGCTCACCAACCCCAGGGCTTGGCACCTCCAGACTGAATGGCACCTGTGAGAGCTAGCTTTTGGTCAAGGCTGCTCTGGGAAGTCTAGATCCTCAGAGCAGGTTCCAGGCGGTGACATGAGCACCAGCCACGACCTCGCGCAGGACTGAGGAGCCTCGCACAGTTGAAAACGCCCAGCATGTGTTTTTCTGTGTTGTGTGGTACCCTGCCTCTGGAAATACCAGGTAGCAATGATGTTGGTGAAGACCTGTGCTCAGGTTCCCTCTTGGTGCCAGCCAAGGCTGTGGGAGTGGGAGGGGCCTAGTGAATGACATCCACTCAACAAACATGGAGGTAGCAGGGGGTCCTGCCCTTGTGCTGGGGTGGGGCGTGAGGGTCCTATGAGTCTGCCTGGCTCTTCACTTGGAGGGGAAGCTGGTCTGAATGTGTAGGCATCTTGGAAGTGGCCATAGCCCTCTAACCATGTAGATGGTCCAGCTGGAGTCCACATCTATCCTGCAACCCAGTTTACAGTACTTCCGACAGGCTTTTCCTATCAGGTCATTTACCCTGTCACCTTGTGGTTCTCTGTCCTCTGAACTCAGTTCCACCTGGCCTCAGAGGCCTCGGTGGCAGATCACTTGGTTGTCGTACAGGAGGGAGACTTTGTGGGCTCTGTGGCCTCACATCTGGTGGCTATCTTAAGGTATGGCCTCACCTGAGGGGTCCCGCCTGGAGCTCCCAGGGAGCTAAGTCTTATTGCAGTAAAGGGTCCATGGGCATGAGCAGGGGGTGGGACTTCTGTGTTCTTCTCCTTGGGTGGGCAATACTGCAAGCATGCTCCTCTGGCAGCCGCCCTGGGCCTTCTGTTTGAATTCCATGCATCTGGAGGCCATCTCTCTAGTCTCCTCCTCCACTCCTGGAGGGCTCACCTGGACAGATGTGAGAGCAGGGTCAATGCGCCCTCAGGGAGGTTTTTCCTCTGGATGACAGTGGTGAGGAGACAGGTCAGGCATGGGCCCTCGTAGGCCTGAGTTTCTCTGCTGCTGGGCTGGCTCTGGCTTCTGTTATAACCGGTCAGGAGACACATGGCGGTGGCGGCAGGCCCTCCTGCCTCTTCCAGGGCTACAGACCGCCGCCTGCCCTTTCCTCTCCGCTGTCTTACAAGGCCAACCCCTGCCCTTCCTTTTCCATGTTCTTTAAGGATGAAAGAGCACGCACGTGCTTCCTTGGGAACCTGGTTGTCACTGTTGGCCATGCAGGGAGGGTGAGCAGTCTCTCACCCACCGGTCCAGTTTTAGCTTTACCTCTAATCAGTCTTCCGCTGGTGAGAGATCAAAACCTTCCTGTGGGCTGAAGCATGGCGGGGAAGCTGTGTGGTGCCTTGGCTGGGTGGAGTTGAGGTTGGGCAGAAAGAAACCTGTGAGAGACGATCTACCGGAGTCTAGCAAGTCCACCAGCGTGTATTTATTGAGCACCTACTGCATGCCTCCCTTCAGCCATTCCCTCAGCACTTGTTCTGCCTTGTAATTGTATCCAGGGTGGTGGGTTCGATACTGGGTGAGCTTTGATCCCTCGGGGACGGGGAGCTCCCAGGTGGGAGGTAGGGGATTGAGCAAGTGGGTATGCTACAGGGGGACAAGGACAGTCACCAAGGCGGAGCTCAGTAATAGGTGCCACATGCCGCCCAGGACCCCTACACCCGGCAGTCTTCCTTCCTACCCCACTGGATATCAGCCTGGTCCCCTCACTCCTGCACATCTGTGTTGCCCCTGAGGTGGCTGCCACTTAGGGTGGCTGCAAAGAGAGCCTCTCCTGTTCCCTCCCTAAGGACTGGGGCTATGGGTATATTTGGAGCTATCTGTCACAGCTCCATGATCCAGCAGCCACGGCATCCTGCCCGTTCCTGACTCTGTCATGCCAGAGACCCTAAGGGAAGCAAGCCAGTGCTGGGCAGCCTCCTTCCACAGGCCTCTGCCTGCCTTCAAGCAGGTGCAGCAGCAGGAGACTTTGAGTGGCAGAGTCACTGACAGGTGAGGACAGCAAGCCCCGGAATTGACTGGATAATCAGAAGCTGGTCACGGGTCCCTGGAAGGAGATAGGATGTGACTGATTCCAGGAATGCACCCCTGGACTTGCTGATGGGGAAACTGAGGCATGATGTTGAGGGAGGTGCTACCCAAGGCTCGGGGGCCCCAGGAGGCTCTCAGCTTCTAACACCCACACCTCCTCGCCATGAATAAGGCATGAGGAGGAGGCGGGGCCTGTGCTGTCACTGTTATCGTCTGACTCCGTAATAGAAAAATTAAAATTTAAAGTGATGGAAAGTGACGAGTGACAGACACGTCCCTAGAAACGGGAGATAGTGTGCTGAGTGGCTCTCGGCGAAGATGGTATCAGACACCTGAGTCCCCAGGAGTGGGTTTTTAATGTTTCAGTATTTGAAGCCAAGGGCGCACATGGGGAGCCTTTGTTCTTTGCGCCCCTGGGAGATGGGGGTGGACCCTCAGTTCTCAGCACCAGCCTCAGGAAGCAACTTCATCTCATCATGGTCCCTGTGCCTTGTGATACAGGCCTCCTCAGCAACCCTGGCCAAGCCCACAGGCGCTTCCTCCAGGAATCCATGCCATCCTGTGCCAGAGGAAGCCCAGGCTGTACGAAAAGCCTCTCCAATTTGTCTCTAAAGTTCTTAGCCTGAATCCAATATTTTGGACCCCAGGGTCCTTGGGAACTTTGACTGGAGTCTCACTTCCTTCCTGGGGTGGCTGCAGGGTTGACGTGGTGATGGATTTTGGCTACAGCATCTGGTTATTTGTTTTAGTGTTTTGAGACAGGGTCTTGCTCCATAGCCAAAGCTGCCTTTACCTCTGCCCTCTGCTCTCAGCCTGAGCGGTGTTGGGAGTGCAGATGTGGGCCACTATGTCCAGGACAAGGTCTGTTTTCCAGCATGGGCTCTAGGAAAAACTAGAATCTAGCCAAATCCCTTGTCCCCACCCACTCCCAGGAGCTCAGAGCAACCTGGCTGGGCCTGCCCGGTTCCCCGGTTCCCCAGGGCAACCACTTGTCTTCCGCTGGCCTGCTGGGCTCCAAATGCTACAGGCTCCTTCCTGAAGAGTGTTCCAAGTCCTCCCCCCTGGGTCAAGCTGAGTCCTCAGGTCAGTGGGGCAGAATGCCAGAGCCCCAGGGACAACGGGCCGCACAAAACACTTACTTTAATTAGAAGAATTATGTAAAACAGATCAGAAAGTTGGCAAAAATATAGGACAAAAAAAAAAAAGTCACCAAGGGCCACCTCCTGACCCAACCACTCATCTGCCTCACCCTCTGGTGTGACTGTTCGCTTTCCTTGCAGTATTGGCATGCACACTGGAGAGGCCACATGTGGTCAGCTTTCTCGAGAAGTCTGAGGATTGTGGGAGAGAGACGCTGCTTTCTTCTGGGATGAGATACAGCCTGTCCGCCTAGATGGAGGCAGTGGGTGGATGCCCATCTGCAGACACCGTGGTACTGAGTTCACAAGCATTCGATGTTGTAGTTGCACAGAGTAGGGTGGGGAGTGGTCAGAATAGCTGAGGGGGTTTCTCGTGAGGGGCGGGTGTGAGGTCCGGAAGGGATTTAGGAGGAGTTGGGCAGACCCCGGGACCTGATGGCATCGAGGCTGTGCCCAGACACCTCCTTCCTGAAAGCCCCTGGCCCCCAAAAAAATCTGGAATCCTCTTTGTTACGGGCCCTTACTGGTCTGTAACCTGCACCCCCAGGTAGAGTTTGAAGTTCTGTGAGGTGTGGATGTCGAGGACGTCACCACACAGAGTGGGCACGATGAGGTGCTGGATTCAAGGATGGAGAGGAAACAAGTCATGTGGTGGATGGTTCCACAGACCATGGAAGGTCCGACAGAGTTCTGGGGCTGGAGGTGCCAAGCCCTTTTCCCAGTGGGCTGTTTATGATGACGAATACTTGAAAACAAAGGGGAGGGACGGGGAGGAAGGAGGGTCCTTACTGTTCGTTCCAGCGGGGCAGTGTGAGGCAGCTGCCCTGTCCACGGTCTCTCCAGTGTGGGTGCTTACTCCCGAAGGCGGGTGACATCATCCCTTAGCTTTTGCCTGCCTTCTTACCTAGTAACATTGTGACCCTCCAGAGAATTCGCTAGACAGGAGGAGTTAGCCACGTCCTCTCCCGTCTCCATACCTGTGCTCCCTCCCGAGGCTGGGGTGGATTTGAGGGTGCTTCGGAGCTTCGCTCAGAGGCAGAGCTGAGGAGTGGCGGTTGTCTGTGTATGAGGAAGGCAGAGGGCATGCGTCCAACTTCATTCCCATCTCCTGCCCTTTGGGTCACTCAAGGCAACGCGGTTAGGGAAGGACCCGAATGATACGATGGCATTTTTTGTGGTGTGGCTGTTGGGACAGATAAAATATGGAAGTGGAAATCAGTCCTGGATGTGAGCCCTAGATCTTCTTCTCAGCAGCCGCCTGACCTTGGGCAAGTTATCCAATTTCCAGACTTTACTTTCTTCATAGGACTGGACAGGGTCACCCCCTCCTGAGTCAAAGGGACAGCAAGCCGAAGTCACTCTGTACAGAGCTCCTGAACACTGAGGCACCACACAGGAACTGGCTCCTGGTCTGCCTTGTTTTGTATGCTGAAGAAAAAAAAATGAGAGAATCAATTGGAAAACCAGCAATTAATAAAATAATTCAGGAGAGTAATTGGGAGGTAATAAATATTCATATTTGCTAAACCACTTATTAGCATACATTTAAAAGATTCCATTCTCCTGCTAAAATTGTGTTGGGTGGTTCCAGAGCTGGGTACGTTTGTCAAAACCAAGTGAATTTTAGTTTATTTCGCCTAGAAAGGATGAAATTTATTGTAGGTAAATTATGTCTTAATAAACTTGATTTAAAAAAAAAAACTTTTGCCGGGCGGTGGTGGCGCACGCCTTTAATCCCAGCACTCGGGAGGCAGAGCCAGGCGGATCTCTGTGAGTTCGAGGCCAGCCTGGGCTACCAAGTGAGTTCCAGGAAAAGGCACAAAGCTACACAGAGAAACCCTGTCTCGAAAAACCAAAAAAAAAAAAAAAACCAAACTTTTCTTAGCCAGGTATAGTGGCCTGTATCTGTAATCCTAGCAATGAGGAAGCTGAGGCAGGAGGATGGTAAGTTCTAGGCTAGACTTAGTCCCAGTCTCAAAAACAAACTAACGAACAAACAACAAAATCCCTTTTTAATGCAAGCAGTCCACATGGAAATGACCGAGTCTAATATTAAGGGGCAGTATATCTGATCTAGATGAAGAAAAAGACATCTAATTTTTTTTTCTTTTTTTTTTTTTTTTTGGTTTTTCGAGACAGGGTTTCTCTGTGTAGCTTTGCGCCTTTCCTGGATCTCGCGCTGTAGACCAGGCTGGCCTCGAACTCACAGAGATCCGCCTGCCTCTGCCTCCCGAGTGCTGGGATTAAAGGCGTGCGCCACCACCGCCCGGCCATCTAATTTTTTAAAGATTTTTTTAAATTACTTTTAATTGTGTGTACTTGTGTGTCTGTGTGTGAGAACAGGTGTGCCGTACATGCGCACAGATGTCTTTGGAGGTCCGAGGCCGCAGAGCCTCTAGAGCTGGAGTTAGAGGCAGTTATGGGCAACTCGGCATGGGTTCCAGCATCCAAGCTCAGGCTCTCTGCTGGGGCCAAGCGTGTGCTTAACCGCTGAGCTGCCTCTCTAACCCCGACAGCTAAATACTTTGCTCGTGCTTTTCCCGTGGAATAGTTGAGTATGCTGCTGGGTGGTGGTGGGACACACTTTTCTTTAACCCCATCACTTAGAAGGCAGAGGCCAATGGATCTCTGAGTTCGAGGACAGCCTGGTCAAAAAGTGAGTCCAAGATAGCCAGGGCTGCACAGAGAAACCCTGTCTCGAAAAATAAAATAAAATAAAAAAAAATTAAAAAGATTTACTTTTCTCACTGAAAGGTTAGTCCCTGGCCCCCTGGCCTCTGTGTCTTGAATTCTATAGCACATATATTTTTCTTAGAACCTGCCATACTCAGAACATACACACACACACACACACACACACACACACACACACACACACACACACACACTGCAACCTGTTTAACCTAAACAAGTCATCATCTGTGTGTTTTCTGTTTTATTAAAAGTGTCTTTTGTGGCCCAATTTGGAAGAGTTGGCAGGGTTCCCACCCTGGGGACGTACTGTAATTTATATAACCCACACCCTACCGTGCACAATTTAGGCTGTACCCTTCTAGAAGGTTCTTCCGAGGAGGTGGTGAGAAGCGCTGGCCGCGGGCTGTGCCGTCACAAATGGTGGATGGAGAGGATACAGCAAGGACATCACTGACCCCATGTGCCAGCCCTGTGGTGATGCTTTAATGTCACCCTCCATTGGCCTTAGGTTTAGAGATGCTCCTCGTGGCCTGGTGTCTGCTTCCCGGCTGTGTAGACGCCCTGGTACAGTTAGTAGGCCACCTGCTTGTGTCCCAGTACTACAGCAGCAGGTGTGAGACCCAGGGCTCCTTCTGTCTTTTGACGTGTTCCGAGCCACCTCACAGGATTTTTCCACCCTCCCGGAGGGCCCTACATCAACCCTTCGAGTCTACTCTAGTTCCTACTTTCCTGGTGGTCTCCTCCATCCTTTCCCGCCGATGTCACACAGTACTTCCAGAAGAGTCCTGGAAAACCCTCAGCTTAGGGGAGGCCCAGGGTGTAGGTGACTCAACTGTGACCTCCACACTCCTGGCTTGCATCTACCTTTGCTATTTCCAGGTCGTGGCTGAGCACCCCCAGGGCCAATATGGTGAGACATAGAGGTGGCCATCTGGCCGTGGGGACTCACTAGCCTGAGGACCTGACCGGTCCAAAGTGAAAAGTAAGCTTGTGGCCCATGTGGTCATCACAGCTAGCTGCTGAGGGGGGCAGGAGAAGACACTGAGGTCGCAGCTGCAAGGGAGGCAAGACGCGGACTTTGCGAATGTGCTGAGCACGTGCCCTCTGCAACGTAATTGACAGACCCGTGACCTGGAGTCATTGAGAAGGAAGGGCAGGATGGTACTGGTCCTTGAGGGGATGCCTTTTCAGGATTCCGGCTCTGGGCAGTTTCTATCATGGCAGGATGCTGAGTGTGGACTCCTCCATGGGCGTTTTCTGGCATATTTCATGTGCTGTTCAGGACATTCGGAGGGAGCTGTAAGAACAGTG
Organism: Peromyscus californicus insignis; assembly: GCF_007827085.1. Taxonomy (NCBI): domain Eukaryota; kingdom Metazoa; phylum Chordata; class Mammalia; order Rodentia; family Cricetidae; genus Peromyscus; species Peromyscus californicus. The sequence continues at coordinate 6,851,989 of NW_026294492.1, forward strand.
GGATTTCTCTGTGCCGGTGGTGGACATTTAGAAGGCGTGGGGGGCTTCAGAGAGACTTGGCTGTGGGCTGAGTCCTCCTATCCCTTCAAAGAAGACTGAAAAACACAACTCAATGATACAGCACTTGCCTAGCACATGTGAGGTCCTAGGTTCAATACCCGGTATTAAAAAATTACATAATACTAATAATAAATACATAAAAAGAACTTTTTTTTGGAGACAGGGTCTCATTATATAGCCCTGGCTGGCCTTGAACTTGCTCTGTAGACCAGGCTGTCCTTAAATTCACAGAGATCCATCTGCCTTTGCCTCCAAAGTGCTGGAGCCAAAGGCACAAGCCACCATACCCAGCCTTGTAAGCAGGACTTCTGATGGCAAGTTCCAGAGGTGTTTGGACTTGGATGTGACTCGATCCTTCCTGTTCTGTGGGAGACCACCCCTTATGGCCCTCCTCAGAGCCATCAGGGCCATAGACACCACCCTGATTCTCCCCGTGGATCCTCTTGGAGGCTGCCCTGTGCAGGCAGGAGCAACCTTGCATTTCCCAATGACCCCTGCTTCCTCCTCCCCCCTGTTCTGAACTCCTTCATCACCTCACCTGTTTGTCAAAAACATTGTGAAGATGACCAAAACGGGACATGTGCGAGTTACTTTGGAGAAAAGGCATTTATAACGCACTGCCCCTGGCCCCAGGAGGTGGGGTGCTGCTGATGCTGCTGCTGCTGCTGCTGCTGGGGGGGGGAACCCTTGAGGCTCGTTAGACTTGGGGAACACAACAGAGGGGGCTCCCTTCTGGGCCGTGGAGGAGACACTGCTGACTCCACAAGCGGTGAGTGACTGTTCTCTCCTCGATGGCAGCTGAGCAGGGCTCAGGTGATGGCCTCACAGGGAGTCCAGCAACCCCACGTCAAAGGCCTTAAGGAGCGGGATGACCTGCCTCGCTGCTGGGCATCCGTCTGTGGGTGCTGGGTCGTTTTGCCTGAACCACATCAGCAGTTTCCGCCTCCACCTTTACGACGCGGTGTACCACTTATCAGATTGGCCCAGGATGGGAGGCCGGGGAGCTATTAAAATTCCAGAAGCATCGGTGGGTTGAGGAGCCGAGACAGGAAGGAGAGGGAACGTGATAGGGCTAACGGCAGACTTCACACTGTGCTTTAAACATGTAGTCGCTTGTTCACAAGAGGAAGGGAGCAAGAAAAGTGAAAGAATGCTGGAGAGAGACATAAGGGGCTACTCAGAACCACCGCCCATTCTCAGCACAGCTGCACAGGGTGACTGCAGCCCTGAGCAGGAAGCAGAGCCCCTGCTACCAGCCCCCCACTAACCCACCCCCAGGACAGGCATGCCCTCCTCGTTGTGACTCCTCATTGTGACTGTAGACCTGCTGGCCCAAGGCTACCTGGAGGTTGAGTTAGGAAGGGTACTTAACTCGGGAAAGCCCTATGCATGCCCATCATTGCACAAATGCCCCAAAGAGCCATGCATCTGACTGGCTGTGAGTCCGGCTGCTCTGCCCTCTGCCACCGTGACTGCTGTTCAAAGCCTCCAGCTGTCACTCAGCAAGCCGGGCACTGGCTTTGCTGGCATCGGAGATACCCCGGGCCCATGCTCTGGGGGTGGGCAGATGGGTGGAAAGCCCTGTGTGTGTCCTGAGAACTCAGGGGCTTGAGGTCTGGAGTGGGAAGACCTGCTGGGGCAGGGCCCTGAGGGAGCTTTGTTCTTTTGGTCTGTGAAGTGAGGAACTCCTGGACTTTCTATCTCACTGTTCCTGCTGGGGCAAGCCTGGAGGTGCTGGGCCAGAGGCTGTGGTCTGTTCTGGCCCAGGGAGCTGCGTGCTGACCACGGCCCGCCCACTGACTGCTGTGTGTCACAAGCCCCAGCCTCCCTAGGGGACGAGCAGCCTCCTGGTTGGGTGGAGCATTTCCTGGAAAGTTTCTGCCAGGACTGCGCCCCACACCCACCTCCCCCGTATTAATATTCACTTGCTGGCTCTTATTCATGCCTTTGTTTATGTGTTACCTGCTCTGGGAAGCTCTCCTTGACCCTAGGTTAAGTTGGGGCTCCCTCTGTGGCTGCTAGCACTTGCCTTTGACTCAGAACCTCCTGAGGCTGTTGCTGCACGATGACCTCCTTGGAAGCAGGAATCACCCTTGTTCCCCGTTGCATCCCAGACACTTAGGACAGAGCCTGGCACGTGGTAGGAGCCCAGATGAATGTGATGTGAATACGTGAAATAAAGTGCAAATAGAGACCATCACCCTGATGAAAGTTCAAATATGGCGTTGTCTGTGGTTGGGTCCCCTGGGTCACTGCTTATGTGGGGGCAGAGGCAGTCCCCAAGGCCTTGGAACAGCAGAAAGGGGCCCTCCATTGCTGATTCTGTCTGAGCTGTCCAGAAGCTCCCCTGTGGTGGCGCTTTCAGAGCGTATGTGGACCTGATGCACCGGCCGGGTGCCATCTGAGGCCATGAAAGAATCCTATGAGGATTGAACGGCAACTGGCCAATCCAGGACCTCACACTTCCTTCTTCCCATTGGGAGACCTCAGAGTCTCCTTTCTCAGGCCTGGGGTACTCTGTGGAGACATCAAGGGACACTGGATATGACCCTCATCCACGCAGAGATGGCAGTTCTGTTCGTCTCGTGGTTGTCTAGATTGAGACTGTGTTAAGGTGTTAAGTGGGACTTCAGGGACCAGACTGTCGGCCCATCTTCCCCTGAACAACTTGGGGGCGTCCTCATGTCCTCTATGGCAGCTCCTACACTGGTCCTGACTGCCACCAAGGTATAGTGTCGCTGCAGTTCCCAGATAGACTGGTCTACAGTAAAGATTGGTCCTGGGGTTGGGTGCGATCCAAGTACACCGAGTGAATGTGTATAATGTCACAGTGGGGCCCATGATGTCGTATAGTTAATGTGCATCAGGAAAAGAGTGTGCAGGGACAGTGTGACAACATTATTTTTCTTTTAAAAGACTGGTCCTGTGTGATCTGAAGAATGATGTAACAGTAAGTTAAGGAAATGTAGGTTAAAGGAACAAGCTCCCACTTTCTACCTACTAGACTGGCTAGAGTCTAAACCCTTTTCTGAGACAGCTGGCAATAGTCTCACAAAGCTAAATTCATTCTTACTCTGTGATCCAATATTCATCCTCACCTTTACTGTTACCCAAAGGCGTCCAAATACATGCCCACAGAAAACTTACACATGAGGACCCCATGCCCAGCTGCTATGGTCTGAGTTGACCTTTTCAGCCACGTGATCCCACCATAACCTGCCATGTTGCCACGGGCCCGAAGCTGCAGGACCAAACAACCATAGACTAAACTTCTGAAACGGTGGCCAGAGTAAACTCTTCTTATCTCAGGTGTCTTTTGATGGGAAGTTGACGCATACACACCTTTGCCGCTAGAGTCTACAGTCAGAAGGCGTATGGGAGCGGTCGCGGGTTGTGGGGTCTACTCAGGTCCCGGCATCTCAGCTGTGACACTGTTGATGTTTGGGGCTCTGCAGTTCTTAGGGTGGTGTGAGCTGCCGTATGTATGTAACCCACTCTGCATCCGCTTTGACCCTCATCCATGAGATGCCACCAGACAACCTCTGAACCCCGCCCCACCCCTGATTAGTGAGAACAGAAATGTCTTCGCCCGTTACCACGTTTCCCTCTGAGAGATAGGAAGTCACTTCCATTGAGAGCTGCTGAAATTAAAATGTGTGTGTATAATTTATCCATATGTGCACACATTTCCGCCCACGTGCATGTGTACACACACATACACAGGCCTTTTTAATGGTAGCTGTGGATTGGCATGTTTGCTTTATACCCAGAATGAGTTTCCTGGAGGTTTGCCCCAACCTGTCATCTCCAGGCTTCTTTCCCTTGTGGAGGGTGTGCTCTCAGCAGGCTCTGGATACAGTCATTCCAGGGAGCTGCCCCTGTGGCTTCAGGCCGGCCTGAATCGGCCTGAGAGTCAGGACTATGTGAGCTGAGCCGGGTTGTTTTAATTTGTGATGCCGAATGCACGCAGATCCCGGGGAGCTGTCAAGATGGCGATGTCCGAATCCTGTGTCTACCCACGCCTGGATGGCTGAGCGGGGTCGCTAACAGGACTCCCGTGCCTTTGGGGTGCCCGTGGTGAGGCAGCTGTTGCGGGCATGTGGAGGCTGCTCATTTGTGGGGAATGAATAATTTATTTCTGTTTTCGCATGGCTTATCCCTTCATCGCAGCCCAGCATCCTGCAGACTCCTGATTAAGGGGCTTCGGCTGCCTTAATCCCCCCCCCAACCCCCCGCCCCGTATTTGTGATGTGTTTCCACGCAGTTGCTTCACAGGCTACATTTTAGGAGTGTCTTTGCTTTGGCTCTCTCTCTCTCTCTCTCTCTCTCTCTCTCTCTCTCTCTCTCTCTCTCTCTCTCTCCCCCCCCCTCCCTCCCTCCCTCCCTCCCTCTCTCCCTCTCTCCCTCTCTCCCTCCCTCCCTCCCTCCCTCCCTCTCTCCCCCGCTCTGTCTCTCAAGAACAGTTTCCTCCTTCACGTATCCAGAGACTTTAATCCCAATAATTCATCAGCGTTCTCCCTCACAGGTAGGCTGTCTCCAGTGTTTGTACGTGGCAAGCCGAAAGCTACCTCTGGCCACACTCACCCCGGATAACCTGATTGTCCATGGACCAGCCTCAGCTCCTGCCTAGACTGCTCACCTATCTCCTCCGGGGTCCCTCTGGCATAGGCCCTGGCATATGCCACTCATCCTGCCCAGGCTGCCATCCTGACCCTCCTCCAAGTCCATCATTCAAGAGTCCACCATGGCTCCCCATTGCTGAAGACAGTCTGGGTTCTAATATTCAAAGCTGTTCATGCCTAGCCTGGTTCCTCCTCCTGAGCTGCCTACTGATGCTTCATTCAAGGTTTAGGGATGGTCTTCTCTGTCCAAGAGGTATTTGGGGACTTGCGGACCCAGGAGCGAGATCCCACCCTCTGACTGCTCAACTCCAGAACACAATCATGAGCACACAGGCGGCAGGTGGGCCTGGTAGATAGCCTGGCCCTGGGTGGGACCTGAGGGCACAGTGTGCCTGTGAATGTGCCTGATGCAGTGGTCCTGTGCACAGTGGGGTGCTGCTATTCTCAGCCTTTGGCATGAGTGCCCACGGGTTGACAGGGGGTTTCTGTGTGGGTTCATCACCTCATGTGGTCTCGTGGATACCTGAGGAAGGACGGGGAGGAGAGGTGGAGAAGGAAACAGCTCCAGAGGGACAGTGACCGCCCAGGGCCACCTAGTGACATATCAGAGTTGAGGATCGGCATGCTTTAGATGCCTTCCGTGTTGAAGGGTCCACCCCCAGCTCACCCTCCACATTCCTGGGACTCTGAGAACCTGCTGTCCCTCAGCCACTCGGGGTGGACTCAGGGCAGCCACTCTAGGGACACTGTGGCCATTGTGCTCCCGAGCAGGCCATAATGATAATTTGTTCCAAACTGAATACCCGCTCTCCTCTCTCTTCTCCAATTTCATTCCTAATCAAACTGTTGGAATGCCTAACAGTGGCACTCACAGAGGGCTGTGGGCCTGGCTCATATGACAGATGACCATTGGGTGACCACAGGTGATGTCACGTGTACATTTGGAAAGGGCCCTTGTTCAGGTCTGAACCTTTGTGTCCCTATCCAGCCAATGAAAGCATCTGCCTCTCCCAGGAGTTTTGCTTGGTCATGCTGCCACACCTGGCCATATTGGCCTCACCTGGCCACTCCTGGGTATATGGCCTAGCCACACCTGGCCATACTGGTCTTACAAGGCCACTCCTGGTCATCCACCTGGCCACACCTGGCCCTGGGATCTAGGGCCAGGATTTTTTTCCTCTTGGGATCGTCTGCACAAATGCTGAATGGCAGGGCTGGACCAGATCGATACCTTTTCTTTGTTTTACCCGTGGAAGCCTCAGCTAAATGCCTGTGTTCATAGATGCTGTGGTCCCACAATGGAAGGAAGGGCAGGCTACTTCTCCTTCCCATCCTCATGAGACTCTAGGCCCTGGAGATTGCCCGAGGTTGCCTGCTGAAGGACTATGTCCCCTCAGCTGCAAAAGTCTGCTTTTAATCCCTGGCTCAGATGGGAGAGCTTGGATTCCTGCGGGCATCCCTCCACAAAGCCGAAAGTGTCAACGCCGTCGGGAGCGATCACCCTGCCTCCCCGGACCCGCCGCCGCCGCTGCTTCCTTCATGGCTGCCTCACTGTTCTGTGTTGGCAAAGGCTTTTCACGTCTTCCTTCTGGAGCAGGAAGCCCTCGGACACCCCCTGAGATGAATGCTACAGTGGGTGTCTTATCATCCCTGGTCCAGGGTCACCAGCATCGGGTAGCCATGGCGGGGGGTGACGGTGGCCCTGGCCGGGGAGGGGTCCCGGGGAGTCTGTTATGAGAAACGGGCCACTTTTATTCCCACCCCGTGGAAGCGCATGGATGAATGGTTGTCAGTGTTTGGTCTTATAATGTAGCATGTAGAGATGAGGTACTCCCACCCAATGAGACAAAGCCGGAAGGTCTCTCTCAATTCCCTGCTACCTTGGGGTCCACGGACCCTTTAATCTCTCCCTCTGGTGCCTGGCATTTTTTCAGTTTCTAGTTTTCAAAGTTCTTCCATAGCAACATTGCTTGCAGTGTGAGTTCTTGGGCTGAGTAGATGGCTCAGCACGTCAGCTCCCAGTTTACATCTGATCCTCAGGGCTCACACGGTGGAAGGAGAGAGCTAACTCATGGGAACCGTGTTCTGCCTTCCACATGCAACCACAGCACATGTGCACCCTTACCAAACACACACACACACACACACACACACACACACACCCCTATACATACCACATATACCCACACACACTATACTTGAGCATACACTCACTACACACACACACACACACACACACACACCCCTATACACACCACATATACCCACACACACTATACATGAGCATACACACACTACACACACACACCACACACAAACACAAAGCATACACACACATACACACTATGCACACACACACGCATACACACCACACATGCACACACGCACAAACACCTGCCCCCTTTCCAAACATACATACATATACATACATACATACATACATACATACATACATACATACATACATACATTACACTCTCATGCTCACACAGACACACACAATCTAAATAAATACATAACAATTTAATTTTTTTAAAAAATTAAGTTATTCCCCAAACTTGATACACTGAAATGCTAATTCACAATGGGTGGTCGTAGAAGGTGGGGGCTTCGGAAGGTAAACTAAGTCAGGAGGATAGAACTCTCAAGGTGGAATTAATGCCCTTATAAGAAGAGGCAGAGGGCTAACCTGCTCCCTACCATACAAGAACTCAGTGAAGAGCCAGAACTCACCAGAGCCCAGCCATACTGGCATCTTGACTTTGGTTTTATCCCAGACCTGGGAAGTGAAGTCGGTTGTTTAAGGAACTAACTCTGTGACAGTTTGTTATAACAGGTCAACTAAGACTCAAAGCATGTGAGCTTTTGTGTCTGGCTTCCTCATTCACCATTTTCTGTGTGGTTAGGTGTCACCAAGGGGCATTCTGATGGCTTTGTAGTACTCCGTTGTGGGAGGCTGCTACACCTTCCCTCCTGGTGAGGTATAGACGGACATTTGGATAGCTTACAGGTTGGTGACGGCACATGCCCTCGGGTGCGTGGGTATCCACCTGTCTCAGTGCATGAAGACATTAGACCCTGCATCAAGGAGAATGTGAGTAGTCAATTGCCTTTAGCAGATACCCCAGCCTTTCAAAGCCGGCATGGACGGCAGGCTTCATTGTCTGTTTGCTGGTTTGTTTTTTGAGACAAGATCTCGTGTATCCCACAGTGGCCTCAGATATGCTGTGTAGCTGAGGGTGACCTTAAAAGTCTGATCCCCCTTCCTCGACCTCCTGAGTACTGGAATTGTAGGCGTGCACAACTCTGTCTGGTCTGTTCAGAGCTAGGCATTAAACCCAGCGCCTCATGAATGCCAGGCAGGCAGTCCACCAGCTCAGCCACACCCTCAGTCTGTAGAGGTTTTTTCCTAATGTAACAAGAGCTCAGCCCCACTGGCGGTGGCGGTGTATGCAGGAGCCACAGTTAGGCAGCGCGTAGGCTTTGGAGTTGGCAATCTCTATGGACCAAAGCTGGGGGCTGGGCACTGGCCGTGACGCTGCCTGGCTCAGGGTTGGGTTCAGCTCACTGCCTCTCCTTGCTTTTTGTTCGTTTGTTTGAGAAAGAGTCTTGCGATGAAGCTCAGCCTGAGCCAGGAACTGTATAGCCCAGGCTATAGTTGTATGGCCCAGGCTAGCCTGGGAACTTCCGACCCTCCCACCATAGCGTCTCTACTGTAGGGTCACAAGGTGTAGGCCACCGTACCCCGCCGTAACTCAGTTTCTTGAACTGTGAAATAAAAGAAATGCCTCTGCAGAGAGAGGTCGTTGTCCGAATACTCTCCGAGGGTATTCTATGATTCACTGTACTTATTACCTGGGGACTGTGGTTGGATGAGTCATTTCAAAACCATAGTCAACTCAGGAGTAGTCAGAATCCCAAACCACCCATCTTGGGCTTCAGAGCCCACAGTATTTTTTTTCCCTCCCTAAGGGACTTTGCTTCCTAATTAAGCTGAGCTTCAGAATATATTAAGACAATTTGTCATATCTTGAGCACACATCCGGTCTGTGGGAGCAGGCTGGAGCGGCCATTTCCGGATTCCCTGCAGGTCTTAGAGGGAGCGTGATACAGCGCCTGGGCAGGACTGTGTTGGGGGGGTTGGGGAGGGATTTCTCTAGCTGAAGGCAGGAACAAGCAGCCTTCCAGGTCTGGGCCACCCAGCGGTCCCTGCCACAGAAACAGCCAAGGACTCCAAGGATTCTTAGGCTACCACTGCAGCGCTGTGGATGCAGCTGTTTGTGTAGCTGAGCTGGACCTCAGCTGGAGCCTCTTAGAGACCATGTATCCTGAGGACTGGCCCTCCATAGCACCTCCAGACCCTAGAGCACCCTTTGAATAAGGAGACCCCCGAGAGCTGATGTCTAACAGCCTGCCTGGCATCAAGCTTACATCTGAGTGAACCTAGGTCACATGCTGGTCCTCGGCCTGGGTGCCCAGCAGTGCTGGGGGTTCCTGAGGTACTGTGCCAGCTCAGCCTGAGGTATGGTTTTTAGGGTTGTGCCATGGATGTGAAGCTGCCTCGTCGGCTAGATTGACACCTGCTCTCCATTTCCGGTCTGTGAGGGGTGATGGTGCGGCACTGGGAAGCTGTCATTTGTCCCTTTGTTCCTATGACTCTGCTCTTTCTCCTTTTGTCCTCTAATGTAAAAAAGTGGAAGGACATTGGCTTAGGTTCCTCTTTTGCTTTTGGTGGGTGTCTTACTTACGGTTTGTACTGCTGTGGTGAAACGCCATGACCAAAAATGAACTTGGAGAGAAAAGGGTTTATTTATAAGGCTTACACTTCCACATTGTAGTCCATCATTAAAGGAAGTCAGGACAGGAACTCAAACAGGGCAGGAACCTGAAGGCAGGAGCTGATGCAGAGGCCATGGAGGGGTGCTGCTTACCAGCTTGCTCCCCATGACTTGCTCAGCCTGCTTTCTTATAGAATCCAGGACCACCAGCCCAGGGGTGCCACCACCCAACAGTGAGCTGGGCCCTCCCCCATCTATCACTAATTAAGAAAATGCCCTACAGCTGGATCTTATGGAAGCATTTTCTCAGTTGAGATTCCCTCCTTCCAGATGACTCTAGCTTGTGTCAAGTTGACTTAAAACCAGGCAGCATAGTGGGGTTTGGGGATACAGTTCCTACATCCTAAAATTTACGATGTCTTCTACATAGTGCAAAGTAAATGTAACATATGTAACCCAGCTGATGGTGGTCTATTCGCACGTGTGTCCCACTATGACCAGAGTCGGGTTTAGAATGTTTTCATCACTCTAGAGGAAACCATTAATGCTCCTAACTGCAGCCTGTTCCCCCACCTCCAAGAACCACTGACATGGGCTGGGGAGATGGCTTGGTGGGTAAAGGCACTGACCACCGCACCTGAATTTGAACCCGGAACCTGCATGGTGGAAGGACAGAACCAACTCCCAAAAGTTCCATACATGCTCCCCCCCAATAAATAATTTTTTAAAAAGAAAAGACAGCCAGATGCTTTTGGCATCCTTGTTAAACTGTCTATGTAGGGTCAGTTGACTGGCTTTTGAGGCAGAGGGATGGAACCTCATGCTAGGCAGGTGCTCTATCCCTGGGCCGCATCTATGCTCCAAATGTATGCATTTAATTCTGGACTCTTAATTCCGTTTCATTGCTGTGTGTCCTTCCCCGGGAGGCATGGGTAGATGGCTCAAATGGTTTGCTGTGCTGAAGCCCAAAGTTCAGATCCCAGATCCTGCATCAAATCTCAGGTGTGCATGGCAGCTCGGGTGTCCAGTGCGGCTCTGAAGGTCCAGATGGGATTCCTGAGACAAGCTGGCTACCCAGACTAGCCGTATCAGTGAGCTCTGTGTCCAACTGAAAGCCCTCACCTCCCTGAAGACGGTGGAAAAAGGTGAAGGAAGGCTCCTGACGTCACCCTCAGGCCTCCACACACCTGTGCCTTCGCACACACGAAACACACATATGAACATACCCTACACATCCAAAATACAAAGAAAACAGGGAGGCATGAGTCCTAACACTTTCTTCTTTTTTACAGCTATTTTTGGTTACTTCGGGTCCTTTGTAATCCCATATGAATTTTAAAATCAGTTTTTCATTTTCTACAAAAAAGTAAACCAGGGGGATGCTGACAGGAATTGTCTTAAGTCAGTGGATCAGTTGGGAGAGCGGCCAGCTTACCACTAAGTCTTCCAGTTTGTAAACAGAGGATGCTTCCAGAGTTATTTAGATCTTCCTTGAATCCTTTCAACAATTTTTTTTCTTCCTCCAGGCCTGGTGCCGCACGCCCATAGTCCCAGATCTTTGGAGGCTGAAGCCAGAGGGTGGCTGTGAGTTTGTGGCCAGTCTGGACTACACAGAAGGTCCTAGACTAGTGTGGCTAGATAGCAGAGCTTAGTTCTTTTGTTTGTTTGTTTTTGTTTCTTACTAAAAGAAAATAAACAAGGCAAAACAATGTCTTGTTATTTCCAGAGTAGGAATTTAGCACTTTTTATTGAGAGTTCTTTTTCCCCCTTGGTATATTTTTTTTTTGGATGCCATTGTTTGGAATGATTGATTCTAATTATTATTGTCGTTATTTTCGTAATTTGATTTTTGAATTGCAAATTTCTACACACAGTTATTTTTATCTATTGATCTTGCCTCCAGCAGCCTTCTTGAAAAATGTTGTAATGGATTCATCAGGAGTGCTAATTACCAAATAATAGCATCAGAGAACAGAAGTGGTATGCCTCTTTGATTTTTGCCTTTTTTTTTCTTCCTTTATTGCCCTGCTTAGAACCATACGATTTGGATAGATGCAGCTGGGGAGATGACGCAGAGGTTAAAGCGGAGTTTGTGTCCTCAGATCCCAATAAATGCTAAGGGGGGGGTGCTGGGCCACTTGTAATGCCAGCAGGTAGAAAGAGGGGACAGAGCAAGCAGGCTAGCAAGGCTGGCTGGCCAGGTGAGCTCTGGGTTCAAGTAAGAGACCCTGCCTCGATGAATAAGGTAGAGAGTGAGAACGAGAGACCCAGGACATCAGCCTTGGGCCTCCACACATGTGCACGTGTACATACACACATGTGCGCTCACATACATGAAAACACACACACCACCATTTGCACATGAGGATAAAGAAAGACATGGCAGGAATAAACAGCATCGTCTGAGTCTTCATCCTAGGAGCCCTGCCGTTATTGATTGTCCTGTTAGTTGTGATTTTCTTTCATAGATGTCTTTCAGTAGATTACAGGGGTTCTCTTGTCTTTTGTTTGTTTGGTTGGTTTGGTTTGGTTTGGTTTTTCTAGACAGGGTTTCTCTGTGTAGCTTTGGAGCCTGTCCTAGAACTTACTCTGTAGACCAGGCTGGCCTTGAACTCACAGAGATCCGCCTGCCTCTGCCGCCCAAGTGCTGGGATTAACCACCGCTGGGCCTCTCTTCTGTCCTATTATCCACATACAATGTTTTCATTGTGTAAGGGCATTGAATATTGCCAAGTGCTTCTCCTAGGTCTGTCTGGGTGAGCACGTGGCTTTTGGTTGTTACTGCTCTGATCTACCGCATCAAAGTATGTAAAGGTCCTTCAGGCAGCCTTCGTTGGCATGGCACAGTGCACATATTGTGTGCCCATAACCAAGGCTGTAGTGAAGTTACACGATGCAACACGTCTGAGCCCTGCCAGGAACACCTCAGATAGATTATATGTTTGATTTTGATTTATTTTTGGTCATTGCATTTGGTCCTTGAAACCTTTTATTGCCAAATTTTTCTCAGCCCTCACATTCAGTGGCACCTTATGAGTATTAAGTGGCCTTATGAGTATTAAGGCCTACAAGATGGTTCAGTGGCTACAGGTACTTGCCACCAAGCCTGATAACATGAGTTTGATCCCTGGGACCCACATGGTTAGAGGCAATAACCAACTCCTCAAAGTTGGCCTCTGACCTTCACACACATGCCTTGGAGCACACACACACACACACACATATACACAAGCACACACATATGTAGACACACACGGAGAAACAAACACAAATAAATTTAATTACAGCAATAAAGAAAAACTGGGCATTAGGTCCATTGATTTTCAGATGGTCAATTAACTAAGCTTGAATTCCCGGGATTAACTTCACCCGGTCATGGTGAATGACCCTTTTATATGTTGCTGAATTTGATGAGCTGTTTTGTGATGGATTTTTCACTCTGTGTTCATAATGAGAACAGCTCAGGAATTTTATTCTCCCTTGAAGTCTTACTCTGGTTCTGTGCCATGGTAGTGCTGATCTTTTTGAATGCTTTGGGGAACACACCTTCATTTTCTGTCTTCTGAGGAGTTGGTGAAAAATGTTGGATCTTTGCAGAATTCCGCTGTGAAACCATTTGGGTGTGGACTTTTCGTTGTGGGGAATTTTCTCATTGCTTTTCAACCTCTTCATTACTTGAGTCCGTGTGTGCCTTCTCTTTCTCCTTGACAAATCATATTAGTTACTTTTCTCACGGCAGTGACCAAATACCTGAGCAGAAGTGACTCCGGTGAGGACAGGCTTACCTGGGCTTGCTGTCTGAGGGGACACAATCCATCATGGCGGGAAGGGTGTGGCGGCAAGCGCAACTGGAGCTTGCTCACCTCTGGACAGATGAGGAAGCACAGAGCTGAGTGGGACGAGGCTACAGCCTCCTAAGGCCCACCCCCAGCAAGAAAGACCACACCCCTAAAATTCTACAACCTCCCTGAACAGGCCACCACCAGCTTGGACCATGTGTTAAAAGCCTCTGTGGAGGGTGGGAGGGGAGAGGTTGTACTGTCACAGAATACTCCGTCATCAAACCATAATAACGGTCTTGCTTTGTAGCCTGAGCTGGCCAGATTCACGGTCCTACCCCCTGAGTGCTGGGATGACAGGCCTGTGCCACCACACTCAGCTAAGTGTGTCCCTTTTTGGTTGGTCTGAACTCTCCCAAGCCTTCCCTTCTCTTCTGGAGTCGCCATGATTGAGTTCTTCCTACACGCAGAGCTTTTTTTTGGGGGGGGGGGGGGAGTGTGCACTAACTCACATAATTTTAACAAAAACTTAACCAAGTAGGAAGTGTTATTATTGTGTCAAGAAGAAGCAGAATAACAGGTTAGGGTCACCCACCAAGAACAAGGCTCTGAGCTGGCCAGAGGGCCATGTTGCGCTCTCTGCCTGTCCCCTTCCCGTCAGGCGTGGCCACAGCCTACCTCAGGTCTGACAGGCATAAAATGCTGGGCTCCCACAGAAAAGGGGAAGTGTGGGAAGCACCCTGCAAGGGACTGGGCTCTGGTGCCCAGCCCTGCCCTGGTGCCCAGCCCTGCCTTGCCATGTCTCTTTTGTACCAGCTCTGCACAAAGCTCCTCCCTGCCCGGATGCCTATGCATCCTTGGAGCACCAAGACCTTCATCCCCGGGCTCTGTATGACTCACCCGTCTCTCCTTCAGAGGAAGAGACTTAACAAGCTGTAAGACAATCACAGACAGAAATCAGGATCCACCAGACGTAGCTCCACATAATTATTCCCGCCTAATGACTTCTGCTCCTTGAGTCCGTCTCCAGCAATGACTGCAATCTTTATCTGCCACTGGAAAGCTGGTAGCCAGGGAGCCCCTGCGGCTGAATGATAGGGCCGGGGAGAAATTTGCAATTCAAGTTAATGGAGTGTTCACAAGCGGCCTGGAGGGTCCCTGGAATGGAGGGCTCTTCTGTGAGGAAATGTGGGATCAGAGCTGGCTGGAAGGGGTTGGGGAGGGGGGTCTTCCTCAGGGGTTCCTCTCACTTCCCTAGTCATGTTATAGTGTAACAGAAGACACAGCTGAACACCGTGTCTTTCAGAGTTCTGTTATCCTTTTGGGACCTCTGTTCAGGTACAGCCAGATCCTTGACTTCCCCCAGCAAAGAATTTCAGGACAAGGCAATACAGAAACAGACTTGGAGTTTATTTTAAAAAGAGTTTTTGTTTTGTTTGTTTGGTTTTGAGACAAGTTCTCGTGTATCTCAGACTGGCCCTGAACTTCTGATCTTCCTGCCCCGACTTGTCAGACTGTGAGACTATGGGTGTGTGCCACCATGCCTGGTTTTACGCAATGACCTGACGACCTCATGCACGTTAGGGAAGCCCTCTCTCTGAGGTACACCCCCAGCTCAAAAAAAGAGATTTTAAACATGGATTTAAGAACAAGAGTTGGGGCCGGGCGGTGGTGGCGGCGGTGGCGCACGCCTTTAATCCCAGCACTCGGGAGGCAGAGCCAAGCGGGTTTCTGTGAGTTCGAGGCCAGCCTGGCCTACAGAGCAAGATCCAAGACAAACACCAAAAATACACAGAGGAAACTCTGTCTCAAAAAAAAAACCAAAAAAAAAAAAAAAACAAGAGTTAATACAAGGAGAAGCAGGGCTGTGGAGGCGGCTTTGTAGGTAGGTAGTGTTTGCTGAATAATCATGAAGACTGAGTTTGAACTCCCAGAACATATATGAAAAGTTAGATGTAGTTGTGAGTGTGCGTAATCCTAATCCTAATGTTCCCATAGGAGACAGGAGAATCCCCGAAGCTCACAGGCCAGTGAGCCTGGCCTATTGTGTAGATTCTACCTCAAATAAGGTGGAAGGCAAGGGCCATCCGATAAGTCTGTCCTCTGACCGCCACATGAGCACTGTGGCACACACATGCCCATGTTCACACACACGAATGTACACACACGCATACATATGCTCAATAAATAAGTTAGACAGGGAAATGCTGAGGGAAGAACAAA
The DNA here is from genome assembly GCF_007827085.1 of Peromyscus californicus insignis. NCBI lineage: Eukaryota > Metazoa > Chordata > Mammalia > Rodentia > Cricetidae > Peromyscus > Peromyscus californicus. The sequence goes on from NW_026294492.1 coordinate 6,867,451, forward strand.
ACTCACCGTCCACTCCCTTATCTTGGAGTCGGCTTCTGTGTGACTTTCATGGCCCTGAAACTACATCCTTAAAGGGATGTTTACAGAGTTGAATGTGATCCTGAGGTACGCCAGACAGAATTACAGCCTGCTAAGGTCACAAAGGTTGCTTGGGCAGTTAGGATGTTTGATTGTAAACAACACTTAGGAATATTGTTCGTGAGAGTTCCAGAAACTAGAGAGGAACCAGGCCATGCTCAGGGTCACATGTGCTCAGGCCTTGGGCATGGCTCATTGCTGTATACAAGAAGCAGCCTCTCTCTGTTGGCATCCTCCGAAGTGAATGTTCACTGTTCTTGAATTTTTGACTACCAGCAGGGCAGTGGCTTCAGCTGTGCGGTTTCCCTTCCCACAGCTCCATGGCCTTCCCTTTCGTGGAGAATCTGACCGTGGCTGAGGTCACAGGGTGTGCCCAATGTGTGCCCAAGGTCATTCAGCAGCTGGGCCAAGCTTGAAAGGAGAACTTCCCCTGGGCCTGCCGCAGACCCAGCAGGTTCCCTTTAAAACCTGAGAACTTCCCTTGGGGACAGGGATGGCTGGGACAAAGTGCTTTCTTGGATTGGGAGTCGTCCCCTGCGGTGAGCTGGGATTGGTGAGTGGTCCCCTGGTGGTCATGTAGCGCTGTTCCCAGAAGGCTGGCAATGGTGAGCTTTTGTAGCTGAACAGCCAAGGCACCTGCAGTTGGTTGAGGGCCAAGTGCTCTATTAGTCAAGGCTCTCTCGAGCAGTGGTTCTCAACCTTTCTAACGCTGCGACCCTTTAATACTGTTCCTCATGTTGTGGTGACCCCCCCCCCCCCACACACACACAAAATCATTCTGCGGCTACTTCATAACTGTTATGGATCATAATGTAAATATCTGATATGCAAGATATCTGATATTTGACCCCTGTGAAAAGGTCATTTGACAACCCCAGAGGCCGTGACCCACAGGTTGAGAACCGCTGCTCTAGAGGAACAGACCTGATAGAATGAATATATATTACAAAGAAGATTTCTTAGGCTGGCTTACACAGTAGGACAGTGTTGGCCAATGCTGACTGACTGTCCGCTGAGAATCCTTTATGTTCAGCACAGAAGCTGGATGTGTTAGCAGTCTCAGTCCGGTGCTGAAGGTTTGGAGGGTTCCCAGAGAGATGCTGGGCTTCAGTACATGTCAGAAGGCCAAAAACGTGGCCTCTGATACATGAAGGATGGAGGCAGCACCGTAGCCAGAGTCCATGCACTTGTCAGCGAGGAAGGCAGGCAGGCAGGCAGGCAAGCAGGCGGAAGCAGCCCATTCTCGGACGGTCTCAGCTCCTTGAGTCAGTCTTCCAGGAAATACCCTTAGAGACTCACCCACCCCAAAGTGTGTGTTGACCCCAGATCCAATCAAGTTGACGACCAAGATTAGCCATCACAGACACTAATGGTGCAGTGTCTCAGGAGCTGAGAGGTGACAGGCTGAGAGGGGGAGACCCTCCCATATTCACACCCCTCAAAGGAGGTGGGGTGCATGTTCACTGCATCCTGTAGCAACTTTTTTAAAAATTAAAACACTTTTTTAAGATTCGTGTGTGTGTGTGTGTGTGTGTGTGTGTGTGTGTGTGTGTGTGTACCTGGGTGCAGGTGCCTGTGGAGTCCAGAAGAGGGCGTCAGATCCCCTTGGAGCAGGAGTTACAGGCATTGGGAGCTTTCTGACATGGATGCTGGGGACAGAACTCAGGTCCTCTGCAGGAGCAGTGCACACTCTTAACGACTGAGCCCTCTCTCCAGCCTGAATTTGTAAAGGTTTAAGGTTACTATATCAAGTATTTGGTTTTCTCCAATTGGGTTCCTCAAGGTCGCTATCATACCTGTGTGCCATTGTGCACTGTTCTCATTTGGCTCCCCGTCCCCTTAGCCCTCCCTCTGCCTCCTGCCCCCCCTCTGCCTCCTGCCCCCTCCAGCTGGCTGCTGCCCCCTTCCTTGCTTAGAGCCTTCTACTCTCATGTCACGTGGCTCCTGTCCCCCTACTTCTTCCCTCCCTTGGATCCCTTCCTCTCTTGGGCTCCCCTTTCTAGTTTCATCACACTCACACACACACACACACACACACACACACACACATTCACACATGTGCACACACATACCCTACTACTACCACCACCTCACATACACATGTACAAGCACATTCACACATGTGCACATACACACCCCACCACCACCACCACACCACACACATACACACACACAACATACGCACACACACATTCACGTATGGGCACCCCCACCTCCACCACCCCACATACACACAAACACATTCACACACTCATGCACACACGCATGCACACACACACCCACCACTACCACCACCCCACATACACACAACACACACATACATACACACATGCACACATACACCCTTTTCTGAGTCTGGCTCATTTCCGGTTCTTTCCATTTTCTTGTGAAAGTCTCATGATTTCATTTTTCTTTCTGATTGCGTAAAATCATGCCATGTGTACCCTATGATCTCTTAAAATTCCCCTTTGGTTAACATCAGTGACTGCAGGAAGCAGTGCCTGGGCTGAGGATTTGCATTTTGGGTGTTCCACTTAGCCTAGAATGACACAGGCATGTCCTGGAGGCTCTTCCTCCTCAGTAAGCCCCTTGGAGCATGGCTCTTGGCCAGGGTTGGGTGGAAGGCAGAATGGGGAAATCGGTGACTGACTGTACACCTGCCTGGTGAGCTCTGCTGCAGCTACCGTGCTGTGTGTTCTGATGACCTTTCACGGGGTTCCCCTCTTTTCTGCCATCTGCCTGGGTCTTCACCCTCGTGTCAAATCAGGACTCTTGGAACCCACTGAATCTTGGGACTTTGAAACACCTTGAGAAAGTATGAACAAGGTGGAGCACGGGATGCTGAGGTCAGTGCAGCCGGTCTGTATACAACATGGAAGACACGCTTCCGTGTGTGCCCGTGAACCCAGAATACATGACTCAAAGCGTGAATGCTAGTGTAAGCTGTGGACCTGAGTGACAGCAATGACCATGATGGGACAGATGACCCGTTCTGGTGTAGGGCGTGGACCAGATGGGCCCAGGGGGTGTCTCCGTGCCTCCCTCTGTTTTTCTGTGAACCTAAAACTGCTCTAGAATAAAGTCCATTGAAAATACATGTGGGGACTGGAGAGATGGCTCAGTGCTTAAGAGCACTTACTGCCCTTTGAAAGGACCCAAGTGCTGTTCCTGCCATGTTGGGATGATCACAACTACCTGTAACTCTGGCTCCGGGGGATCTGATGCCCTCTTGTGGCCTCCATAGGCACCTGCACTAATGTGCATATTCCCACACTAATGTGCATATTCCCACACTAATGGGCATGGATCTGGTTGGGGAGTGTGTGGCTTTTCTAGTCCGGATCTTGAATTTTAGGACTGAGTCTGAATCCAGGGCTGTTTCTTTGTAAAGCACTGTGTTTTAGGCACCTGCTGTATACAACTTCTGACTGGGCATTGATGCAAGGGAATGAAGCTAATGTGTTCCTGACTTTGCTGTGTCCAGCTGACCCGGCTGGGTGAGAGGAGGGCAGACATCCAGTCCTTGACCCACCCCAAGTCTGCAAAGCAAGGGGAGCCCCCAGTCCTCCTGTACTTCAGAGCAGATACTGGGGTGGACCGGTGCTTGGTGCAAGGACTACATAGGAATGTGATCATTGCTGTGGATGGAGGGATCGTGTGCCAGAAGGGGAAACTGAGATCAGGCTAGGAAGAGGGGCTGTGCTCAGGTGACAGGACTGTCCAGGTCCCATTCTGGCTGCCTCTTGACTATTGAGTCAATTAGCAGCTTCCCTAAGCCCTACTTTCCCCCTCAAGGAAATGGATGTGATGCTGGACCTCCCTCCTTGGTCTGTCCTGAGGATCTCAGGGGACAAGGACATCTTTGAGTGAGGTACAAGACTATTCAGGAACGTTCCCATAATACTGTTCACCTGGAAGGGGACACCAGTCCCCAAGTGGGGAGCCGTCGGGGAAGAGAGAGGTGGCCTTCAGAGCTGGCCCTCTGCAGGGGCTTTGGGTTGCTGGGCATCTTGAAAGGTACAGAGTGACTCTTGATGCTGACGGGGTATTTCTTTATGGTGAGGGCTTGTGTGCTCTCTGAGCTGGGATGTATCGGGTTTTGTTTTAATGTGCATTGGTGTTTTTGCCTGAACGTATGTCCGTGTGAGGGTGTCAGATCTTGAAGTTACAGAGAGCTGTGAACTGCCATGTGGGTGTTGGGTTTTTGAACCCAGGTCCTCTGGAAGAGCAGTCAGTGCTCTTAACCGCTGAACTACCTCTCCAGCCTTGGGATGCATTTTTAGTCGATGTACACATTAGATGTATACATTGTATACATCTTCTCTGTACCCAGCGCTGTGACAGGGAGGCTGGGACAATTGGCTGGGGCAATCGGCCTTTGAGGAGGAGGCCCGGGGTAAGCCCAGGTAGGGGCCAGACATGGATGCCCCTTTGAGCTTACCCAAACCCAACCTGGATGTTCCACCAAGCCTCCTAATGACCAGAAGGGACAGAGAGCCAGGCACCACACACACAGCTGCATCGTGGATGGCCCAGAGTCACCCAGTTGAGCCAGGTTTGTGGACTGGAGAGCCATGGCCGTGATCTGTGCCCACACACTGGCTTTGTGAGAATGTAACCCCAGCTGAGCGGGGGCAGTGTCTCAGAGGCTTCTGTTATTGGGTGATTGTAGGACTTGTAAACAGACACACAACCGCAGCCATGCTTGGGCAAGTGGAAGGAACATTGTGAGTTCATACCAGCATCCCACATGACCTGTGTTCTTCTCTTCCAGGGGCATGGTCTAGCAGCCCGGTCAAGCCTGTGCATCAGCCCCCAGCAGTTCTGACCCGTGCTCTGTCTTGGCCTCCGCTTGGCCCTAGGTAAGTCGCCCTGGGGCCAGTAGGCCTGCAGATGATTAGGGCTGTGGGTGGAAAGGGGTGACTTTTTGTAGAGACTGTGTGGGGACAGTCTACCCAGCGCTCTCAGGGGACAGGTCAGGAAACTGAGGCTGGGAGGTAAGAAGAGCCCTTGTAGGTTCCACGTTCAGCTCTCTTCTTGGTCTGAGAGCATTGTGTGTGCCTGGGTTTGTGCCTGTGAGCTTGTCCAGGGAGCAGAGTTGGGAGCTCAGCATAAAAGTACGTGCCGGGCGGTGGTGGCGCACGCCTTTAATCCCGGCACCCGGGAGGCAGAGGCAGGCGGATCTCTGTGAGTTCAAGGCCAGCCTGGTCTCCAAAGCGAGTTCCAGGACAGGCTCCAAAACTACACAGAGAAACCCTGTCTCTAAAAAAAGAAAAAAAAAGTATGGAATGGAGAACAGAGCCCTCTCTCCTGAGGTTCCTTTTATCCTTCTCTTTGTACCCTGCATACCAAGGCCTCCCTTCTCCCTTGCTTTCCTCTAGGCCATACCTCAGAAGGGGAACAGCGCCCAGAGGGGAGGGGTCGGTGTGCCTTGAAATTATCACCAGAATGAGCCAGGCCTTAACCGTGAGGCCAGCATCACCACCTTTGAGAGGTCGTGTGTGTCAGGGTTCTTGCAAGATGCGGGGGGCAGATGGCAAGTGGTACTTCCGTCTGGGCTCTGGTAGATGTAGCTCCCCAGAAACTCAGACCATCAGCTCCCAGTAGACCTGGGTGTGGCTGGGTTCCCCCTCCCCCCGGACACCCAAGCTCCCATAGCATTCATAGAGGGATTTCCAGGGCACAGGGTGTCCTCGGGACTTCCTGTGGGTGGAGTAACTTTTCCTGCCTCCATCTTCCGGTGGGAGAGGATATCTCCTGCTGCCTATCCTTCGCTCCCCTACTGTACACTGTCAGAAGGAAATACCCAGAAGGGGACCTTTGCCTTGGGAAAGAGGGTCTTCGGGTCCCCTCAATAGAAAAGAGGACATAATGGGACATGGAGAGCCGTGCTGGGCCTAAAGAAAGAGAAGTAGACACCTGAGTCCGTATGACTGAGCACCACCTGCATACATGCTCCCAGCCCCCAGGGTCTTTGACTCTAGTTGCCACAAGTACACAGGGTCATGGCAGAGTCCTGCTGAGCCTGGGAACTGATATCTGGAAGCTGGAGCAGACAAGAGAGAGGTCAGAGGATGGAAGTTAGAGCCCATGGGGTCCCTTCTCATCCGGAGGCCCCTGGGTGCTTTGGTGCATGGTCAGTGAGTCTTGGGTAGCCAACCACACCCCTGAACTAATGAGGAGGGTCTGGGTCAAGCGGTTCTTTCTAGTGTGATGTCAGAACTCTGCCACGGTGTCGGGTCAGGGGATGCGCAGTGGGAAGACTCCTCTGAGGACAGACACCTCCTCCATTCCCACTGTGGAGGAGAGCCTGTCCAGCAAGCCTGGGGCACAGCCTCCCATCAGCTGCCCGCCCTGGCAGGCAGTGCGCACACGCTCACCATGTATTGGGAATAAGCTCCCGGGGTGTGGCTTCCAGTGGCAAAGGGAAGCAGAGTAAAGCTTGGGCCCCTAAACTCATTTTAATATGGAGAAAAAGAAGGCTGCGTGTTGAGGCTTCCCTTTTGGATAAAGCACTCCACGAAGGCCTCAAGAGATGCTGCTGAGGAAAAAGACGGACGGAGGTTTGGGAGCAGAGGCCCGGGGGCAGCTGTAGGAATGGACACAGAAGCAGCGGGAGGTCTGTGTGGATGGAGAGGGTGAAAAGATGGGTCAGACGGGTGTGTGTGTGTGTGTGTGTGTGTGTAGGTAGGTATGAGTCACAGGCTCAGCGAGGATGGCACATACTGCCTGCAGCCCAAAGCTCACCGAGGACCGAACAGCGGCTCTGGGTTTTGTAGATAGTGACCTCTGCTTACAGGTTTCAAAGATCAGTGTTGCTCATAGAGGCCTGTTTGGCTGGCAGCGGCAGCAGCTAAAACAGTGGTTCTCAACCTGTGGATAGCACCTGCCACCACCCCCCACCCCCGAATTGCATGTCTGATATCCTGCATATCAGATATTTATATTGTGATTCATAACAGTAGCAAAATTACAGTTATGAAGTAGCAATAAAAATAATTTTATGGCTGGAGGTCACCACACCATGAGGAACTGTTTTAAAGGGTTGCAGCATTAGGAAGGTTGAGAAACACTGTTCTAGAAGAGTCTAGGTTAACGGCTGGAGACTGGGTGTGCTATTGGACTTAGTGCAACTAAGCTGACCCCCCTCTGTGATGATCCCCACCTTGGGATGACCAGCTCATCTTAGATGACCCTGGCCTTCCTGGAGTAGACCCCTCCCATGGACCCACATGGTCACAGGGTAGGGAACAGTGAAGGGTGATCTTCCCTGTGTTGAAAGTCGAGGCTTATTTTTAGCACAACAATGACTTGGCAGTATCATTTCCTGTGGGTGTCCTCCCCAACCTTATTTAGGAAGGTCATGCCTAGAGAAAGTGTAGGCAGTTGCGAGACCACACACAATGACGATGTACTTTGGCCCGCTCATCTGTCCACCGTGGAATTCTCGGAGGGATGAGAACCACTGTCCTCACCCGCTTCCTGTCCTTTCTTGAGTATCTGCTTTAAAACAGGTTCAGTGTGAGTGGATGCCCTGGGCCACCGGTAAGCAAGTCCAGCCTGGATCTTGGCCTGTTGGAGAACAATTTAACTGTCAGTCACCTGGGTTCAGTGACCCAAATAGACCAGAACAAGGTGTACTACAGCAGACCTGTGTGCACAGGAGGGCTGGATTCTCCCAGCCAGAGCTGAGCCAGCTCACACACCTCCCGCCTACATCCTGGCCTCTCCAGGTGGGGTCCACATCAGCCCTTCCCCGTACCCTTCCCCTGGCTCACGCTGGGCACATGTCCCTGAGTTCCTGGGACAGCCCAAGTTTCACATTTCTCTACAGTTGGTCTTTTGAATGGTCTTGGACTTCCGCAACCCAGTGTGTCAACTTTCAGGCTGGAAATTGTTCTTTTAAAAATGTTAAGCGGCGCTGTTTACTGGGCAGAAAGGTCATGAGGCATGAGCCACGACAAAACCCAGTATCAGAGCTTTATGGGGGGGCAGGGGCGTGACATAAAAGAACCAGGCCTGGGGAAGAAGCATGTGCAGAGGGGAGAGAGGGGGAGGAGGGAGGAAGAGAGGGAGAGAGAGAGCAGAAAGAGCAGAGAGGCGGAGTCTGTGTCCGGCTTTTTAAGGATTTCCGTGCACATGCGCAGGTAGGCTTAAGCCACACATGCGCTGATTGCGTGACCGCGCGCTGCGTGATCGCAGTGATGACACAAGACGTAAGACCCCTTGCTTAGCTGCTGAACCGCACATGTGCGGTCATGGAGCTGGAGTGGCGGCAGACTCCTAACAGAAATACTGAGAACACAGGAGACATGTAAACGTTTGCCTGGTGGCAGTTGCTGGGATCTCCAGGAAGCCCACCCTTTGGCTAGAGTTAAGACTGTGGCTCAGAAAGGGTGGGCTGGGGGTATAGCTCAGTTGGTAGAATGTTTGCGTAACATGCATGAAGCTCTGGGGCTCCATCCCTAGCATGAACCTGCACAGGCCTGTAGTCCTAGAACTTACGTGGTGGAGGCAGGAGGATCAGAAACTCAAGGTCGTCTTCAGCTACATAGCATGTTGGAGGCCTGTCTGGGAAAAGTGAGATCTTGTTATAAAGAGGCGGCAGGGGCTAGTGGGGGACGGGAAGAGCGGGGACACAGGCTGGACCAGACCATACATGGGTGACTGGTGCAGAAGCATGGGTGGGTGAGGACTATGCTTGTGGGCCACAGAGCCACCACCAGTGGCTGAGTCTTCAGGGGCAGCCTGTTCCCTCCCTCCCTGACTTCCTTCCTCCCTTGAAACAATTACTATGGCCTTCCTGTGTTTGGTTGTATGTTAATTGGTCATGAGATCAGTCTCAGCTGTGCCCTGGGGAACTGGAACCCAGCCTGTGCCCTGGGGGAGGGGGGGGATGGAGAATGGGTTCATCTTGAACCTCAACCTCTGCCCCACCACCTGCATGGATGTGACCAGGCAGAACAGTCGTAGGCTCCATGTAGAAGGAGAGGGCCCAGGTCTCTCCTGTGCAGCCAACAGGGAGCATTTCACACAGTTGTGCATTCCCCTTGCTTTGCTCTGGGATTTCACAGAGTAGGTATTCAGTCAGTGCCTGTCACTGGGGCTTCACAGACAGGGTTGCCCATGGCTCCGAGGCTTCTGGCCCTGTGATATCTGAATGGGAAAAAAGAAAAAAGGACATGACTGCTCCCGGATATGGTGGAGGAGGTTTATTGTAGATATAAGGGACGGCAGAGCCAGGGACATCTGCAAGAGTCCAGAGTGAACATGACCCTGAGCCAGACCATCTGAAGAGAGGTGGGATCCGGGAGGGGACAGCCAGACCAAGAAGCCAGGAGGATAAAGGGCTGGATTATATAGGGAAGGGCAGCCCAGCCTCGGGGCCGGAGAAGTTTAGGGTAGGGGGCAGGATACGTCAGCCAGAAGGGCCCTATAACAGGTAGGGATTCTGGAAGAACCACTTTGATATGTTAAATAGGTACCTCAGCCATTTTTTCCAGGGTTTCCAATAATATCAAGACTCAAAATGTGTAAAGGTGGCTTTTCTGAGCTGCCCACACGATTCCTTATAAACATGTTCCCAACTGGACTCGTGACTATGGCTGCTGTGGCCTCTGAGGGTACATCTCATTCTCGCCCCTCCCTGCCCCCAAGTGCTATCTGCAGGTATGGGAGGGAATGATGTTTTAATGACCATGACTTACTGATTTTATTTCTTCCCAAGACATTAGACATGAGTCAAATAGCTCCTGAGGTGATTCCCTGGAGGTTTTCTTCTGATCTTAAAAAAAAAAAAAAAGTTTGTGAAGTGGGTAGGGGAGCTCTGCTTGCCGCCTCCAATCTACAAGCTCCATTGTGGGACCACCTATCACAGGGGTACCTTGCCCTGAAGACAGAACCGTGTGTTAAACCACAGCCATACTATATAAGTTGGCATTTCTTTGTTTGTGTCTTTCTACCCAGGGCACATTGTTACAATGTGGTCTAAGCTCATTCACTTGGGGCACAGTGTACTGGGCAGATGCCCCAGTACACTGGGGAGCCATGAGGTGGGGATCTAGACATCACTCAGGCAGGGGCCTGGGCGAAATGTAGGTTTCTGCTATCGACTGGGAGGGCGAGAAAGGGACATTCATGTCTACAAGGGAAATAGATTTCTCAGGTACCTTAGGAGCCTGCCCTGTGGCCAGGATACATTTTAGAGCAGATGATCTACCTGCTTAGGCACTAAGCTGCCCAGAAGCCTTGGGAGGGAGGTAAATGTGTCAAGGGAGGCCCTCCCAGACCTTTCTGAGGCTGGCAGCGATCAGGGTAGCGGAGCTGGTGCCCACATTTTAATCCGTCGTTACAAACGTCTACATCTCAGGCCTGAACGCTGTAGCGTTTCACCCAGATTGTGTAAACTTGAACCAACAACCTTCAAGAAATGAATAGAATGCCTTGGGGGCTGATGGCATTTATTTCCTCTTTCTTCCCCTCCTCTTCACATCCCTTGTTCGTTCATTTATCCACTCAGGTTGTTCTGTACTGTTCTAGACTGTTCTGTGCTGTTCTATGCCTGTTCTGTTGAGTAGTACTGTGGACTGTGAGTCATGCCTCATCCCCCTTAGTGCTCCTGGAGAGAGGACAGGCCCCAAGCAGAAACAGAGACTTTGGGTCCCCAAACCTGCGTCTACGAGCTCCTGAAAAATTACCTGCTGCGAGGGGCCCCTGTGCCCTACGAGAAAACCCTGAGTCTGACCCCAGGAACCCTTCCCCGCCCCCCAGGTTGATGCACCCTAGGTAACTAACACATTCCCATGCTCTCTTTCATAGCTGCATGCCTCTGAGCACCCTGGGGCTCCCTCTGCGCATCCTCTTCCCTGGACATCAATCAGCCATCTTTCTCCCCAGCTGCCCAAGGTTATGGCCAAACCCATGCACACCTGGTAACAGTGCAAACAGCAGGGGAAGAAGTGGATGAATAAGTGAACTCACCATAATCTTGTAAGAATAGTGCGTTCCAGGGGGAAATCCTACGCAGTCCGACCTGGTGCTCTGCGGACTCCTAACAGCTGTTTCTCTTGGGCTGTCACTGGGGCCAGGGGGGGATGGGAGACTGTGGGTAGTCAGGGAGACAACACCTCATTGTGTGAGGGGTGGGTGTGTGCACGTGTGCATACTATGCAATGTGTGTGGCGTGAAATGGAGTCACAGACTGAGGTTCCCTCTCCCTTACCATAGGGTCCTATTCCCAAGCGGTAGGCATGGGCTTCCCAGCGGGCACACCCGACCTTAGAGAAGGGGCCTTCCTCCTCCTGAAGCCCTTGCTGCTTGGGCCCTGGACTAGACCTTCCCCTTAGCCAGTGAGAGCCTCCGCCATCCCTGCCCTCCTGTTTGCCTGACTGCATCCTTCCTTCCTTCCGCTCATTTCCTCTTTGAAGTACAGGAGTTAGAACATTCACGGCCCCACCCACCCCAGGGACGTGTCCAGATCACTGTGACCCCAGGCTCTCTGCCTGCACAGGACATGGCTCTTAATGCTACTGCTCTAGATATGACCGGCAAGAGCAGTTTTCGGGGCCTGCGGCCTCCCGCCGCTCAGTACTCTGATGGAGTCACTGAGCGAGTCTGGGATCATTCATAGTAAAGGTCCAGCCAGTTCCACCACCCTGCGTTTTCCTGGGGTTTCAGCTCGTCTCCATCTCCTCGTGGCTCCCACTTCCCTTCCTGTCATAGAAATAGTTATGCTCTAAACTCAACACACGGGGACCTTCGCTCTCAGTTTACAGCTGGGAAGCCTGGAGCCAGAGAAGTTAAGCCAGCCAGGAACATATGGCTCGAAGGGAAGGCTGCGGGCAGGGTCTGCCCCAGGGACCACCAAGCCCGCATGCCCTTTTATGGCCTGGCGCCATGGACTGCAGCCCTTTTAAAGAGGCTGGGTCAGGAGCAATGAGAGGTAATCTACCTGCTTAATGCGAGGCCTGGCTCAGCACCCTGGGGTTACTGCTAGGCCCTCCCAGGAGTGTTGGGTGCTGGCCACAGGCCAAGGCAGCCCGAGTCACTAGCTGTACAGAGGCAGTCCTGGAAGGCCTGTTCCATTCCCTTTTCCGCTGGGGAAAGGCTCTTATTGGCCTACAGCATCAGAGCATTGTTAATATGAACTATCATCCCTCCTAGTCAGGAATCCATGTGTGAGTCATTCCACAGCCAGCCCAGGAGCCCCGAAGAACCCACCGCGTAAAGCCTGGGGCCGGTGTGCCAACCTGAGCCTGGGTGCCCGGCAGCAAGGCAGAGAGGCCTCTGCTGGCCCCATCCCACCAGAACTGACCGCACAAGGCTTCCGTCTGTAGAGGGGCTGGTGGGAGGAGACAGAGGTCTCAGCCCATCTCCAGCTTGCGGCGAAGTGTTACACACCCTTCAAAAGAGCATGCAAGGCAGGCTGTGCTCCTGTAATCTCAAAGAGGATCTTGAGTTCAAGGCTGGCCTGGGCTGTGTAGAAAGACAGTGTCACAAGAAACAGGGAGAGAGAGGGGCAGGCAGACAGGGGATAGGCTGGGGTTGGGGTTGTTGGTAGCATGCTTGCCTAAGATGCACAAAGCCCTAAATTCTGTCCCTCAGTACCGCACAAAATGGATATGGTGGTGCATGGCTCTAATCCCAGTGCTTGGGAAATAGAGGCAGGAGGATCAGGAGTTCAAGGTCCAGTTCAAGTTCAGCCTGGGATACAAGAGACCCTGTCTTAAAAACAAGAAGAGGGAGTCAATTCATAGTTTATACTCAGTCCCCAGGAGCAAGACTGTGTGTTTATATGATGTGTTTGTTCCTATGGCTCAGCCTTGAGCTTCTAATGTATAGGTGAGCTTCACTGGGGTCCTGAGCTTTGTTTTATTTTGGTTTTGGTTTTTTGGTTTTTGGTTTTTTTCAAGACAGGGTTTCTCTGTGTAGCTTTGCACCTTTCCTGGAACTCACTTGGTAGCCCAGCCTGGCTTTGAACTCACAGAGATCCGCCTGGCTCTGCCTCCCTGTGTGTTGGGATTAAAGGCATGCGCAACCACCGCCCGACTAGTCCTGAGCTTTTTGACTAGCTAATTCTGAGGTTTCTATAAAGCTGAGTTGGGGGGTGGACATGCTCTGCCTTCCATCTCTCCAGCCCTGCTCTGCCTTCCATCTCTCCAGCCCTCCCCATTGCCAGTGCCTGGTGTGACTGGGTTGGTCATCTTCTTGGTCATGCTGCATGTTAGTTGGCCAGACCTCTGTCCCTGTGGGATACTGTCACTTCCTCCTAGGTAAATGCTGTAGGGCAGTATGCTCTCCCTCGGTCTCCCCCACTACAGGGAACTAGGTGCCCAGATGTCCCTCTGGTCCCATCTGGAAGCAGAGGATTGTAAAAGGTCTAATGCTTACTGTGGTGGTCCAGCCCCCCCCCCAACCCCCGAGCATCTTTGATAATGACCTCTTCGGAAGGAGCAGGAAGCCTTATTTGGGACCCCATAGCTGGGTTGCTATCCAATAGCAGGGACATCCACATTGGACTAGTGAACAGCCTCCTGGTGTGACACATTCCTGGGTGTCTACCCTGCTGTGTCTATGCCCATGCCAGTGAGTGGAGGTTTCTAGAAGACCAAACCAGAATTTGCTTTCTTGTAACTTCACATCAGAAGAGGCCACTTTGCCATCCTCGACCCTCACATTCCTTCCTGGGTCCCTGTTAGAAGCCCTTGGGAGGCTGGGAAGAGTCTTCATTCCTGGGTCCATTCTCCTGAGCACCAGGCTCTGTCACCCTGGTGCTGTAGGATGGAGACAGGAGCAGCCCGACCTCAGGGTCTTTCTGGTCAGCTAGTCTACACAGAATGGTGAGTAGGAACCTCTAGGTACAGAGAGAGCCCTGACTCTGAAAGCAGAAGGTGGAGCTGAGGGGAGAGAAACAGAAAGCAGTGAGGAGAGAGGGATCGAAGAGCAAAAGACAAAAGCCATCCCGGGGGCTGGAGAGATGGCTCTGTGGTTAAGGGTAAGTTCTGCTCTTGCAGAGAACCTGAGTTCGGTTCCCAGCACTTGTATCCCGCAGCTTTGAGTTGCTTGTAACTCTAGCTCCAGGGCTCTGACATCCTCTCCTGTCCTTTCTGAGCACATGGCACACAGACATACACGTGAATAGAAATAAAAAGCAACTTTTTTTTTTTTTTCCCGGAGCTGAGAACCAAACCCAGGGCCTTGTGCTTGCGAGGCAAGCACTCTACCACTGAGCTAAATCCCCAACTCCTAAAAGCTATTATTTTTAAAAAGAAAAAACACATCCTGATGTCAACCTCTGTGTTCTCTCTGCACATGCCAAAAAGGGGTGTGTGTATTATGTGTACATGCTCGTGTGTGTGTGTGCGCGCGCGCGCGCACTCGCGTGTGCACACATGTGTGCGTGAATCCTAGAGGTCTCCCCAAGAGGAAGCACCAATGCTGAAGGAATGACTCTGATACAGAAAAGGGCATAGTGGTGGAGGAACAGCAGGCACAAAGGCCCTGGGGCTGAAACATGCTTACCAGAGTCTAATGGTGAGAAAAACCAAGTAAATGACACCCTGAAAATGGAGGTCCTTAGGGAAGGTAGGAAGAAGTCCTGTCAGGATGCTGAGAACAGTGACTGTAGAGTCTGCAAAAATCTGTCCTCCAAGGAGTGAGGAGAAGTTTGTGTCTGAACGGGCTGCAGCAGGTGAGTAGGGGCTTCCTGGGTGACTGGAGTGGGTGTGACCCACATGAGCCTGGTTTGGTGAGGACAACCACCCCCAGGGCTCTCTTCCTGTTACAGAGGCAGCTTCCTCTCGGGGGTTTCCTCTTTTTCTCCACCTCTTCCGGTTCCCTAACTCGGTGTGGAGCCTTTCAGCCTTGGAGAGTGCAGGGGGAGGGAGGTGGAGTGGTGTGGGGTGGGGTGGGCTGGGCTGGGGTGGGGCTTTCCATGCCGTCTTGCCCGCTGCCCGCTTTCTAACGTTACACTTTTACTCAGCCCTTTACGTTTCACATGTCTGTATCAACTTATGTGTGATGCGCCGTGTCACAGTGTGTGTGTGTGTGTGTGTGTGTGTGTGTGTGTGTGTGTGTGTAGGTTCTCGAGGACAACTTGTAGGATTGGCTTCTCTCCTTCCACCGTTCAAACTCTGGACCTCAGGGCGGGTGGCTGGGGTGCCTTTACCCAAGGGGCCATCTTGCCAACCATGCGTCCCTTTTTCCTTTAGCCACTGAGGCTCTGGGGAGTTGGGAGTATGAGCTCAGCAGTCAGGAAGATTCTTACAGTGACCAGCCCTGGTCTGGAGCCACTCCAGCTGAGACATGGCTCTGTGGCTCAGATGGCAGGTTGGGTTTGCGTCTGGGTACCCAGGAGCACCCTAGCCCGCCTCCCCTAGATCTCACTGGGGGTTGGCTGTGGTCACTCAGAAGAGGAAGGAGCCTCTTTTATTGCAGCCCTTTGCCTCCCTGGCTGGGGTCAGGCTGCAGGTCCCTGGCAGCTGGCCCTGCAAGCTGGGGCTGTGGAACTGATGAGGACCGAGGTGCAAACACGTTATCTTTCACTCATGGTGTCAGTGAGCGAAATAAGCACGGGACACCATACGGTGCTAGTGGGCGGGAGAAGAACCCGTCTGGTGGCCTTAGCTACAAAGTCGTCGGTACCATCACTTAGTACGGCCCACCAGAAGTATGGTGACAGCCATATGCATATGTAACATGAGATTTTCCTATAACCACATGGAAAGAAGAAAGAGAAGCAGGGGTGAGCATTGTCCTCAATCTGATTTAACCCATTATACTCCAAACAGGCCCAAATCCTGTATATTTTACCCTTCGGGCCTATGAGAGTTTAGAGCAGTGGTTCTTACCTCCCTAATGCTGCGATGCTTTAATACTGTTGTGATGACACCCCCCATCATAAAATTACTTTCATTGCTACTTCATAACTAATTTTGCCACTGTTATGAATCATACTGTAAATATCTAATATGCAGGGTGGTCTTAGGTGACCCCTTTAAAGGGTCATTCCATACCCGGAGGTCGTGACCTACAGATTGAGAACCATTGGTTTAGACCCACTAGAGACGGGTATCAGCTACGGCCTAGGGACTCTGCTGGGCTGCGCCCTCTAGTGTCCGTCCCGCCTCAGTGCGGCTTTAGTGGCTCCAGGTGCCTCTCCTGTTACATTTTATCAGGGCCGCTGCTGACGGCCCCTCTGCAGGGAACCACAGGGACCGGCAGAACCGGAGGCCGGCAGAGGCCGCTTGAGCATTACCTGCATATCTGGAGAAAAAAGCAGGACGTGGGTCCGAGCTGTTTGGGAAAATGCAGTCACCCCCAAGACAGGGTCTCAGCGGCAGGAGCGGCATTCCTCTAGGGGTCACCGTAAGAGCATAGTTGAGGCTCTTTCCACCCGCCACCTCTGTTCCACCTGACAGGGAACAGGTTCTCCATGATGCTCTCTTGAAGGTCACATTCACAGAAGACTCACTCAGCCGCTTCCCGAGTCCAGGACTTCGTCGGGATCTGGTACCCAGGCTCCTACCTCCTTCCTCCAGTGTCCGTCTAGCAGCCGCTTGAGCTTGGCGGTCTGACTGGTGGGAGCACTCTCAGCAGTGAGATGAGTGCCACTCACGTTTCTAGCCAGCGCCGAGCTGTGGTTAGTGGGACATTGGAGCACTGGGTTCCCAAGGGCCCGTCTGAGCGATCAACAGAACGACACTGTGAGCAAGGCTTTTTACCTGCCGCAGCAAGCTGGGGTAAATATTTTCCTAGAGGTCCCCCAGCTGCTAGTTTACTCTTTCTTTACTTCACAATTCAGTGTGTTAAGTGCAGAACAGAGACCCGGGGAGGGGCCGTGGGAGCTGTTAGCTCCCTCCCCCAATTGCCATTACGGCGGCGGCGCAAAATCAATGTGGGAGGACTCCATGTTCTCCGAGCTCCAAGAAGGCTGCTGTCTGTCTGATCTGAGCCCTGGTAGGATAGAAAGTGTTTTAAGCCAAGCAGGAGGTGGCTGTGCTCTTCCAGGGGACCTTTACTCCTCACCCCCTAGAAGATGAAAGCAGGGTTGTCTGATCAATGAAGCCTCGGTTTGTCTGATGGCCAGGGCGAGGTGGATATTTCTTCGGGGGAGCATGCACAGTGATTTTCTGTCCCTGCAGAAGGGTTTGCATTTTCTCAGGTATTTTCCCAGACAGCTGAACATCAATAAGGCTGGCTCAGTGGCTTAATGAATAACAGAAGGGTCATGAGGCATGCGGCACCGAACCCATCCTCCATCCTCTGCTGCTGCTGCCTGAGTGCCTCCAAGAGGGCTAAAATGAGGCCTTTTGTATTAAATATTTTATCCAGGTCTTTGATAGGCGCCTGTGAATGAATGCCGGGAAGCGAGCGTGAAGCTGCTGCCGGTGTTCGTGGGCTCCACTTAACAGTTTCGTGGAAGTGAGCATTAGGAGGCCGTCTTGTGACATGGCGATGACAGCCTCTTCCCTGGCCAGGGGCTTCAGTGGAGGATACCAGCTCAGTGCACATGGAAACTCACTGCCACTCAGGATGCTGGCAGGGAAAGAAGGGGCCCAGCCCAAAGGATGGAGCCCGGTTCCAGTGACAGCACACCTGACCGTGGTCTGCCTCGTAGCGGACAAGCACCTGCCCCCCTGCATCTTCTGTCTTTCGCAATGGGATGATTCTGCCAACTCCCAGCTGAGCCCAGTGAGACACCTTCCCACTGTTGGAATCTGTCTGGTCCTCCCTAGAGTCTCTATCATCCTCTTTGGGCCTTCAGTTTTGACTCTAAATGCCATCTTTTTAGACGAACCACTAGTTCCCCTGCCTAGGAGTGTACCATGGGAGCCCAGGGCCCTAGCGAGTATAGACTACAAGAGTCCAAGACACTGGAAAATGTTGAATTAAGGCCATGTGCACCTGCCAGAGTATGAGCTTTTCTGGAGAGCTACCCTAACCCTCGGCTGATGATCTGTCCTAGCAGCTTCCATGGGCCGGGAAGGAGCCTGGGGTGGGGATGGGGCTCTGTGCTTCCAGGAGCCAGCTTTCCTACCATCTCTGGGTGGTATCCTGCTCTGTGACTGGTGTTTCTCTGGACAGAATCCTCCTCTCCTTTGCTGATAGACGGGGTGTCCCCGTCACTGATCAGACTGAGCTGAGAGTTCCTATGACTCAGGCTGGCTGGCTGCTGGCTATCCATGGATCTCGGCAGCACTTAGCACCCTTGAGGTGTGTCTTCCCATGTGGCTACAGTGGGACATGGCAAGGCCAGAGGACTCTGCTCCATGTAGCCCTCTAGTGCCTTTCTTCCCTCAAGTTTCAGAAAAGGGCCAGTCCTACCCTTTCCTCCTCCTTAGCCAGACTGTTTATGCTGTCGGTCCCAGGTTCTTAAGACAGCCAGGCCTGTTTCCATGGGTACCACCCTTTCTTTGAAGGAGTCTGGACCCAGGAGCAGAACTTAAGGCCACTGCTCATCTCAGAGCAAGGTCCCGAGGCCCAGACCACTCCTTTTCCCTTTTCTACATCCCGTGGACCCTCAGGAGCCTCAGGAATAGCCCTGACCCCTCCTGACACGTGGCTTGGAGGCTCCTGAGTGGTCTCATGCCCATTTTGATGTTTGAGCCTTGGTCTTTGCATCCAAAGAGGGTCACTTGGGCTCTACTGCGATACAAGCTTTGTCAGAGACCTTCCTGCCCCCAAATTAGCGAAGCCTGAGAGAAAGGGTGTGTGTGTGTGTGTGTGTGTGTGTGTGTGTGTGTGTGTGTGTGTGTGTGTGTGTGTCCTATAGCCACAACAAAAAGAATGCCCTAAACCAACACAAAACACCCATTCTGCCAAGCAGCCTGACACCAGGAAGAAGGCGAAGGGTGGGCAGAGTCACAGGGTTGTTGCAGTCGGGAGCTGCTGCCTCTGGCATGATTGGGAAGGAGCCGGGAAACCAAGCATGCCCCTCCAGCAAATGCCAAGGCTCGCTCGCTCTCTCTGCACGGCAGCTCCGTCTCTGCAGACACCCGCAGAGCGGGTGCGAGGAGTTTGGCATTTTGGTAGCATCTGTAGGATGATAAATCACAGACACAGCCTCGATGTGTGTTCCGCGAGGTGAGCAGATGCTGAGCGCGTGAGCTGGATACCAAGGGGCTGTGGCAAGGCTGTGGGGTGCAGGGCTGCCGACCAGGAAGAGGAGCCACAGGCATAGGGTGGGCTGTGACCACATGGCTCACTCCAGGACTGTCCTACCCACACAATCTCACAGCCAGGCAACCAGGAGTCCAATCCTGGCTCGCTTTAGGAGAGGTTCAGCTGCTCTCTGGGGGTCAGTATCCTTGTTAGCAGGGTGTATCTGATACATGAAGTTTCTAAGTGGACCCCAGTCCAGAGACACATTGTAAGTCTCCCCCTGAGAATGGGTCAGTGGCGAGGACCTTGTGGCTGCAAGGTTCCACTGGGTCTAGAACCTTCTATCCCCAATATTAGTATTTGAACAGGAGCCCCACCCCCCCAGCTCAGTCCAACCCTGCTTCCTTACCTCCCACCTCCTGTGACCCCAACTTCTGCCCTGTTCTCTGGGGTTCCACTGCCCACCTTGTTTCACACAGTTGTATCTCCAGCCTGAGGGTACCTACTGAAGGCCCTCCATTGACAGTGACATCCTCACAGCTACCCTCCTGGGCCTCCTCCTCCGGATATTCCAGTTCCCTCCTTTCCTTCCCTATCCGTATTCCTAGAGGGCCCCTGGACAGCTCTTTTTAGAGCTCTTGTCCGACTCTGCTTAGATTCTTTAGACCAGCCATCCCCAGGGGTCCCTCCCTTCCCACTGGCCCTATTCTTTTCCCCACTTCCGGGGTCCGGTGTGGCTTCAGTTTTATGTGTGTCTTGCTAACTGAGTTTCCAAAATGAATCACCTGCAATAAAACTAAGGCATTCCTCTCTCTTCCCAAAGGATCCCAACATGCATCTTATCCCAAGTGATGGTTGAATCAGAGCACTGGATAGTGGGCCCCCTGGAGAGCAGCAGCTCCTCACCTGTGCGCTCATCCTAGGCCTGCTGAGACCCCTCAGCGACCAGCGGCCACATTTGGCCACTGAGGGCAGAAAGTCTCTGATTGGAGAAGCTGGACTCGTGGGCTCCTGTTCAGAGCTGGATGTAGCTTCTGGGCATCCTTCCGGCCAGCACAGGCCATTGGCCCGGGAGAGGTTGACTGACTTGTGGTTTAAGATCGACCTGTAGGCGAAGCAGAACAAGGGGACTGTCAACCCTGATGGGAGCAAGGCTGTGAGATGGGGGCTGAGTATAGAAAGAGAGGATCTGGCGGTCGGCCATCACAGGAAGAGACTCCAGAGGGTCTGTGCTCCTTTATGCAGCTCCTCCAGGACCCGATTTCTGCCTTTTTTGGTTTTTTGAGACAGGGTTTCTCTGTGTAATAGCTCTGGCTGTCCTGGAACTTGCTCTGTAGCCCAGGCTGGCCTCGAACTCAGAGATCCGCCTGGCTCTGCCTCCCCAGTGCTGGGGTTAAAGGTGTGCACCACCCCCTCGGGGCTCTGTCTCCACCTCTTGTTCCCCGTCCTTGGTCCAAAGCCCCTTCCAGGTGGGACTGAGCCTACACTATCCCGCTCTATTTGGAGGTTCTTAGACTTGCCACCCCAGTCAAGAAGCAGAGGCTGGCCCAGTGTGGTTTGTGTGCTTGTTCTTTGAATAGACGCTGTAAACTAAGGGGCCAGGCTGGGGAGATGGCTCTTGCTGTCCTTGCCGAGGACCCCAGTTCAGTTCAGTTCCCAGCCCCCACATGGCGGCTCACGACTTCTATCACTCCAGTTCCAGGGGATCCAGCCTCCTATCCTGGCCCCTGCAGGTACCAGGCATGTACACCATGTCTTATACAAGTACAGCTCTCAGACACATCCAATAAACATTCTTAAAACATTGATGGCTCGGTGGTTAAGAGCACGGGTTGTTCTTCCAGAGGACCCAGGTTCAATTCCCAGGACCCACATGGCAGCTCACAAACTGCCTGTAACTCTACCTCCAGGGGATCTGACACCTCACACAGACATACATGTATGCAAAACACCAATGTACATAAAATAAAAATAAATAGATTAGCTGGGCGGTGGTGGCGCACGCCTTTAATCCCAGCACTCGGGAGGCAGAGCCAGGCAGATCTCTGTGAGTTCGAGGCCAGCCTGGGCTACAGAGCAAGATCCAGGAAAGGCGCAAAGCTACACAGAGAAACCCTGTCTCGAAAAACCAAAAAAAAATAAAAAAATAAATTAAAAAAAAATTGAAGGAAAAAAGGAAAAGGAAATGTGGACCCAGTTCAGCATCTTCAAATTGCAGCCAGGCATGGTGGCGCACACCTGTGACCGCTGGAGGGCAGAGGCAGGAGGGTGAGGAGTGTAAGGGTCATCCTAGCTACACCAGGAGTTCGAGGCCAGCCTGGGCTACATGAGACCCTATATCAGAACACATCAATAAACAATAAAATTACAAAGGAGAATACAACAAAAAGCCCTGCAAGGTCCCTGTCGATCCAGCCATCTCTCCTCTTCAGCCAATGTTCCCCTTTCTAATAAGTTCTTCCAGAGACCTCCACACATAGACACATCGGACTCTGTTGCTTTTGCAAATGGCAGCACTCTTCCCATGCTCTTGGGCATAACCTCTTTCCATTTGTAGATTCTCTTTTATCTTTTTTTTTTTTGTCTCAAGAAGCCCAAAACTGGCTTGTTCAACTGGTCTTGAACTCCTGATCCTCCTGCCTCCACCCCCAGTTCTGGAATTACAGGTGTGTGCCACCAGGCCAGTTCACTTGACGGTTATTTGTTATCAGGACACTATGGACATTTGAGTTGCTTGTTGCTCGGGGCACCGGTTATTTGTGTAGGTGGGGATGTGTTTAGATAAGTCTGGGTGTGTTTTCAAAGACACCATCAAGATGCCCCGTGTCTGTGTTGGACGAGGAACTTTAAAGGTATCATAGTCCTATAGAGAAGTATAAAACATGAATATAGAGAGCTGACACCCTGGGAGAGGGGTGAAGAAGAGAGAGAATGTGGTGTGTAGTACTGAAGGGCAGGTCTCGCCTTCCTTAACAGGACCCAGCACAGATAGTTGGGAATTCATAAACCTTGAAGCAGTTCAGAGTGGTTTCCTTTGGGACTTGGGTAGGGGACAGCTACCCACCCTCATTCTTCTATATGCTTCAAAACGGACTGAGTGAGCCATGCACACGTGTTACTGCCGAAGTAAGAAAACAGAATTGAGGTGATGAGGTGAAAGCAGTATTCATGTCCAATGGCAAATTACCCCAGGATCTCACCCATGGGCCTCCTGGGAGACTGAGTGGGCTATTCTTTCCAATGGAGCCCAATCCTGGATTTCCATGGGGGCCTGTTTCAACTGTTAGTATTCAGATCAGCATTCACCGATCCATGCTAATTCAGCATCCTCCCTGCTGGAGCAATATCTCAAAGGCATAATAAAGAGCGGGGACTCCCTATGGGTTCCCAGGTGCCTCTCTTCTTAGGGATAAAAACAGCATGATGTTTGCTGGTAACTTTTCCTAGTCAATTGTGTGCAGTGCAGGGATAGAGGGTCTGGGAGGGATTAAACCTCTGTCCTGCCAATACACTTCAAAGCTTTATTAAGAATATCCGAGTCCCCATGAAACCCTATTATACCCAGATTTACCAAGAAATCTGGGCAGGAATGGGGCTGATAACCAACATTGTTTATAAAATTAGGCATGTTGATTAGTGAAGTAAAACTTCCAAAGGCTAGAGGCGTGCACCTGCTCTGTCATCATTAATAGCATCCACTCAGGATGACTGTCAGTCTGTCTATAAAGTTCACCAAGCTGTGTTATATGGGAATGTGGACCACCACCATCCACCTGCCTAAGTATCATTTACTGTGTGGCATCAGCAAGTATCTATGACATGAAACACACACACACACACACCACACACCACACACCACACACACACACGATACCCCAAGAGGAAAACAAAAAAAAGGAGTTGTTCAGAGCAGAGGGTCTGAGTCAGGTCCATGTGGCCCCTTTGCCCCAAGCTGATAAGCTGAAGAGTTGGTCTTAACTTTCTTCTTTCAGTGTTTTGGTGTTCGCCATGTTGTGTAAAACCATTTTTTACTTTCTGACCAGAGACATCCAAGACATGCTAAAAGTCAGAGTTTGCGGTGTTGAGTTCCTCCAGCCCATGGCGCTGGACACATAGGGGACATTGCTTAGCCAGCTTGACGGTGGGATGTGATCAGAGGCCGGACCTTGGCGCCCCGCATCCACAGCTGACCTCGTGTCTTGCAGGGTTAGTCTCCAGCGCCAGCTGCCATGGGCAAGCAGAACAGCAAGCTGCGGCCTGAGGTACTGCAGGACCTGCGGGAGCACACGGAGTTCACCGACCACGAGCTGCAGGAGTGGTACAAGGGCTTCCTCAAGGACTGTCCCACCGGCCACCTGACGGTGGACGAATTCAAGAAGATCTACGCCAACTTCTTCCCCTATGGCGACGCCTCCAAGTTCGCCGAGCACGTCTTCCGCACCTTCGACACCAACAGCGACGGCACCATCGACTTCCGGGAGTTCATCATCGCGCTGAGCGTGACCTCTCGGGGCAAGCTCGAGCAGAAGCTCAAGTGGGCCTTCAGCATGTACGACCTGGACGGCAACGGCTACATCAGCCGCAGCGAGATGCTGGAGATCGTGCAGGTACTGGCGCTCCGCAGGGCCGGCTGGAGCACAGGGAGCCAGCAAAACACACACACACACACACACACACACACACACACACACACACACACACACACACACCACCCCCCCACAGACACACACATACCACCACCACCACCACCCCCACACCCCCCCCCCCACACCCCACACCCCTCTACCCCCCACACCCCCCCACACACCCCCACACACACATACACACCCGTGCCCAGCCCTGTGCTCTTTCTGATCACCATGACGCCAGCTCACCAGCTCACTCCTCAGCCCTCTTGCCACCCTGCATGCTAAAGGACTGCAGATTCTTGCAAAGCATCACGGTAAAAGCCAAGCCTTCATCGATCGCTTGCCAGACATCAGGCCCCAGCTGAGTTCACCCATCAGGTTTATCCCCCACCCCACCTCCCATCCTATAAAAACGGGTCATTGTCTGCTTTTAATGAGACCCGAGGCTAAGACAGGTGACTGCCTAAAGAATGATCAGAGCAGCCGGGCCGTGGTGGCGCACGCTTTTAATCCCAGCATTCAGGAGGCAGAGCCAGGCGGATCTCTGTAAGTTCAAAACCAGCCTGGTCTACAGAGCGAGATCCAGGACAGGCACCAAAACTACACAGAGAAACCCTGTCTCAAAAAACCAAAAGAAAGGGGGAAAAAATGATCAGAGCAAGAATTGGGACCATTGCTTAGTAGGTAAGAGCACTGGATGCACAAGCATAAGGATCGGAGTTCGAATCCCAGCACCCATGTAAAAGCCAGGAGTGGGTAAGCATGTCTGTAACCCTAGAACTAGGAGACAGTTGAGTCAGGACCCAGAAGCTTGCTGACCAGGCAGCCTCACAAAAATGGCAAGCTCCAGTTTCAGTAGAAGACAAAAGGAAAGGAGGTGAACACCAGTATTCCCCTCTGGCCTCTTTGGGTGTTTTTGCACACGTAGAACTTACACACAATTTAGCTGTCTCTGTGGGTCGGGACTCCTGTAGAAATCAGAATGGCACCATACCGGATGAGGCAGTGGGCAGTCCTGCATGGGAACGATGCCCATATGCCCGCTGCGTCCTTCCCCCTCCATGTTCTAGATCATCTCTATGTTTGGGCTAGTGAGATGGCTCTGTGGGAGAGGTGCTGGCTGCCAAGCTTGACAGCCTGAGTTCAATCCCTACGACCCACATAGTAGGAAAAGAGAACCAACGCCCACAAGTTGTCCTTTGATCTCCACACGACATCTGCTCCCCCCACCACACACACTCTAAATGAATGAACAAACAAACAGATGTTGCGTGTAGTGCTTGACCCAGCAGATACAGATGTTGATAACACACTGTATTGTTTGGGAATAAGAAAGTCTGTACCTCCAGTAATATTTCTTTCCCTAGAATATTTTCCATCTGCAGTTGGTTGAATCTGCAGATTTGGGACCCACAGGTAGGCAGGGCTTACTGTACTTGCCCCTGTGACCTCCCCACTCAGCATTCTCAGCCCCCAAAGATCCTTTGTGCATGTCAGACACTATCCCCACCCTCTCTCAGACCAACTGTCCTTTTATTTCCCCATCCCAGCCGAGCTGTACCCTGTGCTCTTAAACATCACTTAACTTTTCCCGGCTCCCTTTGCTCTGATGAGAGACGGGTCCTGACACAGACAGGGAGCACTCTGCCCTGTCTGTGCTTCTGGGTGGGCTGAGGGAGAACCCTCACCCATCCTTCGTCCTCCTGAGCACACTCACGGATGCTCCTTTGCAGGCCATCTACAAGATGGTGTCCTCCGTGATGAAAATGCCCGAGGATGAGTCCACGCCGGAGAAACGAACAGACAAGATCTTCAGGCAGATGGACACAAACAATGATGGTAGGAACATGGGGGTGGGGGTGGGGGGAGCACTGGATGTTTATGTGAAACTGTTGATGGCACAGATGTGTTGGGGATGTGCCCTCTGCAGCCCTGGCCCCGGCAAGCTGGCCCTGGCCCTTCCTAAGCCTGCAGTTCCCCTTCCTCTCCCCCTTGATTCAGCTATGATGAGAGAAGCCTGGCGTTCAGGTCAGGGACACCTACCCTGCATCCTGTGCCCTCCCCAGGGCTTTATGTCCACGGGCATGTCACTTTGTACCTCTGAGCTGTAGGATCACTATTGCTGTGATGAAACACTATGACCAGAAGCATCGGGAAAAGAAAGGGTTTACTTTACCCATGCTTCATACAGCAGATCACCATCAAAGGAAGTCAGGAGAGGAAACTCAAGCAGGACAGGATCCTGGAGGCAGGAGCTGATGCAGAGGCCATGGAGGGGTGCTGCTTACTGGCTTCCTCCTCATGGTTTGCTCAGCCTACTTTCTTATAGAACCCAGGACCACCAGCCTAGGGATGGCCCCACCTACAATAGGCTTTCCCCTAGTAATCACTAAGAAAATGACAGGGTTGGGGATTTAGCTCAGTGGTACAGCACTTGCCTAGCAAGCGCAAGGCCCTGGGTTCGGTCCTCAGCTCCGTAAAAAAAAGAAAAAGAAAATGACCTCCTGGCCAGGCATGGTGGCACATGCTTTTAATGGGAGGCAGAGGCAAAGGCAGGCAGAGCTCTGAGTTCGAGGCCATCCTGGTCTACAAAGTGAGTTCCAGAACAGCCAGAGCTACACAGAAAAACCCTGTCTTGAAAAACCAAAGAAGGAAAGTGTCCTACCAGCTTGCACACAGACCAATCTTATGGAGGCATTTTCTCAACTGAGGCTCCCTCCTCTGTGGTAACTATAGCTTATGTCAAGTTGTCTTAAAATTAGCCAGCCCACGTGTTAATGGAGAGAGTAGTCTTACTATTTCCACAAGTGTGTTTAGGGAGGGGAGGCAAGTATACTTGATGGCCTGAGCGGGGAGAAGTGAGAAACTGAATCCAAGGACTTTTGAGTCATGGGATCCTGAGCAGCTGACCAGGCTTCTCTTGCCATCACCCTGAGGTGTGAGGCACCCCAGATACTCATGGGGGTCATCAGGCATGGAAGCCTCATCAGTCTGTGGTCATAGTACCTAGGGCTGTGAGGTCCTACCACGGCTGCAAAAAGGTAGGTGTCAGGAGGAGGGGAGGCCGTGAGATGTCCATGAGGACGCGCCCTCTGCCCTCCTCTGCCTCGGCTGTGAGCTTCTCATAAGACCCCAGCAAGGTTGAGGTAACCGCGCACTCGGTGAGTTGATTCTGCCTGTCCGTGGCTTTGTAGAGACAAGACTGATTGGCTTTTGTTCCACCAAGAAATGCAACATTAAGGGAAAGAAAAGGCTCCCTGGGCTGTGCTGAGATTAAATGTACGCTAATGCACAAGAAAGGGCCGTGCGGAGCCTCAAGTGCTCGTGGCAGGTGAGCTGAGGACAGAGCTCAGCAGGACTCGAGGTTCCTGTGGAACTGCAGACAGCCAAAAGCTTTCCAGACAGCAGGGAAATGCTTTTCAAAACATGTTCACACACAAAGCAGGACAGCCTCTTGCCTAGCGCGGCCCGTGGGCTGGTTTCAAAAGCCTTCTCCACTCTCTTGTGCATCGTGACTCCAAGGCTTTGATTCCGACACACCACGTTGAGGCTTGGCCATTTCCCAGGCTTGGCTTGCTTCTCCGTGAAATGGGGATAAGCCCCCTTGCATCAGCATGAGGCTCAAGCAGCATCATGCCGATGGCACACTCTACTAAAAGCTGTGGCTAGCTGGCCAGTGGTGGCGCACACCTTTAATCCCAGCACTCGGGAGGCAGAGGCAGGCGGATCTCTGTGAGTTCGAGGCCAGCCTGGGCTACCAAGCGAGTTCCAGGAGAGGCGCAAAGCTATACAGAGAAACCCTGTCTCGAAAAACCAAAAAAAAAAAAAAAAAGCTGTGGCTATTGCTTCTAATTGCCCAGGTCAGGAGCCCCGCCAGCTTCGGAGGGTGGACTGCGTCCCCGCTGTACATGTCCCCGTTGTCTATGTTTCGCTCCTGAGGCCACTGGACAAAGAGGCCTTCCCTGTGAGCCTGTAGCCAGTTGCTGGCGCTCCAAAAGGGAGGAGGTAGGGCTACAGAGAAGCCGGGTCCAGAAAGGGACAGCAAAGGCGGCTGGGGATTCGCCTCTCCTCCCCGGAGTTGCCAAGAGTCTGCAGGAGGAGGCACTGTGGTGGTTTCCTCTAGCTGCCAACTTGACTCAACCTAGAATTGCCTCACAAGTCCCTTTTTTTTAAAATTATTTATTTTGTATGTGAGTGTTTGCCTGGATGTGTTTGTGTACTGCATTGGTGTCTGGTGCTCATGGAGGTCAGAAAAGGGCACTGGGTCCCCTGGAACTGAAGTTACAAATGGTTATGAGCCACCATGTGGATACTCGGAACTGAGCTCAGGTCCTCTGCAAAAGCACCAAGTGCTCTTAACTGCTGAGCCATCTCTCCAGCCCCTTAAGAGAGTCTTTCTGTTTGTTTTGGTTTTTTAGAGACAAATGTTTCTCTGTATTGCCCTGGCTGTCCTGGAACTCCTCTGTAGACCAGGTTGGCCTCAAACTCAGAGATCTGCCTGCCTCTGCCTCCTGAGTGCTGGGATTAAAGGCGTGCACCATCATTGCCTGGCTCAGAAGGAGAGTCTAATGAAGAATTATCCAGATAAGTGGTTGTCAACAAGTAGGTCTCGACCCCTTTGGGGATCAAATGACCTTTCACAGGGGTCACCCAAGACCATCGAAAAACACAGATATTGCGATTCATAACATCAAAATTACAGTTATGAAGTAGCAATGAAAATCATTTTAGGGTCCGGGGGGGGTCAGCACAACGTGAGGAACTGTATTAAAGGGACCCAGCATGAGGAAGGTTGAGAACCACTGCTCTAGATCATGCCAGCCTGTGGGCGTGCCTGTTGGGATTGTCTTGATGATTGTTTGATGTGGGAAGGCCCATCAGCATTCTCTAGGTGGTGGTGGTGGGGGCTGAACAGTGAAATAAGGAGAAAGCAGATTGACAGCAAGCAGCCAAGCACCCATGCATTCATTCTCTGCCCCGTGGTGTTTAAGTTACTGCTTGACTTCCTGCAGCGACAGGCTGTGACCTAGAACCCTGCAGTGACAGGCTGTGACCTAGAACCCCTGCAGTGACAGGTCGTGACCTAGAACCCACAGTGACATGCTGTGACCTAGAACCCCACAGCATAGCGATGTCCTGTGGCCTAGAGCCCTGTGGTGACAGGCCGTGACCTAGAAACCCTGCAGTGACCTGCAGTGACAGGCCATGACCTAGAACTGACCTAGAACTAAGTTGAAGAAACCTTCCTCCCCTAAGTTGCTTTTGGTCAGGGGATTTTCCCCCCCAAGACAGGGTTTCTCTGTGTAGCCCTGACCGTCCTGGAACTCACTCTGTAGACCAGGCTGACCACAAACTCACATGGACCCACCTGCCTCTGCCTCTAGAGTGCTTGAACTAAAGGCATGTGCCACTACCACTCCCCCACTCCCCCGCACCCCCCCCCCCAGCTTGGTCGGAGGATTTTAGCCTATTAATAGAAATGGAACTTTATCAGGACCCATAGTTTGGCCTATCTCCCAGCCGCCCTGGAGCATGATGGCTCTCCAGGCCTCTGGGTGGGGCTGGCAGCTTCAGACCCAGAGTTCATTACCAAACCTGATGACTTGAGTTCAATCCCCAGGACCTACATTAGTACGGTGTAAGGAGAATCAATTCCTGCAAGTTGTCCTCTGAGCACGTGTGTGCCTCAACATGGCATGTGTGTCTCAACATGGCATGAGTGCCTCAACATGGCATGTGTGTCTCAACATGGCATGTGTGCCCACATACATACACAGTAAATAAATGCGTATGTTCATATGTAAAAAAAAAATGTAAATACCCTGGAAGTGAATGGAGAATGGACATTGTCCATTTTCCAGAAGGTTCCAGACTGCGACCAGAGGTCCTATCCCTTTTAGAAGCTCAAAAAACAAAGCACTGGCTGATCCTGTCTCTCCCGCTTCTGTCCCTCAGGCAAGCTGTCCCTGGAAGAATTCATCAAAGGTGCCAAGAGTGACCCATCCATTGTCCGGCTGCTGCAGTGTGACCCGAGCAGTGCTAGCCAGTTCTGAGGGGAACGGGCTTTGGGACAGTTGCGAAGACACACAGGCTTGTCCTGACCTCTTCAGCTTTGCTTGCAAAAGTGGATTCCTCCGTGATCTCCGATCTCTCCTGCTCTCCCGGGACCTGGGTCCAGGCAGCGCAGCGCACCCGCTTGGCCTGGCTGACGTGGCTCCCCCCTCTCCCTGATCAGTGTCCGTTCCCTCCAGTCCAGGCCGGTTCCTTCCAAGGGTTCAAGTGTTCTCGGCTGTCGGGTTCCTCCCTGCCCACAGAGGGCCCGGGGGCTGTCAAAGTTACCAGGCAGGACTTTTCGGCGTCTCACCAAAACCAGCTAATTTATTCTGGGATCCCAGGTGACTGTGTGGGCTGGGTGGAGATGAAGAAGATGGAGAGCAGACCAGGCAAGCCTTTCCACTGCATGGCTCCACCGCCCTTGTCCGTCTTCTCTCTGACCAAAGCCGCTTGCACGTGTATACCGTGGTCTCCTTCCCTCTGCTATCCGAGTTATGTGTACGGTGAAGTGGACTGTAATGTGTAGGCCCCGTATTTAATGCCTCTGACTGCCTTTGAAGCATGGTCCCCTGTGGCCTGTGATCCCCAAACCCCCAAGTCTGGCTGTGCTGTGGTATTTATGCATTCTTGATTTGCCCGATTCCACAGGAGATACATGCATGCCCAGGGCTGTGGACATCTGCCCTCCGTGCTGCGAATACAGATGTCTGTGCGTGCTCCGTCCTCCCTACTGACTGGTCTGTCATATTAAAGTGATCAAATAAACCGAGGCCTGTGAGTTTCCTGTTTTGCCGTGTGCACCCTTGTCTGTGGCTCTGCCCCTCTCCAATCTTTAGCAAAAAGTGGGTCCCTGGCATCCAGCTGTTGTGAGTAAACGCAGCCCCTGGGGTACCCTTGTAGTCTCCACTGTGTCTTCTGCAACATCTGCCTCATGCCCGGGAAGACTTGCGAACACGAAGGATGACTGTTCTTGGCAGGTCTGACGGTGACATGCTGCCTCCCTCTCTCCCTCTGTGATTTAATCATCAAGGTGGGGGGGGGGGGCATGTCCAGGAGAGCAGGTGGGGCTTAGGGGCCTCAGCGCTGCAGTAAGGAGGCAGACCGGGTTCTCAGCTTCATCTGGTACCACCCCCGGGTCTTGTTCCTGAAGGGGCTTCCACCATGAGGATGTTTGCCTCTTGTGCCCGGAAGTCGTTGAGAACCAGTTGCTGCCTCCTCCTTCCATGTCCTCCACTATCAAAGTCAGGGTGTCTATTGCTGTGAGGAAACACCCTGGCCAACTCGGGGAGGAAAGGGTTATTTCACTCACAGTTCATCAGCAAAAGCAGCGGGAGGGCAGGAAATCAGTCCAGAGGAGTATGTGCTCTTAATTGAGGAACCATCCCACCATCGTGGCTTACTGAGGACCATTTTCTAAGGGGGTGGCACCACCCACACCAATCCTTAATCAAGAAAATGCCCAACAGATCTGCCCACATGCCAATCTGATGGAGGCATTTTCACAGACGTTTTGGTTTGGTTGGTTTTGGATTTGGGGGGGAGTTGTTTTTTTATTTTTTATTTTTTGGTTGTTTGGTTTGGTTTTTTTTTTTTTTTTGAGACAGTCTCACCGTAGGCGTGGGTGGCCTGGAGCTCACCATGTAGATGAAGCTGGCCTCAGACTCACTGAGATCCACCTGTGGAGGTGTTTTCTCAATTAGGGCTCCCTCTACCCAGATGACTCCAGGCTATGTCAAGCTGACCAAAAAAACCAAAAAACCAAACCAAATCACCAAACCTGCAGAACGCTTGACACAAATACATCACTATGAACTATACACTTTCCTTTCTTATTCCCAAGATCTTATGTTAATATCAATATCACGATCTAAAACACATTCCTACCTTTAATAGTCCCAATAATCTTTAAAACTTTCAACACTTTAAATGTCCAAGGTTCCCTTTAAAAATCCCCAATCTCTGACATGCTAGCCTTGAAGAGTTCATTAATTTGAGCTGACAGGCTGGAGAGATGGCTCAGAGGTTAAGAGCACTGGCTGCTCTTCCAGCGCTCCTGAATTCCCAGCAACCACATGGTGGCTCACAGCCATCTATAATGAGATCTGGTGCCCTCTTCTGGCGAGCAGGCACACATGCCAAAACACTGTACACATAACAAATAAATAAATCTTAAAAAAAAAAAATCCCCAACCTCTTAACCATAGGTTCCATGTAAGTCAAAAACAAGTTGAATATGTTCTCATTTGAGAGGGAAGAACAGTCACAGTGAAATCAAAGCCAAACCCTCGCCCAGAAGTGTAAATACCTCACTAACATCTGGATCACAGTCTTCTGGTCTCAAAGGGCTTAAGCAGCCCCATTTCCGGCTCCACAGCACACAGCTTCTCTCATGGGCTCAGGCTGGCTCCATGCCACACCTGCCACTGTCCTTGACAGACATGCTACGATCCGATAAGTGTCTCCAGTGCTCTGGGATAGCCACTGCAATCAGGCTGCACCTTTCCCAGTGGCCTCCTGGCCTCTCTTTAGGGACTCCGACCCTGCTACCTGATGCCAAGCCTCAGTTTCTCCCTATGAAGGCTTTGACCCTGCAGCTTCCGGCAGTCCAAATCACTTCCCTATGGAAAACACATCACCAAGTTTGGCGGCCAGCAGGAGATGCACCTTCCCTGCTCTGGACCCAGCTTCTGCATGCTTGACCCTGAGTAAAAACTTCCCCACAGAGTTCACCTCAGTGATACTGGTCTCTCCTGAACCACGGCTGATTTTTCTGCCCTGACTGTGTGGGATGGTCCCAGCAAAGCAGAAGTTCACATCAGCGGTGCTGGCCTCTTGTTCATCATAGCTGGTTCTGCGGTTGCTGCTCACCAGAACCACAGGTTCTGGATACAAAGTAGCATCGCACGAACGACCTGGTAGGGTGTTTGCTTCCCTCTGAAACTCCGGAAGCCGGGCCTTACTTCTCCCCCACGCTCCCGCAGAACGCCCATTAAGCTTTGAGCACTCACTGGTTTTTCCATTCCAAAGTTCCCAACAGTTTCACAACTCTCCCCAGCCAGTGGGGTCAGGTCTGTCACAGCAATACCCCACTCTCTTCTAGTTGGCACTCTGTTGCTGTGAGAAACGCCATGACCAAAAGCAACTTGGGGAGGAAAGGGTTTTTTCCTTCTTAATCCATCATGCAGGGAGTTAAGCGCAGGAACCTGGAGGCGGAGCCCCTAAGGAGGGCTGCTTACTGGCTTACTCACTCTGCTTTCTTATAGCACCCAGGACTCCAGCCTAGGGATGGCACCACCCACAGTGGCCCGAGCACTCCCACACCAGGCATCCATCAAAACTATGCCCCACAGACAATACCTACAGACAATCCAATGGAAGTGCTTCTCAATCGAGGTCCCCTCTTCCCCAACAACCCCAACTTGTGCCAAGTTGACAAAAAACCAACACAATGAATGTGATGGATGAGAAAGATGGAGGACGGGATGGGAGAGATGAGTGGGTGGGTTAATTTGCTGATCTGATAACGGGCTATGTGTAGTAGATGCGGCGAAGGTGGTAATGGCAGCGACTAGAAGACACTAATCTGGGGTTGGGGGTTTAGCTCAGTGGTAGAGCACTTGCCTAGCGAGCACAAGACCCTGGGTTCGGTCCTCAGCTCTGGAAAATTAAAAAAAAAAAAAAGAAAAGAAAGAAAGAAAAGAAAAGAAAAAAGAAAAAAAAAAGACACTAATCTTCAGCCCTGTCATTCAGAGACCCAGAGATGCCAATGTGATTCCACTAAAAGCCTGCAGGTAAATGGAGCCAATGTCCCTCTCAAGACCAAGGGCAAATTCTACACACACACACACACACACACACACACACACACACACCCCACACACACAATCCTCAAGGCAAATGGAGGCCAATGTCCATCTCAAGATAAAGGGCAAATTCTACACACACACACACACACACACACACACACACACACACACACACACACACACACACACCAGTGTAGTGACTTATGTCTAGTCCCAGTACTCGGGAACCTAAGGCAGGAGGATTGCCAGAAGTTAAAGGCCAGGCTACTCATACAAGTACCAGGCCAGCCAAGGCTACTTACTTCCTGACTCCATGAGTAGGACCTTATGGGGAGGGGCGGGGATACTAAGAAGGAAAAACCAGGTTACAGCTCCTTGTGCACAAATGCAGAGGGTGTGAACCTGAGGATCCTAGTAGACAATGCACCTCACTAAATCAGTGTGGTTCCTCAGGTAGTCAGTCCGCTGCTGCCTAGGAGAAAGAGGGACTACCCCCAAAAGATGATGGCCCCATGCCAAGAAGCCCAGCCCACCAGAGAGGAAGACCCAGAATGAACCCTGAACTTTCATCTAAACCACCTGCACAGCAGGGATCCCCTGCCAGGCTCTCCCCCCCACCACCACCACCAGCAGCCTCTTGGGGGGTGGAGGGAGCCACCTCAGAAAGGCCTCTTGGTCCTGTTAGCCTCTGGGGACCCCACAACCTCTGCTGTCCTGTGCAGGCATCCGGGGAGAGATAAAGTTCTAGCAGATGTTGAACGAAAAAAAGGGAAAAAAGGAAAGGCTGTGACTGCTCCTAGGTATGGTGGAGGAGGTGCATTGCAGATTAAAGGGAGACACAGGCAGAGGCGCGGACATCTGGGAGAGCCGGGAGTGGACATGACCCTGAGGGGGAGGGTAAGGGAGGGGAGAGAGAGGGGAACTAGGTGCATCAGCCATGACTCCTGAAGAGAATAGATGGGAAAAACAAAAGACAGACAGACAAATGCCAGGTCACCAAAATGGTTGGATTATACAGGGAAGGGGGCACTGGGAAGCCCAGCCTCTGGGCTGGAGGTTGGATTATACAGGGAAGGGGGTGCTGGGAAGCCCAGCCTCTGGGCTGGAGACGTTTAGGGTAGGGGGCCGGGTATGCCAGCCAGCAGGACCCTGTAACAGATAGTAGACGCTGAGGGATGCTGGGAGAACATGGCGGCGGTCAGGTCCACTTTGATATGTTAAGTGGGCACCTCAGCAGTTTGTCCCGGGTTTGAAGCCGAACAGTTGTGTGGCAAATGTTACACTATGGACGGACCTGCCGTTTTCCTTCCCAAGCAAGGCTTCTTGTGCCCTGACAAGAGGCATCGCAGTGCAAACAAGATCTTCAGTTTTCTGTGAGACCCAGTGACTCAGGCAAGGGTCTGTCCTCCACCCGAGCTGAAGTGCTGAGCAGCCCACTGTGACTGACGACCTGGGGCAGATGAGGTGCCCAGAGGCAGGACCCGACCTCAAACTCTCAGGAGCAGGGCTAGCAGGATAGCAAGTGGTTGCCAGGCCCATCTCCACAAGACCCCGGCTCCTGCAGGGATGTGGCTGTGAGGAGAGGGTCGGGTACTGCGGATGGGAGTGGGTGGGTGGTAGGGACGGGGCCATGCCAAGAAGGGGGCCTAGGTGGGCTCTGCCTCTGGCTCGGAGACGTTTGCCTGGGACAGCTGCACTGAGACACACAACTCTCTGGACCCCACCCTCGAGGTGCTTGGGGTCCAGGTAGGCCAGATGTGCATGCACAGGCCCCGGTGCCTCCACGTGGTATGGGCACAGGGATACCTCAGGAAGCTGCAGGCATTACCCACTGCAGGGACAGGCAAAGAGAGAGTGAAACACGCTGAAGAGGACCCGCTGGTCTGTCCCTGGAGGTGCCACAGCCTGAGGTAGGGGTGAGGGTTGGGGGATTCTGGAAAGGGGCCCCAGTCAGAGAACAAGTCGGCCTAGCTAGATCTTAAACGCTAGGTCCTGCTGCCCCCTGGTGGCTAAGACCGGGAGGACTGACTGCCCAGGGCCGCACAGCCTGGTCCTGAAGCCCAGCAGCTTTGTTTCCCATGCCCTTCGACTGATGGGGATGCTGAGGCCGTGGGGGAACCTGACTTTCAGTAGGCAACACAACACCCAAAAGCCAGGCCCAGGATCCTGGTGCTCCAGACTCAGAAGCCTCGTCAAGCTGCCGAGTTAAATGAGATAAACCACAAATAATGTTTTTTGAATAGGTTCCGGGCAATAGCTTAAGTTTTTATTTGCTAAATATGGCCTCCCTGCCTGTAAATCCAGAGCTGAACATGCATGGCCGCCAAGACAGGCCATGGCACAGGCAGCCCAGGGCTTAGCACATGGACCACCTAGTAGATGCAGCACACTCCAGCCCAGACCCTCAGCGCAGCTCCCTACGCCTTCTCCCAAGCAGACTACCTTAGTTGTCAAGCACAGAGAGAGGCCAAGCAAGCTCCACCTTAGAAACCCTTTAGGTTAGCTGAGCAGTGGTGGTGCATCCCTCTGATCCCAGCACTCAGGAGGCAGAGGTAGGAGCATCTCTGAGTTTGAGGCCAGCCTGGTCTACAGATCGAGATCCAGGACAGTGAGGGATACATAGGGAACCCCTGTCTTGAAAAGCCCAAAAGGAAACAAAGGCAGTCTCTGGTGGAAGTCTCCTGCCCTACCACAGGCCAGGCCAGCATCCTGAACCCCAGGTAAGACCTCTTCTTCTCCCCACCAGGGCCCATGCAACATAACCCCAACAGCAGCCCATTCTCTCCTTGTCACTATATCCCAGCTCACACCTTGATGGAAGCCTCCTACCCCATCATAGCCCAGGCCAGCATCTCGAACCCCAGGTAAGGCTGCCCCCACCCTGCCCGGGCTCACCTCCATAACTCCAACTCCCCCTCCTCTGTTCATTACCACATCCCTGCCCACAACTCTGTCGGAAGCCTCCCACCCCACCAGAGACTAGACCAGCTCCCTGAAAACCCGGCAGCAGCTTCCTATCCCAACAGAAGCCAGGCCGGCATCCTGAACCCCAGAGCACCACTGGCCAGATCAGAGGCCATGTATATAGCCAGAATTCCAGTCCCAAACTTGGGGGGCCATCCCCTGCTGGACCAGAGGGCCATCCAGACCACCAGAAGTCCAGCTCCCCAACTCAGGCAGAGACCCTTTAACTCAACCACAGAAGCCAGAAGATCAGAAAGGAAACAGAACCCAGTGAAGAAAACACCCATTCAACAAAGACAATCCGGAAATCAGCACCTAGACCTGGAATCACTCCAAATCCAGATGCCTAAACGTCAGTGTAAGAACACCATCATCAACAGCCAGGGCAATATGTCACCACCAGAGCCCAGCCATCCCACTACAGCAAGTTCTGAATATTCCAGTTGAAGCACAAGAACACAACCTTGAAACCAACTTTATAATCCCTTAAAGAATGTCAAGGGCCGGGCGGTGGTGGCACACGCCTTTAATCCCAGCACTCGGGAGGCAGAGGCAGGCGGATCTCTGCGAGTTCAAGGCCTGCCTGATTTACAGAGTGAATCCCAGGAAAGGTGCAAAGCTACACAGAGAAACCCTGTCTCGAAAAACAAAAAAACAAAACAAAACAAAACAAATGTCAAGAAAGTCAAGAAAAAACAAACGATTGAAGGAAACAAAACCACTGGACACCTGAAAATGGAAATAGAAGCAATAAAAAACACACAAACTGAGGGAATTCTGGAAATGGAAAATCTAGGTAAGTGAACCATCACCAACAGAACATAAGAGATGGGAGAGAGAATCTCAGGCATTGAAGACACAACAGAACAAATAGATACATTGGTGAATGAAAATGTTAAATCTAAAAAATTCACAGGGGGGGGGAGGTGGTGGTGGTGGTGGCGCACACCTTTAATCCCAGGACTCAGGAGGCAGAGGCAGGTGGATCTCTGTGAGTTCAAGGCCAGCCTGGTCTACAGAGCTAGTTCCAGGACAGCTAGGGTTGTTACACAGAGAAACCCTGTCTCAAAAAACCCAACCCCCCCCCCAAAAAAAACCCAAAATCTAAAAAGTCCCTGACACAAAACATCTGGGATATTATGAAAAGACCAAACCTAGGAATAATAGGAATAGAAAGAGAAAATCCCAGCTCAAAGGCCCAGAAAATATTTTTAACAAAACCATAGAAGAAATTTTCCTAACTTAAAGAAGGACATACCTATAAAGGTACAAGAAGCTTACAGAACATCAAATACCCCTTGCCACATAATATCAAAACACTAAACACACAGAACAAAGAAAGAACATTAAAAGCTGCAAGAGAAGAAGGCCAAACAACATATATGAAGGCAGATGTATTAGAATCACACCCAACTTCTTAACGGAGACTCTAAAAGCCAGAAGGGCCCAGACGAATGTGCTGCAGACTCTAAGAGACCACAGATGCCAACCCAGACTACTATACCCGCAAAACTTTCAATCACCATAGATGGAGAAAACAAGATATTCCATGGTAAAGTCAAATTTAGACAATATCTACCCACAAACCCAGATCTATAGAAAGTACTAGGAGAAAAACCTCCAAACCAAGGAGGTTAACTACAGCCACGAAAACACAGGTAATGAATAATCTCATATCAACATAACCGAAAGAAGAAACACACACACACAACACCAACAACTACAACAAAATAACAGGAATTAGCAATCATTGGTCATTATCATATCTCTCAATATCAATGGACTCAATTCCACAATTAAAAGATTACAAGCGAACAGAATGGATGCGAAAACAAGATCCATCCTTCTTCTGCATACAAGAAACACACCTCAACAAAGATTGACATTACCACAGAGTAAGGGGTTGAAAAAAGATTTTCCAAGCAAATGGCCCCAAGAAGCAAGCTAGTGTAGATATTCTAATGTGTAACAAAATAGACTTCTAGCCAAAATTAGTCAAAAGAGATAGGAAGGATACTTCATATTCAAAGGAAAAAATCCACCAAGAAGACATCTCAGTTCTCAACATCTATGCCCCAAACACAAGGGCACGCATGTTTGTAAAGGAAATACTACTAAAGGTTAAATCACACATTGATAGTGGGAGACTTTAATACCCCACTCTCACCAATGGACAGGTCATCCAGACAAAAACTGAAGAGAAGAAATACCAGAGGTAACAGACATTATGAACGAAAAGAACCTAACAGGTAAAGAATACACTTTCTTCTCAGTATCTCATGGAATATTCTCCAAAATTGACCCCAAACTCGGTCACAAAGCAAGTCTCAACAGACACAAGAAAATTGAAATAACACCCTGCATTCTATCAGACCACCATGGATTAAAACTGGATTTCATGCCGGTGGTGGCGCACACCTTTAATCCCAGCACTCGGGAGGCAGAGGCAGGCGGATCTCTGTGAGTTCGAGGCCAGCCTGGGCTACAGAGTGAGCTCCAGGAAAGGCACCAAAGCTACACAGAGAAGCCCTGTCTTGGAAAACAAAAAACAAACAAAACCCTAGATTTCAACATCAACAAAAATAGAAAGCCTACAAACTCATGGAAAATGAACAACTCTCTACCGAATTACCACTAGATCAAGGAAGAAATAAAGACTTCCCAGAATTCAATGAAAGTGAATGCACAAGATACCCAAACTTGTGAGACACAATGAAAGCAGTGCTAAGAGAAATAAACGTTCATGGCACTCAGTGCCTTCATGAAGAATGTGAAGATCACTCGTGACTTAACAGCACACCTGAAAGTTCGAGAAAAAAAGCAAATGCACCAAAGAGGAGGAGAGCAGTAGGGAACCAAACTCAGTGCAGAAACCAACAAAATAGAAACAGAGAGAACAATCCAAAGAATCGATGCAACAGAGGGGATTCTTGGAGAAAAAGCAAGAAGATGGACAAACCTTTATCAAGGCAGAGAGAAAAACCAAATTAACAAAATCAGAAACAAAAGGAGGGCATAACAGACTCCGAGGAAATTCAGAATCATCAGGTCATACTTTAAAAACCTGGACTCCACAAAATTGGAAAATCTAAAGGAAAGGGACAAATTTCTTGATAGGGATCACTTACCAAAGTTAAATGAAGATCGGATAAATAATTTAAATAGACCTATAACCCCTAAGAAAACAGAAGCAGTCATTAAAAGTCTCCCAACTAAAAAAAGTCCAGGACCAGACAATTTTAGCACAGAATTTTACCAGACTTTCAAGGAAGAGCTAAAACCAGTACCACTCAAATTTTTACACAAAATAGAAACAGAAGAAACACTGCCCGATTCATTTTATGAGGCCACAGTCACCCCTGACAACCCAAACCACACGAAGACTCAAGAAAGAGAACTGCAGACCAATGAACAGATGCAAAAATACTCAATAAAATACTGAATCCAAGAACACACTGAAAAGATCATAACCATCACCAAGTAGGCTTCATCCCAGAGGCAGGGATGGTTCAACATACGAAAATCTGCCAGCGTAACCCACCATATAAACTGAAAGAAAAAAAAAAAAAACATCATTAGATGTTCAAAAAGCCTTTGACAAAAACTAATACCTCTCGTCTTAATTAGGGTTTACTATTGCTAATAGAGACACCATGGACCATGCCAACTCTTATAAAGAAAACATTTAATTGGGGTGGTTTGCTTATAGTTTCAGAGGTTCAGTCCATTATCATGGCAGGGAGCATGGTGGCGTGCAGGCGAGACGGTGCTGGAGCTGAGAGTGCTACATCTTCCAGGCAACAGGAAGTCCACTGACTGTCACACTGAGGGAAACTTGACAAAAGAGACCTGAACCCCCCCCCCACACACACACACAGTGACACACTTCCTCCAACAAGGCCACACCTCCTAATAGTGCCACTCCCTTTGGGGGACATTTTCTTTCAAACCACCACACCCCTTCATGATCAAAGTATTAGAAAGATAAGAGACATACCTAGACACAATAAAAGGAATATACAGCAAGCCGATGGCTTAATGGAGAGAAACTCAAAGCAAATCCACTAAAATCAGGAACAAGACAAGGCTGTCCACTCTCTCTAATCTATTCAATAGAGTACTGAAGTTCTAATTAGAGCAGTAAGACAACTAAAGGAGATCAAGGGGGTACAAATTGGAAAGGAAGAAGTCAAAGTATTGTTATTTGCAGATGATAGTATACATAAGTGACCCCAAAAATTCTACTAGGAACTCCTAGAGCTGATAAACACCTTCAGTTAAGTGGCTGAATACAAGATTTAACTCATAAAAAAAATCAGTAGCCCTTCTATATACAATGACAAATGGACCAAGAAAGAAATCAGGGAAACAACACCTTTTACCATGAGCCATAAACAATATAAAAACATCTTGGGGTAACTCTAACCAAGCAAGTGAAAGACCTGTATGACAAGAACTTCAAGTTTTTGAAGAAAGAATTTGAAGATATCAGAAGATAGAAAGATCTCCCATGCTCATGAATTGGTAGGGTTAACATAGTAAAAATAGTCATATTACTAAACGCAATCCACAGATTCAAGGCAATCCCCATTAAAATCCCAACACAAGTATTTACAGACATTGAAAGAACAATACTCAACTTCATATGGAAAAAACAAAAAAACTCAGGATTGCTAAAACAATCCTGTACAATGAAAGAAGTTCTGGAGGGTATCAGCATCCCTGATCTAAACTCTACTACAGAGCTATAGTAATAAAAACTGCGTGGTATTGGCATTAAAACAGACAGGTGGATCAATGGAATAGAACTGAAGACCCACATATAAATCCATATACCTCTGGACACCTAACTTTCCACAAAGAAGTCAAAATGATACAATGGAAAAAAAAAATAAAGTATCTTCAACAAATGGTGCTGGTCTAACTGGATGGATGTCTGCATGCTGAAGAATACAAATAGATCCATATCTATCACCCTGCACAAAACTCAAGTCCTAATGTATCAAAGACCCCAACACAAATCTAGATACACTGAACCTGATAGAAGAGAAAGTGAGGAATAGCCTTGAATGCATTGGCACAGGAGACAACTTCCTGAACAGAACACCAATAGCACAGACACTGAGATCAACAATTAATAAATGGGACCTCATGAAACTGAAAAACTTCTATAAGGCAAAGGACACCATCAATAGAACAAAATGGCAGTCTACAGAATGGGAAAAGATCTTCACCAACTCCTAATTTCCAAAATATATATACAAAGAACTCAAGAAACTAGGCATCAAAACCAAATAATAATTTTTAAATTGGGTACAAATCTAAACAGAATTCTCAACAGAAGAATCTCAAATGGCCCAGAAACACTTAAAGAAATGTTCAACATCTGTAGCCATCAGGAAAACACAAATCAAAATGACTCAGACTCCATCTTACAACCTGTCAGAATGGCTAAGATCAAAACCACAACTGATAGCTCATGCTAGAGAGGATGTGGAACAAGGGCACACTCCTCCACTGCTGGTTAGAGTACAAACTTGTACAGCCACTTGGAAATCAATACAGCAGTTTCTCAGAAAATTGAGAATCCATCTACCTCAAGATCCAGTTATACCATTCCTGGGCATATAACCAAAGGATGCTCCATCATACCACAAGGACACTTGCTCAACTATGCTCATAGCAGCTTTATACATAATAGCCAACACCTGGAAACAACCTATAATATGTCCCTCATCTGAAGAATGATAAAGAAAATGTGGTACATTTACACAATAGAGGATTTACTCAGCTGTTAAAAATAATAACATTATGAAATTTGCCTGCCGATAAGTGGATGGAACTAGAAAAAAATCATCCTGAGTGAGGTAACCAGACCCAAAAAGACAAACATGGTATGTACTCACTCATAAGTGGATATTAGCTATAAAGTAAAGGATAACCAGGCTACAATCCACGGACCCCAGAGAGGCTAGGTAACAAAGAAGACCCAAATGGGGGGTGCTTGCAGCTCCCTGAGAAGGAGAAATAGATTTTGTGGGTGGACTGGAAGGTGGGGATGGGAACATGAGAGGTCAAGTGCCGGGGGTGGGGGGGGAGGGGTTGTGGAGGGGGAGAGTATTAAAACATATGACTGGAAAATGGGATTTGGGGGTGAGGCAGAAACCTAGCGCAAGGGAAACTCCTAGGAATCTACAAAGCTGACCCCAGCTAAGACTCCTAGCAATAAATGAAGAGGGTGACTTTACCAGCCATCTCTTGTGACCAGACAAGACTTTCAGTGGAGGGATTGGGGCAACAACCCAGCCACATAACCTTAGACCTACAGTCTGTCCTGCCTACGGGATGTTTTGGTGGCGCAGAAATTGTAGGTGTGGCCAACCAATGACTGATTCAGCCTAAGACCCATGCCATGAGAGTGTGCCCATCCCTGACACTGCCTGGAGCGCCAGGACCCAAAGACTGATGTCCTAGACACCTAGGATAGAACCAAACATGACTGGCAAAAAAAAAAAAAAAAAAAATTAGTGTAATGATGCCTAATGATATTTGCTATACTCTTAGATTGGTGACTATCCCAACTGTCATCAGAGAGGTTTCATCCAGCAACTGACGGAAACAGATGCAGACCCACAGTCAAACATTAGGCACAGCTCGGGGAATCCTGCGCTAAAGCAGGAGAAAGGATTGCAGGAGCTGGAGGGGTCACGGACGTCACAAGTAAACCCACAGAATCACTACCCGGGCTCATAGGAGCTCACAGAGACTGAATCAGCAACCACAGAGCCTACATGAGCCTGCCCTAGGCCCTCTGCATGTATGTTACAGTTGTGTAGCTTGGTCTTTTTTTTTTTAAGTTTTTTTATAATTTATTCTTATTTCATGCACATTGAATATATGTCTCTGTGAGGGTGTCAGATGACCTGAAAGTGGAGTTACAGGCAATTAGGAGCTTGCCACATGGGTGCTGGGAAGTGAACCCTGGTCCTCTAGAAGAGCAGCCAGTGCTCTTAACCACTGAGCCATCTCTCCAGCCCTGTAGCTTGGTCTTCTTGTGGAACTTATAACAGTGGGAGCAGGGGCTGTCACTGACTCTTTTGCCTGCTTATGGGACCCTACTCCTCATACTGGGTCACCTAGTTCAGCCTTAATACAACTGGAGGTTCTTAGTCTTACTGCAACTTGATATGCCATGTTTGGTTGATATCCGTGGGAGGCCTGCCCTTTTCTGAGTAGAAACAGAAGAGGAGTGGATGGGGGGATGGGGGAGATAGAGGGGAGGTAGGGTGAGGGACGAGGAGGAGGAGGAGGGAGGAGGAGGAGGAGAGAAAACTGTGGTCAGGATGTAAGTAGATAAATAAGAAAAAAGAAAAGAAAGGCAAACAGTGTCTTAGTTAAGAGTTTCTACTGCTGTGATGAAACACTATGACCATAAAGCAAACTGGAGAAGAAGTTCATGTGGCTTACACTCCCACAGCACTGTTCTTCACTGAAGGAAGTCAGGACAGAAACACA
Organism: Peromyscus californicus insignis; assembly: GCF_007827085.1. NCBI lineage: Eukaryota > Metazoa > Chordata > Mammalia > Rodentia > Cricetidae > Peromyscus > Peromyscus californicus. Next base: position 6,911,597 of record NW_026294492.1, read on the forward strand.
CAGGACAAGAACCTGGAGGCAGGAGCTGATGCAGAGGCCATGGGGGGGGGGGCGGGCGGTGCTGCTTACTGGCTTGCTCTCCACGGCTTGCTCAGCCTGCTTTCTTATAGAACCCAGGACCACCAGCCCAGGGATGGCACCACCTACAAGGGACTGGGCCCTCCCCTATTGATCACTAATTGAGGAGAAGCCTTACAGCTGGATCTCATGGAGGCGTTCCCTCAACTGAGGCTCCTTCCTCTCTGATGACTCTAGCTTGTGTCAAGTTGACACACAAACCCACCCTGTATTGGCCTGGGCGGTGGTGACACATGCCTTCAATCCCAGCACTTGGGAGGCAGAGGCAGGCGGATCTCTGAGTTCGAGGCCAGCCTGGGCTACAGAGTGAGTTCCAGGAAAGGCTCCAAAGCTACACAGAGAAACCCTGTCTCAAAAAACTAAAAAACAAAACAACAACAACAACAAACCCACCCTGTACAACTGACCCCTTGTCAACTTGACACACAAACACATCACCTTTAAGCCATAACCCTTCCTTTCTTATTCATCCCCAAAATCTCACATTAAAAACAAATAATTTTAAAAGTGCCACTCTCATCCAGGTGGTGCTGGCGAATGCTTTTAATCCCAGCACTTGGGAAGCAGAGCCAGGCAGATCTCTGTGAGTTTGAGGCCAGCCTGGTCTACAGAGTGAGTTCCAGGGAAGACGCAAACCTACACAGAGAAAATCCTGTCTCGAAAAACCGAAAAAAAAAAAAAGTCCCACTATCTTTACAAATTCAAATGCATTAAAATTTAAAATAGCCAACCTCTTTTAAAATCCAAAGTCTTAAAATTCAAAGTCAACTGTGAGCTCCAGTAAAATACTTTCTTATATCAAGAGCGAAAAATCAGGGCACAGTCACAATTGTATCAAAGCAAAACCAAATTCTAACCGTCCAAAGGCTGAGATCCACTCACGATTTTCTGGGCTTCTCCAAAAAGCCTGGGTCACTATTCCAGCCTCACCCTCTGCAGCAGCACACAGCTTGTGTTCTAGGCTCCAGCTGGCTCCACTCCACAGCTCCTGCTGTTCTTGGTGGTCATCTCACGGTACTCGCCATCTGCAAAACGCTGGGGACTCTGCTGCAACTGGGCTGCACTTTCACCAATAGCCTCTCATAGGCTCTCTTCATGGTGCCAAGCCTCAATTTCTCTGCATGACCCCTTCAGTCCTGGGCCTTCAACTGCTACTGAGGCTGCACCCTCAGCAATGGCCTCTCCTGCCTCTTTTAGTGCCAAGCCTCAGCTGCTCTCCGTGCCCTTCATGTCTTCACAACCAGGACCACCTGGGTGATGCTTAAACATTACCCAGTCCGGCTGCCAGCATGAGGTACAACCTTGGCCGCCTCTGGAACACGGCTTCTCTGTGCTCTCAGAAAACACTTCCCACAAGATTTCACCAGGGATGCTGGTCTCTTCTTAATCATGCTAATTTCTTAGCCCCAGCTGACCAGCATCGAGTAGCCCAGCAAAGCAAAATTTTGCTTTAGGAGTTGTGGCATCTTGTTCATCACAGCTGATTCTTCAGCCCCAGCTAACCAGAACCACGGGATCTTAATTCAAAATAACAGATGGCCCCAATAGTCTTTAAACTTCCCTCTGAACCTTCAATAGCCAGTCCTCCATCCTCTGCCCTGCTCTCAACATTCTTATCTTCCAAGCTCCCACAGATTTCTTAACACTCAATGGTTCTTCTAGCCCAAAGTTCCAAAGTCCCTTCCACAGTCGTCCCAAAAACATGATCAGGTCTCTCATCCCACTATGTTGCTGCCAATTTCTATCTTAGGGTTTCTATTGCTGTGACGAAGCACCATGGCAATAAAGCAAGTTGGGGAGGAAAGGGTTTATGTGGCTTACACTTCAACATTGCTATTCATCATTGAAGGAAGTCAGGACAGGGACTCAAACAGGGCAGGAACCTGGAGGCAGGAGCTGAGGCAGAGGCCATGGAGGGGTGCTGCTTACTGGTTTGCTCCTCATGGCTTGCTCATCCTGCTTTCTTAGAGAACCCAGGACCACCAACCTAGGGATGGCCCCACCTACCATGGGCTGGGCCCTCCCCCATAGATCACTAATTGAGAAGATGCCTTACAACTGGATCTCATGGAGGCATTTCCTCAGCTGAGGCTCCTTCCTCTGATGACTCTACCTTGTGTCAAGTTGACATACAAAACCAGCCAGTACAGGACAGACAGACAGACAGACTTTAGGCCAGGTAAACAAGTCTGGCCACCCTCAAGCAAGCAGCAAATGTGGCTAAAACCCTGCTCCACTAACAGCCAGTGTTTCAGGGGTGGGGCTATGGATGTCGAAGTTACTAGCTTTTCTGGTGCTGTGATAAAACACTGGCCCAAAGCAACTGGTGGGCGAAGGGTTTGTTTGGTTTGCAAGACCATCATGGAGGGAAACCAGGCCAGAAGCTCAAGGCGGGAACCTCAAGGCAAGAGCTGGAGTAGATATCACAGGGAAACGGAGAAATGTCGCTTAATTCTGGGTTCTGCAATCCTGCCCGTGGCAAGTCTAGGAGCACGCTGGCTCGCTCCCCGGGCTGCAGATGAGGCAGCTAGAGAGGAGCCACGATGGGGCCTCCTCAGCTGGCGTCTGTCCAACTCCCCCGCTCAACTCAGTCCATGGCAGGAATGAGGTGCCAATCTCGGCTGAGTTCCAGGGCCAGAGGTGCTTTGGGCTGCCCCTGCCTGCTGCCATTGGGGCAGGGAATGAGCCAGAGGCCGAGCAAGTTTCAGGGGCTGGGGAGATGGCTCAGTGAGTAAAACACTCACTTGCCTTGCAAGCATGAGGTCGAGTTTGATCCTAGCACTCACAAAAAAATCCAGGTGGCCGGGGCCTGTCATCCCGGAGTGGGAGAGGTGCTGACAGGATCCCTGGGGCTTGCTGGCCAGCCAGTATAGTCACCCGTGAACCCAGGTCTGGCGAGACACTGGAACAGTAAGGTTTGAGAGTGGGTGCAGAGGGGGCTCACTGGGGGTGATGTGCTGACAGCCCAGCTCCAGGTTCAATGAGTCCTTTCTCAAGGGACGGAGGGACAGCGATGTAACAGGGACACCTGACATCCCCCTCTGGGCGCTGCATGCATGCATGCATGTATACAAGGTGTGCATACCCCCCTCACTACACATGTCACACACACACACACACAACTATATGCGAAGAGCTACAGCATTGTTTTAAAATTGTTTTCATCGACTTTAGTTATGTGTAACCATACTTTACCCTTCTAAAAATAAAGTGGTCAAGGAAGACACCAGAGGTCGAACTCTAACCTACACCTGTGTGCACACACGTGTTTAGACACCCACACACGCATACATGTATATACATACATAAGTCAAAAAAGAATTCAGAAAAGCTGGATGTGAAATCTTAGCATTCACCCCATGAGACTGAGGCAGGAAGGATGATAAATTCAAGGTCAGGGTCGCTGGGCAGTGGTGGCACACGCCTTTAATCCCAGCACTCGGGAGGCAGAGCCAGGTGGATCTGTGAGTTCAAGGCCACCCTGGTCTACAGAGCAAGGTCCCAGGACAGGCACCAAAGATAGAGAGACCCCATCTCAAACCAAAACTAGGTCAAAGCTGCCTCACATCCCATCAAGAGTGAGCATGCCTGTCTTCCAGAGCTTACCAACCTCTCCCGTGGCAAGAAGGAACCCAAGGCCTTTTGAGCATGCTAGGCTACCACTCCACCAGGGCTGAGGAACTGCCTTTGCCAGCCCGACAGGTGAGGATGTTTCTCCAAAGGTCAAAAACTGTATTTAGGGGCGGGCGGGATGGTCCAGTGGTTAAGTGTGCTGGCTGCTCTGGCAGAGGACCCAGGTTCTGTAACTCCATTTCTAGATCTGATGCTCTCTTCTGGTCTCCCCCAGGCATGAAGCACCCATGTGGTACTTTAGATAGAGGGCAGCAAGCAAAGACAAGTTGTACTCTCCCATGAACCCCTCACTGGCTTTCACCTTTTTAGACTGCTTTGCACCTTTACAGATTGGAGTTTCCTCTGAAGAAAATGAGCCCTGGAGCCCTCCCCACTTGTCCCTTGCCTTCAGTGACTCCCATAGTCAAGAACTTTCATCTGTCGAAAATGTATTCCCGCCAAAGGAGCTGGAGAGACCTTAACTTCCCCAGATGGTTATCCAGTTATCCTAACTACCACTAACCCAAGCCTGGGCTGGGGGCCCATCCTCCCTTTGTAATCAAGTCCCCACATGAGCCAGCCTAATTGGCCCAGCTGTTAGAAGTATGGATACCACCTGAACCTATACCCTTCCTTAACCACCAGGCTTCACCGCATTCCTTTCCTCCCAACTCCAGCCACATCTTTGTAGCTCCCAAGAAAGTTCACATTTTAGCAAATAAAGCCACAGCCCTGAGCATGGGGAATAAGGAGATCATGTATGTGTAGTTGTGATCTTGAAGAGGAAGGCATCCCAAGAGCCAGGATTTCCCGCTCACACCAATGGCGGGCACAACACCGCAGCAGACTGGAGGGCTTCTGCCCTGGGGCAGCCCTCCCCTCCAGATGCTCACAGGTCTGTGCCTTTACTCAGGCTACACCTAACTATTTGGTTGGTTATCTGAGGTAGGGTCTGTTAGCACACTGGTCAGAAACTCCAGTGCTCGGATTACAGGCTATGACTCTCCTGAGCTACAGGTTTTCCACAGTTAAAGACTTCTTCAGGAGTAGGTGTGTAAACTGAGTAGATTATGAAAGGTCACTGGTCAAGGTAAAGATTTACAACACAGTGGTTGCTGCTGTTGAATTTATTACAGGAAGTTGATTGCCAAGTGCTGTACGATACTTCCAGCCGTTACTAGGTTGTCTGAGGCGAAGTCAAGGGGTTGGGGAACATTCAGGGTTTCTGCAGGCAAGGTTCAAAGAGCCTCTGATGCCCTCCCTGGGATGTGGCCAGGACATCAGGTCTCTGGGCAGATGACATTCCTCACCCACAGGCTCTGGGCACCAACATCACAGCCAAGTGCACGCACAGCCGCCGGGCTGACTGAGCAGACTGATGCTGTGTAGAGGGCGTGGCCTCGTCCCAGCCACCTTGTCCTCTGCTGTGACTACAGCAGCCTGTGCAGGAAGTGTGTGCCTTCTTTAAGGGACACTTGCAAACATTCCCTGATGCCCAATTATTTCAAGATCGTTTATTTTCAAAATGGGTCACAACATCAGCTTTTGGCCCATTCTGCCAAATGCACAAGCTACAAATGCTTGCTCAGCAGCTGAGGGGCACGTTAGTATCATGTCTGAAAAATGAATAAAAATCCATATAAAACAAATATTCAAAGTTTCCATAGGAACACAGGTAAGTGTGACCCATCTCCTAGCCTTCCATTCTGCATCTGTTGCAACCCCTACTCTTACAAAGACCTCAAAGCTAGCAGTAATTAAGTTAAACGGTCCCCCCAAATCCCTTAATTCAAGCTAAACTTGCAGCTGAGAGCTACACATTGATACTAGCAGAAGCACAGGCTGCTGGGTGCCGGTCCATCCCGCTCTCCTGGGCACATGACAAGGGGCAGCAGCGTGCCCACATCCTGCTCCTCCACTTCTGGTGGGAAGCCATGGCTCTGGATCTGCTTCATGAGTTGCCTGAAAACAAACAAGTGGCATTCAAAACCCAAGTCCCTCCGATGGGCAGCCAGTCTCCCAAGACAGCATGCCCCGTCACTACAGCACAAGGCGGGAGCAATTCAATGCACCGCTTCATTAATGGGGAAATCATGGGTGACAGACGCGAACTTGAACACTAGTTACATTAATATTCTAGCTGCAAAGGATTTAACTGCTTTTAGTTCTAAGAACCTTCCGAGCTCCTCAGCTCTGGGAAAAAAAAAAAAAAAAAGGGGGTTGGGGATTTAGCTCAGTGGTAGAGTGCTTGCCTAGCAAGCGCAAGGCCCTGGGTTCGGTCCCTCAGCTGGGGGGTGGGGGGGAAGAACCTTCCTAGGGAAAATGTGATCATCAGTATTATTGGAGGATTCCCTTCCATTTGTCTGCCTGCATTTAACTCAAAGTAAAACAATTTCTTATCAATTAGACAAGAGCCGAGGCTTAATCAAATCCAAGGTGCCTTGTTACAGTCAAGGCCAATCATCAACTGATTCCTCTTCCTCAGCCTAGCATGTTTTCCCCCACGGTGGAGCATGCACCCAGGGATGGAATCCATGGCTCCTTCCTGCTCATGGTAGGTAAATGTCCCACCACTGAACAACCCAGAGATCCATGCTCAGGAGAAATACAAGGATGCACAAGCTCACTCACCACATTGACCTCGACATGACGTAGTAGATGGAAGGCCTCTGGAACCCATTGAAAGTAGAGGCAGCAGCAACGGTGTATGCACCCATGTTCTCAAAGAGCATCCAATCACCCACATGCATTTCAGGCAGGTTACAGCGCTCGACGATCCGATCAAGGCCATCACATGTTGGTCCCCAGATGCTGGATGAGTAATACTTCTCATCTGGCTTGGGTCTCTGTATGAAGACATTGCTCCTTAATATTCCTGCATCATGTCCATCACTCTCACTGTCACAGGGAGAGCATACTCAAAACTTACCTTCGGCAGCAGGGCCTTGACATGCGCATGATCGTAAAGAATGCAGTTGAATGATCCATAGACTCCGTCATTCACATAGTACATGATGGTTTGCTCATTTGACTCATCCTCATCTACAAAGACAGATCACCTTAATTCCCGTCCATTCTGTCAATTCTCAGTTACCCTTCATGACTCACCCTCGGCACCACATACCGTCAGAGCCGGTCTGCTCCTTCCACACTACTTTCTTGGCAATGATGTTGACTGCCAGTGTGAAAGCTGACGCGACATAGTATCTGCCCGGCTCAGCTATGACTCTCACTCCAGAGTCTGGTGGGAAGTACTTGTCCAGAGCCGGGTTGATCACACTGGTGATCTAAGAGAGAGAGAGAAGGGAGCGGCCAATCATTACTCAGTTCACACAGAGGAGAGAGATCCCACTGCTATGTGTTAAAGGACAGGACATGCACTGGGAGCTGGCATCAGCAGGCCTGTCGTCGGGTAACATCTTATCTCCATGGAAACACTCTACATACCACTTCATTTCCCACTCTCCTCTCAGGACCTGTCTCTAGCTTTTTAAGACACTATGGATATTGTTTTATTATTAAACAATAGTACAAAATCAATTATTACAAAAACAGGGGCCCAATGCCAAAGCAATTCTGTTTAGCAAACAAGATAAAATCCCTCCCATTATACCTAACTCACTTAATTGTACAAACAGCAACATAAGCACCAGACGGCTTTTGTTTCCTAAGAGACTGAACCATTAAAAGTATATGGGAGCCAGGGATGACGGCATAGCTGAGGCAGGAGGATTCCAAGTTCAGGCCAACCTGAGTACAAAATGAGACCATCTCAAAAATATAAATAAGTCATTGGAAACACAATGCCAGGTCATTTACGTTCACGTCTGTCTGTTTGGCCCCTTTTGCTATCAGTAAAAATATTTAGATTTTGATACACCACCCAAATGGAACTTGCTATACCTCTGTAGGTAATTAATGTTGTAAATAAATAAGTTACCTCTTCAAATTTAAGCTTTGTATCCTCAGATCCAGGAAAGCCACCACCAATATCAAGCAGATACATGCTGAAACCAACTTCTGTCTAGAGGAAGAAAATTCACAAGTCAGATTGCCAGACTCATAACAAGTAATAAAAAATGCACACAGCAGATGTGTTTAAATCTGCTACACTGCAAAGGCTCTTACAAAAGACTAATTCTAGACTTGGAGTATTATTTCAGACAGCCCCCTCCACTAATGAGTCACATGTACTCACTCCCATGTCAAAGACACAGCGGGCATCGGACAGGGCCTGTACGAAGGTCTCAGGATCAGTACATCCACTCCCCACATGGAAGCTGAAATCAAAAGTAACAGGATGCTGTTTTTCACTAGTTCTCAAAATGAGAGAAGCCCATAAAACTGGCATTGTTTAATGTCTCAGTTTGTCACAGACCATGTCACTGAGGTCTCACCTGACACCAACGACATCAATATTTAGCTCTTTTGCCCGTTCCAAGAGAAGCCTGCTGGTTTTGAGTGTGGCACCGAACTTTACACTGAGGCGACAAACTGCTTTGGAATCATCAGTGGCAATCCGCAAAACCAACCTAGATGGACAGAAGAACATCAAGTAAATATTATTCCATCCACACTAAAGAGTCCTATCCTAAGTGTGGGTGCTGCTGCTCTGTGGGTTTGAGTCTAACCCAGGGGATAGCCTAGTTCTACTATGTGCAGGAATGGGGATAGTTAACGAAGCCCAGTCTGCTCTCCATGAGAGGACTGACTCACTTTGCCTTTGGATGTGCTCTGGCGACTTTCATCAACTCAACCCTCACTGTCAAAAGTCATCATCTGGACTCCATTACTGGCAGCATACTTGATTTGAGACACTTGTTTACAAGGATTTGCATAGATAATCCTCTCGGGAGGCACCCCAAGTCCCTGCACCAACTGTATTTCAGTCTGAAAGAGAGAGAAGGTAGGTGTTGGATTATCGACAGACTGAATGAGTCTCAAACAAAAGCACATGAAAATGCCATGTGCACCCCAGCCCATTAACACTTGCTGCCCAAGACACACAGCTGGTGCTGTCCTGGGTTAGAGCAGGCTTACCTTGCTTGCACAGTCAAAACCCGTCCCCAATGGCGGCTAGGGTGTTCACTATGGCTCTGCTGTCGTTACTTTTGACAGCATAAAAGGGAGTGACACGGGGAAGGGCTTTTCGCCATCTCAGGTGTTTCTTCAGAATGTCTCCAAGGTCAGCGACATAAAAAGCATCCTTATCGTCCTGGAATGAGAGGAGGTGCAGGGGACCTCATTAACAGTGCTGCAGTGTGCCACACTGAAAATCCCTTTCCTTTCCCCGCTTCATCAAATCCTATTCCTGTTAGCAGTCACTACCACACAGCAATGACCATCACCACTGGACAATCCACAGCCAACAAAATTCTAGATTCTCTGGCAAGACATGAAGACATGCTCACTCCCACGGTGCTAGCAACTCTCAGCCTAGCTGTGGACATGGGCTTCCCATACTCACTGAGGAATAAACTTCATTAATTTTTTGGTCCAGGATGTCCTTGGCAGTAAAGCCTTCATCGAGGATATGGCACTCAAACTCTTCCTTATTAAAGTTGTTCATGATTCTCGATGTGCCCTGAAATAGAATAATAAGCTATGAGGGTGAACCCACTCAAAGCCTTAGCAGTGACTCTCCCCAAATCACACAAGTATCAACTGAATACTTACACAAAAAACCTAGAGGTGGAATTAAACTATCGCCAGCTCCTCACAAGGCAAACTATCCAGGAACTCTGGGCGCTGTCTCCTTGGAGCGGTGGAAGCGTTCTGATGGATAGAAAACACACCATGTTGCTATTTCCCTTGGAATCTTACCATTAACGGTTAGACACTCCAACAGCATACCAGAGTTAGCAGGCGGAATAAAGTGCCCAGGACAGGAAGATCAGTGGGGTGGGCAGGAATCGCAGTGCCTAGGTGAGCCCCACAATCCCCAAACCTCTGCAGTACTCAAATAGACCAGATTCCACCCATGAGAAACATCTCAACCCCCATCCCTCCGAAAACAGCATGTGGGTTTCAGAAGTTTATCTGCACACAATCCCATGGCTGGCATTATTAGTATTACATGTTCCTATCTGCTTTATTTCCGAGCCGTTCCAGCTCTCCAGACACTTCAAATGGCAGTACAGTAACCACACACAGCCCTGTAAAACATCTTTTTTTCTTTACCCACTGGGCTACGTTATGCTTAATGATTTTTAGTGAATAATCCATCAACAATTTCCATAAGGAAACTTTCATGTCATAGTGGCATTAAAAAAAAAAAAACTTCTAATCAACCTAATATCCAGTTAAAGTTACTGTTATCTTATCAGAAATCGGTATCCTGCTGGGCGGTGGTGGCGCACGCCTTTGATCCCAGCACTCGTGAGTTGAAGGCCAGCCTGGGCTACCAAGTGAGTTCCAGGACAGGCCCAAAGCTATACAGAGAAACCCTGAAGGGGGGGGGGACAAAAACAAACAACAAAAACCTAAACATAGTATCCTGTTAAAGTTACTGTTATCAGAAATCGGTATCCTAGAGCCTGTATTGCCTACCAAATGAACACTTCTGGGAATCCAACTGTCCTCAAATGCCTTCGGCTTAGTTATGGATAATAACCATATGGCAGGATTTTTGGCTAACTTTGAGTAACAATAAGATCACCACACTGAATAAAAGCTTCTGTCTTGGTCTTATGAAACTGACACTGTCGAGTGGCCAGGTAGACAAAGGTTTCTTTTCTTTTCCCCACTGTATGACCCACTTCAGTGCCAGCAGCCTACAGGCACGGAGGCCGGGCAATGGTTAGGAGCCAGTTTGCTCTAGCATGGGACACTATGAGAGGCCCAGGGTGACAAGCCTGCCATAAATCCAAATCCATGCACGGTAAAACGATTTAATCCTCCATTTAATGAGACTTGTTGGCACTGTCAACTTCATTAGTTGCCTAAACCACTCCTAAGTGAAGACTGGAGACCAGCGCCAGCCAACTCATGTCTGCCTATGTGTATACCGTTTACAACTGATGACTAGGCTCTGGGAATAACTCTAATTTTAGGTCTTAAGTTTTTTCCAGGCAACCTTCAGACTTGAACCTGGAAATCTTTGAGACACCACTTTATTTAGCCTTTCTGCATCTCTTAACGTTTTCCCTGAATAATAAAGTATATCAAATCTGAACAATGTTCCAAACTCCTTCCGGGCGTAGCTACATCGTAACACTTAACTTTTGCCCTTCTGTGTCTCTTAACGTTTTCTCTGAATAATAAAATACGTCTACATCTGAAGAATATTGCGAACACCTTTTTTGGCTGGGCGTAGCTAAGTGGTAATTGACTCAATTAGCACAAGCGGTTAACGCTAGAAGAGATACAAGCCAATTAAAACAAAAAGAATTCCACCAGTCAAATGCTGCTCGATCTGAGACTGGAATAAAACAAGCCGCCGCATTCTTTGTCCTCCCCCAGACATCCCTGACAGGCTCTGTTCCCCACACTTTTCTTTTTCTTCTTAAATAAAGGAAAAACAGTTATTGAGGATCCTGAGCCGGGCTTCTAAACGTGCACGCCGGACAGCCCGGGAGTCGAGGCTTCTCCTAAACCACTAAGTCATTCATGGAGTCCTAATTCCCGAGTCCCAGCCGGTGGGTACTCCTCCTCGGCAGTGACTCCCAGACTAAATTTAGGGTCTAGCAACTTCGAGATCGGCTCAGCGACTCCGCTCTGCACACGGAGCGAAACTAAAGCAGGGCGAACTGCAGCAGCAGCAGCAGCAGGGCGGCCGCGCTCCCCTGCACCTGCCGCGGGGCTGGCTCGCCCTCCGTCCCTCCTCGCGCCCGGATGGTGGAAGGAGCGCCGAGCCAGTCGGGCAGACGCGGTGTGAGCTCCCGTGGGCGACGCGAGCGAGGGAGGGAGGGCTCGCAGCCCAAGAGCCAGGGGCGGCCGGCTGGCTGGCTGCCTTCCGGGCGGCTCGCAAGGTCACCGGCCCCGGGCCACGTGTCCCCGGCCGCCGCCGCCGCCGGTCGCCGGTCGCCCGCAGTCGGGGCCTGGCGGCGGCGACACGTGGCCGCACATCCCCTCCCGCGCCCGGCTCACCTCACAGCGCACGGACGCCGCTGGCCAGCCCCATGGAGATGGGAGACGCCGCCGCCGCCGCCGCCGCCACCACCGAACCCCGAGCAGGGTGCCCGGCCGCCCGCCGCCGCCGCCCCGTCAGCCGCCTTGTCGAGCCCGCCGCCGCGGCAGACGCCGGCCCGCCCGAGGTGGCGCCGAGGTGCTGCTGCTGCTGCTGCTGCTGCCGCAGCCGCTGACGGAGGGAGGGAGGGCTGGAGGGCGGGCGGACGGACGGCGGCGGCCGCTGCAGGGACTGACAAAGCCCGACGGCGCGCCGCGCCGCTACTTATACGCTGAGCACGTCGTCATGGAGACGCACCAGCTCAAACCAGCCGCGATCGGTTCCGGCCGGGGGGGAGGGGAGGGGCCGGGCCGGGGCTCCGCGGTGGCCAACCCTCTCCCCCCCCCCCCCCCCAAACATCCCCCCACTCCAACCCGGGCCGGGCGCGGGGAGCCGGAGGCGCGGGGCCGCGCGCGTCAGCGGGGGCGGGGCGTCGCGCGTGCCCGCCCACCCCGCGGTTCCCCCCTCCCCCCCCCCCCCCGGGGTGGGATGGGAGGGGTGGGGAGCCTCCGCCCGCGCACGCGCGCGCGCGCCCCGCCCGGCCTCGTGCCGGACCCGCCCTGCGGCAGGCCCGCGCAGGCGCACCAAGCCGCGAGCCCCGCCGGCCTGCCAGCACGCCGCAGGGCCCTCTGGGGCAGCGGCCCGGCCGGCCGGCCGGCGCATGCGCACACGCGCCTGGGCGTCTGCCCCCCCCCCCCCCCCCCCCCCCCCCCCCGGCTCCCCCGCCAATGGGCCGAGACCCAGGTCTGGAACACTAGTGAAGTGCCGCGCGTGGGACTTGCCTAGCGGGACACAAAGCGGGCTCGCCGGATGGACGGGCCGTGAGTTGACCTGCAGGCAGCCCCCGTCGACGTGGCGGGCGCTGAGTGACCCTGCTGCACGGCCCCGCACGCCCAGGCGTTGGAGCTCGCTGAGCGATGCTAGCAAGCGCGCCGGCAATGAAAGTGGGCATCTTCCAGCGAGAGGGTCGGCACCCGTGGCATACGGAAACACGCCTTCTGTCTGATAAGCGACAGCTCTACCCCGAGGCGTGTGAGGGGCGAGCGAGTGAAGAGGTGGTGGGGTCCCGAGCCACCCACTGCCCCTTTTACTCTGTTGGCTGGAGTTAAATTAGTCTTTCGGGCTAGCTACAACTCACACGCTTTGGGAAGTCTCGACAATGAGTTTGTATCACCCAAAGTCACATTGATAGGGAACGAGTGGACTGATCGGCTACTTATATATTCAGTATTGTAAAGACAAATAGTACTCCACATTGTTACTATGTATTATACGCTGTTAATGGTTTGTCTGTTCTCGGTTAAAACCCCTCTCCCAGAGCAGATACAGCAAAAGACACCAGCAACAACTAACTTGAAGAAACAAAGCAATGAATAAATAGCTTGACTTACTTTTCTTTTTTCTCTGTCTATTTATTTGTTTTATTTTTCAAGACAGGGTTTCTCTGTGTAGCCTTGGCTGTCCTGGAACATGCTCTGTAGACCAGACTCGCCTCGATCTCACGGAGATCTGCCTGCCTCTGCCTCACGTATCCTGGGATGAAAGGTGTGCACCACCACTGGCCTGACTTGACTTAGCTTTTCAAGGACCTGATCAGGGAGGGCCTGGTGACACACGCCTTTAATCCTAGCACTTAGGAGGCAAAGGCAGGCAGATGTCTGTAAGGTTTCTTGTTTGTTTTTGTTTTTGAGACAGGGGTTTTCTCTGTGTAGCCCTGGCTGTCCTGGAACTCTGTAGACCAAGCTGGCCTTGAACTCAGAGATCCGTATGCCTCTGCCTCCTGGGTTCCACCACTGCCTGGCTAGATCTCTAAAAGTTTGAGCTGGTTCTTGTGGTGAAGGCCAGTAGGATTTGCTGAAGGAGGCAGAGGCAGGTGGGTCTGGAGTTCGAGGCCAATCTGGGATACACATTTTTTTAGCCGGGTGTGGTGGCTCACGCCCTTAATCCCAGGTCTCTGGGAGGCAGAGGCAGGCCGATCCCTGTGAGTTCAGCCCAGCCTGGTTTACAGAGCGAGATCCAGGACAAGCACCAAAACTACACAGAGAAACCCTGTCTCGAAAAACACAAACAAACAAATAAATAAATAAAAGTTTGAGACCAGCCTAGTCTGCAAAGAGTTCCACACCAACCAATAGCTACACAGTAAAACCCTGTCTTTAAAAAAAAAAAAAAAAAAAAAAAGCTGCTGGCACTTTTCTGCAAAGGGAATTCATGATCTATCTCTGACCCAAGTTGCTATGCAGTTTTGTACAAGTCCTCTCCCTTCTTAGTCTCGTATACCGAAGGGTCTGTTACATCCACAAAGTCCTGGGAGAAAACTCTTGGTGCCCACTTCCAGACTTGGGGCACAGTCCCTGAATATCTGTTGAACGAGTGCATGAATGACTAAAAGAATGATCTGCTTGCTAGGCGGTGGCGGCGCACGCCTTTAATCCCAGCACTGGGAGGCAGAGGCAGGCGGATCGCTGTGAGTTCGCAGCCAGCCTGGGCTACAGAGTGAGTTCCAGGACAGGCTCCAAAGCTACAAAGAGAAACCCTGTCTCGAAAAACCAAAAAAAAAAAAAAAAAAAAAAAAGAATGATCTGCTTGTCCCTAAAGTGTGGCTTCTGCAAATACAAGAACAGCAGAAGGGTGTGGGACCCCCTCTTACCCACTCTTTTCTTCCCCAAGGATGACACTAACTGTTGGAACCCATCAGACAACATACAGCCTGAAGCACTTGGTGGGGATCTTCGTCTCTGTGATGGGAGATCTTCCCTGTGCTTTAGATTTGGAAAACTTCACTGGAAGAGGGGAGAGCAGGTCTTCATCCAGAAGGCAGGAGACCAACCATGCCATCCCACTTGGGCTACTAACCCCCTATCACAACTCCCTGTACCTGTGGTAGGCAACAACCCACAACCCACCCAGACATTCCAACTCCTGCCCAAACGCTGTGCTTTCCCCTGGGGAGGTGAGGCCTTCCTCATGATGCAGCTGACTTGTCAGGGTGGGGACCGGAGGTAGGGGAGGAGGGGCCCACTTCCTGGGGTGCTGGCCCTGCTGGTTGCTGGTGGACAGGCTCCGGCTAGGAGAGGCCCCCAAAGCCGGTCTGAAGGGAGCTGTGCTTGAGTCATAAGACTCAGCTACTAACCTGCATTCAAGAAGATAGGCCCGTGGTGACTAAACCCGTTCTTAGTCAAGCGAGTGGCATTACTTTCGTCAACCTGTCTCCATCCGGCTCCTCCCTTCCCTTTCCCCATTTTCCTTAAGAGAAAATCAACAGAGGCTAGGCTACCACTCCACACGAGAGTGCTCGCCCCTTTTCTCCTGGGGGCAATCTGAGGCCCTAAGTTCCATTGCCATTGCCCCCTCCCCCCAAAAATAAAGTGATGAGACCTTGTAAACCAGGCAGTGACCGATGCCCTGATGTTGCCCCAACATGGAGGGAGATGTGTTTGGTGCAGAGGCACCGAAGAATGAGTGAATGGTTTCTCAGTTGCTGTCCTGCATTCTAGGGCTGTCTCTGACTTCCTTAGGGACTCTCAGCACTTGCCCATGGTGAAGACCTGGATCTCACTCCCCTCCTTGGGGGTTTGAGATCAGGTCTGTAAGTGGGGATGGTTGGGCCAAATAAGAACTCAGGCCCATGCACACTCAAGTTCTAAGAAGCCTAACTAGATCCACCCCCCCACCCCCCCCCACCCCCGAGACAGGGTTTCTCTATGTAGCTTTGCTCCTTTCCTGGAACTCACTCTGTAGACCAGGCTGGCCTCGAACTCACAGAGATCCACCTGCCTCTGCCTCCAGAGTGCTGGGATTAAAGGTGTATGCCACCACCGCCGCCAGGCTAGATTTTTTTTTTTTTAAGACATCATCTCATGAAGCTCAGGTCCCTGTGTAGCAGAGCCTGACCTTGAACATCTACTGCCTCCACCTCCCAAGTATAGATAGCAGTCACCAATTTAAAGAGGAGCCCTTGCCGGGTGGTGGTGGCACACACCTTTAATCCCAGCACTCGGGAGGCAGAGGCAGGTGGATCTCTGTGAGTTTGAGGCCAGCCTGGATTACAGAGTGAGTTCCAGGAAAGGCGCAAAGCTACACAGAGAAACCCTGTCTCGAAAAAACAAAAATAAATAAATAAATAAATAGGAGCCCTTATTGGGAGAGAATTAAATAACATCACAGAATTACCTGCAACTCTGTATGAATCTATGTACTTGGTATTGGCAAAGTCAAGACAGCTTTCATTCATTCATTAGTTCACCTTTTTAGACAAGGTCTCACTGTGTAGCCCTGGCTGGCCTGGAATTTACTGTGTCTCTTGAACATTTACGGGGTCTCTTGAACTCACATCAGAGATCAGTATGCCTCTGTTGGGATTAGAAGTGGAGACCATCATACCTGGCTTCAAGCTAAAACTGTCTAAGAAGGAAAAGAAGAATCTATCCATAATCGTATTCTGCCTTCTAGAAAAAGAGCAGACTGGAGTGAAGGTCTTGGTATTTGACCCCATAAAGAAACGAGCCCCAGTCTGGCTAAAGGCACACAATTCAAGATACCTGGGCAATGGGGAGCCACTCGCTGGGCGATCAAATGACATCTGGATATTTGACCAAACATACTGCATTGCTATTACTCACCGATGCTCGACTTGCCCTGGAATTGTGTGTTCAGTGTCTCTCAAAAGCTAACCCTCCCTGCCAGGCAGAAAGTGTGCCGCCTCTGCTGATAATCCAAATGATGTGCCCAAGGCAGGGAAGGCAGCTTCCAGGGAGTCCCTCCTTGCTCTGAGCAATGGTGGCATCATCAGAGACGATGGCTTTCCTCCAAAGGATCTCTTCTAAGCGTCAGATCCTGTGTGTCTGTGGAAGTCTCAGGGTACATTTATCATAAAGAGTGAAGTTACATCAAGGCCCCACCTCACCCAGCCCTGGTAGAGCTTCCTGGGATGGGACCAGACAGCAAACCTAGTATGGAAAAATGGAAACAGGACTTTGCAGAGCCCAGGAGAGCTCAGGGGCAGGTCAGGAGCTACACAGGACACGGCAGTGAAGTAAACCCTGTCCTGAGGTCCATTTTTAGTGCCATATTGGTACCTGGCAATCCTTTGCTTCCCATACCCTTGCCAGTTAGTGAGCTGAAGTCTGGATGCCAGTACATATGGGCCACGTGGCACTAAGACATGCCACCTTTCATGTGGAGTGGCATGACAGCAGGTTTGAGAACTGGCTGTAACTCGTTTATGTGAAACCTGTCACTGGTGGCTTTATAGTCCACAGAGTCACTGTGACCCACTCTTTGGAGTCTGCTCCATCATCCTCTTAGTCTCATTGCCTAGACACTGTCCCAAAGACCTTGTTTCTTCAGCCCAGCAGTCACAGGAGATGGGTACCTTCAATTTCCTGCCTCATCCTTCCTGTCCCTGCCCCTCCACTCCCCCTTTCAGATCGGAACCATAATTTACTTCTGACCGTAAGTCCAGTTTCTAACCCTCAACCCGACCCACAGAAGTCACTGTCTCTTGGAACTGGGGCTGTCTGAGGCTGTAGCTCAGTCGGTCGGTACTTACCTAACATGCATGAAGCCCTGAATTCAATCCTAGCATTGCATATAACCAGGCGTGGTGGTGTGTCTGTAATCCCAGCATTTGGGAGGTAAGGGCAAGAGAATCATAAATTCAAGGTCATCCTTGACTGCATAGAGACCTTGTCTCAAAAGCAAAACAAAGCAGTAAAAATACAAACAACCCCCACACACACATACAAATAAACAAATCAGGCCTGTCATGGTGGCCCAGTGGCTACAGGAGCTTGTCACGAAGCATGAGTTTAATCCCTGAACCCACATGATGGAAGGAGAGAACCTCCATGTGCACTGTGGCAATCATGTGTAAAAGCCACACACACAAACACAGTAAGTGTAAACAACAAAACTAGAGTTTACTTAAAAAGACATCTGTGGCTTCTGTGTGAGCCATTGGCTGCTAAGAATTCCTCCCTCATTCACTGGGTTCTCTGGAATTAAGGACACAGAACCTGAGTCGTCATCTTTGGGTGATGCGCTCATTCTGTATGTCATTTGAGCTCCTCCAGTATATGAGGGACACATTGCTAGGTTCCTGAGGGTCTGCCAAGGACCAACAGAAGGCCCAGCTTCTGATAAATAAGGAAAACGGCATCTTTGCTCTTTATTTTCTCCCAAGTGCCTGGTGGGGCCCATAAGGCACAACCTCTCTGCTGGGTTTTGCCCCTGTTCCATTTTTTGCAGGAGCCACACCCTCGTGGGCCCCACCTCTGGGAAGCCCGGAGCTGGCAAGCTTCCCTCTTCCTTCTGTGGCAGGTAACAGTGCCCGGATGGCTCTTGCACAAAGGAGGCTTCGGGAAGGTTAGTGCTCTTCCTGGAGACAGTATGCGTTCCTGGCAAGTCACAGCCAACAACACCTTGAGGGGCTTCGAGGAAGAGCACACCTGAGCTAGCAGAGCTGAGCAGGGGAGGGGCGTGACCGGACAAGGAGACTCTGAATACTATCTCCATTTCTCTGCACGTCTGTGCCAGGACCTAACAGGCTCCAAGAAGAAAGAGATGAGCCCAAAATCTTTTTAGATCATGGATGAGCCTATAGATAAATGTCTGCCATAAATCAAACAGTGAAGGGGAAGATGAATAGGAATCTCACACAACTTAAGTAAAACATAGCTCTCATAGATGAAGAAAGGTTTCTTCTGTATCCCAGAATCTAATCAATATTTATATGTATAATTCAGCTATTATTTGGCTTAAAAGGAGTATTGGAAAATGTTATCATTTTTACTATTTTCTACAAAGAAAATATTTTCCAGTTTCACATAACCCTGGACTTTAGAATTATAACCTGTTTTTATGTTCAAGCTATCTGTGTATTATTTCTCCTGGAGCTGTACATAAAATGTTTTTACATTAAAAAAGGACAAATACTATAGAATTGTATTACATGAAATATATAGAATATACAATTTCATAGAGACAGAGAGATTAGACGTTATCTCAAGATGGAGAAGAAAGGAATATAGAGCAATGATTTCCTAAGTACAGAATCTCTGTTTTGTGTGATGGAAAAGCTCCACAAACGGACAGTAATATCAGGACAGAATATCATGAACGTAGTAAGTCAATACAATTACTACAATTAATAAATATCATAAATGTAGTCACTTAATGAACACTGCAAATGTAATCAATGAACACCACAAATGTAATTAACATCATGAGTGTAATTAAAGATTATCATGAGTGTAATTAAAAAAATAAAATAAATAAAAAATAAAGGTGTGCACCACCACTAAAACAAAAAGAAAAGCGATGAGCCCAAGGGAGTGTCCATCCATTTTTCAAAACTGTAATTTTATTTATTATTGTTGTTGTCGTTGGGGGGAGGCGATCAGAGGACAACCCGCAGCAGTGGGGTCTCTCCTACCATACCTGTGGGTCCCAGGCATCAGACTCAGGCTGTCAGTGTTGGTGGCAGGCGCCCTACCCCACTGGGCCATGTCACCAACTCCGGAAGTCCCCATTCTTTTTTTTGTTTGTTTGTTTTTCCGAGACAGGGTTTCTCTGTGTAGCTTTGCCCCTTTCCTGGAACTCACTCTGTAGCCCAGGCTGGCCTGAACTCACAGAGATCCGCCTGTCTCTGCCTCCCGAGTGCTGGGATTAAAGGCGTGCGCCACCACCGCCCGGCTGAAGTCCCCATTCTTGAGTAATTCATGTTCAGAAGGGAGGCCTAGCCTGAGGCTCCTGCTCTGTGTGCCAGTCACCAGGACAGTGGTTACAGGGACCCAAAGGCAGAGACATGAGAAAGAACAGAGAAGCCCGACAGTGGTGGCGCACGCCTTTAATCCCAGCACTCGGGAGGCAGAGGCAGGTGGATCTCTGTGAGTTCGAGGCCAGCCTGGTCTACAGAGCAAGTTCCAGGACAGGCTCCAAAGCTACACAGAGAAGCCCTGTCTAGAAAAACAAAACAAAACACCAGAAATAACAGAGAAGATGAGCTGGGCTTAGAGACGTTTAAACAAAACTGGGGTGAGTTGAAAGGGCTCAGGGCAAAAATAAGTCTTATGGGCACAGAAACCCATACCCAAGTCTCCTTTGGGAGAAGGTTGTTGGCTGTGGTCTGTGTGAGCAGCAGCCTCTACTCCAGCCTCCCTTTTCATGGCCTCAACTTGTTCCCATCAGGCCTAGTGAGTGTAGAAGGCAAGAGAGCCACCAAACGAAGACACAAAATCTCTTAGCCCTGGATTACCCAGGGCCCATGCAGACCGCTTGATGGAGGGGTGAGCAGGAAACCCTCATAATTGTAGAGAGAGGCTAGCCCCTGGGCTGGAAGGGAGTGAGGGTTCCACAGGGCTGCAGGTCCTGGGCTGACCAGTAGGAACTGAGCTCACAGACAGTATTTCTGGGAGGGAGCTTGAACTACTTAGAGGAGAGTGGGAGAAAATCCAGGAACAGAATGGGGCTGTCCCCTCAAAGTGAGCCTGAGAGCTGACAGGCTCTGCCCTTTCCCAAAGACATGTTCAAATCTTTCTAGCCATTTCCCCAACACTTCCTAATGAATTTCAAAGAGCCCCCAGGGACTTTACATGTTGCCTTTAGCTATGGTGAAAATCCAAACAAACCCTGGCTGTCCCCTGTTTCCTTCTCAGACACTGAAAGGGGGTGGGGTCTTTTTTATACCATTGAAAACTCAGTGCTTAGGGGCTGGAAAGATGGCTCAGTGGTTACAAGCTCTTACTTCTGCAGAGGACCCAGGTTCAGTTCCCGGCACCCACATAGAGGCTCACACCCGTCTGTCATTCACTCCAGAGGATCTAATGTCCTCTGGCCTCCATGAACATCTCCATATATAGCACACATAAACTCATGTAGGCACACATACACACATGCATATACATGAAAATAACAGTTACTTTTTTTTTTTTTTTTAAAGAAAAAAGACTCACTGTCTGTCTCCAGGCTCACTCCTCCCCTAGATCTTTCTCTCCTTTCCAGAGTGATGATCCCCTGTTCCTACCCAATGTCCTATCCCAACTTGTCCTGGGACTCCCCTCCCACACCCCTCCACTCTTCACAGAGGGCAGGCATCTGTAAGCAGGTGGCCTACTTCATTATAGCCGTTCTTGGTGGGACCCAGGGGTCTGCAGGTGAGAAGTGAACAGGCGGTACCTCCATGGAGGAAGGGGCAGGTTGACTGGGGATGGGCAAAATTATTTACAACTCCTCAGGGGGATGGCCGGTGAATGCCTGCCATGTCAGGATCAGGCTCTGAAGAGATGACTTCTCCAACAGTCCAGGAGGCAACTACAGCATACTTATTTGCAATGTCTCAAAACTGGGCACACAGCCCGATATCAAAGGTCTCCTCTTATCTCTGCCTCTCTCAAGGCCATACCTCACTATTCAACTGGGTTGGGCCTGCCTGAGAGGCTTGTGATAGGCCAAGTCCTGTAGCAGGCAAAACCAACTCTTTGCATTCATAATGCCTGTAATAGCGTCATTCTTTTCAAATGTCATGACCTCTGAAGCCACGGGCTGTCCAGGGACCGGGCTCCAAGGTGGAGTGGCTGACACTTAGAAACTCTCAGTGCTAAATCTAGAAGAGTCATCCTGGGTGAGCCAGGATGAGTGTGGTCAGCTCGCTCAAAGACTAGAGCCCATGAGAAACTCATTCTCAGACGGACACACAGAGGGCAAAGCCCGTGAATCAGGGCCTGGCAGCGGAACTGGAAGTCCACATTAATTTTGGTGCAGAATCCTCTATAACAGCATAAGTCATGCAAATGTGAAGTTCCATGCACACCATTAAAACTCATAACCACAGCCATTGTGTAGAACAAAGGAGCATCTCAGGGAGGGCTATTTTATCAGTGCCATTGTTTAGAGCTGATGGGCGTGATGATAATAACAAGCAGGGCAGCTGTGAGTCCAGCTTATGATCTACAGACAATGCCTTTCCTTATTGCAGCCAGTACCCACTGTCCCGCCCTTCCTGAACCACGGCTCCTGGCCCAGCACTGGTGCCCAGGAAGCACCAAGGTGAGTTTGGCATGGCTTTCAGTGGGGCTTAGGGGAGTCTTTGCACCTCTCTGAGTCTGGGACCCCCACTATTATCTTGCAGGGTTGTCGGTGGGACTTGGCATTGGCCCAGGAATCAGCTCAGTTCCCGTCTGTCCACCCCCCCCTTCCTTGTACCTACCTCCGTATCTACAGGGTGCCATGGCCCTCACTGGGGAGACCTTGCTGTTAGGTCTTTGAGGATCCACACAGACCTCATCTCAAAGGCACAGAGCCCGGGATAGGGTTCTTGGGGAACTCTGTCTCTGTCTACCTTGGGATTGCATGCTCTTGGCCATACCCATCTTGCCTGGTCTCTGCTTCTCTGATAAGCTGGAGCTTGGCATGTAGGTGGGTGTGCTGCCATCATTATCCCATGGGGGGAGATGATAGCATTATTCTTGGATGGCAATGTTCTCTCTTCCCTCCACCCACCAAGCTCTTGGGAAAATACACAGAGATGCCAACCCTCAACCTTCACATCCCATTCTACATAGAATGACCAAAGGTAGACATAGGTCCCAGATGACATTGAAGTGGGGTGTAGATCCTGATCCGGTGTTTGCAGTATTCTGGCTTGGCTAGCAAGTCTCAGGCTACCCTCCTCTTTCATCTCCTGGGTTTGCACCCCATCTCCCACATCTCCTTCCAGAACATATCTGCTTCAACCCAGGCCTGTGCTGCACACCAACCTCTGTGGTTCTTGGAGACTAGCTGCCAGTGTTCTTTGTAACAGTAGCCATGGCTTTGGTCCCAACAAAAGAATAATACTCAGAGGTGCTTCTGGCCAGGCACAGAGCAGTAGGAAAGGAGGGAGAAGGCATGGGTGGTTCATGTCAAAAAACGCATTTGCTTAGAGCTGCAGAGTCAGTTCCACAGTTAAGAGTATGTATCGCTCTTGCAAAGGATCCGAGTTTGGTTCCCAGCACTCAAATCAGGTGGCTTACTACCACCTGTAACTCCAGTTCCAGTGGATCTACCACCCTCTTCTGGCCTCCATGGGTACCTGCACTCACATGCACACGCCCACCTACAGACACACAATGATACATTAAAAAAAATGAATGAAGCCAGTGTGATGGCATATGACTTTAATCCCAGCACTAAGAAGGCAGAGGTAGGAGGATCCATGTAATAAGGGCTACATACTGAGCTCTTATCTCAAAAATCAAAAGAAAACAAAAAGAATGAATAAATTTTTAGAAATGTATTTGCTCAGGTTGTTGAGCTGTGACAACGGCTCTCTCGGGTATATCCAGGAGAGAATGTTCAGTGACTACAATCAGCAGGTATCAAGGGGCTAAAAGACGCATGTCCTTCATCTGGTGGCCCTGTTTGTATGCTGTTTGTAGGATAAGCGCTTTTGAACTCTGAGTCCTCTTGCCAGCTCAAGCTCACTTTAGGACTCTGTCCTAAGGGATACCCTCTAGGTTTGTCACCTTTAGTTTTAGAGATAGGGCATTACTATGTAGTAGCCCAGACTCTAACTCTTGTTATCTTTAGTTTTGGAGATAGGGTATTACCATGTAGTCAGACTCTAACTCTTGTTATCTTTAGTTTTGGAGATAGAGTATTACCATGTAGCCCAGACTCTAACTCTTGTCATCTTTAGTTTTGGAGATAGGGTATTACCATGTAGCCCAGACTCTAACTCTTGTTATCTTTAGTTTTGAAGATAGGGTATTACTATGTAGCCCAGACTAACTCTTATCTCCTGCCTCTACCACCCCAAGTGCAAGCATTACAGGTGTGCACTACCATGCCTGGCCTGAAAGGCATATGGAATTTTATACATTAAAAAAGGCTGTATCTGGGGACTGGAGAGATGGCTCGGCTGCTAAAAGCACTGGCTGCTCTTCCAGAGGACCCGGGTTCAATTCCCAGCACCCATGTGGCAGCTCACAACAGTCTGTAACTCCAGTTCCAGGGGATTTGACACACCAGTGCACATAAAATAATTTTTAAAAGTGATATATGAGCCGGGCGGTGGTGGCGCACGCCTTTAATCCCAGCACTCGGGAGGCAGAGCCAGGCGGATCTCTGTGAGTTCGAGGCCAGCCTGGGCTACCAAGTGAGTTTCAGGAGAGGCACAAAGCTACACAGAGAAACCCTGTCTCGAAAAACCAAAAAAAAAAAAAAAGTGATATATGAAGATATTATTTATAATAACCAAACATTAGGAATACTCCAAATAGCCAACAAGGATGACACCGGCAAATGATTCTATAGCCAAGGGAAGAGGTAGTATCTAGTGAGGGGAGGTAGAAATGTATATATCCTGGATGACTTGGAACTTGTGACAATCCCCCTGTCTCAGCCTCTTCTCATGTGGGATTACAAACACATACCACCATGCCCTGCTTTATTAAGTCTTTAACATTTTTTTGTATTATTATTTTTGAGACGAGGTCTCACTGTGTAGCCCTGGATAGCCTAGAACTCTATGCAGACCAGGCGGGCCTCAAACTCACAGATCCGCCTACCACTACTTCCCACCTGAGTGCTGGCACAAAAGACCTGTACTGGGAGAGGCATTATCTTTATTTTAGTAACCAGATGAAGGGCCTCCTCCAGGCCTCGGGGTGAATTTGGATACTTCATTGCTACAATGAAACTTATGGGCCAGGGATTTCTTCCTATCTTTGACAAGTGTTTACACACACTTAGAGTGGTTACTTAGTTCCCTTTCTGCTTCTCTGAAATAAAATGCTGCTTTCATTGCTGTGTGGGCTGCCGCCCCGATTGTTACTAGAAGATAGACATAGAAAACATAAGATAGACATAGAAAACATAATAGCCATTTTAGGCCATCAGGATTGGGTGGGTTTTTTTTTTCCTGTTTGCTTTTTAAAATATAACCTCCTATATCCCAGGCTAGCCTCAAACTAGCTGAGGATGACCTAATTCTCCTGGCTTCATAATTCTCCTGCCAGGGCTGGGATTGTAGGCAAGCCCAGTTTATATGGGGCTAGGGATTGAACCCAGAGCTTTGTGCATGCTAAACAGGCACTCTGCCAACTGGGCTACACTGCCCAGTTTTTGTTTATTCTTTTCTGTTGTTGTTTTGTTTTTCGAGACAGGGTTTCTCTATGTAGCCCTGGCTGTCCTGGAACTTGCTTTGTAGTCCAGGCTAATCTGGAACTTACAGAGATCTACCTGCCGCTGTCTCCTGAATGCTGGAATTAAAGGTGTGCACTACCATGCCTGGCATTTTTTTTTATTTTAGTGTGTGTTTGTGTGTACATGCGCTTGTATCTATGTACATGCAGGCAGGCAGACACATCAGCCTGACCATCTAAGTTTAATACCCAGGACAAACATGTGAAAGGCGAGAACTGACTCCTACAATTTGTTCCGCAAGGGTGACTGCATACCATGGTATACCAAGGTATACTCACCCTTCCCCCCTGACAAAATGAATGAATGAATGAATAAATAAATAAATGTAAAGAAAATTGAAAATAATTTAGAAATAAACAATGAACATCTGTAGCCATGGCCAGCTGTTAAGTGCTGTGTTGGAGATTACATCTCCTGCCAAACTACAAACACTGCCATCAGCCACACACAGAGCAACCTACCCAGCTAGCCTTGCATTTTTAGTACAACTGAGGCTCACCGGGGCTGTGAGATCTTTCCATTCAGCCCTTCAAGAACTGTGTTCTCAGGGCAGGACTCTGGTCTCGGACTGGATGTTCTTTGGGAAGTCTGTTGGCTCAGCACTTCGGGAGCAAGTGGGAGCTGTTTCCAGCCTCAGCTCTCCTCCAGCCTCCTTGGGAAGAAACCACCCCTGTAGCCATCATTCATAGCCAGTCTGAGAGCCACCCAATGACATAATTTTAACTGAAAACCACCTTTTCATGGACAAAGGTAATTCTTCCTCATAAAACCAAACCCCTCATTATACCACATTGACTCCTGGCTGCCATTAGCTTTTTCTAAAGCACACACTGACCTGAGTGAAGGGCCTGGAAAAATGCTGAGCTACAGAGCTCAGGCAAAGGGGAGGTGAGTGTGATACACCGCTGTGAAGTCACCCATGGACAACTCCCAGTGACATCACCGAGGACAACTCACACTTATCAGCCTGTGGTCCACTGCCCTGCACCTAGAGGTGCCTTGAGGCCTCACTGCCACGTGTACCTAGACTGAGGGAGTAACACAACCGCATCTGGCCAGAGCAGTGATGAGTGTGTGGCCTCTGGGGGCTGCAGGACAGCATGCTGGGAATTGGGAGACCTGGGGTCTAGCCTGTGGTTTGAGGGGAGAGCGGTGCTTTGCGAACATTAGTTTTCTGAGCCACTGTCATGAAACGAGCCAGGAGCAGGACAGAGCCTTTCTTCTGTGACAGGGCAGAGGCTTGGCTTATTTTATCATCACTTAGCTCTTCCTGCCGAACTCACCACTGTGTTTGGATGGGGCAGGGTGCTCTTCTGAGGTGTCTGTGGGTTTAAACATTTGCACAACCGGGCACTCATTTTACCATAGAGAAAACAACCATAAAACCCTGGAGGAACCTGTGCCCTGAAGTCACTTGGACACACTTTCTGTGTTTACCGTGTGGTTTGACATTACCTAGCACTGTCCAGTTTGGGAGGAAAAAAAGAATGATTTGATGGTGACCTCTTGCTCCCTGGATGTGACCCGGTAAAGTAAGACCTAGTTCAAAGATAAGGAGACGGAAGATCGGGCTGTCCTGTGTCCTGCAAGCTGTGACTCCAACCCTGCTGGCTCTAGACAATGGCAAACAGATAGTCTCTTTGAAACCCTGGTTCCCAGAGCAGGCACAGAACCATTGGACTGTAAATATCCAAAGACTGAATGAACAAACCAAGGCAAAGAGACAAGAGTTCTCGCCGGGCAGTGGTGGCACACGTCTTTAATCTTCAATCCCAGCACTTGGGAAGCAAAGCCAGGTGGATCTCATTGAGTTCAACCTGGTCTACAGAGTGAGTTCCAGGACAGGCACCAAAGCTTCACAGAGAAACCCTGACAAAAAAAAAAAAAGCCACAAAAAGAATGTTTAGGTAGCAGTGAGTTATACTTGAGGGTCAAGCATGGGTGGTCTCATTCCTTTCCCAGATGTAAACTTAATAATTTTCAGGAAAATGTCACAAACAGAATTATCAACTTTTTAATTCGAAACCTCACTATCTAGCTCTGGCCATCCTAGAACTCATTCTGTAGACCAGGCTGGCCTCTAACTCACAGAGATCCTCCTGCCCCTGCTGGGATTAAAGGCGTGTGCCACCACACCCGGCTTCTTCTACTTCTTTTTTGACTATAAATTCACTTTTGGTAAAAACAAGATCTTAACTTTTTCTGCATAGGTTTTAGTTCATCAGCCGTAATCTCATCCGATATAGATATGCCTAAGGAACCGCCTGAGGACCTCATTTAAATTCCTAAGCAACCATTTGAGAGGGGAAAGGCAGAAGCCACCCAAACAGCATATTTTATGATGGTAAATATTTCCCTTTGCCCCTCTATTAAGCTACATGCCTGAACTCACGAGTTCTAGACTGGCCTTAACTCTGCATGGCAGAAGATATGAACATCCTAACCTTCTTTTCAGCAGTGAGGCCAAGAATCTGGCTTTCCCTGAGTAGAGGACTCCAAATAGAACCCCGGCTGCTGCAGGCAGAGGTGGAGAACTCTCTAGTCCCTACCTCAGAGCAGAGTCCTACCCAATGGAGCCAAGAAATCCTGAAAAGGCTCCTGGGAGGAGTGGCAGCCCAGGGGCAGCTTTTCAGGGAATAGAGTCCTCTGTTTTTCACGACTTTCCCAGAAGTCCCGCAGAGGGGAGTCATAAATAACTTACAGCACCTTCAGAGGCTGGAATCTCTTATGATCTTCAGAGGACACTCCCCGACACTCCCTGGATGACCTTCAACATTTTATCCTTCACCTCCCAAGTAACTTCAATCCCAGTCACCGGTGTGTGCTCCCATGCCTGGTTTATATGACTCTAGGGATTGGACCCAGGCAAGCACCCCACCTCCTGAGCTCCAGCTCCAGTACTTAGCAGGTTTTAACTGTTCTGGTCACAAATAATAAGTGTGAGTTTCAGAGAGGTTTGGGGTTGGAATTTCTCGGCTGACCTGCCTCTTACAAGGATTACCAGATATGGAGGCGAGAGTATCATTATCATAGAACCGAGCACTGTGTATGAGACTGCCTGAATTCAGGCTTCACACTGGAGCCCACAGGCACACACACACACACACACACACACACACACACACACACACACACAGAGTTTTCATTCCTGAACACACTCTAACAGGCCTGAAGCTTCTAGAAGGACACATGGGTGGTTAAAAAAGAAAAAAAGCCGGGCGGTGGTGGCGCACGCCTTTAATCCCAGCACTCGGGAGGCAGAGCCAGGTGGATCTCTGTGAGTTCGAGGCCAGCCTGGTCTCCAAAGCGAGTTCTAGGAAAGGCGCAAAGCTACACAGAGAAACCCTGTCTTGAAAAACCAAAAAAAAAAAAAAAAAAAGAAAAAAAGAAAAAAACACTAATTTCCTCCACTGATAGCATTCCCTGCCCTCAATGGTAGTCCCTAGGCTATCTAGGCAATTGTGTACATAATCTACTGTTTTATGGAGGCGAGGCATGCCTAGAAGGCAGGAAGCTCTGAGAAGAGAGGGAGATGGCCCTGGGGCCAGACTTGGGCGGAATTATCTAGGACTAGGCCCAGATATATCAGTTCACCCTCCCATCTTCTGAGGGCTGGGGTTTTAGGTAACACCACACCTTAATTTTATGTGGTGTTGGGGACTGAACTCAGAGTGACTGACTATCTTAGGCCAACCACCTGTTGAGGCTAGTTAGAAGGGAGTGTGGGGGGAAGGGGGGCTGAAGTCCATCCCTCTCCTGCCAGATGTCCTGGGGACATCTGCCTGACCATAGGCAGTGGGAGCCTGTGGGCCTGCCAGGAGGTAGAGATGTGTTGGAACACCAGTGACCCAGACGTAGGGCAATCCCAGAATGGCTGAAAAGAGGGCGCAGGGAAGTGCAGAGAGGTCAGAGGTGAGCCTGGGCATGGGGCCTGGGGGTGGCTGGGCTATGGAGCCTGTCAGAAACATTCCATGCTGGATTAAAAAAAAAATTCTCTTTTCTTTCTTTTTTGAAACAGTGTCTTACTGTGCATGCGGCTCTGGCTGGCTAGAACTTGCTAGAACAGGTAGACCAGAGAGCTGCCTGTCCCAGTTACAGGAATTGTAGTCTAACATAACCTTTCCCGGGGAGGCAAAACCTGGTTTATTCAATGCTGGAGATTGAACTCAGGGACTTGACTTGTGTGTGCTAGGCAAGCATTCTACCAACTGAGTTACACCCCCAGACCCTCCCATCCTCACTCTCTTACACAATTATTTAAAAAATTCATTTCTATTTGGGGGTTGGAGTGTATATGTGTGTACTAAAGAATGAGGTAGAAAAGTCTGCTGGCCCTTCCCAGGCTCGCTGGGCCCAAATGAGCTGATTGTGTACCTGGTTCCAAGTGCCTGTCCATCGCCCAGGGGGACATTTCCAGCACTGTCAGTCAGGTTGGATCTGCACTTTTGGGAACTCTGGGCCTGTGGGCCTGGAGGCCTGGAGCATGTTGAGTCCCACTCTGCTTTAGTTTAAAGAAAGTGGGGACCTGCCGCAGGATCTGAACGTGACCAACATGACAACCTGCTCCCCCGCCTCCTGTCACCATCCAGGCAAGGATGAAGATACTGTGGACTTTCAAGCTCTCCCCTTGGCTATCAGACCATTGAAACACTGCTGAGGAATTGGAATTTCCCCAGGAGTCTCATGCTCGAGAAGAAAACTGAAGCCTGAGCTGGGTGGCGGCGGCGGCGGCAGAGGCAGGCGGATCTCTGTGAGTTCGAGGTCAGCCTGGCCTACAGAGTGAGTTCCAGGACAGGCACCAAAACTACACAGAGAAACCCTGCCTCAAAAAGAAAAGAAAAGAAAAAAAAAAAAAAAGCTGAAGGCTGGTGTCTCAGAAGAGGGCAGTGACTCCAGGAAGCAGATTTCACACAGTCCTGACAACTGGTCAGAGGACCTTTAAGGAGAGACACGATGGGGGATGAGGAGCCAGGGGCCGTAGACTGCACCTTGATCAGGACACGAGCTCATTTACACACGCGTCTTATCTTTGTTTAAACCTAACTTTTATGTCAAGACCCCAAAATGAACTTGGGAGTCACTGGACCTCCTTTTTTTTGTTCCTCTCGCCAACGTGGTCACATTGACTATATATCTCTTTTTTACTGCTCGACATTGGTGTTTTGCTTCATTAATTGATCCGTTGAGGGCCGGTGCTGGGCCTCGTTTGTTAGGGCTACCAGGGCCCAGGCTCGGACTCAGACTCTGGCCCCCGTGAGCTGTCGTCACGTGGGACCAGGAGCAGCTGCCACTTGGCAGCTTTTGAGTTGCGATGCCCTGGAGGTAGAGCCACGCCAGGTCAGGGCGGTGATTTTGGCAAAAACCACAGTGAACTGAACTTGAGGGTCTGTTAGAAGAGTGTGGGCAGCTGCCTGAGGAAGAGAGAGGGAGCAGCCGACGTGCACCTCACGGAGCACCTTACCTAGCAGCGCCAGGCTGTGCTGTGGGCATGCGCGCACACTAACCCATCTCATCCTACCGAAGAAACTGAGGCAGGGAAGAGGTCATGACTTGCCCGGGATTAACCACATCTGAGAACAGAGCTCGAATTCAAATCCAGACTTGTTAGGCTCGAACATTGATGCTGGAGGAAAGCGAAGGAAGCAGCCGAAGCCAGGCCAGTGTCTCCAGCCCTCCACACCCCAAGAGTTATGCAGCAGGTGCGATGGGAAAGCCAGCTGCTGGGCACCCTGCAGCGGGTTTAGGGGGGCTTGCTCCTTTCTGAAACTGAACATTCCCCCCGCCCCTTGAGGCTGCGTTTCTCTGTGTAGCCCTGGCTGTCCTGGAACTCACTCTTTAGACCAAGCTGGCCTCCAACTCACAGAGATCCACCTGCCTCTGTCTCCCGGAGTGCTGGGATTAAAGTCGTGCACCATAAAGGCTTGTACCACCACTGCCTGGCCAAAACTGAACATCTTAACATGTCACCAGACCTACTAGAAAAGGGCACTTGGAATCTGTGTACCAGCAGCAGACGCGTCTACTTCAGCCCAATCCACAGCAATGACAAAGTACTCTCTTGTCCTTGGAAATGTCACCCAGGATCCATACTCCTTCTTGCAACACAATTTCGAGCCAAGCGTCAGATGATTGGGTGGTAAGAGCTGCTCCTGATCCTGTGTGGCAGACAGCTCATGGGGTTGGAAGATTGGTGGGGTTACCTTTGAGTGATCTGGGGTCTGCTATGTGAGGTTGGCGGGGAAGTGCCGCTTCCCTTTCAGAGTTTCTGTTTCCCTCATCCTGAGGTGGTGATGATGGTCCCTCAGAGACTTGCTGTTAGAATGTTGAGGGGCTTGGGGAGATGGTTCAGTTGGTAAACGTGTTTGTTACATGGGCGTGAAGCCTGCGTTCAACCCCTGGCAACCATGTGAAACCTGCTGCTGGGTGTGGTGGTGGCTCCCTCAGTCCTAGGGATGAGAAGCAGAGATGGGTGGGTGGAACCCCAGGGCTCCCTGGTCCGCCAGCATCTGTTAACCTGCAAGCCCCAGGTCTCAATAAGACACCTGGTATCAAAAACAAGGTAGATAGCCCTGAAGAAGGACACCTGAGGTTGGGCTCTGGCTTTCATAGTCATGTACACACACACACACACACACACACACACACACACACACGCACGCACGCACGCACGCACTTACGCACTCACACGCACACACACAGGGTGGGGAGAAAGAATGAGAATAAGTTTGTTTTGAGGGTCTGGGAACGCAGCTCAGTTGGTAGAGTGTTTGCCTAGCATTCACAGACCTACAGTCCTAGTGTTTGGTAGGTGGAGGCAGAAGGATCAGTATTTTAAGATGGCATAAACTTCCTTGGCTACATATTGAATTCAAGGCCAGCCTGGGCTCCAGAGGACCCTGTATTTTTTTTTAAAAAATCTTTTAAAAAGTACTTTGAAGACAAGTCACAAACCCCAAAGCTACACTCAGTGTCCAGACTATGAGCAGGTCGAGTCCAAGTGTGAGGGGAAGGGAGTTTGCTGTGAGGAGACAGCTAGCTGGGCCTCGGGAGTGTTTGGATCCGGGAAATGGGTTTGCAAGCTCTGTTCAGCTCACCTGAAGACAGTCCAGTACCCAGGGCTGAAGCCTATGAGTCACCCTAAGTAATTCCCCATAACGCCTGGGAGCTAAATATAACATGTATTTAGTACGGGCACTGCCATTGATTGAGAGCTCCCCATCAATCATAGCCTGGGGCTGGGGAGACCATCGGGGCAGCCCCAGTGGGCCAACCCAGGCCCGAGACTGGCACTTAGTCTTGTTCAGACTTAGCTTCTAACTGCTTTGGGGCCTTCGGCAAATTACTTAACTTCTCAATGTCTAGCTCTCCTTATCTGTGAAATGGGGATAATAAGACTTACCTACCTCACGGGGCTTGTTGCAAGAATTAATTAAAGTTTATGAAGCGCTTTGAGATTCCCGGATAAAAGGCCCTGCAAAAGTACAAAGTATTATTATCATACTCCCTGTCGGCTATAAAAGATAATTTTGCAGGAAAAGGCAAAAATTTTAATTTCTATACAAGCAGAAACAAAGGCAGATATAGTCATAGAAAGTTTTTTTTTAAGTCTAGAAGATAATTTATGTAATTTTTAAAAATTATAACATGTCTTCTTCCTACCAATAATCAATGCAATATGGATAATTATAGTTTTTAGTCACTAGCCAGCAAATGACATCAGGTGTCTCCATATGTTGGGTGAGTTATATGTTGGAACTCCACAGTGACCTGTGGGGTACGTATGGTCACCCCACTTTCAGCAGGACGCTGTCCAAGAACGCTGGCGTCCTTGCATTCTAAGGAGTGCTGTGGGACATCGCAATCCCCCAGGGCAGGACGTCATGAAGCGGATTTGAGACTTACCTGCAGTGGAGATCTGGGTGGTATTGTCTAGGGAGGAAATGAGCTTGGCCCTGTGGTCTAGTTTGTGTCCAAACACTCAGCATTCCAAGGAAGCCACCCACCCCACATCCGAGGCTCCTTTCTTCATAAGAAGGAGAGGAAGCATGGTCTCCACCTGCCTGTCGAGCAAATTACCTTCTTTCCAAGGCAATTAATAGACAATAAATAGATAGAAGTTTAGAGATGAGAAGCCTATATATAGAAAGTTTGAGGTAACCGGTCTCTTTCATCTTGCCTAAAAGCTTACATGCAGGTTTAATTAAGTCCCAGGCTTGGGGAGGCTTGGGGGTGCCAGGCAGGACACACCCATGTCATTAAGATAGTTCTCTAATGGAGGACTGAGATGCCAAGGGAGATGACCATGGCCTTGCCACTGGGAAGGCCTGGCTCTGGCTGTGGGATTTGGGGTAAAGACTCCAAGGTCTTAGATCAGTGCATGTAAAAACCCTGATCCTGGTGATGGCGTCTGTGTGATTTACAGTGACCATTTTTATGAAAAGAAATGGGAGAGTGTGGGTGAGCAGAATAGCCATACAGTCTTCCAATGTAACTGACAAATGGGAAAATACACGGAGACTTGGAAATGATGGTCTGAAATGAATGGCCAGCAATAATGACAAGGATAAGTTTGTCCTGCTCCCTCCAGGACCCTTGTGTCTGAGGAGAGAGCCAGCCCCACCACCCCTGTGTGTGTGTGTGTGTGTGTGTGTGTGTGTGTGTATCTTTGTGTCTGTGTATATGTATAATCTGTGTATGTGTATGTGCATGATCTGTGGCTCTATGATCTATGTATCTCTGTGTGTAATACCCATGTGTATGCATGTGTGTCTGTATATTTCTGTGTCTGTGTATATGTATGATCTACCTATGCGTGTGACTTATGTCTGTGTGTGTCTAATAGGAGGGTCTAAGAGCACAGACACAAATCTGAAAGTAGGGTCCTCAGACATACGGCTCCTGAAGCAGACAATGGAGTCACAGCCTACTAGCATCCCCGGGGCCTTTATCCCACCTGGCGCCCCGCTTGGTCACTTGCTCACTGTGATTTGGGCAGGATTCTAATTACTTTGGGAATTTCCTTCTCTGGGGGTCGTGAGGACTCCATGAGTCAGGACATCACCAGCTCCGGGGTGTGGAGGCCTCCCTTGGAGGACTTTCATTTCCCAGCCCTGGCTAGCACCGAGCCTTGGCTTTTCCATTTATTTCCTCGGTCCCCAGGAAGTGTCTGGCTTTTTCGGAAAGTGCCTTCCCATCGCTCCTTTCATGGGAAGGGAGGAAGAGAGAACCTATCGCAGGGAAAAAAGGCCTTCTCAGGGTTGCCCTCGGGGTACTCATGGTCTACCCAGCAGTGCTCTGCTCCGGACTGCGGCAGAAAGATGAGTCTAATCTTTTACTCTGTGATCGTCCATGGATGCTGGAGTTCCTGGGCTGGTGACAGAGAGCTGCGAGACAAGCTGCCTGTGGAACAGACTACGGGGCAAGGATACCCACCTCCCACTCCCCACCCCCCCCTCCCAACGTGGGCATCCAACATGGGCACAGGAGTCAACACAATGCACAAGAAGAAAGAAATCCAGGCTGCTCTTTTCTTGGGAGGCAAGGGTTTCCAAGGTGGCCAAATCTTAGTATCATTAGGAGCTCCTGAGATGGCTAGACTATATGGAAGAGAAAGATCTGAGAACAAGCTTTACCACAATGATACAAAGGAAGAAATGCACTGGCTCCTGGGGATAGAAGGATGAGGCTCCTTCCTGTGTGCTCCCCCCCACCCCACCCCACCACCTCCCTATGCCTCCACCTCCCCTTCACCTGCCTCTTCCACTTGGATTTTGAGCCTGGAATTCTCATCTATAGAACTAGGACTGAGGAGAGGAATGGAGGATCATGGGTAAAGGAATTCTGGCTGGGCAGCCCTTTGGGAAATGTGACCACGCAGGAAGTGACCACTCAGCAGAAAGAGACTGAAGGGACCCCAGAGGGCAGGGCAGGGCCTCAGGCTCCGCACTTCTGGGCCCCTGTAGGGAAGAAGTGGCGGGAACAGCTTGTAGATGTAACCAACCTTCTTATTAAATAAGAAACACAGAACCAATGCAAAGAAGAAAGCCAAGAGGTCAGAGCTAAGAGCTAAAACCTTACCCTTCCTCCTGCGGTGGTGGTCCTACCTCTCCGAACCAGAGCTACCCCTGTGTTAAAGTCTTTATATAGAGTTCCTGTCCTGCCTTCTCATTGGTTGTAAACCCAACCACATGACCGCCTCCTCACGGCCTGTCTGTATAGGCCTCCAGGTTTTCCATGATTGGTATTAAGATTAAAGGCATGTGTATCCAATAATGGCTGTATCCCTGAACACACAGAGACTTACCCAGCTCTGCCTACCAAGTGCTGGAATGACAAGCGTACGCCACCACTGCCCTGCTTTCCTATGGCTTGCTAATAGCTCTGACCCCCAGGGAACTTTATTTATTAACATACAAATAACATTTTAATACAAATAAAATATCACATGATGGTTTTATAATTCAGCTGTCCATTCTTCTTGGCTGTGTATATATGGCTTCATCTCAGCATCCCATTCTTCTCCACATCCCTCTATCAAATGCCAGTCTACTATTGAGAGGCGTGAGCTTAGTTACTCTTCAAGAATAACTGTTTCAACAGCTGCTGGGTCATCTCTCATCTCCTGTGCTGCAGGAGCTCAGCACCTTCCTTGGACAGACTCCGGTCCACCTGAGCAGAGAGGGGACCTGTTGGGATGGCAGCCTTACCTCTGGTGGGCATGGTGGGTATCACCCTAGCCTTTGATTGGGGTTCAGTCTTTTTTTGGTTTGGTTGTTTTTGGTTTTTCGAGACAGGGTTTCTCTGTGTAGTTTTGGTGTCTTTCCTGGAACTCACTCTGTAGCCCAGGCTGGCCTCGAACTCACAGAGATCCGCCTGGCTCTGCCTCCTAGTGTTGGGATTAAAGGCGTGCGCCACCACTGCCCAGCTTGGGGGTTCAGTCTTATGCTGGTATGCTCTAAATGTGTCCCGTTAGGGGATAAAGGTTGGCATTTATAGAGCACCACTGTATGCCAGGAAATACTCCTGTTCAGGTCGCAAAGGATCTCTGTGTAAGAGTTCTGCCGGGCGGTGGTGGCGCACACCTTTAATCCCAGCACTCGGGAGGTAAAGGCAGATGAATCTCTGTGAGTTCGAGGCCCGCCTGGGCTACAGAGTGAGTTCCAGGACAGGCATAAAGCTATACAGAGAAACCCTGTCTTGAAAAACCAAACCAAACAAAAAAGAGTTCTGCAGAACAAGTTCTCTGATTCTTAGGGAAAGACCCAGAGGTTCAGGGTGACCAGATGGCCAGCCTAAGGCTACCTGGTATCGGTTCCTTCTCTCTCCTCTTCCTGATCTCTACCCTAGCCTCCCCAGACCCTCTGGGAAGAGTCCTGCTTCTACATCCCAAAGGACGGCGCTCCGAGGCGTGGCGGCTCAATGTCTTGGGGCTGAGAAAGGGCCAATCATGTTGTTTTGTTTCCCTCAAGCTGCTTGTCTGAGGCGGACGCTGTTGGACTTGGGAATAGAACCATCATTTCTAGTCTCTTTTTCAGGACCCTTGGAGTCTGGATAAGGGAGAAGGTTGCAGAAACATCCCTCCAGGGCAGCCATGGAAATGTCACTGCCTCAGAGAGCCCGCAGGCACAAGTTTCTCAGTATGTAGTGGCAGGTGACCTGGAGGGACGGTTTAACCCCACTTGACTATCTGAGTCTCAAGGCTTTTTTTTTTTTTTTTTTCACTTCTCACAGTAAAAGGGGAATGCAGCCCCTGATGTCGGAATCAAGGAAAGTTCTAGATTCTGCTCTGGAGGAGAGCTAGCTCCCTGCAGGAAGAGAAAGAAACCAAAGTTGCCTATGAACACGGTGGCGGCTTGAATGTGTAAAGTCCCTGGCAGGGTTGTCTATCTGAATACGTGGTCTCAAGACTGTTTGAGCTGTTTTGGAAGGTTCTAGAACCTTGTGGAGGTGGAGTCTCCCTGAAGGAAGTGGGTCACTAGGAGTGGGCCCTGAGCGTTTATAGTCCGGCCCCGCCCCTGCTCGCTCTCTGCTCCGAGTAAGACACCAGGGGGCTCGCACCCGGGCTTGCTACGCTTTCCCTGCACAATGGACTGTACCCCACTGACCCACAAGCCAGAAGAAACCCTCCCCCACTTCAGTTGCTACTTCTCAGGTACTTGGTCAACGCAACAGGGAAAGTAAGGAATAAAGTTTTCTATTTTTGGTTTTTTTTGGAGCTGAGGCTCGAACCCAGGGCCTTGTGCTTGCTGAGCAAGCATTCTACCACTGAGCTAAATCCCCAGCCCCAAAGTTGTCTAATTTTTTTTTTTTTGGTTTTTTCGAGACAGGGTTTCTCTGTGTAGCTTTGCGCCTTTCCTGGAACTCACTCTGCAGCCCAGGCTGGCCTCGAACTCACAGAGATCCACCTGCCTCTGCCTCTCGAGTGTTGGGATTAAAGGTGTGCGCCACCACCGCCTGGCTAAAGTTGTCTATTTTAAAAGATTTATTTATTTATTGTGCATTCAGAATGGGGTGCCAGATCTCATTACAGATGGTTGTGAGCCACCATGTGGGTGCTGGGAATTGAACTCAGGACCTCTGGAAGAGCAGTCAGTGCTCTTAACCTCTAAGCCATCTCTCCAGCCCTAAAGTTGTCTATTTTTAAGATACGCATGTAATATGTACATTCGCACACATACACATTAAGAATACAAACGTGGGGGATGATAAGATGGCTCCGTGAGTAAAGGCCCTTGCTGCGCCAAGCCTGATGGCCTGAGTTTGATCCTTGAGAGCTGCATGGTGGAGGGAGAGAAGTGATTCCCAAAAGCTGTCCTCTGACCCCTGCATGAATACCATGGCATGCACACAATAAATATATATAAAAAACCAACCCCAGATATATTCCCCCATCTTTCACGAGGAAACTGTGGGAGGGAAAAGCAAACATCAGTGTTAGTTGGGCTGTTGACAGTAGGCGGGAAGGGCACACAAGCAGGGTGGGGGGAGGAGGGTTGCAGACCTCTCTGAACATGCTTACCTTTACTGTGGTGATTTTTGAAACCATTCATGTGTCTTTTTACATACTTTTAAGAAAAGAATAAAAAGTCTGGAGAGACATCTCAGCTGGTGAAGAGCACTGGCTACTCTTCAGAGGATCTGGGTTCAATTCCCAGCACCCACATGGCAGCTGACAACCATATACAACTCCAGTTCCAGAGGACCTGTGCAATGGTATCAGGGTCCCCTGGAACCACTGAGTCGTTCAGGATCCTTAAGGAGAGACCCCAAGCTGAAAAACCTCCAACCTCCTCCAGAGGTTCCAGTTCATAGTCTCGGGGCTATTTGTAATCTGGCTTGGAAGAACACAACCTTCCGTGAAACGGATTATTGTGCAGAGCACACTACAGGGGCTCTGCTGTGGGATGTCTTTCTATATGCTGTGAATATGTGTTGCTCTGATTGGTTAATAAATAAAGCTGTTTGGCCTATGGCAAGGCAGCTTAGAGGCAGGTGGAAAATCCAGGAGAGGGACAGGAAGAAGAAAGGCAGAGGTGGTGGTGGTGGTGGGGAGATGCCATCCCACCACCCAGGCGGCAGCATGTAATGGCACATAGGTAAAGCCATGGAACATGTGGCAACATATAGATTAATAGAAATGGGCTGAGTTTGGTTATAAGAGCTAGCTAGAAAGAAAATTGAGCCAGAGGCCATGGCCATGCAATTTGTAATTGATATAAGCCTCTGTGTGTTTACTTGGGTCTGAGTGGCTGCAGGACTGGGCGGGACACAGGAAAACTTCCAACGACAGGGGTTGGTATCTATCCCTGCAGTGTGCGTATCACCATTCTGGAATGGGTGTGTGGGAGCACACACAGACGGGTGCTCTGTGAGCCCAGCTCCCCCAGTTTTGTCTGCTGTCACACCTGGTGAGAACCCCAGGGAGGGCAGAAGAGTGTTCTGGTGCTGACCACAGGCTGCTCTGTGGGAGGGACATTGTCTTTGCTGACCCCACCCACCTTCTGGGATTTGACCACATTGTGAACCTTCCTTGAGAGGTAAAGACTTGGGGGAGAAGGACACCGATTGATGGTTCTGGTCCTGGACAACGGTGGAGCTAAGGACAGTTCCGGCCTGACTGCCTCCAAGAACCACAGCATCCCCCGAACCCTGCCACATATCACAGAGGGAACATCCTTCTAGCTCCTTCTAAGGCTTAGATGAGTTCCATGATAGCAAAAAGATGTCGTAGCAGGTGGGTGCCTGGGCCCTGGGGATGGCTCAGGGGCACACACTAAAGAGAGAGGTGCAGACACACCAGTAGCCACCATGTGGGGCTCAGTGCCACTGCACATTAAGACTAGAATAGGTGTTATTCACATTGCCTGGTGGCGACCTTGAGGCTCCAAGTCACGGCAAGCCTCCATTGGGGTCTCAAGAGTGACATAACAGATTCAAAGTCCAGGCAACCCAGCTTAACACTGCAGGTCAGTCCCTAAGGACTGCAAGTTAAATCTCCAATAAAAAGATAAGTAGCAATCCCAGCACTCAGGAAGCAGGCCGATCTCTGTGAGTTCAAGGCCAGCCTGGTCTACAAAGTGTGTTCTAGGACAGCCAGAGCTACACAGAGAAACCCTGTCTCGGGGGGGAGGGGGAGTAAGTAGCTAGAAGAGCTCTTTCTTTGACAAAGGCCACCACTAAATGGAAGTTATAGATAACAAAATGTGCTCAGAGCCAAAGAGATGCTGCAGAGTCCAGTGGTTCCTCATCAGGGATTTTTAAGTTCCCAGGGGATAGTGAGCAACATTTGCAGATATTTTCGGCTGTCAACACGTTGGCCAGGTGGCCCAGACATCAGCGAGTGGAGGCCAAGGATCACACTAAAGGCCAGTGTCACACGAGTCAATGACAGGACAGCGCTACCACAAAGAATGACGAGGCCCAACATCTACACAGTGCTGGGGCTGAGAAATCTGCTGCCTGCTACCTGGGCCCCACAGGAAGCTGCTCTCCCCAAACCTGCTTCTCCTTTGCCTGGGTGCTACCCGGAATAGTTTCCCCAGCATGCCTCCTCTCTGAGAGAGAGGGCCATAGTCACCTGAAGATTTCCAGAAGTCCTCCATCGACCGTGCAGCCAGACCAGTCAAAGGACTTCTTTCATCTCCTCAGGCGGGTTGGATGTCGGGAGCCAGTGCTGGGAACAGCACGAGATGCCAATTATTCAAATGGGCTTCTCTGAGAATCCGCTCTCCTCTGAACTTCAAACACCTTGACCAGTGCTAATTTAGTAGCAGAACACCTTGGGGAGATTGTATCTGCTCCCAAACCAATTAGTTTAACTCTGGGCAAGTTTACCAAACATTCTTCTTTGATCAAAGAATTTTTTTTTTTTTCAAAGGGTGTGATGTTCTAGTGTGTGTCTAGCTTTGACATTCATTTACGGACCAGGAAGAGGCCACACATCCTGTTTGGGAGATGGCCTTGGCATTGACTTTAGTGACTGCATTCCCAATATTGTCAGAATGGTTGCCCTCGGCCACAGTTTCCATGACTTGGTAGAGACATAAGAAGGGCCTGAGAGGAACGGAGATGAGGTGTGGCAGTTAGGAGCACTTGCTGTCCTTCAAGAGCACCTAAGCTTGGTTCCCAGTACCCACGCTGGGCAGTTTACAATCACCTGTAACTCTAGCTCCAGGGTACTTTGACACACCCATGGGTCGCTGCGGGCACCTCTGCATAGACTCACCATACACACACACACACACACACACACACACACACACACACACACACACACGCATGCACACATATAAATAAAATATTTAAGAAGGGGGACCAGGAATTCCAGAGAGCATCACACCTGGAACCTTGAAGACACTTCAAGACTGAGTTCCAAATCCCAGGCTCCACAGAAGAAGAAAGAACGTCGAGGTCCTTTGCATTCAAGACAAAGTGATGGCCGTAGTGAGCTCAGCTGTGTGGTGGCCATGGCTTCCGTCTTCACCATTCTCTGAGTGGATTAAAGGAGAAACCACTTTGGCCAAAGTGAGAGGGTGTACAGCTCATCAATCAGTCTTCGTATAGCTTGGCCAGTGGTGGGTAATGGGCCAAATCCTGTGTGCCTCGTCTATCCCTTGCTGGAGGGTCTCTAAATCCATCTCCCTCATCTCTCCTGTGAACAACTATATCTATTACTTCTTTGTTGTTGTGTTTTATTTTGTAAAATTTTTTTAATATTAATTTTTATTTTTATTATTTTTTTATTTTTTTGAGACAGTTTCTCTGTGTAGTTTTTTGGTGCCTGTCCTGGATCTTGCTCTGTAGACCCAGGCTGTCCTTGAACTCACAGAGATCTGCCTGGCTCTCCCTCCCGAGTGCTGGGATTACCTCTTTCTGCAAATTTCAGCCTCCTCTTGGTTGAAGTCGATATTCGAATTTTGGAATAAGAATGGTTATGATCTAGGGGCTGATGGGATGGCACAGGTCTGCATGGTGCTTACGGTAAGGGCTCAGGATTTCATTTCACGTCCCTGTACCCAGGTAAAGGTGAGCATGGCAGTGTGAACCTGCTACCCCAGACAGGCAGATCTCTAGAGCTCACGGCCAGCCAGTCCAGCCAAACTGGTGAGCTCCGGCAGGAGAACCTGTCTCAAAATATAAGGTGGAGAGTAATTGAGGAAGACCCATGACATTGGCCTCTGAACTCTACATGCAGAAGCACACATGTGCGTATAGGCATGTGCACACACAAATACATATGCAAACACACCCCACAACAGATTAAAAAAATTCGACAGGCGTTGGTGGCACACGCCTTTAATCCCAGAGCCCAGGAGGCAGAGGCAGGCAGATCTCTGTGAGTTCAAGGCCAGCCTGGTCTACAGAGCACAGAGCGAGTTCCAGGGCTACGCAGGGAAACTGTCTCGAGAAAACAAAATACACCATCTAGTAGTTTGGGCCCACTTGGTCTAGCCTCGAGAAATAATCCCATCTGAAAACACCGATCATCTCTTTCTAAGTTTGCTAAGTGACACACATCTCCACCATTCCGTTTAGTGATATAAAGTGACGTAAGGTCTCGCCGACATCTGTGCAGGTGACTGGGGAACAGAGAGAACGAGACGAACATAAACTCGGGACAGCCGTGCTGGAATTGACTGGACACAGTGCCATTGGACTCTGGGGACACTTCACTGAGTGCAGAACAGGGTACGTGTTCATCACCACCAGCTGTCCTGACAGAGCTTGTAAGTTGCCAGTCCGGGACAGGACCCAGCAGCCTACGTCCTTATCTTGCTGCTGTACTCTGTGTCTTAAATGTCCCCTAAAGGTCAAAGTGTTCAAATCCAGGCCATATGGTGGTGCTATGGGTGTGTGTGTGTGAAATTCCTGAGAGGTGGGCACTTTAGGTCCCTGGGGTATGTTCTTTGTCCCGTATGTTGTTCTGGTAAATTGCCACACACTGTTCAAGCTTCTTGTTGAAAACAGACTAAGAGCAAGACACACCCTGGCCTTCACTCACTCACGTGTCAAGTGTCCTCCCTGAGTGAAAACACAGTGCCCCTGAGGACAGCTAGAAGGCAAAGCATTCCCAACAGGGGTTACCAGTGTTTATCCCGTGGTATAAAGTACTGTGGTGGGAACAAAAAACCAGAAGCACGCTGGTGGGGAGACTCTTCATGTGACACCCCATCGTGAGTGCTGCTGCCCAGTGGTTTCTGCTAGATGTCCACAAGCCCCCAATGCATTTGATAATGTTGTCCCCACGTGCCCTCTCTAAAAGGCCACTCCAGGGATATCTGGCTGGCTGACGATGTCGTGCCGTCTATCCGCTGTCCCCACTCTGTCTGCTACTTGCTATCTCTTTTCTTACTTTTGCTGGTTTCTAGATTCGCTCATTTGAAACCAAAAGTACAGCTATCATTCTCGAGACCACACAGAACACCGTTGAAAGGTATTGTGGGATCCCGGGCTCCCCTTCCCTTCCTTTTGTTTCCTGGTCTTGAAGTGAGATGAACCATGCACTCCCTCCATGATGGGCTTCCTTGGCACAGGCTCATCTATGCCAATTACAAAGTGAAACTTGCCAAACTATGAGTCAAAATGCACCTTTTTTCTTTATAAGGTGATTACCTCCGGTGTTTCATTATAGTGACAGAGAGCTGACTAACACGGGCCCTGGCCCGCACACAGCAGCCTCTGGAGAGGCGTTTATTTTAGTATTGCTATTTTAGGGCACAGAAAGAAATCGGTCCCTGTATGGGATAGTCTTTAAGTTGAGGAAGGACCTGACCCCAGTGTGTATTCTTGTCTTCCAAGATGGCGTCTTAACTTCCTCCATCCACCTCAAGCTCTTGAGTCAAGTTGTCAATCATCAGCTCTGACAGGTACAGGCCAGGGGTTCTAGGACACACAGCCTCTCACTCAGTTTTCCTCAGTCACAGCGAGGGAGGTGCCACCCCCTTCACTGGCCCCCTGGCTGGTCCCTCACATATCATTCTCTTCTCGCACACTGGCTCTGGGTCCTCACTGGGGATGGTAAGTGCCATTCTGCCTTTCTCCCGGATTCTGCCCAGGCATTGCGGTGCTCCTGTGCACAGTTGCTCCAAATGCCTGCTCCCTCCCACCCCCCAGCTGACTGTGTGGCCTCTACCTCCCCTGCTAGCCTGGTAGTTTGAGGGAACAAGGACTTCATCTGTTCTTTCTCAGGGGCTTCAGCTTTGTCTCCAGATCCCAGCTGAGAGCCAGGACCCGGGAGCTTCTGATTTCCTTCGGCTACTCGATGCAGCCGAGGACAGAGACCAGCACTGTATGGTTTAGTGCCAACTGCACGGAGAAAGGGGAAGGACTTGCTGCCCATCGAGTGTTCTTAATACACTTTAGTCAAACCACTCAGGCCTGAAGAGCCTGAAATCTATTCACCAAAACAACAGAGGGAGTTACTTAACTACTACAGGTGTGCGCTCCTTCCATGAGGCAGGGAGTGTGTGTGTGTGTGTGTGTGTGTGTGTGTGTGTGTGTGTGTGTGTGTGTGTGGTGTGTGTGTGTGTGGTGTGTGTGTGTGTGTGTGTGTGTGTGTGTGTGTGTGTGTGTGTGGTGGGAAAGGTAGGGTGGGAGGGGTGTGTGTGTGGGCTCTTTCCCAACCCAATAAGTGAAGACAAGCCCCTCACTCCCCTGACTCTTAGCTGTCAAAGACGCAATCCTGTGGGTTCTGTGGGGGAGCGTGGACGTGGGGGGTGAGGGTGGGGGTAGAGGCGAGGGGATGGGGGCAGGACTGTCTCCAAGCAGGTGCTTGTGTTGAAACAGGCCATAAATGAGATCAACTCATATAAGAAAAACTGTGAAGACAAGAGAACCCCAAATGTCCTCCCTCTTCTCACACTCCATGTGGGATTCGGACACCTCCTGGTGCGGCTGCCCCTGCCCCTGATGCCACAGCTGGTGTCTGACACACTCTTCCCAGGAACAGAGAGGGGCTCAGTCCCTCTTACCACACCATACACCAGCAGCCAAACCTGGGCTATGTCTGGTGCTTAGGACTGAACAGCTCTGTACAGGAGGTCCTGAGCCCCCCTCAAGTTGGACTGACCCGAGAGGACAGCTCACAGAGCTCAGGGAAAGATAATGGCTGACTTAAGACATTGCAGAGGATAGGGGCACACGGCCAGTGGGAAGGATGCTGAGGGCGAGGCTCTTAGGAAGGTGTGGGGTTTCCATGCACTCTCTGGGAGCTCTGCCCTGCAGCTAGCCATCCCTGTGAGTTCAGATTCCAGATCTCAGAAGCAGACGTTCTTACCCTGGCTTCGTGGTGTAGATATGTATGTCGATCCTAGACATCATGATAGATTTCACCTCCATCTCCAGCCCCTCCCCACCAAGGAACGGAGGATGGGGCTGAAAGGCTAACCTTTTAATCATGGCACGG
Organism: Peromyscus californicus insignis; assembly: GCF_007827085.1. Lineage (NCBI taxonomy): Eukaryota > Metazoa > Chordata > Mammalia > Rodentia > Cricetidae > Peromyscus > Peromyscus californicus. Next base: position 6,956,542 of record NW_026294492.1, read on the forward strand.
TTTTGCTTGAGCAGCCCCACTCCACCACAAGTCACATGAGCAGAATTGGAAGATGCTCCTGCCATCCAGAGAGTCCCAGGGAATGGAGACCTCTGTGTCAGACAACCCTGTCTTCCAGGAAATTACAAATGTCTCAGGAATTCTGAGTCAGGAACTGGGGCCAAAGACGACACATCCGAACAAAAAGATTCTCTCAGTGCCCCTATCACTCAGTCTATGGTCAAAGTTTGGGGAGTGCTGTGCCAAGGCCTAGGGCATGGGCAGAGGCATAGATCTTCATCTAAATACAGTTCTACATACATGCTTTGGAGAATTTTCATAGAGGACGTGGAGAGATTTTATTAGCACCTTATCAGTGATGAGGTGGAAATAGGGTAATTCTGCACGTGGCACAGCTTCTCATTAAGGGTAAGCTGGTATGCGCACATCTCCTGGTCCCCGCTTGCTAGCCATTACCGGAAAAGGCTGCCTGCTGCGTCATGATGACCAAGGTGGCCAATCCTCCCACCTGGCTCTCCTGACTCTGGGCCAGGCACATGCCAGACCCACTCTTCTTTTGCTTTATTAATTTTGTTTACAGTAATATTTTTACTAACAAAATTTGCTAGTAACGAATTTTGGGGTTAGTAGTTTTTTTCCAAAGGGACAAGCCATGATGTTTACCAATTTTAAAAGCTTCAGATAAAATAAATCTTTTTAAAAAGTAGATGAGGCTTGAGAATGGCTCAGTGGCTAAGAGCTCTTAAAGACACACACACACACACACACACACACACACACACACACACACACACAAAACAGTTCATTTTTCTTCAAGATTTATTTTGTTGTATTTATGTGTATTTATGTCTGTGCAGGTACTCACAAGAGGCCAGAAGAAGGCATCAGATTCCCTGGACCCAGAATTACAGGTGATTTCGAGCCAACTGACTTGGGTGCTGGGAATGGAATTGTGGTCCTCTGGAAGAGCAGCAAGCACCAACTGATCTTAACTCTGGAGTCATTCCTCTAGCATAAAATAATATTTTAGCTAAAAATTTTTTTTTAGCCAGGCAGTGGTAGCACACACCTTTAATTCCAGCACTCAGGAGGCAGAGGCAGGTGGATCTCTGAGTTTGGTCTACAGAGTGAGTTCCAGGATAGTCACCAAAACTACACAGAGAAACCCTGTCTCAAAAAAAAAAAAAACAAAAATAAACAAATAAAGAATATACACCCATACAATTTTAAAAAGGAGACTCACAGAGGTAACCAAGACATGTGTATGTTAGTTACTTCTTGCTGCTGTGAGGGACACCTGTCAAGAAGTGCCCGAAGGGACAAAGGACCTGTCTGTGTTGGTTCACAGTTCCAGGGAATACGGTCCATCATGTCGAGGAAGTGATGGAGCCTGAGGGGGCTGGTCACATTGCAGTCTCAGTCAGGAAACAGAGAGAGACCCGAGCCACGGCATGGTATGGCCCATGTTCAGAGTGGGGTCTTCCCAACTCTATGGACTTAATCTAGGCACTCCTTTACAGACATGCCCAGACCTTTATTAACTAGGTCATTCTAGATTCTGTTAAGTGGACAGTCGATAGTAACCATCATAATAGGTGTTTATTTTTAAAAATTATTTCTCAGCATTTCTGTGCTTTGTTGTTTTTTAGAATTTCTGCAACAAACTTGTGTTACTACCATCAGGAAGAAAGCCACATTTACACTTTAAAATGCCAAAGGTGACTGGGCGTGATGGCGCCTGACTTTAATCCCTTCACTTAGGAGGCAGAGGTAGGTGGATCTCTGTGAGTTTGAGGCCAGCCTGGGCTACATCCTGAGTTCCAGGACAGCTTGGGCTACACAGTAAGATGACCTCAGTTAAAATAACCAGTATGTGTGTGTGTGTGTGTGTGTGTGTGTGTGTGTGCGCATGTGTATGTGTATATACATATACACACCCTGAGTTATAGGACAGCTTAGGCTACATAGTAAGACAACCCCAATTAAAAAATTTATATATATATGTGTGTGTGTGTGTGTGTGTGTATGTATATGTGTATATATTTTCAAATATATATTAAAAGCTAACAGTCTTATGTCTCTTTCTGGAAGTAGACAGCACTTGGGGTTTCACTTCCTGGCCTGCGGAAGCTCAGCAAGGCTTGTCTCAAAGACCTTGCACACACAGGGACCAGGCCTCACTACCATTCCAGTGTGCACGGGGAATTATGGCTGCTCCTCCAAATCAAGGCAGTGCCCCCCAACCAGAGGGTCTTGGTATCTTAGCCATTGGAGGTAAAGTCTATGAAGTGGCGGCTGTCTTTATTCTTTTTTTTTTTTTTTTTTTTTTTTTTTTTCCAGAGCTGAGGACCGAACCCAGGGCCTTGCGCTTGCTAGGCAAGCGCTCTACCACTGAGCCAAATCCCTCAACCCCTTTATTCCTTTCCTGATGTCTGGCCTTGGCCAAGGCTGGGCTTCCCCAGTCCTTAAGCTCCCCTCTCTAAACGGAGAGAGTCCCACCGGGTCTCTTCACACGCCTGGCTCTGTAGCTGGACGTCCGCGAACATAAGGCTACAGGAGGAACCACTCCATGCAGCCCACCGGAGGGATTTCTACCTCTCGGAGCCTTGGCAGTCCCCGGAGCGACCCGAGTGCAGAACAATTGTTATCCGCTTGAGCAGGTCAAGGAGCAATTACCGAGTTAGTTGCAACTCACTTTCAAGGCCAACTCAGGGGCTGTTACATCACTCCTCTTCGCCCCATACCCGGCTCTGAAGCCTCTCCTGCTCGCTCGCTCCCTCACTCACTGGTAGGCTCATGACTCAAGAGAGCTAAATGAGTCCCGAGCTTGGAGAAAGGCCCAGGCTCCTTCTCTCAGGAGGCAAAGAGGAGCCTCGGGCAGTCCCTGAACTCAGGCTTGTCATATCCGGTGCAGAGTTGAAGCAGTGTGCCACTCAGCCTAGAGCTCTACTCCACAGGGGGCACCAAGAGGCGGGGACTTTGCAAGGTCACGGGGTGGGGGGTGGAGAGTGGGGGCTGGGGGGTGGGGAGTGGGGGCTGGGGTTGGGGTGGGGATGATGATGCAATGGAGACACTCCCACAAAACCTAGACCTGCCCCAGAAGGTCCCTCTGTTCCGTGGTCCCTCAGTCTCTGACTCCCTTTAACCCCTGTTCAGAGAGCCAATGTCATCACCCCTCTGCTCCTCAGGGAGCCTTACTTCAGTTGCCAACCCTGCCCCACCCCCTGGCATCCGGGTTTGGCCTCACTTCAGGGACCCTTGCTCCTCAGGGAGTCTGGTTGGCCATCAGGCAAGGAGCATGCAGGGCGCAGGTCCCTCCGGGAGTGTGTGTCGTGTCGTCCCATTGTGTCCGTCCCCCCCCCCCTTAGCTACATCTGCAGCCTTGGCATGGAACACAGAACATCTCAGGGACTTCTCCCCCACTTTCCAGAGAATGCAATGAAGCTGCTATCTCAGCAACAAGTCCAGAGTCTGTTCATCTGGCTGTCCTCTGGCTGTCCGTAGGGTTCAGCTCAGGAGCCTAGCATTTTCTTCTCCTTCCTTGCTTCCTTTCTTTTCTCTTCTTTTTTCTTCTCTTTTCTTTTCTCTTTTCTTTCTTTCTGGAGCTGAGGACCGAACCCAGGGCCTTGCGCTTGCTAGGCAAGCGCTCTACCTCTGAGCTAAATCCCCAACCCCTTTCTTTCTTTTCTTTCTTTCTTCCTTTTCTTTCTTTCTTTCTTTCCCTTCCTTCTTTCTTTCCCTTCCTTCCTTCCTTCCTTCCTTCCTTCCTTCCTTCCTTCCTTCCTTCCTTCCTTCCTTCCTTTTCTTTCTTTGTGAGACAGGGTTTCTCTGTGTAGCCTTGGCTGTCCTGTTACTTGCTCTGTAGATCAGGCCAGCCTTGAACTCAGAGATCTGCCTGCCTCTGTCTCCCAAGCACTGGATTAAAGGTGTACACCACCAGCAATTTTTCTCAATGCCTCAACAAGACACCCCAGTGTGAAGGGCTGCAGAACTAGAGGACCCGTAGCTGACACTCCAGATAGGTCCGCATTCATTTGGGCTCAGGGTCTTTCTTACCACAGGGCTCTCTGAGTGGTTTCATCTCTGCTACCTGGGAAGCCACCTCCTCCTATAGCACCTTCAGAATTAGAAGCCTGCTGGGTTAGGCTCATACTGTGAAGCGTTCTTATCTCAGTGGCCAGCACCAAAAAAAAACAAAAAACAAAACAAAACAAAAAAACAACCATAAATAAAATTAAAGAAATAATCAAAATAAAGAAGTTTAATGTTTGGTTCTAGACTCAAGTCACTATTACTTTTCTCTTCACTGTGACAAAAAAAAAAAAAAAAAAAAACCAACAGAAGCAATTTAAGACAGGAAGGTGGGGTTGGAGAGATGGTTCAGTGGTTAAGAACACCTACTGCTCTTCCAGAGGACCTGGGTTCAATTCCTACAAGGGAGCACACAATAGTCTCTGACTCCATTTCCAGAGGATGTGGCACTCACTTCTGGCCTCCATGGGCACCAGGTATGCCTGTGGTGCACAGACAGACATACATGCAGGCAAAATACCCATAACATAAAAATAAACAAATAAAAATTTCAAAAATAATTTTAAAAATAAACAAAAAACCGAAAAATTAGAAAGCTTGAAAAATACTCATTGTCTGACCCAAGCAATTCCATTCTTAGGTATTACCGAATGAATGGACAGCCTGTGTTTTTGCATACACAAAAACCTCCACAAACATCCACAGCAGCATGATTCCTAACACACAAAAGGTGGAAGCCATCCAGTGTCCGTCACCTGATGAGTGAGTTCAAACATTGTGGATATCCTGACAGCAGACTCCTGTCTGTCAGTACAAAGGAATAGAGTACTGATACTTGCTACAACATGGATGTGCCTTGCAAATATGACAGCGGCCAAGGCTAGACACAGAAGGTCACATAGTACATGAACCCAAATTATTTTTTTTGAGACAGGGTTTCTCTGTGTAGCTTTGGAGCCTGTCCTGGAACTCACTCTGTAGCCCAGGCTGGCCTCGAACTCACAGAGATCCACCTGCCTCTGCTTCCCGAGTGCTGGGATTAAAGGGGTGCGCCATGACCATCTGGCGGATCTCCCTTAGAACTGTCCTGAAGTGAGCTTCTTCCCAAACTTTGCTGTTTACTTCACAGGATGGATTCCAGGTCACTGAACTGCATCATAAAGCAGGGCTGAGCCTCTACCCAGGAGCCCTGAGACAGGGCAGAGCTGCCTCAGATGCCGGTTCCCATCCCTGACCTGAGCTACCATCCTGGGACTAGAACAGAGACCCTCTCCGGGTGCACAGTAAGCAGGCAGGGGCTCGGTCAAGTGCTCACTGATCTGGGAGATGAAACATTACCCCCCGGGCCCTGAGGCTTGGGTTGTCTTCTGTGTGCTGAGTGAGTCCTTTAGCCACAGGAAGCAGGCATTCTCATCCCAGGAAATGACTGTGGGTCATGGAACATCTGTCCTCGATGACAATGCCATACTCAAGTAACAACAGAAGAACAAGAATTGGCCCTGGGTGGAAATCCCCAGCCACACTTTCGGGAGCATCTAATCTGCCTGCGTCACCTCCCCAAGCACCTACCTCAGCAGCTTTAGCCCTTCACTCTCCACTGGCTGGTGATTGACGCAACCGAGGGGTGACGCTGGGACCGGTCTCATCGGAAGCAGCAGGCTTTCATGTCACATCCTGGAAAGAGGGGAAAACCCCAAGGCAGTCGCTGATTACTTAAGAGGATTTATAAACTGTCCCATTGATTCACCAGAAACTGTCCCGGGAGCCAGGCGGGCTGAGCCATGTTTACTTTTGCGGAGTGTGAGCCCTGGCAGTCGCTGGCACTCAGCCCGTACAAGGTGAGGCCGTGGAGGTGGAAGCAAGCTGTGACCCAACAAAGATCATTCCAAGGTTCACAAATTCCGGGGCTGTTATCATCGTCGGAGTCATGGAGGTTGACCTTTGGCACACACGATTTCCCTGCAGGGAGGAGGTGGATCTCAGACAACTTCATGGACTGTGTACTAAAGCCCTGGTTTCTCTACAGATGATGTGCAATCGCTCCCAAGAACGGAGTCCAAACTCAGCAGGAGCCTAATGTGCTGTGACCATTTCACTGAGGGGGAAGCTGAGGCTTTCGAAGGTTAGATGTCTTGTTCAAATACACCAACTTAGGGATGGTCTGGCTGACATCAGAACCCGGGTGGCTCGTCTCTGGACAGGACATACTGGTCGGTACCTCTGAGAAGGATGGGCTGGTGGCAGATGGTCAGGACCTGCTGTAGTCCAGCCGCTGGATAGAAACCCACTGAGTAAACTCTGCCCCCAAATGTCAGGTCACAAAAATGAACTCTGAAGCCTCTTTGTGGGGTGGGTGGGTCAGGGCTAGGTCCAGATGGGTCCAACTTAGCCCCTAAATGGAACAGCAGTTCCAAGGGGAAGAGGTCCTGGACAAGGACCAGTCAGCTTGGGGTCACACCCACCAGGGTTGTACGTGGTAGCTGGGGACACAACAGGGTCATGGAGATTTCAGATAGGCTGGAGGATAGGCAGTGAGTGGGGGGAAGGGTGGGGGAGGGGCAAAAAGGGACCGCACCCAGGATCAGTGACACTGGTACCCACTTTGATCCCATATGCGTCTCGCCAGCCACCACTATTTAGCAAGAGTCCCCAGTGCCCACTGCATGCTGGACAGTAAAAAAGACACATAGCCTTGGCTTCTTGCAGGCCCCCTACTCCCATTTCCTTCTAAGCACAGAGCAAGGTGTAGCCCCACCCCCTTGCACCCAGGTATGCCCTAGGGTCAGTCTTACCGTGTGTGTGTGTGTGTGTGTGTGTGTATGTGTGTGTGTGTGTGTGTGTGTGTGTGTGCGTGCGTGCATGCGTGCGTGTGTGTGTGTGTGTGTGTGTGTGTGTGTGTATGTGTGTGGTGTGTAGGATAGTCTCCCTGCCCACTCCCTTCTTCCTCTCATCTCTGGCTACATGTCAGAGCCTTGGTGACCTGACTTGGATGTGGCTGTAGGGAGCAGAGGGGATTCAGACTTTCCCTCAGATGACACTTGAAAGCCACTGAAAATGAAACACAATTGTGTCATCCCGTTAGGATCTGGGGGCCCTGGGGTGGGGGGAACAGTATGGGCATTGGTCTTGTCATGACTGATAAGAACTTTCACTGCTGGCTGGCATGCTAAGATCTGGAGACATGGACCTCACACTCTCAGTCAGTGATAAATAATGAAGAATCTGAGTGATCCCGGACTTTGGAACACAGAGCTGAATCTGCAGAGAAAGGAATTGGGAAGACTGCTTTCTGAGATGTCCCAGGCAGCCCAGTAGGTGCAGACCCTCCTGTAGAGGCAGGGAGAACGGTCCCACCTCAGTGAACGGAGCAGAGGAGTCTGGGGCTCACAGTGCAGGCAGCACCCTGCGCGTTCCTCACACCTGCACACCTGTGCTTCCCAGATCTGCGTGCCCTGAAGCCACCACCTACGGAAGACACTGATAAGTCCCACTTCTTAGCAGCCTCTTTAATTTTTCTTTTGTCTTACCCCGCCTCCAGCCGTCCTGGGCCCCAGATAACCACTGCCTGCTTTCCCTTGCCTCAGGTTAGCTTTGTGTTTTAAGAACTTTGTAGAAGTGCAATCTTGCAACAGCTTATTCTACAACAAGGCTTCCTGCCCTCCGAGAGATGGTTCTGAGACTCCTCCGTGCTGTGGGGTAGACTCGCGGCTCATTTTCTTTCCGTTTTTTCCGCCACCTTCTCTTTCTTCCTGTCTTCCCAACTCCTATTTCTTCCTTCCATCTTTACTTACTAAATACCATCCTTTTAGAGAGCTTTGCTACAATGTATTCATTCATTCATCTGCTGATGGACACCTGGGTTATTTCTAGTGGGGACCTATTACAGATGAAGCTGTGCGGAACATCCAGCGTGTAAGTCTTCGCATGGACAATGCTGTTCTTCATCTTGGGCACACACCCAGGTGCGGAGCGTCTTTCTTCTCCCTTCAGTTCCTGCAAACCATTCAGGAAGCCAGGAGGCAAGGGAAGGTCTAGGGCCACCTCCCCATTGCGGTCCTAATACGGTCCGGTCTGTACAGCCTCTCTCCTCATCACCATGCCCCGACTCCAGCCCACGGTGCAGCGTCTGCCTACCTTCCGCCTCTCCATTCTCCTCTCCAGCTAAAAGACAGGCTTTCTGAACCAGGAGTAGCCAGCCTTTATTGTACCCAACTTCATGCTTCTTACAGAACCAAGATGATGTGAGATGATGTTGTCTCCTCCTTGCTATGTGTCCCATTGAGTGAAACATTTGCAGCCAGGTGTGATGGTTCACGTTTGTAGTCCTAGTACTCAGGAGGTTGAGATAGGAAGAACTCAAGCCAAGGATAGCCTGGGCTACATGCTGAGCCCATTAAAAAAAAAAAAACCAACCAACCAAACAACAGAACATCTGCACAGGACACCCGCACTCGGCTTTGCGACCACTAGTAAAGAGCAGTCATTCTTATAAAGTCATTTTCCACCAAGCACATGGTGCTGAGAACCTCACACACATGACCTCATTTTACATGCCCTTATTTTTTTTTTTTTTTTTTTTTTTTTTTTGGTTTTTCGAGACAGGGTTTCTCTGTGTAGCTTTGCGCCTTTCCTGGAACTCACTTGGTAGTCCAGGCTGGCCTCGAACTCACAGAGATCCGCCTGGCTCTACCTCCCGAGTGCTGGGATTAAAGGCGTGCGCCACCACCGCCCGGCTACATGCACTTATTATCCTGGTTTCACGGATGCTAAAGACCCTAGGGAACGTGCCCCAAGTCTCCGGGACTCAGTGGCAAAGCCATCTGATTCTCAGATTAGCACCCACCCCTGCACAGACCCTGGGCATCATTTCAGCATGATAATCTGAAGCAGATCCTCAAGTCCCCTGGCAGCTGGCCAGCCGAGCTGAACTGTGAGGGAAGCATGGGGCCCCGGAGCTGTGGGCCAAGCGCTAGGAGCTGCTGTTCTTCGGAGCCAGTGCGGCTGCCTGCGCCAGTCTGGTGATGACATTGGAAGGAACAGGAGCCAGAGGTACGAAGGCAAGACAGGGCCCGCCAGCTGTTTGGAAGCAGCCACATGGAGTTAGAGTCACACCCTCACCGTGCATCACAGCGGCACTGACTGGGGCCAGGGGCGTTGTTTGGGCGGTGACAGGCAGAGGGTGTGTGGGCTGTGATGTAACAGGGCTGCCCAGCGTTGGGCAGGCGGGTGGCAGAGTCACTCCTCCTGCCCACAGCTTTCTGCGGGAGGAGGCAGCGGGGCAGCCTGGCCCTCCTCCTGTCCACCACCAAGTGCAGCACAGTCTTGCCTTGACTGTGAATCAGGTGGACAGACAGGACAGGACAGAGCTCTGTGTAGAAAGCGAAAGAGATGCAAACCAAACAAGGCTGGTCCTGTGTGACCAAGAAAAGGGAAGGAAATGAAGCTCACTCTTACCTTCCCTCCCTCTCTCCCTCCTTCCCTCCCTCCCTTCCTCCCTTCCTCCCATCCTTCCTCCCTTCCTCCCACCCTTCCTCCCTCCCTCCTCCTTCCCTTCCTTTTTTCCTTCCTCCCTCCCTCCCTCCCTCCCCTCCTCCCTCCCTCCCTCCCTCCCCTCCTCCCTCCCTCCCTCCCTCCCTCCCTCCCCTCCTCCCTCCCTCCCTTCTTTCCTCTCTCTTCCTCCCTCCCTTCCTAGAACTGGAGATTGTCACAGGAAGCTAATCGAGTCAGCCTCTGAGAGACGAATACTTCATCTCTTCCTCTCATGTGTGGATTCTGGATTTTTAAACAGAGCCACAAATCATGTGCTTGTATACGGCGTGCAAGTAGAAACGAAATTGTCAGGATTTTAAAATTCACTCTCTGACAATTTCGTACACGGTCATAACGTATTTTATCATGTTCACCCCTGTCACCTTCTCTGTCCCCCCCTCCCACTTCTCCTGAACCCTTCTTCCCAACAGGTCTCCCTCCCTTCTCCCTTCATGTGTTTTTAATGCGTGTGACCCACTGAGTTTAATCAGGGGCTGTTTGCACGAACATGGCGGTGCTTATTCACTGAGCAACTCATCAGTGGTTACACCACCAAATAAAACGGCTCTCCCTCCCCAGGGAGTAGTGTCCAGGCCTGACTCGTGAATCAGGTGACGAGGTGGCAGGAGGCTGGAAGGGAGCATCAGATCCCCTGGAACTGTAGTCAAAGGCCGTTGTGAGCTGCCCTATGTAGGTGTTGGGGACTCAACTTGGGTTCTGGGTTCTCTTAACTACTAAGCCGTCTCTCTAACGCCCCCTAAAGGACACTCTGTGGAGCAGCAGCCACACCAAGAGCCCAGGAGAAATGTGGACAGGGCCCAGGACCTGATCCATCATGATAGACAGGACAGGGACGGACACGGAGCCTGTACAGCCAAGGGAGAGAAGGGCAAGCAGCTTGACCTGTGGAGGCCGCTGCTTTGACTGACCTACAGAAGTCCTGCCCGAGGCCCCGATGGACTCTGAAGGAAGGCTGGTGGTCTCTCCGAGGGTCCTGAGGCAGCTGGGGTGTGTCTCGCTGGAGGTTGGTTTAAGAGTTTCAAGGATGAGCAGGTGAGACATAGTCCCACTTGGGAGACAGAGGCAGGCGGATCTCTAAGTCTGAGGCCAGCCTGGTCTACAGGGCGAGTTCCAGGACAGCCAGGGCAACACAGGAAAAAAAAAAAAAACAACCTGTCAGGGGTGGGGCTGGGGGTGGGGGAGTTGAGGCCCCTCTGGTTACCTGTTCAGGTCAGACTGTGGGTTGCCTCTTCCAAGGAGGAGGAAGTGGAGGATGGGGGATTGCTTGAGGAAGCTTGTATTCTCACAGTCCCAGCTTGTCACCTTGTCACCCCCAGTTCACTTACATGCAGCTCTGGGACGTGCAGGCCCTGGCCCGGCTAGAAGTAAGTCTGGCCACATGGTTGCTTCAGGCAGTCGGACACCCATGCAGGGGCCGAAGGACAGAAACGGGGGACGCAGCAGCAGTTGCGTTGGGGAGACAACACTCACGGTACCGCTCTCCCAGGGCTGTGGTAAACCTTAAGTGGGATAATTCCTGCGAACAGCCTGGGGAGTGCTGAAGGAAAGTTAATTATTGTTTGGCACAGGGCCTGATCCCCATTACATACATGTTCAATTTCGGCCCCCAGCCATACAGTAAGAATCACTTCTGGGCCGGAGAGAGAGAGTTTGGCGGGCAAAGGGGCTTGCTGCTAAGCGCTACCACCCGAGTTAGATCCCTGGGACCTGAGTGGTGGAAGTCCTGCAAACTGACCTCTGACCTCCACCCATGCGTGGTGACTGGCAGTCACGCACACGCATGCTCACTCGCTCAAGCATGCAAGCTCGCACACACGCTCGCACAAACAGATAAACGGTGAAATAAAGAATCACCTGCGTGCGGGCAGAGGTGATAGCACCTGAGCCTCATGATTCTTCAGTCAGTCAGACAGACAGACTGACTGACTGACGACTGACTGACTGACATCAGATGGGGCTGGCGCGATCTCTTTCTGATGTTCACACTGTGAGAGTCACCTGTTTCCTGTGTGGAAACCCTCATGACATCTGATGGGGGCAGGTGTATGAGGTGAGGCCAGAAGTTGCTTTCTGCCCACCCGATCTCCTCCTGGCCAGGCTGATGTGTACGGCGCAGGTGGAGTTCGGGAAGGAGCAGATCGGCATGGTGCATTGCACCCCGGTTCCCTAACTGCAGGACCCTGGAGACGTCTCCTGGGTGTCCATTCTGCACACGTGGACAATAGCCTCCTGAGCTCAGGGCTAGCAAGAGGGTGCCGGCTGTCAAGTGCAAATCCTGACACCGAGGCCTCTCCTTCATCATTTAACTGCGCCCTGCCTCAGTTTCCCCTGTTGCGACGTGGAGACAACGCTCACGGCACGGCTCTCCCAGGGCTGTGATAAACCTTAAACAAGATAATTTCTGTGAACAGTTTAGGGGAGGGCCGAGCACAGTGCTCAATAAAAATTAATTATTACTATCTGGCTCAGGGCCTGTTCCCGATTAGATGTTCAATTAACTTTCCTCTCCTTCCCAGCCCTGGGGACTCACCAGCTGGGAGGCTGCTAGGCCTGGATGGTGAGCACTCCATTAGTCAGAGGCCTGAGTGGAGACTCCAGACCCGAACGTCTCTTCCCTCCCTTCAGGGCAGCAACGTCCAGAGTCCCCACATACCTGGCATGGCCCCAGCTCAGCCCTGCCTTGCCGATCCACCTCCTTCTTGCCTGGCTGTATTGTTGTTGTGTCTGTGACAATCGCAGATGGGCGTGGCACCTGCCCTGCCTTCATCCCTTCCTGGGATCCTGCTCTTGTCACATCCCATGCCTGTTCCACTCTGTTGCTGATGGACCCACGGCAGAGGAGACCCCACCTCACCCACTCCCTCATGCAGAAGGTGCTCAGGGCAGTGTGGAGTTGGGTCCTCTCACCTCCTGCACACATCTCCACCATCCTTCTGTCCTTCTGGGACAAGAGGCTCCAGGCTGGGTCTGTGCAGCAGGTAGAGAAGTAGGGCTCTGCATCCCACGGATCCCTTCAGGCCTGTGGGTTCTTCTGGCTCTCACTGCATGAAAATAAGCCAGGGGATGAACTGGGGGTGAGGAACCAGGCAGGCAGCGGCTCTGCTCTCTGCCCCATTCGAAGGATGGCTGGGGTGGAAGGCCCCCCCCCGGAAGCCACTTCCTCAGCCGAGCAGCTGAGCCCTGGCCTGGCAGGAAGTTACCAGAGGATGGGTGCCTAGAGGATGGGTAGCCACAGCTGGACCACCAGGACCCTCCTGGGATCTTTGGGACAAACCTTGGGGCCTTCCACCAGCACAGCTGGCCTCTAAGACCCCAAACCTGCCTCTGAACTTTGATAAGCCTTGCTGCTCCCAACTATGCAGTGTCCTAGGCCAGGGCAGAGTCTCCTCTGCTGGATGCTGGGTCCTGCTGTCACACAAAGGGCTTTTCCTGTGCCATGGACATCAGCAGGCAGCTTCTTTTCTTCCCAGATGTTGCCCCGCATCAGTCCTTGCACATCTGTATCGTTTATGCCAGTGGATCCTCATTAAAGCCATCCAACACCCCCCCACCCCCTACCTCACCCCCACCCCCGCCGCCAACAACCTCAGACAGCCTTGTTCCTGTCCTGGCTCTTCAGAGCCATTGACCTCTGGACAAGCTTCATTGCCCAACTTTTTCATTCAATTCTTTTGTGGAATTCCCTCCTGCTTCAGAAGCTCTGCTCTGACCAGATGACTTTGTGGTGACCTTGCCTTAATTTTATGTACACAGTGTAGTCCTGGCTGTCTGCTCTGTAGACCAGGCTGGCCTTGAACAGATCCACCTGCCTCTGCCTCCCAAGTGCTGGAATTAAAGGCAGGTGCCACCATTGCCCAGCCACCTTGCCTCAATCTTACACTCATCTCACTCAGCTGCTTGTGCCAATCCCTGACCCAAACTTACCCTCTTGAAAGTTGATGGAGAGGCCTGGAGAGATGGCTGCTCTTGCAGAGGAGCTGAGTTGGGTTCCTAGCACCCACATGGGAGCTCACAGTCACCTGAAACTGCAGTTCCAGGGGATCTGATGCCCTCTTCTGGTCTCCCTGGGTACCTACGCACATGTGTGCATAGACGCAGAGCACAGAGATTATATGTGAATAAAAATAAAGTAAATCTTTTTAAAAAATTGATAGGGGGAAGGAGAGAGAGAGAGAGAGAGAGAGAGAGAGAGAGAGAGAGAGAGAGAGAGAGAGAGAGAGAGAGAAGATACTCCTAGACCTCAGGCATCGTTGAATTCCGGTGACCCCAAGTCCGGCTCTTTCCAGATCTTCTCTCCAAACCTCACCTGATCTCTAAGCCTAAAGGTCCTTGTATCATAATTCAGGTCACCTCTCATCTCACTTGTCTCTAACCAGGAAGGAGTCTTCCAGGGCCACCCTTCCAGGTAACCTAAAGGACCTTCATTCACTACCATGCTGGGACACCCAGGCTGCTCCATGGCCACCCCCATGCTTCCTACTAGACTGGTTGCCTATCTTATCACCTTGCCCATCTGCCTTGGATTTGGCTTGTTTTTCCTCTACCCTCGTTCAGGCCTCTCTACTTCATGTTGTCCTAGATTCAAACCCATGCTCCCTGTGGAATGATCTCAGCCACGCAGGGTGCTCCAAGAGCCCACTGCCCTACTCTGGACCCTGGACACCCCCACACTGACTTCCTATCCTTGAACCTCCACTGTGCTCAACTGGCCTCCTTCTTAGGATGTCCTTCTTGTCCCCACGGGTCCTCCTCATCCCTCAGAGGCCCTGTTCTCCACAGCCCTGCTCCACAAGGTCAGTGAGCACGAACCTCTCTGTACTCCCATCGGCCCCTGCTCCTCTATACCCAGACATCAGAAGCACCCTGCTCCAAGGGCTCCCAGGGTGGCAGTAGGTCTTCCCTAGCTTCCAGTGCCCCTAGTTCTGGCCATGCATCCATCACCCAGGGATGAGCTGAGAGTCTGAGGGCCCAGAGTCTAGGCTATGGATGAAAATGAGGGTCCAGAGAGGGAGTGAGGGGGCAGACAGCAGGAAGAGTTCCACCTCTTACAATGAGGAGCCTGAGAACGTGGTCAAACCTGCCCAGGGCAGCAGTCAGCATTCCAATTAATTAGCGAACACTGTCAAAGTACTTTGAACATGAAACGCGCTATATAAACATTAAGTATTATTATTAAAAAGTAAGCAGTTCCCTAATATGCCAGGCTGCAGAGCCCCAGGCTGGTCTGAATAAAATGAACGAAGGCAGAAAATGAAGCAATTATAAGGCGATATTTTGGGATTTGAAAAGGCTGAGAACCCCAAGTGACAGTATTTTGTGCGGGGACTGGGTAGGGGCCTCTGTCTCCTTTCTCCTCAGCTACTTCAGTCAGAGGCCTGGCTCCGAGTCACGGATGGACAGATGGATAAGTGGACAGCCAGACAGCAGGCAGACCATGGTGGTGCTGTGGGGAGCAGCCACTCTTTAGACGAAACTCTGAGGCTGGCAGGCTGCTTGAGTGTCCATGTGTGGCTGTGCTCTGGGCTCGGGTTTCTCTGCATGTGAAATGGAAGACTTTTTTCTGTTTTGTTTTGTTTTTCAAGACAGGGTTTCTCTGTGTAGTTTTGGTGCCTGTCCTGGAACTCGCTCTGTAGACCAGGCTGGCCTCGAACTCACAGAGATCCGCCTGCCTCTGCCTCCCAAGTGCTGGGATTAAAAGCGTGCATTGGGGCTGGAGAGATGGCTCAGCGGTTAACAGCACTGGCTGCTCTTCCAGAGGACCCAGGTTCAATTCCCAGCACCCACATGGCAGCTCATAACTATCTGTAACTCCAGTTCCCTGGAATCTGACATCTTCACACCAATGCACATTAAATAAAGTTAAATAAATTAATAAAAAAATAATAATAAAGGCGTGTGCTACCACCGCCCGGCGAAATGGAAGACTCTTGATGCTCTGGGTTCTACATCACTCTGACCCTCTTTTTACACGCTGCCCTTCCCCTCCCTGCCCCAAGGGTTGGGACAGGTGCCCTGCAAAGTAGAGGAGGAGGTCCTGTGGAAGGAGCTAGGCTTCAATTCTGCCTCATCTTTACAGTGAGGTGAGCCCAAATGCTCCCATAGGGGGGCCCAATGTCCCCCTCACAGAATTACCACGGCTCAGAAATGCAAAGGAGACTGAGAAGCATGGGGAAAAGTGTGGACCGTCACACACAGACAGGTCTCTGGGGGAGATTGCAGCCTCAGCTCTGTTTGCAGAAAGGAGATGGAAACCCCACCTGAGCTCTGCTGTGAATCCTCTGGCAGGTGCTGGGGGTGAGAATATGTAGTCCCTATATAGACGGTCTTGACTGAGCTGAGGGTCTGAGAGGCTGTCAAAGGTCCTTTCACAGCTTCTTACCCAGGGCTTCACCAAGGACATGGGACATTCTCTAAGAAGTCTAAGAAAAAACAGAGGAGACTGAGAACCAGCGTGAAGTCATGATTCCCTGTCCTCACGTGGCAGTGCCAGAGAGACACCATTCCCTGGCCTGGGAGTTGAGTCCCAGAGCCACTCACCTGATCTGCTTAGGACTCTGTGCCTCAGTTTATGTCTCTGCAGAATGGACATTTTGGGCCTTAGGCTGTTATGGTTCTTATAGTCTCGCGACTTCACACATGGTCAGCGTAAATCTTGAATGTAGACAGAGATGGTCAGAGCCTTGCCTGGCCATCCAGCTTCCTTTCTAGCTTATGGGGGTTCTGTGTTGGGTCCACATTGATGTGGAAGGGGGAGGATATTGCTCTTAGGGAGTGCTTCTCTGGAAGCCCTGTGCCTTCAGCTGTCCTGGGAGCTGGGAGCCCCTGTCCCATTGGTTGGGGCTATCAGGGAAGAACATGACTTCTAACTTGTCCTATAACCCATGGCTCAGCTCACACAGCAGCCTGGGCCTATATATTTTTGTTTGCGTGTTTGTTTGTACAGGGCATCATATAGCCCAGGATGGCCTCTGTGCCAAGTAGTTTTATGTTAACTTGACACAAAAGCCATCTGAAAGAGGGAAACTTTTGGAGAAAAGGCCTCCAGAAGATCTGGTTGTAAAGCATTTACTTAATGAGTGATTGACAGGGGAGGGCCCAGCCTATGATGGGTGGTGCCATCCCGGGGCTGGTGGTCCTGGGTTCTATAAGAAAGCAGGCTGAGCAAGCCAGGGGGAATAAGACTCTATTTAAAAAAAAATTAAAAAAAGCCAGGCAGTGGTGGCTCATACCTTTAATCCGGGTACTTAGAAGGCAGAGGCAGACAGATCTCTCTGAGTTTGAGGACAGCCTGGTCTACAGAGCAAGTTCCAGGACAGCCAGGGCTCCACAGAGAAACCTTGTCTCAAAAAAAAAAAAAAAAAAAAAAAAAAAGGCACCCAACTGAACGCAACACCATGAGAAAGTTATAGACTATGAATGACTCAGATTTATCCTAGGAATGCAAGGAAATCAGTTAATTAATACATGTCAATAGGAAAAAGGGACAAAACCCACCACACAGTCATCTCAGTAGAAACAAAAATACATAAAATACATTTGATAGAGTCTAATAGACATTCTTGGTAAAATTCTCCAAAGATTAGTAATAGAAAGAAACCCCTTTAACCTAAACGTGTTTACTGAACACCTACAGTTACTGTAGTTTTTTCACAAGGAAAATCCATCCAGCCTTTTCATTCAGCGTCTCCCTTCTGAGTGTTAACTGGGCCTGGCTCTGCTTAGCTCTCCAGATCACGCCAGTTTACGCTCGTTCAGGGTGACATGGCCCCAGACCTCCACACAGCATCGTCATGGAGGGTTTTGCCCACGCAATCAGACCAGAAAAAGAAATGCAAGGCCCAGACTGTAAGACAGAAGCAAAATGCCTTTATTAGAGACAATATGATCTCATATGTAAAAAGACCTAAGGAACACACACACACACACACACACACACACACACACACACAGAGTGTTTGAACTACTGAAAGTAATAAACAAGCTTAGCAGGGTCACAGGGTATTAAGTCAGTATATATATATATATATATATATATATATATATATATATATATATATATATATATATATTTTAATCACTAAGTAAGATAACTATGAAAAAAGAAGACAATTTTACTTACGCCAACAGTTAGTGTAGTCAGGAATCAATTTAACCGAAGAGGTACAAACACACACACTTAGAACTACAAACCATTCTTGAGAGAAGCTAGGGATGAAACAAATTGGGGACATTCAGAGCTCATGGAGTGACAGTCAGTACTGTTATGAACAGTTCCCCGTAGAGTGGACCTCACAGTGGACTCAGTCCTTACCAGTGTCCTTGTAGGCTTCCTTCCTTCCTTCCTTCCTTCCTTCCTTCCTTCCTTCCTTCCTTCCTCCCTCCCTCCCTCCTTCCCTTCCTTCCTTTCTTTTGTAGAAATTGGCAAGCTAATTTACAAGTGTATGTGGAAATGCAAAATTTCTACAACTAAACCAGTTTTTAGAAAAGAAGAAAAAAATTCAGGGTCCACTCATGCTTTCTGGTTTCATCTTTCCCCTTTTATTTATTATTATTTTATTAGCGTGTGTGTGCACATACACACTAAAGCACCCATGTGGAGGGCAGAGGACAATTCCCCAGAGTCACTTCTCTCCTGCGGATTGAATTTAGGAGGTCAAGGCTAGCCTGGCCTACACAGAGGTTCCAGGCCAGGCAGGGTTACCTAGTAAGATCCTGTCTCAAAAGAACACAACACCAAACAAAACAAGCAGCAACAACATCTTTAGATACAAAACAGACAAACAAAAGCCAGGGAAATTCAACTTCATCATAATAAAACCCTTTTGTGCTTCGAGACACAATCAGAAAGGAGACTAGACAAAACACAGATTAGTGGAAAATATCAACAAATCCACTCGAAATAGATTAAGAACTTTACAATTCAACAGCGTAGGGCAGACAAGCAAAAGACACAGACTAACCCTGCTAGCTCAGTCAGTAGAAGAGTCAGTGAGACTCTTAAAGTAGGCAAAATATTTGAACATAAATTCACAGACAAGTGCCTTCACATGCATAATAGATGTTCAACACCATCAGTCACGGGAGAAATGCAAATGAAACCCACGCTGAGGTGACACTCCACACTGGCAAAGATGACAGTGATTTCCAAGATCTGCAAATCTAAAATGTCTGCTGGAGCTCGGAAAACTTAACCCTTAAGTGTGGTGCTTTGGTATGCAGAGTCCTTTCCATTAAAGGACAGCAGAAGGCTTCAGAAGCAGTCACTGAACCGTGGCTTAGTTGGTAGAGTACTTGCATTATCATGTTCAAAGCCCTGGGTTCGAGCCCAAGAACCGCACCAGGTACGGTGGCACATGGCTACACACCCAGCACTCAGGAGATGGGCACTGGAGGATGGGAAGTTCAATGTCATCTTCTGCTCTAGAGAGAGTCTGAGGGCAGTCTGATTTGTATGAGATCCTGGCTCAAGAGTCAAGGTCTTGTTGGGTGTGGTGGTGCTCGCCTTTTATCCCAGCACTCGGGAGGCAGAAGCAGGCAGATCTCTGTGAGTTTGAGGCCAGCCTGGTCTACAGAGAGAGATTCAAGACAGCCAAGGCTACACAGAGAAGCTCTGTCTCAAAAAACAAACAAAAGTACAACAACAAAAGAAACTAGAATCCTTTTCTCCAAAGAAGAGTCATAAAAGCCATTCTCCACATAAACCGGCCATAAACCCAGAAACGTGGCCCTTACCTTCCCCTGCCTTTCTGTATCTCTTTCTGGAGACATTCTCCTACCTACACTGTCCATGGTAGGTGTTAAGATCTTCAACTCTGCAAGGGGACCCGCCCTAAAATCCAGGAGGCAGGAACAGGACAAGCAAGAGAGCAGCCCAGAAGAAGCCAAGCTAATCACCAGCATTGAAGGATTCCCTTGTAACCTTAGGTCCTATCTCTGTCGAGCTCCCCACTCCTCATCAGTCCAAGAGTGAAGACGGACAGTTTTCTTGAGATCTTTGGGCTGTTGTTCCGAAGCCTGCTACGCGATGTAAAACTTTGATGAGGTAAATTCATCATGCATTTAACTCCTTAACCTGCCTTTATGACAGGGTATAAGGTCACCGTCTTTAGGATGGACATTCAAAGTGTCCCATCTTCCCATGCCTCTGTACCCATGTTGGTACAGAGAGGTAAAATGGAGGGGCCACCTTGCAACAAATAGCTTGTCAGCTTATTTAAAAGCTAAATGTGGTGGTGGTGTGCCCTGATGTTCTTGTCACTGTGAAAGATACCCTGACAGGGAAGAAGACAGGGAGGAAGTCTGGGCTAGGGCATGTTATTGCAGGGAAATCAAGGCAGGAACTCAAAGAATGAGATCCTCAGTGAGTCGAGCGAGAACTGACACAGATCCTCGAGTTCTAGCCTTCTCTTTTTATACAGTTCAGGACCCTGTTATCCAGAGAGTAGAGATGTTCACAACTGGCTGGATTTCCCTACATCAATTAACAATCAAGACACCCCCTCCCACACACACATGCATGCCCACAGGCTATCTTGAAATCCTCCTCAAGGGTCTCTTCCTAGGCTGTGTCAAGCAGTTAAAACTAAGCAGCACAGGGGGCTGGAAAGATGGCTCAGTGGTTAGGAGCACTGACTGCTCTTCCAGAGAATCTGGATTCAATTCCCAGTACCTACATGGCAGCTCACTTTTTGTAACTCCAAGATCTGACACCCTCACCCAGACATACATGCAGGCAAAACACCAATGCACATAAAATAAAAATAAAAATACGCAGCGCAGTTAAGACACACACACACACACACACACACACACACACACACACACACACACACACACACAAAATCTCAGCAGGAGGGCCAAGAGTTCCAGGTCATGCTCAGCTCCATAGTGCATTTGAGGCCAGATGCCGCAAGCTACAGGAAAACATAATGGAATTCAGCTACTATCACAAAAGCTATTACTTGGAAAAATTGAGGACTTCTCCAAAGGTCAAGCCATGGCTTAAGGAGTCTTGGTGATATTTTAGCTTTTGTATTTATATTATCTGGTTCCTAAAATGATTTTCTTGTGTGCTTCCAAGAACTCCTAACAGTGTATTTATCTAAAATGCCTATCAAGCATCCAAGGCCATACGAAAAAACACCTGTCTCCTAGGTCAGGAGGATAGCTTTATTTCTTGTACAATTTAGGGTAAGACCCTCCTTTCTTAAACAATCTTACTAATAGACCCCTAACTTCTTACCTAACCACTTCTAGGAATGTAGACTGAGCACATAGATCCCCCCCCCCACTTTTTTTTCTTTTTTCTTTTTTTGGTTTTTTTCGAGACAGGGTTTCTCTGTGTAGCTTTGTACCTTCCCTGGATCTCTCTCTGTAGACCAGGCTGGCCTTGAACTCACAAAGATCCACCTAGCTCTGTCTCCCAAGTGCTGGGATTAAAGGCTTGCGCCACCACCACTTGGCTAGATCCCCTTTTTTGATATACTAAGCAGTCATTAGCACTCAGTTGACCTCCTCTTTTACCACTCCCATTTTGGATTGTAAAAGAAAGCCTGGTGGTCACTGCCTGAGGAAAATTCTTACCTGCCTTTATGACCCTGTAGAATTCAAGCCTGGTGACCTTGCTGGACCAGGGGCTTGCTATTGCTTGGGTTTATAACTGGATTCCTGGGAGACTTAGGAGGAATGTGGAGAACGAGAGACGGAGATCGGAGAGGGATAAGGAGGATTTTGACCAGAGAGTACGTGTGGACGAGATGGAAGATGAGGAAGAGTCAGACGGGGAAGTCCTAGCTGGGTAAGAATGAGATGAAAAGGACCTAGATGAGGCAGAATTAATACAAGAGAATTGAGATAGAACTTAGAGGGAGCAGTAGATAAACAGAGAGAGAAATTAGGCAAGAAAGGAGCTAGGCACGAGAACAGAACTGAAGCTGTGTAAATGGGATGTTATCCCAGAGAAATTAAAGCAAGTGGACTGCAGAGCTCGGTGTGCTGAGATTCTATTTCCTGAAAAAAGTCCTCGCTGTTAGTAGTTCTCTCTCCTGAGCCCCTGGGATGTATAATATTAAGGCTGGTCCCTCTAATATTATACAAGAGCCAGCCTAGGCTCCATGAGACCCTGCTTCAAAACAAACAAACAAAAAGCCAAAAAAAGTTAAACATAGTTTTATATCATCTAGAAACTTCCCCTGGGAACCAATTCATAAGAAATGAAAAAGCAACAGCCACAGAAAAAGTTGTAGACACGTCTTTTCCTTTTTTTTTTTTTTTTTTCGAGACAGGGTTTCTCTGTATAGCCCTGGCTGTCCTGGAACTCGCTCTGTAGACCAGGCTGGCCTCGAACTGAGAGATCTGCCTGCCTCTGCCTCCCCTAAGTGCTGGGATTCAAGTTGTGTACCACTGCCCAGCCTGTACACAAATTTTCCAATGGTTTGTAACAGCTCCAGAACAGAGCAAAATTCAAATGGTTGTCAGGCGACAAATGGATAAACAGAAACGTTTGAACCAGCCCTGGGGTGGTCTTCCACGATGACAGAGAGCAAGCTACTAAAGCGTGCTGTGTGTTAGTCAGCTGCTTAGCACTATAACAAATATCTGAGATAATCAACTTAGAAGGAGAAAAAGTTGGGCTAGAGGTGGCTCAGCCCCAGGGAAAGGCATCGGCCACCAAGCCTGACGACATGAGTTTGATCCACGGGACCCACGTGGTGGAGGGAGAGAACTGACTCCTGTAAGTTGTCCTCTGACCTCCACTGATCCACCGTGGCAAGTGTGTGTGGCATGCGTGTGTGCACACATAGAGACAATAAATAAATTTAATATAATCCTTTTTTTTTTTAAAAGAAAGAGGAGAGAAGGGGCTGGGTTAAGAGCACGTATTGGTTTTTTGAGACAGGGCTTCTCTGTGTAATAGTCCTGGCTATCCTGGAACTGTCTTTGTAGACCAGGCTGGCCTCGATCGCCATCTGCCTCTGCCTCCTACGTGCTGGAATTAAAGGTGTGTGCCACAACCTGGCTAAATATATGTATTATTTTTAAAAAGAAAATATGTCGCCGGGCGGTGGTGGCGCACGCCTTTAATCCCAGCACTCGGGAGGCAGAGCCAGGCGGATCTCTGTGAGTTCGAGGCCAGCCTGGACTACCAAGTGAGTCCCAGGAAAGGCGCAAAGCTACACAGAGAAACCCTGTCTCGAAAAAAAAAAAAAAAAAAAGAAAATATGTCAACATGAAAACCTCTGTTTTATTTGGGTAATGGAGTCAAAAATGATATCCTTTCTCTCTTTCTCTTCTATACTTTCTGCATATTAAGGAGTAGACCTGTCATTCTTTTTTATTTTATTTTATTTTTAATTTTTTTGAGACAGGGTTTCTCTGTGTAGCCCTCGCTGTCCTGGAACTCACTCTATAGACCAGGCTGGCCTCAAATTCAAGAGATCCGCCTGTCTCTGCCTCCCAAGCGCTGCAATTAAAGGCGTGCACCACCACCACCTGGCCTGACCTGACCTGTCATTCCTGACTATGGACACAGTTTGGGTCTGAAGTGTCCCTAGTGGCCTGCAGGTCACATACAGACTTAGTCCTCAGTTCCATGCGATTAGGAGACAATGAAAACTTTAAGAGGGGGTGTGAATATTTTGATCCGCCCCTTGGGGATCCACCCAGCCTCCTGATGCCATCCTATGTTCCCTTTAAGAGAGAGAGAGAGAGAGAGAGAGAGAGAGAGAGAGAGAGAGATGCCCACTACCTCTGGCAGAGGTGGGAGAGAGAGCGAAGGGGGAGGAAATTTTTCTTAGGGGACTTTATGAAAGATGACATCAGGACGCTGGGTGAGTCCCCAAGGGGCGGGTCAGAATACTAGCAGTGGGGCCTAATGATTGAAGGCCACAAAAACCTTTTTCTTTTTTATAAATTAATTATCTCAGGTATTCTATCACAGCAATGAAAAAACTGTAGTACAGTTAATTAGAAAAACAGTTGTGTGTGTGTGTGTGTATGCATGGTGTGTGTATGTGTGTATGCATGTGTGTGCGTGTGTGCGTGTGTGCGTGTGTGTGTGTGTGTGTGTGTGTGTGTGTGTGTGTGTGTGTGGCACAGGATGCAGGTGGGGTAAGACTTATTTGTTTGTTTGCTTTGGTTGAGGGGCTGTAACAGCCAAGTTTCCAACAGGATGCATCTCCAACAGGAAAAGTGAAGCCATCATCCCCTGTATTCCTGGTAGCAGCCCCTCCGCTGGCCTCCTTAGCCTTGGTGGCGGAAGAGTAACAGACCAGACATCCATGTCTTTGACCAAGGCTGTCCCCAAAAATATCTCCTGCACTGCAAAATTACTGCGTCACCGGTAGCGATGGGGACAGCTGGTAAATTCATAGTGGGCGGGACCTCAGAAGAGAGAGGCCTTGACTCTTTAGAAAAACATTTTTAAAACAAATGTCGTAGACCTGGTGTGATGGTGCATGCCTCTAACTTCAGCATCAGGGACCCTGAGGCAGGAGGATTTCAAGTTCAAAGGCAGTCTGGGCTACACAGCCAGACTCTGCCCTAACAGTATATTGATGATAGGCATTAAAGGAATCAGTAGGCTGTTCAGTGATACTTGTTAAAACACTGTTCTGTTCTGTGGGCACAGGAGTCACCGCAGAGGGTCCGCTGGGGCTGAGGCACTTGGGAATATACAGCCACAGACCTGGATGTGAGTCAGCCAGAGAGAGATCCTGATTAAACCAAGTAACCAGATTCTCATCACAGGTGACCAGACATGCCCTGGGGATGTAGGTGAAGAATGAGCACCCCATCAAGGTCCCATCAAGTGTGCTCGGAGGTCAAGGATAGGGAGCGTTGTCCCAGCAACTAATCAGAGCTCTTTACTAATATTGGATTGAATGAGGAAGCATGTAGGTGGGCCTAGCAGAAAGCTCAGACTTTGGCTAAGGTTTGGCCCAGTGAAGAATCTTTGTCATCAGGCCATCGAGGAGCACATGCCAGAAACGGATAGCTCAGTGAGTGTTCATAAAAACGCGCTCACGGATGAGACACAGAACATTCCAGATGCCTCCTTGGTTCTCCAGCCTAAGTCATGAGCCTCTCCCAGGTTAACCTAACCTCCCCTCCAGCTCCTTCCGGCACATATCTGAACTTGACCATCTGGAAGTGTGCGGTGGGGATCGGAGAGATGGCTCAGCTGTTAAGAACCCTGACTGCTCTTGCAGAGGGTTCGGTTCCCAGCACCCACGCGGTGACTCACAACCACCTGCAACCCTCGTTCCAGGGGACTTGGCCTGAAGTGGCTGCCGTTGAACTCCCTCTCCTCGGGGCTCAGTCTAGATCCCCTGCCGACCTGGCACCTGCCGGGGATGTGAGCGTCTGAGACCCGGAAGGGTCCAGTGACTTGTAGCAGGTGTCCTTGGTCTCCCGCACAGCGGAAGGATGAGGGACAGCGTAAAGGTGCTGAGTGAATGCAGGTAGAGGCTGTCAGTTTTATGACGCAGTGCAATGTCACTCTTTTTTTTTTTTTTAGATTTTATTATGTACACAGAAGAGGGTGCCAGATCTCATTACAGATGGTCATGAGCCACCACGTGGTCGCTGGAAGTTGAACTCAGGACCTCTGGAAGAGCAGTCGGTGTTCTTAACCTCTGAGCCATCTCTCCAGCCCAGCAATGTCACTCATTAAGTGGCGCTGTTTACCATGAGAGAAGAGCCACGAGGTATAACAAAACCCACTTTGAGAGTTTATTAGGAGAAGAGAGGGACAGGAAAGGATGTGATCAGGCCTGTTTGAGAAACATGTGTGGAGAGAGAGGAAGAAGGAGAAGGGGATAGAAGAAGGGGGGAGGAGTCTGACGCGCTTTTTATGGATTCCCCCGCACATGCGCATATGAACTTACATAGCTATGCCACGCATGCGCATAGATTGCGTGAGCACAATGAGCACAAATTACGTGACCACACAGCAGTGCACGGATTATGTAGGGTGTAAGGCCCCTTGCTTGGCTATTGAACAGCGCATGTTCAGTCATGTAGCAACAGAGGCCCCTACTCTTTCCTGTACCCTGAAGAGCCAAGGTGAGGCCTGAAGGTGATGGCCTGAGCTGCCAGCAACAGCCTTGTCCGGTCCACACTGGGCAACAGTCTTCAAAGTCACTGTGAAGCTAGGAAGGAAGGAGATATCGGTAGAGCCCACAATTGGGCACAAAGGACCCGAGTCTCCAAGGCTCACGGGCAATTGGACATAAGCATGTTCGGCGGACAAACCTGAATATTTGAATCCTAAAAAGAGCTGTGGTTGGGGTAGTGAGTCGCAGCAGGAATACATCTCTGTGAACAAAGCCACCCTCTAGGCCACCAGGCGAACAAGCATCTCAAAAACATCAGGCGAGTTTCCACCATACACCACAGGCTGGAGAAGAGGATTGTGGGAGATCTCCCCGAAGTGCTTCTACAATGGCATTGAGCACAAAACTGCACTTCCAGAACCGTCCATAGGGTCTCAGAAAGTTATTCCAAAGAAGAGTAGCAGGTAGATTCAGGCTTTGCTCGCTACTAAACCTTTAAAGGGGCCAGGCTCTCCCCCCAAAACAATGCTTGTCGGTCCTGTCTCATCTTCCAGACCCACTGTGATAGGACACCACCACTTCGATGGCATCTAAGCCATGAGGGTGGCCTCCAGCACACCCTTCTCCATGGCCTTGGTCTTCTCTGGGACAACCACAGCTATGCACAAAGGCAGCTAGAAGTTTGAAAGGAGGCCTCTAGCCAGCTAGGGAGAGAGTGAGTCCTCAAGGGGCTTTGTCTGGGGGATCCTGCCGCCATCATTCCCCTCCTGACTGTGAGACTCTGCTCAACAGCGGAACCTGTGCGGCTTCCATTCTCCATCAAGGGAATGACCCTTATTGCATGGAGTTGTCATAAAGACCCGTCAGGATAACAATCCTGTAGAGCCCAGGTGTCTTCGGAAAGGCAGGAGGCCCTGTTCGCAGTGGCTGCTGTAGCCCTGGTAATTCCTAGGAGCCGACGAAGAAAGAGCCCACCTTCCAGAAAAACCCAGAGACCGAGTGTGGGGCTTCGATTGGGCCCAGCCCTCTTTGGAAATTTACATCCCTTGTGAAGCTCCAATTGTGAAACATCGAAACATCGATGTGGAAGACAGGAAGACAAAGGGCAGACTCTGAATCAACCGGCAGGTGTCTGCCCTTGCGAGGCTCCACCGGAGGGTGGGCCCCGTGACTCACCAGAGCGAGCCTTTTACTTTTCCTAGTGACCAATCTGATTTCCCCATCACACCGCGATGATTCACCGCGTGATGTCGCGGTTATGTAACTGGGGCTGTTTTGATCTGTTGGGGTGTCTCTATCTCTATTTCTATGTCACCTTTGGGACGCTCCAGGAACTCTTTGTGTTTTACATAACTTGGTCCATGGTAACAACAGTTGTTGGGATGTCTTCCCCTTGAGAGCGAAAGAAGCTGCTCCCTCCATCTCCAGCAAGTGAGCAGCTGGGTGTTGGGCGGAGACCCCACTTAGAGCCAGGAGACCCCCTCATTAGGCCTGGACTGTCTGCAGACACCATTTGCGTGCCCCATCTTCTCTGGCCTTGGTTCTTCCATCTTCAGTGAAATGTGGGACTATACCAAACATAAGCTTTGACATGTCAACAATTTACAACGCTGTGAAAATTTCTCAAGAGTTCCAAAGATGGGAAATTGATGTTTTCCCATCAAATTCAAAGGTGGTCATGGAGACCATGTTTCCAGATGGACTAGGATAATGTAGTGGGTGGGGGGGAAACAATGGATTTCTGCTGCAGTTATTAGAAATAAAACCATCCAGGGGTGGGAATGGAGTGGCCATCATTTCCTCCGTTCCTTCAGTGCTATAAATAACAAAGTGAAGGTTCAAAGTGCAGGGGGTGCCTCCCACGTCATTCTGACCTTCTTCATTCAGTGACTTGGCCAGACCAGAGCTGCCTGTTGTACACACTCTTGCTTGCTTGGCTCTTCCTCAACAGCAGCACACATCCCGAGGCTGGTCAAGTTATATCAGTTGCCTGGACACACCATTGGACGTTCCTGTTTGTGATGAAGACTCAGCAAGACTTTCATTATTATTTTATTTTATTTCTAGTCTGTGGCATTTACTAGGTTTCTTAAATTGACAGCAGCGTCTTCCATCTATTCTGAAAAACTCTCACACACACATTATCTTTTCCACAGCACAGCTGCTCTCTTTCCTCTTGCTTCTTTTTCCAGAGTGTCAGTTAGGTGTGCTTAGACTTTTCATCCTCTCTTCTTCTCTCTGATCTACTACTTTCTTATGAGTGTCATCTTTTGGACTCCCTACTCTGTTGTTTGAATAATTTCTTCTGGCCTGTCTTCCAGTTCACTGATTCTCTCTTTGTTTGTATCTAATCAGTTGTTAAACCCATGTATTAGACTCAATGCTCAGTTATTATTTTATTTATTTATTTGTTTTTTTTGAGACAGGGTTTCTCTGTGTAGCTCTGGTTGTCCTGGAACTTGCTCTGTAGATCAGTCTAGCTTTGAACTCATGGAGACCCACCTGTTTCTGTCTCCTGAGTGCTGGGATTAAAGGTGTGTACCACCACCAAATAATGTGCAGGTGCTAAGCTCAGCTGGGTGTGATGGTACACATCTGTGATCCCAGAACTCAGGAGGCTGAGGAAGGTCTTGAGTTTGAGGGTAACCTGGACTCACAGGGAGATCATGTCCAAACAAAACAAAAACAGCTATATTTTATTGTTTTTTTTAATCAGCTTTTCATAATTTTCTGTTACCTGAATACACTTTAGAGTTTGTGTCCTGTCTTTTTACATAACAGTTTTAAATTTTGTTATTTCAGATTCTATTATGTGAAATATATCGGGCTCAGTTTGTTGTCTCTGCCTCTAAACTCTTTCTGCCTGTTTCTTTGTTATTTTATGCTGTGCTCTGCCTACTATGGAAAGTACTTAACAGGGACCAGGGTGACCACGCTACCTGTCACAGTAGGAGAGCACCTGCTCCCACTGGGAGCCTGGGACTGACTCTATTCTAGGATCTCATTAATGCAAACTTGCTTCTGTGACCACCTTCCTGGGGTGACCTTTCCTTCTCATCCCTCGGGGTCAAGGAGAAATGGGAAGGTCTGCATCTGGCTCTCACTCTGGAACCCAGCAGGGTTCTGGCATCTTGGCCAGAAGGTCTTCTAGTCAGTCAATGGCTCCTGGGTTAATTTTCCTCATCCGAACATGTGGTGAATCTACTGTCGGTGCACAGACCCTTAGACACCGTGAGGAGACCAAGTTCCTCGAAATGAAATTGGAACATTCTGCTCAAATCATCAGACAGCGATGACGCTTGCTCAGATTAAATACCTCAGAACCGTGAAAGCTTCAAGCCAACTTTTAGAGGATTTGGGGGGATTTTAGGGACACCAAATGAGTTTGTTAGAAATGTTTTCCCCTCCAAGTAAAAAGCCTGGCAAGCAGGAATTTAGGATTACATTTTTTTAAAAAAATCTGGGACCGGCCGGGTAATGGTGGCACACGCCTTTAATCCCAGCACTCATGAGGCAGAGCCAGGCGGATCTCTGTAAGTTCAAGGCCAGCCTGGTCTACAGAGCGAGGACCAGAACCAAAACTACACAGAGAAACCCTGTCTTGAAAAACCAAAAAGTGAAAAATAAATAAAAATTCAAACAAACAAACAAACAAACAAACCGGGACCAACATGGTGACTATGGGGTGGAGAGAATTGATTCCTGAAAGTTGTCTTACACACACACACACACACACACACACATACACACACACACACACACACACACACACACACACACACGATAAATAAAATATAATACAAACTAATAAGGAAACTGAGAGGTTAAAAGTCAGGAGTGTTGGCTGTATACTCAGAAATGTCCTTTGGAAGAGGCAAGGGCTCTGGGCTCTTCCTTTTCTGTTATGTTTGTTTGTTTGTTTGTTTGTGTTTGTTTGTTTGTTTGTTTGAGGGGGCATCTCAGGTAGTCTATGCTGGCCTCCACCCCAAGACTGGCCTTGACTCCTGATCCTCCTGCCTCCACCTTCCAAGGACTGAGATTTACAGGCCTGTGCCATCATGCCCAGCTTCCAGGTCTTTTTAAATGCCTCTTATTGTCCCTACATTTTCCATCTCAAAGTCACAAAATGGCCACCATGCACTCTAGACGTTTAAGGCAGGAACTAAGAGTCCCCTTCTCTCCAAGGTCCCCAGCAGCAAACCCTTCTAAAGCATCTTGCTATCCAAGATGCGAGTGTGTGACTGGTCCAGGCTATTCAGAATCCTGAGGAAATACGAAGTCCTTTTCAAGGGGGATTCACATTGACGTGGTGAGTGTAGACTCAGGGTTAACGTGCACTGGGCACCTTCCCACTCTGACCGCAGTCAAGATTGTGATGGAAGGAAGATGAAAATACTATGAAGACATGGTCCATTGCCTACAGTTGGGAGCCGGCTGAGTCTACTGCTCGGCCCCCAGCAATGTAGCATGGAGTCAGTTGACTCAGACTGGCTTAGAGAGTCTCTCTCTCTCTCCTCTCTGCCAAAGGAGATCGCCCTAAAAAAGCTTCTGCTTGGATGCAGATGAAGGTATGTAGGCAAAGAAAGCGTGGAGTTCCCAGGCCAGGCCTCTGGGTGATGAAACCATCAGCTTTTCCTCTCCCGGTGCCAGACAGAGGCGTCGGCAGTGATACCAGAGCAGAGCTTCCTGCCTGTGGGCAGATCACACCCACAGCGCTGGCCCTCTAGCAGGAGCGACAGTGGGGCGGGGCCAAGAGGACACACCTGCCCTACTTTGACGGTGAATTCTGCTAGGTACCCGTGCAGTCTTACGCTTCCAGGTAGAGAAAGCGCTCGGCCTGTCTTCTTCAAGATTAATGGCTGTGACTATGACAATCAGTTTGGCAGTTCCTCAGGAATCTAAGAATCAATCTACCTTAAGGTCTAGCTACACCACTCTTGGGCTTCTACCCAAAGGACTGTACATCCTACCACAGCGACACTTGCTCATCCATGTTCATTGTTGCTCTATTCACAATAGGTAGAAATGGGAAACAACCTAGATATCCATAAACTGATGAAAGGACAATGGAAATGTGGCACATCACACAATGGGATATTATTTAGCTGTTAAGAAAAACAAAATCCGACAGGTGGTGGTGGCACCTGCCTTTAATCCCGACACTCAGGAGGCAGAGGCAGGGGGATCTCTGTGAGTTTAAAGCCAGCCTGGTCTACAAAGTGAGTTCCAGGACAGCCAGGGCTACACAGAGAAACCCTGTCTTGAAGAAACAAAAACAAAACAAAACAAACAAAAGGGAGAAAGGGAAATGAAATCATGAAATTTGCATGAAAATGGATGGAATTAGAAAAATATATCCTGAGTGAGGTTGCCCAGACTTAAAAAAACAAATATTGTATGTTTTCTCTTCTATATGGATATTAGCTTGTAAACTTTTGATGTTAAAATCCAAACAACCACAGAGCTTAGGTACTTAGTAAGGGGCTAGGGAAGGAGAGCATCTCCCCAAGAAGGGGAAATAAAGTATAGAGAGATAAGGGAAAACCAGAATATATATCTATATCATCTATCTATCTATCTATCTATCTATCTATCTATCTATCTATCTATCTATCTACCTATCTATCTATCTACCTATCATTTATATCTATCTATCTATCATCTATATCTATCTCTCTATAGATATAGATGATAGATAGATACAGGCAGATAGACAGACAGACAGATAGAGACAGACAAACAGACAGACAGACAGACAAAGGGAAAACCAGAATAGGAGGATTAAACAAGGAGAGAGTTGGGAGAGAAGGGTAAAGGGGGAATATGGGGGGGAACAACTACCACTGCAGATCATTTGAAAAACCATGTGAGCCGGGCAGTGATGGCACACTGAGAAAGCAGAGACAGGAGGATCTCTGAGTTCAAGGCCAGCCTGGTCTACAGAGTGAGTTCAGAGTGGCCAAGGCTACACAGAGCCCATATATATATATGAAAGGAACTTAAATGGAATCATCATATAATGGGGGAGACAATGTCCCAACTAAACATCTTATGTCACCAAGTAAAACCTGAAGTGCTAGGAATAGTGTCTTAGTCAGTGTTCTATTGCTGTGAAGAGTCACCATGACCAAGGCAACTCATAATTATAAGAAAGCATTTATCTCTGTGTGTTCAAGGCCAGCCTGGTCTACACAGAAAGTTCCAGAACAGCTAGAACTATGCAGAGAAACCATGTCTTGAAAAACAAATACCAAAAAGCACTTAATTGGGGATAGATTACAGTTTCAGAGGTTTAGTCCATTGTCATCATGGCTGGGAGCATGGTGGCATGCAGGCAGACATGGTGCTGGAAAAGTATCTGAGAGCTACATCCACAGGGAGCAGGAAGAGAAACTCTGAGCTTGGACTGAGCTTTTTGAAACCTCAAAGCCCCCCGCCCCATCCTGCCACCAGTCTTTTTCTTTTTTGGAAGCCACCAACCAACCCCCAAATCATGACACAGAGACTTATTACTAGTTTTGAATGCTCGGCCTAGCTTAGGCTTGTTTCTGGCTAGCTCTTTTAAATTAACCTGTTTCTCTTTAATCGACCTTTTGCCTCAGGGCTGTTTACCTTTCTTTCCTTCTTTCTGAATACCTTGAGTCTGGCTGGCTGGCAGCTCCTGGCTTCTGGCCTCAGGCATCCCCCTCATTCTCTCCTCTCTTCTCCTCTTGTTCTTTTGGAGCCTAGATTTCTCCTCCTATTTATTCTCTTTCCCTGCCAGCCCCACTTATCCTTTTCCTGCCTAGCTATTGGATGCTTAGCTTTCTATTAGATCAAACAGGTGCCTTAGGCAGGCAAGGTAAAAGAGATGTGACACATCTTTACATAATTAAATACACATCCTTACATTGTCAGACAAATGCAACATAAACAAACGTAACAACAAATACAAACTTTACACAAAGTAATATTCTGTAGCATAAACAAATGCAACATCTTTGCCTACTTAAAATAATATTCCACAGTACCCACCCCCCTTGAGACACTTCCTTCCAACAGGGCCACACCTCCTAATCCTTTCAAATAGAACTACCACTCCCTGGTGTCCAAGTATTCAAATCTATGAGCCTATGGGGACCATTCTTTTTCAAACCAACAAATGGGTTACTTCTTTTTGAGTTATGCCCAAAAGGGTCCCATGGAACCTCCCAAACAATCCAGGTTATTGCCAAGGCTGTGGGTTGCTTTTCACAAAATGATGGCAAGGCCCTATTGCTGAAGACAACACTTTCTTACATCACAGGATATGGAAAAGTTGAGCTGATGCCCAACTAGAAGCTTCATTGCTACTGACTAGCATCCATGATGCTGGAAGGTACTCTGTATGCTACCAGAGGAGAAAGGTAATCATAACTATCACCCAGTAACAAACCCTGTGACCTACAGCATCAACCTGTCTGCAAGATACACTGGTACAATCGTGGTACAAATGTTATGGGAGTAACCAATCACTTTCTGATTGGATTTAAGGTCTCCTCTATGAGATGGAACCCATACCTGATACTGCTAAAGTGGCCAAGAAACTGAGACTAGATAAGTCATGAGTCTAGGGGAAAACCTACTACTACTGTTTGACTAAAAAACAGTAATAAAATGGTTCCTAGTGACATTGCTAAACCCATAGGTCAGTGCACCATGCAACCCTCATTAGAGAAGCTTCTTCTTGCAGTAGATGAAAATTAACACAGAGACCTTCAATTAGACAATGTACAGAGAGTGAGAGACTCAGCTACAGATGAGATGTCTTCACCAAAGCCTTCCCCTCCAGGCTCAGGGATCTACGCTGAAGAAGAAGTGGAAAGATTTCAAGAGCCAGGGCTGGTGGATGACTCCAGTGTCTTCCAGACATAAGATGACCGATGCGCATACGAACTCACAGAGACTGAGGTAGTACACACAATCCTGCACAGGTTCAAGGCAGATGGAGTCCCAGAGCTGGGATGGGGAAGTAGACACAGGGTCCCACTAACTGAGATGCTATTTGTAATTAATATCTGTTGACAAAGAGAAAATCAGTTTTCTCCAATGAAGCTGCAACTCTATCTCAAATGCTACCTTGGCTATAACTGGACCTAGGTTCTTCTGTGAAGGCTTCCAACCTCTGTGTGGATATCACTCCTTCATGGATTCTTCTATGTACTCTGGATACGCCTGCAGTACTCTGTCCTTGGTCTTCATAGCACTAGCCATCCTTCAGTTTACTTCTTGATGATCCAGCTTTCCTGCTAGAGTGGAGCCTACACAGGGGCTGGAGCTAAACCTCTCCTGGCCAGTGTAGGGGGAGCAGTGCTGCCATGTCCACAGGAGCCTCAGATGCATATTTGTTAAACAAACAGAGGAATGAAAAATCCAAGTCCACTGAGTGAGAAAGGAGTTCACAGTCTAGGAAACAGCTCATGATATAAAACAAAAAAAATTGAAAGATCCATAGGGTGGGTAAGATGGCTCAGCAGGTAAAGGTACTTGTGGATAAATGCACTCTCCAGGGCCCACATGGTGGAAAGAAAGAGCCCACTCCTACAAATTGTCCTCTAATTGCCACATGTACACACACACACACACACACACACACACACAGAGAGAGAGAGAGAGAGAGAGAGAGAGAGAGAGAGAGAGAGAGAGAGAGAAACACACAGACATACATAGACACAGAGAGAGAGAAAGAGAGAGAGAGAAACACACACAGACATACATAGACACACACACATACAAAGAGACACACACAGTGTAATAAAAATAAATCAATAGAAATTTTAAAAAAGAAATTCACATAAATGAGTGAAGGAGGGGTGTAGATTACATATGCAATATGATACAATTCTAGGAAAAACACCCACAGGAAACTACTGAGAGAAAAGAAGGAAGGAAACACAATAAAACACTATCCATGATTAATTATGAATTAACTACAAGATAGTTAAATGTGTAAATAATCTCTCATAATTGGGCCTGGCAACATAGTTCAGTGGGCAAAAGTGCTTTTTGAGCAAGTGTGAGGACCTGAGTTCAGATTCTAGTGCTCTGGTAAAACTTCAGTTGTGGTCACATGTGCGCTTGCAACCACAGCCCTATAGAGGGTGGAGACAGGAGAGAGACTGGGGCTTGCTGGCTGCCAGCCTATCTCCCATGTCAGTGAGAGACTCTGCCACAAAACAGTGTCAGTGAGAGAGCCTGCCTCAAAGCAGTGTCAGTGAGAGAGCCTGCCTCAAAGCAGGGTCAGTGAGAGACCCTGCCTCCAAGCAGGGTCAGTGAGAGACCCTGCCTCCAAGCAGGGTCAGTGAGAGACCCTGCCTCCAAGCAGGGTCAGTGAGAGAGCCTGCCTCCAAGCAGGGTCAGTGAGAGAGCCTGCCTCAAAGCAGTGTCAGTGAGAGAGCCTGCCTCAAAGCAGTGTCAGTGAGAGAGCCTGCCTCAAAGCAGTGTCAGTGAGAGAGCCTGCCTCAAAGCAGTGTCTGTGAGAGACCCTGTCTCAAAGGAATATCAGGGACATGGATAGAGCCAGACATTTCTGGTCTTCCTCTGGCACATGTGCTTGCACACACATGTACACTGTATATCATGTACACACATAATTAGTGATCTCTAATAATTTCCAAATTCTCTATAACATGCTCCTTGACTTCAAAATAAACTAGGTGATAGCCCATACTTGTGATCCCAGTACTCAAGAGGTTGAAACAGTAGGAGGGTCAGTAGTTCAAGGTAATTCTTAGTGATATGGTTAGTTCTGGCCAGCTTGGGCTATGTGAGACCCCATCTCAAGAAAACAGATGCAGACAATAAAAAATATACAAGCACAAAAGGGAAACTGAGCACTTGCCAGATGTGTGCTGGGCATTAGTATATCAGGTCTAGAAGGTAACAGATCACAGCAAGCCCGTGTAGTGAAAGACACAAAAGCTCTGCTTTGGTAACAGGGAAACCCCAGGGAGGGATCAGGTGTGGAAAGACCCCCAGAAAGGAGTGACTCCCAGATCCAGGATGACAGCTGAGCAGGTAGGGCCAGGCAGGCAGAGGGCTCCATCTGATAGAGGTCCAGACCCAAGGCACACTGGGATGGGAAGCAGCCGAGTCAAAGTCCTTGGCATAGGGGCCCTGCAAAGGACTGAAGAGTTCTGTTGGTGGAGTACCGGGGGAGAGGGGCATTCAGGCCGAGGTAAATGTTAGTGAATCTTTGTTCTGTTTTGTTTTATTGAGCTAGGATCTTGCCGTGTAGCCCAGGTTAACCAAGAACCTTCAGTCTTCATTCTTCAGCCTCCTGGTGCTGGATTGTGGGGGTGTGTTCCCACCCTCAGGATGGATGGATTCTGATGTGGACTGGGCAGCTATGTGGAGGAGGAATGGAGGCAGGAGGCTGGGGAGGAAGAGCTGCATGCAACACTAAGAAGGTCAGATCCCCTCAAACAACAAGGGAAAATGGGAGGAACAGCTAACACTTGGTTGTAGTGTGTGAGAGACAGGGGTAGCAGTGACCCCACATCCAGGCTCAGGAGAAGCCATATCCTGTGCAGGGACAGGAGGGAGAAGCTTGGTCCTGAGCATAGAGAGGTTGCGGTAGAGGGGCTTCAGGAAGTGTCCCTCTGCCAAATCGACAGGGCTGAGGAGACTGTGAGCATAAAGGGCTTAGGCGTCATCATGAGGCAGGGTCCACCAAGCCTAATATCATTTAGATGGTGCAGGGCACAGAATGGGTAGGGACTGAACTCTAAGCCGGGCACAAGGACACCAAAGATGCTAGAAGATAAGGAGCTAAGGATGAAGACAAGCAGATGTGGCCCTGTGGGAAAACTAACGAGGTGACTGGGGTGGGTGAGGTACAAGGCTGAGTCCAGCCCTTGCTGTGTCTCTGGACTTTGGTTCTTGGATCTCAGGCCTATCAAACAGTGGCTCTGGCTAGGTGCTCACCAAGGTCTATTGATCATTAGAGCTGCTGCTTTTGCCCCATTTATGAGTACCTACTGCATGCCTAGTACCATACAGCCTTCTGTAAACACAGCCCCCTGTGGACCACAATCATTGTCCTGTCTTAAAGAGTGTGTGTGTGTGTATGTGTGTGTGTGTGTGTGTGTGTGTGTGTGTGTGTGTGTGTGTGTGGGAGAGGGAGAGAGAGAGAGAGAGAGAGAGAGAGAGAGAGAGAGAGAGAGAGAGAGAGAGGAGAGGACGTATGATGTCTAGGGCACTGGAGCAAAAGTCAGAGCAACAAGCTTGGGGCTCCCGTTCTCCCCTTCCCCAGCAGCCATTTTGAATCGTGACCACACAGAAGGGGATCTCCCTAGCTCTGGGCCACCCTTTCGCCCTCAGTCTGCAAACACCATGGTCAAGGCCAGCTCTGTCTTGTTCCAGTTCCTGGAAGTGGAGCACTAAGGCCCCTCCAATGGTGGCTAGGATGAACAGTGGTTGCTTGCAGTAGGTGGGTCCTGTGAAGGTAAGATTGGAAGGTCCAGGAGAATCCCAGGCAAGTGGCCCCAGGCAGGGGGTGCCAGGTAAATGGCCACTTTGACGTCTGTCCTGCAAGGGACAGGGTTATTTTTTCCTTCATAGCACTCACTGGTGCTCACAAAACACGGCGCAGTCCAGCTGCCTGCTGGCTGCTAACCCTCTATACTATGGCTTCTCTGAGTCTTACAAGGTGCTCCATGCTGGTATGAACAGGTTGCTGGGCCAGAAGCCTGTCTGCCCAGCGGGTGGTTCACAGTTATCACCCACATTTGAACCGTGGGGAGCTGGGCCTGGCCCAGAGTCACGTATAATGTCAGGATTCCAACCCACAGTAGTCCAAGGAGGGTGCCTCTCCCTCTGTCACTCATGAGGCGGTGTAACTGAGGCACATGCTCCTCACAGCGGCCCATCACTAACAATCCAAGCGGCAGGACTCACATGAGAGTTTGTGCCCACAGGACAAGACCACCAGCCTGTCCAAGCTTCCTATGGGAGAGAGGGGAAACTAAGGCACCTACCACTGAGCCTCTGAATACATTTATTCATCCCTTTGACAAAAGGTCAGTGCCTTTGCCCAAGGCCAAGCAAGCCTCCAGACATAGGTCCCTGGATTCTTTGTCCCAACTCGTCTCTCGTCTCCCGCAGCCAGCCCGAGCACCTGCAGAAGGCTGGTCATCCTGGGATGGACTTTGCAAAGCACTGAGCCCTGTCAGAAAACTCCCGGAGCCAAGCTGCTTCTGTCTGACAAGCAGAGGCCTGTCCCGAGAAGACACCCATGCACACTAGATGATGCACAGTTGGGACTGAGATTATGGCCAAGGTTGCTGTAGCGTCTGCAGCCTGTTGAGCTGTGGGTCTTCCTCCCTCACCCCGTAGCTCCCCCAGGACTCAGGCTCCTAATTCGGCCACCAAAGCCAAGTTCAGCTCCAAGGAAGGCCATGTCTAAGCACAGACCTTTGAAGGCACAGTTCCTCCTAAAACCTTGGAGAAGCCAATTACAGCGGCAGGAGCATAATCACTGTAATAAGGGTAATGAGCGGATTTATTATAGCTGACGACGGGATTTTTTTTTTTTCCTTGAGAAAGAAAAGAATTTACTGATATTAAAGCCTGATTTAAGTTTTTCTTCAAACCTCTGAGAAATGGCTCAGGTCTGGGCTTCGTCTCAAGCAGAAGGCTGGTGAGAAATAAAGCAAACAGGAACAGCTTTAGGGACCTGGCTCTCTCGGGTGAGACGCTTTACCTCAGAAGCGAAATGGGTGGATCAGGAGACAGGAAGGTGCAGGGAGGAAGTGGGAAGAGCAGACATGGGGCCACCGGACTGGCATTCACTGTGTGTGCTGGCTCCAAGTCCTCAGCACCCCTGAGCCTTGGCGTCTTCATCCACAGAATGGGGATAATAATACTAACGCTTCAGGGTTTGGAGGAAAATTAAATGAAGCTGCATTACATTAAGTTTAATTAAAGTATGTGTACATGTCTGGCAAGCGGGAGACAATCCATAAATATTAGCAGCCTTCCCTAATAGCAGGGATGCTCTGTGGAAAGAGCCCAGGGCTTTAAATGCTCACTGGAGAGGGGTAGGGGTGTGTGTGTGTGTGTGTGTGTGTGTGTGTGTGTATTTGCATGCGCATGCGCACCACAGTACATGAATGCAGAGGTCAGAGGACAACCTGTGACGCTTGGTTCTCTCCCTCCACCAAGTGGGTTCCAGAAATCAACCTCAGGTGGCCCCGCTTGGTGGCAGGTGCCTTTATGTGATGACCCACCTCACTGACACAGTTTTTGTCTCTCACCTGTAAAAGCCTAGAGGTAAACAGACCAGAGCTAGTGCTGTGTTTGAACAATCTCCTGGGACCCAGGACTCTACGCTTGCTGTTCTGCCAAGATCAACAGGAAGCTGACACCTCATGGCCTCACGTGGCTGCCCTTCTCCAGCAAACACATGCTATTTCGGCGAACAGGAAGTAGTGAGGTGTGTGGTAGTGCTTTCCAGCTTTCTCTGAAGGGATGGCTCAGAACTTAGACAAGACACTGTCCCACAAACCTTCGGATTGAGTTGGTCACGTGGTCCCATTGGTATCAAGGCATTCTGCGAAGTGTGGTGTCTATCCCAGTAGCCATGTGCCCAGTCACACTTGAGGTCCTCTCGCTGAGGAAGGGACTAACGCTTCACCTCGGCCCCAGTGCCCACGCGACAGGCGGCCACATGGGCTAATGGGGCAATGGGCATGGAATTCCTCA
Source organism: Peromyscus californicus insignis (assembly GCF_007827085.1). Classification (NCBI taxonomy): domain Eukaryota; kingdom Metazoa; phylum Chordata; class Mammalia; order Rodentia; family Cricetidae; genus Peromyscus; species Peromyscus californicus. The sequence continues at coordinate 6,995,901 of NW_026294492.1, forward strand.
GTATACCTGCCCCTCAAAGGGTTCAGCCATACTTCCCCTCTGTGTCCTAGGCTGGCCCATCTTCTGACAGGCCTCTTCCCATGAGCCTCTGCTGCTTCCAAATCTCTTGTATCTGACTTGCCTGGCCCCAGTCACAGGGAGCAGAGCCAGCTGAGTGCGTGGGGTAGGGGACAGAGGCATTTTTGTTTTCACAGATTGTTTGGCAACAGGGTGAGCCAGGCAGCATGGATATCTTTGCCACTAACATTTTAAATTGAAAAAAAAAAAATTAGCAACTTTGCTTTTAGATACTGTTTATTGATGTGGAGAAATGTAATTACTAGTAATTACTATGATCATTTGCTTTCTTTTTAAGGAAGTCAAACACACAAAGCAGTAGGTGATGTGACCCCAGCTATGACAATTTTGTAGGTACTTTTTTTTTTGAGACAAGGTCTTACTATGTAACCCTGGCTAGCCTAGAACTGCAACATAGACCAGGCTGGACTCAAACTCACAGAGAGTTTCCTGCCCCTGCCTCCTGACCGCTAGGATTAAAGGTGTGCAGCACCAAGCCTGGCCCCCAAGTCGCTTTCATACATTGCAAAGACTCTAAAATAAAGACGGACATCTTCCCTGGCCCCTTCCCTCTGGTCTTGAGGCAGTTTCGTCCTCTTCTTCTTCTTCCCCCCTTGTGACTTTCCAAGTTTCTCAGGATCCCAGGCTACTTCCACAGCCATAAAAATGACACCCCAGCTCACAGTGAGGCAGGTGAAATCTGCACTTCTTCATCCTAGGCTCACTTCTAGGTTTGGGACAAATTCCTGGAGACTGTTCCTCGCGTCAGTCAGGAAATGGAGACCGCAGCTACAGGTCACGGGAGGCCTGGAGAGTGTGCGCTGCTGGGCTCTCTGAGCCACAGAAGAAACGGTCTACATGAGTCGCAGCAGGCTGGATATGACCTCGGGAGCAGGACTTCTCTTTTGCAGACCCTCACACCGAACAGCCCCTCCTCAGGCCTCCGCTTTTCTCTCCCACTTGGCTTGGGATTGGGGTGGGTGTCATCCCAGGGGAAGACAGAGCTCAAAGAAGCTAGCTAGACAGAGAGCAGGGGGCCAGAGGTCTAGGTTCTGGCCCCAGGTCCAGCCTCAGTTGTCCTAACTGTACAAAAGAGAGTTGGGGCCTCACCTCCAGAGTTCTTTTAGGCCAGAACTGCAAAGCTCTCCACTCAGCACTCAGATCCACTGAGTTTCTGGAGCATGTTTACTCTGAGGAGACCACTTACCTCCCTCTAACCAGAACAGCTCTGGTCCCCTTTCAAATTTACCAGCAGCCACCTCACATTTGCCTCACATCCCGCACACCTGGGGTCCCTGCCACTGAGCTACAGCAGGGGCAAACTTCTGGAGTGTGGGGAGGAGGCCTCTTGTTGAGGCAGGCAGAGGGATGGGAGTGGGTGAGATGGCCGGAAAGGTTTCAGGAAAGAGACTGGGCCCTCAGTCATTCCCCCTCTCTTTTTTTCTTTTTCTCTTTCATGATCTTTTTGAGTCAGGGTCTTACTCGGTAGCACAGGCTGGCCCAAAACTCGAAGCGATCTTCCTCCCTCAGCCTCTCAAGTACTGGGATTTCAGGCTTGAGCTACCATCTACCTCTTCCTTTCCTCTAAGCTCTTCTTGACGAGACCCGCACACAGATGGGTGATCCCTCCTGGACCCTGGATTACACACAAACCATACCCAAACACTATTTTCACAGAGAGAGCCTTTATCAAATGGGGAAGAAAAAATAAAGTGGCTGATTTCGGACCCACCTTTTTGGCCAGGCACTGACTACCTGACTACGGACTTCCTTCTGCCTCCCCCTCCCGTCTCTGCCCTGCTTCCGTGTGTGGGTGACCCCTCCTTTGCAGCCCTTCCCTCACTGATAGACCATCTGACAGGCCACACCCCTCAAATTCCTCAGCTCAGGAGTCTCAGGCTCTCACCTTCCCAAGCCTCTCAAATTGTATTCTCCCTGACACTACCGGACCCTCCTTTCAAGTGACAGTTGTCCCCAGTTAACCTCATACAGTCAATCAAAATTTCCCTGGCTCCTCTAAGAACCCTCAGACAGACTCTTGATAAGTACTCCTGTCAATCAATAGCCTAAAATTCCCCACCTGTCTATTCCTGAGGTGGGACCTCTCCCCCTTTCCCTGGTCTTGGACTCCTCTTCCCAACTTCCAGGACCATGGGCCTAAAAGTTTCAATCGTACATCTAAGGTCAATCTTTTTTCCTAAACTTAACTTCACCTGTGTCTGTAGTCTATCTGTCCCAACAGATTTCAAATCAACCGCAGGTTGCTCCAGCAACTCCACTGCCAGCCCCGGCTGTCTCCTCGGAATCTACATCCTGGTCCAGCCTCACAGACGACACTTCCCTAGCCTCAGATGGTCCCGCAGAACCCAGACATCGACTGACACAGTCTGCTCTTCTCAACCTTGACCAACAACCCAGCTTCCTGGGGTCCCCTAACAACACCACCCCAACGTCAGCAGGAAGCAGCCAGAGAGAAGGATGCCCACTCACCCAACACCCAGACAGCCAATAATAAAACAGAAAGGTGGAAATGAAGGGCTCTAGTAGGCCCGAGCACGGCAAGCATGGTACTGAGAGGGTTTGTTTTTTTGACTTCTCTCCCATCCCCTCCACCTTGCTAAACCCCAATCAAAATTAACCAACTCATCCTAATATGGAGTTTCCCCTTTTACCTTTATAAACTGCCATTTGCCTACGTGTCATGTCTGTCTATCCAGTCCTTTGTCTCTCTAGGACAAATATCCCCTCCCCTTCTCCCTCATCCTCCATCTCCTGTCTCTGTCTCTTATTTGCTGCCCTCTGTCCCTCTGCTGCACACAAATCTCCTTTGTGTCCAGAAGTTGGTCTTGGGGTCCTTGCTCTTCTTTCTCCCCCCTCCTGCCCCCTCGCTCTTTCCCCCCACCTCATTTGCAGATGCTCCGGTTCACAATTCCCTCATCTTCCTCCTGCCCTGGAACTCTATTCTCCTCCCCAGTCTGGGCCTTGCAGCCCAGAGCCTTGGGCTCCACCGGCTGCTGCCGGCAGACCCTGCTTCCCCAGGACAGAAGCAGAGTGTCTCCCTTAATGGACACTACCTGCCTTGTCTTTCAGAGCATCCTGCACAGCAGCCCTCTAATTTACTCAACTGCTCCTGCTCTCCTGTAATCACCGGCTGCCTCCCCACACAGCCTCCCAGGAGCCTTTCTGTCTCCGTCCTTCCCAAGGCCCCGTGGGGGCCCTCACAGTTCCACAGCCCATGCGCCAGCCATCACTGGTCCCCACTCAGGCTCCTTCTCTGGGTCCTGACGATGCTTCTCCCATTGTGTCAGCTCCTGACCCCATTGGATGAAGCTATTCTAGGAACCTAGTGGAGCCAGCAATTTCGTGCTCATAATTATGTGTTATTTTTCTTAAACAGGGCTTTGGAAACAGAATGAGCCTCAGGGCCCAGAAAACCCGGATCCACCCTGTCTCCTGCTCTGGCAACTGTCACCAAGCAGTTAGTTCCTGAGGCTGGTGCCCCATGTTCGGGGTTCCTGCTAAGAGGCCAAATCTGGGAGTCAGAGCCTAGGATGGTACGGGGCATTTAAGGGGGGTATTTGAATTGGAAGCAGCCGTTCTCAGCCCTTGCTAAGCCTGGAGCAGGGGTGGGTCTCAGAAAATTCAACGGCACCTAAAGCTGTCCCAAGCCAGTGGTTTTCTGGTTCTTGTCTGGGATATTCAGAGAATGAAACTCATAGACCGAAAGAGAGAAAGAGAGAGAGAGAGAGAGCCAGGGTGGGGGGTGGGGGGGAGAGTACAGCTCCTGTGTAGGAGGAGCTGGTTTCTGCAGGTGGGATGCCCTCAAGATGCTAGCCGACAGGTTGTTTGCAGGACTGCTGGCAGAAACTGGGGTGAAGCATGGGACACGGTCAGTGCAGTTGGGGTACCCAGGTTCTTCCTCTCGGGGTTCATCAGGCCTTCGCTGCGGCTTCCAGGCAGGAATGTGAGATAACGAGGAACCAGATCTCTCAGCATCCTGGCCTCCAGCAAGGACATTCCAGAGCTGCTGCCTTGGACTCTCTTGCCCTACTTGGACCTGTTCTTATCAAGGCCAGCCCTCTGTCCACGCTTCCCTCCTCCCTCCCTCCACCCCAGCCCTAAAAGGGGCTTTAGATGAAAATGGAGAGGTTAGTACACAATCATCCCAGGGTCGCTGTCCATTTTCGGTCTCGTCCTTTACCTATCCCCTAAGTGACACGGGAGTCCCCTCCCTCCATCCATCATCTCCCCTCCCAGGGAACTGCTACTTGCACATATGTTTTTCCTAACTACACAAGGGATACGATGTCACCCCCTCTCACCTCGCAGTCCAGTCCCCTCTTGATGTGTTATGGGGGGAGGTATTTCTTGCAGGGCATCTGATTTCTAGAAGACCCAAGAGCAAATCTGGATAGATGCTCTCTAGCCTCAAGCTCAATCAGTAGAACATGGGACTCTTAATCCCAGGGTGGTGGGTTCAGGCCCCACATTGGGCACTAAATATTGTTGGACCTTCTTTGGACTGCCAGTTCCCAAATAATGACATAGAGACTTCTTATTAAGTATGAAAGCTTGACCTTAGCTTAAGCTTGTTCCCACCTAGCTCTTAAAATTTAAATTAACCTGTTTACATTTATCTATATTCTGCCATGTGGCTCATTACCTCTCCTCAGTACTGTACATCCGACTTCCTCTGTGTCTCACTGGTGAATCTCTGCCTTTCAGATTCTTCCCCAAGTTCCTCTCTCTCCCCAGAAGTCCTGCCTGTCCTCTCCTGCCTACCTATTGGCCACTTAGCTCTTTATTAAACCAATCAGAAGGTGCCTTAGGCAGGTGAGGTAAACCAGAGTAGTTACAGGCACTCCCCGTGTAAGCAGACAAATTATATACATTGTTGTTAATGACAAGCCAGGTCTTTGGAGGAACACAGACACCCATCTACTTTATAGACAGAAGGCCCTATCCTCTTGACTCCTTGGGTTATGTGATTTCCTCTTTCTCCTGCATTCTTCTCCAGGGGGTGTGGAATGGGTAGTGGGGTCCCAGGGTGCACCCCAGAACAAGTCCTTCAGGCCTGGCATCAGCTGTTGGAGCTGCCCTTTGTTCTGGGCTCTGCTATACTGTATTAGGCATCCTTTGTGTGATGACTGGCTCTTCAAGTCAGAGCTGAGTTCTCCCCAGTGGGCTCTGTGACAAACAGAAGTTTGCTAGTTACTTCTCCCTCCTGTCCATCCAGCTGGGGTAGGACTGGCCATGCTGGAAGGAAAGAGATGGATCTTCTAGTCACAGTCTTCAAAGGTTATAAACAACACAGCCAGGCTGTGGGGTTTCCTTGCTGCTATAATCTAATATTCCTCCGGGGTTTGTTTAGCTTTGGTCTGATGTCTGAAAAGATTGTATTCCTCAAAGTGGCTAATGGTCTCCCTTCTCCCCCCTCCACTCCCTCTCGTCTCCCTCCTCTCCCTTCACATTGTCCTCCTCCTGTAATCGGAAGTTTCTGTCCCACCAGCAACTACCAAAATACCCAGCAGCCACTTCCCAAATTACCACACAGAGGCAATGTTTCCATCAGCAACAGTTAAGCCTTCCTGGGCAAAGCCAGCTGTCAAACTGAATTAAATTTGGCCCAGCTCTGGCCCCATACATAATTTACATTTGACTTAGAGGTTTCTCTGCACATCATGAACTAATGATGTGTAAACACGATGTGACCTAACCTGCCTCAGAGCTAAGTTAAGAGCTAAACTGTGGATCGAGTCTTTATGGACTCTGACCAGCTTCTTTTCATGATTCCAGAATCCAGCAGCAGTCTTGACCAGGGATGTGGCTCAGACAGCAGGACCTCACCACATGGGCAGGTGTGGAGTCAGAGAAAAGGAAAGGACACAGACAAGGGAAGTGAGGTAGGAGCCTGCCTGATCTGGTACAACCTGCCTCTGCCGACTTGTGCTTGGCTGAGCCTCAATAGCGAGAACTCTGCAACCAACGAGGACATTAAGAACAACAGGCTCCACCTCCCAGACAGCTCTCTCCTCCACACCAGTTCAGCACCCTACAGAACCTCTGCTTTCCAGGGTATGCCTTATCCCCCATCCCTCAACTCTGCATTCCTATCCTAGCTCCTGAGGCATCTCATTGGCCAGTGTCCAGGGAGGGAGCCTCTAAGCGTTATGGATTCCCTGGACCACAAGAGTATCATTCATGGTGGACTCTTGGGACCACAACTAATAGTAATGAGGTAACTCATAGTGGTCCTTGGCATATTCAGCTAACTAGGAGCTCAGGGTGGGGGACTGGTGACAACAGAAACCACTGTGTTATTAGAAAGTGTTTTTTTTTGGCATTTGAGCCATAAGAGGTCAAACTAATTTGGGATGTAGGATAAGGGATTAGCAGCTGAGTTCAACCACATGGACAACGATCTGTCACCTGTGAATATATGTAATGGACCCCCTTTAAACCTGGGCATTGAGGCCCTAGCCAGATATTCAAGCAACCTTGTGTGGCCATAGTCTGCACATGTCACACTTCAATTTGGAAATTTGGTGGGACCCTGAGGATGACAGAAGCTTCCTGTTGGGAGCCTCCTAGTTTCTTCCCAGTTTCTTTATCAGCTCTAATTTGTATCCGCTTGCTGCAAAACCCAAGAGCAAACAAGGCCAGCAAGATGGCTTCATGGGCAAAATGACTGGCTTGCAAGCCCAGCAACATGAGTTCAACCTCTAGAACTTTCCACGGAAAGGTGGAAAGAGAGAATTGGTTCTAGGAAGTGGTTGTCTGATCTCCACATGCACACAATGGCACCCACCTCCCCACACACATCCTACATCCCCACAATGGTTATAAAGTTCAACAAACCATAATCCTTCAGTATGGTGCTTTCCTGAGTTCTGTGAGCATTCTAAGGGATGATAGAAATGGGGGGAGTCTGTGGACACCTTTGCAGTTAGTCAGCTGGTCTAAAGGGAGGCGACCTGAGCCCCCTGAACTGGTAACTGGTGTGTAAGTGAGGCAGGCCATCATTGCGTGGATTGTGTCCTTAGCCTTGAGTTTGGCTGACTCCAGGTAGCAGCCCCTCTGTGGGGACCTCAACTTCTTTGCCCTTCTCCACAGCCACATTGACCTCTCTGATCGGCCTCATGTCTCCGAGCTCTTCCTTGCCATACCATTGTTCTGCCCATTGTGAGAGATTGTCCCAACACCCTAACAGGGTCTGGTACCCCTGGCTTCCTCCGAATAACCCCTACCCCCCTCAAGCCTTCAGGGGCTCCTGTGACCTCCTTGCCCCGCACACGAAGACCAGCGCTGTGGCCTTCCTCTGACCTTCCTCTTCCTCTGGGCCAGCCAGGGAGCTCTCCTGATGACTTGACTTGTCCCTGGTAGCTTCCTGAACCTCGTGGGTACAACACAGGTCCTATCTCCACTTCAGCCTTGAAGTTTAGCAACAGGCTTCATTTCCTCCGGGAAGTTTATCTTTGACCTTCTCCCTCTGACTCAACACCAACTTAAAGTCGTTTCCCTGGCCTCAGTCCCTCCAGCCCCCAACTCTGTTTGTATCCCGCGGTGGAATTTGGGGTTTGCCCTTTGATGACTGAACTGTGGGCTTCTCAAGGGCAAGGGTGCTGTCATCCAACCTTGTGATTCCACCCAGGGCACGTTCACGGGGTGGCCAGACCCATGAGTCACCAACTCTCAAGGTTCCTCTGTGATTCAGTTTCTTAACAAAGTCAGATTTACAAATGTTTATCAAATGGATTATGGCCAGTGACCGCTGGGCCGTAGGTCAAGTTAACACTGCACGAAGAAGACTCAAACTCCCACCCACACCTGTCCCTTTGTCTCCTCATGTGACACTTATCATCACATGTGTCCTATGGAGAGGACTCACTATGGAGATACTGGATCATATTACCTAAGTTTAACTAAAGCAAGTCAAGTAGAGAAACAGTCGGGGCTGGCCGGAGAGTTGGCTCAGCGGGTGAAGGAGCGGGTTGCCATGCTTGATGAGTTGATTGACAAGTTCAATCCTCAGGACCCACATGGCCGAAGGACAGAGCCAACTCCCTACAAGTTGACTTCTGACCTTCACAAGGGTGCCATGCATGGATCCTGGTGCATATGAGCATCTACACACACACACACACACACACACACACACACACACACACACACACACACACACACACACACACCATGTAAACACCATGTAAAACGTTTCTAAAATTAGAGAACTGACTTTGAAAGTTTACTAGGTTCCAGTGAGATGACTGGGTGGGTAAAAATGTTGGCATCAACAGCTTGGAATTCTCCATTTGTGTACTGCAGCATGAGTGCCCCTCACAGATTATGACAACTAATCTAATCTGGGCATGTGGCTTAGTGGCTACTAAACATGCTTAAATGACAAGCTGAACTATTGGGGGGGGTCCCCAAAAGAGACTGATCCTAGTATCTGAGCTCAAGTGAGCAATAGGTGCAGTTTAAGAAATATTTGGTTGGTGGTGGAGGGGGTGGGGGTGGGGAGGGGGTGAAGGGTGGAGGTGATGGTGGTGGTGGGGTGGTGGGGTGGTGGGGTGGTGAGGAGTGGGGAGTAGGGGTGGAGGTGCTGGTGATGGTGGTAACAGGGAAAGGAAGTATTTTCTCAACTGTAATTGACCTCTCCAGGGGAAACAACATGTTATTGAAACACTCAGAGCTGTTGAAGTGGCATTTGACCTGGAATTTAAAAAGATAAAAAAATCAGGGTCCAGTTACAGAGACGAACAGGAACTCACGGCCTCGTCCCTGAGGCTGGGGGAGGGGAGGACACATACTCCATGGGGCTGTCCCCTCGATAAAAACAGGAACTTATGCAGACATGGATTTTTCCAGTGCTTTGAAATAAGGGAAAGAGGGAATAAAATATTTTGTTCCAAAAATCCACAGATGATCAGGACAGAACATTAAAGAGATTCCGTGAGTTTCAAACAAATACACCAAAGATTAGCCTGTGGACTCACTGACCTTTCCTTCGATGTCAGCTACTGTGGGGGGTGGGTCGCTCCCTAGATTTTGAAAACACACACTCATGTACACACTCATACACACATTCACCCACATACAGATGGACATGCACACATACACATATACACACGCACACACACTCAAGATAAACATACACATGGGCATGCACACACATGCACACACACACACACACACACACACACACACACACACAGGCTCTCGGGGGTACCTTCAGGGGAAAGTGCTGGGTTCATCCTAAGAAAGCAATCACTGGGCTGAGGACACAGCTCAGCCCTGGGTTCAATCTCCAGCACGGTAAAATTGAAAAGCAGGGGAAAGCAACCTCTTCATTTGTGCTACTGAGCAGTCTGAAAAATCTGTTAAGAAACATCACAGTGCTGTGTAAACAATTAACAATCGGTGTCCAGTAAGAAAAAAAAAATCACTTCAAGGCCAGCCTGGTCTACAAAGCAAGTTCTAGGACAGTCAGGACTGTTACACAGAGAAACTCTGTCTCGAAAAACAAACAAATCACATCTGCTCACCTAAAAAAACTTGAGACAACTTCATGACGAGTGGGGAGCATAATTCTCTGACTTAGAAGCTTCCGATGAAGAGAGCAGGTAGGTTTTCAGCACAGCTATTCAAAATGTAAAAACTGAAACAGGCCATGATGGGCCGTGCCTTTAATCCCAGCACTGAAGGAGGTAGAGACAGGTGGATCTCTGTGAGTTCAAGGCCAGCCTGGGCTACAGAGTGAGTTCCAGGACAGCCAGGGTACATAGAGAGACACTATCTCAACACACACAGGGGAGCAGGGGGCCACTGGTCACATCCTAGATCTCAGTACTTGGGGGTGGGGGCAGAGGTAGAGGAAGGTGGACGTCTGTGAGTTCAAGGCCAGTCTGTTCTACATAGTGAAAACTTGTCTAAGAAGGGGGGGAGAGAGAGAGAGAGAGAGAGGGAGGGAGAGAGAGAGAGAGAGAGAGAGAGAGAGAGAGAGAGAGAGAGAGAGCACTCTGTGGATAATTTGCAAAAGCAAAAGGCTGATAATGGGGACGGTAGGGAGTTAATCGGTCACGTTTTTAAAAGAAACAACTGGCACACTTAAGCAGAAGCTCAGTCTGGTGGACCACTGAGCCCCCCCCCCCTCGCTTGTCTGTGTCTTTGGCTGGGTGTTCCTAGCCGTGAAGGCCGTCCGAACCAAATCCGAAATAAACCAACAACTTAGAAGCAGACATTCAGCTCACTAAGCAAATTACCAAAGTGGGGTGTCCCTAGAAGAAACGATCCCCAGTGGTGGTACTCCACCAGTAACACGTCACATTGATGGCTGCGGGTGAAGGTTTGGCGCCAGCAATGAAGACACGCGGTAGAATGATCACAGCTCAGACCTTAGGAGTCCCTCCATTTTAGTGTCAATTTCATAAAGAGACATCAGAGCAATAACTCACGTGCACAGTTTGCAACAAAGAAACACTCATAAATGTTGCTCCAGGATGTTCTTTTCTGGCCCATAATAATCTCCATCTCACTTTTAAAATAATTAATTGATTGATTTAGTGTGAGTGTGAGTGTATGTGTGCACCGTGTACATGCAGTGACTGTGGAGGTCAGAAGAGGGACTGGGATGCCCTGGACCTGGAGTGCCAGGCAATTGTGAACCGCTGTGTGGGTCCTGGGAACCCAACCCGGGTTCTGCGAAAAAAGCATCAACTGCCCTTAACGCCTGGGCCATCTCTCCAACCCCACATCCTTCTTTCCTGCGAGTAATTTCACCGTTGTGTGTGTGTGTGTGTGTGTGTGTGTGTGTGTGTGAAAGCAGTTTCTCACTTCACTTTGAACCTGTGCCTCTTTGGAGCAGTAGAATGCAGGAGAACTAATAAGATCTGGCTCTAAGATATTCAATGTCTGCACTGGTCACTAGGGAATTTCATCCTTGGATCCATCCAAGCAGTTAGGGAAGACAGGAGCTAGTCTTCCGTCCATCCCTGCAATCTGAGTTTACATGAGTAGATCATCTCTCATCATCTCAGATGCCCAGTCTACAAATGAAAGCGACCCACGCTGTCTTAATCAGGCTTTCTATTCCTGTGCTGAAACCCTGTGACCAAAGCAACTTGGGAAGAAAAGGGTTTATTCAGCTTACACTTCCGCATCACAGTTCATCATCAAAAGCAGCAAGGGCAGGAACTCAAACAAGGCAGGAACCTGGAGGCAGGAGCTGAAGCAGAGGGCATGGAGGGGGGCTGCTTACTTGCTCCTCATGGCTTGCTCAGCCTGCTTTCTTATAGAAGCTAGGACCAGCAGCCCAGGGATGGCATCACCCACAATGGGCTGGGCCCTTCTCTGTCAATCACTACTTAAGAAAATGCCCTATAAACTTGCCTATGGCCAGATCTACAGAGGCATTTTCTCAATTACGGCTCCCTCCTGTTTGATGACTCTAGCTTGTATCGAGTTGACATAAAACTAGCCAGGACACAAGGACACAAGCCAGCACCACATGTGTGGTGGTTGGAAAGAAAACGGCCCCCTAATGGAGTGGCACTATTAGGAGGTGTGGTCTTGTAGAAGGTGTGATCTTCTTGGAGAAAGTATGTCACTGTGGAGGTGGGCTTCGAGGTCTCATATGTGCTCAAGCCGCACCCAGTGAGAAAGACCACCTTCTGTTGCCTGTACAAGATATAGGATTCTCAGCTCCACGTCTGCATGCCGTCATGTCCCACCATGATGATAGTGGTCTGAACCTCTGAAACTGTAAGCCAGCCCCAATGAAATGTTTTCCATTATGAGAGTTGCTGTGGTCATGGTGTCCCTTCCCAGCAATAGAAACCCTAAGACAACATGACACCAAGGGCTTTTTCTGCTGAGCCCCGCCCTGCAGAGCTGTGGCAGATGAAACAGTGGCTACTGGAAGACCTTAGGCTTTGAGGTGGTTTGCTGTGCAAACTTCTTAGTGTGTAGCATTTAGCCTTTCAACAGATGTATGTGCCACATGAGAATCATTATGAAAGGGTCTCAATGTACAGCCAAGGCTGGCCTCGAACTCATGGCCCCTCTGCCTCAACTCCCTGAGTGCTAAGAGCACAGCCTACATCACCGTGCCCCACACGGTGCATGGGCTTGCGGTTCACAAGTACTACCCATATTCATGTTGTTGTGCAGCCGTGGCCAACGCCCATTTCCAGAACTTTCTCACCCTGATCTCACACTCTATACTTACTCCTCATTCCTCCTCCTACCAGCTGCTGCTTAGCTTCCTGGCTCTATGCATCTGGCCACTCGAGGGACCTCAGGCACCTGTTTGTCCTTCTGTGTCTCCTGCCTTTGCCTTGCCTAATGTCCTCGAAGGGAAGCCATGGTGCGTGTCTGAATCTCCATCCTCTAAAAGGCTAAATTGTCTCTCATTTCGTGTCCCAAATATCTCCCTCCAGGCCCTGCTACAACCTTCGCTGCCCTGGCCAGGCCGCTGGCCAGGCCATCGTCGTCTCCCCCCACCCCCCAATTTGTCCGTCTCTGACCTTTGCTTATTCCATTTCTCCCTTCTGGAATGTTCTTCACCTTCTCAAGCAAGGCCTACTTATGTGTTACAGCTCAGCGCGGCCCGAGTTTCCTGCAGGAAGCAGTCGCCCATGACAGCTGCGTCCCTGGAGGGGCTTCCCCTGTCTCCTGAGGTCTCCACATGACTTCCATGTACACCTGCTTCCCAGTCACATGCCAGATCTTGGGAGGAAACCCTGGTGTCGCTTTCTTCACACCTCTGCTGAGCTCACTATGAGGCCTTGCACACAGCCAATGGCTGCCGATAAGGAAACGTGAAGTGGAGGAATAGGAATGACGTTAGTTTTAACACCCTCCTAGTCCGTCTGGAGGCACACACAGTGCCTGCCAGCTCGTTCAGCCATCCAGGACTATTGCAGCCTGGAGTACGTACAGTTCAGATCGGAGGACTCGTAGGCATGAATTCAAATTCCTTCTGGGCCGTTCAGTGGCCATTTGGGCAGCTGATAGAGACCAAGCAGGAAGAATCATACACAGCGTCCAGCTGTTGGGCCGTCTTGGGTTAGGATAATGGCTAATTCCATGTGTCAACTTGACTGGACTAGGGGGATTCAGATATCAGGTTGAATGCTTTTTCTGATGGGTCTTTGAAGAGGTTCATTCTGTCTGATGAGGCACATGATTGTCAAGTCCCATTCTCAGGGAAGACAGTGCATGGTCCAGGAGTTGCATTTTACTTGATACTGGAAAGTCTACTTCAAATGATGCTTTTTAAGTGGTAGGAACAAGGAATAACAGCCCTGGCTGTTCTGGAACTCGCTTTGTAGACCAGGCTGGCCTCTGAACTCACAAAAATCTACCTGCCTCTGCCTCCTGAGTGCTAGGATTAAAGGCATGTGCCTCCATCACCCAGCATGAATAAACTTTTAAAAAAAATGAACAATGCTGATGTGTACACAGAACAATCCAGAGCATCTTGACTTCCCCACCTCGTGCCAGCATCGGGAGAAAGAGCCCTAGCCAGCGTGAGATTCTTGCTGGTGGAGAAAAACCGCCTCCAGCTTTCACCTCTAGACTCAAAGGAAAGTGACCCCATGGCCCCCACAGACGATGTCCTGTTTATTCCTGTTGCTGTAAGGACAAGGATGCTGTCAAGGTAACCCAGCATCCTTCAGCTTTTGGTGGCTAGCAGGACCTTATGCCGTGGCCATCCCATGTGTGGCCGTCCACACCACTGTGGGCTGTGTGTCTGTCTGACCTCAGCCCTTCCTTCCAGGAAGCCTTTCTTTTTCCCCTCTCCTGTCTGACGTGTGGCCTCACTCACGGTCCTGTGATGCCTAGCCAGTGCTCCATGCAGCAGCCCCCGGGGCTTCCCATCCGGAAGATTAGATCTAAGAAGTGAGGTCACTTGGGTTTTAGCATGACCAGCGGGGACTGGGTTAAAAATGAGCTCTGCATCCTTCAAAGGGGGCCCTTCAGGAACTGTCACAAAGCATGGCCAGAAGGAAAGAGGCAGGATTGTTGGAAATGGCAGGAAGTCACGAAAGTTTTGTCGTTCCTCAGATTTTTAAAAGTCCATATCAAATCAAACCAAAGCACTTACTACATGATGTATACCACAAGGAGTGTAAGGAAATATAAGGCATTGTGTCTCCAAGGGAAACCAATCATGGACAGTGCCGTGACCTACACATTACTGGTTAGGTCTGGCAGTCTCCAGGCAGAAAATTGCAGAGTAAAGTCATCTCATGTTCAAGAGCTTAGGACTTGCCAGGCAGGGGTGGTGAATACCTTTCTTCAATCCAGCACTTGGAGGCGGAGGCAGACTGGCATGCACAAAGCCCCGCTGGATGTCCACTTTGTAAGGCATATGAGCTTCCAGATACAGCATGCTTCAACTCACTTCGGCTCAGGTCTCTTTGTACGCAGCAGAGAGGTGGAGGCAGCGTCTGCCCAGGATGTGTTGGGAGAATGGGAAGAAGAACCGGGGTGTAAGCTTTGTGAAGTAGCTCATGCATACCACAGGACACACGAGGGGAACACAGGTGCCCGGCAGGCAGCTGGCAGTAGGCACGAGCTGCCCTGTACTGCGGTCCATCCACAGAGGTCTAACGCGGAGTAGCCTGCGGTGTTTCCTCACAGTGACTGTCGGAATCTCCACCCTCGCAGGCCTTTGCCCCCAGACCTGTGTCCAGGCGCTGGTCACCTGCAGGTCCTCGCCTCCTTAGTTCTTCAGCTTGAGCTCCGGCATGCTCTTAGCACTCCTCTCTTGGTAATGAGACACAGCCAGCTTTGTGCTAGGCAGGGAGGAGGTGGGGAACCGAGATGGGGGGTGGTGTTTCTCATTCCAATGTCACCCTAAGTCCAGCAGCAGAGGATGGTGACCAGTGGCAAATGAGCTCTTGCAGTCTCTGAGGTGTGTGCAGTTGTTAGGTCTCGAAAATAGATGCTTCTGCATGGCGAAGGACAGGACCCCCTCCAGAAAGGGAGGCTGTGGGGGGGGGGGCTGGAATGGGGCAGCGGGAAGGCTGGCTGGTGCCACCAAGAAGCAGTGAAGGGCTAAGGGACTGGTCACCGCTCTTAAACACTGTGACTTATTTCTCCACGGAGAGGCCCACTCTCTTAGTTTTCTCGCTCTGGCCCTGTTCATTCTGCAACCCTCAAAACCCTAGGGGCTCACCAAAACACACTGCTGCAGCCGTGGGGAGCCCCACACCCTGAATGTCAATCCCCGCTTTGTCTTACCAGACATCATAGCTCTCTGGCCCTGTTGCTGCAAAGCGGGATGTGGAAACCTTAATATCACTGTTACGAGGTAGCCCCCAGGCATGGGGAGCTGGGGCTGCCAGGGCTGAGGCAGGGCAGTCCGACTCTCTGGCGGGCTACACCTTCAGGTGACCTGCCCAGGCTCTGCCGGCTTTTTCCATATTTACCCGTGAACTTTCCTTTAAACAATCCAGAGGAAATACTCTCAGCCCCAGATGGCCAGGATACACGTGTCTGCAGCTTTTTCCAGGGAGGGAGCTGCTAGGCCGGGGGTGCTGGTCACAGGAAGGAAACCTAACCCTCGCCATCAAGGAAGCAATAATCCCACCTCGCTTTGCTTGAATGCCGAAAGCAGCGCATCCTCTGGGCCCTGAAAGAGGCGGCAGGCCACGTCTGCAAACCATGACCCTTGAATCCCCTGGGATACCCCTCTTCATGCACCAGTAAACAAGCTCCTCGGGTACCATCTGAACACCCACAGCCTCCGGTCCTTGCTGCCCAGGGGGTACGAGGGGGCTTTGGATTCCCTCTTTCTAGAACATTCTTTTTCAGCCTAATTTAGCTTCACAGGATCTGTCCTTTTACTGCCCTCGAGGGACTGGGTGGCAGTAATGACTGCTGCAGGGACCTGTAAGGGTGTGGACAGTATAGACCCTTCTAGTCTGGGACCCATGGTCCCCTTGAGTGAATCCAAGTGCTGTGACTAGGGTCTCCAGATTGTTGGCTCTCCGTCACTGCTGTAATGAATCACTACCAACAGATGGCTTGGATACAAGCTTCTGGTGCTAGAGGCCAGTGGCCCTGGTGTGGCATGGCCATCACCTTCTCAGGCCAGAAGGAAGGGTCTGCCCCAGGTCTCTCCCAGCATCAATGCTTTGCTGACCATCTTTGACACCACCACTCAGCTTATGCGTTTCTTGTTCTGGTTTCTGCTACCACATCTACATAGCATCCTCCCGTGTGTGTGTATTCAAATGCCACTTTCTTTGGGACACCAGTCATATGAGATTGTAGCTCACCTTTAATCACAGAATCTTGATTTGATTGTTCCCATAAAGATTCAATCTCTATCTAAGGTTATATTTGGAGATCCTAGGGGACCTGAACTTCAATGTGTTAATTTGCAAGGGTGGGTGGGTGGGATACAAAACAGCCTCTAGTTCATATGTGGGGATCCCGTGAAATAATTGGGATATAGTTTTAACTCAGGTTGTCAGCCTTGGTGGCAAGCACCTTTACCCACATCATAAAAGGGCTGCCCGTGTGCCCTGTTCTCGGGAAAACATGCGTAACCTCAGGTCCCAGCAGCCTGTCCCTGCAGAAGGCATCTCAGTGGCCTAGCTCTTAGGGAAGTTCTGCGTTGTCACCTTATGGAAGAACCTCTTGCCACAGTCCCTGTGCTGGTGACCCACTGGGGACTCCGTGCTGAGCCATTTTAAGGATACAACGCATTTCTCTGTGGGGAGACCGAGAACGACCCCCCCTCCAATCCTCTAGGCGTGTAGGAGAGGGGTTTCCAGCACAAGGGTGGGGCAGTGGTCTTCTGTGTCCTGCTACCCAACGACACCATGGTCAGAGCAAGAGCTGCGTCACCAGGCTGTCCCCACGTAGGACTTGCCAAGCCTGCCACATCTCAGTTTTGTTGGCACGAGGAAAGGTGAGCTTCCTCTGGGCCTACCATCAGTTGGCCGTAGCAGGAAGTCACCCCTCTGATACCCCACAGAAGGGCCTGGAGAGGAGCCTAGAGACCACACCCCAAGATTGGCTTCACATCACACTGAGTTGGGAAGCTGAGCAGCAAGAGGGATGGTCACAATAGCCTGAAGAAAACATGGAGCTGTGGAATGGATCCGATCCAGGACCCGGCTTAACTGCGAGGGAGGCATCATCTCACGAGGGGTCATGAAACGGAACACAGGGTGCTGTGAAAACTTCGGCCAGTGGTAAAGGGCCTCTGAGTGTGCAATTACCAAAACTGAATTCAAATGCGCAACAAATCTGATGCGTTTCTGCCAGCTTGTCCGTGTTGCACCACGTGACGTCACTGCAGTCTGGGTTCAGAACACGCGACATGCAGTCCGTGCAGTGCATGACATCACGCCATACGACACCAACCAATGCTGCCTGAGACACCTCAGTCCAGGTTCTAGACTGTTCTGTGCCAGAATGTGCAATGTTTTTACCTATCACAGATTCTCTCCCCTTCTACAAACAACAGTTGAATTATGAAAAGCAAATACCCGAAATATTTTTCCACCGTCATGCCTCAGCACAAGAATATCAAATCAGCCTACCTTCAGAACGTGTGGTGCTAGAGTGCTACACTTCCAAAGTTCTTGTTTGAGTTACGGATTTGAGTTTCATTTAAAAAAAGAACATATATACATATATATACATATATATACATATATATACATATATATATACATATATATTATATACAAACAAATCAGTGGTTCTCAACCTTCCTAATGCTGCAACCCTTTAATACAGCTCCTCATGTTGTGGTGACCCCCAACCATACAATTATTTTATTGCTACTTTACAACTATAATTTTGCTATGGTTATGAATCATAATATAAATATCTGATATACAGCGTATCTGATAGGTGACACCCTCTCCCCCCCAAGGCATTGTGATCCAAAGGTTGAGAACCGCTGCTTTAAATGAATCTGGGTTCAGATGAGGGTCAGAATTTCTAACAACTTCTGGAATAGCCCTGGATATACTTCTTTCATTTTACACTAATATTTATGCAAAACAGCATTCTCAGCATTGATGGTTATAAAATACAAACACTGATCAACTCTGAAAAATAATGAATATATCCCACAGAATCTAGTCAAGATTTAATTTTTTTTTTTTTGAGGTAAGGTTTCTCTGTTTAGCTTTGGAGCCTGTCCTGGAAGTTGCTCTGTAGACCAGGCTGGCCTGGAACTCACAGAGATCCGCCTGGCTCTGTCTCCTGAGTGCTGGGATTATTCCTTTTTTTTTTTTTTTTTTTTTTTTTTTTTTTGGTTTTTCGAGACAGGGTTTCTCTGTGTAGCTTTGTGCCTTTCCTGGATCTCCCTCTGTAGACCAGGCTGGCCTTGAACTCACAGAGATCCGCCTGCCTCTGCCTCCCGAGTGCTGGGATTAAAGGCGTGCGCCACCACCGCCCGGCGAGTGCTGGGATTAAAGGCATGCGCCACCACTACCATCTTGCCCAATAATTTTTTTTTTCCGAAGCTGAGGACCAAACCCAGGGCCTTGTGCTTGCTAGGCAAGCACTCTACCACTAAATCCCCAACCCCAAGCCTTAATTCCTTATGTAAAAATATATAAGCACATCCACCATTAGTATGCAAATTTGCATTCCTTGTTAATACATAGCAAAATTACATGTATACTAAAAGAGTTGTTTTATAAGAACTTTATGATTTATTGTCAGTAAACATTTGGTTTGTATACATCAATCTATCTATTTACTCAAGATCATTCAAAATTTCCCCGGTGAAAAGGGACTGGGTATAAAGCGGGGAGGACTGAGTCTCAGCAAACTGTCTTAACCTCAGTGGCGTCATCTGCAGCGAAGCCTTGATCCAGAACCTGGCTGACTGGGCGACCTTTGCCATTGGCAGCTGGCAGCCTGAGCCTCCAGCCCCAGGCACACTGTGTGAAGGAGACATTCCACTTGGCTCTGTCCCAGAAGGAGAGTCCAAGAGCAGTGAGGAGGTGTTCGTCATCCCTCCCCACGCTATAATACCCAGACTATAACACCCAGACCCAGTTGGACAAAGAGGAGCCTGGTGCTGGAGCCTTCGAGTTGGACATGGATGCAAGCATCATTTCGGGAGGAGCATCACCTGATCAATGTAACCTCAAAGATGATGCCACCCTACAGAGCCTCCTGCAGCTATCCCAGCCACTCACTACCAGACCAAGAACACACTGAGAGCTTTGAAGAGGAGATGGAATTTGCCAGTGTGCCTGGACCAGAGTTTATAGAGTGATTCTGCCAACACTGTCCTTGACTTGAACAAGAAACTCACCTACCTTTTAAGATCTTAACTTGGGCAAGTGCTGAGCGAGCCCTCCGCAAGTTTCCATTGTGCCGAGGGAAGCCTGCTGGAGTTACTAACAGTAAGGGGCTTGTGGAAGGAACGTGTTAACTCTTCAGCAAGGTATTTTTGCCGCTCATGTTGAAAACATGGAACTCCTGCGCTTATCATTTATGACCGTGTCACGCCAAGGAAACTTAGAAACGGTAACACAGAGAACTGTTAAAGGTGTTCACTGACATGAAGTCAGATTACATCACCATTCAGCATTTTGAAAAGGAATTTAAAACGGAAACTTCCATTTGTTCTCGACCGGGACAGACACGGAGAAAATGTCATCAGCACAGCTGCCCCTTTTTGTGTATTGATGTTATTGCTGTTTCAAAGATTTTTGTGTTTTGTGAGTGTTCTGCCTGCATGCATGTGTATGCCCCACATGCATACATGCCTGGTGCCTGTGGAAGTGAGAGAAGGGTATTGGATCTCCTGGAACTGAAGCTACTGGTGATTCTGAGCTGCCATCTGGGCACCGGGAACAGAACCCAGGTCATTTACAAGAACAGCAGTGCTCTTAACTGCTGAGCCATCTCTCTGGCTCCTGGTTTTGGTTTTTTTTTTTTTTTTTTTAAAGATGGGGGTGTGGTGGTTTGAAAGAAAATGGCCCCCCCAAAAGAAGTAGCACTATTAGGGGGTGTGGCCTTGTTGGAGGAAGTGCGTCACTGTGGGGGTGGGCTTTGAGGTCTCTTTGGATCAAGCTTCCCTCAGTGTGACAATCAGTCAACTTCCTGTTGTCTGTAAGACATAGCACTCTCAGCTCCAGCACCACATCTGTCTGCATGCCACCATGCTCCCTGTCGTGATGATAATGGACTGAACCTCTGAAACTGGAAGGGAGCCACCTCAATTACATGTTTTCTTTATGAGTTGCTGAGGTCATGGTGTCTCTTTACAGCAGCAGAAACTTTAAGACACAGGGTCTCATCATGTATCCCTGGCTAGCCAGGAACTTGCTATGTAGACCAGGCTGGCCTTGAACTCAGAGATCTGCCTGCCTCTGCCTCTTGAGTAGGATTAGAAGTGTGCTGCCACCCTGCCTGGCTCACTGTTCTTTAAAGGTCTCAGTTCACGGAGGTAGCAAACACAGCTTC
This sequence comes from Peromyscus californicus insignis, assembly GCF_007827085.1. Classification (NCBI taxonomy): domain Eukaryota; kingdom Metazoa; phylum Chordata; class Mammalia; order Rodentia; family Cricetidae; genus Peromyscus; species Peromyscus californicus. The sequence continues at coordinate 7,016,421 of NW_026294492.1, forward strand.
ACTCTTTTTTCTTTTCTTCTTTTGAGACAGGGTTTCTCTGTGCAGCTCTGGCTGTCCTGGAACTCACTCTGTAGACCAGCCTGGCCCTGACTCACAGAGACCCACTTGAGTGCTGGGAGTAAAGGTGTGGGTCATGGCTGCCGCCACCGTCACCGTCACCACCACCATCACCACCAATTAATAAGAGAGCATCACTCTCTCTTATTAATTCAGTTAAATTCACTCTAAGAGAGAGGAGGAAGGGGGGAAGGAGGGAGGAGGGGAGGGAGATAGATCACCAATGGGGAAAGTTTAAGAAGCCCTACTCCAGAAAGGTCTTGGAGACCCAGATGCCTTTTGTCTCTGGGTTCTGTTACAACCTACAGCACTGGTTCTCAACCTTCCTAACGCTGCGACCCTTTAAAACAGTTCCTCATGTTGTGCTGACCCTCAACCATGAAATTATTTTCGTTGCTACTTCATAACTGTAATTTTGCTACTGTTATGAACTGTAGTGTAAATATCTGTTTTCTTGGGAGAAACATCTGTAAATAATGTAAATATCTGATGGTCTTGGGCAGCCCCTGTGAAAGGGTTGTTCGATTCCAAAGGTGTCACGGCCCACAGGCTGAGAACCACTGTTCTATAGACGTGTTCTCTCGTCTACACATCTCAAACGAGGTCAACACACTTTGGGTCCAGATCTCAGAGGAGAAAGAGGGAGAGAGGGCAAGCCGCTGCTCCTCTATCTGAGCGCGTGGACCCTGCTACATCCACGGCCAGCTCCGTTTGTCTGCCCAGCTGTTCATTCCTTCTATGGGATGAGAGAAGTTCCAGGCCGTTAGATGTTACGCCACATCTGACGGCATCCGGCAGAGTCTAATGTGAGCGGCCCCACCATTGGCCATGTCCCCGGTCCACTTCTAACCTAACTGCCGCCAGTCTGGACAAGCAGCCTGTGAACTTGTACTCACGCAAAATGGAGTAGCGGTCTGCTTCTGTCTCAAGGGCTACTGGTTTCATATGTGCCTGGGATCTTCTGGATACACCACTGTGCCAGACTTTAACAATCTTATTTATTCTCACAACCTCCAAAATGACCGGTCAGTCCAGATGAGTGAAGGATTACTGGGTACACGTTACTATACAAACACCTGGGTACAGGATGGGCGCATCCGTTGTCAGCCCGAAGCAGGTCTCCTAAGACAACAGACTGTCCCCCCTCAGACATTCATCCATCACATTGGTTTAGCGGGTAGGGAGCAGAGGTTTCAGTCACAGAATTGACATTTGACTCAATATAGTGTGCCGTCTCCTCCACGAGAGATGGCTATTTCCCGGTGCCCAACTGGTGCCTGGTGGCACCCACCCCAGGACAAGTCTCCCCACTGGGAGAGCCTCATGGGTACTTATCTTAGTAGTTTTGACCTTGAACTCTGAAAGGCCAGGTAGCCTCTCCACTTGCCCATGGGGATAGGACAGAGGCGGTGCGCTGTGCCTGGAGGGAGCCAGCAGGAAGTCAGGCTGGGAGAAAGAATGTGACCCTTTCCTGGGAGCCTGGGGTTTCCGGGAAATTCTGTAAACAACTCTCTTGGGTGATGTCATGGGTTCTTCGGTTAGACAGTTCAAGGACCTTCTGGCCTTAGGGGACATGCCATCACCTTTGGACATAATGCTGAGTCCATTATGGGAGCTGGGAAGAAGCAGGCGCCAGTTCACCTGTCTCCAAAGGTCCTGCTTAGTTTAGGCTACCCAATTGCTGGGACGAAACACCATGACCAAAGCAACTTGGGGAGGAAAGGGTTTGTCTGGCTTACACTTCCATACCCACTGTTCATCATCAAAGGAAGTCAGGACAGGAACCCAAGCAGGGCAGGAGGCAGGAGCCAGGAGCCAGAATCGATGCAGCGGCCATGGAGGGGTGCTGCTTACTGGCTTGCTCCCCACGGCTTACTCAGCCTGCTTTCTTATAGAACCCAGGACCACCAGCCCAGGAATGACACCACCCACCATGGGCTGGGCCCTCCCCCATCAATCACTAAGAAAATACCTTACAGCTGGATCTTATGGAGGCATTTTTCTCAATTGAGGTTCCCTCCTTTCAGAAAACTCTAGCTTGTGTCAAGTTGACATAAAACCAGTCAGGACAGGTCCCTCTGGATATTGCACTGCAGACATCAGTCACCAGAGATGTAGACTTGGGTGGCTCGACTCTGACACTGCCCTCTCTCCCTAGGTTAGTCTTTGACTACCCCATGGAGAACCCTTTCTCTTCCCTATGAGGCAGGAAGAGAGAATCAGATACATGTGGCTGTGAATCGTAAAAAAAAATCAACTCCATCCAGGCGATGGTGGCCCACGCCTTTAATCGCAGCATTTGGGAGGCAGAGGCAGGAGGATCTCTGTGAGTTTGAGGCCAGCCTGGTCTACAAAGTGAGTTCCAGGACAGTCAAGGCTACACAGAGAAACCGTGTCTCGAAAAACAAAACAAAAACGTTAACTCCAGGACCTCCTCCACCCAACAACCTGTCACTCAGACTGCCCTAGACCAGTGATTATACACCCCTTCTCCAGAAAACACCATCACCTACAACAGCCAAAGAAGGCTCTGCCTTTTAGGGAACACCTCTCTTTCCTGTGCAATGAGATCCTCTGGACCCCACACTGGGGCTCCCAAGTCCCATGTCTGTTGGAGTCCATTTCCATTCTGTGGACTGTATTCTATGTTTTATACTCACTCCTAATAGATCTGTACTTCCGATGCTACTCTGTTCTTGTTGCTCGAAATACAAAGAACCTGGACACTGATCACGGGGTACCCTGGAGACTCCCTCTAGTAACACAGGGAGCAGGAAGTGACTAAGAAGCCACCCAGACCATTCCCCACAAACCTGACCTCCTGTTGCAGCTATAAATGCATGCACAGGTACAAATAAAATACCAGGACAGGGGGACAGTGTCCAGAATATGTAAATAACTTCCATAAAGCAACAACAATAAAATACGACCCAACTGAAAATGGGCAAAGGGCTTGGATAGTGGTTTCTTCTTCTGGTGGTTCCTATGCACCTGGAAAGATGCTACGAGGCTACAGGGAAAACGGGGAGGGGCCTATGAGATGGCTCAGTGAGAACGCAGCAAGCTTTGTTTGGACCGCCAGCCCCCAAACCATGACACAGAGATATAGTATTAGTTATGAATGCTCAGCCTTATCTTATACTCATCCCACTAGCTCTTTAACTTAACCTGTTTCTCTTCATCTACGTGTTGCCTCGGGGCTTTTTACTTTTCTTTCATCCCGTATGACTTACTTTTCCTGCTTCTTCCGTGTCTGGATGGCTGGTGGCTGCCTGGCTGCCTGGATGCCTGGCTGGCTGACTCCAGGTGGCTCCCTCTCTTTCTCCTTTTGAGCCTAGATTTCTCCTCCTACTTATTCTCTGCCCACCAGCCCCGCCTGTCCCTCTACTGCCTAGCCACTGGCTGTTCGGCTTTTGATTAGACCAATCAGGTATCTTAGGCAGGCAAAGCAACGCAATCTTTAATCGTTAAACAAATGCAGCATAAACAAATGTCACACGTTTGCCTCGTTGAACAAATGCACCGTAACAAATACAGCACACCTTTACATAGTTAATGCATATTCCAAAACATAAAGAAATGTAACACACCTTTACACAGTTAAAGTAATATTCTGCAATACAAACAAACGTAACACACCATTACATAGTTAAAGTAATATTCCACAGCAGGGGAAAGGTGCCTGCAGTCAAACCTGACAACCCGAGTTTGATCCTCAGGACCCATACAGTGAAAAAAAAAGAGCATCGACTCCTGCAAGGTTTCTTCCGACAGACATACAGACACACAGACACACTAAATAACTCCTTCTTTACAATGATGGAAAAAACCTTAGTAACTCCTCACAAGGTCCAACAGTATCCACAGCTGCACAAGGCAATGATAACCAGAAGGAGGGAGCGAGCCAAGTGTCCCCAGTGACAGAGGAACAGATGGGCAGAAGGTGGTGTGCGTGCACACCAGAGGGTTATGACTCAGCCGCAGGAAGGGGAGACACCCACCATGCTGCCACAGAGATCAACCTTGAACACCACACGGTGAGTGAGATGAGCGAGACACAAAAGGTCACGCCTGGATGACCCCATGAGATGAGGCAACCTCACAGTCAGCAAGCAGCATAAAGGTCACCAGCAGCTAGGAGGATTAGGGTCAAGGGGCACAGGGTGTCAGCAGGGCAGATGACAAAGCTTTGGAGGTGGATGGTGGGGATGCCACACAGCAGCGTGCACATACCTCGGCCACTGGACCTCATGCTTAAAGACTGTTAAAATGAGGGCTGCAGCCACGGCTTTGCAGTTGAGAGAGGCTGTGCTTCAGAAGGACCCGAGTTCAGTTCTCATCTCCCACACGGGGCAGCATGAAACCCCAGCTCCTGGGAATCCAGCACCCTCTTCTGGCCCTGACAGGTACCTGCCCATGTGGCGCACGTGCATGCGCATGCACACGTGCACGCACACGTGTACACACACATTGACACACATGCATATACACATAAAAATTTAAAAATCTTTTTAAAATAATGGTTAAAAGGTCATTTGGCATGTACCCCTCCCCCAAGCAGTGGTTAATTTGTCAATCTGACAGGATCTAGAGTCACCTAGGAGACAAACCTCTGGGTATGTCTGAGAGTATCTTGATTAATCAGGGTGGGAAAACCCACCTTCACTGGGGGCAGCACCATTCCCTGGGCTGGGGTCCTGGACTGAATACAAAGGACAGAGAGAGGTGAGGGCCAGTATCCACTCATCCTTCTCAGTTGGACCACAAATGCAATCTATCCAGGGGCCTCACGCTGCTGCCGCCATGCCTTCCCCAACCCCTACGGACGACAGTCCCAAACTGTGAGCCAAAGCCAGGCCTTTCCTTTCTCCAGATGCTTCTGTCAGGGATTGTCACAGTTAACGGAGTGACTGTGACGCGGCTGAGCTGGGCCTGATTTCGAGGCACCGAAGGCAGCCATGTTGCTGTGGAGTAAGAGGCGGCTGGCCATACTGCCTGGCTCCCCGCTGTGCTAGCAGACGCAGCCCCTTCAGACACTGGCCTCCTGAATGGAAACCACTTAAGAGTCTGGGAGGGAAACTCAAGTTGAGTCACTCCTGCAGGATGTGCAGAGGCAGGGCAGGACCCCCACACTTGGCAGCCTGGGAGGAAATGATTCTGTTTTGCAAGCATCCCCTGTCACCTAGGCGCTCATCAGGGACAACTGTGTTTCCTATCTTAAGACATTTCCAAACGGGGCGTGCTGGCGAGCACTTCTGAGCACTTCTGTAAACATATCCGGGAGGATCAGGGCCATGCTCCAGCTCTGGGGCCCAGGGCCTCTAGGGTTTCCACAGGAAAAGGCCGCAGCTGGCAGGAAGCCTGGGGTCTTCTAGGTTGCTTTCTGGAGATGACCTGAGCCTTAAAAAAAAAAGGTACCAGAATGCAGAAGGCCACCCAGTCTCCAAAGGGTGCTCACTCCACCTGCTCCAATGAAATCGAGGACCCCCCCCCCCCCCCAAACCGGAATCCTGTTTGCCCTTGCTTGGGCTTCGGTCTCTGCTTTTCTCTTCGCAGGTGCCCAGAAACCCAAAGATCCGCTCCTGGGTTCCCCCCACAAGTGCCCTGGAGCACGGAAGGCCTACAACATGAGCACCAAGCTCAGCCCCTACCGAGTCTTCTCACGGCCCCATTCCATCTCATCTCCTTGATCCTGCAGCATTTTCAAAGCCACAGCTGTCACACACACACACACACACACACACACACACACACACACACACACACACACACACACACACACACACCCGACCAGGAAGGATGAGGACAACATCCAGATGGGCACCTCCTCCTCCTCCTCTGACATATCCGTTGGCCCCTTTGTTCCCCAGTTAAATGCAAACCCAAGCATCAACCCTGCGTGTGTGGTCATCACGGTCCTAGGTGCTCTGCAGGTGAGGGCACAGGGTGGGCAGTGGCAGTGCGGCCCATGGGGTCACAATGGTTACTGGGAACTGAAAGGGAGACCTTCTTTACAGTTGGTTACACTCACTAACTCAGGCAGGCTGGTGGCTTTCCATGTGGGCCTTTTCAGGACCCTCAGCTCCCCAGGGAGGAGACACGGTCTGCTCCTGGCCTTGGCCAGGATCACTGTGGTCACCTATTATTTATCGCTTGGCTAGGAGCCAGGCACACAAACTATTCTTCCTGGAACCTGCCAGGGCTGGGAGCGGCTGAAGTGAGGGTTAAGAGCCAGGCCTGCTAAGAAAAGCTAAGATTTAAAAGTAAGAGCAAAGGGAGAACCGTGGGGGATGGGCCACTCTGGGGTGGTAGCCTGTGCTTTGAACGTGGCCCTGAGAACTCCCAGCCTGAGGGGAGAGGGGGAGATGGGGTGCAAACCACAGTAGTCTCACGGTGCCGAGTCCTGGCCTCTCTCCACATGGAGCTCTGCTTGGTTACATGAAAGGCAATGACCCTCTGCAAGGCCAACCCCTGAGGGACAAACCATTATTTTGCAGCAGAAATGTCTTCAGTGACTCTTCAAAGAGTGTCTTGCTCTCTCTCCCGCCGTGGGTGAGCTCGCAGTACTGGTGCCGTCTACTGCAGTCTCCACACTCTTCACCACAGACCTACTAAGCTGGTGCCCCCCCTCCCCCCCCCCCAGTGAAGGAGGCTCTCCCCACCTCGTGCCCAGTGAGGGTCCACCCCACCTCCCTTCGCAGGTCTCCTGCTTCAGACTCGATTCTTCTCCTCCGCTGGACGCTCCGTTAGGGAGCCCCAGGGTTCCGTGCTGGCCTCAGTCGGTTCTCTCTGAAGCACGCCTTCCCCGTGGGTCCTAGCCACACCAGGGACTTTACTGCCACTGTTCTGTCCAGTCCCTGAGGACTTGCCAATCAGCCTTGCTGCGTTCAAATCCCGGCTCTGCCATTTACTGGCCGGTCACTTCTTAGTCTCCCACCAGAACTCAGGTTTTCCTTTCCTTTCCTTTCCTCTTTCCTTTCCTTTCCTTTCCTTTCCTCTTTCCTTTCCTCTTTCCTTTCCTTTCCTCTTTCCTTTCCTTTCCTCTTTCCTTTCCTCTTTCCTTTCCTCTTTCCTTTCCTTTCTTTCTTTCTTTCTTTCTTTCTTTCTTTCTTTCTTTCTTTCTTTCTTTCTTTCTTTCTTTCTCTCTCTCTCTCTCTCTTTCTTTCTTTCTTTCTCTCTCTCCTTTCTCTTTCTTCCTCCCTCCTTCCCGTCTTTCTCTCTCTCTCTCTTTTTTCCCTTCCTTCCCCTCCCTCCCTCCCTCCCTCTCCCTCCCTCCCTGCCTCCCTCCCTCTTTTGGCCCAGCCACCTCACAGACTCTGCCAGGCAGCAGCAAGCCCACCACTTAGCCAGCTGGCCCCAGCCCTGTCTACTCTACTGTCTTCTTTTTTACCCGGGAAGCCTGAGTTTCTGCATCTATGACAATTTGTGACACGCTAACATCTTTCCAAGGTGCAGAGGAGACCTTTACCCACACAGATCTGTGTCTCTAGGTGTCTGCAGGCACAGACATGCTGAGGTCCCCTCTCTCCTTCCAGTGAGCACAGCAGATGTGGCCAAGTTCCACACGCATGAGTCCTAAGACCCTCTGCCGTCTGCACAGACCCACAGCCAAGGGCAAGCAGCCTCTGAAAGCAGGGCAGCATACCCGCTGTGGGGAGTGCTCTGCCTGTGATGAGTGCTCTGCTTGTGGGAGTGCTCTGCTTGTGGGGAGTGCTCTGCTTGTGGGAGTGCTCTGCTTGTGGGAGTGCTCTGTAAGTGCTCTGCCTGTGATGAGTGCTCTGCTTGTGGTGAGTGCTCTGCTTGTGGGAGTGCTCTGCCTGTGGGAGTGCTCTGCCTGTGGGAGTGCTCTGTGTGATGAGTGCTCCAGGCTGCCCTGTGATTACAGCTCCAGCTTATGATGCTTGGGAGGAATCTGCACTGCCCCATTAAGTTCATATGCACAGAAAACATTCTGTAGCAACAGGTAAGAAAATCCCAGCCTTGACCACCTCAGGATCAGAGTGGGAATGATCACTGGCCTCACTATCGTCCTCAACGTCACTAATTAGGAGGGAGGTCCTGCCATCCTTCTCCATCTTTTAATAATCGGTATTGACTCCCGAGTCCTATAGCTGGTTCCCAAATCTTCTTCACTGATGCATCCAAACAATGCCAAAGTGCTGCTAACTGCTGAAGCCCACAGTCAGGCTCCACGAGGTTCATGTGCCTGCTGGTCCAGACTAGTTCAACGAGCTTCCGGAGAGGGAGGACTCTCTGTGTTCGGAGCTCTCGCCTGGGCCGGCACAGGGCCTGAGGAAAGGCTGCCCAGGGTAGGCAGGCAACAGGCCAGGTGTCCTGCAGTGTGGGGACTGTTACCTCGTGCTTGATTGGAGGAATCTGATGCTTGGGGAACGTAAGTGACGTATTGAGTTTTCTTATCTGGAGCTGATTTTCAGACTTGGCCTTGTAGAACTGGTGGGGGTAGGTTGGGAGGACTCTTACCTGCCTCCATTGGTGGTAGCTGAAATGTAAGTACTGTCCACCAAACTCACCCCAGCTGCCTTTGCGTGGTTTTTCACTGACTTCTTCCCTACGTCCCTTTTATTTTGTGTGATGTCAGGACTGAGCCACACCTCTAGCCTCTGCCTTCCACACTAACACATTCCGTTAATATCAACCACCTGAGTTCGGCCTCCCTCCACCTCAGTCTCTGTTACCATAGGGATGCTGCTGCTGCAGTTTTCGAGAAGGTCTCAGCTGACCCAGGGGGGCAGAGATGACCCAATAGGGCCATAAAGGGACCCGTGGATCGTGGTTTGTTGAGGAGACATGAGCCTCAGGCAAGGCTCTGAACCTCCTGTGACACACGGGCTGGTGAGCTGGCCTGCCCTTCATGCCTTGAGTGACTGTTGCTGAACATGACTTGTGAGGCAGGTCCTGTTTCGAGTCCCATCCTTCAGGTGAGGAGATGAAGGTCCATACAGCAAAGAACTTTGCCTCAGGCCCGACCAACACCAGAGGAGGAGGCATGTAAACCATTTAGCTCCAGGCCTGTCATGTCACCGGAGCATGGCACATGTCAGTGAGATAACAAGTCTATGTGAGCTTTACTGGGCCCTGTCCACACGCTGACTAAAGCAATGGATGTGACTGTTAGTGCTGGCCTCACCCAACCCATTGAAGGCCGGAGTGGAAGGGCAGGGTGTAGCTGAGTGCCCTCCAGCTCTGCCCTTTCTGCAGGCGGAGCAGGCCTGAAAGCCCAGCTCTTCACAGGCCTGCAAACCGTGGCCAGTGGACTGCAGCTTCTATCATCAGCTGCTCTGAATCTCCAGCTTGCAAAACTGTAGACCTTGGAGGCTTCTTGGCCTCTCAGAACTCCAGGTAACAGCTTTCTAGCAAATTCTGTTTCCAGTAGAATAGAGACTGTGTCTCCTCCATGCAGCCAGCAACCACCCTGAGCATGTTGAGCGCTGGGTGCTGTGGACTTACGAGATGAACAATGTTCATTAAGACTCACCAGGCCGGGCGGTGATGGCGTACGCCTTTGATCCCAGCGGGACAGAGACAGGCAGATCTCTGTGAGTTCGAGGCTAGCCTGGTCTACAGAGTGAGTTCCAGGACAGCCAGGGCTATCCAGAGAGACTCTGCCTCAAAAAGAGACTCAGTAGGTGCTCAGCAGGGGTACTCTGGTCCTTGCCACTCAGAGCAAGAAGTCACCCTCAACAGCATGATAGGTGGTAAATGGTTGTGAGGCTCTGAACCCCACTCCCCACCCCCGTAACAAAAACTAGCAAGATGAAATTCACTCCTTATTGGAGACTTGCAGCGATGCCTTTGAAACTCAAATTTTTAAAACAAATCCATCGTCATGGTAACCCTCTTAAAACAAGCTCCAACCTGGCTCGGAGAACCTGCAGGGTAATTACAATAGTGCTTTGTATTTAGCTCCACCTTTCTTCTGAGGGCTTTAATGGACTTCACTCATTAAGCTCCACGAACTCTCTCTGAAGTCTTCAGGGGACAGATACTATTAAACCCATTTTACAGATGCACACACCAAGGAACAGCAGGTTAAGTGGCTGTGCCACTAACTGGCAGCTTGGCCAGGAGCAAGTCTAGACCAGACCCAGGTCTCCTCCTCTTTCCTCTGCTGTCTTCACTAACAGACTCCATGCTGGCTTCGGAAAGCCCTCCCTCATTAAAGGATTACAGTTTCTCACAGCCTGGTCCGAGGATCCCTGACTCTGCCGTCTGTGTACAAACACTGATGGGGTGCAGAGAGGGGAGAGGGGGAGCAGGGGCGGTGGCTGTGGGACTGTAGAAATGGGGGGGCAGGACCTAAGACTGTAGAGCGTCACTCATCCTCACGTCCCAGGGGATGCAGAGCGGATATGGAGGCACACCTGTCCTGGCTTGAGTCCCCTCCTCTGCACCAGTCACAGTGGCTAAGGTTCCGTCCTCCCCGAGCACCGCAGCCAAGCTCACCTTGCAGTCTGCTGCGGCTCTGGGGTCCCCAGGTCAGCCCCACACCACTCCACAGGTCTTCGGATGTAAGCTCCGGGGCCTGCTGGGATTTCGTTCAGCCTTACTCCACAGCGCACTCGGCCTCCATTCCTGCGACTCTTCCGTCGTCATCCTGGGAAAACAGAAGCTGCCCAGGCTGGCAGGGGCCTCTGTTTAGTCAGTGAATCAGTGACTGTCACTGGGCGAGCGGGGAAGCGGAAAGGGGGCCAGAAGCCATGAGTCTGGCAGCTGGCCGCGGGACATTAAGAAGAGGTACAGCCACCATGTGAGGAGAAGGAACGCCCCCTCCAGGAAGGGACCCCAGAGCTTGTCCCCTGTGTGAAAGGGAACTGCAGGGGGCCGGCAGGCCCAGACTAGAAGGGGAATTCTCAGGAAGAGGCAACCATTGACCAGGCCATGCTTGGAAGGCTGGTGGACACAAGGGGGCTCCAACAGAGGAACAGCGGCCATGGCCATCGGGGGTGAGGGCACAGAGGCAGGGGTGGGGCTCCGGGGAGGAGAGCTTCCCAGGTTACATTCATGCTGCAGAACTCCAGAGGGGCTAGAGCAAGAGAAGGCTGCAGGCCTAGGGTCAGCCCGTGTGTGAGCAGAAAGTGGACGTGAGCTGGGCGGTGGGGTAGGGAGGGGGGTACAGGCAGGGAAATCCAACCGAGTAGTTGTTCCCGCCAGCTGGACTTGAAAACCCCTCCAATCCTGAGTCTAGGATTCATCACTCTGTCCTCCGTCTAAAAGAAACCCAAGGCTCCTTGAAGAACATAGCTGGACTCCTTCCCATCTGCCGGCTTTGAAGTCCCATTCGGGTTGGGCAAGGAGCAAGGACCACCAGAGAATAGGAACTTCCTCTTCCGTGTGTGTGTGTGTGTGTGTGTGTGTGTGTGTGTGTGTGTGTGTGTGTGTGCGCGCGTGTGTGTGTGCTGGGGCAGGGATGGGGGCCCTCACGGGTGGGTCAGGAGGCCCAGGAGCACAGCAGGCCTCCTTCCTGCTCCTCCTCCTCCAGGCCACCAGGCCTCTAGGAGGCCCACTCACTGACCACCTTGGGGGCTTTTTCTCAACTGAGGCTCCCTCTTTGAAAATGACTCCAGCTCGTGTCTAGCTGACATAAAACTGGCCAGCACGCCATCTCTTTACGGACACCGTGAACTGATGTCTCTAATGTCATGCTTGCTTTCTCCTTTTAGAACAGTTTTTATTATAACACTGACTTGGGTATATGTGCACACAGGTGTGCAGTGGACATCTTGTATGAGTCAATTCTCTCCCACCACGTGGGGTTCACAGACTGAACTCAAGGTCATCAGGCTTGGCAGCAAGCACCTTCAGCTACTGAAACATCTCACCAGCCAGGCCCTCCCTCACCTTTTCTTATTTCCGATGGCATACTGACCCACTGCCACCTCTTCCAGCTGAAAGAAAATGCCTTCTTGACCTCAGACATCCCATTTTCCGTTCCCTTATATTACAGTTTCTCCCAGGGGTTACTGGTAATGGTTATTTCCAATTTCCTTTTCCCCAGTTTTCCTCCAATCTTTCCAATTTAATATTTTTAGCACCCTGCCCTCTCTGGAACAGCAGGTGGGAAGCACTCCTCAGGTATGGAAATATAGCTTCTTTTGGTATTAAGGACAAAGTTTAACCTTTGGTTCTCATTCAACTCAGTCCCCTGTGACAGGGCAAGACAGTGCGAGGTTCCTCCATCTTGGATTCTTGCTGAGGCCACGTTAGGTTTAACTAGAATTTCATCTCTTCGAGGGAGAATCAAATGGAAAATCACCCAATTCTATCCTCAGAACCCGAGGTCAAGATGGCCAGCTAGGCTACCGTACCTTCTGTTATACTGCCTGCTTCTGCAACCTGCCCCCTCCTCCGCTGCTTGTCTTAACTTCTGTTAAACTGCTTGTTTGCATAAAACCTTCCTCTGCAGCTGCCAAGCAAGATACCAGGATGTGGTTTTGTCTTTGAAAAACCCCCTTACCCCAAAGGCTTGGTGCTATACTTGCGTCCTGAATTCCTGAGTGTAGTCTCAGTTGGCTGGATGGAATAAAGACTTTCAGTTGGTTATAGGCTGTATCTGAGAGGTCGTCTCCGGTGGGTACCCCATAACAACTTAACTAAATATCCATGATGTGGCAGACATTGTTCTAGGAATTAGATACACAGCCACAAACAAAACATACTAATTAAACATCCTCCCCAACCCTTACTGAGTTGACATTCTGGGAAGGGTAGCCAGCACTGGACAAGTCAACCTAGAACCTTCGTGGTGAGCAAGGCGCATGCAGCTGGGAGGGATCTGTTGCCTCAAAGCAGAATGGGGGGTGGAAGCTACCAGCTGGGACAGGCTGGTTCATCCAACTGTTCTTCATTTTTGTACGTACTGACATTTTCCACAGTAAGGTTTTAAATGTTTTAAGGTTTTATTTATTTGTGTGTGTGTGTGTGTGTGTGTGTGTGTGTGTGTGTGCGCGCGTGCGTGCTCTGACTTACTAAAGCTGGTTTCTTCTTCTCCTCAGGAAGCCAGCTGGTGCCTTTACTCACTGAACCGTCTCTGTGGCCCCACAGTAAGGTTTGAAAAGCGTATTTATATCGAGTATCGTTTGTAATCTTGGCATGCTGGCACTGAGGGGTGACAATTTCCACAGGAAGAACTGAGCAGACAGGGAAAGTAACCTGAGAGCCCGGGAGGAATGGAATGTGTGGAGGCTGAGGGACTGCCTGGAATGCCTTAGAAAAGAGGAAGGTCAGGGTGCTGATAACTAACAAGGAGTCGGTGGCAGGCCGGGTCCTTCAGGGACTCAGGATGTCGGGAAGGAGAAGTGAGCCTCTGGGGATTCTGAGGAGGAGGAGGAGGACCTGAGCTAACCTTCCCAGAGGCCCTTCTTAGTCTCTCAGCCCAAGCCGCCCTGTGTCAGTATGTCCGTCCCGGTCAATCATGTGTCTCTGAGCACACCTCCTTCTCTCTAAGGACCACTGTTGAGATGACTTGAAACAGAAGATTTAGGCACTGGCTCTAGGATATCAAAGCTTTGATTGGGATCTGGAGGAGAGGACATGTCACTCAGGAACCTCTGTCCCTGTGACCTGGTGCCCGGGTTTGGGGGTGCACTTTTCACACGGGGCTCCTAGGTGCTCACCCTGGTGCCTGGGTTTGGGGGCACACTTCTCACACTGGCTCCCAGGTGCTCACCCTGGTGCCTGGGTTTGGGGGTGCACTTCTCACACTGGCTCCCAGGTGCTCACCCTGGTGCCTGGGTTTGGGGGTGCACTTCTCACACTGGCTCCCAGGTGCTCACCCTGGTGCCTGGGTTTGGGGGTGCACTTCTCACACTGGCTCCCAGGTGCTCACCCTGGTGCCCGGGTTTGGGGTGCACTTCTCACACCAGCTCCCAGGTGCTGAGAACAGCTGCTGGCGGGACTAGGGGGATTAAAGCCATATCCCGGGGCCGGTAATGGGTCTGAATCTGAAATGTTCTCCATGGCCCCGAACTCTCCAGACAGCGGTGTTATCTTGGCACCTGGGTGCTTTTGGAGGTGGGGACTAGCTGGCAGAGACCAGTCCCAGGTTTTCAGGGCAGCCCTTTAGGGCCATGGGCTGCAGTGACGTGCACAGCCTCTGCACACGCCACCACCCTCAGAGACCAAGAGCCAAGGTGAACCCTCCCTCACGTTGTCTGTGTTGAGTACTTCGGGGACAGCTGTACAAAAGCAACCATAAACCCAGAAACACGGCCGAGGACGTGAACAGCCAACTTCAAGAAAGGGGGGGTGGGGCGCCAGGGACTCAGCCTGGCGAGGGTCTGCTTAAGGAGTGAACTGTGTGGGTGCGGGTCGGGGTAAGTTCTGAGTTCACAGCACAGGCTGAAGAGGCAGGGGCCACACTGAAAGAGGGAGACGTGACCAAGTCCACAGCTCTGATGGGGTGGGGTGTTCTGAGGAGGCTACGACCTTTCCACAGCACCATCAGAGAGTGCTAATCCATGTGTCCAGCACCATCAGACCGTGCTAATCCATGTGTCCAGCACCATCAGACCGTGCTAATCCATGTGTCCAGCACCATCAGACCGTGCTAATCCATGTGTCCAGCACCATTAGACCGTGCTAATCCATGTGTCCAGCACCATCAGACTGTGCTAATCCATGTGTCCAGCACCATCAGACCGTGCTAATCCATGTGTCCAGCACCATCAGACCGTGCTAATCCATGTGTCCAGCACCATCAGACCGTGCTAATCCATGTGTCCAGCACCATCAGACCGTGCTAGTCCATGTGTCCAGCACCATCAGACCGTGCTAGTCCATGTGTCCAGCACCATCAGACCGTGCTAGTCCATGTGTCCAGCACCATCAGACCGTGCTAGTCCATGTGTCCAGCACCATCAGACCGTGCTAGTCCATGTGTCCAGCACCATCAGACCGTGCTAGTCCATGTGTCCAGCACCATCAGACCGTGCTAGTCCATGTGTCCAGCACCATCAGACCGTGCTAGTCCATGTGTCCAGCACCATCAGACCGTGCTCGTCCATGTGTCCAGCACCATCAGACCATGCTCGTCCATGTGTCCACCCTGTGGACTCCACACAGGCTCAGTCCAAAGAGCTCGCATTTCACTTGCACACACAAGAAACTCCAAACTATGGAAGCTGAAGTGAATTTTTAAATTTTCCACAGGAAGGAGTCCTCCTCAGAGAAGCTGTCCAAATGAAAGCATCTCCTTTTTCTTTAATAAGCATTTGCCCATCTCAAATAGTACCTCAGCAGAAAATAACTATGTAATTTTGTGACAAGTTAAAACAAATAGCCAGTAGCATCCATTTATTATTCATTACCATTAATTTATACTCTTGATATAAAAATAGCTTAAAAAGGATACCGAAGTAATATAAAAGCAGGCAGGTAAGTCTGCCAACATAAACTCATGGACATAAACAGGGCCAATCAGCAGACACCAGGTAAACAGGAGTGGGACTTCTGTGTGGCTCAGTCCTGAGGGGCAGAAGACACTGTGAACAAGGACATTCTGGATGGGCAGTGGTGGCGCACATCTTTAGTCCAAGCACTCAGGAGGCAGAAGCAGGCAGATCTCTGAGTTCAAGGTCAGCCTGGTCTACAGAGCAAGTTCCAGAACAGTCAGGGGTATATAGAGAAACCCTGTCTCGAAAAACCAAATCAAACCAAACCAAACAAGACATTCCTACAACATGATAATCCCCTGTTTTCAGCAGAAACTTTTCATTTCATGTAGACCGTTCCAATATTAGAAACGGTGCCTGCTTTCCCCGTTACCTCCAGAGACGAGAGTATTTAAGGGGGCAACAACTTAGAAAAAGCACCCGGGACTGCTCAGGCCGAGTGGTGGGCCAGGGCAGACCACCATCACCACTCAGTTCCCTCGCCTGGGTCTGACTCCCTTGTGAGACTCCACGGTCTTGAAGAAGTGTTGCTTCCTGGTCACACAGCCAGTTCCCCGGTCAGTGAAAGGGCCGGCCTCTTCTGGGTCTGGACCTCAGGTGGCCAGCAGACCTCCGCAGCTTCTTCCTCTCCTGGCGATGCAGTTTCTCGGCCTCCTGCTGCTTCTTCTGCTGTTCAGACTAAAAGAAAGGCTGGTGAGTGGAGGGACGGAAAAGAGAAGGGCAGGGATCATGTGGAGACCCCAGGATGCAGCAAAGGGCTGCCTGGTCATGGAGTCCTGGGACCTCCCCCACACAGCACAACTCAGCATCAGGTTCTGGCGGCTGGAGGCAGCAGCCGGACAAAGGCCAATTTCCACTGTCCAAAGGAGAGATTCTGAATCCCTGGGCAAGAGGAGAAGCATCCACACACCAGCCCAGCATACCGTAGGAGACCCCTGGGATGCTTTAAGGAGCCAGAGAACCACTCCAGCTCATTCAGCTTGCACACTAGGACTGTGAAGTCATTCACACAGACTTCAAATCAAACAAAAAATGTCCTATTTTATCAAAATGTGTTATGACCCAAACCTGATTAACTCCCTCATTAGGACTAGCTCCAGAGAGCTTTTGGGTGCTCGGGAGGAGGGAGGGAGCACAGATGAATCCAGCCTCCCCGGAAGGAACAGACTAGCTCTTATTCACCCTTGCCAGGCTTGGCAGGTGGTTCCAGGTTCACAGCTCTGGGGTGTACCAGGCTAGTGGAGGGGATGGTTTGACGGGAGTTCTTCCTCTTCACTTGCCTCCGAGAGGGAATGCCCCCAGACCCCGCCTGCTCCCCAGTGGCTGCTGGGCTGCACAGGGTGAGGCCTGGCTTCAGACCCCAGCGCCTGCTGCACTCGGAGCTTTCGGGACGCACCAGTGTTTCCCTCTTGAGGAGACCGTCTGCGTTTGAACAGTGCGTGTGGGAGAGTGATGGAAGGGAAGCAACTGATGAGGCCAGAAAGAGTCACCTCTGCATCCTCGGCTCTCTCCCAATCAGGATCTTGTGCGCATGTTCAGACTAAGCGCCCAGTGTTCTCTCTCCTAGCCTCCCCTCCTCACTGAGTGGCGGTGGGGGATGGCGACACAACCACATCCTCCTGGCTCACTCCTCTGGTCATGGCCAGTATGTGTTTTTGTTTTTGTTTTTTCACAGGGTTTCTCTGTGTAGCTTTGCACCTTTCCTGGATCTCACTCTGTAGTCCAGGCTGGCCTCGAACTCACAGAGATCCACCTGCCTCTGCCTCCCGAGTGCTGGGATTAAAGGTGTGAGCCACCACCGCCCAGTACGTTTTTAAAAATAAAAACGTTACGTCAGGCTGCTGGGGCGGCTCAGTGGGTAAAGGTGCTTGCCATCAGCCTGACGACCTGAGTTCGATCCCCTCGGCCCACATGGGGGAGGAGAGAACTGACGGCACACGCTGCCCTCTGACCTCCATATACATGACATGGCACGCACGGGATGCACACACACACATGCACATAAAAATAAATAAAATCTGTAAAAAATGCATGTTGGCATGGGCCTCTGCTCCCTAAAACCCTGGTCCGGTTCCTTGTCACTGGTGCACCTCCTCCGGAGCACGCACTCTGGGCGAATTCTGTAATGTGTCATCTACCCTGTTCATTTCCTTAGCAGAAAGAACCATAGGAAGACCCAGGGCTGAGCTGGCACTTCAGAGCACTGTACTGGTTTCCTGTGTTAATGGGGGACTCTGGAACCTGGGGGCTGCACCTGCCCTGCAGACCAAGCTGCAACATCACGACCCTAGCAGAGCTTGACACAGCTATTTGATTATGATGATCTAGGTTCTGGGTTTGTTCCAGTGAGTGGCTGGGGTCAGGAGCAGAAGAGGGGAAGAACATTTTGCAGCTATGGATAACCAAGTTTCCCTAAAAAGCGCCCCCAAGCCCGAGACAGTGTCTATGCAGCCTAGACTAGCCTCACACTCATGATCTTCCTGCCTCAGGCCCCAAGTGCCTGGACTGGGGTTAGAAACAAGCACTACCACGTCTGGCTTGTGAGATGCGTTTTAGATACTGGTGGAAAATGATATGCTGAGTCCAGATGGACAGGATGCTAGGAGCTTGAGGTAAGAGCTTTCTGGAGTCTTCGTGTGGCAGTGGGGCCCGGTCTCCAGGACCGGCAGGAGGAGCAGGGAGGAGGCCACTATTGTTCTGCAGACAAAGCTCTATCATTAGCCTCTCTCCCCAAGGCCGCACCGGGAGACTGCCACTGTGTTACTCACTCATCTAGATTTATGGGGCAATTAGCTCTTCTCCAAGTCAGCTTTTCCTCCTCCTAGCTCCTGCCCTGACTTCCCTGCCGGGGCCCACAGCCCTCCTGGGGAAGGGAGAGGACAGGCCTGGAGTGCTCGCCAGAGCAGTCGTCTCCCTGTGAAGTCTAATGCCACCGCAGGAAGCACCCAGGGATGCACTGGACAACTCCAGGATTTCCCTCGATGCATCACACACAATAAACAGAAGTCAAAGAAACTTCTATAAACAAACACGCAAACGTTCTCTAAATATACAGTTAACACTGATAGACTTAATAATTAAGAGCATGCCAACCAAGTAATAAACACACAAGTCAAACATTAATTGATGTAGTATATTCCCCCAATAGTTTCAAAGTCTCCACTGGATTCTGAGGTCCCTTCAAGCAATTCTTAGGGTATCTTTTCATCTTACCACAAATTTACGAAGTGACATTCAACCTGGAGTCTTCTGATTTAAAAGTTCTGTGTGGTGCGGTGTATGGTGTGGTGGAGCAGTGTGGTATGGTGGTGTGGTATGGTGGTGTGGTGTGGTATGGTGTGGTGGTATGGTAGTGTGGTGTGGTGTGGAACTGTGGTATGGTATGGTGGTGTGGTGTGCTATGGTAGTGTGGTATGGTGGTGTGGTATGGTAGTGCGGTGTGGAACTGTGGTATGGTATGGTGGTGTGGTGTGGTGTGGTATGGTATGGTGGTGTGATGTGGTGTGGTGCGTTGTGGTGGGAAATGATCGCATCTTCTCACTGCCCAAAGCCAGGCCTCTTGAGCAGCGTCCCCCCACTCCATCTCCCTAGCTCTGCGATGACGGGTTGGAGTGAGCTGGCTACAGATGTAGTGAGCACTGCAAAGCACTGGGGATGTGGTTCAGCTGTAGAGGGCTGCTGAGCATGTGCACGGACATGGAGGACCAACAGCACCAGACAGAGAAAGAAAACAGCACGAGTGTGCACGTCCTTTTCTGTCCATATTTTCCAACTTCACTGAAAGTCGGCCCAGGATTGCTTCTGGTCTTCCCTTGCTGGGGCTGCCTTGATTACAGTTAAGGAACAAGAGCTGTACAGCCGCACAGAGCCACACAGGGAAACTGGGGGTCTGTTTCTAGGGGGGAGCCTGCCGGCAAAGGTGATAAAGTTGTGCTTACAGAGTAGAGACAGGAAGTTAACAATAAGCCTTGTTAACACAAGTCAAACTCCGCTCATTTGATTTTGGAAAAAAATCTAATCTATCAAGTAGTTTTAATTTAAAAATTCTGATAAATTACAGACTGACAGTTTTAGAAAACTGCAAAAAAATGTACTGCTAAATTATGTTCCTGTGTGAAACACACAGCTCCCCCTTCTACATCGCTAAAGATTAAAGAAACACACACTTAAAAAGAAAAATGAGGGCATGTAAGTTTATGGCATGTAAGTGACATGCCAGTTTAGAAACAGAGCCACAGGTGGGGTCGCGGTCACCCTTTTTACTGGATGACTTTGTTGAGGGACTGACTGGGAACGAGAAAATTATTTTTTGAGGAAGAGACCACGTTGTTCCACTTATTAGCTAGTGGCAGACATTGAGCAACTCAGTTCTCCCACAACGTGCAAAGGCATTAGTCACACTGCAGCTGGCTGAAGAAATGGGTCGAGACAACTGATGACAGATTCCCACTGGCTGCGAAAGCATGCTGGGAAATGGCTGTGTTTGGGTGGGCCACATGCGCTCCTCGTGGGGCATTACAGTTAGCCATTTCCTAGTCCTTTCCAGGTTCGTACTGGGTGTTCATCCCCTTCCTCAGTCAGGGGTCACAGAGACCCAGAGGAACAGCGGTCACCAGGCAGGGCCGTGCGCGGCCTGAGGCCCCCCTTCCCCACATCACCACAACACTCCCAGCCACTCTTCCTCAGCTGTCATCCTGCAGGGGCTCTGGCTACAGGGAAGCACTGGAGTAGGGAACAGATCTTCCTCAGTGAGAGAAGTCTGGGAAAGTGGTCCAGAAGCCAGACACAGAGCCACTGTTTCGTGTATGAATGAGAACCTAACCCCAGGAAACAACTCACCCTCTTGAGTGTAAATGTCAACTGCTTGCTGCCCACAGTGGTGTCCGATACATTCAGTGTCCCGTGCTTGGCTTCAAGTTTCAACCGATCTTCAAGAGTTTTGCTGTAGATTTAAAAGAACGGCACGTTAATGAACATGCTTTGATTTACCATTTGGAACAAGATTTAATTAGGACTGATTGCATGAAGAAGTCTTTCACGCAGCACACGGCAGACAGTAACACTTGTCTAGCAGAACCCAAAGGACGAGCTGGTTGTCCTCAAACTGTCACTCTGCATAAGCACACTGTAAAAACACCAATTAGTCCACTGTCTAAGGAACTAGACCTCGATGGCTGCACTTATCTTCCTGAATTACAGTTCTGAAGCTAAAATGCAAAGAGCCACGCTTCTGACGCATGGTTTCCTGTGACGCTCTGCAGTGACAGGGGTGATCCTAGTCCACTCTGGATGTGAACCAGTGAGGCGGGTGGACATGCGGGCCCCTCGTTCACCTTCCACAAACCACTAGGCACACACTGAGTTCTCAGCCACAGAGTGTTGCTAGGACTCGCCTGGCTTTTCTTTCCTCAGCTTTAAGCAGTTCCCATCTTCTGTATGGACAACTTGAATACAAATCCATCTGTTCATACTGTCCAGGAACAGAAACAATTTGCACTTCAGGTAAATTTTTTTTTTTTTTTTTTTTTGGTTTTTAGAGACAGGGTTTCTCCATGTAACTGTTGTGGCTGTCCTGGGATACTCGGGGTAAATTCTACCTGTTCTCTTTTTACCAAGACATTGGCTGCGATATTAAGGTCTGGACACATTTTATTCCAGAGTTAAATCTCAATACACTTCTTGATCAGGTTTTCTAAACTATTCTAGTCTCTTTATACAGTGGGAATCTCTATTACTGTTGGCTGATCTGTAATTAATTTTCTTTTTTATACCTAAAAATCCTTCATGTGATCTTCAGTGCTGGTGTGTGTGTGTGTGTGTGTGTGTGTGTGTGTGTGTGTGTGTGTGAGAGAGAGAGAGAGAGAGAGAGAGAGAGAGAGAGAGAGAGAGACAGAGAGAGCGCCTGTACTGAGACAGAGACTTTTATTCGATAGTCCAAGCTGGCCTTGATTTGAACACTAGGCAATCCTGCCTCAGCCTCCCTAGTTTTGGGATCACAGGCATGTACCACCGCGGCCCACTCTCCAGGACCAATATCACACTCAAATTCTAAAGCATCAATGATACATAAAAACTTACCTGCAAACTACAGAATGTTCTATCATAAATCAGAACATCTCAAGACAGCCCCCTAACTTGTTTTAGAGGGAGAAAACTGAAGTAAACCTGGAGTCACACAGTACAGCTCACTGACCGCTTCAGAATGGCTGTAGCACACGCAGACCCCTCTGAGGAGACCAGGAGAGGACAGAAGAGGGAACCAGAGGGAGAAAACGGTCTGCTTTCAATTCCGTTTCCTTCTCTTCCACACAAGCGATGAATAAAACAAAGTGAAGGCCACTCCCCCCCCCCCCCCCCAGGGGCCCCACCAACGGGCTCTACGGTTAAAGCCACTGCTGAAAACACACGGAACGATAAGCAAAGGCGGGTGGGAGCTGCTCTCTCGATCTCGCCTGTGACTAATTATGGCCTGGAACCCTGCTCCTGAGGGAGCTGCTCCACAGTCGTGTTCCTCTGAGACTTTGAAGCCCATGTTTGATGTTCACACCATGAGAAATTGATCTCACTTTACGACTCCGAGTAACGTGCTAAGCGCACTTCGTTTCAGTCTGAGGTGTGAGCGGTTAGCATAAAAGCGGCGCTCTTTTCCAGGCGATAATGTTATTAAGAAGCACTTTTAAAGCACTTTTCATCTTCAAAGTTCTTGACAGACTAACTAATTAATCCTTTCAACATCCCTGAGACAGAGTATTTATCCTTTATAGACGGCAAAAGGGAGGTGATGGTAAATGACTTGCCCCGGGCCGGGTGGGGATCACGTCTAAAGCTGGGGTTCAGGGGAGGGAGTTGTGCGTTTCAGGTGTGTGTCAGACCACACTGGATTTATGCAGTCTCTTCAGGAGACATGTCCATCCAGTGCTCTCAGTGACAAGCTTCCACGTAACAAACTAGAAGACATTAAAATCTAGTCTCACGTTTGTAAAGAACTCAGGTAAGGCTCAGGCTGACTGCAGTGCGGCAAACTGTCCACCTAGGCAGATTCCTCAGCTGCTCACGTTTGTTCTTTTTACAGCTCTAAACGGTGAGCTTCAAAGTTCACAGGAATTCTGAACAACTATGGAGCCGCAGAGACAAAGTGGGCCACAGAGAACCTTCATTTGGGAAGTGAAAGACTTTTCAAGTCAATTGTGGGAAATTACTGCTCTTTTAAGAATCCCTGACTTCCTCCACGCTGGGGCATATAACTGCTTTTCTCCCAATGCTCTCTCCTCTTGCGCCTGTAAAAACTTGTTCTGTCTAGGCTGCCTGGAGAGGCAAGCTGAGTTTTCGGACGAGCCATGGCAGAAGATCAGAGGCAGCTGGGGATGCTGTGCAGACTTCTACATTAAAGCACGCTCGACTTCCCTCCCTTTGAACGTCAGCTCGCCGAGCGCGGCTGCCACCCAGCAGGTCAGTGTCTGCTGCCTGAGTGCGACTGGACAGACAGACCACGGAGGACAAACACAGCTGCACAACACCTGGGCCAGGATGCAGAGAAGCACACAGGTAGGGACGGGCTGACTTCCTGTCTTACCTCAGGCCTCCTTGTCCCCCCGCCCGACCCCAGGTTTCAGGTCTGGGGTATGTGTAGGGGGTGATGGTACACGACACTTTGTAATTGGTGCAATTACGTATTTTCAGGAAGAGAAGATGTAAGCAGGACAAGGTAAGAAAAAACTTGGTGACTGCTAGAAGACACAGGAATTAAGGTTAGAAGCCGAATTACTCAGCTACCCAGCCCAGCACAGAGGCCTCTCAGGGGAAGAGCCTAAATGATCAGTAAGGAAACCTTAATATAAAAAAGAAAATGGCATAAACTACAAGGGAAAAATCAAATGAGATATTTATTAGCTGCCCCAGGAAAGGGGAATGACTTACTTCTTTGAGGTTTAAAACACAACACATACTTTATAATTTTCTTAATTAGCGACATTGAATTAAAAATCACTCCTCAACTAGGTTTTTCGAACCCCTCTACAGGAGAGAGCCAGCTGAAGAGCAAAAGGCAATGGAGAGCAGTGTTCCTCAGCACAGAGTCCAGTCACATGGCAAACGGAAGCAAAACACAGTGCTTCCGTCTTCACAATTTAATTTTAGGCACTCCTAAATCACTAACTCTGGGGGCTCAGCAGTTAAGAGCAGAGGACCAGAGTCTGAGTCCCAGCACCCACACCAGCAGCTCACAGCTGCCTAAAACTCCAGTTCCGGGGACCTGACACCTTGTTGCCCCCATAGCACATCCACATGTCCGCTAAAAAAGGCAGTCTTTTAATAACCGACAAATCTCTGCTTTTCCTATAAAGGTTAGAAACACTCTCAATATTTCCAGTTTGCAAATGGTGCTTTTTCTTTTTTCTTTTCTTTTCTTTTTTTTTTTTTTGCAAGGGGATCAATTCAAGCAGCCAACAATGTGATGCCTCCTCTCTCAGCACGCTCAACAGCTGCTGCAGCTGCGGGGAAGCAGCCCCTCTGCTAAGGACAGCTTTTGATCCAGCACGTGTCACTGAGAATACATTCTGAAGCAATACTTGCATCTGAGTACATTCACAGCCACGAGACATGGAAAGGGGCAAACAACAAAAAACACACACCAAGAGGAGAGGACAGCAGGAGCCACACACCCATCCCAAAGACCACTGTGAAGCACAAAGTAGACATGGTACTCTCTCACACACATCATTTCTAAGACTGTGAAAAGAACAAGCCAAGCAACATGACTGTCATGACCTGTGCCTGCTGAAGGAGGAGGCTACTATCCATAGGAGCAAGGAAGGATGCTGGGTGCCACCTGACAGGTGCACTCTTTGGCGGTACAGCTCGGGCTCATGTATGACCAGTTATCACACCGTCCTTCAAGTAAGGGATTAATGTCAAAATTATATTTCTGAAGCTGGACCTGGTGAAGCATGCCTGGAATTCCAGCACTCAGGAAGCTGAGAAAAAAGAGAAGAATTTGATGCTCTAAATGTTCTCCATTTGTGGTCAACGTTCCTTCACTCTCAGTGGGGGAAGCTGGGAAAAAGTGGCCAAAGAGTGAAAATGTGCCACAGATGGACAATGTGGTCACCATGACAGGACACTCACTAAGATCTCCTGAACTACCTATCACAGATGAGGTCCTCAAGGGCAGGATTACTTCAGAAAATCTCTGAATTCCCAGATCCCACCTCAGAGCACCGATTCAAAGAACAAACACTTTTACACAGTGGATCAGAAGAACCACCCAGAAGCTACCTAGGACTCCATTTGGCTTCTGTTCCTTCATGTCGTGTCCTGCAGGTCTCTGCTGCCCCACACACCCAAAGGAGCCTATGTGCCTACACTCCACCCAAGGCCAGCAAGCATGGCTCACATCTTTCTACCCTCCTGGTCCCTCAGCTGAGGAGGCACCTGCCCTCGGGAGGCTGTTCTCTTGACGTGGCCCTGGTCCATCACTACCTGCTTCCTTACTAACCCACTGTCAATCAATTCCCTTCTCTCGACGCTCTACTACCCACTCCCTGAGGCTGAGTCTTCTCCGCCCGTTACACACCCCCTCTCCAGCCTAAAGGACTGTCCCCATCAGGATACTGACACCTTTTCACCGCCAGATCTCTTGAGATCAACTCTCCTGTTTAAAACATGTTTACAATCTCCTGAGCATTACCTAGTCCAGTCCAGTCAGGCATTTGGTTTGAGAAACAGTCCCAGACTGTCCCACTGGACACCACCAAGAGGACAGACTCTGTAGAGTTCATATGCTGAAACCCAGCTCCATTCTTTATGTGTCACATTTCCACCACTTGCACATGGAACATTCTGGACACTTCAGCACCACCCTTGACTATTCCACTCTGCCTTTGGACTAAGTCAGTAGCCAGTGCTATTGTTGCTATCTGTCTCCCCCTACCCCCGCCCCTCTCAATGGTCTTCTGGGTAATAACCTGGCTTGGAGTCTGTCAGCTCCTCCTGCCTTGAGGAGGCTTAGGCTCCATCTCTCCTAAGACTCTGTCTGAGTGGTTCCTCCAGACTGTCCTATGCCACTGCTCTAGAGCTGAGGTAATGTGCCATGGGTTTCTAGCTAGGGGCCTCTTACACTTCCATGCCTTAATTCTACCACAGACATGCAGCATGTTATTATACAAGTGTTTCTATTACTCAGGGAGAGACTGGGATAGATTTGATGATGTTAATCTCAGCTGGACAGTGCTCCATGGCTTTCCAGGGACCTGGCGGGACCTGTCCCCACCCCACTGAGTGCTCAGCTTTAGGCCTTTCAAACAACCAGTTCCAACATGACTCTCACAAAGACTTTCTTGAGTTTTCCCTAAATTAAGCCCCTTTCTTTCTTCTGTCTCTCCTCCACACCTCTCTGACTCAGAAAACATCTGCTAGGATAAGAGCAACACAGGCATGTGTCCGTCCTTCCTTCCTTCCTTCCTGTCCTCAGGGTCTAGGAGGGTCTTAGCTCACACCAGGAACTCCTTGGATGTTTGATGAATGGATAGTGGGTGGGGAAGCTGATAAACGGCTGAATAACTCACAAATACAGTTAGCAACATGCAAAGCATGGAAACTTGCATTGATAGACATAAGTATTTATCTAAAGCCTGCGGACTGCCGGCTGCATTTACGTTCTCTGCTGCTACAAAAATGATTTTCGAGCTGGGCAAGTCCAAGTCAATACTTAGACATAACACATCCAGTTTTGATGCTGTCTTTTCTGGACTGCCTTGTGGTGACTCACAGAGTCAACGTGAGGAGTCACTTCAGCTCTCCGAAGGAGACTGGTTCAATGCTTTATTAAACAGTATTAGGATACGTATGGTCAGGATTTGCTACAATAATCCAGTCAAGGCTAGCATCCAATAAGCTGCTTTGGCCAATGCTAGCACACTCCAGTGGGTTAGTTCTTTAAGTAGCAGGGCTTTTCAGGCTCACAGAAGCAAAGTAACTTCTCCAGCCCTTTTCAAAGTGAATGTTTGATTTTCTAAAAGTGTTTTACTACAGTGGGTTCACTCAGCTGTTGCTTATTCTTTATTTTAAAAATTTAGTTATTATATTTAGTGTGCGGAGGAGCATGTGTGATATCATTTTATAGCAGCCAGTTCTTCTGCTCCCTCATGTGGGATGTGGGATCAAACTCAAGTCAAGTGTCTGTACCACAGAGCCACCTTGCCAGATCTGCTGTTTATCCTTAAATTAAGAAAAAACAACTATGTGGTGTGTGATCTGCAGGAGTGTGTGCTGTGCGTGGTGTGTGATCGGCAGGAGTGTGTGCTGTGCGTGGTGTGTGATCTGCAGGAGTGTGTGTGCTGTGCGTGGGGACACCTACAGAGGATGGAAGAGGGAGTCAGATTTCCCTGGAGCTGGAGTTACACGTGGTTGTGAGCTTCCTGATGTCAGTGCTGGAACTGAAATCAGTCAGGTTCTCTAAAGAACGGTTAGCAGTCTCAACCACGGAGCCATTTCTCCAGCTCCATTAAATCAGAATTATTAAAAAAAATGTATTTTATGTGTATGAGTGTTTCATGTACATATATGTGTGTGTACCATGTGCAGGACAGCATCAGATCCCCTGGAACTGGCATTTCAGATGGTTGTGAACTACCATGTTGGTGCTGGGAATCGGACCCTCGTCTACTGCAAAAACAACACATGCTCTTAACTGTGGAGCCCTCTCTTCAGCCCCTACACACCAATTTTTACCCTGTTTGTTTTTTACATTTCTGTCCTGCTCCAGCCCCCAGGAAGAATGTCAGCGAGCTGAGTCACACTCGCACCCCCAAGTGTGGCCTAGTTCCAATGGTTACACTGAAAACAACCACTCCAGCTTCCTAGCAGCAGTTCCCCGGGCAGACTGGGAAGGGGTGACTGCAGTCAGTGGCCCCCTATCCTGTGCCTCTTCTGGTCCAAGCACACGAAACAGGACAAATGCATCCGAAAATCTGACCAAGACATGCACCCTGCAGAAGCTTCTGCACACGCTCTGTCCCAACACAAGGCCTAAGAGCGACATCTGGACAAAGCAAGCTGCCACAGTTACGATGCACCCGCCCCGCAAAGTGGTTCAGCAGCTTCTCAAAAGGCTGTGCAGAGAGCAGCAATACGATGTGATTCCACTCACAAATAACTGCGAGCGCATCCCAGCCTGAGCTACGGAGGGAAACCTAAGCCAGCCTGGGCTCTCGGAGGAGTGAGATTGTCTCACCACCGCTGTCTGACATCCAGGGCATGGACAGGCAAGTGCCTGGAGGTCGGGAGCCCAAGGGAAGCCAGGGACCAGAGTGTGGCATCTTCCAGTTAGAAGTGTCCTAACATGTCAACAGATGAAAACGGCAAAAAGGTGTCTAACAAGCAGCTAGGGCCCAGGGCTCTACCAGTGAGTTTCCGGCAGGGGTTGGGGCGGGGGCTCCCCTCCTCCACATGCCCACACTTTCCCCCGGGACACACCACCTGGGAGGACAGGAGCCATCGCTGGGGTGGTGGACCCCACGGCGGTACTCACTTCATCAGTCTCTGCTTGGTGGCGGACTCCGGGAAGCTCCTGAACTCTTCCCCCGCCTTGATCTCATAGAACCGGGGCTTCAGGACGGTCTGCTGGTCCTCCCTCAGCTGCTCCAGCCGCTTCCCTCTTTCCTCCTGCTGCAGAAGTCTGCGCTGCTTCCTGACCTCCTCCACCCAGGCCTTCTCATCATCCGAACTCTCCGAACTTTCCGCATCGCTGGGCTTCCCTTCTGGTTCTTCCTCCTCTTCCTGAAATTAAAACAGCAAGAAGAGCTCTTCCCCCAGCCAAACATGGCTCATTAGAGGCTGCAGCCCCTCGGAGGACGTGACAGCCGCTCCATCACACATCAGAAGACGTGCCTTTAATTAATAAGATATACTCCAGGGTGAATGTCAAGCAATTAGTATGCAACTAATTACCTCCCGTGTACAGTCAAAGGCTTTGGAACTCACAGAGAACTGTATGTGAAAGCAGCAGCTGACAGACAGTATCTCTGTGAAATGTCAGGGTTTCTTTCACTTGAGGCTCTCAGATTTTCTGTACACACACAGAATCACGTGTGCACACATGACACACATATGACATGAGAAGAGGAGAGCAGGGTCTAGTGGAACAAGGGACTAACGGAGGGAAGGGGTGAGGAGGAGGAGGAGGAGGAGGAGGAGGAGGAGGAGGAGGAGGAGGAGGGTCGGGGACCTGCTTGGTGGAGACTCCGTCCGAGTCTCCTTAGACACGGCGCACGCGGTGCACACGGTGAAGACCGCGTGGCGGGAGTGCTTACGGTCTTGGGCAGCTCCTGCCGCTCCAGGAGTCGCAGCTTCTTCTTCCTCTTCTCACTGATCCTCGAGACG
This sequence comes from Peromyscus californicus insignis, assembly GCF_007827085.1. NCBI lineage: Eukaryota > Metazoa > Chordata > Mammalia > Rodentia > Cricetidae > Peromyscus > Peromyscus californicus. Next base: position 7,045,265 of record NW_026294492.1, read on the forward strand.
AGCGGGTTGAGAAGCCGGAACTCCTCACTTTCCTCATCCACCTGGAAGTCGGGGTTCTCAAACATCACTTTAAATCGGTCATCGGTGAGGATGTTCGGGAGGCTCTGCGGAGAAAGGGGCCAGTTGAAGTCGGTACCTAGTCAAATCTCCTCGGAAGACAGCTTTACAACAAACACGTCTCTATTAGAAACCAACAAGCACTCAAGGGATAGCTACTAACATTGTAAAATGTCCAAAACGTCTTTAAAACTGCTCTCTAGAACTTTCCAATTGATTCTAGGTTTTACTTTCCACCAACAAAAGAATTCTATTGGCATACTTAGCAGCTGATTACTAATTCTTGGCCATTACACATAACAATCTAAGAACGAATCTTTGGAGCTAATTTTATACTTAATATATAGGAAAAAATTTTCTTCAATTGATATTTCTAGTGCAAAACAAATAACCCAACATTTTCCAAGGAAATACATAAAATTTTAAAATAGCTTTTAAAGCACAGCCACCATATTAAACTAAAACAGGAAAGCTGCTCAACTTCACACTCTACAGTGGAAGGCGCTGAAACTGTCTGTCAGCATGCATGTGTAGCGAGGCTGGCAGCAGCCGTTCACTGACCAGCTAAGTCATCTGGAGCCAGGATACTTGCTTGCATTCTAAGGATAACTTCATTCGTTTTCTTCCTGGACCATCACTCATTCTTAAAGAACACAGTACAATCACTGCACAATAAAGCTTTGGCTAGTCAGAGTCATTTGCACAGCTCAGAACTGACATTAATTCCCTTTTATCTGTACCACTTCAAGTAGCGAGCTTCCTAACATGTACAATAAACACATTACACAGATGACAGTCTGTGCTCATGTCACAGGTGATAGTCATCTCACGCGCAGGGCCCAGAAGCTGGAGGAAAGCAGTCACCCAGGAACAATTATAAATCAGAGTGATGGCCTGGAACAGAGCTGGGACAGGCCAGCCTGCTTGGGATGGCTCTTGCTTTACGAAACAGACTTTATTTTACTAGCTGATGCTCTGCCTCTGAACTAAGTTCTGAATGCTGCATTTGTATGGTAGAGATACAAAAAACATGGTAAATCACAAGACATGGGGGCCTATGGCCCGTTTATTACATGGATGAGACTCTAAATTGATAAGCCCTTAATTAAAATTCTAAGAGACACCAAGTTCAAAAGTCTTCCTTGAGTAAACATTTCTAAAATAGACCAAGGAGAGAAAAGCTCTAGTTCCTGACCACAACTTCAAAGGGAAGAAAAAAGCCACAATGTGTTTGCTACAAGGCACCATATGAAGAAACATTCAGAATATATGAAGGATGTGCTGATATATGAAGGATGCTCAGAATGAATGAAGGATGGTCAGAATGAATGAAGGTACTCGGGAAAAGAAAGTATTCCAACAGAAATATCCATGAGGGTATCCTGGGGACATGGTGTCGAGGAGGAGACTGGGAACCAAGTAAGTTTTGACAAATAGAAATTTGAAGAGAGGGGCTGGACGGCTCAGCAGTTACGAGCCTGTGCTACTGTGGCAGAGGATATAGGTTCTGTTCCCAGCGCTCACACTTGTACACACAATATCAGTATTTTAATTAAAAAAGAAGAAAGATAAGAGAGCATTTCATCTGACTGAGGAGTAGGGAATCAGACGGCAACAGCAGACCAGCAACTTGGAAAAGGTATCCTAAAAAACAAAACTAAAACCGGATCAAGCCAGACTACAGAACTCTCACCACTCCACGACTGCTCTCCCGGGGCCTGGGGGCCACTGTTCAGGACAGAGGCAGGAAAAGAAGAGACGCTGAAGAGCGTGTTAGGGGCTGCAGCACCAAGGCGAACGAACGGCTCAGAGCGGCAGCAGTGTGCGGCACAGCACAGGGCTGAGGGACGCCCTGGAGCCCGAGGAGACGAGGCCAGGGCCTGAGCTGGGTGACGGAAACCAAAGGGAGGGACTGATGCCAGTCAGGGGCCACCACTGTGGGACCCGTCGCCACAGAGCTGAGGAGATAAGGGTTAGACACGGGGCTGGAAACAGCTCTTCGCGGCGGAGCCTGAGTGAGTGGACCGCTGGGAACGATGAGTTTGGAGCCATCATTGGGGCATCATGAGAAAAGCTGTGGACTAGAGCAAAGGGCAAGAAATAATGTTCATTTAAGACTATGTGTGACACAGACGCCATCCACGTTCTGAATGACACTACTAGATGTCTTGAGAACAGTAACTCACACAGGACTCGGGAGACAGGAGGGGGCTACCAGGTGAATTTTAGAGTCACCTGTAGATGTAGGAAAGGTAACATTGGCGATCAACCAATATTTCAGGCCAATGGCTATGTGCCCAATTTTAGGTTAAAAAACTAAGAAGGCCGGGCGGTGGTGGCGCACGCCTTTAATCCCAGCACTCGGGAGGCAGAGCCAGGCGGATCTCTGTGAGTTCGAGGCCGGCTTGGGCTACCAAGTGAGTTCCAGGAGAGGCGCAAAGCTACACAGAGAAACCCTGTCTTGAAAAACCCCCCCCAAAAAAAACCAAAAAAACAAAAAAACTAAGAAGGAAAAAATTTAATACCTTGCTGTATTTACCAAAATTATTATATTTAAAATAACAAACTGTTAAGTAGAATACGTTGCTGGTATTTTAAAGATTTTCCCTCTTAGCCGGGCGGTGGTGGCGCACGCCTTTAATCCCAGCACTCGGGAGGCAGAGCCAGGCGGATCTCTGTGAGTTCGAGGCCAGCCTGGACTACCAAGTGAGTTCCAGGAAAGGCGCAAAGCTACACAGAGAAACCCTGTCTCGAAAAACCAAAAAAAAAAAAAAAAAAAAAAAAAGATTTTCCCTCTTAATTTACAACAAACAAATTATTCTGCCTAAAGACAAGTGTGCTTTAGATGAATGATTATAAAACAGAAACTCCTTTGACCCAGCTGTGAAAGTATTTCCCCTAGGGATTTTTCCTTGTCTAATTGCTTGTTTTCACACCTGTCTTAAAAGAAAAAAAGAATAAGGTAGAAATGTTCTTGAAGTAGTTTACAAGTGTCTGGCTAGTGATCTGCCCTATAAACACACACACACACACACACACACACACACACTCGTCAGTATTTGGAAAACATGTGAAGTGGTGTTCAGCGCTCCCTCAGAATCACATTTGTAGATCTGAGCAGACACTTGCTATTACCTTGTCCCGAGACAGAACATACAAGGAATGCCTGCCGCTTACTGGCTCTCTAGCCCACCTCTAGCCCAGAAGAAGCGAGGGGAGCCCAGTGGGGTGGGCAATCCCGTGAGAGGGAAGTGTGCTGCAGTCACAGGGCGGGAAATGAGGCGCAGGCCAGGTGGAGGTGCTCTCCCCGCCTGCAGATGACAATCTTCAGGATGCTGACGCTCGGGCCTCCTCCCCTTCCAGCAGAAGCACCTGGCTACAGACCTGAGAGCTGCTGATGTGGGCCATCTCCCAAATACCTCAGCTTGTCCCCACCTCTGCGTTTTCCTGCAGCTCTAGTCCCCTACCCCAACCATGAATAACCAAGACTATGGCAGAAAATAACAATTTCCCACTAAGAGAATTTCCCCAACACTGAAACCCGGCTTTCTAGGCTGAGTGACTCAGCAGGCAGCCAGCAATCCACCTGGGCCGGACTGCAGGCTGGAAGTTCACCCAGAACGGCCCAGTGGCCAGGAGAGCAGTGCCGGGATGTCGCCTCTCCTATTTCAGGAGTGACCCTCACATCGCTGGCTGGGGAGAGCACAGGCCAGGCGTGGGAGGCTGCTGTGAGGACCTGCATTCTGTATTTGCCCCCATGAGCCCTTACTGGGCACTCATCTGGAGACCGGAAAGTGTTTAGGAAGAAACCACACTCCTTCAGAAACCCAGGGTTCTCCCAATTCGTTGTCCAGCATAGAGGAGGACATGAAACAGCACAGGGAGACCCCAAGATTGGAAGGTGACGGTCAGCCCAGAAAGTCTTGGGATGCACAGACAGATACAGCTGATCCACACAGACTCCTGCCACCAGGTCCAGACTTGTGCTACAGAACAAGGGGCTGATGGGTGACAATGACACAGAACGATTCCTCACTCCAGGGGAAATCTAAGTCACGTGAGGTGGCTCGGCTACAATAGTATTTATGTCGTTACAACACTGTAAATGCCCAATTCTGACTTAACCAAAATTACCAGCCAGCTTCAGTGGGAAGGAAAAAGTCAAGAACCAGCATGGAAGGCAACAGTAGGTCAGAGCTTTACACCAAAATAACAAGCCACAAAGACGGAAGTACGAGTCCCCACAGAGGCACAAACGAGGCAGGACGGGACGATGGGACGACGGGAAGATGAGGTGTGTGGACAACCCTCCCAGCAGGCCTACAGAAACATCTAGTTTTTAAGTGTTCCTATCACTGTGATTAAAAAGAAACACACAAATTGTAATTGGCAGTTGAAAAAACTTTAAGTGATAAAATTCTAATGTTAAAACTGATATAACCCAGTATGTTTGCACATAATCATATTTTGTCCCAAGAGCAATGAATTATCGCTTTAATATGGAGCCTCAAGGGTGCTTACTGAGTCCCGTGTGCTCCAGCCGCAGCACACATGCAGCCTCTTACACACACACACACACACACACACACACACACACACACACACACACACACAGAACCCAGGAAGAATGCACCACCCAGACTGCAGCATCAGAGGGAGGCTGAGCCAACAGGGCTGGCGGGCATCAGCACATGATGCTGTGGGACCCTTAAAAGGGCCCAGGTGCCCGCACATCTCAGAGCTGAGTCAACAGGGCTGGCATGCAGCAGCACATGATGCCTTGGGACCCTTAAATGGGCCCAGGTCCCCGCACATCTCAGAGCTGCCCGTGCATTTGGGAAGCTCCACCCGTGTTTGCTGGAGGCCATCGTAATTACCACCACCGAGTTCTAAGTTCCAAGAGCATTCAGACAGTGCTCCCTGACACTGTGTCGGCTGCTCCCTCCCCGCGGTGTGCTCAACATGGACGGGCTGGAGGGTAAACAGCTTACTGGACTCCGTTACATCATCAGTGGGAGCAGTAACTGGGAAGAGCTTTCTCATCTGCTTCTTAGGCTCCAGGAGCAGCCATGGCAGAGCTCACTTTCTGTCAGGGGCAGAAGCGGTGCTCTGAAGACTCCCACTCACAGGCGGGACTGACGTCTGCAGTAGCCCGCAACTCTTTCAAGCACTCTTTAATGATGGGGGGCGGGCAGGGGGAGTTCCTCCCTTGATTTGTGAGCAGTTTGGTTTGAAGATAAAACCATTAGATGACGAATTATATAACTTTGTCTAAGGACAGATTTTTAGGAGACCATATATTATGTCTGTATTTCAAGAGTAAGACTGAACACTGATAATGGGGCCTGATTTAAGTCAATAAAAAGTAAATCAGGGCCCATTTTACTAGCCAAGTTTCCTTCCTAGAAGAATTTGGTGGTCAGTGATGTAGCTATAAAGACAGAACTGGCTATAAAGAGCCAGGAGGAGATAGGTAGGTCACTGCAGGTGACATGAGAATGTAACATTTTCTAAGCTTCGCCACCTCTGAATCCGCCACAAACAGTACAAGCCCAGCAATCAGCCCCTAAGGAAGAATCCAGAGTAAACGCACGCCATCCTGGCTGTGGAGTTCAGAACAGGAGCTGGCAGGAATAGATGCAGAGGGAACAGGGGACTCGCCTGGAAGTGATGTCCAGAAAGTCTATTCACAGGGAGCCCACAGATACAGGCCCTTAAAACAGGATTCAAACTTCAGTGACCTCTGAATTACTCCACTGTGGTATGAGCACAAAGTGTAAACTCCCACAAACTCCCACTCTTATGGGACTAAGAGCCAGGATCATGACTAGGGGCCATTATGTGCTTCTTTCAATCTTCTCGGTGATGTGCGGCAGGTCACCAGTTTACACAGCCCAGGAGCGTGGCGCAGTCATGCTGGCACCTGTATTCCAAGGACACACTCACTTCACCAAGCTGCTAAGTAACAGGGAGAAAGAGATGAAAATGTAGTGGAGGAGAGAGGGAGGGAAGGAGGGCAGAGCAAAGAGCTGGGAGTGGAAAGAGGGACACTGTCACCTGGCTGGGACTCCAGATGCAACTGAGAAAACAGCGTGACGCAAATGTCTCAAAATACATGAGAAAGCAGCTGTAACAGAAGGGAAATATCTCCCTTGGAATGACACCATTCCTATGAAAGGAACTCTCCAAATAGCTAGGAGGGGACTTGGTGGCATGGGCTTGCCTGGAAAACATGAGACCCTGGGTTTAAACACCAGGGCTGCAGAAATGGATACACTCTTGGCGACAGTTAATGATATTACCAGGGCCAAGGATGAAACTCTGGAAGCCACCGAAACTTAAGACGAGCAGGACAGTTTACTAGGACTGGCGAGGAAAACACTGGGTCCATACTGAAAGCGTGGGAAGAGAGGACAGCGAGAATTGTTCAAACTATTCAACAGTGTTCACTAAATAAATAAAAAGAAGTAAATAAACAAAACACGAGGATGTCCTCTCCTGCTCAGATTACCAGGACATTAAAAGGCTTCAGTTTGCCTGTTTTCATTTCCCTGGACTGGGGTGAACGTCTCTGAAGTTCTCATGAAAGCCCTGGGGAAGGGGCAATGGTAATTCTCCCACCGACGATGAGCACGGCTTTGTGTGCTTCCAGCTCTCAAGGTCATTCCTACCACTCTGTATGACCTTGCCTCCATCCAACCTCAACAAAAGACTTTCAACAGAAGGGCTGAAGGGATGGCTCAGTTGGTTAAATGTGTCCCCAGCACCCGCATGAAAATCTGGGCATGGCAGTGTCCCTATAATCTTAGCACTGGGGAGGTAGAGACAACCAGAGTCCTGGGGCTCACTGGCCACCTAGTCTAGTCTCATCAATGAGCCGCAGGCACCAGCCAAATGGACAGCGCCTGAGGAAGGCGTGATGTTAAGTGCATTAACACACACACAAAGACCCCATCCCCAACACACAGTCTCCCAAAGGGGATGAGCAGGCTTCTGCATCTTTATCATCACAGCCCCGTGAGAAGGCTCGGCCGTGTACCATGCTGCTCAAAACAGCAAAACTGAATCTAGTCCAAGGACCCCATAGCACCGCTGTGCTGAGGACCACGAGCACAACGTGTACCCCTAAGCGCACACATCTACGGTCTAAATCAGCTCCACTCTTCTTCTAGGAGCTCCAGGCCAAGAAAGTACAAAGATCACTTCACGTGGCTTGTAAGTGACACTGTGATGTCATAGGCTAATCATCCTCAGGCTCAGTCAACCAGGTCAATGTGACACTCGGGGAGTACACCAGCAGAGCAGGAAGCCACACATTTCCAGGCAGTTTCACACCTGGTCATACACACTGGTGTACATTGGGAGGTGCAGAGCCACAGTACAAAGATGTAAGTTTAAATGGGTAAGCTTCAGTCATTGTTCAGTACTGGTTTAGTAGTCATGTAATGCAAACACACAACCATCTATGTATTTTACTTTAAAAGGGCTTCCTAAGGTTGAAATAATTTCCTAAAAGAATGTCACAGACCAGGATGAAAGGTTGCCAGGAGAGGCTGGGGAAGAGAGACAGCAAAATGGAATGGGGAGCCTGAACTCCCACAGAATCACAGTACTAAGACGTCCTACCTGTCCTTCCACGCTACAGGTAACGGGGAAGCTGAGGGAGCCTCTATCACAGCTAGTGTACAGCTAGCCTCAGGTAAGGGCCTGGGTTCTGAGGAAGGCCGAGAAACCAGAGCACAGCGGGGCTCATGCAGCTGGAGCTCGCATTCACCCCACTGTTTGGAGAGCAGAGAAAGAATAAGCAACGTGCCAAGAAACCCCTGGGAATCCCCAAAGCTCGGCCCAGTTTACTCCATGAGCCAGGTCCTCATGCTCCCTCGGGGGTGAGGGCGGGGTGTGGGGGCAGTACAGCACACTGGTTCTCTGCCTGTCTGCTCTCAGCGGGACAGGAGGGAACAGGAATCGGGGGGACTCCAGAGTCTTTAGAGATTTGGAAAAGGTAGGACATTTCCTCACCTTGGGACAATACCAAGACCGCGTTGACTTTTACTATTTTCTGGCTGGTCCCTGTCTACTGACACCTCAGGAAAGGCAGGCAGGTAGCCGCTGCATGTCAGCACGTTACCTCCCATAATGCTACATCAAAACCCCAAAGCAGCTATTTCTAGAATTAAAAACCCTTGACGAAGAAAATCCCTTAAGATCATACAGATCAAGAGGTTCAGATTTCCATGTTCACTTCCAGAACATCAAGGGTGTGCAGATCTGAAAGGTGTCACTCTAAGAAGTCATGTCTGTGTGCCGTTCCACGACATAATGGTGGAGTAATGAGGGTGGTCGGGTCACGGCGGGGCTGGGTTCAGAGTGATGCTGAATGCGGCCGTTCTGCTGTGGGTGAGATGCACCACTGGAGTCCAGAGCTCACAGGGGCTAACCCAAACAGCAGCTCCCCCTGCCACATGCAGATGATCCTAACGGACAGGAGCAAGTGTTCCTGAGCCAGAAGAGGAGGAGGCTGCACAGACATAAGTTCAACATAACATAAATGCAGGTAAAAGTCAGAGACAACACCAAAGAACCTCGTCAGAGTATAAAAAAGCAACAGTTATTTAGAAACAAAAGGGTTAAGAAAGTTATAACAGAATATGTAGCCATGTAAAATACAGAGGATTTTCAACAACGTGGGAAACTAACATCGTTATCTTCGAGAACCAGGGTAACATTTCAGCATATACACGGTACTCGCATATTATAGCGTGTAACTTTAAGGGGACTAAGACAGGAGGATCCCCCAACACTAAGGCTCTCCCTATAGAAAGACTACAGGGCGACTTTCTACTTGACATTTCCCCTTGTTTTCCAAACTCCCCACACTGAGCACATTCTGCCTCAACAGCAGGGTGGGGAACCCCAACAATAAAGAGATACACATTATTGCCCATTAAATGCAAAGCAACTTACTGATGCTTTCTCTGCCTCAGGACGTCTTACCTTCACTTTCTTTTTCAGTGTGGACTTCTGCTTCTCCTCTTCCTCTTCAATTAATTTGAGCGCCAGTTCTTTGTTAACTTTGGGCAGTTTCTGGCGGAGGGAATATGATGCACTGAGATAAAGGCATTGACCATAGGCTGGCAGCTCTGAGCAGCGTGAGCTCACTAAGGACGGTTCACTCTTACTTCTTACTCCATCAGCCCGTGGTAGGGAAGAACGACAGAGGGAACGGCAGAGGAAACGGCACGGAACTGTGAGGAGCCTTCGAGCCTGCGCTGGGAGCGTGCTCTCTCCAACTCACTGGGAAGCTAGCCACAGAGGGCCTGGGACCCTTGGCATTGCAGCCACCTGCTCCGCCCTCAGCTGTGGGAACCTTTGAAATGCTCACTGCTTCCTGCTCCCTAAAGGGTGAATTCTTAACGTAAATTCTAGACGGGAGCTTGAGGACTCTCAGATAAACGATGGGGCTACCCACCCACTGTCCTCTTCCACACCGTGTTCCATTTAACGTACTAAGTAAAATGCAACTCTGGCAGGTACAGACCCTCTCCCGCTAAAACAGACACACCGACAGTCTCTCTCTGCTATTAGAAATTCTGAGCTGTGGAAAATGGAACAAGTATTGAAGCAATCTCAGGAAAGCCACTAACTAGTCTTTGTTACTGAGAATGTACGGATATCACACGCACATTTTAAACCAATGTTCAGTTATAAATATTTTATCGCTCAGTGATTTGACTCAGTGGACGGGATGCCAGAGAGCCAGGAAGGCAGGAACAAGCAGACAGGAAGCTCCTCCCTGTCTGCTCCTGGTCTGGCGGGAACCACCCCACAGCACTTCTTGGCCATGGGAAGAGCAAGTGGCCTCAGCAGAAGAGGCGGACACCAGTCTGCAGTGTTCAACACACCCAGGACCATTCTTATACCCCTCAAGAGCATGAGCCTGCAGCCCCTTGAGTCTGGGTCCCCCTCACTAGACCACATCTTTCTAAAGTGGCGGGTGCTTCCTGCAGGGAGCGCCCTCCCATCCCCACCTCAGTGTTTCTGCCTTCTTGGAGCTCTAATGCCTGGTGGACTGTCAGTACACTGGATCCTCTCAATCAATACAGCTGATGCCGCTTGTTCCATGGCTCTGTATTAGGTATCCCAGGATGCAGAGAACCTGAGAACCGAGCACACTGGAGAACGAGACAAGCAGATTTCTAACATCTGTCAGCATCATCGGATGCTCTGAGTGTGCGGACAGCAGACGTGAAGACAGATCATCGCCCAGGGTCTTGGCCTTTGGTTAAGCTCAAGTAAGTATTATTCCCCAAACACCTGACCACCCTCCCTCCCAACAAAAGACGTGAACTAACAGAAGGAGAACCACAGCATGACGGCCGACTTCTTAACTATCTCCCCTGGTAGACTCGATGCTGAGGAGCAGCTTTACCTTTAACTGGACTCTCTGTGCGCGCGTCTCTTCTATCTTCTGTCGAATTTTATCCTTCCTGTACTCTTCGTAAGCAAACGGATTCACCATCAACTTCACCTTTTCAGAACAAAAGAAAGAAATTAGTGAGAGGTAATGTTTAGTAGCATGTATACACCATGACGACTGTACAAAGGAAGCAGATCCCTTACAATGCAGAAGTATGCTTTATGAAGGCATGAGTGAGGCGGCAGCAGCTGTGGATGGCTTAGCATCCCCTGAAATACCGACAGCTCGTACTTACCTTGTGGTAGAGTCTGATATCCATGAAGAACCCATGCATATACGCCCGGAGGAAAGGTGATCCGATGAGATGTGTGAGCCCTGCGAGAGTCACCAGAGGAGAGGACTTTATGAAGTCTTCATTAAAACTTCAGTTTCTCTTTCTGTCTCTGAACCTTTATTTGTGTGTGTGGGTGTTTTGCTTGTATGTATGTCTGTGCACCACGTGCATGCACGCCTGTAGAGACCAGAGGAGGGTGCTGGATCCCTGGACTGGAGTCACGGAAAGCTGTGAGCAGCCTGTGGGTGCTGGGAACTGACCTGGAAGAGCAGCTGGTGCTCTCAACTACTGGGCCACCTCTCCAGTCATTAAAGCTTAAGCTTTCTTAAACACAACTGAATTATGACTCAGTTTCCTTTTAGAGTAAAATATTTAAGGACTAGAAAAAACTGTTAATCTTGACTATCTATGGGGAAGATTTAAGCAATTCTATTAATACTATTCTCACTTGTCTTAAATGTCTTAAGTATAAAGTGATGGAAAAGTCTTTATGAATATGACTACTGTGGTGGTATTGCGCTCCCCAAAATATTGTGCACCCTAATAAACTTATCTGGGGTCAGAGAACAGAACAGCCACAATATTAAACATAGAGGTTAGGCAGTGGTAGCACACGCCTTTAATCCTAGCATTCCAGAGGCAGAGATCCACCTGGATCTCTGTGAGTTCAAAGCCACACTGGAAACAGGCAGGCATGGTGACACGCCTTTAATCCCTGGAAGTGATGGCAGAAAGCAGAAAGGTATATAAAGCGTGAAAACCAGAACTAGAGCTGGTTAAGCTTTTAGGCTTTTGAGCAGCAGTTCAGCTGAGATTCATTCCGGATGAGAACACAGAGGCTTCCAGTCTGAGGAAATAGGATCAGCGGAGGAATTGACGAGGTGAGGAAGCTGTGGCTTGTTCTGCTTCTCTGATCTTCCAGCATTCACCCAACTACCTGGCTCCAGGTTTGTTTTTATTAATAAGATCTTTTAAGATTCATGCTACAGACTACGGTAAAGAAGATTCCTTATAATAGTGGTTCTTGGCTTTTGAAACAGTTTGTTCATTTAATTACTGAAACAGGGTCTCTCTATGTAACCCTGGCTGTCCTGTAACTCTCTGTGTAGGCGTGTAGACCAGGCTGGCCTCCAACTCACAGAGATCCCCCTGCCTCTGCCTCTGCATGCTGGACTAAAGGCGTGCACCACCTGCACGGGTGAAACAGTTTGGCTCTGAAGCAGTATTCTGGGAATCAACACTAGGTTGCAGGCGTGTATACTGTTAAATAGGAATAGGGAAGCAAAAGCTGAGGCAGTGTTGTCAACATCTCCAGAAACCAAGGACCATGTCAAGGCCTGGTCTTCCCAAACACAAACAGCTGACAAACTGAACTCACGTATACACACATTCATGTACATTAAAACCTACATTATCAGGCTTGGGGTACAGGTCAGATGGAACGCTTGTCTAGCACGCAAAGGCTCTCTGTTCAGTCTTAGCATCACAAACATCTATATCACTGCCAGGCATGGTAACACATGATTACAATACAATCCCAGCACCCAGGAGGCTACCACAGGAAGGAGAAGACTGTGAGGCCAGCCTAGGCTACACAGATAGACTCTGCCCAAAGGTCTTCACTATTCACACAAAGCTTCAGGATATTGAAACTTTACATTTCATTTAGGATAGGAATACAGGGGCTGATAAGAGAGAGGACCAGGTAAAGAAACTGTAAACCTGATGCCCTGAGTTCAATCCCTGGAACCCACATAAAGATAGAAGAATATAGAACTCACTCCACAAAGCTGTCTTCTGGCCTCCACACGCATGCTACAAAATACACACACACACACACACACACACGGTAATAAAACAATAAAAAGTTTAGGACAGGAACATATTAAGTGCACACACATTAGGAAACACTTAAGAACTCTCTGCTATGTCACAGAAATTAGTTCTTTTAAAAAACGTGGTTTTAATGATGCAGGTACTTGGATAGTCCAGAAGAGGATGGTGGAGCCTCCGGGGCTTGAGTGATAGATGGCTATGAGCTGCCTGATGTGAGTGTGGGAACCCAACTCGGGTCCTCTGCAAGAGCAGTATGTGTTCCCAACTGCTGAACCATCTCTCGACTCTCTAGAAATTACTTAGGTGCAAGTATTCAGAGAGAGAAACAAACAAACAAACAACAAAAAACAAGCAAGCAAACAAAAAAACCATGGATGTTATGAGATGATTTATCTTCAAAAGAAACCGTGCATGATGCATGAGACACAGCTCTGGAAGAGTATCAAGTCACTCCCTTCTTTTCTTTTTTGGTGGTGCTGAAGGCTGAACCAAGAGGGCCCTGTGCGTGCTGGGCAAGTTCTCTATCGCTGACACACAACCCGAGCCAGACTGTCACTTTTATTCTGAGATAGTTTCACTCAGTACCCAGGCAGGCTTGGAACTTGTGATCTTCCTGCCTCGGTCTCTGCAGTGAGTGAGTCTACAGGCGGGTGCTGTCCGGCTAGCTCACTGCTGCTCTGAAAATCACACTGGGAAAAATCATGTAGCTGTCTAAAGTAGTATGCATTGGAACAACACCAACACCACCACAAAGGCAGAATTAAACTTGGGGTGCTCTTCTACTGTTAACTGTGAGAGTTAATCGGAAACAACTTCCTCGAGTTCAACATATCAGTGAAATTGCAAGGGTGGACTTTTGCATTGGAGCCTTAACAGAGAGAACCGAACTGTACTGACATGTAAGACACACAACTTAAGTATGTGTCCGCATGTGCTTAGCACCTAAATTTTCCTCAGGGTACGTGGTCTGATCGATTACCAAAGTATCGATATATTTGCTCTTTAGTGACTGACCTCACTACAGGTCTACCCAGTGAGTGTGACTAGTCAGAGGCTGCAAAATCTAAACAGCTTGATCCAAAATCAACCTCTCTGCAAACTGGTGAGGTCAGGTGCTGGCTACAGAGATGGGAATCTCTGAGTCCTGAATTTAAGAACGCAGGCTCAAAAGCCTGGAGCATCTGAGTGTCAAGTCAGTGCTCAAAAGGTTCTCAACTTTGGAGCTCTTCGGATTTCAGGCTGGAATGCCGGCCTGCATCAAGAGTCTATTCTACTGGGAGGTTTGAATCCTAAGTTCTGGATTAGGTTCTTTATGAATAAATACACCTAAAAGAGACCCAAGAACCACCTGCTTACTGTGTGCGAGATTCAAAGCTATTACACCTCCATTATCACTGTCAACGCCACGCGCTCTCTCCTCTCTGGACAGGCTGTCAGTGCACTAAGAGGAAGCCTCTCCCAGCTACGGCACACACACCATCAGCTGGTCGAACTGACCTGAGCCTTTTTCTGAGCAGAGATTATAAATTTGATCATTTAGAACACTTTTGATATCTGATTTGGCAGAAATGGGACATTTGGAAAATCAGATAAAAATGGTTCAGTCTATTCTATGTTCAAAACTCCTGAAAGTGGAAACAAGACAATTTCATAAATACTTTATCACATTTTACCTAAATTTTCAAGGTCTTTCTTGGTGACAAATTTGTAGTCATCATACACTGTGCTCTCTGGATTCTCTTCTAGTTCTTCTGTCAAGTTGTCCAGGAACGAACACCATCTGGGAGCAGGCCCCAAGACCTGGGGGTTATTAAAGGTCACTGTGTCAACCACAACACCATATAGCAGAGGTCTTTAATCACAGCTGTATTCGTTTCAATCAGAAGAAAGACAGCTACAGTATGTGCAAACACGGCCGAGAATATAACGGGAAAGGAGTAAACAAAGTAGAAGAATTTAGACTTGAAAGGGAAAAGTGCACAGCTATTATGTTGTTACATTAGAACTATCAAAACACAGACAAGCAATTCAGATACTTACGATAACTTCATTCATTTACCTTCCATGTCCCTCACTGAAGACAGTGCTAGAATTCTACAATATATATTTGCACTAGGATTTTAAAAAAGCTTGTCAACAACAAGCAAAAGTCTAAGAATGACTTCCTTTCAAGGTTTTCCCCAGTTGATAATTCTATCCTAATTAATGTGTCCCATTTAAATATTACAAAATGTTTAGCCCACACAAGTGTGGGGATCTCGGTGATCCCCAGAACCCATGTGAAAACCAAAACCGAACACCAAGCCCCCGGCGTGGGAATGAGCGCAGCGAGTCCAGCACTGGTGATGGAGAACGGCAGATTCCCGGGGCTCACTGGACGGCCAGTGGAGCCTAGTCACAGCCCAGCAACGACAAAGGAGTCCAAAAAGAGATGGATGGCACTGGAGGAGTTATACCCGAGCCTGACCTCTGCCCTTTACATATGCTCACACACATGGGTCTTCATTCCTCCCCGACACAAACACACAAAATTAAATTCCAGACTATACCTAAGAGCAATGTATTATATTCGCAACAACTGTTTAGAGTGTAGAGATTTTAAATGTTCTCATTAAAAAAAACCAAGTATGGTTCTAGCCAGTCGTTAATAAACCTTATACACAAAGAATGTTGTATATCATTAGTACACCACACCTTTTTTCATACAGACTCCGTCAGACCTGACCTAAAGTAAATACCCACTAGGCAGCCCAGGGAAAGGTCAGGAGACTGAATGGAGCTTACGGCAGCAGGCTAATGGAACGAGGCCCACTCCTCCTCCAACACTGTGAGTGCTGGGTAGCTTTTGACTGTTGACAGTTTCTTTCCCCACATGCCACATCCACTGGGGTCAGTGCTTATTTCCAGGGAAATCTGCTCGTTCCCTGGGGATACTACAGACAAGAGAGCCCGGGTTCAGCACAATGGAACCTTCAATAACAACTTACCTGTTTATGTCAGCAGAAATTACACAGGGAAAACCAAAACCACAATGAAAGTTAGGAAATCAAGTTTTAACTTTTTGAGAAGGTAAGAGGGAGAGGCATCACAAAGGAGAACGGCCCTTGTTAACACCTTCTTCTATTAAAGGGGGTAAAAAGGCCCCAATACACCGTCACAGAGGCTACGGAGCTAAGAACATGAAAACCAAGACTTAAGGAGCACAGGAACCTTACAGACCGGTTTCCCAGTACTACAATTTATACTGTTTTAAATGATAAGTGAAATGGTTTCATTCCAACCTTCAAGAAATGCAACACAGTTTTTACAATTCATGAAGGACTCTCTTAAAGGAACTGCTGTGGGTTTAAGTAATTGTGGGGTAGTAGCTTGAAATCAGCAGACACCTATACCCAACATTACAATATATAAAGAACTTTTTGGCAATGATCCCTCTGAGAGTTTAAACTTTACCCCCAGAGGGAAGATACAGATGGTGTGCATATAAGTGTGCGTGGGCACACACACGCATACACACACACAGACGTACGCCCAAGTCACACACAGCAATGAACGGAGTCCAGGGAAAGTGCACCCCAGGGACTTGGGCTGAAACACGCCTGGTGACAAGGCAGAAGCTCGCGGCCCGGGGGGAGCTGGGCAGAGTTCTGCACTTGCAAGCACAAGCTCTTCCAGCAGCCGCGACTGGAGGAGCAAAGCTTCCCCAGCAACCCTTGCTTCTTCAGACACAAGTGCTCACGGTCATTTCTCTGTAACCCGAGGCCCCAAACACAAAGACGTGAGGCCCTCATCGGTTTTCTTAATGCTGATTTCTCAGCACCTGGGACAGTCTTCCAAACTGTAGCTCGACAAGTAAGGGACAAAGCAGGTATGGATTTCACACACACTGGCATTACAATTTAAAATGTCTGGGAAAACTATTTCCAAATGGTCTCTTTTTGTTACTCAGATGAAAACACTTATGTAGGTTATAAAACTATCAGAAGTAAGATCACTTTTTGGTGAACATCAGATCTATTCTGACTGTGGTGCAAGGGACTCCTGGTGTCATCAGGGGACCAGTTCCAAGTCTTCCACCTACACGAAACTGTGCAGGTGCTGACATGCTTGTAAACTAGAGGTGTCCTTCTATATATTTTAAAGCAAAAGACCAGCTGAGCAGATGTGTGGGCCTAGGTTCAATCCCCATCACTGCAAAAGACCATCTGTAGACTATACATGAAAGTAATACTTTCAATTTGTTTTTGCTTTTCAAGACAGGGTTTCTCTGTTTAACAGCCCTGGCTGTCCTGGATCTCACTCTGTAAACCAGGCTAGCCTCAAGCTCAGAGATCCGCCTGCCTCTGCCTCACAAGTGTTGGGATTAAAGGCTGCTCCACCACACCCAGTGCAATACTTTAAAATTTTTTTAAATTTTGTGTAGTGGGTAGCCATTCCAGCTTTGACCTGGAAGTTAATGCTCTTTCTCTGGAAATGATTAATGATTCTTTCTCTGGAATCTGCTAACCAGGATTTACATAAAAAGAATCTTTCTCTGGAATCTGCTAACTAGAATTTACAAAACAGGCTTGTACCCAAAATTGATTTTATTGATAATAAATGTGAATATTTAATGGATAGAGCATTAACTTCCAGGTCAGAGCTGGAATGGCTACCCACTACAATTTTGGGGTATGGGGTGGGGCTGGAGAGTGCTTATTGCTCCTGCAGAGGACCTGGGTTCAGTTCCAATCAGATGGCTCACAGCTGCCTGTACCTCCAGTTCCAGGGGACCCATTCCCCTCTTCTAGTCTCCTCAGGCTCCTCCACGGATGTGGTACACCATTGGGGTCCACAGCTTTCCTAGTGAGAGCTGAGCTTGCTTCACACAGCAGGGCTGCATAAGGGGAAGGACTGACCACGTGCATGGTCACAGGTGCCTGGGATGGTCTGCACTTGGATGTGCTGGGGAAGGTCTTTTGCTGCAACACTTAGCATTTCTATAAAAAGCCCTGTAGCAGAGACACAAGGGGCTGGTAGATAAGGATCCAGGCCCACCCCAGGCTGTCCTGTGTTTCTATCTGTCTCTCTCCCTTTATATTTCTATCTAAATATTTCCCACTTCTCCCTGCTCAAGAGTACCCTAGGGAAAACAGTGGGGGCAGGTCCCCCACAGTACACATAAACTTATGCAGGAACACACACATATACATTAAAATAAATCATTTTAAAAGCTAACATGATATAAGTGCAGCTGGGCAGTGGTGGCGCACGCCTTTAGTCCTCAGTGCTTGGGAGGCAGAGGCAGGTGGGTCTCTGTAAGTTCCAGGTTAGCCTGGTCTCCAAAGCGATCTCCAGGACAGTCAAGACTACACAGAGAAACCCTATCTTGAAAAAACAAAAGCAAACAAACAAACAAATAATGAGATAAGTGCTATGTAAATAATTATTGTATCACCTAGGGCAAAGTGACCCCAAAGTCCCCAATAAAAAATCCAAGTGGTACATAACAGTGTCCCCCTAGACTGAAACAGTCCATTCTGAAGGGAAGTGCTACAACTCAAAATAGCTTCAGGAAGTCCTTGAAACTGACTGGAGTCACTAGGTCCCTCCCTGTCAGAGTGAGCAACAGAATCTGAGAGTCCCTCTCAGACAAGGTAAGCTGCAGGAAGACTCTGAGACCAGACCAGCTGCCCAGAAGCAGTAGCCACCAGCTGAGCTGCCTGAAGAGGAGACACTCTCCAACCTGGTGATCTGCCTGAAGAGGAGACACTCTCCACCCAGCTGGGCTGCCTGAAGAGGAGACACTCTCCAACCTGGTGATCTGCCTGAAGAGGAAGACACTCTCCAACCTGGTGAGCTGCCTGAAGAGGAGACATTCTCCACCCAGCTGGGCTGCCTGCAGGTTCTGCAGTGGGCTCTGGGTGCCCAGCTTAGTGAGCTGTACCTGTGCTGGCCTAGGCTCTGGTGATGCACTTGTCTTTTGAGGAATGTCTGCTCCTGTAACTGACCCCTCACCCATACTGCTGGGCAACCCCAGTGACACTCACAGTCCACCACACTGGACTTTGGTGGCATCCACACATTGCTCTGTCGCTGGTTCTCTGTCTGGGGTGAGTAGATGTGTGTGTTGTCTCCCCAAGGGAAAGTTCGGTCACACACCATGTCGGTGACATTCAGTAACTATTTCCAACTGTAGCTCCCTGACTGCATGAGAGAACTGTAGGTGGGGACAGGTGGAGCCCTACCGTGGAGGCAGCTACAGACGTGGACCTGAAGGACCAAGAAAAGATGGATTTCATCTTAGGGATGGTGGTAGGAATGACCAATGTCAGATCAGCTCTAAAGCTAGTTTTCCAGCCTTCTTTAAAAAAAAATCATTATTACATTTATTTATTAGTGTATGTGGAGGGGGGGAGGGAGACAAGGTATCATATGGAGGGCAGAGGGCAATCAGCAGGAAATGGCCTCTTCCTCAACATGTGTGTCCCAGGGATCAAGCTCGTGGCAGGAACCTTTACCTGCCAAGCCATCTTGCAGGCCCCCAGAACATCTGTGACCTTCCTTTTGATTAAATACCTGGATTTTCATGAACTGCTTTAATTTGTTTCTCAGGAGACAGGCCTATTTAGGATAAATAATCTCTACAATCAGATTTGGGGTCATTAAATTTTATAGGAGGAAATATTCCCACAAAACTCAAAATTTAGTGGTGACTTTACTAAGCCCATTTCCCACTTCCTTTTCAGAGAAAACATTACAGCCACTGTAGGAAGTGGAGCTTATCCACACCAGCACTCTTCATAGGCCTATTGTTAAGTTGCAAGAACCCTGGTCACGGCTCTGCTGTGCTTACAATGACTGCATATTAAGGTGTCAAAGTCCCTTGCTGTCTTCCAAGGCATAACGTTACTTGTCAACTAATCCTTAAAGACATATCGATTTATTTACCAAATTTTGTTTTTACAACTTGAGGAAAACTTTTTTTTTTTTTCTTAACAATCTATGGTCATTACCATTCCATCAACCAGGTCATGTTTTCTGAAGTAGGAGCTGTAGCTCGACGGCAGAGAATGCGCTTAACACATTCCAGATGCTGAAGGATGAGCTGCTTGACGGGCAAGGTGCCTGCTGCCTAGCCTCACACCTGAATTTGATCCTTGGGACCCACGTGGTGGAAAAAGCTGTCCTCTGAGCTCCACATGTGAGCAGCCACCAACATAAACATACACAAAGTAAGTGCAATTTTTAAAAGAACCTGTATTTGCTGACTCCTAGCAATGCCGAGCTGGACTACAGAATAAGCTTTTCACTCAGCGGCCACATGAGTTAACTGTTTCCAGGACATTTTAAAAACAGAAATATAAATTCTGGGATTAGAGCAATAAACACCACCAGCACTAGTGACCACTCTAAGGGATAAAGTCCTTTAAGGGGGTAAAGGAGTAAGTCCATGTGGAGCTTAAACCTAGGTCCAAATAGCAAGCTGCTATTCTCACTGCGAGGTCATCCCTCTTTATTACAAACAACTTCACAGCCCAGAATTTTGGCATCTTAAATAATACTACAGTAAATATACCACAGATTATATAACATCTCCAGTGGATTCTAGGTTAGTGGCCCATTAGTAAACCCATTAAGAATGTCTACAGCAGAATCATATATATTCATACCACTTATTTGGGACAAAATAAAGATAATAAAGAATCAATGTCAATCTAGGTCAAGCTTGAGTCCTAAGGAGCCAGGTCAGTTATGAAAAAGAAAAAAGAAGTTTTTGCTTCTTTTTTTTAAAATATACAAATGACAGGTAAGAAAGAGATGACAACATTGTATCCAATATAAATATACATACTAAATACAGTTTCATGTAGTGACTATACACCAAACTTAGCTAAGCTATGATATAAACATCGTGGGCCGCTATTTTATTCATGATACTTTCTATGCTTGTACAGCAAGATTCTTTAGGGAAGAGACTAGATTGCTGTAATTTAAGATGTTCAACTCTAAGACAAACTCAGGAAATTTCCTCCTGCAGCTTGCTCCTTGTTGGCTACAGGACCCCTCATCACCGGCCTGTGTTCTAAGTTCTGACAGCTGAGACTTAACAGCGATCACAGACTGGGCGAGCCAAAGGGAGGGGCTGCCTTTGAGCATGTAATTGCATTTGCAGCATAATGAGCTGCCTAATTGTACATCCAAGTTTACATGCATTAGCCTGAGTAATTATGAGTCATTCAAAGGTGCACTGCTCTGCTGTAGCCTTTTGTCCTCTGGTCCTAAAACTCATGTTAGCATCATTAGGATTTAATCTTAGTGCTTAAGACTTACTTTATTTCTTGGGAACAATTTTAGCCCAGGCTGGCCTCAATTCATAAAGATGACCTTGAACTCCTAATCATCCTACCTTTGCCTTTCAGCTGCTAGGATCAAAGACCTGCACTACCTCACAGCAAGGTTTACCACTGAAAAGGAGAACATTTATCTTCTATGACTGAATTTTGATTTGGTTTAGAAATGTAATTTAGACACTGAAATAATAAGAAAAAGAAGGCCAAGTGAAACAAACAGACCCTGTTTATGGCGTTCTTCTCTCCCTGTCCTGTGCAAGGCTCTCAAAGCACAAAAGAGCATTAGGCAGTATGTTGACATTCAAAAGCCAGGGAGACTGGACATTCCGGGCAAACAGTTCAATACAAAATTAATGCCAACAATAAGAACAACAAGGAGCTTGCAGTTAGTAATGGCAGCTCCCAACCCCAAGCCTTGCTAAAATGACACAAATGACTATGAAAAGGACTCAACTGTGAAGGACAGAAGATTGTACAGCGGCACCGGAGAGCACGCACAGAGGCGGCCAGCGGTGAGAAGGGGGAGGCAGAGACGGGGAGGCAGAGACAGTTCCTCACAGTGCATCTGGGACAGATGGAAGCGGGTGACGGGGCTAGTAAACACCTAATTCCCACACTTTTAGGAGACCAGAGCATAGGACTCTCTGGAGGCTTCGGGGCTGTGGAGAACAAAGGGACACGCGACCCAGCTGTGGGCTGAAATGACAACTGGTCTCGATATCAGGGCCCTTCCCAGTCCCTTGAATGCCAGAGGCTGAGCGTGCACGGCTGTGCTTCTACCTCACGAAGAACCAGGGGTGTTCTCTACAGAAAGCCAAAGGCCCAGAAGGTCCTGAGGCATTGGGGTCTGGAAACTGGTTCAAAGAGTCAACAGGGAAACTTCCAGGGGATGAGAAAAGATGCACAGGGATTCCCCAGGCAGCACCTCACTGCCTCCTCACACACAGGATCCCAGGTGCAGCACCCCACTGCCTCCTCACACAGGATCCCAGGTGCAGCACCCCACTGCCTCCTCACACACAGGATCCCAGGTGCAGCACCCCACTGCCTCCTCACACAGGATCTATAGGCAGCATCATACTGCCTCACTCTTACACAAGAATGGACTGCTAAAGATATCCAAGACCATCAAGCAAAAACACCTTTGACTGTAGAGAAAGAGCAAAACTAAGGAGAAATACTCCCCCCGCCACCATGAGCTTCAATTCCATAAGAGAACCACAGACAAGGAAACAGCTACACTGTTCCCAGGAACTGTGGGGAAAATGGGAGGGGAAATGTGATGAAGAAGAGGAGGTGGGCAGGCCAGAGACCCAACAGAGAGACTGCAGAGCACATCTGGAACTGCTGGGCCTGTGTGAGGTCAGTAAAAAGACCTGCCAGATACAGCCAAAAGGGTCTTCTTGCAGGCCACTGCAGGCCACTGCAGGACCTCCTTCTCTTTCACTGAGTGAGACAGAAGCCATCAGAGGGCTCTGGCCCAGGCCTGACATGACCTGACTTGTATTTACAAGATACCCTGATAGAGGCTGGAGACTTGCTGGTTCCAGGCATTTAAAGAAATCTCTGTTCAATCATTAACTGACAATTAAGCAAGGCAAACAGAGACTTCTGGGGCTCCATAGAACAGAGACTAGACTTTATAGTTAGCCCAGGAGCCTTGCTACACAAGCAACAACCAACTCACTTCCACAGTTGCTACGTTCTCTTCAAAGTTTCTAGTGTTCAACAACAACCAAGTGACAATGCATGGGGTGAGGGGACACTATGTGCTGGAGACGGGCGGATAGAAACAGCTTCCCGAGTGAAGTCATAAAGATACTCAGCACCGACAAATGGCGGGTGAGCGCTGCACACACAGAATGAACAAAATCTATCACTCAGCAGGAAGTAACTCTCTAATCTACACCACAGCATAGATGGGCCCTGAAAACAGGTGAAAACCAAACCATCCATGTATATGAAATGTTCAGAAACATTCTACAGTGATAGGAGGCAGTGGTTGGTGGGACTGTGGGGAGGGGAGGAAGAGACAGTGAGCAGCTTCCTCTTGGTGTGAAGCAGCCTCGAGTTAGCTGGTGGTAACAACTGCAGGACTCTGAAAATACAGAAGCCACTGGACTACACCCTCTGACGGACCAACACTAGAGTTCTAGACAAAGTTGTGTTTAAAATCTAATTAAGGATCACGTGGTGCACTTAACTAGAAGATTCTCTACCATTCCTGCCGCTCAGATGGGAACATTCTCTAGGGCTCAGGCCAGCTGGCCAACCAGGTCCCCATCCTTAAGAATGCTCCTCATGGCCGGGCGGTGGTGGCGCACGCCTTTAATCCCAGCACTTGGGAGGCAGAGGGAGGCGGATCTCTGTGAGTTCAAGGCCAGCCTGGTCTACAGAGTGAGATCCAGGAAAGGCGCAAAGCTACACAGAGAAACCCTGTCTCGAAGGAAAAAAAAAAAGAATGCTCCTCATAACTAGATTATGGTGACTACCCCTGGTAATGAGATCCAGTTGAACACTTCTGGCAGGGATCTAGGGAGCGTGTGCCAAGAGTACTGAAACTCTTTCCACCTTAAGAGTTTGGCTTCCTGGGACTTCTATCTACATCAATCTTTAAATCTTTTCATTTGTTTTCAAATTGTGGTACTCAGTTGGGTGAGGGACAGCAAGATGGTTCTAGGGATCCATTTCACCAACTTCTAGGGATCATTCTTGGCACAGCTGAGCCAGAGAGAGGCCAGAAAGACCCAAGTACTTTCAAGGTCCCCATTCCATCCCTGAGAAGACTGTCTAGAGAAGCACTGCTTCCTAGCTCACCAGAAGGACAGATTCAGCCCACCCCTCTGCATTTATAAATTTTAACATTACTTGAAGGCTCGGACTTCGTCAAGGAAGCTGGTGCAAACCATCCATTGAAGACGGTCCTACCAGAGCATGAAGAACCTGGAACCAAATAGCTCAGCAAGAACCAGAAGCTCCTGCTAGACTAGAGATTGGGGAAGCAGAAAGACACCCAAGTGAACCCCTTAGTTTAGGTGAATAAATATCTTATTCAAAAACATGAGGTGCCTTCCTCAAACCACCTGTCTCAGATATTCAAAACTAGACATATTTAGAGACAGGCATGGCAGTGCATGGCTTTAATCCCAGCACTCAGGAAGCAGAGGTAAGAAGAGCTGAGTCTGAAGCCAGCCTCGTCTACATAGTGAGTTCCAGAACAGCAAGGACTAAATAGAGACCTTGTCTAGAGAGAGAGAGAGAGAGAGAGAGAGATTGATTGATTTAATCCTCATGAAGTAAAAATGACGAGTATTACATCTCTTTCTGCTTTGCATTAAAAAATAAATGGCGCCGGGCGGTGGCGCACGCCTTTAATCCCAGCACTCGGGAGGCAGAGCCAGGCGGATCTCTGTGAGTTCGAGGCCAGCATGGGCTACCAAGTGAGTTCCAGGAAAAGGCGCAAAGCTACACAGAGAAACCCTGTCTCAAAAAAAAAAAAAAAAATAAAATAAAATAAATGGCATATAGCTTAAAAAATTTTTAATTGTGTGTGTATGTGTTTGTCTACGTATGGGTTTGCACACATGAATGTGGTATTACAGAGGCTAGCAGGGAGCATCACAGCCCCTGGAGCTGGAGTTACAGGTGGTTGTAGCTGCCCTACATGGCGCTGGGAACCAAACTCGGGTCAGCAATATGGCATTTAATTTCTGTGCCATCTCTCCAGCCAGAAATGAATCCAGAATGGCGAATTAAATAACATGAAAAACTCCTCAGCTTCCATTTTCCTTCAACACTGACTGAAAACCCAAACAAGGAGGAGGAGGGCAATGTTAACATGGTCTCATTCTTTCAAAGTCCACTGTTAGCTGAATGAGAAGAACAAATTCTTAAAGGTCTCCCAGTCACTCTTCGCTGAGGAGCCTGGCCTTGCACCTCGGCTCCAAACCACAATTTGGTATTTGTGTCATACTGCACTTGAATTCCAGAGTGTTTCCTAGAGTTCACACCCAGAGCTTGCAGTAACAAGATGCTAAGCAAGGTCCTCTGTTTGCCGCAGCCTTTTCCTCTTATACTCTCCTAACTGCTCAAACTCAACCTCACACACCCATGGACATGACAGGCACTCGGCCAACTTTACCACTGGAGAATGGAGTTATCGCTTTGATCATGCACCTGGAAGTGAGCACTCCCCCAAGATCTTGCTTAGCTGTTGTCTTCTGCCAAGAACCCCAGATGGTTTAGCGTGCTGGCCTTGGCTGTCAGCACAGCAGTTGCTTCCTTTCTACCTGACTTCCTTGCCAGCAAAGGACAAGCTAATAAGTTTTCAGTGCCTTCTCGGTGCTTTCCGAATAAGTCTGTAAAACCAAGGGTGCTGTATATAATATACAAAAACATCCAGGGAAGGAAACCCTGAAAAAAAATAAATAAACGAACAAAACTATTAAAAATTCTACAACACTCTCTCAAAGTTGCACATTTCAACAGCGCTCGCTATTCGAGGAAGGTCAGAAACTCTTTTGCCCCTTAGTGGTTACTTATTACCTCCAGGGCGACATACACAGTGACCAGGAAACCCTGAAGAAGATATTTCAAACCCAGCAAAAGACTTCCACGTTCTCCAAATAAAGTCAAGGGCGAAACGGCAACAAACCAGCCAACCAACAGCAGCCACCACCTATCTAGACTCAATGGTAAAATGTGGCCGACTCTAAGGTACTAGAGAGACTTGAGTGTTCACACTTTCTTTGGAGGGTAATCGAGACTCCCCCACCTGAGTGTCCTGAGGATCTGAAGACGGGAAGTGGATGCAGGCTGTGGGAAGGGAAGAGTGCGTGTTCCATAATCTTTCTTAGTGATGTCTCAAGCTATCCCAGGCACCACGCAAAATCTATCCAACATGACTGTGAAGAAAGCTTAGGTTAAAAACTCAAAACAGGGGTTGGGGATTTAGCTCAGTGGGAGAGCGCTTGCCTAGTAAGCACAAGGCCTTGGGTTCGGTCCTCAGCTCCGGGGGCGGGGGGGGGGGGACCACAAAACTCAAAACACCACCACCACCACCACCTCATGATGTAATCTTACACTCAGAATAGAAGGAGAGAGGAGAGGAAGGAGGGAAGGAGGGAGAGACAGGAGAGAGGGAAGGAGGGGGAGAGAGAGACCTTGAACAGGGAAGGAATCATACAGTTTGGTGGGAACCAGCTGTTCTGGGTAAAGCAAAGACTTAGCCCTGGGGTGCTTAGCACCAAGGCAAAAGGAGATACGCAACAGGGAAGAGGACCAGGTGAAGGACGCACCAACAGACCCAGGGAGAACCCCACTTCTGAGGCTGAACTGAAGCCGCTATCACAGACCTGTCAGGGCCTCCTTTAAAGGAGGCCTACAAAAGAAACTTCAGCGGACCTGAGCTGTCATTTATGAAGATCAAACTAAGCAGTCTAAGTTACGTGGCTTAATGGCCAAGCCTGTCTGCAATGTTTAAGGCTGTACCGTGAAACATGCCAACATGGTCACTGCTAGCCACACGTGGCTACTTAAGGAAAAATTAAAATAAAAACAAGCTTAAAAGCTCAGTTCTTTAGGCATCCTGGTCACATCTCGGGTAATCCTGGGTACAGTACAGACTAGGCCAAACCCCAAGGGCTTCATCAGCACAGACACAATGTATGTGGACGTGTGTGTGTGTGTGTGTGTGTGTGTGTGTGTGAGACTGAGAAAGATCCCCCTAATGTTGGCAGCACATTCCAAGGCAAGGCTGAAAAGAGAGAGCTGGTCACCACAGTCCCCTCCCTGCTCCTTGACTGTGGACACAAAGTGACTAGCCTTTTTTTTTGTTTGTTTTCACAGAAAACAGGAAATAACTAGCTGGTCAGCAGGCGTAACAAACTTGCACGTGCATGCAATAGGTTTCTTCCTAAGAAACAAGCTAGTAAGTAAGCCAGAAGAAGGGATTCAGGAAAACTAAAAGCAAATCACTGTGGGAAAGACAGAAACAACTGCGTAGTGGATGGCTGCTGGATATTCTAGGAAAAAGGCAAACTATGAAGACAATTAAGAGGCCATGGGCTCCTGGGGGCCTGCCAGACAGAGAGGGAGGAACAGATGGAGCGCACAGGTTTTTAACAGGACACCATCACGTTAGTTAACCAATGACCCCGTGCATTTGTGAAAATCTACCAAATGTCCACCACCTTGAGTGACCAACTAATGCAAGTTGTGGACACAGGCTGACAATGGAGACTTGGGGCGGCTTTGGCGAGTGTTACAGAACACTAACAGGAACTGGTCCAGAGACTAGTGATGACCAGATGAATGAGGGTATATGATCATGGACAGACACGCAACAAACAGGGACAAGCAGCTGACCTTCAATGTCTTGTCACTCTCTTCCAACCAACACCACCACTCTGTTCCCCAAGAGGCTAGTGCTGTACTAGGCTGAGCATAAAGGTGTGCACCTTAGTCACAGCTACTTCGGAGGCTGAGACAGGAGAATGGCTTCAGAGCTGGAGTTTGAAGTCAGCCTAGGCAACGCAACCAAGACTATCTCAAAACACAGAAACCAAGTACAGGGAGTTCAAGGCCAGCCAGCCTACACAAGACCCTGTCTTAAAGAAAATAAAGAGCAAAGGCACACAAGCTGCTCTCTCACATGGACAATCTTAGGAAAGGGCCAGAGGAGAGATTTGCTGAAGTGGGAGCACTCATGAGGGACAGACAGTCCAGCTCTCACGGCTCTCTGACTTGGTTCTATCGAAGCCCGATTTCTCTAACGTTCAGCCATGTCACTGGCCCCTCTCTGCCTTCTATTTCTAAGAAAAGAAAACACAGCTAGTGGACACATTAATCAAAGACAACGCACCTGATGATTTCAGTCCCCCAGTCTCAAAAGGCGAATCCAACCACTGTCCAAACACTGTCCTCTACCTCTGCCATCTAAGTGGTCTCACCCACAGAAAGCTGGCATACAAGGCTTACTTCCAAAGAATGGCAGAGACATCAGCCCCGAGAGCCCCAAGATGGAAGGAAGAACAGAGCTGTGGAGGTAAGGCCGTGGGTGTCATCAGATTCAAGCCAGAGTCAGACAGGAGGTCATTAATTTCAAGAACGAACAGCCTGACATATGCCCACTTCAGTAAAGCAAGAATTACCTGATACATTAACACAACATAACACACGCTGTAAGTGTGTCAAGAATCACCCGATACATTAACACAATATAACACATGCTGTAAGTGTGTCAAGAATCACCCAATACATTAACACAATATAACACATGCTGTGTGTCAAGAATCACCTGACACATTAACACAATATAACACATGCCATAAGTGTGTCAAATATTCCCACTTGTAAATTTTTTAACTCAGTATTTTTAACCCAATCAGAACTGAAATTAATGTCTGAAAATATGGCAGGATGCTTAGAAAATTACTTCCTGACCTTCACACATTAATGCCTTAGGTATGTCTGCTATTTTTGTGGCCCAATAATTGTGACGGGAAGTGGAGAGGGTTTCCTCTGCTAAGAAAAATGTCACAGATACTGTCACTGCCCGTCTCCTGTGTATAAAGCTGAAAAGAGAGCGCACACTGCCACTGACACCAAGCGTTACCTCTCACTTCACGGTTACAGACATAAGTGGCCAGCAGCACCAAACGAGAACACTGCCTTGGACTGCACGCTCACACACAGATCAAGTCTATGAGAGAAATGCTAGGAAGGAAAAACAAAAGAACACTCTCCTGTTTTTGCTAGTTGGAAAGAAAAGTCAGTGAAAACATTTAGAACTTGGACTCCAACTCCAAGTGCTACCTATCAACACCTCCCATCTGTCATTCCGTAAGTGAGCACCCATGAGATACCCCGTCCTTCCAAATCTTCCCGTGGACCTGGCTTTACCTTTCTGCCTTCTCTGGAGGTTAAAAGTCGGCAGATGTTCCGTATATTCATTAGATGGCAAGACCTCTGAAAACCACCATCTCTCAAGACAAACTTGAACTTGAAGTGAATCCCGTCTCTTCATTCAAACTTGCCTTCTCTTTGCTCTCGTGGCTCTGCCGTGTGGTGTGTCCATCTAACGGTCCGAGAGCTCTTCCTGCGCACTCAGTGATGGAAGATTTCTTCAGGCCAGTACGCTGGGGTTTTCCTCACCTCACACATGCTGCCTTTAAGATCTCTTTTTCCTTACCTTTTGCAAAAACGCTTTCTGCAATGGGTTGTACCTGGTAAGACCTGAACTTCCTTCTGAGTCTTCCAATCCACAACTCCCAGAAACACTTCTCAGTGAACAGCAGGGACCTCAGGAGACCCTCAATGCCCCACCTTGTCACACACCCCGCACACCTGGGCACTCTCTGAGGCTCTTGGACTTCAACAGCTGACCAAAGCCCTCTGCTATTTTGCACAGGCTGCTAAGGGCTTCCTTGCCTGCTCTGAGCTTTCTAACTGGATCTTACAAATCCTCCCCCTTCTGTATTCTAGTCATTGCATTTAACGTTTCTTAGCTTTACTTCATTGATTTAAACTCAGGGGCTGGAGAGAGGGTTAAGAGCACCGGCTGCTCTTCCAAGGACCCCAGGTCCAATTCCCAGCACCCACATGGCAGTTCACAACTGTCTGTAACTCCAGTTCCAGGAGATCTGGCATCCTCACACAGACATGCATACAGGCAAAACCCAAATGTACATTTAAAAAAAAAAAAATAAATCAATTTAAACTCTTACACAGACAGCGGGTTTTAAAGTCAAGTGGCTATAACGAAGTGGAACATAAACATTAATTTGAAATGTCATGGGTAATGTGGTAGGATATGTGACCCCCACACATGGAAGGTAGACAGGAGGATCTGGAGCGGGCCAGCATGGTAAGATCCTGTTTCACAAAGAAGAATAAGCTGGTCCTGGTAGCACAGACCTACTGTGCCCACCACTTGGCTGACTGAGGCAGGGGGATCTTGAGATTAAGCCCAGCCTGGACTACAGATTAAGTGCAGAGCTAGCCTGGACACTTAGTAGGGCCATATAGGACCATATCTCAGAATAAAATATACAAAAAGGGTTGGAGCAGTGACAGGCATCTTAGCATGGATAAAAGCCTAGCCTCCATCCCCAATACTACAGACAAGTACCATCAAACTTTAAAAACCCTTTGGA
Source organism: Peromyscus californicus insignis (assembly GCF_007827085.1). NCBI lineage: Eukaryota > Metazoa > Chordata > Mammalia > Rodentia > Cricetidae > Peromyscus > Peromyscus californicus. The sequence goes on from NW_026294492.1 coordinate 7,075,397, forward strand.
GCAACACTACACAAGCAGATGACTTGTGCCCAGTAGTGATGAGTCATGTCCCAAACCCTGTTATCTGAAATGACCAGGGTCCTCTCGGTGTGCTGTCACTGTGAGAATGTGGGGAAATGAGTATTTTCCCTGGTGCTGCTGCTCATCTCAACCACAGCCCACAACAGAAAGGACTGCACAGCTGTTTCCTCAGGCTCCCAGTGAGGATGCATCACTAGCACTACCCTAGATGCAGGAGGGAAAGGAATGGGGAGCCAGCCGAGAACACTCTCTCAGGTGCCCAGGGAGCAGCAAGCCAACCCCTAACTCAAAGTGCTCCAAAGGTGAGCACCTACTCTGGCTCCCCACTCTCACGGTGACCAGGAAACAGGCTTGGAAAGAAGGTGACTCAGTGCCTAGGCCGGTATTCACTCAGCTCTACCTTACTCCAAAACCTGAGCTCCTCCCGTGAGTGACACAGAATAAGGAAACCACCCCTAGATCTAGCCCTGTTAACAAATGGTTATCTGACCTTGAACAAATAACCCGCTGCCTCAGCTGTAAATCAAGGATTCCTTCCTGCTCTCTGTTCTGGGCTTCAAACGCTTCCTCTCCTCCTCCCTTCAAAGCACACTCGACACCTGGAGTGGGGAGGGCATTTCAGCAGCTACTTGTCGACTTGTGTTCTGTCTTGTACATCCTCTGCTTGCTGGCACAGTCCCTGGGGATAGTGTTTTTGCCTATGGCACTACTTCCCCAAACCAAGGGACTATGTTGCTACTAGTCCTATAAAACAGCAATTTCTAACAAAATTACTTCTGTTACCGTGTCCAACAGTCCTCTGACTTAATGAGCCTTTTATAGGAAAATGTCATCAATCATTTCCACAATTTACATGCACACTAATACAGTAACAGCAGTTTCAGCACATACTACTATGCCAACAGATAGCTCATCTGGGGAGCTCTCTAGAGTATCAAGTTAGTAATCACAACGAGCCTGTGCTGTCGGCTGTGAGCTGAATTGAATCCACAGGGCCCATCAGGCAGACTGGACCCCAGATCTTAGAAAGGAGACTGAACAGCACTTCTAGCAACTCCAGGGAACAGCACAGACCCACACCCAAAGAAAAGCAAAATCTATGTCTAGTCTTTCACACACGTATGTACCATAGTGGCACATGTGCCCTGCACACAGAGTAACTTTTGCAGAAACTTCCAATAAACAGACAGCAAAAGCTACAAATATATCTTACAGACAGCAAAAGCTGCATATATATTCTTATAGACAACAGCAAAAGCTGCATATATATTCTTATAGACAACAGCAAAAGCTGCATATATATCCTTACAGAAAGCAAATGCTACATATATATCTTACAGACAGCAAAAGCTAAATACATATCCTTACAGACAACAGCAAAAGCTACATATATATCCTTATAGAGAGCAAAAGCTAAATACATACCCTTACAGACAACAGCAAAAGCTACATCTATATCCTTATAGAGAGCAAAAGCTAAATACATATCCTTACAGACAGAAAAAGCTACACAGCCTTGGCTTGCAGTTTCCTAGGAAAAGTGACAGCGGCCATATCAGAGGAGCAGCAGGTGGCAACAGAAGTTCAGGTGTCAGGCCACCAGGAGGAAACCCCCTGACGGGTGAATCTCGGACAGGCAAGGCCCCAAGACCACAGACCCCGGAATGTCCTTTGCTCCTGCTGTGCCTTTACATGTTTGCCGCTGCCATCCTTCTCTGGTGTCTGGCATGGTGTGAATGGGTGTGAGGAGATCCCCACTGCCTGTAATGTAGTGTGTTTATCTCATGGAAATATACTATTCTACTGGTCATTTTTACCTGTAGATTATTGTGAAGATGATTTCTTCCTAAGCTGTACTGTCTAATTGATAGTTAGTTTAAATAGAGTTTTGGGGATTAAAAATAAAACAAGAAAGTGTCACACAGCTAGAACACGTGGGTTTCTATTGAGGAGTCACACAGATTGTGGCTTAGGTTCATGATTAAGGAAAACAACTGAGTCCCAGTAGCCCAACTAGCTTAAATTCTTTTAACCTGAGTGTTGGGAGATGTGTTCACAGGTTTTAGAGTGCATCATAGATGAAGCAAAGCTTTGAGAAGAACTTGAAGTTAGACTAAGATGTTTTTGTCAAACAGCTTTGAGGTGAAAAACCCAAGAAGACAATCTAAAGTTTTAGAAAGGCACATACCCGAGTGAGGAACTCGTTAAGGTCAGGGAACGAGACCAAAGCAGCCCAATTATTACTAACTGATGTACTGTCTTGCTTGGATTGGTTGATGACCAAAGCTGATGATTAATTCCTTATACCCATTTCTGCCCTCAATCTCCTGATATAAAAAACTTTTGATGAGTGGGTATGCACCCTAAAGATTTAAAGGAGAGCTGACTGTTTTTCATGTATAAAATTTTAGGTTTGTGATTCCTTTAAGATTCCTTATAAGATTACCTTTCAAGATAAGTAATAAAGTGATTGGTCCCTTCTCTGTAACTGCAAAATGCAGCCAAAACACCTGACTGAGAAGAATACCTTGCTTGCTTACACTCTGTTAATCCATAGCAAGTTGCTTGGGTAAGAATGTACGTGGGTGCCGGGCGGTGGTGGCGCACGCCTTTAATCCCAGCACTCGGGAGGCAGAGCCAGGCGGATCTCTGTGAGTTCGAGGCCAGCCTGGTCTCCAAAGCGAGTTCCAGGAAAGGCGCAAAGCTACACAGAGAAACCCTGTCTCGAAAAACCAAAAAAAAAAAAAAAAAAAAAGAAGAATGTACGTGGGTTCTTGGGGATAATTTGTTTTTCACCTATAATCCATAAAATGTTGTAGGGGATACAGAAAGCACGCTGTTTTTGTTTTTGTTTTTTACTTGTATTCATTATAATCATTCACTTGAAAAACAGAATGTAACCACGTTGTAATTTCTAAATTGCCTGAAAGATTTTGTTGGGGTATATGAGCTGTAGAGGAAAAATAAAGACAGAGAATAAGGAAAAAAACCAGAGTGAGAAGGAACACATCAAGAACGAGAGAATTAGGAGGAATGCATCAAGAGAGTTACAAGAAACACATCAAGAGGAACAGAAGGGACATCTCTGGATAGAGATAAACAGAGAATACAGAATCAGAATCAAAAAGAAGAAGAAAGAAAGGGTCTCAAGGAAACCATCAAGAGAGCGAGTGTCTTTTCCCTTGCTCCCCCAGATAAAAAGTTACAGTATGCCCCTCCATGGATTTCCCTTGGAGCCCCGTGCTGCTGAGGGTGGCCCCCGGCAGCAAAAGAAAAGGGTTGAATCAATCTATTCTGCAAACAGAATTAGCGTCAAATCTTTGGATAGTCTTAGCTGTAGCAATCTGTCAGCACCTCCATGCAAAGGTCCTGCATCACTCAAAACTGCAGTGTGCTGGTGTGTTGGAGCCCAATAGGTTTCCTAGTGGCTGTACCCAGCAGGACTGCATAAGAGGTTGACTGGACCATGGGCCTGGGTACCAGGTGACTGTACCTAGAAGTCTTTGGCATTGTTATAAATAGACCTTTAGAATAAAGTTCTGGGCCGATGGCTAAGGATCCAGGCCCACCCGAGTCTATCCTGTGTTTTTCTCTCCCCTCTATTTCTAACTAAGTCTCTTATCCCTCATTCCTCTCGAGTCCCTGGGGTAAGTGTGGGGGCTGGTCCCCGACACTGATTGATCAGAATGTGCCTCCAGAGAACAAGAGCCGAGCTGCTCAGAACACAGAAGCATGCTCGGACACAGGAGCAGGCTCCACTTCTGTACCTGTAGCAGAAGACGACTCATGCAAAATGCCAGTCTGATCTAAAGACAGCTAGAGCTGTCAGAATACACAACCACCCTCTAGAGCTCCCAGCATCTGGCCGTCAGACTCCTCACATGTATTTATTTGTTCACTGATTGTTCAACACAGATTTACAGTGAGGCAAAATGCTGTGGGTGCTGGGGAAAAGAAATAACTTCCCTACAACCCATGCTTTAGGTAGTGGGGATGGACATACAGAGAAACAGGTAAGTAAGCACAGAGGGGTATGTGGGGGCTTGCAGGTCACGTGGTCTGTATCACAACCACTTAGCTGTGTTCAGTGAGAATACTGGAGGGCACTGCTTTCCAATAAAGCCTTGCTTACAGAAGATCCCTGGTCTAGAGTACAGCCTTCAAGATGATCTGATTCTGGTGTGATGGGATCCAGTCTGTAACTGTGACACAGGTGGCCAGTCAGCCCTCCAGGCCTCTGGAGAAGCTTCTCCTGTGCCTGCATATTTCCATTTGGTGTGACCTGATCTATGTGAACGGCTACCTTCCCAGACTTCCCCTAGGATCTGCTTATGAAATGTACTGGTTCCCTCGCCTAATTGGTGGCTTCTTAAAATTTCCAAGTGCTAGCCGGGCAGTAGTGGTGGCGGCGGCACACACCTTTAATATCCCAGAGCTCGGAAGGCAGAGCCAGGTGGATCTCTGTAAGTTCGAGGCCAGCCTGGTCTACGGAGCGAGATTCAGGACAGGCTCCAAAATAACATGGAGAAACCCTGTCTCAAAACAAACAAACAAAAATATTGCCAAGTGCTTTTTTTGTACTATGTGTGTGCAAGGGCCAACCTCACAAGACTTTTGAAAAGTTATTCTTGAACAGTTCTGGAGGTCTCTCAGAGATGGCCCACAGACAGACGTGGGTAAACATCCCCTAAAATGCACCTCCCTCCGGCTGGTCCAGGCTCCATGCACCCTGGCTCCCACAGGTGACTCCAGGAAGCAGCAGACCTCCGCTCTTGGTTCCACCTTTAGTCTTTCTGCTCAGACTGCTGGGGAGGTCCAGTGGTGCAGCGCTGGGCCAGCATGTACAAGGCCCTATGTCCAGGCCCCGGGTGTGCCCGTTTGCTCTGTATTGCTGTGATCAACACCACGACTGACAGCAACTCGGGGAGAAGAGGGTTTATTTGGCTTACAGGTCTCAATCACAGCTGAACATGAAAAGTCAGGAAGGACTGGAGTAGGGGCAGGAACCATGCAGAAATGTGTTCACTGGCTTGCTCCTTGGGGCCTGCTCAGCTGCCTTTCTTCCTCTCCTCACTCCTCCCCTCTATCTTTCCCTCTCTCTCTTCCTTTTTGAGACAGGGTCTGGTTTTACTATGTAGCACTGGCTAGCTTAGAACTCACTATGCAAACAAGATTGGATTTGGACTCATAGAGATCCATCTGCCTGCTGTGCCTCCCAAGTGCTGGGACTGAAAGCGTGGGGCACCATGGCTTGCTTTCTTACACTATCCAGGAGCACCTGTCCAAGGGGAGCACCGCCCACAGCGGGGTGGACCTCCCACATCAGTAACTGATTACGAAAATGCCCACAGCCTTGCCTGTGGGCCCATCTGATAAAGGTAATGAATCCCTCAATCAAGGTTCCCTCTTCCCAGGTCACTCCAGCTGGAGTCAAACTAACGCGACCTAGCCAGCTCACCAGAGGCCACCACCCACCCAGAAAAGCATTTCCTCTCTAATAACTTTGTGCTTGGGTTTGGTTAATATATGACTGGCTTGGCTGGCAATCTGGTCTGATCATTCTTAGCAGAAATGGCTTTTATCTACAAGCCATTTCTTACAGATAATAGAATAAGATCTATTCTGAAGAGGGTGAGACAAGACAGAGAGTCTGGTCTCTAGCCTTTTCTGGCTCTCATACAGAGCGTCATAACTGTGTGAGGAGTCAGGACATTAGTCTGGACCAGTTTTAAGCAGATCGCAGAACTGATGTATGCTTGTTCCATCTGTATTTTTACTGTTGAAGTCAAGCTAGTTGATGGACGGAAAACAGACCGCAAAGCCAGTTATGGGAGAGCACGTGTGTAATCCCAGAACACTGGAGGCTGAGGTAAGGACAACTGCAAGTTCACGGCCACGGCCAGCCTGGACGGCACAGGAAGACCCCCATCTTTAAAAAAAAAAGGGGGGCAGACTGAACGTGGGACAAAAGTAAAATAAGAAACGGGTTAAGAGGCCGAGATGATGACTCCAGACAAGCCCGCAGGAGCCATGTGCAGACCGAGGGCTGCTGCTGAGGCTGCACGTGGACACGTGGTGTACAGTTAAGACGTCCAAGTGGAAGCGCTAAGGAGACAGGGATACACCTGTCAGCTGGAGAGGAATCTGGTAGCTGGTCACAAAGCACGGGGCGATGAGCCGCCAGAGTGAACGCAGACAGAAAGGGAGGCTCTGAGCCAAGTGTCCTACCCTTTAGAGGTGGGAAGAGAGCCCAGGCCAGGCAGGTAATGCAGTTTCCTCTGATATGCATGCACATCCAGAATGGACCATGCAAGCAACTCGGGACCCAGGGTCTCCTGGCTGTGCAGCCCAGAGACTGCAATGCCAGCAAGTACAGGGGCTTGCTGGACGCAGAGTCTTGGAAGTCAGGGACACTCCAGTGCAGTACCAACCTCACGGCTGGACTCTGAGGTGTGTCACAGAGCACTTGGATTCCCTCAGGAGTCTACAGTTGCCAAAGGTGTTCACTCTGCAGAACTAGCCTGAGATGGAGCCACACGGCAGAGAAAAACTGAGCCTGGACAGCTGTCTCGTCCTTGGTTGTGGAACCACTGATAAATTAGCCGCTAACGCGAGCGAGACAGCAGACACAACAGAACTAACTCCCTGAGAGAGGGCAAAGGAAAGGACCAGGGGGAGGGATGGAGACGAGGGGAACCCACATGGTCTCAACAGATTAGCACAGGCAAGGGTGTGGGGAGCTAAAGTCAGGACTGTGTCAGTCTCCAGAGAGTCTAAGTGTTCAGGAAAGATGGGATCAGCTGGAAGGGCAAAAGCGAACACGCTCAGAGAACACCGAGCTGCCTTCTCTGCAGCTCAGCCTGCAGGGACGTGGGACGGCCGCACTGATTTATAAGATGTTCCTACAAATCACAGGTCAGACCTCCTACACTTGGCACCAGCCATGGACTAAACACACACGTCTCTGGTTCTCTAGGCCTCACCCGAGCCTTGGGCCATATGCAGCTCCTCAAGTTTGATATCAATCTTCCGGTAAATGGCAAGCTTTCAGCCCGGGGCTCGCTCTTTGAAGGAGCAGTGGAGAGAGCAGGTGCCAAGTACAGACATGGCGGCGCTGAGGAACAGGACTTGGTGCAAGAGTGGGGGACAGACGGGGCCAGGAAGGACAGCAAAGGACAACCTGCAGCTCGGCCTAGCAAGACCTCTGTGCACACTGGTCCTGCATGTGCAGGCACCCGAGCTCTGGATCCACTCCACAGCTGCCTGTCCAATCTCCGCTACCAAGCTGAAACTCAGGGCCTGGGAGAGGCTGGAGTCGAGAGGGCCGCTTCTCACTGTTGGCTGCATCAGCCCCTCTTGACTTGCACCCGAAGTCCCCATCACTTGGAACAAAAAAAATAAGCCAAAGCAACCTTTCCAAAGGGCAGCCTTGGCTCTCCCTTGGCTGCTTGAGGTGTACCAGGCTCCCTGTGCCCCTCACACACACACTTCTGACCCTTCCCAGTCTGGCACTTGCTCTGCCCCATGAGTCTTTCTCCCTGAGCTCCCTCTCCACAGGTAGTTTCCTGCGGTTGAATGCTACTCCAGCCTTCCATCTAGTCTACAGAATCAACCTCCAGGTTTGCCCTGAAGTCACTCTGTGCAGTTTACTGAAGTTCCCACAGGCACCTAGCCCACCCTTCCATCTAGTCTACAGAATCAACCTCCAGGCTTGCCCTGAAGTCACTCTGTGCAGTTTACTGAAGTTCCCACAGGCACCTAGCCCACAATGGGGTAGGGGTCTCTCCTCCCAGGCACTCTCGAAGAATCTTCCTCCTAGAGCTCACGGCCGGACCCCAACCCGCCTTTCTTCCCGTCTTAACCCAGGATGGAGCAGTGGTGACAGACTGCACTCTGGTGCTGCTGGCACCCAGCACCGTGCCTGGCACACGGCTGATGCAGCCAGCGGGTACCTATTAACCGACAGGGACCAGGGAAGACGGGGACCCAGGCACAAGTGGAGGCCGTGCGGCTGGGGGAGGGGCAGGGACAGTGCAGGAAAAGCAGCAGCTTCCTGTCTGAACAGCCTCAGAACAAACACTTCGGAGTGCCGTGGCATCAGATGCAGCGGGCGGAGCGGTAAAAACCAATCCACACACAGTTGAGCTACTCCAAGGAGACTTCCCATGACTGGCGGCCCACAGCAGTCAGAGTCCAGCTCTCAAGTCCTCCCATCTGTAAGGCCCGTCACCCAGCTCTCCCCCCAGACCTCAGAATGGCTAATGCCAGCTCTACACGAAGGCTGCCTTCCGAAGAGAACATCTTTCTGTTCTCTCCTTCTATAGTCTAAACGGTAAAGTGTGGGGGCTCCTGGTGCAGAAGAACAATTCTTGAGGGGTGACAGTATAACAACAGATTGTGATGAGACTGAGACGGCCTCTCTCAAGTGCACCTTACTTCTAACAGAAACAGCCTGCCGTGAGGTAACCAGAGGAGTGCTGGACTCTGTTCTGATTTAGACCTCCGCTGAGTCAACAGCTCCAGTTCTAGATCCTGAAACACTCCACAGCAGAGCAAACAACGAAGCATGCTGAGAAGACTAGTTTTCTCAAGCCTATGCTAAGACAGCACAAAACAATCCCCACAGCAGCATGCTGAGACATTTACTCAGCCGCAGAGCGCGCTGAATCTACAGTGAGTCTGTGGTGCGGCACAGCCACACAGAGCCCAAAGGCTGTCACATGACCAGTTCACACACAAACCCTGTGCCTGCTCCTGCTGGCTCTTACCGGAATGTAGTAGATGCCCATCTTGGGGGACTCGTTGGCAGTAAGAAGCATCCCTAAAAACAAACAATGAAAAAGTTAACCACATGACAAGAAGGACCCTTTTCTACTTGTTTAACGTTTTGAAAGGCTTGAGTTGCCAGTACCTGCAAGCTGCCTTTCTGGGCAAGGGACCTCAGTGGCAGGACAGCTGACTCCCCATGGAAGAACCCCTATGTATGAATTTCCTGAGGAGCTCAGGCCATGAGCAGGCTCCAGAGAGGCACTCAGCTCTACACAAGATCTGGAACATTTCCAGCTTCATGCATAAGGAGCACAATATGAGAAGAATAATGGGGACAAAGGTTCCTTCCTGCAGTCAGGACTCAAGGGAGCAAAGATCCCAGCATCAGAACGTTTGCATTGAACTTCACCGCTGACCACAGATCAAATGACTAAGGGAGCATTATACAGAGCTATCCCCAAAAGACCCACACGTCAAGGTGGAAGAGATGCTCAGTGGTTAAAAGCACTTGCTGCTCTTGCAGACAGCCAGGGTCAGTTCCTAGTGCCCACACGGTGGCTCACAACTCTCTGGACTCCCGTTCCAGAGGACCTGACACCCTCTTCTGACCACTCTCGGCACAAGCATGCACGTGGTACACAGACACATTTAAGCAGAACATTCACACAGAAAACATTTTCTTAAGATCCATATGTCAGAGTGCCACGATCATCTTAGGGAATTTAAAGAATGAACCACTAGGAAGTTAATTTAGTCTCCATGGCATCCCCATTGCAAGAAAGCAAAACCAGGCAGGAGGGCAGCTCTATCATTCAACAAAAGGTTCCCTAGAACCCCAGCAACCCAGAAATCCATCACTTGTAGGCATTTAGCTACTTCGTGTCAGGTATTAGATGGTTTAGTTGCCAGCAAGTACCCCCAAGTTTTCTGCAGCACCTCCAAGACGGCAAGATGTACTACAGCCAATCCTCTCATGACTACACATGAACTCAGCCAACATTTACCTGATCCTCTACAAGGTAATGTATGATCCTTGAAGCTTGTATGTGATCTCAGTGAGCATGGTGCCCTTTAAAATAAATATCACTAGCCCATACAATGTGGAACACGAAAACTTACTCAAAACAGATAAAATGAAAAGGTTTCTTACATTATCAAACAAACCATTAAATAGTCTAAATCCCACCAACAGATGCAGAACAACCCCGCCATCTCCGTGTAGCTACCGACCCGCCTTCCTCAGCTTGCTTTCTGTTTCTAACGTAATGTCAAACTAAAGAACAGCAGTGACTCGAAGAGCAGAATGGGGACCATGGGTTAACGCAGCCACTCCTTCTAACGGGCAGTCCCGGCTCTTTGGAGGTGACTGGAATTAGGGGCAGTGTTTCTACCCAATTTCTCAAAATGCTGCTGCTTATTGCTCCCAAGAGAAACTACACTGTTCAGAGGGAGAAGACATAAGCATCTGGAGTCAGACACTCTCCTCCAACGGGAGTGGTGACAGAGATCTGACAGAACAGTGCAAGAGCACGCGCGCACACACACACACACACACACACACACACTCACTCACTCACTCAGGAAAAGGCTCACCAAGGCTCAAGACACAAGTCCAGAAGCAGTGCTCTACAGCAGTGCTACTCAGGGTGCATTCTCTGGGCCACCTGTAACCTGCTACCAGGCTGGAGAAAGAGTACAGAAAATAAAAGAAATCTAAGAGCCCATAGGCAGCTTAACACAGCAGTGTCAAGAAAGGACAAGAGAAAACCACAGGACGGCGTTATCCCACGTGTGATGTTTTGCTAGTAATTCATCTTTTCTGTACTGTACAAAAGCGTCAATCTGCAAGGGGCCCGCAGGTTAAAATAAGCACAGAAAGGCAGGCAGGCCGGCTGGCTGGCCATGTTTGAAGCATGAAACACACAGCTTCAGTCACTCTGAATGGGTCAGGGCAGACATTCTAGGAAGAGGGATGGCAGGATGCATCTGCCTGATCAGCTTCTCACTGACACGGAAAGTGTAAGTTCACCGTGGGAGGCTCCGTGTGCAAACACCCCAGTGGCTGTTGGCCATGCCATGCGCTATTGGAGCATGCTGAGGGAGATGGAGAGCGACTTGGCATTTTCCACAGTCCAGGTGGTCTCCTGCAGCTCTGTGTGGCAGGTAAGAAAGCTGAGGGGCATCATGGGCATAACTAAGCCTGAAGCAGGTCTTCTCAAGTCCAAAGCCCGCCCACCTTCTTCCCTTTCTACCAATGGCTCTGAACCTCCGATCCTGCTTCATCTTCACATGGTTCCTGCATCATCGAAGTGTGCACACCAGGTCCCAGAGCTGTGCTGCCTGCCAGTGCCCTGACACACAGCACGGCTGCTCGATGCATGGAACCTGTACAAGGGGCTGCCCCAGTAGCCAGATAAAGAGCAGGAAATGAGCCAGGAAGGAAAAATCATGTCTCAATATTCTGAGCTGCCTTACAAACAGAAAAACATTACTAAACAAGTGTCATGACTAGGTTCTAATTGCTCCAAAAATGAGTATGTGAACATATAAAAAGGGGGTTTTGGCTTTTCTAAACTACGATTAAGCACCTAGAGATTAAGACCGCAGCACAGAGCAGAGGGAAGAGCAAGTATGTAACGCAAGCGCAGAACAGAGCCTCCGAGCACAGCAAGGAGCCCAGGCCAACGGGCCGAGGCCAGCACCTGCCTGCACCACGGTCTCGTGAAACAATTACTGGCCTGGCTAGTGTGCACCTATCCGCCTCTTCTGAGTCACCTGACAGAAAAAGCCATTCCTCGTCCAAACCACACACGGTAAAGGACATTCCCAAACACACCAACCCAACCTTATCCTTCAGCAGGATCCTGCTGGAGTGAGATCTGACATGCAGAGCCCGCAGTCTGGCTTAACGTTTGTCCATGATTATTATTTTTTTTCTTTCAAAAGACAGGATTTCTCTGTAGCCATGACTGTCCGAGAACTAGGTCTGTAGACCAGGCTGGCCTCAAACTCAGAGATTTGCCTGCCTCTGCCTCCCAAGTGCTGGGATTAAAGGTGTGTGCCACCATACCCAGCCTGTCCATGATCTTTAACCTAAACACACTTCATCACGCTAGCGGACCTCACTAAGTTCCATCAAGTTGGGGGACTTGACTGCTAAGCTCAATCAACCTTTCACTGTTACTTTAGGTCCAGAATGGGACAGAAAACAAGCTAAATGACACCAAGAGGGCAACACATATATCCAAGAGACAGACAGACGTTCTACCACAAGACTGGCTGGCCTTACCCAGTGAACGAGACGGGGACACGCACACACGGTCCGTGGGGCCGTATCCTCTGGAATGAAGGTCCCTTACCACTCTCTGCCACCCTTTCAGACTGTTCCTCCCTCACCTGCCGACCTTCCTCCTCCCCTCTCTTCCATCCTCTCTGAGCTTCCTCTGTGGCCCAGAATCCACATTAGGTCATTCAGTACGTCACTTAGGACCTCAGCACCTTTCCCTACGAGCCCCTCAACTCTGCAGAAGACCCTGCAGTTCTTACAGGTGGCATGCAAGTGACAAGCTCCTCCAGTGCCCACCTCCCCTCCCTAGCAGCATGTAACCAGAATCCATTTCAGAAGATTCCAACCAAGGCCATCCGTATACCAGCCAGGTCACTAACCCTGGTAGACTACCCAACTGTTAGGACCACTCATGGAGCAAGAAAGAAAGCAGAGAACTGGGTGTGATGTCACTGGCCTACAACCCAGTACCCAGAAGGCTGAGGCAGGAGAATGTGAGTTTGAGGCCAGGCTGGGCCACGTGGTGAGCTTCAGGAAAGCTGCTGGAACACACAGGGAGACTCTTTCTCAGTAACCCAACAGTACACAAACAAACAAGAAATAAATAAAGCCCAAAGCCAGACACAAAGAACAACAAACATGAGCCCGACTGCTCCGGTTAGAGTGAGTGACAGACAGATTGACACCTCTGCACTCAGACTGAAAACACCAGCGAGTCCGCTCTGTCCTCAGGCCCCAGCTGCAAGCAGACAGTCTCAGGTTCTACCTCAGGTCAGAAATGCCTGGCGTTTCACCACTGTACCGATCCTGTGAAGTTTCTCCATTTACTCTTCTCCCTGTTGCTCTCCCCAGATTGGCTCCTGCTATCTACAATCTCACATGTCCCCTGTGGTGATCATACCCACTTCCTCTTCTTCAATCATCAATGTGTATTTACCTGTCTAAGAACCTTCTCTCAGCACACCTGCTTACCTGCAGACCACATGCTGTGGTGCACCAGGAGGGTCCGGGTGCTGGCTGTGGTCAGCGCAGGGCCGGCTGCATGTGTTACACTATGGTGCACTGGGTGGGTCCGGGTGCTGGCCTGCGGCAAACAGCCACGACGCCTCTCCTGTCACTGCTTAATACTTAGATGTGAGAAACACAGGTGTGCTTGCTGCCTCGACTCAGAACACTACTTCCTAGGCACGCCAGCTCCAAGCCAGCCCACCGCCATCTGTGTGGACCCTCTGGTGACACTCAGGTCACTCCTGGGCTGCCAGCACCTGCAGCCACCTGTCCGTCCACTTCAGCCCTCCCACAACCCTCCTTGCTATCCTTCTGACGCTGTCTTTCATTGATCACCTCCCCACAAAGCCACTCTAACTCTGTTCAATGACCGCCCTCCACGGAAGCCCCTGAAAGCCTCCTCTGCCCCCCTCCCACGCCCTGCGGCTCTGCCTCATGACTCCTTGTAACACACTGGCACAGTACTGTCTCCACGTGCACGATGGGACATTTCAGGCTTCGCTGTGCATCCTGTCAGCAGAACTGTGCGTGCCTCTCCTTAGAGGACACAGCTAGAGACGGAGAGGGTTCATTCTCACAGACCCCACTCGAGATCTGTCCTGAACGTGTTACCGAATTTTGAAACCTATCATACAATTTGCTGAACAGTACATGATGCAGTAGATCCCAAACCTTTATAACCATCTGTATCACCAGGTGACTCCAGCCTCCTCCAAATCCCTAACCTCAATTTCCACATGCTATTACTAATCACATAAGAGAATACACCAAAATAGTACCTCACCTCCTGCCTACCTGCATTTTGTTAGCAGTTTCTACTAATAGCTAGGCGGGCTGAGCACTGAGTCATGAAGAGTGGCCCTTTCTGAATCATCCACACCACTTCCTGCTCTTTCTTCTTCCAAGTAAGTGAAAAACTCAAGAACTGTCCTGGCCGAGCCAATGTTATCTTCTTACGAAGCAAATGCAGTTTAAAACTACAACACAGGAACGTGAGGGCCTACCTGAGTTGGGATAGAGGCAAACGTCATTAAGGTCATGTTCTGGCTCCAATGAAGTAAATATTTTCCCCTAAAACAGTAAGCAAAAATGAATTACTAAGATCATCAAAGACAGCTTTTTAGCAATGGCACATAAAAAAATAAAAATGGAGACCCAATCTACCTAACGCTACACAAAAGAAATAACCTAATTGAGGCCGGGCGGTGGTGGCGCACGCCTTTAATCCCAGCACTCGGGAGGCAGAGCCAGGCGGATCTCTGTGAGTTCGAGGCCAGCCTGGTCTCCAAAGCGAGTTCCAGGAAAGGCGCAAAGCTACACAGAGAAACCCTGTCTCAAAAAACCAAAAAAAAAAAAAAAAAAAAAGAAATAACCTAATTGAAAGAATTTATACTTTAAAATCTTATTTGTTTTATTAACCTATCAAATATTCTCATTTTAGAAATAAAACTGCAGTAGAAAGTTGCCCTGTTCAAAACAAAACAGAAGACTCCAAGTCTCAGAGATGCTGGTACACAGTAGAGGATGGCAGTGGAAGATGAGCTGTGCAGCAGTATCACACAAACCCAAAGGGCAGCGAAGTACCAGACACCGTGAAGGCCGAGATGCCCGACTTTCAATGTGAGGAGCAGTCTACTGTGCTGCTGAAATGAGGAGAAGAAAGGCCCAGGAGGGGGCAGGGGTGGAGGAAGACCAGGAGAAAGATAAACAAGGAAAGCAGGTCACGCAGAGCTGGGTAGTCTGTGAGTCAAGAGGAAGTGTTCAGTCTTAAGAAACAAGAAGTGCCAAAATGGAATTGATGGCTGTAATTACGGTGTGATGTCCTCAAGAGGGGCGCTGACAAGCTCTGCCAGCTCTTGCAGCCGTAAGTCATGACCAGAAGACTGACACCAGCATGTGGTACTGCCAGAAGAGGGTGGAGACGGAGCCCAGGCAGGACGGTTATTTCACGGTTCAGGAAAAACAGTAGCCAAGTTTTTGTTCATCAGAGCGGTGAAACTCGCCCGGCTATCTCCCACTCAAGTGGGAAGGAGCAGGCAAGGAAAAGGAAAGAGAACAAAGCTCTGATGGCCTGAGCGACAGACACATGGAGCACACAGAACAACAGGTCACGAACCCGGGAGCACAGGAACGCAGGAATAAGGGGTCTGGAAGGACACAGCCAAACTGAATGGTCGCCAGCTTATGGAGGGCGAAGCCAGGGCAAGGGAACACCTTCTTTACAGTATCTTGGGAGTTTTCAGAAATAAGAGCCAGCTGTGGTGGCACACAACTATAATCCCAGCATTTGGAGAGTAGAGGGAGGAGGGTGAGTTCGAGGCTGGCCTGGGCTACATTGTGAGTTCCAGGGAAGCCTTATCTACATAGCGAGACTATCTCTACATAAATAAAATGTATGCACTTATACAATTAAAAACAATCAGCAAGACTTTTTAATTTTATTATGATGATTATTATGTGATTCGAGTCTAAGCTGCATAGTCTAAGCTGGCCTCCAACTCTTGGTCCTCCTGCCTCAGTCAGCCTCTTAAGTGTTGAAGTTATAGGCAAGCACACCCTATCCAGTTAAACAGAGTTTTTCCATCAGTTAAGACTGCCAGAAAAATTATTCATCTAAGATATGTCAACTCCCCCAAGAGTCCTCAAACCCTCCAAACCCAAAGTCTACAAAGCAGGAAGCATGGTCAAGGCCCCTGCAAGAATCAGGGTAATGTTTCTAAGAATTCAGAAATGCTGTAAGCTGGTCCTCTTCTCGTAAGCTAAACAGTCAATGGAAAGAACACACCTCAAGGAGGGCAACGAACACCAAGACAGCCAGAAGAATAAAGAAAGTAAGGTCACCACTTGTGGAGATAAAAATGCAAAGCTTGAAAGTAAGATCTTGAGAACTTATTTTTATTGAATGTATGACTATGCACCATGTGCATGCAGTGCCTGGGGAGTCCAGCAGAGGGCATGTGACCCTCTGGGACTAGAGTTACAGAAAGCTGTGGGCTGTCATGTGGGTGCTGGGAATTGAACCTGGGTCCTCTAGAAGAGCAGCCAGTGCTCTTAACTACCGAGCCATCTCTCTAGCTCTAAAATGCAAAATTAAAACCCCCCAAGTACTGGCTGGAAAAGCCAGAGTGATGGTGGCTGGACTGTGGGGAGCTGCTCATAGCCGGAGAACCCAGCACCTGCCCTGGATAGTGAGTGCAGAATAGGCCCTTCCAGTTTCTGAGGATGACCTTGAATTTCTAATCCTGGGCCTCCTGCCATCTCAGGATCGTCTTCTGTTTTTAAATGGACACTTTTTAGACTGCAGAGTTAGTGTATATATTGAAAACAGAATTTTTAGAGTCTATGGGGTTGGAGAGATGGCTCAGCAGTGAAGAGCACTCACAGCCCTTCCAAAGGACTTGAGCTCGGCTCCCAGCACCCTAGTCAGGGAGCTGGCAAATGCCTGCAATTCCTCTCCATGGAAGGCACCTGAGCAATGCGGCAGGAACACACGTGCATAAACTTCAACATATTTATTTTTAATGTTTAAAAAGAGAGTAACAGAGGCAACTGCTGCTGACTTTGTTTTATTGATGTAAAATGGTTTTGAGACAGAGTCTCACTCCAGCCCAGGCTGGCCTTGAACTTGATTTTCCTGCCTCACCTCCTAAGTACTGAGAAGATAGCCATGAGCCATCCAACCCAGCTAATACTTAGGTTTAAAAATGAAAAACATGAGCCTAGGCATGGTGGAGCACACCTACAATCATGTGCTCTGGAGGCCCAGCATACTAGATAGGCCGGGAGTTAAAGGTCACCCTTTGATGATATCCTGAGTTATATAAGACCCTGCCTTTAAAAAAAAAAAAACAACAAAACTTTTAAATAAATGAGAAAAAAAAAGGAAGGTAGATTAAAATCAGCAATACAGAATTGTGTTACTTTTAACACTTGGGAGTTGAGGGGAAAAAAACCAAAATTATCTTTTTTTTTTTTTGAGACAGGGTTTCTCTGTGTAGCCCTAGCTGTCCTGGAACTCGCTCTGTAGACCAGGCTGGCCTTGAACTCACAGAGATCCTCCTGCCTCTCCCTCCCAAGTGCTGAGATTAAAGGTGTGCACCACCAACGCCCGGCATCCAAATATTCTTAGGAAAACACTATTTACTTCCCAAAACTTTCTCTTGAAATAAAAAGTAAAAAGAACACTGAGGATGTAACTCAGTGGTACAGTGCTTGCCAAGCACGTGCAAGGCCTGGGCTCAATCCTAGTACCACCACCAAAGACAGACAGACAGACATATGAAATTACTGTACAGGTACCATCTCTAACCCTACTTAGTGGAGGTATGACCCTGGGCCACACAGCGACACTATCGTGGAAAGACAGCCAGCAGCCCTGAGACTCTGCCGGGATGGCGAGTGAGCCTCTAGCTCTCGGGATGGAGTTGGCAAAATGGCTGGGCAGGTCAAAGCGTTTGCTGTGCCGCCCTGAGGACCTTCGTGATTCTATGAGGAACCCACGGTGGAAGGACTAACACCCAAGCTACCCTCCGATCCCCAAGGGCTCTACAGCACACCCGCACCCTCACAGACCACAGGAAAATAAGAGGCTGGCTCTTCAGGGGCAGACTCTCTTTCACGGCAATTTTTCTCCTCTAATGTACTTCTAACATGCAAGCCAGGGTCTGGCAAGACAGCTGGGGGCAGAGACCCTCGCCGCCACGCCTGATGCCCTGAGTTCAGTCCTCAGGTGCCCTGACTTCCTCACGCATGGGACAGCACAGTGCACTTAACCAAATGAGAAGAACACTGCCAGCCAGGGCCAGCCAAGTGGGACGCTCCTTCCCTGCAGACAGGCTCCTGTCAGCTCTCCGCAAACACAGATGCACTCTGTCCTACAGGGCGGGGCCTCTGCTTCCCAGATGGCCACTCGGCACCCCCTTCTCAAGGACCCACACAAGCCTCCAAACCACAGCTGAACGAACAGAAGCACCGGGAAGAGGCAAGGAAAACGGGAAGCAATCTCCGCAGAAAGTACGTACGGAGTTCTTGTTCCACATTTTGACAATTCTGGAGTCTGCAGACAAGACCAGATCTAGCGAGTCCTGGAAATGAACTGACTTAATGGGCAGCCCGTACTGGTGATCCTTGACTAGCAACGGCTTGTCCGAGCGGAGATCGTACAGCAATACCTAGAAGAGAACAGATCACCCTAGTCAGACAAGCCACTTTCAAAACAGCACACTGAAAAGTAGGAACTCCGGGAGCTGGGGAGGCGGCTCAGCTAACAGAGTGTTAACTAAGGAGCACAAAGCCCCAAGTTCATTCCCCAGCATGGCAAAAACCAGGCATGGGGGCACATGCCAGTGACCTCAGCACCGAGGATACTGAGGCAAGAGAATCAGGAATTCACGGTCATTCTTGGCTACTTATGGAGTGTGAAGCCAACCTGAGCTACAGGAGGCGGTCTCAAAATAAATCAATTAAAAAACCACAAACCTGGAATAATGACTGCTGCACATTCCATACCCTTCTGTGAACACAACACACACATTCACTCAGAGCCTAACAGGAAAGTCAGCCCTTAGAATACAGTTTTATGACGTCAAGCCCAGGAGCAGTTTTTAGGTATACTGATTTGACAATTACTGATCTACATAGGAAAGGAACAGAGGTTTGTAAGGATATCTGTAGGATGGCCCAGGACGCAGCAGGTGCAGCTGTGACAGGCGACAGGACAGAGAATGTGCCCGGTGCATGCCTCAGCAGGAAAGGGCCTGGCAGGTCCAAGACAGATTTCCATCGTTAGAGGCAGGGGAGCCCAGAAGCTGGGTTTCCCCATCTTAGGTGACAGGTCCCCTCTAGGCCTGATGAGATGCAGTAAATCTATTACAGGTTATCTCTGATTTCTTTGGGGTCAGTCAACTTACAAGAGTGTGGAAGGAAGGAAAGGCATACATTTCAGACTGGAAAGACAAGGCAAGTTCTGTGGACACTGTAGGATGAAGAATTACGTGGGGAAAAAACACACCTTGAGTTGGTGTGGTGGTGCACGCCTTTAATATCAGCACTGGGGAAGCAGAGGCAGTTGGATCTCTGTGAGTTCGAGGCCAGCCTGGTCTACAAAGTGAGTTCCAGGACAGTCAGGGCTGTTACACAGAGAAACATCTTGGAAAAAAAAATCACACACACACACACACACACACACACACAAAAAAAAAAAAAAAAACGTCTGAAGACTAACCCACTTCAACTCCAATTCCAAAGGACCTAGACAAATCTCCCCAGGTGCTAGAAGAATCTAGCATTCTGGAACATTCATTCTACTTGGCCAAAAGAGAACAGTCTCACTTCCTGTCCCAAGTATGTGTCTCCCAATACATATCCAAAATACTGGCTTACATGTGAAGTTTCTACCCTGGACGTATTTACCTGCCCTGTGGATGTTCCAACTGCCATGGTCAAGGCGCCATTAAACTTCAATGCAGAGATGGTGGGCAAGCTGTTTATCCTGAAAGACAAATGTTCTCTGTGACTGTGGACCAAACCTTTGACTAAATAACAGGCTCATCATTCGTCTTCACTTCAAATCTGATGAGGAAAATCCTATTCCCAGCTATCTGTTTACAGTCTAACTGCATCCAAACTTTCATAGTAAAAAGACATTTCACAAACAAATGTAACCCTAACCCACCGTTACCTTCCTTTCTGTTCAGACAATGGAAGCCTGTTTTCAGAAATGTGTCTGTGTCCATGTTATCAGTTATCTTCCTCTAGTACAATCCACTGTATTTTTTTTTTTTTTTTTTTTTGGTTTTCCGAGACAGGGTTTCTCTGTGCAGTTTTGGTGCCTGTCCTGGAACTCACTCTGTAGACCAGGCTGGCCTCGAACTCACAGAGATCCGCCTGGCTCTGCCTCCCGGGTGCTGGGATTAAAGGCGTGCGCCACCACTGTACTTTTGAAGTAGGATACTCAGTAATTCTGGAGCTTGCTAGTCAGGAACCTCCAGGATCTTCCCATCTCTACTTCTCCGGCTCTGGGATCACGTGTGTGCTGCTGTGACTGGCTGACAGGGATGCTGGGATCTGAACTAAGTCGTGCCTTGTACAGCTAGCAAGCATTTCACTGAATAAGCCATCTCCCCAGCCCCAAACAGCCCCATCTTTACTCAGAGAAACAATTTATCTTGGGACATGGGTAGGCTTACTTCTGATGTAAAATCAACTTCACCGAGGCAGGAGAGAGGGCTTAGTGGTTAAGAACACGTACTGCTCTTGCAGAGGACACAAGTTCAAGTCCCGGCTCCCATGTCAGGTACCTCACAACCACCTGTAACTCCAGCTCCAGGGGACCTGACACCTTGGACCTCTGCAGGCACCTGCACTCATGGGCATACACACACAGATATCCATAATTAAAACTGTTTCAAAAACGAAACAGGTCAATTTCATCCATCTGAAATAAAGATCAACACCCAAATGAAGGCCCTGGGACCTCTAACGCACTGAAGGTAGAACGGGGCAGGGCCACAGTCCTCACGCTCCAGCACTAAAGATGGAGGCGGACAACCAGACATTAGGTCAGCAGTGGACAGGGGCTGGCTGTGCTGAGCACGCCTGGAACCCCAGCCCTCAGGAGGCTGAGTGAGGGCCACACAGTGAGATCACACCTCACCCAAACAAGAGGACAACAGCTCTGCTCTCAGTCCTTAGGACTCCAGGCCAGGCTGATAGCCAGAGCATCAGCAAGCCTCTCCTGCCACCTAAAGACCCAGCCTGGAGCTGCTCTGAGCAGCAGCTGGAAAGGAGGCCTCTGGGCTACAAAAATTCCGTCACTCCTCTTCCAGATGAACTTTAGAATAATTTTTCATACGGAAGGAAGTATTTTCCTACTTCACCAAGGTTTATTTTATAACGCAACTTTATCACTTTCTTCAGGTAATGAATCCTTCAGTAATTGTAGAGTTCATGTTATGAGAACTTGGTCTACTGCCTCCTCCTACTAGGGTATTGCTAATCAATACCAAAGTCACTGACTTATGCACATTTATTTCCTAATCAAATTATGTAACTGCCATATTAGTTCTTCCTGGTTTTTTGGTAAGTCTGCAGACTTCCTCAGGCGGACAAGACAGATGTCAATCATGCATAGAAAAGAACAGCAGCCTCCCACTCTGTCCAGTGATATCGACTTCACCTTCTGCAGTTTAATAACAGAAATGACAGGCCGCAGGGTTGCAGGAAAAACATAAAGCTAAACATAAAAGGTAAAATACAGAGGCTGGAGAGATGGCTCAGGGGTTAAGAACACCAGCTGCTCTTCTGGAGGACCCAGATAGTGGTGCCAGTTTCAGAGGACCCAATACCCTCTTCTGGCCTTCATGTGCAGGAACAGACACACACACATAATTAAAAACAAATAAATCTTTATAAAAATGATAAATTACAATAAGATCATTTGAAACTTAATCAGCAGAAAAAAAACAGCCAACTATTTTGAACATTTTGGTATACCTCTGGGTGTTTTCTCATGACTATACCCACATGAGGCTATTGTCCTGTTTATAGAAAGGTCACAAAACTGTAATAAAACACTGTGACAACTGTAGGTTTTTCTTTCCCACGGAAAGGTGTATTCACATACCCTTCCCTCCATGAACATGCTTCTGAAACAGTTCTCAAAAGCTGAACACTGAGCATGCCACTGATGGAGTTTTCTTCTACAGAGCACATCAAAGTAAAGTACCCAACGAAAACATCACTTCCTGTATATAGAGGACTCACCAAGTCTCTGGCAAATATAAACTGCTCTACCACCGGGGAGGAAGAGCATTAGGAGTTCCAGGCCATTCTTAGCTACCCAGTGAGCTTGAGGCCAGCCTGAAGCTACAAGGGAGCTTATCTCAAAAAACAAACATGTTTTAATATAAAAAGAGAAAATAAATAGCCAGGCATGATGTGGAACACCTTTAATCCCAGAACTCAGGAGGCAGAGGTAGGCGGATCTCTGTGAGTTCGAGGCCAGCCTGGTCTACAGAGTGAGTTCCAGGACAGCTAGGGCAGAAAACTCGCCTCGAAAACCAACCAAACAACAACTCAAACAACCCAAATTATGATCTGCTAAGCAGTTAGGTAGCTTTATTTAACTGCCATCCTCTGCTCTTTCTAAACAATAAACTGGGTGTGGTGTTGTGTGTATACTGTGTACCAGAAACTGACTCAGGGGACTCTCTTAAGCCCAGGAATACAGCCAGCACGCACGAGTGAGAATCTAGCTCACAGAACAAACAGAATAGAGAGAAGGCTCAGTGGGGCCAAGCATGGGGCGGGCACCTACTTCCAAGCCTGGCAACTGGACCCACGGGTGGAGGGAGAGACGACTTCTGACCTCCACATACATGAAGCAGCATGTGTGTGCCCCACGCACGAAAAACAAACAACTAAATGTAATAAAACTGAAAAGAAAGAAGACGAGAAGAATGATGAGACGTGCTAGGGAGGAGTGTAAGCTGAGTACCGGGAGACAGTGTCCCCTCAATAGGTCGGTAGACGCTTACATTTATACTAGGCTTTCTGTAGGACAATCTCTGTAGGACAACTGAGCATGGATCTAAGCCCTTGGACACACAGGGTTCTAGGCCAGGCAGGGCTAGAGTAAGACTACGTCTCACAAAAAAACAAAACAGAAAAAAGGGAGGGAGGCAGGCGGGCAGGCAGCCGGGCAGGCGGGCAAACAAACCCAGGACAGAGTGAACAGAGCACACATCTCAACTGTAATTCAAAGACAAACCAACGCCTAGAGGGGAGGGAAAATGAACCTCTCTACTGCCTTCAGAACCTGTACCATATCTGATTTTCTTCCTTTCTGCAGATACTCGTTTTTCTGACTCGGGCACTGGAGATCTGGCTCGGGAAAAAGCGGACCCGCTCTGCAGAGGACTAGAATCCGGTCCCAGCACCCACTGGGCAGCTCACAACTGCCTGCAGCTCAAGCTCTCGAGGGTGCAGTGCTCTCCTCTGGCTCTTCAGGAACCTGCACTAGTGTACACACACACACACACACACACACACACACACACACACGCCTAATCTTCAACAACAAACCTTACTATGCATTTCTGCATTAGTTTACTCTATGTGGGAGTGAACTACCTGGCTTAAAATTGCTTAATATTCTCTACACCATGTCATGATTAATGAAGCTGATGACCACTTAACTGTTTCTACTGTCACTCTAAATGTAATAGTTAAAGCAGACACACAAATCAAAGTATTCTTAACACACAGAGTAAGATGTGTCTACGTAGAAGGACGTATCTCTCTGTTTCTGCTCTCCCTGTTCATTTTCCCTTGGATTGCTTGTTACTGTGGTACTGAGAACTGAACCTGCAGCCCCGCACACTCCACAGCGCTCTCCCACTGAGAACTGAACCTGCAGCCCAGCACACTCCACAGCGCTCTCCCACTGAGAACTGAACCTGCAGCCCAGCACACTCCACAGCGCTCTCCCACTGAGAACTGAACCTGCAGCCCAGCACACTCCACAGCGCTCTCCCACTGAGAACTGAACCTGCAGCCCCGCACACTCCACAGCGCTCTCCCACTGAGAACTGAACCTGCAGCCCAGCACACTCCACAGCGCTCTCCCACTGAGAACTGAACCTGCAGCCCCGCACACTCCACAGCGCTCTCCCACTGAGAACTGAACCTGCAGCCCAGCACACTCCACAGCGCTCTCCCACTGAGAACTGAACCTGCAGCCCCGCACACTCCACAGCGCTCTCCCACTGAGAACTGAACCTGCAGCCCAGCACACTCCACAGCGCTCTCCCACTGAGAACTGAACCTGCAGCCCCGCACACTCCACAGCGCTCTCCCACTGAGAACTGAACCTGCAGCCCAGCACACTCCACAGCGCTCTCCCACTGAGAACTGAACCTGCAGCCCCGCACACTCCACAGCGCTCTCCCACTGAGAACTGAACCTGCAGCCCAGCACACTCCACAGCGCTCTCCCACTGAGAACTGAACCTGCAGCCCGGCACACTCCACAGCGCTCTCCCACTGAGAACTGAACCTGCAGCCCGGCACACTCCACAGCGCTCTCCCACTGAGAACTGAACCTGCAGCCCCGCACACTCCACAGCGCTCTCCCACTGAGAACTGAACCTGCAGCCCGGCACACTCCACAGCGCTCTCCCACTGAGAACTGAACCTGCAGCCCGGCACACTCCACAGCGCTCTCCCACTGAGAACTGAACCTGCAGCCCGGCACACTCCACAGCGCTCTCCCACTGAGAACTGAACCTGCAGCCCCGCACACTCCACAGCGCTCTCCCACTGAGAACTGAACCTGCAGCCCAGCACACTCCACAGCGCTCTCCCACTGAGAACTGAACCTGCAGCCCCGTACACTCCACAGCGCTCTCCCACTGAGCTGCATCAGCTGACTAAGATGCTCCATATAAGCAGATTTTTCCAAGGAATCAGGAATTCCCACCCTGGAGGTGGGAACCCTTTGCCGTAATTGGAAGGGTGCTTACTGTTGCCGCAGCCTGTGACCATCAGACACTTCACCCTCCCACACGCACATCAACAGAGGGTGTCAATCTCTCTGCAGTAGCTGAGGATGGGGGGGAGCAGAGGACGTGAATACAGGAGTCCAGAGGAAGGCACTTCTGAACTGATTCAGCGGGTAAGCCCAGGGCAAGGATCTGCCTGAGGAGGACCTGCCTTCATATCCCACAGCAAACACCTGGGCAGGGGTGCCAGCCTGTGAAGGCAGCTCACACCGGTGAGTTTGGGGACACACACACAGATGCTTGCCTCTTACTTAATTCAATCCACTACTCGGGTCACAGGGTTTCTCTCCCTCGAGTATGTACCACTCTCTCAATGTTTCAAGTGTAGGAATTCGACCAACAGGAAGAAAAAACCATCATCCCTTGCTCCCCTCCACAGAGCATTCCAAGCACACCTGTCAGCCCGCTAACTCACCGCTAACTGAAGTAACAGGTCCCAGCCGATCAGTGACCCTGCAGAACTGAAATACCAGTTCTTACAGCGGACCTGGCAAATCCCACAGCAGCTGAAGAAGCACGCCGCGCGCTCTGGGCAGTCCTGGAGGGAGGCCATCTCCCCGGCCTGCCCCCAGCATCACAGGAAAGAACTGTTACAACCATCGCAGACACCAGTGTCAGGTGTGAGCCAGAAGGACTTCATCTGCTAGCAGTTCACAACACGCTGTCACGCTGACCTAAATCCGAAGGCAACTGATTGCTACTTACTCTGAGTCTGCTGTGACACTATTTAATGCACAGTCCAACACGCCGACTCTCTTTCTCACTCTTGGATCCCAGCATTCCACTCGACCCTGAACAAAGGAAAATCCAATCTTAAGTAAAAGCAACTACTAGAAAAATTTCAAACATGTACCAAAAATAAGATTTATTACCACTAATTTCATGAAGAATCACAGCTTAGCTTAGAACCTATAATCCTGGCACTGTCATGTTTCACCGCAAGGTGATTTACTTTCATAATTAAGGAAACTAGTAATGAAAAAGTTCCAACTATACACATAAACCTTGGATTGGCATCTACAGAAAGAAGGAGCAATAAAGACATTTATACTTTATATAAATCAATGCTAAACTTCTTAGTAATACTAAAAGTACTGATTTTATGAGAAAGGTCTTTATGGTTTTGTGTTAGTTTGTTTGGGTAAGGACCTTGCTCTGTTGTCCAGGCTAGCCTCCACTTCCTGGGCTCACGTGATCTTCCTGTGTCCGCCTCCTGAGTAGCTAAGACTGGGGACAGGTATTTGCTTTAATCTGTACTACTTTTTACTTTTTTTGGCTTTTTGAGATGAGGACTTACACAGTCAAGATTAGCCTGGGGTACTCACTGTGTAGCCAAGGCTGGCCTTCAACTTCTGACTCTCCAACACCATCCGGCAAGTGCTGAGGGTATGATCTACCATTCTCAGCTTGAGTCATTTTTTTAAAATGTATCTATTCTTATGTTATGTGCATTGGTGCTTTGCCTACATGTATGTGAGGGTGCTGGAATCCCTGGAACTGGAGTTACAGACAGTTGTAAACCACCATGTGGATGCTGGGAAATGAACCTGGGTCCCCTGGAAGAGCAGCCAGTGCTCTTAACCTCTGAGTCATCTCTTCAGCCCCTTGAATCCTTATTTTTTTTTAAGAATTATACATTTAGGCATGAAATGTCATAATATCCATGACTTACTTTCAAACGGCTCAGAAAATATTCTTTAAATAAATGAACATTTTTATTTAAAAAAAAAGGGGGGGTGTATAGAATGCAATCACTGAACTATGTTTTCAACATTTCTTTTCTCATTTTTTTTAAATTTTGTTTTTCAAGACAAGGTTTCTCTGTGTAGCCCTGGCTGGCTGACCAGACGGGCCTCGAACTCAGAGAAATCCACCTGCCTCTGTCTCCTGAGTGCTGGGATTAAAGGCGTTTGCCACCCTGTCCAGCTGTTTCCAACATTTGTAAAGGTGTAAATTTTTCAGAAATTAAATGCTGGGGCTTGATTAATTCATTGGCTTGATTACTTGACTGGCTCACTGGTTTAGGCAGTCTAGGGACCAAGCCTAGGCCTCCATGCCAGGCAGGTCTCTAGTTTCAATTACGACATATGCATGTCTGTGTATAGGTATGAGCCTGTGGGTACACATGCCCAGAGAGGCCAGCAGATAGTGTCGGATTCCCGCAGAATTTGAGGCACAGGCAGTATGGGCTGCCCTACCCGGGAGGTGAAAAACACATTTGAGTCCTCTACCAGAGCAAGACTCACTTGTAACTGCTGAGCCATCTCTCCGGCTCCCAGAAAATCGCTTGTGAATGAAGACAGAGCTGCAGGCCCGTCAAAATGGCTCAGCGGGTAAGGAGCTCGCTGCAAGACTGACAACCTGAGTTCAACCCCAGGGCTCATGGAAGAAGGAATCAACTCCAGTAAGCTGCCTTTTTATCTCTACACAGCACTGTAGCAAGCATGCACATATTCACACACACACACACACACACACACACACACACACACACACACACACACTAAATGTACAAAGAAGTTTTTAAAAAATGGACCTGCAAACAAACAAAAACACATTTACGAAAGTGAAGTGAACACGTGCTAACCTCTATCGTTCCCGTGGCGAACAAGCCATGCACCGCATTTATGTCGCAAACATTGTTCTCCCTAAGAGAGGAAAACAAACACAGGACAGGAGTGTTAGGGAGCGTCTAGGTCAGGGAAGAGGTACCCACAAACCTTCCAAGTCTGTGGCCCACCCAAATGCCGTGCACAGAAACATGCAGGCTCTCATCTACATGGAATGCATCCAGGCATGGGTGAGTTAAGGGCTTGGCTCACAGTCACCAGAGCCCCCGCTACCCAGGGTGACACTACCTGCTGGATGGCAGACAGGAGAGGCCCTCCCTCTGAAATACTATTCCACCACGGAAAGAAAGGCCCTTCTATTTCCTCCAAGGCAATGCCACATTCTTAAGAACACAGGTCATCACTATGGCAATCTCAAGACCTGGAGGACAAACAAAGCCTCATTTTCTTACTCACTGAAGTGAATTTTGACCTACCTCAATGGGTTATTGTGAGGATTAAATTAAAGAACAAAATGTTCAACTGTGTCCAGAGTATAAAGGATACGTAATAAATAACAGAGGTTATGAACAAGAAATCAAGCAGCTGAAGAGCAGATAACTTTTTTTTATTATGCAATCATGTATTATGAAGTTACATTTTTTTTTAATTAAAAGTATTTTAAGCCAGCGCAGAATAAAACCATCTTGCCAGCTTGACAGTTTTACCTCTCCATGCTCTCCTCTCAGAAGCCTCTCACAGAGACAAGGTAAAGTTAGTTCTGCAAGGACAGATGGAGTCCAGCTTCCAAGTCTGCCTAGCTGCAGGGCCCTGGGCAGGCCACCTATCCCGGTGGGGCAGGCAACCCCCGGGCAGGCCACCTATCCCAATGGGGCAGGAGGCCCCTGGGCAGGCCATCTATCCCGGTGAGGCAGCAGAGCCCCTGGACAGGCCACCTATCCCGGTGAGGCAGGAGGCCCCCGGGCAGGCCACCTATCCCGGTGAGGCAGGAGGCCCCCGGGCAGGCCACCTATCCCAGTGGGGCAGGAGGCCGCTGGGCAGGCCACCTATCCCAGTGCATGAAGACAGAATAGACCCTGCCAGAACCAGCTGTCACTGGAGGCTGAATTCAAAAAATAAAAATACCACAAAACAAAGCATGAATGAAAACTTACTACTACAAGTAAAAATAATAAACTGCATTTTAAAAAGTCAGTCAGAAGTTTTGTTGTTGTTATATTAAGACAGAGTTTCTCTATATAGCCCTGGCTAGCCTGAAACTTGCTATGCAGACCAGGCTGGCCTTGAACTGAGAGATCTACCCAATTCTGCCTCCTGAGTGCTGGGATTAAACTACAAGTCTTTTTGCATGAGAACTTCAACTTCTAAGGAATCGTCTGGTCTTCTCAGCAAATCTTTTTGTTTAACAACAACAAAAACCCTGACTCCTTCATTGATTTATCTGCTCAGCAGCAAACCTAGGGCCTGGTGTAGACCACATACACAGATGGACTGATGGCATCAGGAACAGAGAAGACACTGAACTGAATCAGAACTGCAGCTCAGAACACAGTTAATGATACCCTATCAACTGGGGCCCAGGATGCTGTGAGTGTAACTAGGTCATCTGATGGCATGAGCCTCTGGCGCCATCTCCTGGACAAAGTCAATGCAGCCATAGGGCTGAAGTACTCACGCGGCGTCCGTTTGCAGAGGGTTCAGGTACCGCCCTTGTTCTAAGTTTAATCTATACACTTCAGAGCTGCAAGGAACAGAGAATCTGGTGAACTACACGCGGCGTTTTCCTGTGAGTAAATACAAACTTCAGAAGCACATGCAAAGCTGTCACCCATGAGCCATTACTTCTCTCTGAAAAGCTGATAAGAACTTATTCTAAACAGATTCACTTTGTTCAAGAATTTGCCAAGTCCTGGTAGTTAAGAGCTGAGACGTGCAGGAACCCAAGTTCAGTTCCCGGCACCCTCCAGACCATTCACAACCATCTGTCAGTCCAGTTCCAGGGGCTCTTCCTCCACAGCTCAGCACTGGGGTTGCTAGCCTGCCCTAACATGCCGGGTTTTCATATCACAGTTGGGTCCTGCACTCAGCTCCCCATGCTTGCACAGAAAGGACTTCACTCACTGAGCCACGTGCCCAACCCCCAAACAAGTCTACAACTATACATGACATTCATGACAAAATACTGGACAAGCTTAGAGCAGGAACTATAAACTCAGGAGGTCTTGTAAACCCCAGCAACAGGGCCACCCTGTGAGGCTTGTGTGGGTTCTGGCTTAAACACTCGACACAGGCATAGTTTCAAGTTAGGTCTTTAAAAAGGATCTTAGTAGAACAGCGGTGCTAAAGCATTACCGTGATACCACCTACCGAAGACTATGCATCAGCACGTAAACTACTGGGTTGTTTTTTCTAAGACTGATTCCCTGTCACAGTAATGACACATCACTTTCCCTACGAAGAACACGTGAGTAGATAAAGGCTACAAACAATCCGAGTGAAGCTAGCGGTGGGGGAGGTGAGAAGGAGAAAAATACTGATTGATACCTCGCACCAACGAAGTACAAGTCGCAGGACGGGTAGTGGTAAGAGAAGTCTCTGCCGAACTTAGGAATTCTGGTTTTGTAGTAAAAACCTGATTGTGAATGAAATTCAATGTATCTGTCGTTATGTAAGAAGACGATCTGAAAAGAAAACAATCAAAGTTAGTTTGCTTAACTTTCAGCATCACTAAAACTACCAAGCAAGAAACTCTCATCTCTCCCCCTCCTCACGCTCTGTACACATACACAGACCTGTGTGCACACACTCAGTTAGCACACTACAGAGTGTGTCTGAGAAGTCTGCATGGTGTTTAAATGCAAATCTATCAATAATAGAGAAAATAAGTTATAAACTTGCCATACTCCAAGCCAGGATAAACGGCTGCTGCAGCTGAAAGGTAATCTGTACCTCATAGTGGGAGGAGCTGAGCCAGCGGGAAAAGCCATGAAATTCAACTGTGAGTTCAACTCTTCCAAGATGACATTTGACATGAAAAAAGTTACTGTGTGATCTGCTGAACTGGTTTTAACTGGTGAATAACTAAAGGGCACCATGGCACTTTATATCACTTCCATTTTAAATTAAGTGAGGGCTTCCCTGACAATTTGGAAGTACTGAAATGACCATAAGAACTGAAAGATGGAGCTGGGCGGTGGTGGCGCATGTCTTTATTCCCAGCACTCGGGAGAAAAAAAAAAAAAGAACCAGAAGACGGAGAAATAAATGGCAATAGGAAAAGGGGAGAAGAAGTCTATTCAACTGCACTCAGAACTGTACCAGAGCACACCGCAAGCTCTCGCTGTATTATGAGACCTGAAACACCCAATGGCTTCCTTATCTTGTATAAATAAGGAGATGAAGGCAAGCTGGCAAACATGCCTAGGCTAACGTCAAGGATCAGAACCACAGATGGAGACCATGAGACGCCTGGCAAAGGGCACCTGTTACCAGTTCCTTAGAAAAAAGGCCAGGCCCCGTGGTGCCAAGAACCAAGTACATTAGTTGATCAAAGGCTCTTTCCCAATGTTGTTTTAAAAGATACTACACATCATACAAGCACCTGACCAAAAATCAATATAAAACGATAAATTATCTATTACTACACAGTGATTAATTCAACACTGGGACTATAACAGAATTATTTGTTAGAAAAGTAAGTTCCAGGGCTGGAGCGACGGCTCGTCAGTTAAGAACACTTGCTGCTCTTGCAGAGGTCCTGAGTTCAGATCCCAGCACTCACGCAGCAGCTGACAACCACCCGGGGATCTGATGCCCTCTTCTGGCATCCAAGGGCAACTGCACACAAGTGGTACACACTCACATAGACACACAGACATACAAATAAGGATAGAAAGTAAATACCTTTGAATAGTCATCAGATAAAATCTCAAAGGTGACAACTGAAAAATAACAGAAAAAGAAATCACAATTATCGACCGATGTTCTAACAAAAATACAAGCTTCTTGCAAGGATTCTAACTAGTTTTAACTGTGAATAACTTTACACAAATACATTAAAAGAAGAAAATTCCCACTAGATTTTTTTTTATAGAACTAAAGAAAATTTACAAACTATGATTCCTAAAAAATTTTGCCACTGCCTTGCTGAGACGTTCTAAATAGTTTTTAAGACTTTCAAATATAAATGAAAGAGCATCCTTTAGAACACTGCTTTAAAAAAGAATACCAGGCTGGGAAGACATATGCTGGTTCATGCCTTGGGAAGCAGAAGAAGGAGGATCTCTGTGAGTTTGAGGCCAGCCTGGTCTACATAAAGAGTTCCCAATCAGCCATGGCTACAGGGAGAAGCCATGTCTCAAAACAAAAAGAAAAAGAGGCAACAGTAGCTTTTGCTTATACAAAGTTTATCTCCAAACAAAAATAAAGTTATGAATGGCACACAAAGTTCCTACTATTCTCCAGAAGCAAATGGTAGACTTGGATGATCTGCTGGTAATTCTACACAACACTGTATCTGTTAGTGTGGTGGACTAGATGATCTGCTGGTAATTCTACATAACACTGTATCCATTAGTGTGGTGGAGTAGATGATCTGATAATTCTACACAACACTGTATCCATTAGTGTGGTGGACTAGATGATCTGATAATTCTACACAACACTGTATCCATTAGCATCATTCCCCTTGATCCTAAACACCAGACTCACTGATAAAAGTAAAACTGTGCCATTCTAACTTGCTTTCTGGGTTAGAAAGAATTCTGGGGGCTGGAGAGATGGCTCAGAGGTTAAGAGCACTGACTGTTCTTCCAGAGGTCCTAAGTTCAATTCCCAGCACCCACATGGTGGCTCACAACCATCTGTAATGAGATCTGGTGCCCTCTTCTGGCCTGCAGGTATATATGCAGACAGAACACTGTATACATAAGAAATAAATAAATCTTTAAAAAATAAAAAAAACTCTGTAGTGACCGCTGTGACCTTTACAGGGTGCAGTGTCCCCTGGTGAGTACGGGTGGGGCTTGAGAGTTACTGAGACACTGCTCCCAGGGGTTACGCTGTGCAGTATGACAACGGGGAGTATCTGTCTAATCACATGTCTAGTCACATGACTCTTAACAGAAGAGGTCTCTCGGGTCCAGGGATAGCGCTTCCTGGGTAAGAGCACTTCTTGCTCTTCCAAAGAAGCCAGATCCAAGTCCCAACACCCACATGCAGCTCCCAGCCATCTATAACTCCAGTCCCAGCACCCACATGCAGATTACAGCCATCTATAACTCCAGTCCCAGCACCCACATGCAGCTCCCAGCCATCTATAACTCCAGTCCCAGCACCCACATGCAGCTCCCAGCCATCTATAACTCCAGTCCCAGTACCCACATGCAGAGTTCAGCCATCTATAACTCCAGTCCCAGCACCCACATGCAGAGTTCAGCCATCTATAACTCCAGTCCCAGTACCCACATGCAGAGTTCAGCCATCTATAACTTCAGCCCCAGCACCCACACACTGCTCCCAGCCATGTATAACTCCAGTCCCAGCACCCACATGCAGCTCCCAGCCATCTATAACTCCAGTCCCAGTAGATCAGATGCCCTCTTCTGTCCTCCTATGGTATCAGGCACATGCATGGTGCACAGATAAATATGCAGGCAGACCCATACACATAAGGTAAAATAATGAGGCTAAAAAGAAAGATCTAAAGGACGTCTCCAGCTAGAGCAGAGCCCTGGCAGCCTCTCTAAATTAAACGGAGCCCAGCTGAGAACCAGCAAGGAGACCCCACCATCCAGTTCCACAGCCACAACAGGCTGAGTGAGTCTGGAAGCAGACTTCTGAAGAGCTTAAAGAGCCCACCCGGCCAACCCACTGAGGGTAGCCCTGTGCAGAGCCGAGGGCCCAGCCAGTGTGGGCTACAGTCTGGTAAGTGCAGCATCATATCTAACTACTTCATCTCCAGCAACCAAAACCTATTACACACCCACTCCCATTTCAAAGAGCAGCGTGACAGACAAATATAAAAAGCTGTCTGAGTTCACAGTTAAGCCTCTTACCTTCTGAATCCAAGCACCTTTCAAACTTCAAGGATAACTGATAGGTATCATAACACCGAACCCGAGGTTTATAAGTTCCTATAAAAAAATAATAAATTAACGTGATGCAAAACCTAAGGATACACTCTTCATAGTCACACCCCACAGAACTGCTGCGTGTCCTTTCTGCCTGAGGTGAGATAGCTCTCACAAATCAAAGAAAGAGCTTTAACAGCAGCCCCACACAAGCATCCCAAAGGGAACAACAAGCCACAGAGAATGAAGTAGACTCCTAATAACCCAGTAAAAGTAGACAGAAACAACCAAACAGCTTGCCATGACAACACAAAAGATGAAAAAGATGCCTGATATTTGTGCCAGTGAAAGTTAGATTGCTCATAAACAAACTGAAAGAACCTGCCTGATAATCTCCAGTACCTGTAAGGTACGGGATGGAAAATCACTTTGAAACTGTACTTCAACTTACACAAATTGAGGACTACAGAAGGCCGGCCACAAGCGTACCAGCGGTGGGAATACGTTCCCTGTGACTGTCACACAAATGAAATCCACTGACAGATCAATACTTAAACAGAGCGGCAAACCCGCCCAGGAAACATGAAGCACACGGAGATGAGCGGAGCTACAGTGCCAATAACAGATTCCCAAAGTGTGCTGGACAGCTGGTTCTCTCCCTCCATCACGTGGGTTCTAGGATCGAACTCAGGCTGCCAGACTTGGCAGCAAGCACCTGTACCTGCTGAGCCACCTCAGCCGCCCCTAAGACCGATTACAAAAAGAAATGAGTTCAGAGAGCAGAGGTGAGGACTGCAACACAGTGCATATGCTCCCAACTCAGTATGGCTAAAGGATGCGGCACGGGAATGGTGGGGAGACAAGTACAGATACCAACCATCTCTAACGTGCAATGTGGGGATGCTCACATCTTATGTCATAGTCCTCTACACTGTGTGCATTTGTACGGAATGCATTCCGTACAAATGCACCATGCTTGCAATGAGGAAAAACAAAGATCAATTTCTAAAAGCAAAATATGACATTATGTGGGGGTGGGGGGTGGGGGATGGGTCCTGTTTTCTAGCATCCATCAAGACCTGGATTTCATTTAAAAAGAAAACTCTAAAACCCAAAAAATATACCTACCACGGGGATGTATGCCTTTTATCCCAGCAGTTAGGAGGCTAAGGCAGAGGGCACATGAGCTCTGGGCCAGAGAGGACATCCTGTCTCCCAAAGAATAACAGCCACTCCACAGCAGAGAAGCACGCAGACATTGGGCCCACTGTTGGACGATGACTGTGTGTGATGGGCCTTAGGAAAAACTATTAACATACGCAGGGCCTTTGCCCCCGCTGGGTTTGAGCTTGTATTTCCTTTGTATTTCCGCACTGTCTACAGGGTTCACTGGCATTATCTTGACTCTCAGGACAAAGAAATGTGGCAAACACACACTTGTATAAAATCAGCTCCTGTGCCCCCGCTGTCAGCCCTGTGCCCCAGGAAAGTCTGACAAGGACACTGAGGACAGACTTGCAGATGGAGACATCAGTCACTAGAGCACTTGCACATGCTCACAAAGCACTGCGTTTGATCCCCAGCACTGGCGGGAAGGGAAGGAGCAGGTTGGAATCGGGCCTGATTCTGAACTGAAGGCTACTTCGCTCTGTGACAGGTCCACAGTCCACACATCCCCTGGACTGACTTCCTTGGCTAGTCCATTTCCCCAACTAGACCACAGCACCTCCAAGGACAAATTCTATCCACCTTGTTTCAGCCGCAAGTCCAAGGCCAGAGACAGAGATGGAGACAGCGGCAGAGCCGAGGATGAAAGGCCGGGCTCTACTGAAGGGAGCGGACAGCGAGCGGCTCCCTGAGCCTGTTCTCCACAGTTCCAAGGAAAGGGCCAGAGGGAGGCGCCGAGAAGGACTCCGCACCCAACCGCACTGTCCAGTCACAGCTACTAGCTGTGGATAGAGCTATTCATGAACAGTCATTAAAACCCAACCTTCGGTTCTGAGACTCACTCTAAATGCTCACACACTCTTGATGAAGACAGTCTTTTTAGGATAAACAAAAACCCAGGGTTCTAAGTAAGAAAGCAATTAATCTTGTCAGGAGTAGAGAATGATTTCATAAAAGAAAGTGCAACTTGACATTAAACCTCTCTGAGCAGGCGGCGGCGGCGGCGGCGGCAGCGCACACCTTTAATCCCAGCACTCGGGAGGCAGCAGCGAGTAGTTAGTTCTCTGTGAGTTTGAGGCCAGCCTGGGCTACCCAGCCAGGGCTACAGAGTGAGAACCTGTCAAAAAACAAAACAAACCCCTCTCTCTCACTAAATCTATACCCCAGAGCACTGGCACCATCTTTTAATGTCTCTAGATCCAGAAGACCAAGACCTAAATTAAAGGTCTAAGTCCCTTCTATCCCTCAATAACTCTGTCCAAACAGCTCAGATCTTCTCAACCCTCCTACCTAGTTTCTCAAAATAGAAGCTCACAGTTAAGAGACCGGCTGCTCTTCCAAAGGACCACGGTTCGGTTCTCAGCCCTCACATGATGGCTCCCAACTATGCATAACAGTTCTGGGATCCAAAGCAGAAGGGGTACACACTTACGTACATACAGGCAAATACTCATACACAAAAAATAAAAACAATAAATCGAGAAAACCCAGAGGCTTAGAGCTGTGGCTAGTGCGTGTGCTGAGAGACAGCACAACGGGCCTGGCTGGTGTGTACGAAGCTGTTCAAAGGGAGCAAAGCCTGGTGTGAGGGCACAGGCCTGTGTCTCAGCACCCGGAAGTGGAGGGGAGGCGGAAGACTGTGAGTCTCAGGCCAGACTAGAATATTTAGAGAGCCCCAAAATCGAAAACTAAAACATAAAAATAAAAAAGCTTCAATCTGTGACCTACTCTGAAAACTCATTTAAAAAATATATATGCATTGATAGATAAACACAGTAAACTATTCACGGCAGAATCTAGGTCGCAGTTAAAAAGGTGCTCATTTAAGCATTTCTGTGTCTCTGAAAATGTTTATAATGAAACGCTGGGGTAAAAAAGGAGAGTAACCCTTCTTTCTCACTAGAGCACTTCCTGTTACGGAGCACATGCACACTGAACCCACAAAGATGCTTACCTGTTGCTAAAATATACTGCCCATCTTTTGACACCTTGATAGTGGTACACACAGTAGGCATTTCAAAATCCTGAATAAGTTCAATTCTCCTACGGACATCTACAAAGAGAGAAGGGGAAAAACTAGTTCAGTGTGGGCATCGGGGAGGAAAGAGCATGCCAGAGAGGCACAGCTACGCAAGCAGCAGCATACAACCCGAAGGCTCCCAGCCGTGAGAACGACCCCAACACAGCCCACCCAGCTTTCTTCTTAGCTCCTCCCTGCTGACAGTTTGGATCTGAAATGCCGCCAAAGGCCCAAGCTCGCCAAAGTCTGGTTCCTGGGTCCATGGTTTAATTGGGAGGTGGTAAAACTTTTGAGCCATGGACCCAGTGAGGTCTTAGTCGCTGGAGTCATGCCCTCAAAGGAGACGACAGGACACTTGTTGGCCCCATCTCCTCTCGTTCCCTGTTTAGTGAGCAGTCCGAGCTTCCATCACAAGCTCCCCCCACCACGAGCTGCCTCACCGCAGGCCCCCAAACAACAAAACCAGCGGCACGTGGACAGAAAGCTCCAGACCGCTCCTTGTTCTGAGTTGTCGGCCTCAGGTACTCTGGGATAATAACGGAAAGCTAGCATAGTATGTGTTTTTTTTTTTTTTATGTGATTGTCTTGCTGGTGGTGTGGACCTCAGTCTCACCCCCCTTTCAAGCTAACGCGTTAGCCTCTCCTGGTTTCATAGATGGCATCCAGGCTCCTGGGACAGAGACACAGCACAGATGACCCGACCCGAAGCATCAGCGTGTTTGTCCCACTTGCCCCTGGAGTCCCTTGGGAGGGCTTCAGCGTGGCTTGGATGAGGCGTGCACACAGGGGGCCTGCGTTTCAGGGAGGAGCCCAGGTGGGAAGCCCACTGTTTGCTAGCAGGCGGTAAACAGGCCTGGCCTTCTGTGACTCCTCAGCTGCCAGGAACCCTGAGACACGGCTCAGGTGAAAGTGGCTAGGTGTTTGCAGGACTGCCACACGAAACGAGATGCGCAGGAAAGCAAGGGCCAAGGAGGACGGCCTTTCCCACAGTTCTGTGACTGCGTTCTTCCTAGTGTGTCAGAACCTTTATGTCAGTTGGAGCACCAGGAATACTCACCGACATCCTTCTTCTGCAGGGCTCTTTTCTTCCTGTCAGAAAGCCACTAGGAGAAAACAGACACCGCCATGTAAAACACACTTGAATTGTTTTCATTTTAGAAAACTCAAGCTTACAGGAACAATAAAACGGAAAGTGAGACTATTCTTTTTTTTTTTTTTTTTTTTGAGACAGGGTTTCTCTGTGTAGCTCTGGCTGTCCTGGATCTCACTCTGTAGACCAGGTTGGCCTCCAACTCACAAAGATCCGCCTGCCTCTGCCCGAGTGCTAGGATTAAAGGCATGTGCCACCACCACCACCACCACCACCACCACCACCATCACTGCCGGCTCAGAAAGTGAGACTATTCTATAATCTTAACTCCATGATAGCATTATTTTCTGGATTTTTAAAAATACATTTACATATACTAAACAAAATTTTTTTGGACAGCTGTTTTACAAAGCATTTTAAAAAAGAATAAAACTAGTCCATCTAAACTAAGAGATCACAGAAGCGCTCAATGATGGGTTTTAGTTTCTATATGGAGCGAGCGCCACTCCCCATGTATGCATGTACATGTTTCTGTGTGTTGAGACAGTCACACTGTGTAGCTCTGTACCCCAGACGGAACACAAACTCACAATCTTCCTGTCTCAGCCTCCCACACACAGGGATTAGAAATGTGTCCCTTTGCCAACCGAAATATATTTCTTACAAAGAATAAGAGCAGACCTACGACTGGCCTAACAGCCAGCCCTGGATAAGAAGGGTTGTTTTTCAGTGACACAGTCGCCGAAAGCAGATTTGGTTCTACAGGCAGCAGGGGATGAACAGCAATGAGGAAGCCCTTGTCAATTATAGTGGCACTGAGTGGGTGGGTCTCTACCGGGGCAGGTTCTGCTCCCCAGATGGCTTATGGCAATTCTTAAAGATTTCGTCTGGCATCCCACTGGTAGATGTAACCCTGAGATCTAGTGGGTATGGGCCAGGGATGCTGCAAACGTCCTATAAAACATCACTAACAACAAGGAACTGTCCAGCTCAAAATGTCAACACATTCAAAGTTAAGAGCCCCAAAGAAATGAAAGGAAAAAAAAAATCTGGGGGGCTGGAGTTCAATTCCCAGAAATCACGTGGTGGCTCATAACCATCTGTAATGAGATCTGGTGCCCTCCTCTGTATACATAATAAACAAATCTTTAAAAAAAAAAATCTGGCCGGGCGGTGGTGACGCACACCTTTAATCCCAGCACTCGGGAGGCAGAGCCAGGCGGATCTCTATGAGTTTGAGGCCAGCCTGGTCTAAAGAGCTAGTCCAGGACAGGCTCCAAAGCTACAGAGAAACCTTGTATCGGAAAAACCAAAAACCAAAAAAAAAAAAAAAAAAAAAAAAAAAAAAAAAAAAAAAAAAAAAAAAAAAAAAAATCTGTCACTTCTAAAAGGGAAAAACAAAACCAATGTACTATTCTTACTAGACAGCAGAATAATCTTTAGAAGAAGTTACTAATGACACTGGGTGGTGGCACACGCCTTTAATCACAGCACTCTGGAGGCAGAGGCAGGCAGATTTCTGTGAGTTCGAGGCCAGCCTGGTCTATAAAGCGAATTCCAGGACAGCTAGGCCTGTTACAGAGAGACATTCTGTCTCAGAAAAATAAAAAAAATTAAAAAAAAAAAAAGTCTCTAGACATGCAAGCTCACCTCTCAAGACCTTAAGTATACACTAAGGCATTGTGTACATCAGGATGGCACTTTGAAGAGACTAGGGATGGGCCAGAGTTCCTTCCCTCTCTGCAGTAAGTTGCTACTCTGTGACTATATTGTTCCGACTGTATTTCAGGCAATGATGTTTCAATTAGAGGACATAGTTTCTAGACGTCAGCATGTTTTCACATGAACCTAATACAAGCAGAACAAAAGTGCTGTCTTACGGTTTCTATGCTGTGATAAAAACACCATGACCAAAGCAATCTGAGGAGGAAAGAATTTATTTCTGCTACAGTTCCACATCACGGTCCACCACTGGGGGACGTCAGGGCAGAAACTCCAACAGGGCAGGAACCTAGAGTCAGGAGCTGATGCAGAGGCCATGAAAGGGTGCTGCTTACTGGCTTGTTCCTCGTCGCTTGCTCCGTCTGCTTCCTTACAGAACCCAGGACCACCAGCCCAGGGGTGCCACCACCCACCATGGGCTGGGCCCTCCTCCATCAATCACTAATTAAGAAAATACCTTACAGCTGGATCTTACGGAGGCATTTTCTCAACTGAGGTTCCCTCCTTTCGGATAACTCGGGCTTGTGTGAAGCTGACATAAAACCAGGCAGCAGGCAGCCATTGGTAAATTAAAGATCTATTAGGGCAGTGAGAGGGGCGGCGACGGCGACGAAGGGATGAGGACTCACCTCGGGGAGGGACTTGCCGCAGCTAAGGCTGTAAATCTTCACCTCGTTGAGGCTCGAGACCTGCATGGCGGCGGGGAGCAGCCGGGACCCGGCAAGCAGTCAGAGCTCGCGGGCCACCGGAGTCCTCCAGCGCCCGAATCCCAGGCGCACCGGGGCAGCGTGCGGGGACTGGCGCGGGCTGATGACGCGCTTCCGGACGCCGCCGGAAGTGCGCGCTCACTTGGACTCCCGGTGGGGGCTGAGATGCTGATGGAGAGCTGAGTCTGTCTGGAGAGGCGTGCAAGTGGCTCTAGGGGCGGAAAAACACTAAAAGGAAAAGGAAAAGTGTACGAGGAAGCATGAGGCGAGGGAGTAAGTTTGAATCTGATGGCATGTGAGACAAGTATGTGATGACAGCTCTTCCCATGTATGGGACGGTCGTCAGTTGCGTTGCTCTTTCAGCACGGGCTGCCTCTGTTGTCCGGATCTGAGGACTTGGGACGGCGTTATTACCGAAGAGGCTGACTGCTAGCCAGGGCCCTCTCCAGCCTGTCTCTGTGTCCTCTTCCCGCTAAACAATACTATGCAAAGAGGAATCTGGGAAAGAGAGAACGGTTAAGTAATGCTTTCTCCAAAGTCCAGTGAAACCACCACCAAATCTTCTGGCTCCCCCTGAGAACCTTTGGTTAAAAGTAGGCACGTGAGCTCTCATCCTCAAGGTCCCTCAGGTCTACATCTCGGCGAGGGCGGGTTCTTTTCATCTTCATGTGTCTTTGGGCCGCGGCTTACTAGGACCTGTTGGCTTTGAGAGGACTCGTACACTCCTGTCTGCTTTTTCTCTCTGGGCAGAGCGGATCTGCTGTAGGACTTTTCTGTGTTGTATAAATGGTATTAACAACAGATTTGGGATTCCTTTTTTTTTTTTCTGACTGGTCCATTTCTATGAGCAAAATGCCCAGTTATATAAAACACCCTGCAAGGTCGATAGTATTGAGCCCAAAAGTAATGCTGTGTTTTGTTTCTAAACTTGGCTGTTTTCTTCAGACACTATAGTTTCCGTAAGATGGTGGTCCACTTGAAGTTAATGAAACACTTTTTATTTATTTTTAAATTGTGTGTATATGTATGTATGTGCACAGGAGTGCAGGTGCCTACCCAAAGGCAGTGGATCCCATGGAGCTGAAGTTACAGGTGGTTGTGAAGGTGCTGGAACCAAACCAAGCTGGGTCCTCTGGAAGAGCAGTAAATGCTCTTAACCACTGAGCCATTTCTCCAGCTCCAAAAACTGTCATTTTTAAAGAACCTATAAATCTTTGTTCATCCTGGGGATGGCTCTGCTTTAATGTATTTGTCACTGTGTCTGCTTTCCCCCACCTGTTTGTTACTTTAGACCGCTGTAAATGTAACATATGAATATTAAATAATGTCTCCGGCCCTCTGCATGTCACCCAGTTTCGACAATCCACCAGGGACCTTACCATCCTTGAATTATTGGCTATTTTGAAGCAAACCTATGGTAATTGGCATCAAGGATTGTAGTTCCTGACCATGTCCCTCATCTGTAGTCAGGGACGTCCCTATGGCCCTTGTCTGAGCCAATACTGGTTACAGGACCCTTTCAGTAAATACTTGCTGATAAAATGAAACAATTGATCACTCTGACCGCTGTAACGAAACCCCTCAGGCTGGGTAGCTTATAAACAACAAAAATTTCTCACAATTCTGAAGGCCGTTAAGTCTAAGACCAAGATACCCTCAGGCTCCTAAGGAGCTGACTTCCTTCATCAGCATTTTCTCACTGCTGAGTAAGGCACCTGGTAGAAAGGACAATGGGCTTCCCCAAGCCTACTTTATAAGAACACCAGTCACGTTCATAAGGACTCCACCCTCAACCCCAGCATCCCCCACTATGGTTTGAATATGAACTATCACACTCCCTAAAATGTTCATGGGTTGACCACTCTGGTCCCCAGTTGATGGTGACATTGAGAGGTGACTGAATCATAACAGCTCCAACTTGATCAATAGATAGCTGAATAGGCTCTTAAGAGTTGGGGTCTGGGCCAGTGAAATGGCCCAACAGGTAGCGGCCCCTGCACCAGGCCAGGTGACCTAAGATCTATCCCAGGACCCATTGTGGTGGTTCCTGCAAGTTGTTCTCTGACCTCCAGACACGTGTTCACCCACACAAAATAAATAAAATACTAAGTTTGTTTTTTTTTTTTTAATTTTAACTTGGAGCCTGCTTGGGGGAAGTAGGTCCCTGGGGGCATACCTTTGGAGGCTCTCTCTTCCTCTTTCTCTGTTTTCTTTCTCTCTCTCTCTCTCTCTCTGTCTTCCTGGCACCTTGAGGCACACATTCTCCTGGGCTACATGTGCCTGCCACATGGTGGTCAGCCACACCACAGTCCTGAAGGCCCACGCAGCCTGCCAGCCATGGAGGACACCTCGGAAAGTACGAACCAGTGTAAGCCTGTCCTCTTTTCCGGTTGCTTTCACGGGTGTTTTGTCACACCACAGAAAGCCTCCTGGCAACCCTCCAAGACCCCCTCCCCCTCATATCGTCACCTTGAGGGCTATGATTTCAACATATGAATTTGGGGAAGACACAAACAGAACATAGCACTCCGTGCTGGGAGTGTAGTTCAGTGGTAGAGTGCTTGCCTGCACGCTCAAGGCTGTGGGTGTGATCCCCCAGCACACACACATAAAAAGAAGAGAAATAAAGTCGTCCTGACCCAGGGTCCTTCAATGTTGGACACACTTCAGCCTTTGTTGTCCATACTGCACAGCTCCACAAAGATGATTCTTGCTTCAGGCACATCCACTTGTCTCTCTGACCAGAACAGCACAACCAAGAGTCAGCCATTGCACACAGGAGAACGCAGGCTTTGCTTGAACTGAGCAAGGTCTCTGCACACAAGGCTGCTGTGCACGATGCCTTTCCCAGCCCCCGTCTTGGCAATGTTGTGCCTGACACTGTGACCACGTTTGAATTCATGCCCTCACAGCTTGCAGAGCCTGGCCACAGAGGGCCATGGCTGTTCTCTCCAGTCCAGAAAACGACCTCGAATAGCCATAGTTGGGTTGGAATGAGTTTATTAAGTATAAAGCAAGCGAAAGTAAAAGAACAAACAGCAAGTAGCAGGCAGAAGCAGCGGATAAACAGAAAACGTCATCAAATTGGGTGTTGGGAACATGTGGTAGAGATGACTGGAGCAGCCCAACTGGGAGAACAGACCGTCACATTGTCAGGGGGAGCCCCCACGTGTTTGTGCGCTTACGAACATCCCGCAGAAATCAAGGAGAGAGGTTGAGGCAGTCAGCTGGACGGTCCCACTGAACTCGCCATGGATGAGCTCTGAGCCTCTTTCTGCCACTGCAGACGAGATGAACGACAGTAACATCTGTTGGAAATACTTCCCCTGTAGCTGCTCTTAGCCGTACAAAGTCTTTAAAAATAGTGCATTTATTTCTTTTTAGCTATGGTTGTGACTGGTTATAGGGGTGTACATGTGAATATCCGTGAAGCCTAGAGGTGTTGGATCTTACCGTTGTAAGCTGCCTGACAATGGGTACTAGGAATCAATCCCAGGTCCCCTGCAAGAGCAATTTTTGCTCTTAATGGCTGAGCCCTCACTTCAGCCTGATGCAGTGTTTTTAGGTGTCTGTGTTTTTCTCTTCTACCCTCTTAAAGAGTCAGGTGACCGGCCTGGCCCAGGACAGGGAGTTTTGGTGGAGACAAGGGAGGGCCTCCTTGCTCCCAGAGTCAACTTTCAACAACTGTAGACAGCTTGGCAGCTTATCTGTGTAATGAACATGACACTGGTCCATCGTCACCATTTAGCTCTAGAGGGCAGATCTGAGTAACTGGACCATGGTACTGTGAATATTTAACTTAAGCTTAACTGTGGCGAACAGGTTGCGACAAGAGACAATAGACACTTCGTTTCCTACATGCTTTGGTCGGTCAGAGATGACAACAGGC
This sequence comes from Peromyscus californicus insignis, assembly GCF_007827085.1. Taxonomy (NCBI): domain Eukaryota; kingdom Metazoa; phylum Chordata; class Mammalia; order Rodentia; family Cricetidae; genus Peromyscus; species Peromyscus californicus. Next base: position 7,119,277 of record NW_026294492.1, read on the forward strand.
TGGCCCACACTCCCCCATCACCACTGCTGCAAAGAGCGATGATAGTGGTGAGCATGGACAGGCCTGGTTAGCAAAGTGAATACAGGTATCTCAAGACCGGGGCCAGAGAGGCGGCTCGGCTGTGAAGAGCGCTAGCAGCACAACATGAGCTCCAGGGTTTCCATCCCAGCAGCTGCACAACAAACCAGGCGTCTGGCAAACACCTGTAACTCTGGTTCCAGGGGATCCAATGCGTTCTGATCTCTGTGTGCCCAAAGGCCTGTCCACCTGCACAAGCACATACACGTGCATTCACACAGATCCATACGTAAATAAATAAAGACCGGGAGAAAATATTTACAAAATACATATCTAACAAAAAACTAGTATCTGGACCCTGTGAAGAGGCCCTAGTTGGGCATGTGGTATATCCTTGTAATCCTAGCCCTGGGTAGGCTAAGGCAAGAAGATAGTGAGTCCATAGCTAACTTAGGTGAGATGATTCAGTGGTAGAGTGCTTGCTCTTGCTGTGTTTCTGTTCCCAGTAACTATAGATGGCAGTTCACAATCCAAACCCCAGCTCCAGGGGCTCTGGCACCCTCTTCTGGCCTCCAAGGGCAACCGATCTCAGGCACACATTTCCCCCACACAGACACACATGCATACAAAAATTAAAAATAAAATTAAGCCAGGCATGGTGGTGCATGCCTTTAATCCCAGCATTCAGGAGGCAGAGGCAGGTGGATCTCTGAGTTTAAGGTCAGCCTAGTCTACCAGGTGAGTTCCAGGACAGCCAGGGCTACACAACAGAGAAACTCTGTTGGTGGGGGAGGTTGTAAATAAATAAATAAAATTTAAATAAAAGAAAAGCCAGCCTTGATGACACAGACCCATAACCCTAACTACTTAAGAGGCTGGAGCAGGAGAATTGCAAGTTTGAGGCCAATCCGATTTTTATCACAAGTTCAGGGCCATCCTAGGTAACCTTGGGAGATACTGCCTTAATATTGAAAAAAAAATTTACAAATGGCTGTAATTGGTGGCAGAATCTTGCCTAGTATATAAGATCTTGGGCTCAATCTCCAGGACTGTAAAGAAAAATAAATAGAACTTATAAAACCAAACAGAACTCCTGGTTCTCAATAAAGATAAAATAATCTGAAAAAATAACGTCAGTATGTTTATGGCCAGTAAAAAAACATTCAAATGTCTTCTACACAAGTAGTCACTGGGAAAGTAGGAAGCTAACCCACAGCAAATTGTACATAAATATTTAGTTGGCTAAAATAAAAAAAAAATGTAGGCCAATGAGAGGGCTGACAACCTGGGCTCAATCCCTTGAACCCACATTACAGCAGAGAGAGAACTGACTCCAAAATGTGTCCTCTCACATGCACGCACACAGTGGCGTGCATGCCCCACCTTACACTCACAGCACATGCACACATCACATATACTTACACACAATAGTAATAACATCAAATTAAATATTTTTAGATAAGGAAGCCACTGTTCTGCTGTTGGCTTATTGCAATGCTAGGGTTCGAGTCCAGGGCTTTGGCCTGGCACAAAGCTCATGTCTGTGATATCAGCACTTAGGAAACTGAGGCAAGAGGACTAGGAATTCAAGGTCATCCTCGACTGTAACACTTTAAAGCCCTGCCCAGCCCACCTGAGACCCTGTCTCAAGCAAAACGGCTGGAGAGGAGCGATGGCTCCGTGCTTGAGATCATGGCTGCTCTTGCAGAGGACCCAGGCTAGGCCCTCAGCACCCCCGCACCCCCATGGAGGCTTACAATTATCCTTAAATCCAGTCCCAGGGTTTCTAGCACCTTCTTTTGGCCTCCTTGGGCACGAGGCATACAGTATGCATATATGCATGTAGACAGACCATTCAAACACATAAAAAATAAACCAGTTTTTTAGAACATGCACACAGTTGCAGGAGGCCACTGTTCTGTGGTTGCCATAAGATCAAACCTGGGGCCTCAGCTTGGCACGATGACTCAGGCCTATAATCCCAGTACTGAGGAAATGGGAGGCAAGAAGGTCAGGAGTTCCAGAAACGGTTCTGTTCAGATCAGAACGGTTCTTCCTGACAGCCCCATGGTTTGAACACAGTCCCTAGCTTGTGACATCGGTTTTGAAGCCTTGAAGGGATGTGGACTGACTGGCCAGTGTGCCACTGCAGCCTGGGCTTTAAAAGTTGTACTTGCCTCTCATTGGGACCTGCTCCTGGTTCTCGTCAGCTCTTTAAACCTCCTGGTCCTCAACAACGAAGGAACCTTGCGGGCTGGAGAGATGGCTTGGTGGTTAAGAGCACCTGCTGATCTTGCAGAGGACTAGGTTTGGTTCCCAGCGTCCACATGATGAACCACAACCACCTGTGACTCCAGTTCCAAGGGATCTGTCACCCTCTTCTGGTCTTCTCAGGCACTGCATACACATGTTTCACAGACATCAAAGCTCCCAGACACATTAAAAAATAAAAATAATTGACAGGGGTGGCAGTGGCGCATGCCTTTAAAATCCTAGCACTCGGGAGTCAGAGCCAGGCAGATCTTTGTGAGTTCGAGGCCAGCCTGGTTTACAGAGCTAGATCCAGGACAGGCACCAAAACTACACAGAGAAACCCTGTCTCGAAAAACAAAACAGAAAAAAATTGTAAGAGCCGGGCGGTGGTGGCGCACGCCTTTAATCCCAGCACTCGGGAGGCAGAGCCAGGCGGATCTCTGTGAGTTCGAGGCCAGCCTGGGCTACCAAGTGAGTTCCAGGAAAAGGCACAAAGCTACACAGAGAAACCCTGTCTCGAAAAACCAAAAAAAAAAAAAAAAATTGTAAGAAAAAAAGGAAGAACCCCCCACCCCAGACTCCCACTACCACCCAGGCATGCCGCCATGCCTTCTGCACTATATAGACTAAATCTCTCTGAAACTATGAGCCTTCAAAAGTTCCTTTTAAGTTGTTCTTATGTATATGATAACCGCTGAACTACATCCCTTAATTTTGCTCTCTGATGGTGGTTGTGCATCTGTTTACTGCCTCTCCCATCAAGAGGTCAGACCCAAGATCAGGGCCTGTGTTGCCAATCACTGTGTTCCCACAGTCTCAGCACCGACCCAAAGCAAGTGTGCAGCGTGTATTTGCTGAATGCATGAATAGCCAAGTGGCCGAAGGAAAGGGACAGCTAGGGAGAGGTCCTGTGCCAAGAGCGGAGCCAGCTGGCCCAGGAGTGTGGGTCTTTCCGGCTTGGCTGAGATGCAGGAGGAGAGCACTACGTAAGAGGCCCTCGCTGGACCAAGGTGGGGTGACTGGCAGAGGAGGTGGATGCGTGAAATCTGTGTGCTGAAGAGACAGTGGCTGGGGGTGGGGGTGCATGGAATCCGTGTCCTGAGGATGGTCCAGTCTGCCAGGGCTCAGGCCAGGATGTAAGGGACAAGCAAGTGACAGGACGCAGAGGCGTGTGCAAGGAAAGGGGAGGTGCAGAGGCAGGCAAGCCAGAGGTGGGATGAGCAGCAGACTGTAGTGAGAGAGTGGGATCCTGGAATTCAAGATTTCAGAGGTGGAGCAGTTTCAGCTGATGACAAGGCACAGGGTGTGGCCACAGGAGTGGGCAGCTGAAAGGAGAGGAGGAAAAGATCCTTGGAGAATGCGGCTCCGATGCAGAGGTCAGGTGATGTCCACGGGAGCATTCAGCCTTTCCTTCTTGGGTTGGAGAGAAACAACTGATCAGTGCCAGATAGCTGAGTCCACGCTGAATAGGGCGAGTGACTAGATGGAAACATTTCCTTCACTCATTAACCACCCTTCATTCAGAAAACACGCATTGTTTATGACCTCCAGTCCACAGTGGACCAGGCAGCCATGGGTCTATCCTGTGTAAATTCCCTGAGCACCTGTCTTCTTAGACACACTGTGGCTTTCTCTCATCCCTGCCTAGCGGGAACGGAGCAGGTAAGAAGATGGCAGGATTCTTGCCAAGTAGGGGCTTCTGTGCAGGCCTGGATGAAAGCATGGTAGTCTGGTTAAGAGATGGGAAGGGGCCAGGATGTGCTGTGTCCACAGTTTCCCCACAGTGCCTCGGGCAAGGGCCTCACCAGGAAGCAGAGGCAGGTGGAAGACAGAGTGGAGTCTGCCTATCTTGGAGGCTGGTCCATGGAGCCCTGGTCTCGGTCCAGCACCCTGGGGAGAAGGAGGATGAGAAAGCAGAGGGTGGGGGTGGGGGGGGCAGGGATAACTGGAAAGCCAGCAACCAGACAGGTCTGGGGAAGAAAACATCCCCAGACACCCTCCATACCTTTGCAGATGAAGATACAGGACTTGAGGTCAGGCCCAGCCTCTTCCCAAACACCTTTTCCTCCCGAGGTCACCGAGGTCACCGAAATCTGTTGTCTGTTGATGTGCTTGGAACAGCCACCTGCCTACACCCCAGAAAAGAATTTAAAAAAACAAAACCGTTGCTGTTCCATGACTTCAATCTCTCCCTCCCTCCCTCTCCCCTCCCCCTTGCACTTGAATCAAACCTAGAAGTTCATGTGTGCTAGGTAAGGGCACTCTGACTCTGAGCTGTATCTCTAACTCTTTCCCACAAATTTCAAGGATTTGTTTTCTCTGTTTTGTTTTGTGGGGTTTTTATTTGTTTTTGAGACAAGATTTTCCTATGTAGCTCTAGCTGGTCTTGAACTCTACACGACCCTCCTACCTCCAGCCTCTTGAGTGCTGGGATTACAGTTATATGTGGGTTTCTTTCTAACATCTGTATCCCAAATTCCCTATTACCACAGTTCCTGTTTGCCAAAAGGATACTCCTGAAAAATGATGGTGCTCTAAGCCGGGCAGTGGTGGCACACACCTTTAATCTCAGCACTCAGAAGGCAGAGGCAGGCAGATCTCTGTGAGTTCGAGGCCAGCCTGGTCTACAGAGAAAGTTCCAAGACAGGCTCCAAAGCTACACAGAGAAACCCTGTCTCAGAAAAAAAAAATGATGGTGTGCTAAAAGGAGATACGTTGACTCCGGACCACATTCATGCACCAGGATGCCCCTCTGCTAAATGAGTTAACGGAGAGAAGTTGCTCACCTTAGGAAGATGCTGCAGATGATTCCAGCAATTCTAAAAGGGGTCTTAGCAATTTCTCTAAGGAAACCGAGAGAGCCAGGGAGATGGCTCTGTCTGTGACGGACTTGCTCTGCATCTTAAAAAGCTGCACTCTGCAGCCCATGCCTGTGATCTCAGCACTGGGAAGGCAGAGACAGGAGTCAGTCCAGCTGCCTTGGCCAGCTCCAGATTTCAAGAGACTACCTCAAGGGTAAGGTGGGGAGCAGTCCAGGAGAACACCTGACATTGGCCTCTGACCTCCACACAAATGGGTCCATGCATGTGCTTGCCACATATGAACACACAGAGAGCCTTAGCCAGGACCCTCAGGAGCTGCCTGAGTTGTCCTCCCAAGGTGCTGGGTTGAGGGGGTGTGGCCTCCCCCTCGATGGCATAGAAGGACAAGGATGACAGGACCTGCCACCTCCTCCCCACCCATGGTTCTTGGCCTCTGTCCACAGAGTTCCTCCCATTGGACTCTGGCCAAACGGATGTCTTCTTCCATCGGGTCAGGTGGAACGGCCCACAGTGTGTGCCTTTCCGGAGTGCCTGCTGCGTGTGGGATGCTGTGCCAACTCCAAGGTGCAGGGACGGCTCAGAAACAGGATTGGGAGGAGCTGTGTGGTCATCAGAGCTGACTGCAGGGAGGGAACTGGGAGCTGAACAGGAGGGTTCGCTCTACTTCAGACACCTTCATGGTGGCCGGCTGCTCTCTAGAAATGTTGGCCACACAGTGCTGTGACCAACAGGGTTAAGAATTTGGAGAGTCTGACATTCCTGACCTCTGCGGTTATTAATCGATGTGTGTTCCCAGAATGTTTGTTCCGGCAATGTTTGTCAGCGTCTCTGTTAACATTTCTGCTGCTGTGATAAAACACCATGACCAAAAACAAGTTGGGGAAGAAAGGGTTTATGTGGCTTACACTTCCGCATCACTGTTGACTGAAGAAGTCAGGACAGGAACTCACAAAGGGCAGGAACCTGGAGGCAGGGAGTCCATGGAGGGGTGCTGCTTACTGGCTTGCTTCCCTTGACTTGCTCAGCCGCCTTCTTACAGAACCCAGGACCACCAGCCTATGGATGGCCCCACCCACCATGGACAGGGCCCTCCCCCATTGATCACTAATTGAGAAAATGCTCTGGCTATAGGCATTTCTCACAATTGAGGTTCCCTCCTTCCAGATAATTCTAGCTTGTGTCAAGTTGACATAAAACCAGCCAGTACAGTCAGCCATTGGTACATTAAAGATATATCATTAGGGCAATGAGTAATATGTATTTGTTAAGTGATTAATGTATATTTATTAAATTATTAAATATTATAATGTTCAACAAAATCAGGGCAAGAACTTGTTCATTAAGCAAACATATACCAGCTTCCAGCTTTGTGTCAGGCATGGTCATGACCTAACTGGGTAAGACAGAAGTCAGTGATCAGAGGTCAGTGGCCACGCAGTTCCCACTGCGGTCCCTCACTACCTTAATGCCTTGAGGCAGGGCCTCTCACTGAACCTGGAGCTAAGTTAGCAAGCCCCAAACAGTTCTGTGCACCCCCACACCGGGGTTACAGATGTGCAGCCACACCTGGTTTTCTACATGGGTACTGGAGATTGGAACTCAGGTCCTCATGCTTATACAGCCACCAAGCCTCCTCAACCCCCAACAAAAATTTCTGAATGAAATTCCTTTTATCTTTCTTCTGTTGTTTGCGAATTGTGGTCCTATTGAAACCATGTCCTAAATCAAAGTCACACGTATTTATTTGTATACATTTTGTAAGGATTTTTGTTATTATACTCTAAACAATTCAGCTTCTGAGTGTAGTGACAGAGGCTGGGAAGGCTCTCCGGTGACTTAGTTTCTCTCAGAGGCTTGGTAAACAAAGTCCTCTACTGGAGTGGAGATGGAGAAGAGGCACAGTACATGAAGAGAGGAGCGGAGTGAGAGGGTGGGAATAGAATGGATCGGAGACACTCTGTGTAACTTGTTTATGAACCACATCAAAGGCTGGGCATACCCCCCAATCAGAAGCTTAAAGGAGATGACGGAATACAGAGTTATGGTCCCCTAGCTACAGAGAGCTTGCCTGACAGCAGTGTGAGACAAGCAGATGGGCATATTTCCCCAAGGCTGGCTATTTGCCCAGCCATGAAACAAAGAGAATTAGGATGACATGCTTGGGAAGACCAATGAATGAAGACATGAGATGCTTGACTGCCAAAAGATGAACTTGGGGTCCTGCTGGGTCTGGGATGGTGAGCAGTGGAAATAGTGTCTATTGCTTCCTGTGGTGGCCTCAGGGTGGAAAGGGAGGCCACCCGTGGGTAAAGGTACTTGCTCTGCACGCATGAAGACTTGAACTCAAATCCCCAGCACCCATGTGAAAAGCCAAGCATGACTGTGTACACCCGTAACCCTAGGGGAGTAGAGGGAGCCAGCTCTCAAGAACTCCCTGGCTGGCCAGCCTCACTGACACAGTGACCTCTTAGTTCAGCGAGAGACCGTATCCAGGCCACGACCTGGACAATGGCAGAGGAAGGCGTCCAATGTCCTGCTCTTCTTTCTGCATGAGTCTGCAACACTCACAGGTACCACACTCATGCATCGCGCGCACACAACACACAGAGAACAGGAAAGGGAGACAAAGCTCTGGGTTGGAGAGTGGGAACAGGACAGAAAATAGGGAGTTTCTTAGCTCTACTTGCTGAGAATGCAGAAGTGAATATTGAGCTGTAACTTGAATGCTCCAGCAGCTCTGACCCGGCTTACCATTGTTCACAATAAAATGGTCCTTGATAACCTCACTCATTTTGGTTTTCTTCCTTTTTTTTTTTTCATGCTTTTAAAATTTCTTTTACTGATTGATACTTTGGAGACAAGGTGCGGCTTTCTCTACCTCAGGACTCAGACCTTGAAGCCAGGAACCTCCTGTCTTCATGATGGTCCTCCAGGGTCTAGTTAACCTTCCAAGTGTGGCCATCAAAGAGAGTCGAAGTGGCTGAATTGGTGAGTGACAGGCATGCGTTATGTTTACACCAGGGCCGACTCAGAATCCCCAAAAGAAGAGAGGGAAGAAAGGAAGGTGGGAGACAAGAGGGAGAAAAGGAGCCAAGAAGGATGGAGCTCCTCAGGTAGTGTGAGCTGAGAGCTCACCCTTGTTCACTGCTGAATGTGAACCGCTCACTTGGTTTCCTTTCGTTCCTGGGAAAATGCCGGGGGACAGCTCACTGGTTACTTCTGCATCCTGCGACCAAAGGACCTGACAGAAACAACTCGTTTTGATGCGTGGTTTTAGAGGTAGCGCAGAGAAACCTACATCATGGCAGTTTCACACATTTCCTGGGTGCTTCTCAAGATCCTCAAGTTGACAGTAAGATCAACCATCACCTTGTGTCAGTCTCACATCCAAACGAGGCTGTTTATCGCGTTCCACTGTGATTTCCCCCAAGCCTTGTATCTCTCTCGTAATGCAAACTGGATTCAGTTCATCTCCAAGAATTCCCATAGTCTTTACAGCTCCAACATCACTCAAAAGCCCAACCCAGGGCTGGCTCAGCTAAGAAAGGCACTTGCCACAATGCCTGACAACCAGAATTTGATCCCCAGCACCCACATGGTAGAAAGGAGAGTTGGCCTCTGACATCCGTACACATGGTACATTAATGTCCACATTCGTACGAACACAGAAAATAAAATAAAAAAACACGCAGCAACAAAACCAACTAAATGAAGCCAAAGTCTCCCCTGAGACTCAAGGCAACATTGGCTTTAAATCTATGTACAAAAAAAAAAATCCAGATTTTACATACTTCCAATATAAACATTCCCATCCCAAACAAGAAGAATGGGGACGTGGGAAGGAATGCTTTGATTAAGGAAAGACAGAAACTTGAAAAACAAACGTGGACTCCTGTAGCTCCATGTCTGGCCTACTAGGTCACATGGTGTCATGCTGTGACTTGTGATTCCAGCCCCATGGTCTTGTCATTTATAGTGCATATGCCCTTCCCTTCAGGCAGGATCAACTCATTCCCTGTGGTTTTACTGGCCAGTTGGCCTATGTTCCTGGCATTTCCAGCATTTCCAAGTCTTCATTTCAGCTTTACATGTCCTCTTGAGGACTGCCTGTACGATCCTGACTGTCCTTCGGGCCTTCTTTTGAAATAGAGGTAGAAGTCTCTGTGACCTCAGAACTCATGAGTTTTGCGTGTTTGCAAAACAAGCATTATGTGGATGATAGAATAGTCTGCCAGGCTTCCTTTGGACCTTGACTAGAGTTTCCTCTGAGAGCCAGAGTGGCGGATCCTTGGGAAAAGCTCCCACAGGTGGCCCAGTGTGAGCAGGACCCCTGGATCTCCCAGCTCAGAATCTTTTCTCTTTCATACCCAAGAGCCTGCAGTAGGTGGGGTCTAACGTGGCAATTCTTGAGGTACCCTCAAAGAGTCTTTTCTGTCGTCTCAATGCAAATTTGTTGGTTTCTTTCTTTTTTTTTTCCTTTTTTTTTTTTTTTTTTTGAGACAGGGTTTCTCTGTGTAGCTTTGAGCCTTTCCTGGATCTTGCTCTGTAGCTCAGGCCGGCCTTGAACTCACAGAGATCCACCTGCCTCTGCCTCCCGAGTGCTGGGATTAAAGGCGTGTGCCACCACCGCCCGGCCATTGGTTTCCTTTTAAAGGCCCTAATTTCTTTCCCAACCATGCCCTCCCTGTCTATAACTTCATCTTTTTTTAGTCAAACTGCTAGTTTTTAAATACTTATTTGTTTAGTTTGATTGTGTGTGTGTGTGTGTGTGTGTGTGTGTGTGTGTGTGTGTGTGTGCGCATTCGTGTGTGTATGGTGTGAATGTCTCACTGTACATGTGTGGAGGTCAGAGGTCAACACGTGGTAATAAATTTTCTCCTTCTGTCATGTGGGTGCTGAGGATTACTCAAGTTACTAGGCTTGGCAGCGAGCACCTGTCCCCAGTGAGCCATCCTGCCAGCCTCAAACTGCAGTTTTTTAAATATTCTGTTCTTGGACTAGAGAGACATTTTAGTAAGCACCCACCCCTGTCTGGCAGCTCACAAATGCCTGTAACTCCAGCTCTAGGTGATCCAACCCTGTCTTCTGGCTTCTGGGAGTCTCAAACTTGCTCTATAGCCAAGGAAGACCTTTAACTAATGACTCCCCTGTTTTCACCTTCTGAGTGCTGGTATTATAGTCATGCACTACACCACACCCCCATTTTATACAATGCTAGAGACTGAACCCCAAAGTTTCTGGGTGCTAAACTGGGCTACGTTCCCAGTGGTTATACTTTAAAATTCAGCCTCACAAAGCCTCCAGACACAGATAAAATGCAGCTAAAATCTTTGTCAGAATGTACGTGAGTCGGCTCTGGTCTATTCCTAATGGAGTAATCATTTTCGTATGAACCTTAGTGAGTTCCCTTTACTGTCTGCTTCTGTCCTCTGAGATACCAACCATCTACATGCTTATAGTATTTCAGGGCTATAATCTTGCTCAGGCCCCTTCCTGTGTTTCCCCTTTTCTCTTTACTGGCTGCCATGATATGCGTGGTCCTATTGTCATATATATATGGCAGTGGTGTTACACGCCTTTAATCCCAACACTTGGGAGGCAGAGGCAGAGGCAGGAGGATTTCTGTGAATTCAAGGCCAGCGTGGTCTACAAAGCCAGTTCCAGGACAGCCAGGACTGTTACACAGAGAAACCCTGTCTCGAAAAACAAAAAAACCAAAAAACCAAACAAACAACAACAAAAAAAGTACTGATAATAGACAGGTGCTTTTTATCTTCCACATTTTAGAGTCCACTTCAAAAGTCCACTAAAGTCAAGAGAATTAGTGAATGTATGTAAAATGTGGCACGTAACTGCAGACAGAGCAAGTAACTAGTTCTTTGGACAGGGCCAGAGATGGGTAGTTTAGCTCTCTTTTTTTTGGGAGGGGGTTTTTCAAGACAGGGTTTCTCTGTGTAGCTCTGGCTGTCTTGGACTCACCCTGTAGAGAAGGCTGGTCTTGAACTCACAGAGATCTGCCTGCCTCTGCCTTCCAAGTGCTGGGATTAAAGGCATGTGCCACCACTGCCCTGCACATTTTGGCTCTTGTATAACAACAGGAACTTGGAGGTAGCAGTATGAATTTCAGGTCCCAGGTAAACTGCCATCTGTGCTCCAGTTCGGAGAGAGCCTTTAATCTTCATGAGCCTGTTTCCTCATCTGTGAAATGAGGATCATGGTATTTCTTGAATATTTACACCTCATTTTTATGCAGGTATTACTTCCTCCCTTCATAGTTCAGCGTTCATAGCTTAGAGAGCTGGGGCTGCTCACTATGCTGTTACCATGCCTGCTCTGTGGTAGTCTTAAAAGCTGAATTATTTTTGCATGTCTCAAACAGGAGGGCGGAAAACATGTTAGATGGGGTTTGAGGGGAGGAGCCCATCGATGATTGGGAAAAGAAATCACAAGACTCTCCAACAAAAGTGACATTGGACTTGGGGATATGGCTCAGTGGTAGAGTGATGCCCAGCAAAAATGAGTCCCCAAGTTCAGTCCCCAGTACTGGAGGAAAAAAGTGAAGTGACTCCCGGCACGGCGGCACACACCTTTAGTTCTAGCATCTGGGAGGCAGAGGCAGGGGCAGCCTGGTGTACATGGTGAGTTCAAAGCCAACTGGAGCTAGCTAGTGAGACCCTGTCTCAAAAGAACAAAGCCAACAACAGATGACACCGATCTATGATGGCTTTCCTGAAACCAGGAGAGGTTTGGGCTACAAGAGAAACTAGACCAAAGTTGAGTCGGTGTGCTTTCTCAAGCACAACCACAGTGTGTCACACGAAGCATGTAAAACACTGCTGGGTTTATACAGGTGTAGAAGAGTGATCAGTGAGGGGACTATGACTCAGGTGTTCTTGTCAGAAACACGCTTCTCTCTTACAGTCCCCACGATAGGCGGAAAACACGTGGGCGTCACTGAACTCCTTTTTCAAGTGGGAAATCCGAACTGCAGCGTGGGTAAGCAGTTTATCCGACTGTCTGATTCCAAAGCCTAAGATCTTTTACCAGATCCACTCTTGTGGGTCAGCCCCACTCCCAGTTCCCCCACCGAAGAGTGGACAGGAAAAACCATCCTGAGGTTCTTCTCAATAAAATCTAGAAAAGCCCACAAGCCCACTTGAGACACACTTCTGTCTCTGCGTTTGTAAAGTGCATCCTCAGATCTCAGATGCCTGTCTGCATGAGGAAATAAAGAAGTCCCCAGGCCTGCCATCTGGGAGTGGCCAGAGAACAACAGACTAAATAGGCCAGCCTTGTCCTTCTGGTTCCCAAACCTGAAGGGACTGTTCCATCTTGCACAGACTTTAGCTGGCTCAGTGCATGATCCTTGCCAACATTTCAGGAATATCTCCCCAAAGCCAAACCCATAGCAGGCTGGAGATGATGGAGGTGGGAGACTCTGTTTAACACATTGAAATGCCCTTGGAATCCGGAGGAAGCCGCGGTGTTCACACAGCCCGTGCTCTTCATTGTTAGCATCCTGGGGCATGTAGTGAAAGCAGTGACCAAGAGCTCTTAGTGCTTTAGTAGTAGATCTCAGATACTCTGGGGATGTGTGGGAAGGGGAGAGAAAGGGGGCCATTGCAGCCACAGAAGAGAAACACTTCGCTTGTAGAGTGGGAAGGCTATGCTTTATCTTTTTTTGTGTAACAAGGAAGCAAGACCCACGGCTCTTAGCTGGCTTCTGATTTCTCTGTTAAAATGACAGGGAAACTAATGGATACAGATGCGTTTGCCCTTGGGAACCACAAGTCAAGCCTCTTGGGCAAGGCTCACCACCCCCCACTCCAATATATGTAAGTTCTGACAGCTCAAAGCCTCAAGACTCACCCCTCCACACACCAATATATATAAGTTCTCTGACGAGACATCTTCATTTGCTTTGAAATCTGACTCAAGTTCTGAGCTGTGATAAGTGCTGATGACACTGACTGTCCTTCACTGATAAGACACATATGGTAATTTTTCAGGCCTTCAAAAGCAACCAACAGGCTCAGGCAATAGCTCAGTCTGTGAACTGCCCATCTTGCGAGCCTGAGGACCAGAGCTTATTTCCCAGAACATACACAATAAAGAAGGAGGAGGAGGAGGAGGAGAGGAAGAAGAAGAAGAAGAAGAAGAAGAAGAAGAAGAAGAAGAAGAAGAAGAAGAAGAAGAAGAAGAAGAAGAAGAAGCCTATTGCGGTGGCACAATCTTGTCATCTCAGCACTGGGCAGGTGGAGAAGGAAGGCTCCTGAGGTTTCCCTGACCCAGAGCCTAGCTGAGTCAGTGATGAGTCTGCCTCAGAAACCAAAGTGGATCGTGCCTGAAGATGACATCAAAGGTTGATCTCTGGCCTCTGTGAATACCTGCATATCCATGAGACACCCCTTCGACACACACCACACACACACATACACACACACACACACCACACACACACACAAAGAGCACACACACAAAGAGCACACAGTCAATAGCAAGATGCTAGACTTTATGTACAACATAGAAACTTAATCATACAAAAAAGTCTACATTTGCATATATGAATGTGTATTAAAACTAACAGAATTTACATGTTAACAGTGATGATTTTCAGACACATGAATATAGAGTATTTTTAGCTTCTTTATATATACATATATATATATGTGTGTGTGTGTATGTACATTTTTAACATTTTTGTTTCAGTATTTGGAGACAGGGTCATGTTACATGGCCCAGGCAGACCTGGAATTTGCTATCCTTTGCCTAAACCTTGGTATTTAATGATATTACAGACAGCTACCACCTTGCCCAACTTCCAAATTCTTTATAATAAGCCACGAAGTGTCTTTGTAAGCAGTAGAAAGGATGCATAGAAGAAATCAAGTTGCCCTCAAAAGTAGCGGGTGTCACCGTTATACATGTAGGTGTTGAACAAGAAGTTGATAGTAGGGCCGGAGAGATGGACCCATGGTGTAGAGCACCCGTGGTGTGGAGCACCCATGGTGTGGAGCACTAGGTACTCTTCCAGAAGACCCAGGTTCAATTGCCAGCACCACACGGTGGTTAACTACCATCTGTAGTACCCTAAACCCAAGGGCACTGCATGTGAGTGGTGCACACGAGTCTGCAGGTAAAACATCCATACATATAAGATAAAAGCAAATAAATCTTAAAAAGAAATTGACAGTGAAAGGTTGGAAGAAGTTCAGATTTTGAAAGATGTGGAAGAAGACACAGCTCAACATTTTTTTTTTTGATTTCTCCATCAGATTTCCCAGAGTTATTTGACTTGAAAATAGTATTTATACATGTATGCATGTAAATGCGTATCTAAGAGAGGGCCTCACTGACGTCCAGAATGACCTGGATCTCAAAACTCCCCTGTCTCAGTCTCCCAAGCACTAGGGTCACAGGTGTGCACTACCACGCCGGTTTGAATGACTTACTGATTTATTTATTTTCAAGTGCTAGGAGTTAAAACCAGGGCCTCAGACATACCGTGAACGTGTTCTGCCACTGTGCAACACCCCAGCCGTGTCCGCACTCTCAAATAACAAAACAAACGTGAGAAAATGAGATTTATAGGAAGAATGGTGTCATAAGCAAGGTCAAAGACACGTCTAAACACCCCACCATAGAGGGTAGAAAAATGTTGACCGGAAGGCAAGACATGGGTGTGAGGATACACTCCTCAGTTCACCAGCCCGGGTTCTATTTGCAGCTCTTCCATTCACTGAGCCATCCACCGGACCCCTTTGGGCCTCCCTCCCCTTGGCTCTCTGTGTGATCCGGTGCTGGGTCTTTACACTGGTTTCCCTGGCCTGGAAAAAAAAATAATAAAAGGAACGACTCCAGGTCCAAGATTGAGACCACCCTCACTAGTGTTCAGCCAGGCCGCTCCTTTCCTGGAATAGGCACTTAGCCTCCTTGTGCACACAGCGTTTCCTCATCCCTCGGTTTCAGGTGTCCTCCCTGGGGACGTGTCGCAAGGGCTGACTAACGCACAAGAGTGTCTCACCAGAGACGTGCAGCGCAGGTGCTGGGAGTTCCAGGGCCCCAGAGCATCCCAGGGGGAGCCATCACCTTGACCTCAGACCGCAGGTGTCGTGCTCTGGACTTCCCACCACCACACGTCACCGCAAGTCTCAGGCCACATCAAGTTCTTTCCCCAAGGATGGGAAAACACTCCCATGAATGGACTAAGGCGGCTGATTCGATATAGTACAGAGAAGAATCCTTTCTCAAGCCAGCAGCAAACACCTTCAACAACCCCCTTAGCATCGTCTCTCCCAGAGCCCCCGAAATCATTGCCTGTGGAAGAGGACTGCCCAGCTTCCTCTTTCAGCCCCTAGGAATGAATTCTTAGGGGGATGTGTTCATTTTTGCCTTGTTTTCGTTTTTATTTTTTTTTGAGACAGGGTCTTACTATGTGTGCTTGGCTGGTCTGGAACTCACTAGGTAGGTCAGGCTGGCCTCGAACTCATGGAGGTCTTCTTGCCTCTGCCTCCCCAGTGCTGGGATTACAGGGGTGTACATCACTGTGTCTGACTCGTGTTGCATTTGTGGGTCAATTCTCAGGGTTTCCTTTCTAGTTTCAAATATTTCTGTAGATTTGTTTATTCTCTCTCTCTCCCTCTCTCTCTCTCTCTCTCTCTCTCTCTCTCTCTCTCTCTCTCTCTCTCTCCTCCACCCCCACCCCCGCCGCCCCGTGTGTGTGTGTGTGTGTGTGTGTGTGTGTGTGTGTGTGTGTGCAGTCCCCCAAAGGCACTCCTGTAGAGGTCAAAGGACAACTTTTGGGAGTCAGTTCTCTCCTTCCACTATGTGGGTCCTGTGATCAAACTCAGGTGGTGGGTTTGGTGGCAAGCATTTTTTATCTGCTGAGCCATCTTATGACTTCACTTTCGGATTTCAGATAGAATATGTACTTAAGCCTTGTAGAACCCCCCTCACCTACCTACCTACCTACCTACCTACCTACCTACCTACCTACCTATCTACCTATCTAATTTCGCTGGGAACCAAAATGAACTTGGGCTGGGCTAATAAGAGCTCATTAGTCACACTGAAATCCTATTCAGTTTTTTTTTTTTTTCCCCATAGTACTTTTTCTGTCCTAGGGATGGAAACCAGGGCCTTGCACCTGCTAGGTAAGCAGTCCACCTGTGTTATATCCCTCAGCACAACTCCGACAGCTTTAACTCCCCTCTGTGTGGGTGAGAGGAGATGGGTGTTGCCTGGGCAACTTGGGGCAAGCTGGCGCCCACGCTGACCTTGGAGGAGCCGCGCTCCTCCCTGCAGGTGTGCGCACGCTTGTGTGTTGGAAAAACATCTGCGAACCTGTCGCGCTGCTTTCCGTGGGTCAGCCTGGTCTGTCTCGCACGGACCTCGAAAACACCCCAGAGCAGGTGATTTCCCTGGATACCCATCCTGGCTGCCGTGGGGTGGGAGTGGGAGGCGGCGGAGGCTGCAGCCTGTAGGACCCTCCTCCGGGAATCCCTTCCTGTCGCTGCCTCGCTGAGGTGTCTGTCCTAGCGCCGTCGGGTCAGGCTCCCAGCTACGCCCCCAACTCCCGGCTGAGCCCACGTGCAGAAGGGACGTTGGACCCCCGCGTGGACTAGTGTCCCTTCTGTACCCTGCCTGTATAGTGCCCGCCCGGAGCTGGCTCTGCGAGTCGCGGGTCCTCAGCAGCGCCACACGGACACGGACACCGAGGGAGGCGGGCAGCCCGTATGCAAATGTCCGAGGGGCCCAGGGCTGCCCCTCCCGTTGGGATAAAAGGCGGGGCGGGGCGCGCACCGGACCGTAGAAGCCGCTGCCTCCCGGGAGCCGGCGGTGCGCTCCGGCCGAGCCTCCCGCCCCGTGTCCCCCGCCGCGCGTCGTCTACAGCCCAGACAATCTCCCGCCGCTCCTGGTAAGGACTCGTGGCCGAGTGGCGTCAAAAGTCAGGGGTGGGGAGCAAGCTGCTGAGGCTGCCAGGGGCGACACGCGTGCCCCCTCACCCCCATCGGGTCTGCACCGACTTGCGTCCTCCTCAGCGGCCCGGGTGTGCACTTTCTCAATGGGAACGTGGGAAGCCGGCGCCCACGCCGTACTCTCCACGGCTTAGCAGGTGGCATCTCCCCAGGAGCTGCGCACTAGCCAGTTTGTCCCCAGGCAATGTGCAGTCAGGTCGGAAAGTACAGCATTTGGTTCGAGCAAGGTTAGCAGGAACGGGCAGGGTCTCGGGTTGGTTTGAGATGCAGGGAGAGAGAAAGGGGCTCCGCGGGGGCTCGCGCTGTCCCGTGGTGATTCTCCACTTTTCTGTAGACGTCCCCCGGACGGGATGCACTAGGAAGTGACAGGCGAGGAGAACCCACTGAGGGGGAAGGTGTGGATGTGCACACCTTTGAACGAGCAGAACGAATCGGGGCCCCTACACCCCTATGCAACGTTGAACCTGCTGGTTGTGCCGGCCCAGCAAGCTACCTGGCCCCACCAAGAGCCATCTCCCCCGGCAGAAAAAAAAGACTAGTAGCCCTTTGAAAAGCTCCTTTGACGTTTGTTTCTAAAGCTAATCCCAGTCCAAACCAGCTGAGATCTGGGGCTTGACCTGATGTTTCACTGTGAAAAACGCCTTGTCTCTGATCTCCACCACCCTCCCTGGATTCCATAAACGACAGTATGCGAAGATGGAAAGCATCCTCCCAGGAGGCTCCATGCCTAGCTTGACTGTCTGCCCATCTTAGAGCTGCTGTGCACTGGAGCACGGGAATGCAAGGAAACAGTCTGGGACCAATCAGAGCACCTAGGGAGGGTGGGCCATGAGGCTTCCCTGTGACCTGAGGCTTCCCTGTGACCTGGGGCTTCCCTGGAGGGTACAGACATATTGCTTAGGGGGGCGGATGGGTGTCCTTAAAGCTGATGAAAACGTACAAGAAGGTCAAAGCCAGGCAGGACAAACAGAAAGGTGACAGGGCCCGGAGAGGATTAATCCTGTAGACGCCTGACACATCTCCACTCCTGTTTCTGTTTGTGTGCATTTGTCATGGTGCCCGTTGGTAACCGGATAACTGGAAGACTTAGAAACATGTCCGAGTTTTGGCTTATTTCGGCCCCTGGCGATAAGGAAAACTTACAAGCTCTGGAAAGGATGAACCATGTCACCTCAAAGTCCAACCTGTCCCACAACACCAAGTTTGCCATCCCTGACTTCAAGGTAAGAGCCCTGGAGATGAGGGAGGAGGCTATGGATTGGAGGAGGGCAGGGATTTCTGAGCAAGGAGTTGGTGTCTCAGAAGCCAAGGACTTCGGGCAAATGTAGGAATGGTGACAATAAATAAGCCTGAGTTAGAGGATGGACAGACAGGGGTGGCAGTGAGACTTTATGCCATAGCCCCAGATTAACTGTGGCCCTTCTGGACTTGAAGCCATAGGTAAGCATGCACAGGGCAGGCCACGGTGGATAGAGTGTGGATTGAGAGTGGAAGGGATCCTCGGGAGTGGTGCTTGGAGTCTCCTGTTTTGTCTGCAGCATCTAAACAGAACCACTGCATGATTAAATGTGTGGCTTGGGGGGCCTTCAGCTTTGATGGTTTCCCTGACCTAGAGGCAGTCCGGGAAGTCTAGGATCTTTCTGATTCTGTTGGACCGGAGAAAGGGGATGCTGCAGTAGGGTTCTTGTAGTGGATGGGGAGGTTAGAATGAAACAAATGTTAAAATGAGCAAGGTAGGAATAATCTTGTAGTAACAGAGTAATAAGAATCGCTTTATTTTGTTTGTATGAGTGTTTTGTTTGCATGTATGTGTGTGCACCACGTGTGTGCCTGGGACCTATGGAGGACAGAAGAGGGCGTCAGAGACCTTGTAACTGGAGCCGTGTGGGTGCTGGGTATGGAACCCAGGTCCTCTCCAAGAGCAGCCAGCACTCTTAACTGTTGGGCCATCTCTCCAGCCCCCAGGAACGATCTTTTTCAAAAAGATGTGGCCAGGAGTGCTGGCGCGTGCCCGTAATCCTTGCACTCTGGAGGCAAACTGGAGGACTGCTATAAATTCTAGGCCAGCCTGCTCTATAAAAGGAGTTCCAGGGCTAAATTGTGAGACCCTTTTCTCAGAGAGAGGGGGCTAGGAGGGGAGGGCGGGAGGAGGCTTGGGCCACAGTCAGTAGAGTACCTGAGTTCAAGCCCCAACATCCGTATAAAAGGCTGGTGTGACCCACCTGCTCTGAGGAGCAGACCCTTCCTTCCCGTGTCTCTGAAAAGACCCTTCAGTGGGTCTTTGGACACTGCGCTTATTTTCTATACTAAGAAACAGACCCTGAGTAGTCTGTAAAGAACCTCTATAAACTGAGCTGAGGTCAGGCCACGAATGATCCTTCCTATGTATTCTGTTGTCATCCTGTCCCAGAAAACGCAATTTTAAAAAACAAGGAAGCAAGTTTGGATTCCTAGCATCTGTACCAGGTTTCACTGGTGTGCAACGATAATCCCAGCACTGGAGAAGCCAAGGCAGGGGTCCCTGATCATCCAGTCCAGCTGAACTGGTGAGCTCCACGTTTCAGTGAGTGCCTCAAAAAACAGGATAGAAAGAAACTGAAGAAGACCACCCTATGTTGACCTCTGACCTCTACATGTGTAAAGCATCTGCACACATGTGTATACATAGGACACACACTGACAAGTACACACCACACACAGAGAATAATAATAAAATTTAAAAGATAGGGTTTTTTTGTTGTTGTTGTTGTTCAAGACAGGGTTTCTCTGTGTAGTTTTGGAGCCTGTCCTGGATCTCAGTCTTTAGACCAGACTGGCCTTGAACTCACAGAGATCCACCTACCTCTGTCTCCTGAGTGCTGGGATTAAAGGCATGCACCACCACCACCCAGTTAAAAGGATAGTTCTTAATCTAAGTGTTTCCCCATTTTCTCTCTGGCTGTTGGCTAAAGACATCCAACTCAAGGTGAAGTGAGCCCCGCAGGGCTGTTAAAAGGACGCCTTACACCGTTGACCAGCAAGCTCATAATCCCTTTACGGTCTCTTCTAGGTGGGGACCCTGGACTCCCTCGTTGGTCTCTCTGATGAGCTGGGGAAACTCGATACCTTTGCTGAAAGGTAAAACATTTCGTGTTTACTACACACAAGTAAGAATTCGACGTTGTTGTCAGAGGACACAGCATTCTTGCTTTGGCCAAACCAAAGTATGACCTGTCTGAACCTGGTCTCGGAAGCCGGAGGAAAGAGCCAGTGGGTTCCCAGGGGTGTTGTGTCAATAGTGCTGGGTCCTCTGAGCCCTTTAGTGGTGATTTTTGTTTTTAGTTAGCTCCTCTCCTCCTCCCTCCTCTCCCTCCCTCTCTCCCTTCTTTCCTTTCTTCCTTCCTTCCTCTTCTCCCCTCCTTTTGTTCAGTAAGTCTCCTAGGTTGGCCTTGAACTTACTGTGTAGCAGCCCTGGCTGCCTTTAAACTTCCCCAGCATGCTAAGTGCTGGCCAAGGCACCATGTCCACCTCCAGTCTGCTTTTTTCAGTAATGTATGTACATAAGAAAAATTCAAAACAAAAACAAGACTACAGGGTGGAAATGAAGCTTCCTTTGGATCTGCTGGCCTGCTCTCTGTTCCCTCATCGCCTCCTTTCCTCGCTTTTGAAGCTTTGTTGTCCTAACTTAGTGGGCGAGGCTTCCAGAGCACAAGTCAGTATGTGTTGTAGTCCTTGCTAGATGCAGTTACACTTGCCTGAAGCCCAGCACTCAGGAGTCTGAGGTCAGAGGATGGCCCAAGTCCACAAGTTCAAAACCAACCTACTCAACATAGCAAGATTTTTTTTTGTTGTTTGTTTTTGTTTTTCAAGACAGTTTCTCTATAACATCCCTGGATGCCTGGAATTCGCTTTGTAGACCAGACTGGCCTTGAACTCACAGAGATTGGCCTGCCTCTGCCTCCCTAGTGTTGGGACTAAAGGCGTGCACCACTGTGCCCGCTCAACACAGCAAGATTTCAATAATAAAAATAATACACTTGCCTATAATCTCAGCACTTGGGAGGCAGAGGCAAGAGGATCCAGTACTCAAGGTCAACCTCTGCATCGCAAGTTTGAGGTCAGGCTGGGCTACTTGAGACTGTCTCACAAATAAAACGATATACTCTTAGAATAATTTTATGTAAATATATTCTATTATATATATATATGATAACATATACAGTGTATCCTGCTTTTTTCCCTTTTGCTTAATAATATAGCTCAGAGAAAGTTTCCTGTTAGCTCATGACGGCTTGCTTGCTTGGATCGTCTCTAGACATGTTACCTTGAGCTGATGAACTGTTACTTGCTTGTCTCTTTGTTGTTGGAACCCTACATCTTCTGGCTTGGGCTGTTGCCAACAATGCGCTGATGACTGTTCTCTTGGGGTACATGTAGAAGTGATGAAAATGGAGGTGTGGGCCAGAAAGTTTGTGCACATACAACTGTAGGTATGGCCCCTATCGCCCCTAGAAAATTGTTGGTCTCATTCATACTCTTCACCAAAATGGCCTCGGAACTGTATTTTCTGGTTCTTGATCAGTGTTTTGCTCTTTGAGAGAGGTTGGCTTAATAGAGGTGGAGGCAATCTTTGCCACTGTAGTTTGCAAAGACACGAGACAAAATAAACCACAAAGATAACCATGAGATAACATGCTATCATGGATGAGTGAAGGGGAGAGATGCATTGCCAGTCTTGAACCTGTGAAAGAATGTCACAGAGGACAAAGGAGCAGAGTCCTTTGTGTCAACTTCCTTTTGAGGCTGCCCTGGGCCACAAAGAAGCCTGACCAGGTTAGATAACTCACATCCAACAGTCAAATTGAATGATCTGTGCAGAAGCCAAGACCCCGAGAGCAGCCCCTGCTGGAGGCTGCCGCAGGCTTTCAGTCTTCCCTCTCCGGCAGGCTGCAGTGAGAGGAGGTGCAGCCTGCTCCAGCTGCCTTAGGAGGCGTGGGTGGGCTGTTTCCCCGCCTGGCTGCAGACATGGCACCTCTCAAGTTCCTTTTGCTAGACTTGGCACCATTAGCTGCCCCTTGGCTCCTTCCTCACTCACTGAGAGCTCGGATGCAGGGTGATTCTGGCTTTCGGGTTATTTGTTTGTTTGTTCGCTATTTCCTCCTGACAGGCATTCATATTTTGTCCTGTTACACAAGTCTCCCCTGATGGGTAATGCAGCATGTGCTTAAGAAACATACACAAAAAAATTCACGTGCTAGCAGAATGAGGGCTGTCATTAGGAAACACAGAAGCCATAAAACTTTTTAACAGCAGAGACTAGGTATGTAAGGGCTGGAAATTTATTTGCACTGTGTATTGTTTCCAGTTTCCTGGTATGCATGCATTCCCAGGCACTTTCCTATGGGGAATAAGGACAGCCGTGTGCTGTGAGCACCCTGTAATACAGACTCACTCAAGGCAGGTGTCTTGCCTCAGGAATCTGTCTGTACCGGAACTTAGGATAAAAAGAATGGACTCTGGTCATAAACCCTCCAGGTCTTTGGGATGGCCACCCCAACTCTTTGACTAGTCCTTAAGTGTCACTGGAGACAGACATGCTGGCTGGGCCTGTAAGCCGTGCAGTGGGAACCTGTCAGCACTGCCTCCGGCCAGGGGAACCGAGAAGGGACAGTTTTCAAGGTGTATTGTTTCCATATCCTTTTATTATTTATTTACTTGGGCACAAGAGTGTTTTTCCATGCAGCTGCAAGGCTTCTGCTTGTGAGAGCTCTGTTTTTAGAAAAATTTGTTCCTGCATGCTGCCTGTGTCAGTTCACTCCATAAATAATTAAAAAAAAAAAACCATTTAAGAACCCAATGATTTTACCTTTAAAAGCCTCCCTTCTCTTTAAATAGTCAAGTCCTTCCCAGCTCCTTAGCATGCTCTGTGGTCCGGTTGGTATATTGCGTTTCACAGGCACGTGGGTCCCGCATGGTCACTCAGCTGTGCCGCACAGGCTCCTCCGATGCTGTTGACTGCCACTTGCCCTTGGGTGGTCTCTCCTTTTCCGGGTGGTCTAAGAGTTGGCTGAGCAAAGGTTATGTACGTGAGGGGGGCTGTCTGTGCAGTAGCAGTAGAGAGTTCGCATGAGGACACCGTGAATCCATGCGGGTAGAATCCTGACGAGGTCTCCAGGCTTCCCACCTCAGGCTGTGTGACCCATGACCTCCACATTTGTAAACTTTTGCGTAAGACCTCATTCCTCTCTTGCTTTGTTTGGGTGCGTTTCTTTGCTGTCTCCAAGAAAACATATTGAATTACTTGCTTAGTTTAAAATTTTTTTATTACATTTATTCATTCATTCACTCATTTGTTTGTTTGTTTGTTTGGTGTGTGTGCACACATAGGTCAGAGGACAACTTGTAGGAGTCCATTTTTTTTTTCCACCATGTGGACCGAGGGCTGGAACTCAGATTGTCTGGTTTAATCACCGAGCCATCATACCAACTTTTGTTTATTTTGTCTTGTTTGTTTGTTTGTTTTTTGGTTTTTGGAGACAGGGTTTCTCTTGTGTAGCTTTGGTGCCTGTCCTGGATCTCACTCTGTTGTTGTTGGTTTTTTGGTTTTTTTTTTTTTTGAAATGCCAAAAGCAATGAATTTTTCCTCTGTATACTTATACTTTCAATTTTAATGTGTATTGTTTTATTTTTAATTTGGATATTCTGCAGTTTTTAATCTTTATATGTTTGAAAGGTTAATTTTTAAAAAAATTAGTCATTGCTGCTTTTTTTCTTGTTTTATTTCTATTGCTGTGCTGTTAAAGAGTGAATCAGGCCGGGCGGTGGTGGCGCACGCCTTTAATCCCAGCACTCGGGAGGCAGAGCCAGGCGGATCTCTGTGAGTTCGAGGCCAGCCTGGTCTACCAAGTGAGTTCCAGGAAAGGCGCAAAGCTACACAGAGAAACCCTGTCTCGAAAAACCAAAAAAAAAAAAAAAAAAAAAAAAAAAAAGAGTGAATCAGGAGCTATTTGTACCTTTGAGAACTTGAAATTTTCTTTGTGACCTGACCTACTGTTAATTCTTTTTAAAAGATTTGTTTTATTATTAATTTGTGTGTGTGTGTGTGTGTGTGTGTGTGTGTGTGTGTGTGTGTGTATGTGTGTGTGTGTGTACACGTGCAAGCAATGCCTGTGAAGGCCGGAAAAGGTCATCCGATTCCTAGGAGCTGGAGTTACAGGCGGTTGTGAGCCGCCTCCCGGGTTACCGGGAAACAAACGAGTCTTCTGTGAGAACAGTAAGCCCTCTTCACTGCCTAGCATCTCTCAGCCCCACTTTTGTTTTATGAAACAGAGCCTCCTTAAGTAGCTCAGGCTAGCCCCGAGCTCCCCTTGTCTTACTGCCTCAGCCCTCCTGAGTGCCAGGATTATATACGTTTGTGCCACGGGGCATGTTCCTTGTGTCTTTCTTAGGGTTACAGAAGATACATTTCATTTTATTATAATTAACACATTGACTAAGTTAACCATCTTTGTTCTTTTAGGTATTGCTTTTTTTTTTTTTTAGAGATTTATTTATTTATTATGTACACAGAAGAGGGCATCAGATCTCATTACGGATGGTTGTGAGCCACCATGTTGTTGCTGGGAATTGAACTCAGGACCTCTGGAAGAGCAGCCAGTGCTCTTAACCTCTGAGCCATCTCTCCAGCCCTAGGTATTGCGTTTGTCCTTAATGTAACTCTGTGTTTTTGATTATCCTAATACTCCCAGACTGCCATTTATTAGTTCTCCTTGGGTTTGATTCCCAGTAACACACACACACACACACACACACACACACACACACACACACACACGCACGTGCGCGCGCGCGCACACACACACACATACACACAAACACACACACACATACACACACACACATATACACACACACACACATACACACACACACACACACATATACACACACACGCACACGCACACGCACGCACACGCGCACGCGCACGCGCACGCGCACACGCACACGCACACACATTCAATTACATGGTCAAACAGCGTGGCGTATTTGTACACCTTGCCAAATTGTTCCTGTCGGGGGGACGAGAGGCCCTTTCTTCATCTCCGTTAGTGGAGTGCCCTTGAGAGACTGCCCATTTACCTGGCAGGAGGAGGAGGAGGCTGGGTGATTGCTTTCCTGAGGATTTCTCGGATTCACGGCCAGACCAAACATTTTCAAGTGCCTATTAACCACCTGTAGTTCCGCTTTCACGCTTTGCCTGTTCCCTGTGTTTGTTCGTGCAGGCCCTGGACAATCTCCAGGACGCCCTTCACCTTGTGTGTCCTGGAGCCTCGCTCTGCGGGGGCAGGACCCTGCATCAGGGCACAGTGGCTGCCCTGCTTGGTGGACTGACTTTCGGCAAAGCGTCCAGATGTTAATGCCTGTATACTGACCCTTTGCTCTCCAGATGCTTGGGGGTGCTGAACTCTTCCTGGAAGGCCCTGGGATCTCACAGCATTTCACGACAGCCCTCTGGGACTGAGTTCAGATCTAGCAGCCTGCCTTAGCTGTGTCTCCTCTGGGGCCAAAGCGTGGCTAAGAGTGCTTTGGTTTTCTGTTGTTTTTATTTTTCGAGATAGGGTTTCAGGTAGGCCAGGTTGGCATCAAACTTGTTACATAGGGAAGGATGACCTTAAACTCTGCTGGGCCATACATGTGTGGGCTCAAGTTCTAGAATGCCAGCTTGCCAAAAAGAAGTCTGTTTTGTGTGGCACAGGCCATTTTGTTGAGAGGCTCAACACCGTACAGGGGATTTCTGTAAAGACTTTTATTTATTTTTGTACACAGGAATTGAGTTTTCAGCTTCATGCTTGCTCACTAGGCAAATACTGAGGTCTGCCCCAGACTTTTTACCATTTTTTGTTTTTCTTAAACAAGATCTCAAAAAGTTGTCCAGGCTGCCCTTCAACTCACTCTACCATCCAGGCAGGCCTTGAATTTTCCATCTTTTTTTTTCCTGAGCCTCCGGAGTGGCCAGGATTACAGGCACACCCCTCCAGATTCAGCTTCTTTAAACTTCAGGGTCTTCAGAAGCTTCCAGAGTCTGTGGACATTAAAGCAAGGTGTGTCTGGGCCCAGAGCTCGCTGGAGAGGAGAGCCTCTAGAAAACTCTAGAAACCTCTAGAAGCCTCGTTCAATCTTTGCTTTTATATAAAGAAAGTTACTAGGGATCTCTGCTTGCCTCTTCCTGATGACTCTGCTGTGGAGTGTGCCATTGTCCTTTGGCGAGGCAGAGGCAGAGGCAGAGGCAGAGACAAAGACTGGGGTGAGTCACACATCCCACCCTCTGTGGAAGCTTCTAGGCTCACTTCTCGGGCCCGGCACTCCCCCTCTATGGCATTTACTATCCGGACACACTGGGGACAGTGGGACACAGCGCAAGTTTGGGGCTTCTGGTGGTCCTTGGGGGACACTTCAGTGCCTCTAGCAGATGGAGACCAGCCTCTGTGAAAGAGACATGGATTTAAGGACGAGCTGTGTGGCTTGGGGGCAGTCTTCCTGGCTCTCTCAGGTTCCTCAGACTCAGGCTTTGTCTTGTTCAGTGAGGGTTCAGCTGGTACTCTGCAGAGTCCCTTTGGAGGATTGGACGAAGGCTTCCAAGGGGAACTTGTTCTTGTTGCTTCAAACCCAGAGAAGTCCCCTATGCCCAGCCTTGTAACCTGTAACCTTTCTCTCCTCCAGACATCTGGGCGATTTCAGACCAACTCTATCCTGCTTTGCTAAAATTCTCTAATGAGTCATGGAAGAGGGGGATGTCTGGCTCTCTCTCTCTTTCTCTCTCTCTCTCTTTCTTTCTCTCTCTCTCTCTCTCTGTGTGTGTGTGTGTGTGTGTGTGTGTGTGTGTGTGTGTGTGTGTGAGTGAAGGCCAAAACAAAGCACAACCTCAGGTGTTGTTCCCCAGGAGCTAGCCACAATTTTTCTTTTGAGACAGGGTCTCTCAGGGGGACCTAGGTCTCGCCAAGTAGCTTGGGCTGCCTGGCCAGGAAGTCTCAGGGACCCGTCTGTCTAGGCCTTCCCTGCACTAATTACAGACATGCACCATCACACTAGTTTATTTTATTTGTAACATGGGTTCTGGGTATCACGCTTTGTGTCCCCAAGGCAGGCACTTGAGCAAATGAGCCGAGTGCCTAGCCCCAAAGACTGGCTTTTGCAGTACCGATTTGCCCTTCAGGAGCTTGGAACCTTGCTTGATCTGCCATCCTGGGAGATGGAGCAGACTAACACTTCCTCTGGAGGACTGGGCCGCAGCTTCTGGGGCAGGCGGGGCCGCAGATGACGACCTGTGTGGCAGGGCTGCTCAGACACAGGGACTCTGCTGTACAATGCGCAGGGAGAGTTCCCTCGGGGTCACCGTGTCTTAAGGCCACCTAGGAAGAATCTGCTCTTTGCTTGGGCCCTGGGAGCTGTGACTCAGGTGACTGAGGAGTGAGCCTTCCCTTCCAGATTCATCTCGTACCCGCA
Source organism: Peromyscus californicus insignis (assembly GCF_007827085.1). Lineage (NCBI taxonomy): Eukaryota > Metazoa > Chordata > Mammalia > Rodentia > Cricetidae > Peromyscus > Peromyscus californicus. The sequence continues at coordinate 7,146,830 of NW_026294492.1, forward strand.
GCTTCTGCCCTCTTACCCACAGACAGCGCCTTCAAGGGCCCCGGCTCTGCACAGCAGCCATTTCCTGGCTTATGGTTACAGAAGCTGGGGAGCTGAGATCTCTCCCACTTAGTGTTCATCTGTACCCCTGGGGCAAGGGAGCTGCAGTTCTGTGCTTGGACCCTGGGGGAGCTACTTTTGGAGCCAAGATCTAGTTTTTATGTACCTTTTTTTCTTTGTAGGTTCCCAACTTGTTGGTAGAATTATCATTTAGCAATTAAAATAAACGTCCTGTTACAAATCAGTAGATGTGTAAGATACAGTGCAAACGAGACTATTTAAAATAAACCAGGATCCGAGGTGGTGACACACACCTTTAATCCCAGAATTTGGGAGGCAGGCAGACAGATTTGAGTTCGAGGCCAGCCTGCTCTACAGAGTGAGTTCCAGAACAGCCAGAGCTACACAGAGAAATCCTGTCTCGAAAAACCAAAAAAACAAACAAACAAAAAAATAAAATAAACCGGGGTCTGGAGAGATGGCTCAGCGGTTAAGAGCACGTGCTGCTCCTGCAGAGGACTGGAGTTCAGTTCCACAACCACAACTGCCTGTAATTTCACCCTCAGGGGTCCAGCCTCCTTCTAGATTCTGTGGGTACCCGCACTCACAAGCACATACACCCACACAGACACAGGCAAAGATTCAGTAAACATTGAAAATAAAATGATAGAAAACTGCACTATTACACACGGTTTTAAAATCTATTTTATGTTTTAAAAACAAAGTTAACCTTTCCCTTTTCTTTTCAACTTATTTGTATCTTTTTAAAAAAAGGTTTGCAGTTGTGTGTGTCTGTGCATGCTTCTGTGGGTGCACACGTGTGTGCAGGTTCACGTGTCTTTGTGTGCGTGCACGTGGAGGCTACCGGGCCACCTTCCTCCAGTGCTGGCCATTATTTTGGTTTTGGTTTTGTTTACACAGGCTGGACAAGGTATTTCAAGTCTGTAATTCCACTTCCAGGGGGTGGGCCAAAGACTGGAGGACCCTGGGCTTACTGGCCAAGCAGGCTTGCTGAGGATTTGAGCTCCAGGCTCAATGAGAAACACTGTCTTAAAAAACAAGGTGTGGAGTGATGGAGGAACATAGCCAAGGTTGACCTCTGGCCTTCACACATATGCCCGGATGCTCCCATGTGCCTGCTCACATCATTTGTACACGCAGACAAAGACACACACACACACACACACACACACACACACACACACACACACACGGGTTATATACAGTGAAATGTGTACATTTTCAGTAAACAAATTGGTGAGTTTTGACAAATATGTATATTCACATGACCAAGTGAGATTATTACATATTTTTTTGCAAGTTGATTTTCACTAAAAATATGATCTGTACACCTTCCCCTGTGGGCTAATACTCATTACAGTTTAAGAAAATTAATTACATTTTGTGTGTGTGTGTGTGTGTGTGTGTGTGTGTGTGTGTGTGTGTGTGTGTACATGAGTGGGTGCCATAGTTCATGTGTGGAGGTCACAGGACAACTTGAAGGAGTTGCTCCTCTCCCTCTGCCATGTGGGTCTCATAGGGATAGAACTCAAGTCCTTAGGGTTGGGGGCAGGTGACTTTGGCCGCTGAGTCCTGTCTCCCATCCTCTCTGTGCATTTTGGTCAGCTATTTTAGATTTGTGTGAGTTTCAGAGACCCTGCCGTTCTCCATCAGTCCCTTCTGTGACACTAGCTCACGAAGTCATTGTTGGGATGGTGTCAGCTAGCGGGGAACGCTGTCACCAGAACCGGGTGGGTCTCCAAAACATGGAAGCTTGTACAGATCAGTGAAGGAAGCAACAGAGGAAAAGAAAACAAAAGAGGGGTGGATTTGAATGTGTGGCCTTCCGTAGCCAGCAGACTGAGGAGGGGTATGCAGCCTCCCTGAAGATGGCAGATACGCAGATCGGGGTGATAACAAGATGTAGGTGTCCAGGTATCAGATTGGCAGAGCCGAAAAGGACTCCTAAGGCTGGTGTTGGCCAGGGTATAGGGAAGCAAGCAGGCCTCTGCATTCTGAGGGGAGTGGACATCTGCTTGTTGTAATTAGAGGGGGCTTCGGCCTTACTTGACATTAGAAGTGGCCACCCCTTTTATTCCAGTAGTTTCTTTACACACCGGTACAGGAAGGTAAAGTGTGGGGATCATTGCAACACCCATTCGCACGGAAAGCGACCCAGCGGTCTGGAATGCCTTGTGGCAGGGCAGCGTGTTGGGCTACCACGCTGTGGATGAAAGGAACGAGGAAGCTGCTCACTTCTGACAAGAAGGAGCTACACATAGGTGATGTAAAAGGAGAAAGGGAAATTTGAAAATGGCCTAAGACCCTTAACATTCCTATCGGTGATAAAGAAGGTTCTGGTTCAGTGATGTAGTAATTCTCTGGTGACCACAGGTGCTGATCACAACAAGTTGCTTCTGTTCTGTGGAACAAGTGATTTTTCTAGCCATTGAGCATCATCGGAGCATGCTATTCTGAGATGTTCCGGAAGCCATGGACGTGCTGAGGGGCCCCATTGGCTGCAGTGAGACACTCTGAAGGGGCTCAGAGGGAGGAGAGTAGAAAACACTGAAGGATGAGGTGCTGTGAGGTGCTGGGCTTGTTTATGCATTCAGCAGACGTTGCTGGAGTCTCACTGCTTTCATGTAAATAGGTAATTATTGGATGGGCTGTGGGGGCCGCAGGAATAGGTCCAACTCGCTTGTGTTACTATGGTGATTTGAATAAAGAAAAGGAACTTCCCACAGCACTGAGACTGAAGTTCTGTGACGGCAGGGACTTTGCTCAGCCCACAGCACCCAATAATGCTTGGTGCACAGTAGTTGCTTAGGGTATAAAGTTTGCTCGCTGAATCAGGGTCCCAGCAGATGATGGGAGGCACACTCATTTTAGGGTAACTGGAGGAGTTCTGTGACAAAGAGGCCCAGAGTTGTGTGGCAATGTAGCGGACAGAGTTTAAGGGACATTGACAGGACCTGGGCCGAGACACAAGCCTGAGGCTGCAGGAGCTGAGATCTCTGCCGGAGGGAACCGGAGTGGACATTTGGTCTTCCTTTGATCTGCTGAACTCACCTGGGAGCCAGAGGGCAGAGAGCTCAGAGCAGTCAGCCAGACGCCCTAAGCACATCCCTCTCATGGCAAACGCCCGAGGAATGCATCCTTAACTCCATTGAAGCCTGGGAGACTGCCGGTACCACCGCAGTCGAAGGCCTAGAAGACCACGCAGTTAGGTTTGCGGCCAGGGCTCTCTGAGTGAGACTGTAACTGCTAATCAAAGGGATGCAGGCACTCTACACTGGCAGGCATTTAGACTCGAGGTGGGTCACAGTGGCTGTCTAGAATGCAGCATGACCATGACCTGGTGGCCAGGAGCCTTGTCTTTGAAGCCCACTTGCAGACCCTCGATAGGCAGCGAATTGTTTCGGTTTCCTCATCTGAGAGGTGGGATAATACTCAACTTCCCCAAATCCTCGTGAGGCTAACACAATGATTACAGAGAAATGGACACCCCTAGGCCCCTACAGATGAGAGGCGGTTTTCAAAGGACCCGTAAGCACACTTGACCCCAGCGGGAGGTAGACTCGGGAAGAATGTCCAACTGGTGTGCTTCCTGTACTTGGACGGCAATAGTCGTTCTTTTAAAAAATGTTATTTATATACTTTTAAAAACGTTTTTAACGAGTTATTTTTATTTTATGTGCACTGATGTTTTGCATGCATGTCTGTCTGTGTGCAGGTGTTAGACAGTTGTGAGCTGACATGTGGGTGCTGGGAATTGAACTCAGGTCCTCTGGAAGAAGAGCCTGTGCTCTTAGCCACTGAGCCATCTCTCCAGCCCCTATCCTTTTTTTTTTTTTTTTTTTCAGTCAAGGTCTCACTGGCAGGCTTGGAACTTGCTGTGTAGACTAGACTGGCCTCTAAATGAAGATCCACCTGCCTCTGCCTCTCGAAGGCTGGCATTAAAGGCATGTGCCACTATGCCTGGCCTTAGTTATTTTGGGGACAGGGTTTTGTGTATCTCAGGCTGTCCTTGAACTTGCCGGGTAGCCAGGGATGTCTTTGAACTTCTGGTCCTCCTGCTACCACTTCCCGAGCGCTGGCATTGCCTACTCTTTGCGGTGCTGGGGATTGAACCAGAGCTTTACCTGCTAGGCAAGCATTTGAGCTGTGTCTCTAGCCTGGTTCATTTCATTATTTACTTATATCATTTTAAGCAGTGCTGGGGATCCAGACCAGGGCCTCACACATGCTAGGCAAGTGCTCTGGCTGTTCATTAAAAACTACTTCATACTTGGGTCTTTCCATTTCTGCCTATCAACCCTGATTACTTCGATAGTCAAGAAAACACGTCTACCCTCTTTCCTTTGCATGCTTTCAACAACAGGGTCTTTCCAGGTGTTCATCTGCCTCGGTGTCTATGGTAGGCCCAAGGTACCACACTATGCGTGGTCAGTGGGACTTGTACCTGCAATAATGGAGGACCGGACAGGGCTCAGTAGGTAGGATATTTGTCTAGCATAGACATGGCCCTGGGTTCCATCCCCAGCAGCACAAGAACTGGACATAGGGGAGCATGACTGTATTCCCAGCACTGGGGAGGCAAAGACAAGAGGATGGGAAGTTCAAGGTCATCATTAGCTACAGAGTGAGTTTGGGGACATCCTGGCATACGGGAGACCTTGTATCAGTTGGAGGATGAGTGGGAGAGAGAGGGAGAGAGAGAAAGGGAGGGAAGGAAGAAGGAAGGAGGGAGCGAGGAAAGGAGGGACTGAAAATGAAAGGGAACGTACCCCATCCTCCATCTGTGACCTGGTGTATGACTTGAGTTCTTGCCATGTGTTTGCTGGAGGCCCGAGGCTTGCCTCTTCTATAAAATCAATACCAGATTGTACTAGAGAAATAGCAAGCAGAAATATGTGCCCATAGCACAGCAGAGATCGTCTTACTGTCTAAGTTTCTGTCTTGTTTTTTTCCACCTAACATTATAATACGCGCCTTGTTCCACGGTATTTGAAATTCTTTGTAAACCTTATTTTCAATGGCGGCCTAATAATCCCTCAGCTGGACAGACCATCCCTCAAACAATTCTCTATTGTTGAACCTCCGGGTCGCTTCCAATTTCTTATTGTCGGCAACTCTGCTGCAAAGAACATCTTTCTATTCAGAAAGCCCTTCTGGTGTTTTTTTTCCTGTTTCCTCAAGATGGTTTCCCAGAAGTGGAGTGACTGGTTCAAAGGTTCTTAATGCTTAAGTCTCTCCTTACAGATTGCCAGAGTGCCGCCCCCCCCCCCCCCCCAGTGGCTCCCAGGGCTCCTTTCTCTGCCAGGAGGCTGGGTGGAGTGGTCCTGCACACAGCTCCTCACCCTCACTGGCCCTTTCTTCTCTCCCCCAAGCCTCATAAAGAGAACGGCGCAGAGTGTGGTGGAGGTCATGGAAGACTCCAAGGGCAAAGTCCACGAGAACCTCCTGGCCAATGGAGGTAGGTCCGCAAAGGCTTCCTCTCCTCAGGAGCCATTTCCCTCACGACGGCCTCAATGGGAGCTCTGACTGTCCAGTTCCGTTAAGCCTTACTGTCCCATTTGTGGAAATTCTCACGCATCTCCATCCACTTACCTTTTTTTTTTTTTTTTTTTAAACCAAACAAGGTGTGAGAAGTGGCTGCCTGTGCTGAGTAATGCCTCCAACCAGAGGCAGCAGGGCCTCATCAACAACACTTCACGTGGAATGTTCTCATTCCAAAGCTTTGACTTCCCCTGTTCACAGACACATATTCAGATACCCCCATTGCTGTTTTGGCTGTTAAACGTGCATATGCCATTTGGGCTGCGTTTTAAATGTGTAGCAAAAACGTGGAGGCTTTGAAACCCAGGCATGGTGGCACACATCTGTAATCCTACCACCAGGGAAGCAGAGGCAGGAAGACCAGGTGTTCGAGGACATCCTGAGATACTTAGCAAGTTCAAGTCCAGCCTGGGCTATCTAAGACTCTCAAAATATATATATATAAAAGCAAAACACACACATGTTACAAAACTTGAACACTTTGAAAACTCTAGAATTAAATAGTTACATATCTGTAGAGAGAATTGATTTTGACTATCTACATATTTATTAAAAATGAGAACATACATATTTACAGTTATATCATTTGGGGTACGTAACACATGTATGAACACACATGCATGCCGCCTGGAAACATTAAGAGCCTTTTACTGGTTTAAACTGGCGAGTGGAAATATTCACTCTCCCCATTCTGAACCCGGACGGGCCTGTCTTTGTGGTTTAATAACCCCATCTTATATCACGTTTCAGGTCTGAAGGAAAAGATGAAATGTTTAAAGAGTAGGTTGCGTCTCGTTTGCTGTGCGCATGCTCAGTGTGCTGCCTGCCTGCTGCATGTCCCCGGGAGGGTGGGGCCTCGGGCTGGCCGGAGGCGTGCAGTGATCAGGCCTCAACCGTTTCTCCAGCAACCGCGTTAGAGCTTTGCTCACCATACCCAGACGATGCAGTTCGCGGTGGTTTCACCACCCCCCCACCCCCCACCCCCGTCTCCCTCTCCCTCCCATCCTCTTTGCGTCTCCTGAGCAACCTGCATGTCATCTGGAAAGGGGACTGCATCACCTCTGTGGGGGGTCGGGGTGAACTTGGGCATCTCCTCGCTTGTTATCTGCCTGGTCTCGAAGCCTGCCTCTGGTGTCCACCTGCTCTGCAAGGATGTCAGCTCAGCCAGACCTTATGCCACGTGGTTCACGAGATTCACATGGACCGTGGGTCTTCTAGAACAGGCCACTCCTGGTGCAGTTGTTAGAAAGAACCTGGCTTAGTATTTTCTCTCATCTTCTGTAACGGGCAGAAGGAAAGAACAAGTAATATCTCATTTTGTTTTTTTGAGACGGTGTCATGTGGTCAAGGCTAGCCTCCAGCTCACTATGTAGCTCAGGGCTATTCAAAATCAGGGTGATTTTGAACTTCTGACCATCTGTCTCCACTTCCCAAGTGGTGGAGTGGCAGGTGTGGACTACCTCGCCTGGTTCATGCCTTATTTAAGCATACACTAAAATGCTGATCAAAATGCTCATCACATTCCAGGGCTGGGAATGTGGCTCATTGGCAGTGTTCTCCTAGCCAAGCTCTAGACCCTGAGTTCCACCCTAACACTGCAACAAAGCAAATAAACCCCAAAGAGCAAACAAACCCATCCACCAGCTTTCACCTCAAAGCTGATGTCACTTGAATGTAGGTGTTGTTCTGCGTGGGATCCACCCCTGTCTGGGTGCACTGTTTCTAAGAGAGGGCACACCGAGGAGCAGGGGACCTTGGTCTTTGTTGCTTTTTTAGCATGGGCCATTTTCTGCAGGCCTCCTGTGGGGCTTCGGTGGGTTAGTCCCAGTCACTTCCAGCTATTTCTGATCATGCTCTGCGAACCAACCCTGCCAATCTTAAGTATACACCTTTGCATTGAAGCCCCCCAGAAAGTCCAGCGAGGGTCAAGAGACCTTTTTAAAGTTCATTCAACTCAAACTTTCCCAGAAGATTTCCTTCTGCAGGGCACTCTCAGACTGGATAGAATTTCCTAGAGCTCTTTGTTGTTCTGTGCATGGGACTTTTTAAATCCCATCTCCTTCGAGAGAATTTAGGGCATTGACATCACGAAGACCCGCAGGGGTCTGACCTGGTCATGCCATGTGCTGTCCGTCTTGACCTTGGCCAGTCGACTCTCCGGGCCTGTTTTTTTTTTTTTTTTTTTTTTTTCTCACTTGCAAATAAACTTAGTAACAGTCTCAGTCTAGGTTTTTAGCTTTGCTGGGTGCCTTTTGCTTTGGTTTGTCTTTGCCACCAGCTGTGCGGAGCATGGTAACATCTAGACCCATGTGAATCTGGCAGAAGCAGAGCAGACACACACGTGTCTGGCTTGGGCTGCGGAAGACCTGTCTGGCTAGCCTGGCACTGGACTGCCGCCTGTGCGGTCATAATCCTGTACGCTGGCAAGGCCTTGGCTTGGTTTTTCAGATGAAGTCATTGTTGCTCAAGAGACAGCTGCCTGTGGGGAGTGTGTTTTAAGAGGGCAGGAAGGCTGGGGTGGCGGAGGCCACTCTGGAGTAATATTCCTGCCCAAGGTATAGACAGGGAAGGACTTTCAGGTTGTGATCTGGAGCAAAGGTTAGACCCGAGAGATGAACGAGGAGGAAGAGTGTGTAGCCACCAACCCAGAGGCCTACTGAGACCACTGTCAGCCTCCTGGTGCCCCTGGGAGCTCACAGGCTGCTGGGAGAGAGACCCACAGTGCCCTGCACCCTACAGCGGGACATGCCCTCCTAAGAGTGAAAGGCACGGCACCCTTGGGTTTGGTGACAAGGCATAAAGAGCGGAGCTTGCTCTGCAGTGTGTCTCTGCTAATCAGCCTATGGAGTGTAAATTCCCATGGCCGTCTTGGCTGTGATGAGCATGGTTGTCAGTGTCTTGATCATTCTATGGAGTGCATGGTTCTGTGGGGTCCTGTGATGGGCTCTGGAGACACGGGCATTGGAGGAAGTCAGTTAGAGCAGCATTGACTGTTCGGAGCAGCCGGGAGAGGGGTTGAGAGGTTGAGTACTACTTGGCCTGGGTGGCAGGGCTCCAGGATGCTGGAGGTGACAGGCAGCGTGGAGAGGGAGTGCCCCTGAAGACACATCACCCTGACATCTGTCCTGGCTGCTAGTTCCTCACTTTCAGGAAAGGCTTGAGGTCACCAGAAGGAGAGGTCTTTCTCTTGCCCAATGCTCTCCCAACAGTTAGCATTGCTGTCTCTTGAGAGGCCTCACGTGGCCTTGTTTAGTTTTGGGGTCATGGGAATGACAAAATTTGTGCTAATGTCAAAACCTATATACTAATACCAACTGGACCGCCATCACAAATTCCACACAAGGAGGCTTCCACAACACTGTCTCGCTCTATGGCCCACGCTGGCCTAGAACTCACTACGTAGTTCAGCCTAGGCTCAGACTCAAAGCGAACTTCCTGCTTTAACCTCCTGAGAGCTGAGGTTAGGGTTGTGCACCACCACACCTGGCCAGGTGTTTCAGGTTCTAATGAGGACTGTGCCGGTTATGGGCAGCCACGTCTGTTGTCACAGTGATCTTTCCTTGGCTGCATGTGGGGAGGCAGTGAGCATGGGCAGAGCGCTCCGATATCTCCTTTTCATGAGCACAAATCCCACCAGCCCCCAACCCCAATGCATCTTAGAGAGTCCCTTGTCACAGGCCAAGGTGCTGTTAAATTCTAACGCCAGTGTGGTCAACGTCCGACAGAGGTTCTCGAGAGAGAGCCTCTGCCAAGTCCACCCACTCTGGAGAAAAATCGAGAGTGTGGATCTGGTGGAGAGGCGGGTGGAGGGGCGCGCCTTCTTCCTCCTGCAGCATAGTTGGACCCTGACAGTTGGACACGATGGGGAGAGGGACCAAGGGCCTTCCTTCGTGATGGGCAGGGTGTTGGGTGCTCTGTGTCATTTCTTCCTGCTGTGATGGAGCTTACATAACTTACTCTGTGCTGGAGTTTCCTCATGGAGATAATGATGCCCCTTACTAGGGCTGGAGAGTAGATCAGATGAGATGATGATTCACATGTCCCGGCCCAAGGTAAGCCGCAGGGCCACAGCCCCTCTCTGGCTGGCACACTGTCACTGTTGTCTTAAGGCATTCCTGCCTGCTAGGTAGGAGGGCCACTTCCCTCTGAATCCCCTTTGGTTTCTGTCTTTTTCTTGGGGATTAGTGCATCCACCCATCAGAGCTGGGCTTGCCTCAAACTGAATTCATCCTCTCGGCCCCGTGGTCCCCAGGTTAATGACTGTCCTTCCCTCCACCTGGTCGCCCAGCCTAGGAATGTGGGTGTCACTTCATGTCCTGTGTGTCACTGTCCCTACATCCTGTCCCTCCTCTCTGCTCCGTCTTGGCTTTCCCCTCTCCCTCATCCTCGCTGGCTTCTGTCCAACCCCAACACGGGCTCTCCCACTGTGTGCTCCTGTCCTGTGTCTCCACGACCAACCAGTTCCAAGCATGGAGGTCCAGATGTGACCTCACACCTGGGCTGCTAGCTCCTGCCCACCTCCCTGCCCCATCAGCTTCATCTAGACTCCTAACACCCTCCCCCAGAGTGGCCACCCGCCCTTCTGACACTTGACACTCACAGCCACACGGACAGCCTCTGTCTGTCAGCTTCTTCAGGGTCCCTGTCCGACTGTTGCCCCGGTGGCTTCCCTAGGAGTCTGGGATTGTCTCTCCCCACTGCTAACCTGACTGTCCCTGGCACACGCGTGAGTACTTGAGGCTGGGTGGGAAGGGTGTGTCCTGGATTCCCAACAGCAGGGAGCCAGACTCCATGCAGGTGAAGGTGACTGTTAGGAGGACGAGGGCAGGCTCTTTGCACGGGTAAGGACACGCATAAACAGGGAAGGGCTGCGTGTGCAGAACCTGCGGTGCGAAATCCCACCTTGGAAAGTGGCTGTTGCATACCTGCCATTCCAGTTACTCGGGTGACTGAGGCAGGAGTTCAAGGCCAGTCTGGACCACATCTCAAAAGGTATAAAAGCCAGGCGGTGGCCCACGACTTTAATCCCAGCACTCAGGAGGCAGAGGTCTACAAAGCAAGTTCCAGGGCAACTAGAGCTGTTGTACAGGCAAACCCTGTCTTGAAAAACCAAAATAAATAAATAGATAAAGAGAAAAAAAGTGTGCACGCGCGCGCGGGGGGGGGGGGGGGGGGGGGTAAATAAAGGAGAAATAACATGCTCCTATGGTACTCTCTGGATATGTAGAGTATAAGAATAATTAAGCCTTTAATCTCACCATTTGGAAGGCAGAGGCAGTGGATGTCTGTGAGTTTGAGTACAGCCTGGTCTACATAGCGAGTCCTAGGCTAGCTAGCACTGTGCAGTGAGACACCATCTCAAAACAAAACCAGCAGGCCCTCCAGAGGTGAGGCCTCTGACCACTTTCTCAGGTAGGAACACTGACTCAGTTCCTCTCTTGCTTGGGATCTGGGACTCAAGCCACGTTCCTGGTTTTATTTGAGATTAAAAAACAAACAAACAAAACCAAAAACCAACAAAAGCAACTTTAAGAGAGGAAGGGTTTGTTTTGCTGACAGTTAGAGGTCACAGTGTATCACTGAAGCAAAGTTATGACAGAAACTTGGAGCAGCTAGTCATGTCCACAGTCAAGAGCAGAGGGAAAAGGATCCATGTATACTTCCTATGTTCAAGTTCCTCCCCTCACTCACCCAGCCTAGGGAATGGTGCTGCCCACAGTGGGCCAGGTCTTCCCACATCAATTACGTAATCAAGATGATCTCCTAGAGACGCGGCCACAGGCCAGCCTGATCCAGACAGTCCTTCGCTGACTCTCTTCCCAGGTGACTCTAGAGTGTGTCAGTTGACAGTTAAAACTAAGTGTCACAGCATGGTGGCAGACACCTTTAATCCCACTACTGGAAAGCAGAGGCAGGTGGATCTCTGTGAGTTCAAGGCCAGCCTGGTCTACAGATTGAGTTCCAGGAGAGCCAGAGATACACAGTGAGACCCTGTCTCCAACAAACATGCAAAAAAAACCCAACAAACAAACAAACAAACAAACAAACAAACACTACCCTAAATATCATAATCAGCCAGGCTCCTTGGACTGAAATACGTCAGTCCAATTGAACCACCTTCAGCTCCTTCTGTTCTTACACTGCACAGCTGGTTGGGGTAGGCAGGAACATCCTTCTTTGCAGGGGAATCTGTTTGCTTTTGGTGAAAACATTGGTGTATTCTGTTCACTCTAGACTTCAACAGGGACACACTGAATGATGCCCATGGCTCCAGGTGAGAAAAGCCAGTGACAATCAAGTTCCTGGTGTGGCTGAGCTGGGAGATGTCTTCTTTAAGGATGATGTGGGTTAGCATGGCCTTGCTCTTGTTGGGGCTCAAGAAGCAGGGAGACTATCCCCCCTAGCAGGTGGCACCTGGGACAGGCCATGGCTGGGTGGTTGGGGGCCTGGTTTGGTGTTTTCTGCTGTGCCTCTTGGATGCCTCAAAACAGACTGGCGACCCAGCTGGGGAGGGTAGGTCAAGCAACTACCGAGGGTGGAGAAGTTACCAGTGGTCACAGAATGTCACCTTCTTGGTTCCGACCTCTAGAAAGAGCAGGCTTCCTAACAAACTCCACGTGGAAGTTGCCGCAGGAGAGCTTGGGGCTCAGAGTGCCCCTGTTGCAGTACCCTTCCCTCAGCTCTGGAGTGCACGCTGGCAAGTCGATGCTTCCCACTGGCTCGGAACTGCTCCCGCGTGGAGCATGTGCGCCTCCAGAGCCTGGGCCCATCCTCCAGCTTCTCCCGGACTGCTTCTTTGGTGTGAGCCACAAGCTCCGTTTGTCTCCTTTGGCTTGGTTCTGGGTTCGAATTCGTCTCTGCTCTTCCAGTTGACCTGACATCCTTCGTGACACACTTCGAGTGGGATATGGCCAAATACCCTGCCAAGCAGCCGCTGGTGAGCGTGGTGGACACACTGGCCAAGGTGAGGAGAGTCTGTCTGGAGACATCTGACCATCTGAGATGACATACATGGCGTTGGGACTCCCACAAGGTAGAAGGCAAAAAGGCTGGGATGCCAGCCCTGTGAGTGACCCAGGGTAGGTCCCCCTTACCACGTCCTGGTTAAGGTTAGAATTCAGGAGAGACCTGTGTGTTCTTGTCTCCTGTCCCTGTCACCCAGAGACCTGGCTGTAATCTCACAGGAGAGTCTACTGGACGGGCCTGAAGTACTTCATTTCACTCCCCTACCGTGATTCAGAAGCTGTGATGGGAAGACATAGTTTTGCCCTTCCTACCATGTGCTTGGGAACCCAGTGCCCCTTAGATGATTGATGGTTAATTAATTGATTTTTGTGGTACTGGATGTGGAACCCAGAGCCTTTCACATACTAAGCATTCTACCACAGCCCTCTTCTTTTTTTTTTAAAGATTGATTGATTGATTGATTGATTGATTGATTATGTATACAGTATTCTGCCTGCATATATCCCTGCAGGCCAGAAGTGGGCACTAGATCTCATTACAGGTGGTTGAAAGCCACCATGTGGGTGCTGGGAATTGAACTCAGGACCTCTGGAGGAGCAGTCGGTGCTCTTAACCGCTGAGCCATCTCTTCAGCCCCACAGCCCTCTTTTAATTTTCATTTTGAGATAGGGTCTCACTAAGTTGCCCAGGCTGGCCTTGAACCAATTCTGTAACTCAAGCTGGACTTGAACTTCTGATCCTTCTGCCTCAGCCTCCTTAGTAGTTGGAATTACAGGGCTTGGGCACCAGGCCCAGATCTCTTGGGAAATGATTTGCAAAACCTTGCTGCTTTAGAAGCCCCCTTAATCACATTGTGCCAACTCATCCCCTAAGTGTCTTGTGACAACAAATCAGCCCTGTGACAGGGTGCCATCTACTAAGCCATGGTCTCTGGCTCATACTGGATACAGGCCTCCTAGCACAGGGATCTGCAGGGACAGTGTGGGCATCCCATAGCCAAGGTGACTTCTAGGTGCCCTCACCATGGGTGAGGATTGATTGTTCTGCCCTATTGCTGATGCACAGAGAACCCCTTATATATCCCTTATATATCATGTCTCCGGCTGGCCCAATGGCTGGGGAGATCCCAGCTCTGTGCTGAACAAAGCTGCCCTGTTCCCTAAGTAGCTGTACTTCCCCGAGGGCCATAGGCAGGTCAGGGCAAGAAGGGTGGGGTTGAGTCCTTTCCTTCCTCAGGTCTCTTGGGAATCCGGGTGTGGCTCCTTGGGCTTACCTGCCCTCCCAAGACAACCAGGCAGAGGTTCTCAAAGGTGCTTCTAGCAGGGGCAGCTCAGGGCATTGTGCCAGGTATGGCTTTCAGGAGAGCATCACGCAAGTCTGCCCCCGAGCCAGAGAACACAAGATTTTTGTGAGGTCGGGCATGCCAACTTGGGATTCTGAGTCCCGGGGACACTGGACCTGGCTTGGGGGAGCTGGAGAGGAGAACTGGCTCTCCTCTAGTCCTGGGTACCCAAATGCACAGTTATTGAAACAGACTGGGAGGGGATGGGGGTCAGGAGGTCAGATCCCACAAGTTGTGCAGTGTGCACGGCTCCACTCCATCACAGGGAACCAGCTCCTGCAGGCTAGCGGGACAGGGGTTGGGGAAGACTGAATCTTCAGTCCGTGCTGCCCCAAGAGCTCGTGCGTCAGCCCCAGCCTCGCTTTGTTCTTCCGCAGTGGCTTGGGGCTTTGTACAGTTTGCACAGCACATTGTCCTGCAGTCCCATGGTGTGGCCGCACCTTGAGTGTGGCGTGTGGTGTGGTCCAAAGGTACGGCACAGCTGTGCAGCCTAGTTATGCGGTAGGATATCATCAGTGAGGGAAACCCCTCAAGGCACACGGACCTCTGTGGAGCGTTTTTGTCACGCCCTGGGAATGTGCTCCTCTTTGGATGTCTGTTCTAAGTACTTAAACTTAGAACTTGCACACCATGCTGGGTTTCATCTCATGCTTCTCAACATCTCCCCCATCAGAGAGAGGTATGCACTGCTCTACGGTATGGACACTCCCATCACATCCCACTGCCAAACTGGCAGCAGAGGGATGGGCAGACGGCTTATGTTTTGGGGTCACAGACTCTGAAGCGTCCACCACTGCCTGTTAGGCGACACGCATCCATGCGTGATAAATACACAGGCACCTGTTCGTCGTTACGGCTGCAGGGTGGTGCTCACTGTCATGCTGTGTGTTTGCAGGGCCAGGTCTGCTGAGCCCTTGGAGGACAGAACTGTCTTTAAATTACCACAGAGCTCAGCCCCTGGGAGGGACTCGCTGTGGCTCTGACTCACTCGCTGCCTTCTGGCCTCAGAAAACATATTTACCACCATCTTCTTGAACTGCTCTTCACTGTGGCCAGCTGTCCTTGGGGCCTAAGATGACATTCCTCCCCCTGTTGAGTAGCTGGGGAGCCTGAGGCAGGGGACAGAGGTGCTCAGTTGTTGTGCCCTGCAGGTTAGGAAGAGGCTGCCGTCAGGCCTGGAGAGGTGGATGACTGGGAGGCTGAGCGTGGAAGGTCAGCAGAGAACACAGGCTAGCTACTCTCTAGCAGAGGTACCCAGGGCCCGGAAGTTCAGCATCCCTTGCTGGGAAGGAGCCCAAGCTAGTGTGTGACACTGGCCAAGCTGTGTGGCTGGCGCCTTCATACCTGTAAAGTTGTCTCCACCCACTTCCCTGTGTGGGGACTGACTGAGGTCCAGGTGCAGAGGGTGGGAGTGGGAGGTAGGGTTGGGAGAGTCCGGAAGGAGACAGGTGGGGCCACGGTGAGTCTCAGGAGGGTTGCTGTTTTTCTTTTGTTTCTTTGTCTCTTTATCCTGACACAGGGTTTCAAGAAGCCTAGGCCTCAACCTGGCTATGTAGCTAAGGATGATCTTGAACTGATCCACCTGCCTCTGGCTCCCAAGTGCTGGAATTACAGGAATGAGTCCCATTGGCTGGCTTGGTCACTGTTGCTAAGTGTCCCAAAGATGCTTGGGCAGATTTTTTTTTTTTTTTTTTTTTTTTTTTTTTTTGGTTTTTCAAGACAGGGTTTCTCTGTGTAGCTTTGCGCCTTTCCTGGAACTCACTTTGTAGCCCAGGCTGGCCTCAAACTCACAGAGATCCGCCTGCCTCTGCCTCCCGAGTGCTGAGATTAAAGGTGTGCGCCACCACCGCCCGGGCCACTTGGGCAGATTTTGAAGAGGTTCACTGACTCTTCAAGGTCACCAGGAGCATCTCTCTCCCCCACTTCCTCCCAGCAACTGGCACAAATCGAGACAGACCTGAAGTCCCGCACAGCCGCGTACAGCGTTCTGAAGGCCAACCTGGAGAACCTGGAGAAGAAATCCACGTGTGTACCGCACCCACTGCCTTCTCTGTGCATGTATCTGGTGGGGTGGGGTGGGGGGTCCTCTACTCTGCCCTTCCCGTGACTGTGGCCCTTGAGCCGGGTGAACAGTTGGGGCAGATGAAGAGGACAGAGCCGGGCAGGGTGGCCACCCTGTCTGTGAACATGGAGGAGCATGACATTGCTTCCTGCTCATTCCTTCTTTCCTTCTGTCCCCACTCCTTACCCAGGGTGAGGCTCTGGGGAGCCTGCTCAGGCCTCTCTCTGCATCTCCTCTTCAAGGAGGGCAGGCAGGATGGGATGGTAGAGCCCAGACCTCTTCAAGGGGCAGTAAGGATCATGGGCAGCAGCCTGGGTGGTGGTGGGGATACAGTGGCAGGGCCTCAGCTGCCCTGGCTGTCTGCTGGAGAATGGATTGTTCAGGCCCCGACAGACCAGGCTCCGTGGTGGTCAGGACCATCATGGCGGGGACAGTTTGGGGGATGCTAGTGAGCACCCGGGGAGGAACAGGCGGTAAGGAGCCAGGCAGGCTCCCGAGTGAGAGTGGGGGAGTGGGGAGGGCCCAGCAAGCATGAAGTGGCCCCAGCAGTCACCTCTAGATCCCGAGTCTGAGTCCAGAAAAGCGGAGTGGCCCAGGAGCTCGGAACCAGTTGCCCTCCCTCTGGTATGTCTTACTAAGCTTCCCTCTTCAATCTTCCCCGGGCCAGCTTTTCTACTCATAAAACGAAGACCATTCCTAATCTGAAAACCCAAAAGTAAAATTGCTTCAAAACCGGAAACATTTGAAGCATCAACATGATTCCTTAAATGGAAAGTCCCACCGTACAGCTACGACACAAAACACTAAAATCGCCGTGGAAGCAAGCTTCCCTGCAGGGTCTTGTATGAGTCCTGGATGAAGCCGATGGTTTTCTTCTGCTTTTGACTTGTGTCCTCCAAGAAAGCTCATCATTCCAATAAAGCACTCAGATGAACAAAACGACCCCAAATCCAAACAGAGAAGGAATCCGGAAGCTGCCGTCTGTCAGTGGGGGTGGGGTGGGGACACACAGATGCCCCGAGCTTAGAAAGTCGGTTTCGGTTGTCTGGCTCCGTCTCAGGGTAACTGGACATGAGCAGGGGTGGATTTGAGTAAGGTGGCCACAGTCTGGTGGCCGTCAAGACGGATCAGGGTAAAGGTGCCTACCACACGCAGGATGACCTGAGTTCAGTCTCGGGGTCTCACCTGGCAGAAGGAGAGAACTGACTTCTGCAAGTTGTCTTCTGATCTCCACAAATGTGCTCCTACACACACACACACACACACCACAAAGTAAATAAATAAAAAGTGTAATTTGAGAATTGGGACTTCAGCGGGTGACTGGTCCAACCTCCTCTCCCCTACGGTCTCTGGTTCCTCCTCCTTCACCAATCAGATGCCGACTCCCTCTCCTGTTTATTCTTTTGACGTACATTTTAAAGCGCCCACAATATCCTCAGGCTCTATAGACATAAAGCAAGGGAAACCGTTTCTACACTTGGAGAGTCACAGTTACTCAATCAACAAACCTGTGGCTTTGTTGCCTTGGGCCGAGTGCGCCAAGTCTCCTAGCAGGATGATGTGCTTGCTGTGGTGACAGGGTGGCTGTGCCTAGGGTCCCTCTGGAGGGGATCTGCCTGCCTTTGTCCTTGACCTCACAGCTGCGGGTGGAGCAGACATCTTTGGAGGATGGGATTTCTCTCTCGCCTTTGAGGCTATGCCTTTTAATCTGTGCTTGGGAAGTTGGAAGCAATAGACTAACATTGCTTCATGCTCTGGGGGCTGTCGGGCTCGGACTCCGCAGCCTGGGGACCCACCACGTTGTGGTAGCTGCATGCTGTCCACGCTCTTCACCTGAGCCAGGGCTGGTGGCATCGACAGAGCCACTTCAGGTGAGTGTCCCCAGCTGCTGGACTGAACGGCCTGTAAAGTGACACAGAGCTAGCCCTATCTAGGCCTATCTGTCCCACGCCACTCGGAGCCCTGGCTGCTTTGATACTTGAATAACTTTAGCTGCCTGCCACCTGAGGTCCCTTCCCAGCACCTGAGCTGGCATTTGAGGACAGTGCGGGTCACTGAGGTGTTAGATTCAGCAGCCCCTGGAGTGACAGGCGATCGTTACAGAGGCTTTGCCAGTTTCCCTGCCCCGAGAGGGAACAGGGGGTAGCTCGCTTACAATTCGGCTGTACCTGGCTCTGGCAGCAGACAGCTTGGAGGCTCCCCTGAGCCTGCTCCATGTCCCGCTGTTTGTCTGGACTCTACAGGCATGCGGGGTCAGTGAGCCTCTCCTCTGGGCTCACCCCTTGTCCCTCTGCCTTCCAGGGGGGAACCTCTTCACTCGGACACTGAGCGATATCGTCAGCAAAGAAGACTTCGTACTTGATTCGGAATATCTTATAACCTTGCTGGTCATCGTTCCCAAGTATGTGGATAGGAAGACGGTGGGTGTGTGCCCTGCTCAGTGGAAAGTGAGGTGGGCCCCTTGTGCCCTGCTGGCCCCAGGTCAGCAGACATGGCTGCTCAGGGCCCATGGAGGGCCGCTGTCTCCACAGGCACAGAACCAGGGAGATGGTGGCTGTAACAGCGTTTATTGAGCACCTGCGTTGTGCCCACAAGAAGCCTGAGAGCTCTACTGTTCCTTTTGACCTAAGGCTACAAAGGTCATCCCCCTGGTCCCAGGTAACCTGGGCCAGAATCAGACAATTATTAGTGAGCTTCAAACATACCGGCACCTGAGCTCTCCACATGGGGACCCTCTGGAAGACCTGGGGCCCTTGCACGCAGACTGGGCTCAGCATGGCACTGGGCAATAATAGCAGGAGCTTTGGGGATGTTAGGGACACTCCCTGATTATACCTCTTGCCTTTCAGTCTTCAGGAGAAGGTGTAAAGAGTTTCCTGAGACAATAGAAGCCCTTTCTTCCCAAAGCACTTAACAGTTCTGTGTCCTCACAGGTCAAGCTATGTACAGTGGCAGAGGACATATGAGTCCCTATCCGACATGGTGGTCCCTCGGTCAACCAAGTAAGTGAGACCTCAGCTTAGTCGACATCCCCAGAGGGGAAGGTATGGATGTTCTTGGAGCACCAGACATGTGCCAGGGTGGGGCGCCTCCCAGCACCATACCTATGCATTGAGTCCCCGTGGCCTGGAATTCCTTCTCGCCTCTTGGGATATATTCCTGTCTGCCATTGTCCTTCAAAGCTCCAGTTTCCTGTCCCCCCCAGCCCCCCCGTGCCCAGGAAGGCTGTGCTGGCTGTTTTCAGCAGAGCCTCTGTGTTCTCTGCCTGCTCTGCGTTCTCTACTAGACATCCATTCTGCCCCACCTAAGGGGGAGCAGTGCAGAGATTGTTCGGCAGATGCCCAAACAGAGGGACAGCCTAGGGCTGGCCACAGAGTCTGAAGAGGGAGGAGATTCTCAGTGTGTGGCCATTTAAGGGCAGGACAGGAACACGTGAGCCCTGCAGAAATGATGGATAAGACTGGGTCGGATCTGAGTCTGCCATGGAAAACCAGCAATGCAACTACACACATCAGAGCTCACTTTGAGAAGGAGCAAATGTTAGTCACTGTTTTACTGTTGTGTGGGAGACACCATGACCAAGGTAACTCATATAAAAGAAAGCATGTAACTGGGGGCTGGCTTACTGTTTCAGAGGCCTAGTCTATTTTCATCATGGCAGGGAGTGTGGCGTCACACATGGCGCTGGAGCAATAGCTCAGAGCTATATCCTGATCCACAGGCAGAGAGACAGAGACAGAGACAAGAGAGAGACAGAGAGAGCTAGAGAGAGAGTGAATGCACACCTAGGCCTGATGTGAGCTTTTGAACCCCCAAAATCCATCCCCAGAGACACACTCCCTTCAACAAGGCCACACCTCCTAATTCTTCTCAAATAGTGCCACTTTCAGATAATATGAGCCTATGGGGGGCATTCTTACTACCCCCGCAGGTACATGGAGAACCATGCCATTTATCTAGAATCAAACCAAGTCAAAACAAAACAAAAATGTGTGACAGGAATGTCTCGGTGCCTGCGCCATAATTCAGTTCACAGCAGAGTCACAGGGGCCATAGAAATGAGGAAAACCACCTACAGGGTCATCACGATAAGGAGTCATGAGTCTAGTTCAGTGGGGCAGGGCCTAGGGGACTGTTAACTGTGTGAACTTGTTTGTGATCCGAAGTCATGCATTTCTATGTGTGCCATAAAGGAAATTTTAGAATGAGCCACAAGTAACATGAGCTCAATTATCTGCCCTACCACACTGTACCCAGAGCTGCCCACCTCACCCCACCCCACCTCAACCCACCCCACCCCACCCCACCCCACCTCATCCTACCTGCTCCATGTCATTTCATCCAGCCTCACTCCACCCCATCCAGTCCTACCCTACCTACTCCATCTGTCTCATTCCATCCCATCCCACCTCACTGTCCCCTACCCATCCATCCTGCTCTACCCCATCCCACCCCATCCCATCCCATCCTACCCATCCTACCCTGTCCCACCCACCCTCATCCAACCCATCCCATCCCATCTCACCCCATCCCATCCATCACATTCTACTCATCCTGCTCTGTCCCACCCACCCTCATCCATCCTGTCCCACCCCATCCCACCCCATCCCACCCCACCCCATCCCATCCTACTCTGCCCCACCCCACCCTCATCCATCCTATCCCATCCCATCCTAGCCCCCTTCTGATCTCAACCCATTCACTCTCGAGGCCTTGACCCTGAGGAACATGCTACAAACTCCCAGGACACGGTCACCAGGAGCTAAATTGAGGGGTTGCAAGGAATAGGTTAGTCACAGGCTAAGGTCTTGGGGGAGGTAGAGCGTGAAGAGGAGGTACATCTTTGGTGGGCAGGTAGCACCAGGCAGGAACTGCCTGGTAAACAGGTTTCTTCTGTTCTTAAGGATTGCCTCTGGGGTCCTTTTGGGAGGATCACTGTCTTAGTTAGGGTTTTATTGCCGTGAAGAGACATCATGACCACTCAACTCTTATAAAGGGAAACATTTAAACGGGGCGGGGTTACAGTTCAGAGGTTTAGTCCGTTATCATCATGGCAGAAAGCATGGTGGCGTGCAGGCAGACATGGTGCTGGAGAGATAGTGAGAATTCTACCTCTTGATCCACAGGCAGCAGGAGACTGCCACACTAGACCTAGCTTGAGCATATGAGACCTCAAAGCCTGCCTCCACAGTGACACACTTCCTCCAACAAGGCCACAGCTACTTCAACAAGGCCACACTTCCTTATAGTGCCACTCCCGATGGGCCAAGCATTCAAACACGAGTCTATGGGGGCCATACCCGTTCAAACCACTCCATTCAGCTTGGCAGGATGCTGGGCCACAGAGCAGAGACCTCCGGCCCTTCGTGATAAAGAGAGCTTGAGAGCCTGCACCAACCATTCTGGAAAGGGCTGGAGCTTAGGGCCAGTTCCTATGGGTGTGGGCTCTGAGACACCGGAGAGGTGATCTGACAACCGGGCATGCCTAGACCCCCAAGACATCTTGCTTAGATCACTGTCTCCGTGTTGCTGGGGATGGTGACTCCATGCTGGCACATGCTGGCAAGGACATATCCAGCCAGGGCTTCATGACATCGGAAGTGGAGTGGCCCTTGTGGAGTGGCCTGCCACTTACCTCTCTGGAACCTGCACAGCCAGCAGTGGTGTCAGGCCCTGCGGAGCGGGGAGAGGGGGGGCTGGATCACTCAGCCATTTGAGGAGCACGGGACAGAGCAGATCCGCACTCCCTGTCACTCCCAACCAGAGGCTGGAGCTTCCAAGGCTGAGCCTGGAGGGGTGGCTGCTGGGGGCCGGACCTAGGAAGCTGTCAGGACACCCTTGGTTCCCAGGCCCTGGTGACTGACACAGACCCAAGTATAGGCCACCAGGCCCAGGGGATGTGACTCTGCCAGTGGGGATGGCCTCCCGAGGCTGAAGAAGAGCTCCTCTTAGCCTAGCTTCAGCCCAGAGCCTGGAGTGGAGCGACCCGAGGTCATCCAGCCGACAAACGCTTCTCCTCTAGGCTGATCGCCGAGGACAGCGAGGCCGGCCTCTTCACAGTGACTCTCTTCCGCAAAGTGACCGAAGATTTCAAAGTTAAAGCCAAAGAAAACAAGTAAGGATGCGGTCCCGGGCTCCTCCGGGTTTGGTGGGAGTCCCCGGGGAGAATCTGCCTTGGCCAGGTTCTCAGTGACAGCTGTAGCTGCTTTTTTGAAGGTTCATTGTCCGGGAATTTTACTACGATGAAAAAGAAATTAAAAGAGAAAGGGAGGAGATGAACAGGTTGCTGTCTGATAAGAAACAACAGTATGTGAGTACCAGGGTGTGGGCAGGGCTCTCTAGACAGCCGAGACACACCCCCAGTGTTCTGGGGGCCAGAGTCCACTCCTCGGTCTCACCGTTCCCACATCCTGGACTTGTGCTGTCAAGGCACATGTGAGTTCAGATGGCATATGTACCGAGCCCCACTCCGTGATGAGGCTCACAACCACCCGGATCACGGTCCTTTCTGGCAGGGCTTGTCTGCTGTACAGTAGATGAGATGCTGAAGTGTCCCCTGGCCAGGGGATCACCCTGGGCTTTGCCCCAGGTCAGCCAGAGCAAGGGGCACCAGGATGAAGCATCTGCGGCCAGAGTGGATAGTGTCAGCGACTCAGAGATTGCACAGCCCTGGTTTCCCTATCGCCCATGACTGTAGATTTCAGGGCGTCAGCAACACCTGTGTTTACCTTTCCTGTGCTCTTAGCAGAGTGGGTGCTTTTACCTGAGACACTCTGGCCACGGGCACTTAGAAACTGTGTGGAGAGGTCAGCCTCCACTCCTGGAGCAAAACTGAGTGTTTGGTGTTGAACTGGGAACCTTTAGTTCTGGGAACATCACCGCCCGGCTCTGCAAAAGTGTCTTCCAGACTGGTGTCCAGTAACAGCAGCACCGGCTCAGCCCTGCACTTTCAAGGCACTGGCCGGAGGGGGTGTATGTGTGTTTCCAGCTGTGGAGGGAGGCTTCCTCAGAGAACCTTCTAGTGCCACTTCAGTGACGTGGGGGAAGGAGAGTGCCCTTGAGTCTCCAGAGGAAGGCCTGTGTACTCACAGCTGTAGTACGTGCCTGGGAGAGCAGGGCCGCTGGACTGGTACAGAGCCTCACACGTGGCCCAGCACTTGCCCCAGGCTTCCTCCCACACTAGGCAGATGGCCTGCGCACATCCAATCTGATCTTGCTGAGTGAGCATAAGCCACCGAGTTCCCCGAAGCAGATCGTGGAAACTCAGCTGCCTGCTGTTTCCTTTCCAGAAGGAAAGCCCGGCTTCTGATGGCTCCAGGCGTTGGATTTTCTATGTTGTCGTTTATGTTTGAGAGAGGGTCTCATGTATCCCAGGCTGGCCTCTGACCTGATATGTAATTGAGGGTGACACCCACGGAGCTCTGCGATCATAGGTGTATGGTACAAGAGTCAGTTTCTGTTCTGGGGATGGAACCTAGGGTATTGTACATGGCAGGCAAGCACTCTGCCAACCGAGCGACACCTTCACCTTTAGTCCATGTTGGAGAGTTTGAACCCCTGGAGCATAGATACATGGGGACACACACACACACACACACACACACACACACACACACACACACACGCATGCCAGGTATATGCACTCACACTGCCCAGACCCAAAGTCAACTGGATCCTCGCCGAGGCTCCTGAAGATGCAAAGCCTGGCTGGAGGCCTGGGCCCTGAGCCTCTGAGGGTGCTCAGCCTTAGAGCAATGGCGTAGACATGGCACATTCCGGCAGGAGTGACTGTCACTAACTAGAACAGAAGCCCTGGGTGCCGTTGCCTGACCTCAGCCTCCTGGGACCCTGTCCACACACAGCCTTGCCTGTAGGTGGGGCTTTTCCTGGATTGTTGCTTCCCTGGCTGAGTCCCTGCAGTATCCCCGGATGGGGCCAGGTTATCAGGGCCCTGCCTATAGCGATGTAGGACATTTGGCACCCACCCTGTTTATTAGGGTAACACAAGCAAGCCTGCCACCTTCTCTTGGGGCTCAGATTGCTGGCTGGTGGTGTCTTTACATGGCATAGATTTCGGCAGCCCCAACTGCCCCCAGAGAACCTGCCAGAGTCTCCTTGTGTGTGGGAAACAGCTCCTGGGAGACCCTTAGAAACTGTGCTGGCAAATGGAGCCTCAGAGAAGCTCAGTGAAGACCCCCTTCACCACAGTACCCAGAGTATCTCTTGTATTTGGTATGGTTGTGAGTGGGTTTCAGCCAAGTATCCCATATCCTTTAGTTACTGGCCCACTAGAGGCTAGAGACTGGGTTGCTCTGGGAACACACAGTTGAGTTACCCCGCGTTTTCTACCCATTTGCAGACAGGGTGCTAAAGGGTGAAATGTCCTAGCTGCATGTCTGACTAATGTCCTGTATGTGACATGCTGACGTGTTCCATGAACACCCCAGAGGGAGCTGTTCCTGAGTGTCAGGGTCCAGACAGATGAGCTCCTGAGGTCAGGATAGTTCAGTAACACTTCCGGGAGCTCTTTTTGTGTGCTGCCGCTGGGGTCCTGACCCAGGCAGGCACGTAGGTTTGTCTCCATCCCTAGTGTCTGAGATCACAGGCCTTGCACCCCTGCCACACCCTTCTCGGAGCCCGGACTCCAGAGCTTGCTTGCACATGCTCTCCAGGCCATGAGAATTACTTGTGTTCATGATTCATGCTTGCTGTAAGATTAATAAATAATTTCTGTGCCTTTAGCAAACTTCCTGTGTTGCTCTTAAAAAGGGATCAGCCACCTACCGGGACCACAAGGTTAAGGTAACCCCGCTAGGTAACCCTGCTAGGCCCGCTGCGGGGCAGACCGACAGAGACAGAGAGGGCGAGGGTGAGGTAAGCACCCCCTGGGAACCCTGGGGGTCCCCGGCTCAACGCGCTCCCCAGCTGAGGAACAAATCTTTGCATTTGCTGTCGTTTCTTATGGCTTGTGAGGTCTGAAATTGGAGGAGCCCAGAATCCTGCTGTCCTAATCTTCATGGTCTTTCTGGAGTTGGCTCTCTAGGCAGGGAATGGGGCTTGTTGGCTGGCTGGGATGCCTGTGCTCTGGCTGACGGTGGCTGGAGCTGGTGTCTGGTGACGGGCAGGGCTCTGGCTGGAGGGTGGGTGGTTCAGAAGCTCAGCATTCCTCCTTGACTGCCCTGGCTGGACCACCTCTGGCCTTGTCGAGCAATTGGAAAAGGGTCTGATGGGGGCTGCCCCTGAGGAACAGCCACATCAGGCTCTGTAGCAGCAGCTATGGCCTAGATGAGGCTTGAAGAGCCACTGGCAGGTGCAGCTGGTAGACGGGTGGGCTGGACCCTCAGGGCAGTGCCTTCCGATGAGGTGGGCCACTTGGCTGTGCAGTGTCGGACAAGAGCCTATCAGCTGCACGTGACAGTCTTGAGGTCAAGAGCTGTGGAGCTGCCCACCCCTGGTCGGAGGTGGCCTCTCGCATGTGCCGGTGGCTGCCTCTAGAACGTCCCCAGTGCCAGGCACCTGCATGCAGTGGTCCTGAGCCTCCCCAGGCTCCTCTCTGCTTCTGTTGGCTCCGGGGCCTTTCTTCTGGTTGCAGGGCTTGCTCTGTATAACGCGAGCCCTTCCTTGGCCTTTATCAGGCGAGTAGGCGAGTGCCCGGAGGCTCACGTGGTTCTCCCGTCTCCGCAGGGACCTCTGCTGCGCTGGCTCAAGGTGAACTTCAGCGAGGCTTTTATTGCCTGGATCCACATAAAGGCCCTGAGAGTATTTGTGGAGTCTGTGCTCAGGTGCGTGGTGGGGATGCTGGGCTGGATAGCCTCCAGTGGTGGGGCCTGGAAGGGAAACTCGGGCGCTCCGTTCCCATCTCTCTTCTTGCCCTCCTGCCCTTCGCTTTCGGTGGCCATGTCTTAGCAATCCTCTCCACTCCGTCAAAGGAATCCCAGTTGGCCATGTGTACCCCGCTCTCTGGGGCTCTCTCTTTCCTACCAGACTTGTGTGCTCTGAATGCCTCACTTGTGTACCCCCATACAGGCCCTCTGTGCTACTGGAGGGCCCCAGTGGCTCCTGGGAGACGTGCTCAGACTGTCTCATTTCTCCATCCTCCAAGGGTGGTCCTCAAGGTAGCTCCCCACTAAAATAGGAAAGCTACCCATGCAAAAATTATTCTTTTTTATTTTCTGTCATTTTAAATTTAAGTCACTGGAAAATTCGGAAACCGTAGTTAAGCACAGGTGTGAATCCAAATCACTTGTTGGGGATGATGTGGAGCTCAGTGATTGAGCATTTGCCTGGCATGCATGAAGCCCTCAGCATCACAGAATAAACCACAAGCATACACATCTCGGTGTGTGCTCATTTAGGTTTTTATGGTTCTGTTCCCCCCCCACCCAAGTATTTAGTGTTCAGATACATATTGTTCTCAATGTTGTCATGGAAAGGGAAACAGTAAATATTTTTCAAAGGAGGATGAAGGTTGAACACTAAATGACATAGGACACTGGGTGTGCAGATTTGGCTCTCAAGGAGTGAGGGAGCTCACTCGTGTTAAATTGCAGTATTGTTAGTGGGATGAGGCAGCAGTGGGGAGGCCTGGGCCTGGAAGCAGCAAGACACCGTCCAGTGGTTGACCTCATCACAGGGAGGCGGCTTCTCTCCTGAGGAGTCTAGGGAGTTGGGGTGCATCCTGGGCTGGCATCTTGAGGATGGGCAGTAGGAGAACTGACTGGCCCTGCTGAAATCATGTCCTGGCAAAATGATGCTCTGAACTGTCACTGGAGGGTGAGCAGGATGGGTGTCACTGGCAGAAAAGCGAAAAGATCTGTAGGACTTAGGATGAGATGACCATAGGCATGAGCCTATGGTCCTTGCACTGGGGGCTCAGGAGGCTGAGGCAGGAGGATCACTTAGTCTCTGATCAAACCGGGTTAGAAGAGCAAAAAACACCTGTCTCTAAATCAACTGGGCTATCCGCTCCCCCCCTCTCCCCCCCCCCCCCCCCCCCCCCCCCGGCTTACCTGCATGTTAGAGGATCCCACTGGCCAGTACGGCACTTGCCTTGGGGAAGGGCAGGCAATACGAGGGGCCTCTCTGGCCAACAAAATGCAGAGGCACCAGAGGCCTCTGCAGACATAATGGAAGGCAGTGCCATATTCCAGGGGTACTTTGTCCACAGTAAAGACTGGGAAGGTTCAGGAGTGGACATGATGGTGACATCCACAGATCCCAGCTGACTCACTTCCACAGCAGACTCCAACGAGGAAATTCTGCTGCTAGGTGACAGCAAGGCACCCAGGGACACCTGCCTGGGGCAGAGTTTGGACACACTGGCCAGGGCATGGCTCAGTGACACACTTGAATAGTGTTCTGGAGTACGGGACACCCCAGGCAGTGATGCTTGAGGAAATGATTGGGGAGATTTAAAATCTTTTCTACACACCCAAAAAACTGAGCAAGAGGAATTACACCTCGGCAGGACCTCTGCTCTCCTTTAGTGGACACGTGTAACAGCTGAATGGGGACCTGTCGAGTTCAGAGCTGTGGCTTGTGCCACTGAGTATGCAAAGGACCCAGCACAGGTGGCCCAGGCCACGGGCTCGTGGTTTCTGTCATAAGCTATGACCTTCAGAAAATGGTCGGCACAGTACAGAGGTTTAGTGTCTCATTTCTAGCCTTTGGTTCCCTGGCCCAGTTACTTTTTACAGCTTGGTTTTCCTAAGTTGTGCCAGTCGGTTACAGGCTTAACTTCACACGCAAATCACAAAGAGGCCAAAGGCTACAGGGTCTCCTGGAGCTGGAGTTACAGGCACTCTTGAGCCCCCTGGCATGAGTACTGGGCCTTTGGCTGTCTCGCTGGCCTTTACACTAAGTCCCCAAGTGGTCTGTCTTGTCCGAACAGGTATGGACTTCCAGTGAACTTCCAGGCTGTACTCCTGCAGCCCCAGAAAAAGTCAGCCACCAAGCGCCTGAGAGAGGTGCTCAACTCCGTCTTCCGGCACCTGGATGAGGTCGCCGCAGCCAGCATACTGGATGTAGGTATCGTGGGGACTCAGACGCACTGCCACCACAGGCTTGCACTGAGTCACAGACTTCCAAGCAAGGGGGTGTATGGTGTGGTGGGGCCCGCTGCACAGGACAGATGTGTGTGTGGCCAGAACCCGAGAGCTCCCTTAGAAACGAGAACCATCTTGCCCTTGCTCCCCCCATAGGCGTCTGTGGAAATCCCTGGACTGCAGCTGAGCAACCAGGACTATTTCCCCTACGTGTACTTCCACATCGACCTCAGCCTTCTGGACTAGGTGGCCAGCCTGTCTCACTGCAGCCTCAGACCGTGCTCTAAGCCGGACAACCACGTCCTGCAGGATTCTGACTCACGAGATACTCACAGACGTTAGTTAAGAGTGTATTTATTTTTTTAAGTTACAATAAAATGCTCAGTTCTGAGTCTTTCCTTGTGTTTAACTAACTCCCAACTTTCTCCTGAGCGTTTTACATAGTGAGATGCCTGTAACTTGGTCCCCCACGAGGCTTTTGTCTTCGTGGGATTTCCAGTGGGAGATTAGTGAGAATGTTGAAAACCTGAGCCTGATCGTCACTGGTGAAGCCCGAAGACAAGACTTTGGGGCATGAAATGTGGTTTTCACTTGGGACCAAGTTATCCACACAGAATCACGTCCTTGCCAAAAGGTCTTGTCTTCATTCAAAAAAACATTTTTACGGGGAGGTGATGATTGATGTGATGTCGTCTGTTCATAGGGTAAGTTTTCAGGGCTAAACGTCAGACTCCAATTTTATGATGTGCCACTAATTTCATACATTTATCAGCTTTGTCCAAAATATCATTTTATTCTTGAATGGAAAAAGCCATTAATATTCAAACAAAAGAATCACATTTTAAAAACCCTATACATAAGAAACAGCCTCCAAGAACATTCAAGCAGCAGTCAGGAGGAGGGAAAAATGTTTCAACAGCCCAGTTTTCTTCAATATGCCAAAGAATAAATCCAATTCACTGCTACAATTCATAGAATTCTTCAGTGTTTTCTTGAGACGCCGAGGTTCACTGTTGCCGTTTCCAGTGGCCGGCAAGTACTTCTCGGAAAGGCAGACAGCTGAGCAGAACCTCACTGCTAGAAAACTGCCTGCTCCCAAGAAAAGAAACGTGAAGGCTGGGCTGCGGCCCTCACAACTCGTCCTTCTCCAGGTCATCAAGCTCCACATCGCTGAGGTCAATGTCATCCTCCACAGGAAGCTGAGACAGAAAGTGATGTTAGAGCCTCCAATGACCAACGGGTTCAACAGAAAAGCAAATTCCAGAGGATTCCAGGTTACAGCTTGGCTCTTGTACCAGTTTTAACACTGAGGGAAAACCAGAGAACTTGGACAAAGCGATGGGGGTGGGACAGGTGTAGGGCAAAGTCTCATAAGTGTAGCCTAGGCTGGCTTCAAAATCCTCCCACCTCAGGTTCCCACAGCTGACTGCAGACATGCGCCTCCCCTGGGCTTTCTGAGAGTTTTTGAAACAGGGCTCCATTCTTTAACCAGTCCGGTCTCAAACTCATGACAATGCTCCTGCCTTAGCCTTTCAAGTAGTGTAATGTGGAATTACAGGTATGAAACAAAGCTCCCGTGACCTTTAGACTCTGATTTCTTAAACATTTTATTTATGTGTACTGGTGTGTGTTTTGCCTGCCTGCATGTCTGCACCATATGCACGAAATGCCCAGGGAGGCCTGAGGGGGCCACTGGGTCCCCATGTCTGAAGTTGCACATGGCTGTAAACCACCATGTGGTTGCTGGGAACTGAACCCTGGCCCTGCCGGAAGAGCAGCCAGTGCTCTTAACTGCTGAGCCACCCCTCCAGCAGCTCTGACCAGGATTTTAGGAGGACAGCAGGAGCACAGCCCTCGGCCTGATGGTGGTTTTGTTCCCCTGCACAGAGACACACAAGCTGAGGAGAGAAGCCCTCACAGCCACTCACCTCGCCATCTTTGCCATCCCAGGGCTCTCTGGGAGTGATGGCAGGAAAGGAACCACCTCCCACAGGTGCTGTGGAGCCTCGTCCGAAAGACAGTTCCCTGGGGGAAGAATACCAACCACATCTAGATGTACTCCAGTCAACAAACAAACTGTCAAACACAATGTGTCCTGCACCCATAAAGTCAAGCACAACTTCTAAGTTGTTTCTTTAAGAAACAAACAAACGCACATTACTAGTGAGGTGAACAGTTTCAACTAACCCGAATGTAGATGCACAAAGCGCTTCCCAGTAAGACGTGAATATCTATACTTGAAAAATACTTGTAATCTGCCTACTCAAAATACTACCAGTGAGAATTCCTGGTCCTCTGGCCTCTGTCCGCTGCTGGACTACAGGCACCACCATGCCCAGCTCTAACTGGGTTTGTGAACACTGTCTTGGGGGGCATTTTTGTTGGTGGTACACTACTGTAGCCCAGGCTGGTCTTGAACTTGATCCCTGTCTCCACCTCCCGAGTGTGCAGACAACAGGCATGCACCACCGTGCCAGGCTAGAACCTGTCTTCTACGTTGGGTTCTTTAGTTTTATGCTACTTATTTTTGTAGAATACTTTTAAAAAGAACCATTAAAAAACAAATTCATTACTAAGCCGGGCGGGGGTGGCACACGCCTTTAATCCCAGCACTCGAGAGGCAGAGGCAGGCGGATCTCTGTGAATTTGAGGCCAGCCTGGGCTACAGAGTAAGTTCCAGGTCAGCCAGGGCTACACAGAAATACCTGTCTTGAAAAACAAAAAGATTCATTCCTCTGGGTTCCATTTTTACCACGCTTGAGGAAAATGTATAGTTTTACTTCACGTTTTACTGATATTAGAGGACTTACAGGAAGGTTTTTAATGCAACATCCCCTCACTGTTGTTTAGCACGGCACAACTGATAGTCTACAGAAAGCAACAGCCTCGGTGTGGCCCGGTCCAGGCACACTTACAGGACACACTCCACACGCTTACACTCCACACAGCGCCGGCCACCCACTTTTGTATCAGCAGGAAATTCAAAGCCCTCATTTCACATGGCAGCTGAGAAATAAACGAGGAAGAAAGCAGGAAGAGGAAAGACAAGTGACCTCTTCAGTCAATGCCTTGGATTTGCCCAGGAAATGACGGAGGGGTTGAGGAAGAGGTGACCAGCAGGGCAGGATGGAGAGCTCTGCAGCCGGCTTTTGAATGAGGAACCCATCACTTGCCCACAGCAGGAGGATCCTCATTTTCACACATTTCCAAGCCAAGGGCTTTGACCTGAGGTCAGGAATACCAAGTGCATACCAAGGGCGGGACACGACCTCCTAAGACCCCGCAGTTAGAACGAGGCCAGATAGTGTGCACTCTGACAAGCAGGGTGGGGAGAGAGAGCGGAGACGCACGTGGACGGACTGCCACAGGAGACAGTAATGATTCAAAAGCTCTATCTTCCTTATGTTTTAAATGCAAACTAGTTCCACTTACTACCTGGCTTACACACGACGATACAAACCAACAAAACCCCACAGATGAGACAATAAACAACTAAGAAAAGTTACCTGAGAAACTCATTAATGCCTTGCTCACTGAAAGACCCTTTGAGAAGAGCAAACTTCATCTTGCGTGCGTTGATGGCCGCCATGGCAGGGTACCCGAACCCTCCGATCCCCAGCGCGTTCTCCAGGTCATACTGAGCGCCAGCCTCCGTCCACAGCCACCTGGGAAAGCACACTGGCTTCAGGGTGGGGTGCTTTTGGGACTAGAATCTGAAGTTACATCCAAATCTTAGAAAGGAGTGCAGGACGGGTGCATGCTCAGATCCTACAAGGCTGTCCACGGAGTCACGTGGATTTCCTGTCACCTGAGCTTGGATTAACGTGCACACTCTGGGTCTCAGGGCTGGTAAGCAACAAACTAGTGACAAGGCACATGCAGGCGCACGCAGGCGCACACTGCGGAAGGTCTGCACCCCGTCTGTTCTCAGAGGGGAGAGACTCTGGGCTCAGAACTCACCCCCACATCTTTTTCTTGTATTTGTCAGCCAGTTTCAGAAGAACTTCCAAGTAGGAGTTTCTGCCTGCAGCCCCTGATTAACAGACAACAAATATTGAAGGTGAAATCGAGTCAGTTCACTCAGGAAGCACTCTGAGCAGCCAGCGGCCACAAGAGAACCAGCCTGTGCTCACCAGTGTCTAGGATGTGGGGCAGGACAGCCACGACACAGAGCTGGTGATCCTCGCAGGTCTTCTTGGCGACGTCCTCGTTGATGATCTGCACAGAAGACAGGGCAGTTGTGCAACACAACACTCAAGAGACTCCTTCCCCACGATCCTCCTCACACAGACATGCCATCTAGAACCCTCTAGAAGTGGGCGCCATCATTCATTCCTCGGCCACCTAAGCAGTCTCTGAAACTGCAGTCCCTGGCACAGGCTGGCCTCCACAGCTGTACACACAGGTCATACGTCTGTGCACAAGGTATTGACACAGTGTGAGGCTCCTGGTGTCTGTTTCCTCAACAGGCCGTGAAGACAGGAATGTGTTTCCCCTCTCGGTGCTGCTGTGAGACCCGAGAGCGTCTACGCTACAGGGCAGAGCTCCAAAGCCCAAGTGTGACTGAATCCACTCTGTTCTTTAGACAGTTAGGTAAGCTTTTGGCTCACAGTGTCAGTATTCTAATTCCAGACAGATATGAAAAGTAGTAAATTGAAAAGGGTTCACAGCAGATGGGAAACTTCCTCACCACCAGGGGGAGCACTGTACCTCGAGCAGCTCTGGAGGTGGGGCATTATCTGAGAACAAATCCAGGGCCCTGGACACTATGTCTGATTTCGTCCGGCCACCGTCATAGTCCACGGGAGACTCGCCTTTCTGAAATATCTTGATTGTAGGGAATCCTCTGATCTATTAAAGTACAACAACAACCATAATATTTAAAATGGAAAATTGAATAATAATAATAAACAACCCACAATCTTTTTGGTTTCTGAAAGCACTTCATCAACAACCCACAATCTTTATGGTTTCTAAAAGCACTTCACAGACATTTCACTATCACAAAAGTATGCTTTAACCAAGCATGGGCACACACCTGTAATCCCTGATTTTCAGGAGGCTGAAGCCAGGATCACAAGTTGGAGGCCACTCTGGGCCACTTAATGAGATACTGCCTCAAAAATAAATACTAAGTGCTGGGAACACGGCACAGTGGTGGAGCATCTATCAGTCTGGCTTAAATCATCAGAACTGGGGTGGGGAGAATGAATTCCCAGCTGGAAGCACAGTCAGAAGTTCTTGTTCTTTAATTGTGGAGTTCAGTAGACCCCGTCCAAGCTCTGGGCATTTAAAACACTGTGCATACATACTCTACAGCAAGAGGATCAACTTTCAAACCAAGTGGCGTGATGGTGCCCAAACCCACAAGTCCTGAGTTCCAGACTCCATGGCTAGGGACACCACCTCTCCATCTACAAACGGTTCAACGTCTCCCAGCCTCCTTCAAAGGGCGGCCGGGAGTCAAACGGCTGCTGAAATCTCGAGGATTTCTCTAAGTAAGTAAACGAGCCTCCACCACACTCACCCCGTATCGGCTGGCCAGAAGCTGGTTCACGGTGGCGTCCACGGCTGCCAGCTTCACCTTCCCCTTCGTCTGCTCCTTCACCTCTGTGGCTGCAGCAGCCCACTCCGGCTCCAGGCTGCAGAAACACATTT
The DNA here is from genome assembly GCF_007827085.1 of Peromyscus californicus insignis. Lineage (NCBI taxonomy): Eukaryota > Metazoa > Chordata > Mammalia > Rodentia > Cricetidae > Peromyscus > Peromyscus californicus. The sequence goes on from NW_026294492.1 coordinate 7,180,503, forward strand.
TCAGAGTCCAGTGAACTCACACAACAGGTCCTTACACTGAGCTGTACACTCTGGCCTAATCCCTGTTTTATGTCACACTTCAAACCCATCTTGGTGGCTTCACCAAAGGGATGATGCACCTGTCCCCCATCTGGACACTAGCCAGTCCCCTGGTTGAATCTGGGAATAACACAGTTCACAGCTGGATGGCTATACAGGAAGTGTCGTGACTGAATGCACTATTTGGTCCAAGGCACTTACTTTTTGCAGTGTCCACACCACGGAGCATAAAACTCAACCATCCAAACATCTTCACTATCAAGGACATTCTTATCAAAGGTGTCATCCGTCAGCTCTACCACATCCTTCTTACTTGAACTATCACCTCTGCCCTGTACAGTAACATTAAATGTTAAACTACTGCCCGGCCAAAAATGGACACTACTACTGCAAGCACAGACAAAACAATCATTTTACAAGGTAGTCAAGTTTTCCATTTGTTCATTAGCAAATAAATGAGAACAGTTATCCAATATGACTGAACTGGGAGCATTCCTTAATACAACTTTTGCTAACAGTCTTATTTTGAAACAATTCCTGCCACATTTAGTACAACTATGATCTGCCTTGAATTCTTCCACCTGCTATTTTTATAAAGAGCTCAAGTACCCGACAGCATGGCTGAATGCAGACTCTGGCAGATCGGTCTGTGTAGACACAACTGTTTCTACATTTTCCAATTTGAAGTCCAGATCATTTAAGACAGCTCACACTAGTGTTTCGTCTTCCCCAGGCCTGGCACACAACAGACGAGTAAGTACTCGGCCTCAAACCTACACCCCTGGACCTGAGTTTTCTCCAGGCAAACCTATGGTGCTGTTCACTCTGCTGTGCTGCTGTCTGTCACCAGGCTAATCGCCATGGCAGGGGCCAGGTAAAGATACCACCTCTCGATAGGCCTAAGACTACAGCTAGTTTTACTGGCCTCTTGAGGGGTGGAGAGCCATTTTATAAGTAACTTCAACACTTCATTTCTAAGGATGCATGGGCATCATAGTCAAGCTCCACAAAAGCATGTAAAACACCAACTCTAGAACAGAAACTTGTCTCTCTTCATCTTCCTCTTCATCCTGTCTGTGTTCCAGACTCACTGCCACAGACACAGGCCAGGAGCTCTTGCAAAGGCAGTCTGGAAAGTGAGTCCAGGATTCTATTCTCCTCTTGGAAGAGGGAAGGTCATGAGATCCCAGAGCCTGCCGCCCTCAGCATGGAGCTTCTGAACTCTCTGTAGTTCTAACAGCCCATTCCAGCTTAGGGCCCAAGACACTATCTGGGAACCTCCTTCTCAGACTGTGACAAGATGCCCTGGGACTAAGTAGGTTTGCCATGTAACTCCAAGGATGGCAATGAACAGCTGGGTAGAGATCGTACACTCCTGTAATTCCACAACTTGGGAGGTAGAAGTAGAAGAATTTAAGGTCATCCTTGGCTACAGTGAGAATCCAAGGATAGCCTAGGTTATATGACACCCTCTGTAAGGAACACACACATTCAAGCAGAAGACCAAGACACACTAAGACAGGACCATACATACAGCCTTACCTGTTTTCCAGAACTGTATCCACCACTCCGCCCAGCGAGGCGATCCTTCACGAGCTGGCGCAAAGCACTGAGGGCAGCATCTACGATGGCTTCCCCGGTTCTGCCACCTGTGGGCCAGCAAAGGAGAGTCAAGGGAAGGCAGGCAACCCCGGGCTGGCCTTCTGCGTAAGTGCCTCTCGTGCGCCTGTGAAGACTTGTAACTCCACATCTGTCAGGCAGCTGACGGTGATCGGGTCTCACATGCACTCACTGCGGAGCTCATCCCAGAATGCACTCTGCCCTAGACTTCCCACTCCGAATGCCAGTGTTTACAGTTCCCTAAATCCCTCTGTTCACTGTCTGGAAAACCACAGCTTCTAAGGAGAGACTCTCAAGTTTACTGAATGGACAACATGGACATGGAAGAGAGGCTTAACAGCTCGTCAGGAAGACAGGAAAACTTCCCAAGTAGAGGGGAGAAAGCCAACACCATCTTTTCTAAGACACACAGTAGACAGGGTGTGTGGGAAGAGTGGAACATGAGACATGGAGAGTAGACAGTGTGTGAAGAGTGGAACATGAGACATGGAGAGTAGACAGTGTGTGTGAAGAGTGAACATGAGACAGGGAGAGTAGACATTGTGTGTGTGAAGAGTGGAACATGAGACATGGAGAGTAGAGAGTGTGTGTGAAGAGTGAACATGAGACATGGAAAGTAGACAGTGTGTGAAGTGTGAACATGAGACATGGAGAGTAGACAGTGTGTGAAGTGTGAACATGAGACATGGAGAGTAGACAGTGTGTGTGTGAAGAGTGAACATGAGACATGGAGAGTAGACAGTGTGTGTGAAGAGTGAACATGAGACATGGAGAGTAGACAGCGTGTGTGAAGAGTGAACATGAGACATGGAGAGTAGACAGTGTGTGTGTGAAGAGTGAACATGAGACATGGAGAGTAGACAGTGTGTGAAGAGTGGACATGAGACATGGAGAGTAGACAGTGTGTGAAGAGTGGACATGAGACATGGAGAGTAGACAGTGTGTGTGAAGAGTGAACATGAGACATGGAGAGTAGACAGTGTGTGAAGAGTGAACATGAGACATGGAGAGTAGACAGTGTGTGAAGAGTGGACATGAGACATGGAGAGTAGACAGTGTGTGTGAAGAGTGAACATGAGACATGGAGAGTAGACAGTGTGGGAAGAGTGAAACATGAGACATGGAGAGTAGACAGTGTGTGTGTGTGAAGAGTGAACATGAGACATGGAGAGTAGACAGTGTGTGTGTGAAGAATGAACATGAGACATGGAGAGTAGACAGTGTGTGTGTGAAGAATGAACATGAGACATGGAGAGTAGACAGTGTGTGTGTGAAGAATGAACATGAGACATGGAGAGTAGACAGTGTGTGTGTGAAGAGTGAACATGAGACATGGAGAGTAGACAGCATGTGTGAAGAGTGAACATGAGACATGGAGAGTAGACAGTGTGTGAAGAGTGGAACATGAGACATGGAGAGTAGACAGTGTGTGTGTGAAGAGTGGAACATGAGACATGGAGAATAGACAGCGTGTGTGAAGAGTGAACATGAGACATGGAGAGTAGACAGTGTGTGAAGAGTGAACATGAGACATGGAGAGTAGACAGTGTGTGAAGAGTGGAACATGAGACATGGAGAGTAGACAGTGTGTGAAGAGTGGAACATGAGACGTCTCTGAAGCCAAGTAACTCATCAAGGCATCTCTTCTATTTTGCTCAATTCAGTGGTTAGGATCAACTCAATCCTAAGTAACCACCTCAATAAAGCTCAGAGAGCAGCCACGCTGCATGAGACCCAACAGCTCAAAACCACAACCAAACCTCAACCACACAAGAAGACAGTAAATGTGAAGTCTATCCAAAACTACAGACCCAAGACCCCAGAAGAGCAAGGTCAAGACATGACTTGAAACCTATTAGGAGTCTTAGATCAGCTTAAAGAGGGAACTCTCAGAAGTGCTCAGGTAACTGAAGGGCCAGACCCAACATGAGAGCAGCCTTCCGTTCCTACTGCAGACAGTTCCACGTTCGAGCCAGTGTCCTTGTCCCTCCCGCCCTTTCTACAGTTATACCCAAGCAGAACTCATCTAGGGAAAGAGGGTTCTCCCAGTGTGCACCAGTGTTGACCATCTTTCCATTATGGGCCATATGCATCCAAGTGCTATCTACCTTTGAGACCACACTGCCTTCTGCAGCCACTCAGCTCTGCTGTCCTGGCGCACAAGCAGCCTGGCCAATGCATAAAGGCACAGGCCCGGCTGTGTCCAAACACCTTCCTGAAGGCAGCTGAGAAGGCTCAGCAGGTGGAAGTGCCGGACACCCGGCCAGACAACCCGAATTCAGTCTCTGAGCTCCACTTGGCAGAAGGTGGGAACTCCTGAAAACGGTCCTATGAGGTCATGTGAGCACTGAGTCCACACGTGCCCCAAGACATACGTGTAATAACAACAACCTTATTTATAAATAAATACAGCCGCAGCAGAATGCTCTAAGCATTCTGTTTTTGTCAAGAAGCAAAACTATAACCAGTTATCATTTCAAAGCGAGGACAGACATGTTTACTCTGGAAAACAAAACTCATCATCAAGAAGAAACCAAGCATCCAGGACTTTGTCTCCAAGGATTTTGACCTCCAAGTCTGGAGATTTACCAAGTGGACTGGTACCTATACCAAGTATGTGTCTCCTATCTTTTGCATGTACTATTTTAATTACACTCTGGTTGTCTGGGCAGGCTTCGGTCCCTCTTTACAGAAAAGCAGCAAGGCCAGAGCACTAAGTGGACAGGAGGCCCGAGCCTGGAGAGGCGGGCCAGTTACAGCAGGCCGTGTGTGTCTTGAATTACTCTTCAGACCCCACAGCCCTGGGCCCTCCCCAGGGCGAGTCTGACTGGGATGCTCCTCCTCAGCTCACTGGTACTTCTGTTCACAGGTGCAACCTTCAGTTACTTTATGTCATATTTAGCAAATCCTTAAAACTTTAGCCAAATCCACCATAATGTAAAAATTATGCTCAACACTTTCATTAGGACCACGATCTGTCCCAACGCATCAATTCTGATTAGATATTGTTTGTGTGTATGTAGGTCATGATCAACTGAAGACCTTGCATTGTGCTATTTGGAATCTGGAGTACCCATTATCAACAGCTCCTGACACTAGTAGCATTTCATAGTCAATGGCATACGCATTACTGCATAAACCATGCATGTTTGCCAGACTCCAATCTTTCAGTAAGGGGAGGAAAACACAGATCTTCATCAACTATTAAACAGCTGTAATGAGAAAGGCCTGGAGGTAAAAACGTGCGGGTCTATAACCACTCTGAATAATTCACATGCGTGCACACATGCATGCATGTACCCCTGCACCCCTCTTTACCTACAAGCTAAAGCTCTAGGCTTGGAGGAGGCACTAAGTGTGGTATGCCATCACAGAGAGCAAGGTTAAGACACTGCAGGAGCCAGGCTAACTGGTTCCACAAAGTGTCGCTTACAGGGGAATGGGGGAGGGAGAGTCCTCACCCTGATAATCTTCTGGCTTGTTTTTGTTAGCTCCAAATATCTTGATGGTAGGAAATCCCTGGACGCCGTACTGACCTCCCAGGGACTGGTGCTTATCTGCATCAACTGCACCGACTTTGACAACATCCTGAGGAGACACAGACAGGTTACCTCCTTTTCCTACTCCCAGAACCCCGTTGGACTCAAGTACACAGGTAAAGGGCTCAGTGAAGTTACAAGGACCACTGAGGATTTTAGCCCTGAAAACCAGGAGAGAATTTAAGTTGTCCAATGGGAGAAGGGCAAGTCCAGCCAGCAGGGAGTGTCTGGGGGAGGAATGGACACCAAAGCCTTCAGAACCAGCATGGCTAAGATAATTATGTACTTTAGCTTGGAAATGGACAGAATAAAACCAGACAACATGAGAAGTAACATCTGCCCCCCACCCCCAAGGTATCTGACGGCACAACCAGCACTCAGGACTTCACCATGCAAATTAACGTCCAGTGTGTACTGAGCCCATATGTGGTGATATATTGTGTACCCTAATAAAATTTGCCTGAAGATCAGAGAGACAAAGGAACAAGCCACTGCCACATCTCACCTCTAGGACTCGTCAGCCTGAAAAGGCTTCAGTTCCTGTCTCCTCATGCCTTATATACCTTTCACTGCCCAGCCATCACTTCCTTCCTAGTGCTGGGATTAAAGGCATATGACTCCCAAATACTGGGATTAAAGGTGTGTGCCACCACTGCCTGGCCTCTATGTTTAATCTAGTGGCTGGCTCTGTCCTCTGACCTTCAGGCAAATTATATTAGGGTGTACAATGTATCCCACCCACATGCAAATGAAACACAGTGAGGGAGGCCGTCTCAGACACTCACTTTCAATGCAGTGGCTGCTTTCTTCCATTCTGGTGTTAGCCTCTGGCAATGACCACACCTGCCGAGAGATAAAACACAAGTAAGGTGACAGTTACCCTTTGACCTTCAGTTCATAAAGCTGACCAGAGGCCCAGTGACTGCACTCAGGACAGGCGTTATTGCACCATCACTTGCTGACCACCTGAACACAGGGGAAACCCTTTGTTTTCCAGGCACTGATTCCGTAAAACCGAACAGAACCTACTATAAGCCAGACAGGCAGCACATACCTGTCATGACAGCACTTGGGTGGAAGAGGCAGGACCACTCACTTCAAGTTCAAGGCCAGCCTGGTCTACACAGTGAGTTTTAGCACAGCTAAGACAACACAGTGAGATCCTCTCCCAAAGCCCAAACAAAACGTGCTGTGAAATATAACAACGCGGCATACTGTATGATAGGGACAGAACCCACTTCTAGGATCCAATAAGGCATGGTGTAGAGACAGAACCCACTTCTAGGATCCAATAAGGCATGGTGTAGAGACAGAACCCACTTCTAGGATCCAATAAGGCATGGTGTAGAGACAGAACCCACTTCTAGGATCCAATAGGCATGGTGTAGAGACAGAACCCACTTCTAGGATCCAATAGGCATGGTGTAGAGACAGAACCCACTTCTAGGACCCAATAAGGCATGGTGTAGAGACAGAACCCACTTCTAGGATCCAGTAAGGCATGATGTAGAGACAGAACCCACTTCTAGGATCCAATAGGCATGGTGTAGAGACAGAACCCACTTCTAGGATCCAATAGGCATGGTGTAGAGACAGAATCCACTTCTAGGATCCAGTAAGGCATGGTGTAGAGACAGAACCCACTTCTAGGATCCAGTAAGGCATGGGTAAGTGCACTGTTCCTTCTTACTGCTGTGTAATGCCCACGGCACGCAGACCGTGTAGTTTACCTATGGACAATATGGTGCGTATTTGAAAAAGGTTTTTCTCGGCTCTTCTGCCTAGGTCACGTTCACAAAGGACATCACTGGACCTGTGTAAAGCTAGGACAGGCCTTCACTACCTCCACTCTAATGATCAGATAGAGACTGGCAAAGGACTTGATTCCAAGGCTGGCCCGCCTGTGCCACTGCCTTCCGAAGTGAGCCACGCCCCACCAGGCTCCCACAGACACCATGTCACTGATATTCTAGAGGGACCTGAACTCAGCCCCAACGTTTAAGCAAGGTTATTTTGCGGTAGGTAGTGCCTTGAGTTGGTGCTGTGACATATTTATATACACATTTATATACGCTTTGCTGCTCGGGTGACACAAAATACAGAAGTCAGATATTCACAAGGCTTAGTTAGGTTTCCATTTCTCTAAGAAGGAAGGATTCAAATTAAACAGAGGGCACACACACACACACACACAATCTGATGCTAGGCACTAGGAACAGACCAAAGGTCTACATAAAAATGAATTCATGGGCTGGAGAGATGGCTCAGAGGTTAAGAGCACTGGCTGCTCTGGCTCAGAGGTTAAGAGCACTGGCTGCTCTTCCAGAGGTCCTGAGTTCAATTCCCAGCAACTACATGGTGGCTCATGACCATGTGTAATGAGATCTGGCGCCCTCTTCTGGCCTGCAGGGATGTGTGCAGACAGAACATTTATATATAATAAATAAATAAATCTTAAAAAAAAAAAGAATACATTTTTGCTAACCTGCAGTAGAAACTCAAAAGTTCTTTCTATTATAAATGGAAACATCCCACAGTTGATGAGATTACTACTACTTAATGGCTTCCTCAGCTATTTTCTTAACATTACAAATGATCATTACAATTGCTGGAACATTCTAGCATCATTTACGTGTACAACAACTTTAGAATTACATAGTTGTTAGACTTGCTGATGACTCTTGGTATCTATTAGTCTATAAAGAAGTACAAGTTGAGTATCTATTATCCTGAAATTGTAAACCCAAGAGTGGGCATGCAGCTCAGTGCCTAGTGTGAGCAAAGCCCTGGTTCAACTCCTGGCACTGCCAAACCGTACAAACCAAACCAGCCAACAGGAAACCGTTTGAGCGCTACATGACATCCAGTCCTGGGTTTCTGAATTTTAGTTAGAGATGTTCACTGGGGAAAAGCTGTGTAAATATTTCAAAATCTGAAAAACTCCAAACACCCCTGGCCCCAAGCACTTTAGACAGGAGCACCTCAATTTGTCCTCTATTATGTAGGCTCTGTCCCTTCAGTCTTTGAGTCTCACGGAGTCCAAAGGCGGATGCTGAACTTCTGATCCTCCCATGTGTTCTTCTTTTTTAAGAACAGGTTTTGCTATGTAGCCCTCGAACTCCTCACAATCCTCCTGCCTCAGCTTCTGGAGTGCTAGAACTAAAGGCATGTGTCCTTATGCCTGACTCTGTCTGCTCTATTCACCCTCTAAAGCCTTTCCTCCATGAAGGAATCCAAGGCTGTCCCTGGGATGTTAGAACCCAAGCATAAAAAGGCTGAAAGTGATTGTTCCAATTAGACATTTTTTCAGAACATTATGCATAAAACTGCCAGCATAATCGTTACCTACCACATCCAGAACCTGCCTTTGAAATCACACCATCTGTTTAAGTTTCACAGGGAAGTTGCTTGCACTGTGGCTCTCAGAAACAAATCAACTACCCACGACACAGTGATAAGAAGCCGAATGTGCAAAAACACCTCACAGAGCCATGGCATAACTTAGCAGTCTGCACAAGTACTATTTGCCTATGCTAATTCAGATGGGCTAACCACAGAATCCAGCAACTGGATTTAAAAACCTTTAGAAAACAGTCAAAGCATTAAAAAGAGCCAGATTCGCAATGTGTTGGTATGAACGTTTAGCACTGCCCCTGACTTGCTACACTGACCCTGAATAATGTGCTGAGAAGCAGTGCTAAGTTTCTAAACTGTTTCAGAACCCACAAAAGAACTTTCAGGGGGCACTTCCTAAAACACACCCACTCAGGACTTCAGAATCTAAAGGTAAGGATTCCGTAAGAGCCCAGGTCTGGTGGCCCAGGTCTGGGGTCCCAGCTATTTGGGAGACTGAGGCAAAGGAACAAGTTCAAGGAAGGCTTCCCTGAGATTTGGAAGTGAGTTCAAGGCCAGTCTGGGCAACATGATAAGAACCTGCCTTAAAAATAAAGTTCATGTCAGCTCCTGTGGTGGTTCAAATGAGATGCTCCCCACACTCATGGGCACTGAACACTCAGGGCCCGGTTGGTGGCGCTGTTTGGGCTGGCTCAGGAGGTGCAGCCTTGCGTGAGGATGGTATCACTGGGGCAGGCTTTGAGAGCTCAGACTCACACGGCTCCTAGTTGGCCCTCTCTGCTGCTCCAGCACCATGTCTTTGGTCTGCCGCTCTGCTCCACCACTACGGACTCTCCACTGGAACCGTAGCCCAAATAAACTCTTCCTTCTCTAAGTTGCCTCAGGTGTGGTGATTTACCACAGCAACAGAGAAGTGACTGAGAATATCCCTTCCTGACGCTCACAAGATGCTGTTCACTTGAATGTTCAACCCTGTTAGCTCACGTGCAGACATGCAGCTGGTAGTGAGCTTCTCTCGGGGTCCTGCATTCTGCTGCTTACAGCCGCCACAGCCCTGTCACATTCTACAGTTCCCAGCGATGCATGCGTCTCTGCCTTCCTTTTCATCACACGCTTTAACTAGTAAGCGTGCAACACTGCATCTGTGCATGTGTCACAGCCCAGGTCTCCTTCCACCACGTGGGTCCCCAGAGTTACACTCAGGTCACCGCACTTGGCGGCAAGCACCTTTCCCACTGAGATGTCTGGCCAGATCATTCCACAACTGACGCAGTCTCCATTGCTTTCAAGACACCTGACATGTGCAATCGAGAATTCAGTCTACAACTATTTGGACATGGTGGCACAGATCTGGAATCTCAGTTCTCAGGAGGCTGAGGCAAGAGCATATACATTCTAGGCCAGTCTGGGCTATATAGCTCCAAGGTTCCAGACCAACCTACACCACACACAGGACACCTGCACACATGTGCACATACACACATTTAAAAACAGCTGGGCATGGTGGTGCACACATTTAATCCTAGCACTTGGGAGGCAGAGGCAGATGGATTTCAGCAAGTTCAAGGCCAACCTGTTCTATATAGTTCCAGGTCAACCAGAGCAAGTGACCTTGTCTCAAAAGAGCAAAACCAATCAATCAATCAATCAACCTTTAAGAAAAGCATAACTATTTTACAATACGTACCATGGAGCATAAAACTCCACGAGCCACAGACTATTGCTCTGAATAACTTCTCTGTTGAAATTTGATGGCGTTAATTCAATGACATCGTCACTAGAGGAATACAGACCGCTGACTGCCAGAAAGAAGGTACAGCTCACCAGACCTGGACAAACGACAAAACACAGCAGTGACAGCACAGTCCACAGCAGAGGATCTTCCCCAACCCGAGGCCCTCACAGAAGAGGACGGCCTGGGCTGCCCCTGCCCGTGGGTCCTTCCTGTTGCAGTGCTGGGCAAGAAGGGCATGGGCCACTCAAAACCACGATGGTTGCCGCTTCCAATTTCAAGGGAAGCACTTGATTCTTCAGGGCTAGAATCTAGGAAGCATTCTCATTTTGTAAACAAGCAAACCCCGGGAGAAAAGGCCACGGACAGGCAATGCAAAGACACCAAGTGGCAGAGTGAATCTCTAACTCCTGTTTCCAAGTTGCTGGTTAAGCAGGCCTTGGCACAAATAAACAGACATGTTATTCAAGAACACTGCATCTGATGGAATCCACTTTTATCTAAAGATTCGACAGTAGGGGAGCTGGCTCAGTGAATTAAGAACACTCGCTATGCAGGCACGAAGATCCGAGTTCGTATCCTCGGTGTCCACATGAAGAGCTGAGCGTGGCTTTCCGTGCCTGTGACACCACTGTGGGAGAGGGGAGGGCAGAAGGACGCTGGGCGCTTGCTGGCCAGCCTAGCTGAAAGGTGAGCTTTTATTAGTCAGTGACCCTCTCTCGAGGAATAAGGCAGACAGTGAAAGAGGAAGACACTCAGCATGCCCCTTTGGCCTCTGCATGTGCAGGTACAGGCTTATACATCTCTACACTCAAGAGAATGCACCACATGCCCACATCACTCACACTCACTCACACACACACACACACACACACACACACACACACACACAGCAGAAGGGAACTACTGAGAAAGAGGAATGGGACCAGAGGGAGAGGGAGCAAGAAAGGATAATGGGGTGTGTGTGTGTGAATATGACCAAAGTACATTATGTTCACGTATGAAAATGTCACAGGAAACCTACTATTCTGCACAGTTATTATGTTCGATATAAATGTCTTAAGAAGTATATCGCAGGCTGGAGAGATGGCTCAGAGGTTAAGAGCACTGGCTGTTCTTCCAGAGGTCCTGAGTTCAATTCCCAGCAACCACATGGTGGCTCATAATCATCAAGAATGAGATCTGGTGCCCTCTTCTGGCTTGCAGGGGTACATGCAGGCAGAACATTGTATACATAATAAATAAATGTTAAAAAAAAAAAAAAGTATATCGCATTTGAGTTATAGATGGGGCCAATATTTAGGAACTTACAAAATAAAAGTGGCCTTTACTAAGAGTGATGTCACACAAACCAAGTATGGAATGAGACAGTTAACATGCTCCCAGAGGACAGCAGGGACGGCTGAAGCTGGCTACTGCATTTAATGACCAAGTTGTCTGTGAGCACCTAGGCAACTGTGACAGTGAAATAACCAGCAGCCAGTGGGCAGAGGATGGGAGGAGAGGAGGCAGTAAGTCTAGAGAACACAGACAGCTCTCTATATGAGTTTCGTTATGCGGAACTGGAAAGAGCAAGCACCATGTGGGGTAGAGGAAAGTTTCAGTGTAGAGATGGGCAATGATCTGTGTGGATATGTATGCATAGTGGAAGAGGGCAAGGACACTGAAGATCTCAACAAAGTGTCCTAAGTCAGGACGGGAATCCAGAGTCAGCGACAGAGGAACCCTGGAAGGCCTCCATCTAATTCACAAAGCAGGACCGGCTCAGCCACTGGGGCTGCTCCCTCAAACTACTATCCACAATGGAAGCCATCAGCCACATGTGGTTACCCCAAACCGAGAGCTTCTCCAAGGGTTAAAAAAAAAAAAGCATACTGGATTCCAAAGACTTGGAGAAAAAATAGAAACAAATTTTATTAATATTTTTCATACTGAGTATGTGCTGAAATCATGACGGGTTAAGTACAGATGAGTGGGGGCTTTAAGGATAGGATGCATGCATGAAGACAGAGCCACAAATAGGGACAGCTAGGACATCATTAGGGCACCTAATCCAACGGGGTTGCCACCATAAATGTGGTCATTACGTAAAATTAATTTGAAGTACTGTTACCTCTTCTGCTTTAGTTATGGTTCCTAGAAAATTTAGGATTAAATTACATACAGAGTAATGTATTTCTATTGGATGGTGCTGTTCGGCAAAGAGAACAGTAGAGCTTGGCTCCAGAGTGCTGGGATTAAAGACATGTGCTACCATGTCCAGTGAGTTCTAAGACTTTACAAGAAGTTTATCTTGTTTATGAAATTGTTATGAATTCATACTTGCTTGATGCACTAAGTCCCGTGAAAACTTCAGATCTGGGAAAAATCAGAAGTTATGGTCACTTGGTACACAAAGTCGCATGGACTGTTACCTCCAATACAACATTAGAACATTGTTGCAATCTACTTCTGACTGAAGATCCTCCAAAGTTTTACACTGTGTAGGTCTTAGATCTTTGATAGGATGTTTCTACTGGGTAAGCTATCTGTTAAGGGAAGCTCTTGAGAGAACTAGGCAAAGTGTAAAGACAAAAGTCTTAACCACAATGTCTAAGAAAACAAATTGCCCATGCAAAAGAAATGCCTTACTGAGGTATGCAGTCACCGTCGATCTCTGGGGATGCCTGCAGAGGACATGCATTCTCTCTCCCCTGCTGCCCTAATGGCCAAGGGAAGCAGAACCGCCCAATTCTCCCTCAGTCTACCACTGATGCCTTCAAGATGATCTAACAGGGTCAGGAAAGATCAAACACACTGCTCTTTCCATCTGCTCTCCATGCAACGTGCTCCTCCTCTGGTGGGGGCTGATTTACTATGGCAGAGGAGGTCAATGCCAACCCACCAAGTTCTGCTTCCCGTGGCCACTCTACACAGTGACAATGAGTACCGCCAGGAAACAGAACTCCAGGAAACAGGACTCCCGGGTCCACACTCCAGGCATGCAGATGGTTTTGCCATCTGTGGCTTCCCATTCAATCTCCGTAGCCGTTAAGGGTGTTATACATTCACGCCTGTAACATTTCTGCCTGGCACCCGCCTGCAGCAGGGTGTCCAAAAAAAAAAAAAAGGCTGACTACCTGACTGAAATAATGAGTTAATTGAGAGGATCATTCTTTCACAGCGACTCAGGGGGAAAACCAGAGATTAAATCTTTCCCTCTTCTCTGCTCTCTACAGTAACCCAGCAAGTACTTCTTAAACATGTACTACCGCTCCTGGGGTGAGCACGGTTGAAAAAAAAAAAAAACCTGTTAAGAGAGGTAAGAAAATAAATATGCTCCGGGTCACAGGGTCGCAGACAGTACATGAAGGGGGGTGGGGGGAGTGCAGGGACTCAACTCCCCTACTGTCCAGCAAGGATCTAGGCTGCGTTAGTGATGTCTGAGACTTTAGGGCCGCGAACAAAAGCCAGCCGGGGAAGGAGGGGACCCCCAAATCCACCCATTGGGTCGCTAACCATCATTCCGAGGCACCTGAGTGGACCTTCAAAGGCATTAAAGTAAGTGCTCAGGCGCCACCGGCGAGGCCTCCCTCGGAGGGCACTGCCCACCTTCGGTCCGCATCTCAGGACCGGCCTCTGCTACCCCGCGTCTGAAAGTGAAGGCTGAGCTGGACCGGTGGTGGCTCGCACACGAGCTGAGCAGAGGCTGCGAGTCCCCGACTCCCGGGGCCTCCTGCAGAGGGCTCGGCCGGGCCTCTCCCGCCCCGCCGGCCGAGAAGTCCCCAGGCCGGCCCGGGACCCCGTTCCCTCCTCCGCTCGGGCCTGCTCCACGGCCCCGGGCCCTCCGGCCGCCCCCAGCCCGGCCGGGCTCCCACCGCAGGCCCACGCTTACCGAGCCCCAGGCGAGCCATGCCGACAAGCCGCATCCCGTCCGCGCCGCCGCCGCCGCCGCTTCGGCTCTGCCGCGCCCACGTCCCGCCCTCGGCTTCTAGCGGGCGGTGCGCCGGCGCGCGGGGGCGGGCCGGAAGGGCTCGCCGCGCCGTGGCCGCCGCTCATTGGTCTCTGTGGACTTCGCTCGCCTGCACGGCCAATGGGAAGCGGCCGGGTAGAGGTTATCGGTTTGGTTCCCCCCCCCCCCCCCCCAGTGGGACCAGGGACGAGCGGTGGAGCGGGGCGGGGCGGGGCGGGGCGGGGCGGAGCATGAAGGGGCGGGGCCAGAGCGTGTCCGGCCCTGTCCCTGCGGGTCCCCCCCCCCCTTGTCCCCCTCTAATTTTTCCTGGGCTAACTGAAGAATCCAGGGCTGAGGTCTTCATTTCTCTTTCCTCTTTGCCTCTCACGTGGCTCCTTCCAGCCCTCACTCCTTGACCTGTCTCTTTATGTTGGGGAAATAGCCCCGGGTCCTCAGTGTCTTTATGATCTTATTAAATGACATACTTATTCCTTCGTACCCGGACTGAGTGTTCAGTGAAAACCATTTGCCGAGCTTATTCTGTATATGGCAGCATCATTCCCCATTTCTTTATTTTGTTAAATTGACTGCAAAGCCTGGTTCACTGGCGTGACCCCCCCAGACCCTTAAACAGCAGGGTTCGTCGCTCTTGACAGTAGGGGTTAACGTGTATCACCTGGCCGAGAGTGCTTTGCAATATTTACGAAGGTGTTCGAAGGATAACAGGGTAAGACATAATTAAAAATAATGGCTGGGGATGCAGCTCTGTTGCTAGAGTGCTTACCTGCTATGCGTGAAGCCCTGGAGTGGATCTGGGGCACCACAGAGACACATCATGGTGATTGTGCTGACTAGTTTTATGCCAACTGGACTCAAGCTAACGTTATCTGAAAGGAGGGAACTTCAACTGAGGAAATGCCTCCCTAAGATCTAGCTGTAGGGCATTTCGTAGTGATTGATGGGGGAGGGTCCAGCTCACGGTGAGCAGCCCGTCCCTGGGCTGGTGGTCCTGGGTTCTGTAAGAAAGCAGGCTGAACAAGACATGAGGAACAAGCCACTAAGCAGCTCCCCTCCACGGCCTGTGTCAACTAGACACAAACTAGACTCACCTGGGAAGAGGGGACCTCAATTAAGGAAGTGCCTCCATCAGTATGGACAGTGCGTATGTCTGTGTGAGCATTTTTAAATTATTATTATTGATTGATAATCCATGGAGGAGGAGGGCCCAGTTCACGGGAGGCTTTGCCTTCCCTGGGCAGGTGGTCCTAGGCTGTACAAGAAAGGTCATTGACCATGAGCTGGGACACAAGCCAGGAGGCAGGGTTCCCTTGTGGTCTCTGCTTCAGGTTTTGCTTCCAGGTACCTGCCTTTGTGTCCCTGGACTCTAACCCAAATTAACCCTTTCCTTTCCAAGCTGCTTTTGGTCAGTGTTTTTATCACAAACAGAAAACAGGCTGCCTCCAGCCTTTCTGTGCCAGGTACTGTGGGAGTCACAGCCGCTGGCCAGGGAGCACACAGTCTACACAGAGGCCAGGGAGACAAAGGCACATTATACTGTTGTGTTCCTGGGTTCTGATTCAATGAAGACCCTGGTACCATGGAACCCAGCATTAATCTTTTTTTGTTTGCTTGCTTCTTCACTGTGGTAAAATGTACACACAATTTGTTGCTTTGTGTTTTTTCACAGTGCTGAGTATTAGATCCAAGTCCTCACACATGTTAACACGCACGCTGCCACTGAGTACCAGACCCAAGACCTCACACATGCTAGCATGCACTCCACCACTGAGTATCAGACCCAAGTCCTCACATGTGCTAGCTAGCACGCACTCCGCCACTGAGCTCCGCCCCAGCTCCTCACTCACAGTGTTCTGCAGCCATCACCAGTATCTACGTCCAGACTTTTTTATTCTTCTAAACCAAAATCCTGCCTATCAGAACTTTCCATTCCTGCCCCTCCTGGTCATCATACTTTCTAGCTTATAAATTTGGCTAAAGTGAGTGCTTTGTACGAGCTGGATCATTTCTGTCCTTTTATATTCTAGTTTATTTACTACACACAGCATGACATGTGTAGGCTGCCGTACCTGTTTTCAAAGTTTCTCCATAGTGTAGCGTGTGTTAGAGTTTCATTTCTTCCTAAGACTGAATGCTTTTCCATTACAGGGATGGGCGATGTTTTCTTTATCCATTCCTCTGTTGATAGACATCTGGGGGCTTTTTGCCTTTCAGCTTTAATACTGCAAAGAGCATTGATAATATCTTTATTCTTTGGGAATATAGCTGGGAGGTGCAATTTCAGGCTCCTGTAGTAATTCTGTGATGGACATGAGAGGAATTATTACAATATTTTCCACAGGCGTCGCTCCACTCGATACTCCTGCTCATAATGTATCATTTGCATCCTGCTCCGTTCCATCAATGTGAGTTGCAGTCAGGTGTGAGGCCTCTAAGTGGATTGAGAGGCAGTGTGTGGCTGGGCTGTGGGTGCCCTCCCCGACTGCCGTGAGATCAGCGGTACCCTGATAGGGGCTACCCCATCCCCAGGCCCCGTGATGCCCTATGGAACAGAGTGGAAGCTTGGCTATCAGGGCATGGGGGAGAAACAGCCTGTCATTGGAGTAAGCCACCAAAGTTCAGCTCCATACTTACTGCAGCAAACCTCAGCCCATCCTGACTATTGTTGGATCTGAGCTTCATGGCTCTGGGATATCTGATATACTTTTTTTTTTTCTATTTTTGTTTTCTTAAATATAAGAGAGACATGATGACTCCTTTCCACTAGAGTTGGTTCTTTCACTCAGCACAGATTCCGTGGATGCCTAAAGTCCACCACAAGTGTGCCCTGCATCGTGTGCTTGGCCTCATGGATCTCACGAGTAAGACAAATGGAACTGTATAGCTCAGTTGGTGGAGCTCTTGCCTCACGTGCAAGGAGGTCCTGGGTTTGGTCTCCAGCACCACATAAATAGGCATGAAACATATTGAAAGCCACTTTCTAAAATGAATATTCATTTATGGATATTGGTTGGTAAACAATGATGTTTATAGTACTATTTGCTGTCTAGGTCAATTGGAGTCAGTGACTTAATCCCTTGTAAAAAACTCTGTTAAAGATTTCTGTGAGGATCCCATTCCTTCCCCATGTGATGCTTTCTGTACTGTTTAATACAGACACACAGAGAGTGAATGCATTCATGCATGCACTAGACTTACTTTCTCTACTTATATGCACTCCAGAATCCCTTGTATAGGTAATGGTGCCACCCACAGTGGACATGTCTTCCTACCTCAAAGAACACAGTCAAGATAATTCCCCCAGACATGTCCAGACAGTACCTCATTAAGACTCCCTTCCGAGGTGATTTTAGATTGTGTCAATTTGATAGTTTACCTGTGGGGGGCCTGCCCCCACTTTTCCCCCCAGAGTACTCTTAAGCAGGGAGAAATGAGGATTATGTAGATAGAAATATAGAGGAGAGAGACAATTAGAAACATAGGTTACCCTCGGGAGGGCCTGGGTCAAAACCCACCAGCCCCTTCTGTCTCTACTAAAGGGCTTTTAAAGGAATGCTAAGGGGTGGAACAAAAGACCTCCCCCAAGCACAGCCAAGTATAGACCATCACAGGCACCTGGTGACCATACACATGGTCCAGCCATCCCCTAATGCAGCCCTGCTGTGTAAAGCAAGCTCAGGTCTCACTAGGAAGCTTTTGTGGGTGCCCACATTTACTCATTTTGATAGTTTACAGGAGATGAGAAGGAATTCATGGCTGAGGGGTTTCTTTTGTATTGGCAGTCAAAATCTCTTTTATACTTCAGCTTTTAGATTCAAAGACTTTATTTAAGAAGAGCCAGGTCATTCTAAATTATAGCCCAGTATTAGTAGAAACTCTTGATTTCTTTTGTGGTTCCAGTAGCATTTAGAGCAGTGGTTCTCAACCTTCCTGATGCTGTGACCCTGTAATACAGTTCCTCATGCTGTGGTGACTCCCAACCATAAAATTATATTTGTTGCTTCCTCATAATTGTATTTTGCTACTGTGATGAGTCGTAATGTAAATATCTGATATGTAGGATATCTGATATATGAACCCTGTGAAAGGGTTGTTCACCCCCAAAGGGGTCCCAACCCACTGGTTGAGAACCACTGACTAGATCCGTAGCTGGTATAGAACAGTCAATGTGTCTCATTTAGCGATCTAACCACTTCCCCTGCCATAATTTAACGTGAGCCCTCTCCTCGACAGCCACTGATCAATGGCCCCAGGCTGGGGATTTGCATGTTTTCTTTCACTGCCTATGGGTGTGAGGTGTTGCCAGAATTGGGTCTCTTAAGCTGGAATGCAAACAGTCTGTCATGCATGAGGCCTCTCCTTGCCAATGGCCCATGGATGGGCAGGAAGATTGTGTGTCTGGGCCTTTCGCCACTGCCCTCCGCCAGCCTGCCGATGGGCCAGGGAAGCCACCCAAGTCCTCATCAATAGAGAACACACAGAGCGTGAACCTTTGAGATGCTGAGTTTGCCAGCCAAGTGTGGTGGTTTGAAGGAGAATGGCCCCCATGGACTGTATATTTGAATGCCTGGTCACCAGGGAGTGGCACTATTTGAAAGGCTCAGGGGGTATGGCCTTGTTGGAGGAAGTGTTTCCCTGGGGGTGGGGTTCCAGGTTTCAAAAAGCCCATTCCAAGCCTATGGATCCAGGTGTAGAACTCTCAGCTACTTCTCCAGCCCCCTGTCTGCCTACATGCCGCCATGCTTCTCATCATGGCGATGATGGGCGAAGCCTCTGAACTGTAAGGAAGCCCCAGTTAGATGCTTTTGTTTCATGAGAGTTGCTGAGGTCATGGTGTCTCCTCACAGCCATAGAACCCTGACTAGGACATCAAGCTAAGGTCTTCCACCATGGAGAGCCCTTGAAGGGGAGTGAAGTGTGGGACAGGCCACCACCGCAAGACTCTTTTCCTGTGTCCAGGGCTTCCGTTCATTCTGGCCCTGTGGAAAGCACAGGCTTGTTGGCCCTGAACTTCTTGTTCTTACTGGGGCCTGAACTCCGGAGTTGATGGGCGAGAGTACCTTCTATGGTGGCTGGGGAAGCCCGAGACAGACAAAGCAGCCTTCTTCTCTGGGGGTGAATGAACTCATCCAGGGCTCTGGCAGAAACAGAGCTAAGCTAGGTCCTAAGACTAATGGTTCCAGGGCTGAATTCCTTCCTTGTCAGCATGTCCCGGTGGGCTCCACACTTTCTAGGCCTCCGCTTTGGTAGCTGCCAAATACGTATTGTCATAGTTGTACCCTATCTGGGAGGGGATTAAAAAGCTTGAAACTGTTCATGGACCAAACCTCTTTGCAGTGGCCTCTGGAGCAATAGCAGATTCTGAGGCAGGAGAAAAAAATATCTATAATGCTCTGTTTTTTTGAAGTTGTTATGAGTGTGTGTGCATGGGCACCTGTGTACTCAGGCCCACAGGAACACAGGCTGTCCAGTGTCTCTCTCTCTCTCTCTCTCTCTCTCTCTCTCTCTCTCTCTCTCTCTCTCTGTATTATCTCCTTGAGACAGAAGCTCTCACTGAACCTGGAGCCCACAGTGTGTCCAGCTATGCTGGCTGGCCAGAGAACACTATCGGTCCTGCTGTCCGCTGACCACTTCCCTTCCCCATCACTGGGGTGACATGGGCACCCAGCCATGCTCAGCCTTTTACAAGAGTGCTGGGGATCAGAACTCAGGTCCTCAGGTTTTCACAGGGAATCTCCCCTGCTCCTGGGACTGTTTTTTTTTTTGTGTGTGTTATTTTTTTTATGAAAAAAATCTGCTTTTAAATAAAGATTTTGTTTATAATGGAATTTTTACACTTTCCCCCTCCATCTTTCTCTTTGTTCCTTTCAGTATTTTGAGACAGGGTCTTGCTAAGGAGCCTAGGCTAGCCCCAAACTGGTGACCTCCCTGCCTCACCCTCTCTAGTGCCGGGGGATTACAAGTATGAGCCACCAGGCCTGACTTGGTTTTTTAGGTTGCATTTACATATTATTTCTCTTTGAAAACTGTGCGTGCATGTGTGTGTGTGTGTGTGTGTGTGTGTGTGTGTGTGTGTGTGTGTGTGTATACTGATTAGTATTGTCAGTTGACAGACTCTAGAATCAACTAGGAGACAAACCTCTGGGCAGATGTGTGAGGGAATTTCTCGACTGGGTTAGATGAAAAGGCATGATCCACCCTAGATGTGGGCAGCACCATGCCGCGGGCTTGGGATAAACTCGAGAAATGGAGCTGAGCACCGAATCCATCCTCTCTGCTCCCTGACTGCCGATGCAGGATAACCAGCTGCCCCACACTGTTGTAGAATATTATTTTAAGGTGTGTTACTTTTGTTTATGTTGCATTTGTTTAACTCTGTGAAGCTGTGCCTGTCTAAAATACCTGATGGTCTAATAAAGATCTGAATGACCAATAGCAAGGCAGGAGAAAGGATAGGCGGGGCTGGCAGGCAGAGAGGATAAATAGAAGGAGAAATCTGGGAAGAAGATTGAAAAAGAAGGATCGAGAGAAGGAGGAGGACTCCAGGGGCCAGCCACCAGCTACACAGCAAGCCACGGAGTAAGAGTAAGATTTACAGGAGTAAGAGAATGGGAAGAGCCCAGAGGCAAAAGATAGATGGGATCCTTTAAGTGAAGGAAAGCTGGCTAGAAATAAGCCAAGCTAAGGCCGGACATTCATAATTAAGAATAGACCTCTGTATGTGATTTGAGAGCTGGAGCGGCCCCCCAAAAAGAGAAAAACTGGGAGCCAAAACAAACCCTTCCTTCGTCCACTCGCTTTTGTCAGAGCACCGAGTCAAATAACTGCCACACGCTCTCCTGGAGGGGCACCAAGGACGGTGGTTCTTCCACGGTGCCGCACAGCCAGTCCCCCTTGGCCAAGCAGTCGGATACTGTTCAGTTCCCCAGAACTCTCAGACACACACCTGCTTTCTCTGCTGTGACCTGGGTCTTTGCCAAAAGCCACAACAACAAGGATGTTGACTTTGGGCTTTTCAAACAAAAGATCCTGCCCTATCAGGATCTGCCCTTGTCAGAGACACAAGCACATTACAAGTCATTTTCTTCCCCATTTACAGAGCTGAAACATTAGAGCTTTCTTTTTCGTGCATACAGATCCTATTTCAGTTGCCAGAGTGCTTGCCGGGCATGCAGGAAGGCCTGGGTTGGCCCTCCAGCACCACACTAAGCCAGGCGTGGTGACACATCCCTGTAATCCCAGCACTCAAGAGGTGGAGGCAGGAGGATCAGTAAGCCAAGGTTATCCTTGGCTACCTAGCATGTTGGAGGCTAGCCTGGCCCCATGGGATCCTGTCAAAACAAAACAAACCAAACTGAGCCAGGCATACTAGTCACACTTTTAATCCCAGCACTTGTAGGTAGAAGCAGAGGCCAGGCAGGTTTATATATCAAGTTCCTGGACAGCCAGGACTACATGGGTAGTCCTTGTCTCAAAAAACCAAAATAACAAAGAAGCAAAACCAACAGCAGCCAACAGGACCTCTCAGTGCGTGAAAGCATCTGCCGAAAGGCTGGTGACCTGAGTTCAGTTCCTGGGACTTCAGGAAGGAGAGAGAACCAACTCAGAACGTTATCTTCAGGCTTCTGCAGGCATGCTGTCACACACACACACACACACACACACACACACACACACATATACATATACACACACATACATACACACATACACACATACATACATATACACATATACATACATACGTAACTATACAGACACATACATACATTCATATACACATAAATGCATACACTCACACATGTATACATACACACATATGTATACACACATATACATTCTCTCACACACATATATACTTATACATATACATACATATATACACACACGTAATTTTAAAAAACTTCTAAACAACAACAACAACAACAAAAACCCTGAATCTGCATCAGGCCCCAACATTTCTGACCTTGGCAGCGAACAGCCTCCTCCGCCTCTGCCTCCTCCATTTTTGTTTCTTTCCATTTCTACCTTCGCCAGAGCTTTCTGGAGATCGAGAGAGGCCCTGACCCGCCCTTTTTCTATTTTTTTTTTTTTAACAAACTAATAAATAAAGACCTGCCACAGTGGGGTAAAGTTACAACTGCTTTATTTTACAGCCTGGGGACTAAACCCAGGGCCGGGCACATTGGGGGCTAGGACTGTGGCCGAGCTACACCCGGCACTAGGACAGATGTGTTTACTATAGCATCTAGATGTCTGGTCAAGGGACATGCAGGATGAAAACCAGGTGACCCAGAACAGAACACCGATCCAAAGGAGCAAAGTCAACTGGCCTCTTCCCGCTCTCCCCGACTGTCCTGTCACCATGCTGCTTCTCTCTCAGAACAGATGAACCTTGGGGTCTTTGAGGATGGGAAGCCTGGCTAAGGCGGTCCGTGTGGCCTGTGTAAGGACACACGGCACTCTCTGTGGCTTGGTGGCCTCACTGTGGGGAAGGCTGCCAGCCTCATCCAGAGGCAGTCCTGCTGGGTCTCACAGGAAGTTCCCCCTCGCTCTCCCTGGCTGCCCAGGCCCAGCTCGCTGCCCTTCCTTGCCCTTGGTTGACTCCCATGAATCCTTTACGTCCTGATGTTAACCTGTCACCCCTGTTAGGATGTGTCCCTGCTCCCATCCTGTGGGAGACCACAAAGGTTTCCCAGTGAGATCTGAGCTTGCTGTACACAGCAGGGCTGCATGAGGGGATGGCTGGACCATGTGCATGGTCACCAGGTGCCTGCGATGGTCTGCACTTGGCTGTGCTGGGGGGAGGTCTTTTGTTCCACCCCTTGGCATTCCTTTAAAAGCCCTTTAGTAGAAACAGAAGAGGCTAGTGGGTTTGGACCCAGGCCCTCTAGAGCCTATCCTGTGTTTTCTAACGGTCTCTCTCTCCTCTATACTTCTATCTACATATTCCTCATTTCTCTCTGCTCAAGAGTACCCTGGGGGAATAAGAGGGAACCAGTCTCCCTCACCACCCCACCATTCTCCACCTCCCTAATGAGGTCTTACACTTTGTAGTAGGGCCCCCTGTCTACCTCCTGCTGTGCTAACTTCACGTTACTTCACCTAGTGGAGACCCCACCCCCGCTCCTAGCACCAAGCAGAGAAATGAATGAATGGCCGAAGAATAAATGTATAACCGACAAAATGACACAGAACTCCATGCCCTCTTTTTATTTGTTTGGGCTGGATTATTTGAGCCAGTAAACTTGCAAGACAGCAACTATTAAATTCCCGTTGAAGGGGGAAGGACTTCCCAATTGACCGCCCTTGGGGGGGTGGGGTTGGGGGTGGGGGGCTGTACTTACCGCATTGGTGGTATAATCATGAAGACCACCAGGTGGCGCCAAGGGCCCTTTGCTGGAAAATTTCACTCCGCCCCCTTTGCAGAGCCCCGGGAGCCTCTTCCAGAAGAGCGCTTGATTTCCTTTCCCTTTCCTTTTAGCCGGGCGGTGGTGGCGCACGCCTTTAATCCCAGCACTCGGGAGGCAGAGCCAGGCGGATCTCTGTGAGTTCGAGGCCAGCCTGGTCTCCAAAGCGAGTTCCAGGAAAGGCGCAAAGCTACACAGAGAAACCCTGTCTCGAAAAACCAAAAAAAAAAAAAAAAAAAAAAAAAAAAAACCAAAAAAAAAAACACTATTTATTCATTGTCATTTGCATGCGTGTGTGTGCATACACGTGTGCCAGAGAACGTGCGTGGAGGTCGAAGCAAAGCTTTTGTGAGTTGATTCTCTCCTTCTACCCTGTGGGTCTGGGGGAGTGAACTCAGGTCCTCAGGCTCGATAGCAAACACCTTTACCCACGGGGCCGTCTCCCTGTCCCCGCCCACTTCTTCTACATGCAGGCACATGCGTATTTGTGTGTGTGGCTGTGGAGTCCAGAGAACAAACTCCAGTGTCCTCAGAAATGCTCTGCCTTCTTTTGAGGCAAGGCCTCCTGTGGGCCTGGAGCTCATCAGTTAGTCTAGACTGGCTGACAAGCCCCGGGGATCCACCTGTCCCTGTCTCCCCAGAGCTGGGCTTGGAAGCATGCAGCACCATGTATGTGGGTTCTGGGGGTGGAATTCAGGTCCCTCAGGCTTGCAGATTGAGTTGCTGCCCTGATGGAACCAGCTCATCAGCCTCTCCACATGATTTTTCTAGACTGTTTTCTGGACCTTTCCCTAGAAACCCCAATCCCAAATCCAGCCTGAGGACACCCAGTGGTTTTGTAAGAGTCATCTTGGTTCACTGACGGGGGAGGGGGAAAACTGAGTGACTCTCTGGAAGGCAGCCCCCAGGGAGAAGCCGCTGCTCTTCCTGTTTTCACAAGTCTCTAGCCACCCCTGCTTCAGCCAATCCTGAGAGGGCATGCCCCTGCACCTGGCCGCAAACACACACACCTGCACCAAATTGACTAGAACAGGCCCTCTACCGTGTGCGACCTTGGCTGGTTGGCTGTGCAAGGGCAGATGGGAAACTGGGGTCTCCTTTGGCGGTGGAGCCGCTCAGAGCTCCTAATGGGGCATCTCTTCCCTTCCCTATGTAGCCTCTTGTTCCTGTCCACGAAAGGACTTCCTGCACAGGCACCTTCTCCAGGAGACTTGGGTGTGGGGTGCTCGGTTCAAGCCTGAGAACGATTTACAATAGCAGTACGTCCAGTTTTGAATGAGTAAGTTTATTAAGTATGTAGCAAGCCCGAGGTAAAGAAATAACTAGTAAGGAGCAGATCGACAAATATAATCATGTGCTTAAAACCTCCAGCAGAGCCTGGTGCACAGTATTAATCCCAGCACTTGGGAGGCAGAGGCAGGAGGATATCTGTGAGTCCGAGGCCAACCTGGTCTACAGAGCGAGATCCAGGACGGCCAGGGCTGCACAGAGAAACCCTGTCAGAACACGACAAAACAAAGCAAATGGCCTAGGAAGTTGAAGCAGCTGTCTTGGTGGAAGTAATGACGGGGAGAGACCACCAGGGGGCACCTCTGCCCTCTCTGTTAATCATCCTGATCCATGTCTGCTTATGATTTGTGCACATTTTTTTCTTTGGCGTGCTAGGCTTCGATAAAATGTTTACATCTTAAAAATAGATGCTGTGGTAGAGTTTTAAAACAATCTATGCTGCACAGGGTAGTCTCAACCCCAGGGTCCTGGCCTGGCTGAATCCCCTTGTCAGGATTTTCCTGGTGTAGCAGGGTCTAGGGCAGATCAGGCATGTTGTCAGGAGGAGAGGTTGTCTGGGAAGGTCAGGTTGTACCAAGGGACAGGACTAGAGAAAGGAGCTACAAGGAGAAACTGGGATGTCTAGGGACATCTTGGAGACCCAGGAAAGGTAAGGTAGACTCGGGTTGATTTGACCCCCTCTAGCCACAGAGACCCAGAGACATAGGAGTCGGAATGCTGGGGGCTCCCAGAATATCAGCCCTCTGGGTCGCTTTTGGTACAGGACTGTGGGGGGGGGTGAGGGGAGGGAGAAGGCAAGCGCGTCATCAGGGTATGGAAGGAAGTCAGGAGGCATTCACTCTTCTGGGGCAGAGTACCCCTAAGCACTCCCTCACTCTCTTGGAGTAAGGTTGGATGCAGACCCTGGCTATGTGTTGGGGACACAGGGGAGGCCACTTCCCTACACACACAACCTATGGTCAGGTCAGCTTCATAGAGGGACAGACATCAACATGGCTGTCAGGCCCTCTGGCCCAGACCTGGGACTCAGAAGCAACTTTCTCTCCCCACATCTTCTCCTGCTTGCCCCAGCCACCTCCCCCTGGAATTAAGCCAGGCTCATCTTTTGCTGTGGAATATTATTTCAACGAGGCAAAGATGTGTTACATTTGTTTACTCTACAGAATATTACTTTAACTATGTGAAGATGTGTTACATTTGTTTAGGCTGCATTTGTTTAACGATGTAAGGATGTGTGTTTGATTATGTAAAGATGTGTTACATTTGTTTCACCTTGCCTGCCTAAGATACCTGATTGGTCTGATAAAGAGCTGAACGACCAATAGCTAGGCAGAGAAAGGATAGGCGGGGCTGGCGGGCAGAGCGAATAAGTAGGAGGAGAAATTTAGGCAAAGGGAGAATGAGGAGGAAAAGAGAGGTGAGTGCCCCAGGCAAAAAGCCAGGCCGACAAGAGAAGCCGTGAAAGTAAGATCTACAGAAAGAAGGAAAAGTAAGAAGTCTGAGACAAAAGGTAAATAAAGAGAAGCAGGTTAACTTAAAAGAGCTAGCCAGAGCAAGCCTAAGCTAGGCCAAGCATTCATAACTAATAACAAGTCTCTGTGTCATGGTTTGGGAACTGGTTGGTGGCCCCAAAGGAAAAGCCTGGTTCAATCTTCAGCTGCCTTTTGTGTGAGCTTGCCCCCAGCCACACCAGGATTTCTAGTAGGTCACTACAGGAAGTTCAGGAGCCCTCAGAGGGCTTGCCCTTCCAATTCTGCTGGGTAGAGAGGGCAAGATCACCC
Source organism: Peromyscus californicus insignis (assembly GCF_007827085.1). NCBI lineage: Eukaryota > Metazoa > Chordata > Mammalia > Rodentia > Cricetidae > Peromyscus > Peromyscus californicus. The sequence continues at coordinate 7,207,217 of NW_026294492.1, forward strand.
TTCCACACATGCCCGAGTCTCAGAAGCTTCAAGAGTGCCAGTGCACCTGTTTTCCATGACCGTGGACACACCCTTCTCACACAGATGGGTGGATCAGAGCTCGGGAGGGCAGACTGAACACTCAGGTCCATGTGTGATTCTAGGCAGAGTGCCTGGCACATGGCATGTTCCAGGAGGCACACGAAATACATGATGTGGAAATCAAAGCTGAATGCCAACAGATGGCTGGAAGTGGAACTCGGGCTGCCAGGACCCGGTGATCACATCTGGGTCTCCATGCTTGCAGAAACACCTGCTCTCTCAAGTCCTCAAGAGAGCTCCCTTCCATTTCATTACCTTTGACGTGGCAACTGGGGAACCAAATTCTAAAATAAATTCCTCCCCTGTCCCGTCTCCACAGACTTCTGACGATGGATTAAACTGGGCATTAGGAATTTTCTACCCACTGTCACGAAATGCCAACAGCTCCTCTGGTGATCACAACAGAGATCTGGGGGAAAATTCCCGGTGAATTATCCTTTGTTTTGACAGCCTCAGGCGGCAGGGTTTCAAAGCAAGGCAGCTCCTCTGATTCCTTTCAGGCTTCACTTCTGAGCAGTGATTTAAAAGGTAAAAGTCTCTCGCGCAAGATCAAAGGCGAGTGCTTTACGTGGACCCGGACGCTGCCCACAGCACTGTGCTTCAGAGAGAGGAATACTCGGAGTAGGCAGGGAACATTCTGGAACCTCCTAATTTGTGTGCCCCTTCCTCTGAGCACCCCCCCCCCCTTTGTGCCCCTGTCCTTCTGTACAGACCGCTGGTAGACATCGACGCTATGGCCTCGCCTCTCATTCCTTCAGACTGGGGCTCTGAGAGGTGAGGTCATCCTCAGTTCTCAGATGCTGGCCCTGGACCCAGGGGGGGTCCCTGCAAATACTTGCTCACTGCATGACAGACACAGTGCCCCCATGGTCTAAGGTGGTCTTTTTTACAAATTCACACAGGAGGTGGGTTTCTTTCTGCCAGACTTTGAACACAGCCTGCCTAGGGGACCCTGGAAAAGCCGAGGGGATTAAGTCTACATCGTTTTTGGTACTGTGTGAACGAGCCCTGTGTGAAGACAGCAAGGAGCATTGCCAGCTCTCATGTGCTTGTGTCTGCTCTGCTGGGCCACACGGGTCTGCTGCAGCCTCCCGGGACCCTGTGGGAGACCTGACTGCTTCAGGAGACAAGGTCACAGCTGCTCCTGTTGAAGATGTTCCTACTGCTGCCGGAACCCTGATTTCAGGGGGCCTGTTTCCTCTAGGAGACCTGGAAGAATCCCTCCCGCTCTGCAGTGTAGCTGTGTTTGTGGACACTCACTGCATCTGCCAGGGGCTGGGTTTCATGAACAGTTTCATCACGACAGTTCTGTGGCGCAGGCATGGCCAGTGTCCCCATTTCAACATGAGGAAGCTGAGGAAGAGTCACTAAGCAGCAGACATAGCTGTGGGATGTGAGGGGCTGAGGCAGGAGAATTGCATTAACCCAGCCTGGGTAACTTATCACAAAATAAAATAAAACACCAGAAAATGAAAAAAAGACAATCTCCCCCCCCCACATTCACACATATACACACTCACACACACTCATGCACACACAGTCACACTCACATGCTCACACACGCACTCTCACACTCATGCACACACACACTCATACACACTCTCACACAGACACTTATGCATATACTCATGCAGACATTCACACACACACACACACACACACACACACACACACACACACACACACACACTCCAAACCACTAAAGGGAACAGGTTCCAGAGGTTTCCTCAGTTGCCACTTCACCGGGTGTTTGTTTGCTTGTGTGCCTCCCCACAAAGCATTTGAGGTAATGCAGTGTCTTAGGGTTATCACTGCTGTGAAGACACACCATGACCACAGCAACTCTTGTAAAGTAAACATGTAATTGGCTCGTTTACAGTTCAGAGGTTCAGTCCACCATCATCATGGCAGGGAGCGTGGCAGCGTGCAGACAGACATGGTGCTGAAGTATTAGCTGAGAGTCTACATCTTGCAGGCAACGGGAAGTTGACTGAGACACTGGGCAGTATCCTGAGCATAGGAAACCTCAAAGCCTGCTCCACAGTGACACACTTCCTCCAACAAGGCCACACCTCCTAATAGTGCCACTCCCTTTGGGGGGGTCGCTTTCTTCCAAACCACCACACACAGTGAGAAAGAGAAGAAAAGCAGACATATGCAAAAGCCGGGGAGAAGAAAAAAACCACCAAGTCAGATGAGGATGTCCGCAGGAAGGGTGAGATGTGGATAAGCGGTGACCAAGTCAGGATGGGGATCCCTGAGAGAGAAAACAGGCAGGTTCCTGGCTAGTCACATGTGTTCCTACTCACCAAGAAAAACAAACCGAACGCTCCTGTGCACACGCATCTGCACTATGACAACTACGACGATAATAATATAAAATTAGAGTTGCGGTGTGATGGTCTGTATTGTCAACCTGACGGGACCTAGACTCACGTGGGAAGGAGTCTCTGGGCATGCCTATAGGGACTTTCTTGATTAGGTTCATCGAGACGGGGAAGACCCATCCTAAATGCCGGTGACATCATCCCGTGGTCTGGGGTAGACTGAATACAGAAAGCAAGCCAAGCGGTTATCACAGTGACCCACGGCCTCTGCTCCTGCTGCCGCCGTGACTCCCTGCCACAAGGAACTGTGCCCTGGAACTGTGATCCAGACTGAACCTTCCTTCCTTAAGCTCTTATGTCAGGGTATTTAATCACAGTGGCCAAAAAACAACCAAGAGGAGCGGAAAGGACGAATCAGAGAGATGACGGAAACTGGCTTGAGTGTGCAAGGGGAGCCAGTGGCGGATGCAGGATCTAAAACGCCTGGGCCCTGACCTCCAGGCTGGCCCTAATTCAGTGTCCATCATTTTCTTCCCTTTCAAGCAAGACACAGTTCTGGCTTGAGCAGCGGGGAGAGGAGATGGGCGCGGGGAGGCACACTGGCGGTGAGGGGCTCTGTGGGGGGTTCCTGAGCAGGTCAGGCATAGGTGTCGAGGTCAGGGCTGTGTTCCGAAGGTCACATGGCAGACTTTTTTCTGAGCGTAGGCTGGGTGGGTGTGCCAGGCATTCCTAAGGAGGGTACGAAGTGAGCAAAGGCTGAGGGGTCAAAATAGCCCCGTGTGCAGGCAAGCTCCTAGGTTAGTGTGCCTGTGGTGTTGGAGCTGGCCAGGGCCTGAGTAGGGGGAGTCTCAGAGGGGGTGGGCCACGAAGAGCACTCCACTCATGCTGAAGTGGGTGGACTTTATCTATAGGGTCACCAGAGAAGTGGAAATGTAATTTATTGTCCTCACCAGGATACTTTTGAAAGTAAAAAGGTGCTAAAAATAATTAACAGGTATTAATCGCTCTGGCAGTCACATAAACTGTGACCCCTCCTGAGACATCCTTCAGTAGAGCCCCTGGGGAGTTCAAGCAGGACTGACATGAGGGGAGTCACTTTCTGGAAAGTTTGCTGCTAGTACCAGCAAGACAGTGGAGTGCATATTATGTTTACGTTTGTTTATTCTCTCTCTCTCTCTCTCTCTCTCTCTCTCTCTCTCTCTCTCTCTCTCATCTCTCTCTCTCTCTCTCGTGTGTGTGTGTGTGTGTGTGTGTGTGTGTGTGTGTGTGTGTGTGTGTGTGTATGAGTATGAATATGAGTGTGTTTACGTGCTGCATGTGGACAACTTGCCAGAGTCAGTTCCCTCCTTCCACCGAGTTCATGCTGGGGATTCAACTCAGGCAGTGAGGCTTGGAGGGAGGCACCTTGACCTGCTAGGCCCTTCCCCCCCCCCTCCTTTTTTACCAGCCCTGTGCTGGACAGTTTTATGTCAACTTGACACAAGCTAAAGCCATCTGAGAGGAGGGAGCCTCAATTAAGAAAATGCTTCTGCGGAGTGCTAGAGAGGTCCCCAGGAACCCACAAAGATGACTCCACTATAGACTACTGGCAATGGTCAAGAGGGTGCTTGAGCTGACCTACACTGGTGATCGGATGGCCCGAACACCCTGTCATGATAGAACCCTCATCCAGTGATTGATTGAAGCAGATGCAGAGATCCACGGCCAAACCCCAGGCAGAGCTCCAGGAGTCCAATTGACGAGAGAGAGAGAGAGAGAGAGAGAGAGAGAGAGAGAGAGAGAGAGAGAGAGAGAGAGAGAGAGAGAGAGAGGAGGGATTGTATGAGCAAGAGTTATCGAGACCATGATTGGAAAAAGCACAGGGACAACTAGCCAAACTAGTGGAAACACATGAACTGTGGACCAATAGCTGAGGAGCCCCCATGGAACTGGACTAGGCCTTCTGGGTAAGTGAAACAGTTGATTAGCTTGATCTGTTTAGGAGGCCCCCAGGCAGTGGGACCAGGACCTGTCCTCGGTGCATGAGCCGGCTTTTTGGAATCTAGTGCCTACACTGAGACACTTTGCTCAGCCTTGGTGCAGGGAGGAGGGACTTGGACCTGCCCCAACTGAATGTACCAGGCTCTGCTGACTCCCCAGGGGAGACCTTGCCTTGGAGGAGGTGGGAATGGGGGGGTGGGGGTTGGGGGGGGGAGGCTGGTGGGTGGGAGGAGGGAGAATAGGGGGATCCATGGTTGATATGTGCAACGAATAGAAAAATCTCTTAATAAAAAGAAAAAAAGAAAATGCTTCTGTAATAGGACTGTAGGCAAGCCTGTAGAGCATTTTCTTAATTAGTGATTGATGGGGAGGGCCCAGCCCATGGTGGGTGGTGCCATCCCTGGGCTGGTGGTCCTGGGTCCTAAAAGAAAGCAGGCTGAACAAGCCATGGGGAGCAAGCCAGTAAGCAGCACCTCTCCGTGGCCTCCGCATCAGCTCCTGCCTCCAGGCTCCTTCCCTGTTTGAGTTTCCATCCTGATTTCCTTCGATGATGAACAGTGACATGGAAGTGTAAGCCAAATAAATCCTTTCTCCCCCAATTTACTTTGGTCATGGTATTTCATCGCAGCAATAACAACCCTGAGTAAGACAAGTTGGTACCAGTGGGGTGTTGCTGTGACCAGCTGACTATGTTGTTTTGGGGAGGATTGTGGAAGGACTTTGGAACTTTGTGCAAGAAAAGCCATTGAGTGTTCAATGCTTGGTGAGCTGTTCTGTAGGTGTTTGGGAGATAAGAATGCTGAGAGCAGTGTAGATGGTGGAGGCCTGGCTTGTGAAGTTCCAGGGAAGTTTAAAGACTCTGTCAGGGCAATTTGTCATTTTGAATTAAGATCCTGTGGTTCTGGTTCGCTGGGGCTGAAGAATCAGCTGTGATGAACAAGATACCACAACTACTAAAGCAAAATTTTCCTTTGTTGGGATACTCGATGCTGGTCTGCTGGAGCTGAGAAATCATTGGTGATTAAAAAGAGACCAGTGTTGTTGAAGTGAAATCTTCTGGGAAGTGTTTCCTCAGGGTCAGCAAACAAAAGCTGTGTTCCAGAGGTGGCCAAGGTTGTACCTCCTGCTGGCAGCCGGACTGGGTCATGTGCGTCACCCAGGTGGTTCTGGTTGTGAAGGCATGAAGGCATCATGGAGAGCAGCTGAGGCTTGGCACTGTGAGAGGCCAGGAGAGGCCTTTGGTGAGGGTGCAGCCTCAGTGGCAATTGAAGGCTCAGGACTGAAGCTTGGCACCATAAAGAGAGCCAAGAGAGGCTATTGGTGAAAGTGCAGCCCAGTTGCAGCAAAAGATCCCAGTTTTTTGGAAATGCCAGGACCATGGGATGACCTCCAAGAACAGCAGCAGCTGTGGAGCGGAGCCAGCTGGAGCCTCGAAGACAAGCTGTGTGTGCTGTAGAGGGCAGAGCTGGAGAAGTGACCCAAGCTCCTTGGAGGAGTCCAGAAGATGGTGAGTGAATCCCAGACACTGGGCATTGCGTTATTTACACTTTTGGAGTTTGATTTTGCTTTGATTTGATTGTAACTGTGCTCTGGTTCTTCCCTCTTGCAGTGAGAAAGTATTTATTTTTTTAAAATTTCATTTAAGAGAAGCTCACAGACTTTGAATTTTAACAGATTTTGGATTTTAAAAGAGATTGCTTATTTAAAAGGGACTGAACTTTTTATGTGTTTGAATTAGTAAAGACTGGGATTTTTTAAAAGTTACTTATATTTTCAATGTGAGATCCTGGGGATGAATGAGAAAGGAAAGATTGTGGCTTAATGGTGATGTGTGTGTCAAGTTGACAAGGGGTCAGTTGTGCTGGGTAGTTTTGTGTCAACACAAGCTACAGTCATCTGAGAGGAGGGAGCCTCAAGAAAAAGCCTCCATAAGACTGGGCTGTAGGCAAGCCTGTGTGTGGGGCATCTTCTTAATTAGTGGTTGATGGGGAGGGCCTGGCCCACGGTGAGTGGTGCCATCCCTGGGCTGGTGGTCCTGGGTTCTATAAGAAAGCAGTCTGGGCAAGCTGTGGGGAACAAGCCAGTAAGCAGCACCCCTCCATGGCCTCTGCATCAGCTCCTGCCTCCAGGTTCCTGTCCTGTTTGAGTTCCTGTCCTGTCTTCCTTCAGTGATGGACTGTGATGTGAATGTGTAAGCCCAATAAACCCTCCCCACACTGCTTTTAGTAATGGTCTCTCATCACAGCAATAGAAACCCTAACTAAGACAAGTCCTTCATATGCATTTTTATATGAAAAGATAATGCATGCTCCACACAGAGAACTGAGTTGGTACAAAAGCACACATCGGCCAGCCAATTCCCCTTTCTTCTGATGGAGGAAGCCAAGGTCCCCTTCTTAGAAGCAATCATTGTCGCCAGTTTTAATCCAGAAACAACCTGAACACAAGAGAGCACACATATCTGATTTCTAATTCTGTACCTCTCCCCTTCTCTGTACCTTGCTCCTTGTTTGTGGGCCCCATAAGTCATCTATACTGATAAGCTCCAGAGCAGCCTCAATCTTTTTATTGTTCATAAAATGCTCCATGGATCTAATATATTGCACCATCTCCTCTACCTATAGTCATTGAAGTTGTTTTTGGTTTTTTGAGAAAGGATTTCTCTGTGAGGCCCTGGCTGTCCTAGAACTCACCTTGTAGACCAGGTTGGCCTCGAACTCACAAAGATCAGCCTGCCTCTGCCTCCTGAGTGCTGTGATTAAAGTGTGTGCATGACTAAGCCTGGCATGGAGGTTGTTTTTAATCTCTCCCTACGACAATAATGCCACAAGTAGTACCTATCTGCATAGGAGTGTGTGCATAGAATAGACCTCCTGAAATGGCATGGCCGAGTAGAACGGCCTCTAAATTTATGATTTGTTTTGAGAAAGGGTCTCACCTAGCCCAGGCTGGCCCCCACCTTGCTCTATCATTGAGAATGGCCTTGAACTCCTGATACTACCTCCCACTCCCAGATGTTGGTGTTACAGTGTGCGCCACCATGTTTGACTATATCTAGGGTTTCAGTAATAATGTCAACTCACTATCCACAGTGAGGGAGTTCATTCTGCCCACTTTGACAGGTCCTAGGGATAGCCAGCTGATAGGCGAGGCCAATAGCGATCATGGGAAGATGGGCAGAGTGTTGAGAAATACAGCAGTAATGAGGGGTGCTTGGGAGAGTGGAGCAGGAGGTGGGCAGGACTGAAGAGGGGACAGGGTGGTGGTGTGAGGTGAACCAGGTGAAGACATTCAAAAGTTGGGGAGTATGAGGCTGGCACTGGGGAGCAGCTGGGAGCTGGAGACACAAGCCAGTAAAGCCCTGTGTGTGTGTGTGTGTGTGTGTGTGTGTGTGTGTGTGTGCGCCACCTTGAGCTCTGTGGGGGTAGCCTAGGAAAGGTAGTTAGGGAGGGGGCAGGGCTTCAGTCGGGCTGGGACAAGGCCTTGGGGTGTTGGATATGAAGAGTCCACACACTCGGGTGCTGTCCCTGCACTGGAACACCTAGTATGAAGCCTTACCTCATCCTAGCTTTGAACGTGGTGGATGCTGGGGTTCAGCCCTGAATCTGGGAAGCAGGTTGAGGGGGTGAAAGTCCCAGAAAGAAGGAAGAAATGGGTAAAGGAGTGTCTGGGGAGGAAAGGGAGGGAGATCCTGTGGTCAGTGTGAGCCAAGAACTTTCTAGTTGAACTAACTACTGACCGTGAGCTGGCAGGGTGGGGGGGGTGGTGGGGGGGGGTGGGGGTGGGGGTGGGGTGGGGAGATGCTCTGGTATAATAAAGCCACCGAGACTCAGATGGTCTACAAACAATAATAGAAAGTCGGAGTGCTTGCTCATTGGCTGTCTCCTAGCAGCACTGTGTTCACGACAGGATAAGCGTTCTAGATGTGGTACCAAATTATACAGGAACACGGTATTCTGGAATGCCTGTGTGAGTCGGCTGGCCATCTCTTACTCAGGAGATGAAGCGAAATTACCTGCCTCGCTTCCATTTCCAGGTAGCTGGTGGCAGGCACACATTGTGGTAATAGATTTCAAGGGCTTTGCGGCGCTCACCTCCCATTATCAAGCCAGGTGGACAGGCCAAGACGAAATGAGCCAACTCAGTGTTACCACCTTTTATACGAAGTGTCACCCACTGTCCCTCTGAATCTCAGAGGGGTGTGTGTTCTCTGGAGAACACAGCCGGAGCATGCCTCCCTCTCCCTCTGAGTCCTTCCCAGCTGTGGTAGACTTAACTCATGCTCATTTTCTGATGTACAAAAACACCAGAGGGGCTCTAATTTGAGCTTCCTCCTGAGCTAGTCTGTTTCCGTGAGCCTTTCCACACACCCCACTTCCTGGCCTCTTGGGCTTCACAGAAATTACCTGCCACACCAGTGCCTGGGGTCTGTTCGGTTCCACGGGAAGGTTCAGGCTCCTTTGGCCCATGCCCGGGTGCTGTGGCTGAAACGCAAGGCCTCTAGGCCAGCAGTTGTCAACCTGTGCGTCGCAACTCCTTTGGGAGTCTCATATTAGATATCTCGTGTATCAGATATTTAGATTATTCATAACGGTAGCAAAATTAATTAGGGAATAGTAATGAAATACTTTTATGGTTGGAGGTCACCACAACATGAACTGTATTAAAGAGTTGTAGCATTAGGAAGGTTGAGAACCACTGCTCTAAGCAGTGCTGGCTGACCCCTGAGTAGACCGAAATCCTGCGTCAAGGACTTGGTCTATCTCCTCAGACCAGTTTTTCATCTGTGTCTCCCTAGCTAAGCCCTCAGCCCCACCGAAAGCAGTTCCCATGTTCCTGCTGTCTCTAGAATACCCTGGTGTCGTCTCCCCACTGATTCCTTGTGAGATATCCCACTTTTCTATAGTCCAGATTCTACCTAGTCTCAAAGCATGATACCCTCAGGATGATCTTAGAGTCATGAACACGTCTTGATCCTTGTCTGCTTGCTGGGTGGGCAGTCTAGTCCCTAGCAATTTGTGGGAACCCTGGTCTTCAGCAGTTCCCCAGCAGAGGGCGCTCTTTAGCACAAGTTCTGGAGTGTGTGTGTGATGGTTGTGGGTGAGGGCTGAGCATACACATAGTAGGCACTCGCAAAGTAAATGCAAGACAGAAATGTTCGATCCATTTTAATACAAAACTCTGTAAAAAACCTTTTCTTTGCTACCCTGGGAAGATGGGAGGTGAGTATCTTGTCTCATGACATAGGAAGTTGAACTGTGGTTGTTCTGAAAGAAAATGGAACCATAAGGGACCACTGAGGTCTGCTGTGAAAGAGCAAGAATTATTTTGGGGGTTACTCAGCTGGTGTGGTGGGATGAAACAGGTTGAGGGGCAGGCCCAGCTGTTAGATGCTGTAAGAAGAGAAATACCAAGAGACTCACCGATTTGGCACCAAGCTCATACACTAGCCCTGGGGCATGAACTCAGGGCTTTTGAGTTTAAGTGTGTGAAGATCCATATTGGAGGGCGACTTCATGGCAGCCTGGGGACGGCGCTGGGACTTTGGGTTTGGGACTGTCCTCTGTGCTCTGGATGACTCAGACAGGGGGGAAACCTCAGATGAGAAAGTTGCAGTTAAGTGATGGTCAGGTGTTTTGTTTGTTATTTGAAACAGTGTTTCGATATGTAGCATAGGCTGGCCTGTAGCCAGGTTGACCTGGAACTCTGGGTCCTCCTGCCTCAGCCTCCCAAGTAGCTGGGAGTCCAGGCGTGCACCAGTCGGCTCAGCCAACCTGTTTTGAACCGAAATGAAAACACTGTTTAAAAAGTTCTGTGAAGGCATTTGAGACAATTATGTTCAATATAGGATAGCGTGCAGGGCTTCACGGGAGTCCATGCTCTGAAACGTCACTGGAGAGCCAGCTAGCCTGCTGCTGGCCCGGTCCTTGAACAATAACCCCTCCACACATGTAGCTTGGGGCTCAGGATACTAGGAAAGTATGCCTTAGGCATTTTGCTGTCTTTTTTTTTTTTTTTTTGTGGGAGCCTTCTCAGAAATGTAGACACTGGACAAGTTCTACAAACAGCTCACGGAACATGTCTGCTGGGCTGTTTTCCTCCCACAGAACCAGCAGGTGAATAGTTGGGGTTTGTTCTGTTTGGGCCTCAAGGGGGAACAAAGTTAGACATAACCATGGTAACTAAGGGGCAATTAACGCCACTCAGGGCTGCTAATCACTGGGTTAGAATTTTCTTGCGAAGGTGTATGTGTGTGTGTGTGTGTGTGTGTGTGTGTGTGTGTGTGTGAACTTCATGAGAAGTGGATCACAGGGCTCGGTGGAGGCAGAAGTCCCACTGTTGGGACCATGATGGCTGGTGGCAGTGCTCAGGGAGAAAGTCTACAGCGAGGAGCCTGGGCTCAGGTCCTGGCCCAGCTGCCCAGCCTGTGTGATCCTGGACCTCCTGGTTCCTCACAGGCGCCATAGGAAGGTGGTTAGGCTGGCCTGAGTTCTTCCAGGGTACTGTTAGAAGTTACTGGATACTTAGTCATGTACAGCATGTTTCCATCAGTGAGGGACCAGGTGGGATCACAAGGGAGTTGGAAATTTCCTACCACTTAATATTCTTCTTAAAAAGGTTATTTCAACTATTTTTAGACAGGGTCTCACTATGCATCCCTGGCTGGATTAGAACTCCCTACGTAGACCAGGCTGGCCTCAAACTAATAGAGATCTGCCTGTTTCTGCCGCCTCAGTGCTGGGATTAAGGCATGCACCACCACTCCTGGCCAATCGATCAATCCATCCTTCCTTCCTTCCTTCCTTCCTTTCCTTCCGTTCCTTCCTCTGAAACAAGGTCTTACTATGTAGTTCTGGCTGTCCTGGAACTCACTGCGTAGACCAGGTTGGCCTTAAACTCAGAGACCCTCCTGCCTCTGTCTCCCGAGTGTTGGGATTAAAGGTGTGTGCCACTACGCTGGGCTGGTAATTCTGTTTTATAAAATTGAGACAGCATAGCACATAGCCCAGGCTAGCCTCAAACCCCCTATGTGGCTGAGGATGACTTTGAGCTTCTAATCATTCTAAATCCTTGGTTTGTGTGGTGCTGCTCATCAATCCCAGGGCTTCATGCATGCTAGGTAAACACGCTAACAACTGTAACCTTAGCAGCAAATACCAATGCCCTGCCCATCCCTCACCACAGGTGAGGGGGAACTGACCCTGATGGCATGGGCTTAGGGGAGCTGGCTCCGGCCCCTCGCCTGAGGGAGGTGGCCCCAGTGGCCCAGTTGCCAGCTCAATTACACAGCCAGGCCTTGGGTTGGCCCACCCTCACATCTACCCCACCTAGGACCTGCTGGAGCTCATGAAGGGACTGGTCCTGTGGAACAACACCTGGAGGATCTCCATGACTGGGGCAGCTGTGGGATATCCCAGAGGAGTTTCCATGACGATCCAGGGATGATGGTGACCCAGAAACCAGAGGCCTTGAACCAGACCAGTGACTCATTGCAATGAACATTTGCTCATAAAGATGATTGGACAGAAGGGTACACTGTGTGACACACTGCAGTGCCCAATGCCACCAGGATGAATGAAGGGGCATTGGAGAGACAGGAAAGACGAAGAAGCAAAGAGGGTTTTTTTTATTTTTATTTTTTATTTTTAGTTTGTTTTGTTCTTGTTTTTTTGTTTGTTTGCTCTGTTTCAGTTTGATTTTTTTAAAATTTTCATTTTTGGGGGGTGTTCAGGGGTGAGAGGAGGAGGGGGGACTGGGAGGTGAGTGGAATTAGGGTGCATGATGTGAAATTTCCAAAGAATGAATAAAAAAAGTTAAAAAATGCCTAGGGCCTCTCACCTTAATTTTTAGTCCCAACAGGGTCTTCCTAGGGGAGAGAATGAGGGAACTGAATAATAACTTTGGGCTTAAAAAATTTTATTAGGATAGAGCTGAAGAGATGGCTCAGATTAAGAGCACTGGCTGTTCTTCCAGAGGACCTGTGTTCAATTCCCAGCACCTACATGGCAGCTCACAACTGTCTGCAACTCCAGTCCTAGGGGATCTGACACCCTCACACAGACATACATGTAGGCAAGACACCAATGTACATAAAATAAAAATAAATTGTTAAAAAACTTTATTAGAATAATTTTTAAATGCAAATAAATGGAGGCAAAGTTGAGTTATAATTGTCCACGGACATGTTAACCAATATCAGTGATTAATATTTGACCAATTTTGCTTTGCCAATTCACCTGTAAATACACAAGTTCATTTGAGAGGTATAATTTATGTATATACAATGTATCTCTCTTAGTTAGGATCTTATTGCTGTGAAGAGAAACCATGACCTTACAAAGGAAGGAAAACATTTCATTGGGGCTGGTTAACAGGTTAGAGGTCTAGTTCATTATCACAGCAGGAAGTGTGGCCGTGCACATGCAGATATGGTGCTGGAGAAGGAGCTGAGAGTTCTATGTCTTGATCTGCAGGCCACAGGAAGTGAACTGTGTGCTGGGCATAGCTTGAGCACATACGAGACCTCAAAGCCCACCTCTACAGTGACACACTTCCTCTGATAAGGCCACACCTACTCCAACAAGGCCACACCTCCTAATCGTACCACTTCCGACGGGCCAAGCATTCAAACACATGAGTCTGTGGGGGCCATTCCTACTCAAACCGCCACAGTATCCAAATGAGGGGTAACGTGGGACAGAAGTCTGGGGTCAATTCGGAGTTTACTGATAGACAAAGTTAGTATACTGCACTCATGATACAAAGCTGTGATGCCACTGATTCAGCTGCCACTCCTCTTGTTCTCATTGGGTGATGGAAAAGGTCCAGGAAAGGTCACCAAGCCCCCAAGCCATGGCTTCAGCAAGCCCTGCACAGTCCAAGAGAGGGAGCACCCCCGACTTGGTTCTCACTCTGTAGACCAGGCTAGCTTCGAACACAGCATGCAACCTGCTTTGAGTGCTGAGATTAAAGGCATGCTCTACCTACTATACCCAAAGGAGCTTTTTGATGAATATGTGCTTGTTAAAACAGGAAGGAAGCTGGGGCTGGCGGTATACTCCTTTAGTGTCATGGTGGTCAAGGCTGGTGGATCTCTGAGTTCAAGGCCATCTAGGGCTACATAGTCAGACCCTGTCTCAAACGAACATACATCCTGGAAGGATTTATTGGAGTCTACTGCAATAGAGGTCCAGTCCATTACAGTAGCAGAGAGAGACTGGGCTTCATTCCTAATAAACAGAAATGAGAGAGTGTGTGTGTGTGTGTGCACTGATTTTGTTCCTGCTAGGATTCAAAGTGACTTCAAGAGAAGATTAAGGACAGCCACTTATCTCTGAGCCTTCTGCTAAAGTGCAGACACAGAGCGAAGGCAGAGATGGGCAGCCTTCTTCCTGCTTTAATTATTACCTTGTGGGTTCAAGTGAGGAGTCAAGGCTTTTTGCTAAAGTGGCTGCTAAAAGCATGTCTAAGCTATAGGTAGTGAGTGTCTAAACAGAATCGAATGGTGGCACACCCAGCTGGTGTCTAGAGAGATGCAGAATTGGTTACTGATGTGGAAGACCCCCCCCACCTCCCATTTTGGGTGTCAGAAGTATTGTGTATGAAGAGAGACCCTGGTGTGAGGTTGACTGGATGTCCGAGTTTGTATGCCCCACATGCGTTTCTCAATTCATCTGCTGATGGACCAGGTTGTTTCTACATTTGGTCTCTGAATAACGCTGATGTGCACATAAGATGTATAAATAGCTGTTTAAATCCTGGCTTCCATTTCTTTAGGTTGTCTGCTCACACGTGGGATTGCTGGATCACATGGCAATTTTATATTAAACCTTTTTCAGGATTGGAAGGACTGTTTTCCCTAGAGGTATTATCATTACAGCTCCTACCAGCAAAGGACAAAGGTTTCTAATTTCTCCACATTCTCCTCAACACCTGCTGTTTCAATTTTTTAAAATAATAACCGACTGACTAGGTATGTAGTGACATCCAATTTTTAAAAAAATCTGTTATGTGTGTGGGTCTGCATCATGTGTATGTAACACAGGTATGCCTAGTGCCTCCAAAGGCCAGAAGAGGGTGTCAGATTCTTTGGAACTGGAATTATAGGCAGCTCTGAGTCACCAAAGTGACCCAGGTCCTCTGTAACAGCAGCCAGTGGTCTTAACTGCTGAGCCATCTCTCCAGGCCTCTAGCTGTGGCTTTGATTTTCCTTTCCCTGATGACCACTGATGGTGAGCATCTTTTCTCGTGTTCACTGGCCATTGTGTACGCCTGCCTGCATTGGAGAAATGTCAGTTCAAATCCTTAGCCCTTCACTTATTAGAAGTGCTTTTGTTAATTTTGAATATACATTTTTATTTCATTTTAATGATTGTCTCTGTCGGCCTGGGGTGGGAGTGTGGGCAGGTGTGTTGGAGGTCAGAAGGCAACTTTATGGAATTGGGTCTCTCCTTCCACCTTTATGGGGGTTCTGGGAATTGAGTTTTGGTCATCAGGCTTGCATGGCAAACACTTAACATGCGAGCTCTCTTGACGCCCCCTCCCCTCCATTCAAACAAACATGGACTGATGAGGTGGCTCAGTAGTAAGTGCTGAGCAAGGCTGACATCATGGTTTTTGTCCCTGGGACCCACGGTGAGAGGAAAGAACGGAATACTAAAAGTTGTCCTCTGACATCCAAATGCACATGCGTGTGTACGCGCACGTGCACACACACACACACACACACACACACACACACACACACACACACGCATACATATACATATATATTCCTAATAGAACCTCTTCAGCCGGTATAATGTTACTTGGATATACGTTTTCAGAGCTGACTACTTGGCATTGATCAGTCTGTCTTCAGTTTTGAGACTGAGCCTCATACTGTAACCCCAGGTTGGATTACCCCTCGCTATCCCCCTGCATCAGACTCCTCAGGCTGGGCTTATAGGTGAATGACCCCACACCCGGCTTTATCTTCCTGGCTACTTTCAGTATTATGCTCCTTTAAACGCATCCTTTCCTTCCAGCACAGGCTTCAGCAGTGAGTAATATCCTGTCTCAGTTTCCTGGGGCCATCCTCATTGGTACTCTGGTTTCTTAGTGTATTCTTTTTATTTTATTCTATGTGCATTGGTGTTTTGCCGTGGGTGTCGGGTCCCCTGGAACTGGAGTTACGGACAGGTGTGAGCTGCCACGTGGGTGCTGGGAATCGAACCGGGGTCCTCTGGGAGAACAGTCAATGCTCTTAACTGCTGAGCCATCTCTCCAGCCCCCCTACTCTGCTTTCTTAGACCCGTGAGTTTAGGACTCTGTAAGGACGTCAGTTACTCTATGTGCAGACAGGGTATGTTGGTAGGAAGAGGGCACAGTGGGGCCTTTGCTGGTCTGAGAGAGCGAGCCCAGGAGGGGAGTCTGGGCTCAAAGGGGCTCTCCTGTGTGCCCTGCATGGCCCCTGCTCTGAGAAGGGCTGTACCTCTGACCCCCGCCCCCCAGGGAAGAGCAGTCTTGGGACAGCCATCTCTTCAGATGCCTAAGCTGTGTGGCTGCACCTGGGAGCCCCTGCAGGTGGGGGCTCTGTCCCCATCTGTTTTTGTCACATCTCAGGGTCCCTGCTTTTATCCGATAATCACTTCAGGTTCTAGAGGTGGCCTCCCAGGAAGCGCAGGAGGTGACTGAACAAAGGCTCAAAGAAGCAAGGGCCCGATCAGAATTGAGACCCCGCCCCTCCCCTGGGCTGGAGAGGTGGCTCGGTGGTTAGACACACTCTAGTTGCTCTACTAGAGGACCCAGGTTTGGTTCCTAGGACCTGCAGAAGGGCTACCAAATGTCTTTAATTGCACTTCCGCAGGATCTAATGCTCTCTGCTGGCCTCTGCGGCCACTTCGTGAGCACGGTGCTTAGACATATAGGCAGGCAAACACTCACACACATAAAAGAAAAGTAAGTAAGTCTTTTTTAAAGAACCGATCCTCTGCCTCCTCTTCGTTGTTTCTCACTGGTTATCCCTTAGGCTGCAGAATCCTAGGCCACCACCCCAGCATCAGAGTTGAAACCACAGCCAGCTTCTGTGATAGCACCACCTCAGTGCTGGTCCCCAGTCCTATACATAGCTTTGTTTTCCAGACTCTCCAGCAAGGGTTGATGGTTTTTCTAAGATTTCCAGAAAGAGCCATCGGCTGTTCAATGGAAAACACCCGCAGGTTGTATTTTAATTCTCTGCTCTCAGAAGCCCTGCTTCCCTGTTTCTATCAACCTTGGCTGTTTTGTGGTTGTTATTTAATGTTAATTGGGGTTTCCTACATGTGAAACATCCATCTTAAATTGGTTTCAATTTCCCGAATATGTGTGTGTGTGTGTGTGTATTTATGTATATGTATGTGTGGGTACATGTGTACCTCTCTCTCCCTCCCTCTCTCTCTCTCTCTCTCTCTCTCTCTCTCTCTCTCTCTCTCTCTCTCTGTCTGTCTCTGTGTGTGTGTGTGTGTGTGTGTGTACTTACATATATGTATGTATGGGTGCATGTGTACCTCTGTGTGTGTGTGTGTGTGTGTGTATGCATGTACATGCATACATGATTGTCCTGGTGTTCACCAGTTAAGTTAGGCTGTTTGGCAAGCAAACCCTGGGGATCTATCTCTGCCTTCCCAGGGATGGGATTACAACTGTGTACCACCACATCAGTTTTTCTTCTCTTCTTTGTTTGTTTGTTTGTTTCTGATGTGGGTTCTGGGCATCAAACCTAAGGCCCCAGGCTTGTGTGGCAAGCAGTTTATGAATGAGCCACATTCCTAGTTCCATCCTTCCGGCCACGCCTCTGTGTCTGAGACCCTGGTCCAGCGTTGGGAGTGAAAGCCTCCACTATAGGAAACTTGGCGGCTTTGTCCTCTGCTGATTTCAGAGCTTCAGTTTGCTTTTGCAGTTTCTTTGAGTCTTAGAGTTTCTCCAGCTTTAAAATTTCTCCCATTGCTTCGAGGGGAGGGGTGCACCAGGTGGTGATTGCCAGCATCCCTCAGTGTGTTTTTCCGCTGGGAACTCACACGGTTACCTTGTGGATGGTCCAGGACAGTGTTTTCATATTGCCAGTTTTGAGGTGGTTTAATCAAAAACCCCACTTCCGTTTACCTTTTCCCGTGATCAACCCTGAGATCCAGCTGCTCTTGATGGGAACTTCAGCTTCAATCGAGATGGGAATTTGTTAATTGTGGGACTGAGACACAATGCCGGTCTAATGTAGGTGCAGTTGGGCCAGCTTGATTATTCATGCTCCTTGTGACTATTTTTAAAAGTATAGTCTGTAGGCAGTGAGTAATTATACACCGGTAGATGTTTCAAGCCTTTAAAAATGTCTTATTTTCTAATTCTAGGTATCTGGTTAGGGTAATGGGCATTTTTATTCATATGCAATGAAAAAGCCAAGTATTTGCAAAAAATTAAATATGGCTATTGAAGTCACAGCTGTTCCAGCTTGTAATTACGGGCTATGATAGCGAGCAGCAATATCCCTCCTGTTAACTTCTGAGTCACTGCAGCCACCCTGGCCCTGGGGGAGAGCCCGCAGGGGAGGGAGCAGTGAGCATTTGTGCCTAAGAGCTTGGGTCATGTCCTGGCCATCACCCCAGGGCTCGCCAACCAAGGCTTGTACAGGCTTTCCTGGTGCCTACTCTCCTTAGGCATCAGAATATTAAATCTGAGTAAACCTTCCTCTCCTTCTCCCCATTCCCTTCCTCTCCTCTCTCCTTCCCCCTCCTTTCCTTTTGAGGTAGGAGCGAGGCATCAAGAGGAACACAAGGAGGAAAAGCTAGTATCAGAGGAAGGCTAGGAACCCTTCTGACCATGGGCTCCATACAGTCAAACAGCACAGGAAGAACATTCTATCCCCCAAAGCTTGTGCTCTTGGAAATGGACCTAAAAGACTCACGGTCCAGGTCTGGGAGCCTCAGACCTTTCCAACCCTCGGGTCCACTTGCACTGCCAGTAGTGTTTCTCTTTCTGTCTTAAAAATATTTTATTTATTTGTGTGGTGTGTGTGTGTGTGTGTGTGTGTGTGTGTGTGTGTGCGCACGCGCGTGCGTGCATATACATGTTATTTATACACACATGTGTTCAGTATTTCTCTTTATTAACCTTTAATTTCCTATCATTATCCACGTGTCCCTTAATCTAGTATTTTGTTCTGGGACACAAGAACCTGGATGTGCCTGGATGGACTCTGATCCATGCTCGTAATTGTTTGTTTGTTTTGTTCCTCCCTCCTTCCCTCCATCATCCCTTCCTTTTAAATGTTTATATTTATTTATTTTTTGTGTGTGTCTATATTTGCTGTGTGTGTCTATATATGCTGTGTGTGTGAACACCCAATAGAAAGCCTGATGTGGTTTCTGTGAATCAAACTATGGTCCTCTGGAAGAGCAGTAAATTCTCTTCACCACCCAGCCATGCTTTCAACCCCTCCCTTTCAAGACGAGCTCTCACTTTATAGCCCAGGCTGGCCTCCACCTTGTAGTGTCCTCCTGTCTCAGTTCCTCAAGTGCTAGGATTCCTGTCTTGAAGGAATCCCAAAATGGTGTGTGCTGCTGCTGCGGTTTGCTTGATTCAAGTAGCTATCAGTTTGGGTCCAGCAAAGTCATTGTGTTAACTTTAACACAATCAATAACTTGGGATGTCTCTTCTTACCTAGTTTATCTCATATAACACAGAATAATCTTTCAAAATAGAAGCAGGGATATTTCTAATACACAGATTACCTCATGGAGACAGATAGATGGGACTATGGAGACACTCAGCTGTCCCTAAAAAGAGAAAATGTGGGGCTCTCTCAGCAGGAAGGACCCTGTCCTCACAAGGGGAAACATTTATGTGGCTCTAGTTAAAGGGACGAGGGACAGCAAGCTTCAAACTGCATGTCTGGGGAGGCCTTGACCGAGGGATGGTGATCTGACCAAGGTTTTCCTCAGCAGAATGTCGAGATGGGCTGGGTAGACCTGGTCCTCAGCGCTGCCTCTTCTCCATCCTGGGCTCCGGGCCTTACCCAGCCTGCTCACATCCTTCTGTCTGGAGAGAGCTCCTTGTAGGGCCTTGCAGTGTGGTGTCAGGATGCAGCCTCCTGAGTGGGTGTGCACACGATGACTCATTGGAGACAGATGACAGAACTGCCATGGTGCCTGAGTCTGTCCTCCCTGTCCCCTTCCCTCTTTTTTTTGGGACAGGGTCTTCCCCAAGTTGGTCTTGAACTCACAAACCTGTGTCTCATCCTTTGGAGTGCTGGGATTACAGTGTGGTGTGTGCCCCTGCACCTGGCTACGCCTGTCTCATGGGTCTGCTGTAAAGGCAAGTGAGAGATTATACTCGGTCACCTCAAAACAGTGAGGAGACAGGCTGCTTTTAAAGGAATTATAATTCACACTAAGATTGTTCCTTCTCTTCTCCCTTCACACCAACACACACACACACACACACACACACACACACACACACACACACACACACACACACAGAGTGCACATATAGACACACATACGCATAAACGAAAATAAATATTTAAAAGGAAGGCCTGGAGGAAAGGAGGGAGGAGAGGGAGGAATCATGGAAGGGAGTAGGAGGGAGGGAGGAAGGGAGGGGATGGGAAAGATTGGAAGGAAAGATTTACAGACACGGATCAAAGTCCACAGGGCACCCCCTGAGATGTCAGATTCCTGTGTGCCAGGATAAAACCCTAGACTGACTGGGGACACATGGCTAATGAGGGAAATTCAAAGTTAATTAAGACAGAGAGATACTGCACACACAGCTAGTCAGCAGCCCCCCACAAATATGGGTATTTTTCATTTCCTTTCTTTTTAAACTAGAATTGAGCAGCACATCTACCCCATGGGCTGTCAGATAGTGAGTTCTGTGCCTGCCCCTCGTCCTTCTGCAGAGAGAACTCCGGCTCCACGCCCTCTTAGTGTGCTGCCCCTCTGCTCTAGCACACAGGCCAAGGCTTGATGCAGGGGCCAGCCAGAAGTTAGCCTTGCTAAAATTCCCCCCGAAGACGGCTTGCTTGCTTCCTCTCTGCTTTTTTTCTCTTCCTTCCTTCCTTCCTTCCTTCCTCCCTCCCTTCCTCTTTTTCCCTCCCTTTTCTTCCTTCCTTTTTTTTTTTTTTGAAAACTCCCTCCCCCACAGGAGTCCTTGGCCCCCTCCTTGTGGCCCAGGGACAGTGCATAGTAAGCCCGGTACCACTTGTCAGTAGGGTGTGTTTGTCGATGAGCACGATGTAGTTTCTCACTGAGGCCTTGTTGCAGAGCAGCTCAATGTTGGATGCTCTGTTGACAGCACCAGTGATCCTTGTCTTGTGAATGCCACACTCAGAGTCCCGAGGGAAGTTTCTTCACATCTAGTCTCAGGCATGGTGCTTTATATCGCCTCTTTGGCTGTGGGTATGTGGCAGAGACAATCCCTCAGCTGTGGGTATGTGGCAGAGACAGTCCCTAGGCTGTGGGTATGTGGCAGAGACAGTCCCTAGGCTGTGGGTATGTGGCAGAGACAGTCCCTAGGCTGTGGGTATGTGGCAGAGACAATCATAGCTGTTTGGCAGCAGGGCATCTCAGCTCATGCTTCCAATTCTTAAGGTAAGGCCTCCTCTGGCCCCTGGTCTTGCAGCACTGGGCTCCAGTTGATCCTGGAGAAGCCGTCCCCTCCATGCCGACTGGAAAGAGAATATGTACGTTTTTCATGCGTCATATTAAATAACAAACAAGCTGAATCAAAAAAAGCAGGAAAGTGAGTCTATTTTTTTTCTGTTTATGTAAAAGCTCAGAATTGCAAAAATAAGTTTTCCTCTTCAGGGACACAGACATGGTAAGACTATAAAACACAGCAAGGGACTGAGGCATGCTACTCAGGACCGTGGCACCCGGGGGGCTGTGCAGGTGTGGGCCCTCTTCTGGCCCATAGGCTGGTTGTGAGTTTTGGATATTGGGGCAGTGGTATCTTCGTACCCCACACCCCTTACTAGTCAATACCCTGCTGGTGTACATCTATAATATCACTTCCATCTACTCAGTACAAACGGTGGTTCAAGCTTGTGAATTTGGAAGGGGCGCATGGCCGTTGCGGGGTCCTTGGGGTAGACCTGGCCATGTCCTGTAACGGTTTCTCCTACTTGAGGATCTGTGGCATCCAGCCCTTATTTCTGCGTATGGTATTTGCACCTTTATTATAAGGGCCAGCCCAAGGAGGGGAGCAGAAAGCAGGTCTCTGGGAGGCTTTCTTGGGCTTCCTCACAGTGACCTAGGATGGAGGAGCCATGTTCTTCTAGAACCCATCTGGACCCTTTGGTTAGGAGCAGGTTAGCCAGGCTAATTCCCTTTTGAGGGACACCCTTTGCTCATAAAACAAATCGCCAGACACCAAGCTCCGTGAGGAGACGAGGATAGAATACAGAAAGCTGGTGCACCATGCTTCCATCTTACCCATGGTTGCCAAGGCAACCAGAGCCTACTGTTTCTTAGTAACCACGCCTCCCAAAATAGCCTCCATTGGTGGCAGCCAGGGAACTGCACCCATTGCACAATCATTTTTACATGTTTTGAGAAGAAGAGAGGAGTTGGGGGGGGTGGGAGGGGGCTTTTGTATGTCTTAAGGTTATACAATACGGACGCTTCCTCACCTGAGTTTGAGCACAGCAGGTGAAGGGTCATGGTCTTCACCTCACAGATGAGAACATACTCTCAGAGAGAGTGAGAAGGGGCTTGCACAGGTTGGATTGGCAGGTCTCAGAACTGAAAAAACAAAACCAAACAACAACAACCCCCCCCCCCCAGACCCCTCTGTGATTGGCCAAAATGCTGCGTGTCCCCCAGCTTTGCCTACGCTTTCTAAAACTATGCTTCGATCACTAGAGGAAGTTCTGGGTCTAGTCAGCCCCATGGCTGGAGTGGGCTGGAGTGAAGTTTTGCTTGTCAGGGTGACGCCATCCCATCCTCCAGACTCTTCCTTGTCAACAAAGCTGGGATTTTCACAGGTGTGGAGGGATGGATGCTTCTTCAGACCTTCCCCAGCTCAGGTGAAGATGGAGCTGGGCTATAACAATTCTCCTCCTTCGGCTAGTACACGTGTGACCGGCCTCAGCCGAAGGAGGTGGGAGTCAGTCTTCAGCAGAACTGGGTGTTTCTTCTTTGAAAAGGTATCGCCAGGAACAGCTTCCTTCCCCGGCCAGGGGTCCTTCTGGGCGTAACGTCACCTTTCTGGTGGTCTTGAGGAAGAATACTGTGGGAGATGCTAAGTGGGGGTGGAGGATGGCTTTGAAGTCGGGTTTCCTTCCGATAACAGCATTGCATGGGGGTCCCTGGTACTGCACCTGTGGCCTTCTGCAGGACACCAGAGTTCTAATCAAGTGTCCTTCACTTCCACTGGGCCATGAGTCCCTTGGTGCTGGTCCTTATGTCCCTAATGCTCTTCCCCTAGTCTAGCCTTTTCATAGCAGGGGGTTATAGAAAGGTCACTGAAGAATCGGGCTGGTTCTCCAGCCCCTCAGCAGTCTTGGGCGTGGGTGGGCTCTGCACCCCATTCATGAGGGATTTGATTGACTTTTGTGGGGAGTTTTCCCAGTATCCCGTTTTATAGAAGTGTGACAGCATATCCCTCATGTCACCATCTTCAGGGGTGGACCCGTTTGGGGAGCTCTTCCCCATGAAAACCCTTTGCAGTGTGGAAATAATTCCAGCGATGGTTTGGAGGGGGTTCTGTTCCTGTGAAGAGAGTTCTTGCCTTTTACAGGAGTCTCACTTCTCATCTCCGACAGCCATACCTGTTGTGTTAAGTAGGCTTTGGGATCGAAAGGAAAATCCAGGGAAGAAATTTTGACGTGGCTCCTAGCCCTCTGAACCACAAGCCCAACAGTGTGGTACATGACGCAGAGGGACCCTAAGTGATGGAAAATCCTATGGTAAGGGATTCTGGAACTGTGCTGTGGGGGAAAGAATGGGCAGGGATCAGGGGCCCAAGCTGATGGATGTTCCGAGACTGGAGGCGGCAGGAAGCAGGTGGGCAGAAGCATCACCAAGTGGTACCAAGAGGCATTTGGGTTAGAACTGTAGGAAGGGGAAGAGTGAGTCTACACCCTCAGTACCTGACCGTAAGGGGAGGATTCGGGCTCCTGTCTGACCTGGAATGATGGAGAAGATGTTGAGTTTAGGTGGGGCAGTGGGATGGCAGGGGCCCCAAGGAAGTAAGTGGTTTGAGGGAGGTTACAGGGGCTGGGGTGTGCTGGTGGGGTGCTACATCCTTGTAATCTCAGCACTTGGGGGGTAGAGGCAGGAGGGTCAGGCATTCAAGGCTTTGGCTACGTAGCAAGTTTGAGGACAGTCTACACTATGTGAGAACTTGTCTCCAAACCAAACCAAATCCAACCCAGGGAGTAGGGGTCAAGTTGTGACCAGATAACATCCACTGGAGGGCTAACCAGGGACTAAACACCTTGCTTCCTGGCTCCTTCCTTCCTTCCTACTCCCTAAGTGGCTCCTAGAGAAGCAGGGCATCCCTTACTGCCCCCTCCCCTGGCACTCATCTTTCTGAGGAAGCAGTTCCCTGCTTAGGGGAGCAGAGAAGTTCAGAGCTCCGGCTTGTTCTTCATAGAACAATCCCTGTTGCCCAGTTCTTAGGACTTGGGGACTCACAAATGCATGTGTCTCCAAGTGCTTGTTTTTCTAGCTGTTTTTAAATTTCTTTGCCTGATTCCCAAGCACACATCAGAGTTAATGAAGGAATTCTATTATTAAACCGCTTAGAAATTTAGAAGACAATGTACTGGCGTTTGAATGGGATAATTAGATATTGGGGAAAAAACATTTGTAAGCGGGTCCCATGTAAATCACAACGCTGTCCCTCAGCACCATGTTCCCCCCAAACCTGAGATCCCCTCAGAGCTCAGGGAGGAGGCTGTTTGTGCATTTTGGGGGAGTGGTGAGGATGTTTCTGTTTCCATCTGACTGCCTTCAGACACACCCCCAGAGTTTGTGCAGTTCTGCAACCCTGCACGACTGCTCTCATGGCTACGATTTGAAGTGCAGCTGAGAGCTGGGAGGGCCTGGCTTGGTAGAATTGACACCAGGCAAGGGCTAGGGCACCCCACTCTGTTCTCTGCAGAAAAGCATCGAATAAGTTATAGCTATGCTGAAGAAGAGCCAGAGACTTTGAGATACGGTGGAGCCACGGAAGGGATGGGATGGGGATCAGTGGGAGGGCATCTAGAGAGACCCCCATAGGCCTTGCCCCATGACTCTCCTCACAGATTCCCTGATGGCCAGCGGGCACAGAGTGAACTTGCCCTTGGCGCTGGCCCACGTTTGCACGGCTCAGCAGATTGCAGGGTTCACCGCAGGCGTTTGCCAGCTTCAGATGGCCTGCGGTGACAGGTGCAAATAGTTTCCTTCAAAGGACACCAATTGCTCACAGTTCTGGGGTGACTGCGAATAGAATCCAGATCGAAATTTGCCCAGATGATGTGCCAAGCCGGGCATATGCACATGGGAATAGATGGAGTTCCTGGCAGGGAACTCAGGAGCCACTTGGAAAGAGCACAAGGCTTGGAGTCAGATGAGAATGCAGATCTTTGCTGGGTAACTTACCAGCTATGTGACTTTGGACAAGTTCCTTGATAATCTGGGAGACATATTGTCCATGTTAGCTAGCTCTTAATCACTGTGACCAGGATGCCTGACAGAAATAACTGAAAGGAGAAGGGATTAATTGCTCATCTTGCCCAGAGGGTTCAGACTGTCCTGGCAGGAACAGCATGGTGGAGCAGGGCAATCATGGTAAGAGAGGATGGACCACCAGCCCGTGGGATGATGTCTCCCACATCCAATATATTTATCGCTCAGCTAATCTTGTCTAGAGACCGACATACCCAAAGCTGTGCCTCAGCCATCTCTTAGGTGGTTCTAAATCCAGTCAAGTGGACAGGGATGGTTAACCATCATGGTGCCCCTCTGTGCAGCAGAGCTGGTCACCATATGTCTTAATACCTTTTCCTATGCTGTGATAGAATCCTGACAGTAGCATCCACAGAGAAAAGGCTTATTTCAGCTCACGGTTCCGGGTTACAGTCCAACCTATCAGGGAGGTCACCGTGGCTGGAACTCGAGGAAGCAGATCACAGCAAATCCATCATCAGAAACAGAGGGCAATGATGGATACAGCCAGCGCTCAGCTGTCTTTTCTGGGCATCTGTAGCCCAGGTCCTATCCATGATTAAGATGGGTGTGACCCCAAATCAATCAAAGTGGCTTGCCCTGCCTATGATCCCATCTCCCAAGAGCTTCTAGGTTCCATTAAGCTGACAGTTAATGCTGACCACCACATGACACCTCCTTCTCGAGGGTATGTTGAGGCATCCATATGGCAAGGAATGTGGAAGTACTTTGTAAGTGATGGAGCATACTGCACACACTCCTGGGATTCCTCGTGTGCTCTGAGGACATTAGGATGGACATGTTGCAGGGGCTCTGTATTCAGGTCACAAGCTAGTGGTGACCAAGTTATTGTCCCGTCCCCCCCCACACACATACACAACTGTACCTTCCCACTTACAGGTTCTTCCTGGATAGATAGCACAACTTAGTGGAATTGCCATAAAGTGCAGTGAGTCTCAGGGGACTTTGGATAAGTCATTTCTGAGGCTCACCAGTAGTCCAGTGCATGCCCATCGCCCTCTGCTAGTGATTGCAAGTAGAACAGAGTGGATTGATGGCCCCTAGGGTCCCCCAGGTGAAGGGGGGGCAGAAACTCTCCCCCCACCTCATTTCCCTCCTCTTGCTTCCTCTCCCCCGCCTTCCTCCTTATTTTTGTGTTATTTCTGTCTCTGGCTGTTGTTCAAATAGCTCTAATTATTTAGTCATCATTTTGCATTTAATTGGTTGCCCATAATTGAATTCACTTATTTAATACGATTTATTCAAATGTATGTGTTTGCATTGTGCAAGGATGCTTACTGTTGGACTGCTATGGGAACTGGAGGCAGGGATAGAGGTCAAAGACAACTGTTGATCAGCAAGTCGGGTGACCCCCCCCCCCCCCAGCCTCCTTACTACGAGAAAGCAGAAGATGACCCCCCCCCACACACACACACACTCGGTGCGATGGTGTAGACCACAGTGGGCCACTCTACACTCTCTGGGGATATATGGGAATCTTCACAGAGTGAGTGCACCTAGAGAAGACAGGACAGTATCGTTTGGGGACAATGATGAGGGCCCAGGCATTGGTAAGGCAGTCGTCTTCAGACTGGGAAGAATAGCTTCAAGGGTTCCTCACAGCTCCTGGGAGCATTAGTACCCCATTAATTCTTTATGAGGCAGTTAAACCAATGGGCCCTGGTTCCCAGTTCCTCTATAAAACTCTATGATGTCCTTGGGAGATATTAAAGCTATTTTTTTTTCGCTCTGAAAGACTGAGCAATGGGGAAAGAAGTCTCCCCTTTGAGTGGAGAGCTTCTTCATGCAACTCGGAGCTATTTGATGTTTGGAAATCTATGTGGAAGTCAGCTTGGGCTGTCCTAATAATATGGGAGGCTTGAATGGTAGATATTTACTTTCTTGTATTTCTGGAGGTTGGAAGTCGGAGGCCAGTGTGGTCTGAGTTGTGATGAGGGTTCTTCCTGGCTCCTGGATGCTGCCTTCTTAAGATGTGCTCACACTATGGACACAGAGAGAGCTACATTGTGTGTGTGTGTGTGTGTGTGTGTGTGTGTGTGTGTGTGTGTGTGTGTATGCACGTGCCTGTGTGGGGGAGCTAGCAGTCAACATTGAGCGTCCTCCTCTATTGATCCTGTCTTATTTTTTGAGTCAGGGCTTCTCCCTGAATCCATCGTTTACTGATTGTCTAGAATGACTGGCCAACAGCCCCAGGATCCTCCCGTTTCTGCTGGATACAGGTCTGTGGCACTACACCTGGCTATAGGTACCCAGAATCCAAATCGAGGTACCCATGTCCTCATGCATGAAGGGCAAGCACTTTATCTGCTCAGCCATCTCCTCAGCCCTCAATACCGTGTTTTAAAAGATCACTGTTTCTACCAGGTGAGGGCTCCACCCCATAACCTCTTGCATGTAATAAGAATCTTAGATGATCTTATTAATCAAAAACCCAAAGCCAGATATTGGGGTGAATGCTGAAAGATCAGAGAGCAAGCCAGCCACAGCCTTTTTTTTTTTTTTTTTTTAAGACAGGGTTTCTCTGTATAGCTTTGGAGCCTATTCTGGAACTAGCTCTGTAGACCAGCCTGGCCTCAAACTCACAAAGATCCACCTGCCTCTGCCTCCTGAGTGCTGGGATTAGAGGCGTACAGCTACCACGGCCCGGCCTTTTTTTTTTTTTTTCTTTTTGGCAGCCATGTTCTTACCTCTATGAAATCCTCAGTCTCAAGAGAGGAGTTCCTGTTTCCTCATACTGAAAGCCTCTGAGTCCTCACCCAAAAGTGTTTCAGTTGAACTGCTTAAAAGCCTAAAAGTCTGAAAACCTCTAGTTCCTGGTCCTCACATCTTATATACCTTTCTTCTTCCTCTTGCCATCACTTCCTGGGATTAAAAGCATGTGTCTTCCCCAAGCAAGACATGAGAGCACAAGTCCTTGGGTTAAAGGTGTGTGCCACCACTGCCTGACTCTGTTCCCAGGGTGGCCTTGAGTGGATCTCTGCCTCCGAATGCTAGTATTAAAGGCATGGGCTACCACTGCCTAACCTCTATGTTTAATATAGTAGGTAGCTCTTTCCTCTGATCCCTAGATAAACTTTATTAGAGCACAAATAAAATATCACCACACTTGCACATTAATCTCCTCCTCAAGGACTCCATACCCACTACAGTCTGAAGGTAGAAGATGCTCCAGCTTTGGAATAAGAATTTGGGTACGCTATCCCTCCCAGAGCAGACGAAGTGACAGGTCGGCAGAGGTGGATGGAGCCAGAGTCTAGCATTCAAGCGCCATAGGTTCAAAGTCTCCCCTGCTGCCTGTAGTTGAGGAAATGCTTGGAACAACATGTTCGTTTTTCTGATCCTAAGAGGGTCACCATTTAGTGTATAAGAATCAACACCAGGGGACTAAGTAACAGGCACTGCCCCTAGTGACCTACAGGGGGCAGCACTATGCCCTCTGCTGCCAAACAGCTTCCTGTTTGCCTTTGCCCTTGATAGGATGAAAGGGGCACAGTCTCCTCTAGGCTGGGACTCATTATTTGCAAGGCCACAGCATAGTTGTCCCTGTCCCTACTGAGTGTCCCTAGCTTTAAAGCTCATTAAGACTGAGAAAAAACACCCTATGCGGAAGTACTGATTCCCTTCTAGGATGCAGTACCCACTTAGCCCAGGTTCTTAGGCTATGACCTCAGCTACAGAGGAGGAGACAGACTTGGGAAAATGTGGGTCAGCAAAGACTCACTGAACCCCTGCTATGTGCGGGGCATTGAGGTTACAACAGAGGACTAGACGGGCATGGTTAGTGCCTACTTTAATAAAAAAGATTTTCTTTTACGTGTATGAATGTTCGTCTGCACATATGAATGTGTTCCGCATGTGTACATGGTGCCCATGGAGGCCAGAATTGGGCATTGGATTACCTGAGTCTAGAGTTACAGATGGTTGTGAGCAGCCATGTGGGTGTTCAGAACTGAACCCAGGTCCCCTGTAAGACCAATACTTGTTCTTAACCCCTTAACCATCTCTCTAGCCCCACATTCTCTAGTTCTAAGGGACCGTGAGTCGCCGGGAAGAAAGGAGACATGAACAGTAATTATGAAAAATAATGAGTGAGGGTTTTTAAATAAGATAAAACTGTATGAAGATTCAGGAAACATGACATGTGGTGTCCATCAGAGAAAAGGGGGGGGGGGGGGGTTCCCAGCCTCACCGGCCCAGAACAGACTATTCCCAGACTCTCTATTTTGCCCTTGATTTAGGAAAAGCCTTACTTCAGGAAACCAAAAGTTGGGTGAGGCTGGGCAGCGGAGACCTGTTGTGGGTCTGCCTTTGGCTTTCCCTTGGCCAGCCTTGGGAGCTGCGGTCGTGGACAGACCTAGTTAAGTGCCTGCCTTTGGGTTTGGTTGGGGGGTGGGGGATGCTGTGTGCTTGAAGGCCTTGAAGTAGTCAGCTCTGCCATTGTCCTGTTTGGGTTGTTGATTTCATTTTGTTCATCTCCAAAAAACCTGGGCAGGAGCCTCGATCGCCATCTGTAGGACAAAATATGCTCAGCCACAGAAGCTGGCATGGTGCTTTGGGGGCTCCGGGCCTCACATGACCCCACAGAGACCCTGACCTGCGGACCTGTGGGACTGAGGAAGGAGGCTTGCCCCAGGACACTGGGCTCACATCTGACTAGGGCCTCTGCAGCCTTGCTGTCATACAGAAACATCCGTCATTGGGTCCTGTTGGCGCTTGCCAGTCCATCCCTCTGGGAGAGGTGCCCCAGCTTGGGGGTGCAGGAATTCCTGCCTAAGTCCCTGGCATCTCATCAAATGCCAGCTCAACTTCTAGCTATGCATCTCCCAGAGCATCTCCTGTTTTGGTGTCCTCGAGGCAGCCTGTCCAGGTCTCCATGACTCACAGAAGCCACTTCTAAGCCTCAGCCCAGACCACGGCATTCCATTTATAACAAACATGCTCACAGGAATTAAGGAGCCTCCTCTGTTGATACATCTTGCTTTGTGGCTGAAGGTGCTCTGCCCTGGGGGTTGGGAGAGGGATCTTCTGGTCCTAGCTTTGCTGGGGACATGTTCAGTGGCACAGGCAAGTGACTGACCCCTCTTGACACTGTTAAAAGTTGGACAATCTACGACATGTACCTGTATTCACATATATTGTGTTTGTGTGTGTGTGTGCAAGCAAGAGAGAGGCAGAGACAGACAAAGACAGAGGAGAGAGAACGCTCACACCATACTCACCTCCCATACAAAGTACAGTCTAATAATTGCACAACCAGAGCCATGGCCATGTATCATCAAGCACTGTGTACAGATGTTACTGAATGCACTGTGGGTTTCTAGAACACAAAACACAGTAGATCTGTTTACACCAGCATTGCCCCAGGCATGAGAGGAATGTGTTGTTTTTAGAAAGGCAGAGTGACTGGGACATCACCACAAAGCAGGGCTTTGTCAGCGCCGCTGTGACCTGATGGGACCGTAGAGGTATTTTTGGTCTGTTCTTACCGTATGGTGGTCGTGAGCCTCACTCCTGGCACTGTACTGGTGGTTTTTCTATTTGTCTCAAGTTGTTGTTGTCCAATTCCTCCTGTGTACCTTTCATTTATATTCAGTGTATATCTTCCAATCTGGCAGTTTGATTACTTTCCCCTATATTTAAAAAATTTTGATGTATCCATTGACAACTTCATACAGATATAAACATATATACAATATATCTTGATCACGTCCACCCCAGCCCTCCCCTTCTACTCTCTTGGACCTCCCCAAACATGTGACTTCCACCTCCATGCCCTCTTCTTACAATTTATTATTTTTTTTTATAACCCACTGAATTTAATTAGTGCTACCTACATAATAAGCATGTGCCACCACCCAGTGGCCATACCCCTGACGAAAAATGACCCGCCCTCTCCCCCAGCAGCCACCAGTTGCCAGGGACTCTGGCTAGAGCCTCACGAGATGCTCCCCTCCCCCGCTGCTGGAGTTACTGCCTGGCTCCATCTGTGCACAGGTAACTGGGACTGCTTGGATTCATGCATGCTACAGCCAGTCATGTCCGGAGGGCGCCATTCATAGGCATCCTCCCCATCTTACATTTTCTCTACACTGTCTTCTGGGGGGATCCAGACGGCCCATTTGGGTTGAGAACTCAACAGTCTCTAGTGCTCAGTGCTCTGGCCAGTTGTAAGTCTCTGTGTTGACTGATGCCCGCTGTAGAAGAAGGCTCTCTGACCAAGGTGAGAACAGCGCTAATTTGTGACGCTCTCGTCTATTCTTTTGAAGTCGTTTCCTCACTAGCCCACTCTAGGGTTTGTCCTATCTGTGTATGATACATGTGATATACATTTGCCTGGCCCACAGTCAGGACATATCTCGCTCACCCGCCAGTCCCAAGCCGCTCAAATCCGACCAAGTAAACACAGAGACTTTTATTGGTTACAAACTGTATGGCCATGGCAGGCTTCTTGCTAACTGTCCTTACAGCTTAAATTAATCCATTTCCAGTAATCTATACCTTGCCACATGGCTCGTGGCTTACCGGCATCTTCACATGCTGCTTGTCATCATGGCGCCTGGCAGTGTCTCTCTCACTCAGCCTTCCACTTCCCAGCTCTATTCTCCTCCTTGTCCCGCCTACACTTCCTGGCCAATCAGTGTTTTATTTATTGACCAATCAGCAACACATTTGCCATACAGAACATCCCACAGCAACATATATATTATATGTATATTACATATATATTTTATGTATATTACATATATATTTTATGTATATTACATATATATTATATGTATATTACATATATTATATGTATATTACATATATATTATATGTATGTTCAAGCAGAGTCTAGATTAGACTTACATTGACAATTCCAGTGACAGTCAGATTTAGGAATTTCCTTTAATATAATTCTATTTCTCATCTTTCTGTAGTATTTACTGTTCCACACACCACACCTGCATGGGTTACAAACCTAATAACATGTTGTTAGATTTTATTATGTTACATAATTTCCTATCTTTTAAAGGATCTGGGGGAGAAAAGGAGAGCAAGTATGTGTTTTTAGCTTTCACTATATGAAGTTCCGTATTTCCTTTCTGGTTCTTCTCATGTGTTCCTGTTAATGGTGTTGTCTCGTGGAGCTGCTTTCCCAGCGCGGAGTGGCTTTGCTTGCCCCACCCTCCCTGGTGCTGTTACTGATGAGCGCCTTTCATTTCTGCACGTTTAGAGTTACAAAAACGCAAGCTAGTGCAGACAGGGTTCACTTGATTTAAAACAGCCAGGGGAACAAAGACAAAAGCACCTTGCTAGTGTCTTTGATGCTTGACCTGCTTATCTTCATCTGCCATCTCAGTTTCCTGTGTGGGTTACTACTGGCTTGCAGTCTGAAGGACTTACCTTGGTCCTTCTTGTAAATCAGGTCTGTTGACCACACATTCTGTTTTATGTGGTGGTGTCTTTGGCTTCCTGTGGTGATATATTGTGTATCCCAATATATTGTGTACCCTAATAAACTTACCTGGGGACCAGAGGACAGAGCCAGCCACTAGATTAGACATAGAGGCCAGACAGTGGTGACACATACCCTTAATCCTCCTATCACTCAGGAGGCAGAGATCCATTTGGATCTCTGTGAGTTCAAGGTCACACTGGGAACAGAGTCAGGCAGTGGTGGTACACACCCTTAATCCCAGCACTTATCTCATGCCTTTTCTTGGGAAGCACACATGCCTTTAATCCCAGGAAGTGACATGGCTGAGTGGAGAATGGTATATAAGGCATGAGGAGACAGGAACTAAGCAGTTGTTCAACTGAGACCCTCAGGGGTGAGGACTCAGAGGCTTTCAG
This sequence comes from Peromyscus californicus insignis, assembly GCF_007827085.1. NCBI lineage: Eukaryota > Metazoa > Chordata > Mammalia > Rodentia > Cricetidae > Peromyscus > Peromyscus californicus. Next base: position 7,240,134 of record NW_026294492.1, read on the forward strand.
TCTGAGGATTCCTGGAAACAGGATGGGCTGAGGAGTTGGCGAGGTGAGGCTGGCTGTGGCTTGTTTTGTTACTCTGATCTTTCAGCATTCACCCCAATACCTGGTTCCAGGTTTTTTGTTTTTTGTTTTTAAAAGACCTTTTAAGATTCATGTTACAGCTTCCTCTTTGGAAGATAGCTTTGCTGACTGGAGGTGTGTGTGTGTGTGTGTGTGTGTGTGTGTGTGTGTGTGTGTGTGTGTGTGAAGTCTGGGTATTCTCTGTATTATCCCATTGTGCCCTAATCCCCACTGTTTCTGATATGAAGTCACATTGAGGTCCCCTTGACGCTCCCTCCATTCTACTGCTGATTTTAATGTTGTCTCCAACCAGTGACATCTACTCCAGTGCACTTTTGTGGATCTTTTGTGTATCCTACAGAGGCATTCACTGAGTTCCTTGGATATGTCAATTAATGTTTTCATCAAGTTTGGAGAATCTAGGGATGCTATTTCTTTAACATGTTTTTTACATTTATGTGTGTGTGTGTGTGTGTGTGTGTGTGTGTGTGTGTGTGTGTGTGTGTAGGCATGTTTGTACCACACCACATGTGCAAAGGTCAAACAACTTGGAGTCGGTTTTCTCCGGGTCTCAGAGATTGAACTAAGCTGTCAGGATTGGTGGCAGACACCCTTATCCCCTGAGTTACCATTCCAGCCTGACATGATTTCTTGGAGTATTTCTTTTTTCTACTTTTCCTCTCTTTGGTAATTCCTTTGTGTCTGTGTTGGCTGATAAAATCAATGGAAACCTGCTTTTCAGGGGGAGGCAGTTCCTATTACTTCATTGTCTCTCTTCAAGTTGTATAGCTCTATCATCCATCTTCCATGTGATTTTGTTTCTAGTGTTGCTGTGCTGGGAACTGAGCTCAGGGCCTTGCACTTGCAAGCAAATCCTCTGTCTCTGCACCCCCTAGGTTTGGCAATTCTTTTGCCAAGTGAAATCTACTGTTGAGCCTACCCTTTACAACCCAGGTCTCTCACTTGGAACAGTTTCGAAATTTCCATCTTCACGGACAGTCCCCCTTTGGCAGCTTGGACAACTTTGGAGATTATGAAAGTTTGTGCTTGGTGAGGAGGCTTTCAGGTCCGATCTGGTAACTGGGTATTTTAGATAATACAGCAAGTCTGGGTATGAACCTCAGGGGAGGGACCTTCGATGATGTGTTTATGTCAAAGCTGGCTGTACTGTTGAGGAGGGTCTCCCCTGCCACCTCTCAACATGCTTTGTTGCTCAGCACAAGACTTGTGCATATGGGTCCCCGGGACAGCTGCAGGTTGGCAGGGTCCTTCACCTATCATCTCTTTCCTCAACTATAGCCACACACTAAGCTCCACACATCCCTGGCTGGCTTTTCTGTTGGGTTTTCATCACGCCTCGAGTAGAAATTAGTCTAGTGATTGCAGACGAGTTTCTAAATGGTCTTATTAAATAAAAAACACGGAGCCAAATACAGGGGTGAAAACCTTAGAGAGATCAGGGAAATAGGGAAAGCCATCAGCCAACCTCACCTCACCAACTCTGCAGCTTCCAAATGCAAGTTACTTCCTGTCTACCCACGCCTTTATTGCCTTGCTGTTCTGCCCTCTCATTGGCTCTCTTAGTCCAGCTACCTCACTTCCTTGTCACTGCCTGTCTGTACAGACCTCCAGGTCTTTATGGTTGGTACTGGGATTAAAGGTATGTGTCACCACGCTTGGCTCTGTTCCCTAGTATGGCCTTGAATTTACAGAGATCTGCCTGCCTCTGCCTCCCAAGTACTGGGATTAAAGGCATGTGCTGCCACTGCCTAACCTCTATGTTTAATATAGCGCTGTTCTGTTATCTGACCCCCAGATAAGTTTATTAAGGTGCACAATATATCAAACACAAGTGACGGATTTCATTAAGTACTTTGGGGGATAATTTCTGAGGCCCGTGCTTAAGATTTGTTCAGACTCCTTACCTCTGTATTTCCCTGGCTCTCTCAGGATACTGGCCAGCCTAGAGTTTACTAATATTTCCAGAATATGCCAGTCTTCTCTGACTTACATTGCACTGTAGTACCTGTTGTTTTCAAAAACACCTTTGATGTTCTCGAAGGGAGCCCTGCCTGTCTGCAGTACTTGTCTCTGCCACAGAGGTCTGAGGCAACATGGGAAACACTGGCATCCTGCCCCTTCTGGACAGGCAGAAAGGTACCCTAGCCCGAGGCTGTCCACTGAAGGTGGGGGTGGGGTGGCTGGGCAGAGCGCTGAGTCTTGGTCTTCGTTTGCAGCAGAGTCACGATGACCCTGAGCTGAGACGGGATGAGGGCATGGGACTTGGGCTTCAGATGCCACACACACTCACCTGGCTTGCTGAGCTCTGTAGATTTGAAAAAATGCCTCTTTATTTGCTCTGTGCCTCTCGGGTCATTTCCAGAGAATCTAAACTTGTTTTTTTTTTTTTTTTTTTTCTTGAGATGGTCTCTCATTCATTATATAGCCCAGGCTGACATCAGACTCTCTCTTCTCCTGCTTCGGCTGCCTGAGTGCTGGGCTAAACATTCTTTTTTAAAAAACTAATTTTCACCACTGTCGCGGGGAAGCAGGTCCCCACTCTCCTTGCAGGGCTGGCACTCAGAGTAGAACATTCTTTTAGAAATTCCTATTTAAGGCTTTAATTGTCTCTGCATCCTTCAGCTACAGAACTTGAAGATGTTACTGCTTATGCCAATAGCTTAGGTATTCTAGATATAGACGTGATATGAGTCACATATATGCATATATATAGGATACACAGATATATATATGCAAGTAGTTTTTCAATAACTTTTTGGTGTTTAAGGAGTTGAGGATTCCACGCAGATTTCCAGGAAGTATGAGGACCTTAGACTTGTGTGACATTAAAAATATTTGATTTATTTTGTGTGCATGCGTGTGGGCACAGGCCCACGCATGTCAGGGTGTGTGTGTGTAGTTTAGATGACAACTTGCAGAACTCCCGTCACGTGAGTCATGGGATTGAGCTCAGGTTGTGAGGCTTTTGGTGACAGGGGCTGTTACCCTGAACCATCTCAGCAGCCCTTCATGGTATTTTTTCAAAAGGCATCATTCCCCACCCCACCCCCACCGTGAGACTTTCTGTTGATCTGAAGATGAGCTCTCAGGGCTTTGGGATAGTCCAGATAGACTTTGGCTCATTACTCAGGTCTGTCCCAGCAGACTGGCCTGGGTCTCTAACCCTCCTTTGGCTAAATATTGGCAGCACTTGCTTAGATTCCAGACAGAGGAGAAGAATGACCGAATCAGCCATGACACAGGCTGGAAGTGTATTATGTCCCCCAAAAGGGCAGCTCGGGTGATCTGGGGGTCAGGAGCATGAGCAGTCCCTTTTTTCCTGTGCAAGGCTCAGAGAGTACCAGGAGAAGGCTCAACCAAGCCATAAAGATTTTACTTGTGAGTCTGGCTGTCCCTTGGTTTGCAGAATCTGAAGAGTCATTCAAAATATTCCCTCTCCCCTCCCTGGAATAGCAAGCATTTATGCACACCTCTGTCCTTGGAGAGCTCTCTCCACCTAGTTGCTGCCACCGGGCAGTGGGTGGGGTGACTGAATCTTGACTGTTTCCACAAAGGGAGAGGAGGAAAAGCACACACAGTCACCATGACCCTCTTCCTGCGTGGTCAGCCGCCTGTGAGTTGGAACAGCAGCACATCCTTCCTCGGCTTACTCACTAATCCTCCGAGAGGAACTCACCAGTTCCTGCCTACTTCCAGCTCTCTGTCTTGCTTCCTAGGCAACGTGCTCTTTTCCTTCAGAACAGGAAGCTGCGGATTTTCATGATTGTTGGGTGGATATCAGTAATGGTGAGTCTTCCTTGTCAACTTGACATAATTTAGACTCATCTGAGAACAGGATCTCAATGAGGGACTGCTTAGATTGGGTTGGCTTGTGAACGTGTATGTGGGGGATTGTCTTGATTACTAGTGTTGGTTGATATAATCAGACCCAGTCCACTGTGGGTGGCACTATTCCCCTGGCAGGGGATCCCGGACTGAATAAGCATGGAGCAGAGGCTAAGCGTAACTAAGTGTGCACACATTCATCTGCTCTCTGCTCTGACTACAGCTATAACTAGCTGCTTCACATTCCTGCCTTGACTTACCTGAGTTGATAGACTGTAATTTGGGATTTTAAGGCAAATAACCCCTTATTTATCCCTTAGCTTTTTTTTATTTATAATTACATGTTTCTGTATGTATGTGTACATGTGAGTACACAGAGGTACCTATGGAGGCCAGAGGTGCTATGTACCCCTGGAGCTAGAGTTACAGGTGGCTGTAAGCCACCAGACCTGGGTGCTAGAAACCAAATTAAGCTCCTCTCCAAGGGCAGTATTTGCTCTTAACCACTGAGCCATCTCTCCAGCCCTAACCTTTTTCTCTTTTTAAAGGTATTTTATTTTATTGGTATGAGTGTTTTACCTGCATGTATGTATTTACACCACATGTATACATTGCCTGAACAGGTCAGAAGAGGTCACTGGATCCATTGAAACTGGAGTTACAGTTAGTTGGAAGTGACCACGTGGGTGCTGGGAACTGAATTCAGTCTCTGCAGAAGCAGCAAGTGCTCTTAGCCACTGAGACATCCTCCAGCCCTCTATCCTTCCTTTCCGGAAGCTGCTTTCTTTTGTCAGTTTTTTTTTTTTTTAATCACAGGAACAGAAACGAAGCCAGGACAGTATCTGCCCCTTCACCCCAATATAAATGGCACAAAGTGCTCTCCATGTCAGTAAGAGTTTTCTTTTCTTTTCTTTTCTATCCTTTCCTTTTCTTTCTTTCTTTCTTTCTTTCTTTCTTTCTCTCTCTCTCTCTCTTTCTCTCTCTTTCTTTCTTTCTCTCTCTCTCTCTTTCTTTCTTTCTTTCTTTCTTTCTTTCTTTCTTCTCACTGTACCTCAGTACTTACTCAGGTAGAGTGGGTGCTTAGGAAGTGTTCATTGAATGAATGAATGAGTGAGTGAGTGATCTGGAGTAAAACATCTTGAAGAAACCATAACTCATTCAGAATAAGACCCAACCCAACTGGGCCTCAGTGGTGTTCTGTCACTTGCAGGCAGGAGTTCCAAGAGGGCTCATCACTGTGTGGTCACCTTGGTGAGTTGTTAACTTGGGGAGAGCTTAAGGGAGTAGAAATTTGAACGTGTTGCCTGGAGAGCTTTTATGTTCTAGATTTCCCAATAGTTGAAAGTTAGCAACACATAGAAGTCTTTAAAAAAAAAAAAAGATTCGTTTTTAAACTTTGGTTTGTGTGTGTGCCCCATGTGTGTGGGTATCCAAGATGCTCAGGGGAGGTTGTTGGGCCCTCTGTAGCTGGAGTTCTAGGTGATTGTGAACTGTCTGATGTGGGTGCTGGGAAATGACCTCGGTTGCTCTGGTTTCCATTCTCATCTCAATTCTTTACAGTAGAGGCTTGTGAGGAATTCAGGCACATGTGGCGCCCACTTAAAGGGATTTCCCCTGATAGCCCGCAGCCCATATGGTCGTGTGACTAAGGGCTTCCAGTGGAGTGGGACAGCCAGCACCCAGGGCACAACCTCCAGGCTCCTCTGTTTAGGAGGTAATCACCTGTCTTCTCCCTGCTTTCTCATGGGCTTGAGTGTGGAGGCAATAACAGCAGTGACGGATGACCGAAGTGTGAAAAAGAAAACCAGCAAGGGCTGAAGGAGACGCAGGGCCTTGATCTCGTTAGACACGGTGAAGGAGAGAGAGGAATGTGAGAGAGAGAGAGAGAGAGAGAGAGAGAGAGAGAGAGAGAGAGAGAGAAGGATGCAAGAGAGACAATAAAATAAAAATAGAGAACAGAGGGAGGAAGGAGAGAAAGGTAGGTGGATGATGGACGCATGGACAGACAGATTTCCTGAACTAGCCTGTAAAGGTTCTGCATTTTCCTTGTATGTAATAGTAAGTGTACTGTAAAAGACGCAGCAGGGATCCCTGAATGACTTTGTGGAATGGATTCACTTCTGAACCGTTTGTACACGAGAAAAACGAACTTCCCTTGTGTTTAGGGACATTCTTGTTCTAACCATTGAGCTTGTACTTGAGTATATTTCTTAAGTGTAAGGCTTTTGGGGGTGGTGGTGATTTGGGGTTCTCTTGAGGCAGGGTCTCACTCTAACCCTGACTAACCTCTCAGGGACCTTCCCACTTCAGCCTCCCAAGTGCTGGTTTACAGGTGTCTGCCACCGTGCTGGGCTCTGTGGGAGCTTTCTGTTTTTCTTTCTGTCTCAGCCCCACGGCAGCGCTGGGATGAAGCTGCTGTGTCTGTTCAGAGCGCATCCATATTTCCATGGGTGGCTTCCAGCAGTGCTTGAGGTCAGCTAGCGCAGATGGGTCTGGACACTAAACCAGTTACAGCAAGGGACGGACCTTTGCCTCCAGCAGCAAGCAGACAGGAGCGGTCAGTGCAGCTTTTCAACACACGGGACTTCCAGGCACTTGTTCTCAGTGGGGTCTGGTTCTAGGTCATCCGATTTGTTCAACAAAGGACGAGAAGACTTGAAGGTGCTCTCTGTCCTAATAGCCTGCGTGGGAATGTTTGAACAGACCCCTGTACGCATACCTCCCACGACTCAGCATCTGGGGTCCCTCAGCTTGTGGACTGTGAGGGATGATGAAGATCCAGGGGATGGCACAGGGGCCGGGCAGAGCATTGTCAGAGTGGTAGGCGGTACTCTGGGGCCACCAGGAAGGGCTCACACACCCTGCAGCATGCTGGGTCTCAAGGGGACCCACCGGGAATGATAAAGATGGAGTCAACCACGGGGAAGTGGCCACAGAGGAAGCCTCAGGGCTTGAGGGAGAGAAAGAGGAGTCTGTACTCTTGTGATACAGGGAAGGCAGTATCTCCCTCCACAGGATGCTGGCTTCTACAGTCTGTAAGGAAAGGTCTACCTGCCTGCCCAGAGATGGGGGCTTCTGCCTGAGGGTCCCTCTCTTCCCGGTTATCCTGGGCTCCGGGCTCCTGCTGATGGAAGCAATGTGGTGGTGGGTGGAGGGCTGGGGCTGGGTTTTTGCTCTGGGCTTAAGGCTTCAAAGGGCTCCGTCCAGCTCATGGGCACATGGAGGTCGTGTCCTGGTTCCAGTCACATCTGAACCCACACTCGCCTTTCAAGCTCCCCTCGGCAAGGCATAGACAGCCCTTGCAGATTTATTTTCAGGCCTTTTTAAGTTTCTAGAAAACACACACACACAGAAAGATCACAGGTCTGAAAACAAGTTTCCCTCCTGCCCGTCAGTTTTCTCAGCTGGACTTGGCTTCCCATCTTCGTGCCTGCGGAGAGAAAAGATGGACAACTGAAATGTTCTCTATGGTAAAGAGGCATGGATTCAAGTTCAAGGCTCACCATCGACTGCAGGAGATAGAGCAGGTCCCTTAACTACCTTAAAATTGATTTGGGGTGTGTGTGCGCGCGCGCGCGCGCGCGCGCGTGTGTGTGTGTGTGTGTGTGTGTGTGTGTGTGTGTGTGTAGTGTGTGTGAGAGTGTGTGTGTGAGTGTGTGTGTGTGTGTGAGTGTGTGTGTAGTGTGTGTGCATGTATGAGTGAATGTGTGTGTATGTGTGTGTGAGTGTATGTGTGTGTGTGTGCACGTGTGTGTGTGTGTGTGTGTGTGTGTTTGTAGTGTATGTAGTGTATGTGCATGTATGAGTGAATGTGAGTGTATGTGTGTGTGAGTGTGTGTGTGCGTGCGTGTGTGTGTGTGTGTGTGTGTATGTATATATATATATACACATATATATGAACATATGTACACACACACACACACACACACACACACACACACACACACACACATATATATATATGGAGAACTAATCATTCCGGCCCTGCCTGCTCCTCTGGCTGTGGTTGGAGACGCATGTGAGGAACAGAATAATAACCATAACTGCCACTTTTCTCACCTCTGGTCTGTCCCGGGGATGATTATAGAAGCAGGGATTCTAAAGCTCTTGTCAGGTACAGTGTGTACCGCTGTAAGCGGCTGCGAGAGCCTCAGTATTTATAGCTCCTGCTATACAAAATACGGTATTTAGTCATGTATTAATCAGAGGAGAGTGGAAAAAATAATCACCCCGCCCCTTTCTTTTCACCTAACAATAAACTTCTGCTGGAAGAAAAGCAATTTATGAGTAAGAGGACGGTAATACAAAGTTTTAAAATTAGGGTTATCGAAGTGCAATTCACATACTGAAAAACTCAGGCATTTCGGAAAGAATTGTATCCCCGTGTGTGAGAACCAGCTGCCCGGAGGCAGAGGTGCCGAGAGACTGAAGCGTAAGACGGCTCCAGCATTGCACAAACCCAAGACGGGCTTACAGCAGCAGAGCCAGCTGCGTCCCTGCACCCAACGCGTGAAGAGGTTTACACGCTAACCTTAATAAAGGTCAACCAGAGCCAACCAGAGGCCATCAGCCTTGCCCGAAGACCACTAACAGATACCCACCATGTCCACCATCAGCTAGGAAACACTGTGGTCACGATCTGCTCAGAGGACTCTTAAGGAGTGTCTTAGTAGGACTGAGGATATGTATTCATGGTCACCTGTAGGCAGAGTGGTAGTGGTGACCATGATGGCCTTATCCATGCCAAGCTGTGTGCCTTCAGTAGCATCAGGCATGTTTGCTTGGAGGGGTAGGGGGAGATCCAATGCCTGGCGAGTGATGAAGGAGAGGTGGATGGGTGAATGAGAGAATAAACAACGGATGTTCCTCAGGTGAGATCCTGCCAACAGCCTGCTCTGATGGCTCCGGTACCTTCTGTGAGTCCCCAGATAGGGACCAGTGTTCTCAACATCTGAACCTTCTTCCTTCATATAATACAGAGAGAGGAGGAAGACAGAGGGCCAGCACACAGTTTTCTTGTATGACGCTCCTCTCATGTGGTCAGGAGCCACCCCTGGGCTCTGCTCTCCCGGGGTCCTGTTCTGGGGCCCTTGCTTGTTGGTTTGGAAAAGCTCAAACCTATATGTAGTGGGAGTCACAAAAAGTCTCTGTCAGATGGTGACAGGGCCTGGCAGGAGGAAGGAGCAGCACACTTCAGCTCCTGTCCTGGTTCGGAATGTAGCTCTGTTCACTTAAAAGCCAATTTACCCTAGGAGATGGAGACAGAGTGCTTGAGAGCCCAAATGGCATGATTTTTTTTTCCAGAAGTCAAACACTTAGTGAAATCAGCCTGCTCCCATTTGAAAACCATTAAAATCAAAGTCTCCTTGTTCAGCTGTTTATTTGGTACAGACAACCGCCCAGAGACTGCAAATGAGCCGAAGCCTGAGCTTGGTTCGCTGCGAATTTGGCTAGTGGTTTTGAGGGGCCGGTCTCTCTTCTGTGGCTTTGCCCCCTCTGCCCTGTATAACATACATAGCCTTTGCTTGGGCCTCCAGGGAGCTATGGTGAGCCCCCACAAGTGGGGGTGGTAGAACGCTTACAGATTAAGCTGCCTCTGAGCGAACCTCTTGCGATGTCCTTGCTAAGATGCAACTCACCTTGTCAACTCGTTTCTTCTGTTTCTACCATGTTCTCCTTCCGTCAGGGCTGTACTGCTTGGGGACAGGGATCATAGCTTAGGATTCTACGAGCCCTCCACTCAGTGTCTTGGACACTGAGTTCAAGATGTCCGTGATCTTAGGGTGCGTTGTGAGCATTCATATTCACACATGTACAATGTAATAGGCGATGGAAGAGTTAAGGAGTGAACCCCAGGCAGGCAGGCAGGCAGTAGACGGTTTGGAAGCCCAGCTGCTTGGGGGGCGGTGGGGGTGTGGCTGATAACAGGACAAAGTCAGCAATTATCACTGAAAGGACTTTTTGTGATGGGGACTCTGTCAGAGGATTGGCTCAGACGGCATTTTCTTCTCACCCCCGAATTTCAGACTCTGCCTGTGGCTGCCCTGAGGGATGCAGGTGCCCACTGAGTGGGAGGAGGGTTGCTCCTTCCTGTACAAACTCAAGGCTGTTCTAGAGATCAACCTATGGCTGACATGTGACAGGGAGAAAAGTTTACGAGGCCGGCAGCGTGGGATGCAAATTCGGACTGACTGTTCACATCACTCTCTCCTCGGATGCCACGGAGTCCACGTACCCACCACTGTTTATCCTTGTTGTGTTAGTTGAGAACCCATTTCTTAATTTCAGGGGGATCCAAGGGCCCAAGACCCAGGGTTCAGGGTGATGCACACTGGGAGGCACCCTCTGTCCACTGTCTCTAACTACCCTTACCTCCCATTCTTGCTTTCCTCTCTAGCTGGCTGGGAGGCAGTTCCCACAGTCAATCCTAACAGCACATGTTGTGACCCTGGTCCAACTATCATCTAATTCAAGGGCCCAGCTTCTTTTCTAAAAGTCTGTATGTGTGTGAGTATGTATGTGTGTGTGTTTGTGTGTGTGTGTGTCTGTGTGTATGTATGTGTGTGTGTATGTGTGTGCATGCGTATGTATGTGTGTGTGTATGTGTGTGCATGCGTATGTATGTGTGTGTATGTGTGTGTGTGTGCGCGCGCGCGCATTTCTGTTCACGTGGGTCTGAGGTCCATTTCAGCTGGCATTCCTTAGGAGTCGTCCACCTTGTTTCTTGAGAGCTTCTCTCACTGGGGCTCATGGATCAGGCTAGCCTGACTGGCCAGTGAGCCTGAAGAGAGAGATCTGTCTGTCTCTGCCTCCCCAGAACTGGGATCACAAAGCACATGCCACCGTACTTGGTTTTTTTTACGTGGGTTCTAAGGGATCAAACCAGGTCCCCACAGTCACACAAATGCTTCCCAGTCTGAGCTGTCCCCCCAGCCCCAACTTACCTGGAGTTTTTTTTTTTTTCTCTGTCCGGTGAGTAGAGATTCTTTTTCACCCCTCCCTTCCTTTGAAAGTGGATCTCACTGTGTAGCCTCAGTTAGCCTGGGACTCATTAGATGAACTGGACTAGCCTCAGACCCGCAGCAGCCTCACGCCGGAGACTCTCAAGCGCTGGTATTACAGATTTGTACCACCATGCCTGGTACGAATCTAGATTAATTCTTGATGTTGAAAATGCGATTGCCAGTTCTCTGTGCTGAGCTTTAACTGACCTCACTCTAGTTTTGTGTCATCTTCTCACTTAGAAAAGAAACGTCTTGGTCTGAGCTGCTGTAAGAGAACACTGTACTCTGGGTTGCTTCTGGTCCTGGGATCTAGTCTAACAAATCCCCTTTCATGACTGCACACACACAGACACTATGTGCAGATGCTTGAGCACTGACAGACAGACAGACAGACAGACACACACACACACACACACACACACACACACGCACACACACACACACGCACGCACGCACGCACGCACGCAGACACACCTCTGTTGGTTCCATTTTTCTAGACATCGTTAATAAAGGGTAGAAGCATGACCAGTGTTTAGAAGCATCAGAACTACTAGGATGCTCTGCTGTTGGCTGGTAGATGTTCATGATGAGTTTGGATGGAGACAGTCAAAGACAGGGCCAGGCCACTTAAGGCCAGGGGCATTGTGGAGGTAAAACTCCCTCCAGTTAAAAAAAAAAAAAAGGTAATCAACCTGTGTTCTATACAGCATACAGCAGTTCCAGCCACCTGAAGGTCCTGGCCACACCCTCCAAAAGGAAGCAGTCTGGCGACAAAGCCAAGCACATCAGCAGCGGGGGAGGGTCAGGCTAATGCCCTCCACAAACCCAAGGACAGACTTCTGTCATTCAGTGCATCTAACAGCCTGCACGCGTCCTAACAATCCAGCAGACGCAGCTCTTTGGTAGGAGGAGGATGTCCTAGTTGTTTTTCTGTTGCTGTGCTAAAACACCACCACTAAGGCAAGCTATAGAAGGGTTATTTGGGCTTAGGTTCCAGAAGGATAAGTGCCCATAATGGCAGGAAAGTGGAAGGCGTGGCGGCTGGTGCAGAAGCTGAGGGCTCACATCTCAAACCACAACCAGAAAGCAGAGGGTGAGCTGGGAATGTCCCATGGCTCTGGAACCTCAAAGCTCACCTACAGCAATGGATCTCCTCCAGCAAAGCCACATCTCTTAGACATCCCCAAACAATGCCACCAACTGGGGACCAAGTGTTCAAACATTTGAGTCTATGGGGGACATTCCCGTTCAAGCCACCACAGAGGGAAAAATTATCTCTTGCTGAGAGGAGGAAATCACCCAGCATGAGAGCCTCCTGCCATGGAGCCCAGCTGCTTGCCAAAGTCGGGGGCACTCTGAGGGCTCCCTGCTCGTCCTCCCCTCCCCCTGCCCCATATATGGCCCTGTAAGATCTCAGTGGTCTCCCATTCCCACCCACCCATCCGCTGAGCTGCAAACTGCCTGCCCGCTAAGATGAAATAACCTTTGTGTTTTATAAGACTTTTATTAAAATGCGTATTGGTGCTTCGCTTGCATGTATACAAGTGTGCAGTGCCTGCAGAGGCCAGAAGGGGGCATTGGATCTGTGGTTCTAGATGTTTGTGAGCTGCTAAGCAGGGGCTGGGAACCAACTCCAGGTCCTCTGGAAGAGCGGTGAATACTCTTAACCATGGAGCCGTACAGCTAACCCTGTGGGTGGTCGTTAAGTTAATTGCTGTGGGAAGACCCAGCTCCCTGTGGGCAGCACCGTTCCCTTGGTAGAGGGTCCTGAACTCCGCTAGTGGAGACACAGAGCTGAGCAGAAGCAAGCCAGTGAGCATGCCTACATGAACGTCTCTCTGTTCTTGACGGCACATGATGTGGCTAGCTGTTTGAAGTTCCTGCCTTGACCTTCCTATAATGATGGGCTGTAACCTGGAATGGTAATGAAATAAACTCCTTTATCTCATAGTTTTTTTTGGGGGTGGGGAATCAGGATTTTTTATCAGAGCAAGAGAAATGAAACTAGAATATGGAGACTCTGTCCAAATAGGGTAAGACTTGAGCATGCATTTTGAGGTGGGAGCCCTATGATGAAACCTCTAACACTTGAGTAACGAGGTAGGTGATGCCACCATGGCCCTGGAAGCTGTCAAGCTGTCGGGCACAACTACTGCCATCACTAATTACAACACACCCTGAGGACGCGGAAGCCTGCACCGTCTCAGACTGCGCCGTAAAAGACAGGATGTTGTAAAGATGTCAGTGGTGACTGGGCTTCTGTGTTGGGGCTGTGGGAGCTTAGGAGTTGAGGGTAGTAGATTGCTCTGGGACCAGCTCTGCCTTGGCTTACACTCTGGGAAACTGAGTCCAGGGAATGATTGGGGAAGGATGGGGGAGTTGGAAAAAAAAAAAGCAAGGGTAAATGCCAAAGGCAGTGGGGCCAGAAGAGAAGGCAGATGGAGGCAGATGCAGGCATAGGTAGGTCACTGCAACCTAAGAACTCTGCAGCTGGTTTCAGTCACATCTACTTGGGAGGAATGTTTGGGAAAGGCAAAGAATTCCTCAGCCTTCCCTTCTGCTCTCCAGTCTCTCCCTGCCTAAAGCTCACCCATGAAGCTTACGGTTGTGAGCTCCTCCATTGGCCTGGGTTGTGTGTGTCATTGAGTCCCTCTGGGCAGCCACTAGGACACCCACACATGCACTATACCCCATCACAGCCCACAAAGTTAGGAAGAGCCCGCCATATTTGGCAGCAAAGGTGACCTATAGCTCTCGCCGTGGGCTCAGGCAGCTGCTGAACTAGAGTCAACCAGAAGAGCATGGTTCAGACCAGGAGTATGTGAGAGCCACTCAGATGCAGACTTGGCAAGGTGGCCATCTGGGTTGCTTCTCTGGGGGGCGGGGGTCTGGGGTGGGGACCCCGGAGCAGGTTCATGTTCTGGCTGTAGCTCCACAAATAAGTAGAACTGGAGGTGGGCAAGCCTGGAGGGGCTTTCTGGGATTGACCGTCTCTGGAGGTCATCATCCAGATGTTGACCTGTGAATGAATGATGTTCATCGAGGTTTTATGACACAGATGAGCTGCCATGTACACTCTCTGACCAGGGGTACCTTCTGCCTAGTTCCCGGGAGAAGCAATACCCAGATGTGGGAGCCAGTCCTGAGGCCTGCTCCCTAGTAAGCACAGGCAACATCTGCCAAGTCTGTACAAGTCTTTCCCGCAGCACAGACTGGCATTCGGCAAACCCCAGAGGAAAGTGTCGGGGCTGTCCTGACTTGGCCCCAAAGAAGTTGCATCCTTCCACTGGGCCCGATTTTCACCTGGCCTTTGCTAACCCTGACTTCTGCTCCCTCTCCTTGTCCTTTTTACTTCCCACATGGCTGTTTTTCCCACTCTCAACCCCGTCTTTTCGAGCTAACGCAACCTCCACCCGGCTCTTCATAGCCCAGTTGGGTTCTCCTTCCTGTACATGGCTTTGGGTGGGGGTGGGGGGTCTTGAATGATTCAGGCATAGTGCATACCCTGAAGGCCCCACCTGGGGCTGAGGCTCCTGTGAGCAGAGCCCCCACCCAGACTGCCTCCGATGAAAACGTACAATAGGTTCAGGGATAGCCCAGGCATGTGGGGCAAACGGGTCAAGGCTGTACCATTCTCTACTCTGGATTTCAGTGCTTTGGAGCCTTTCTTAACCTCCTGTTCTTCAGGTAGGCTCTTTCTGTCCTTTCCTACCCCAGACGCCAGCTCACTCCCATCCAGCCCTCTCTATCCTCCATCACTTCTGGCTATACCGCTCCATAGTCAACCATGGAAAGAGCCAAGAGCATGTTCAGGAGACAGAGCAGGTACCTCTCTGGCTCCAAAATGCCTAGTGGGCCATGTCCAGATACTTGCTTTGTCCTCAGCTACTGCCAAAGCATCCAAGAAAAGAAACCTAGGATTCATGTGGGGATCTGCTAAGCTTCCTGGCTCCGCTTCAGCTCCCAGTACCTGCTAAGAAAGAGAACATGGCTCTGGAAAGCTTGGACTCCTGGGCTCTTTGGGTGAAGTCTAATTTTGCTAGGCGCAGAGAAGTTCTTTGCCATTTAATCAATTCCAAATTTTAAGTTCCAGTTCTATGCTCCCATCTCTTTGGACACAGTTTAAAATGGAGGTGCCAAAGGCTGTGACCTGAAGTGTCTAAGCAGCAGTTAGGTAGATTGGTTCCCTCCATAGAAAGCTGAGATAACAATTCAAGCTTCAGCATTGGCTTGACTAGCGTTTCAGCAATAAAAGGTCGGTATCTCTGTGAGTCCCTCCATCCACACTGCCTCCCAGCGTGTCTACTTCATTTGAAAGCTTCCTCTCCCCTTGGCTATAAGATGAACAATAACTACGAAATACATCTCTTGGTCCACAGGCAGAAGGGCAGAGAGTTTTTCTCACCTTACAAAATCTTTCACTATGTTTGTGGCTGAAACAGCTTGAGTTCTGGCCCCTTCTCCTCACCATGGCTGATGGAATACTCTGGGTGGCTTGGGAGGAGGCCACTTACCTTTCTATAAAATGATAATGGGGATGGATATGTCAGTAGGCTGATGGGAGTCGCTTAGACTGATCAGGAACCCTTCTGAAGTTGGACACGGGGACAAAGCCTATCCAGAGTCCATGCTTACTGCCTCTTGGGGTTGGGAGGAGGCAAATGGAGGCTGGGGATGTCAGTGCTGTGAGCCAAACTGTGTTAGTACATGTACCACTGTGTGATAAAATACAGATGTCGATCTCTCCAGACCTAGCTTTGCCTAGTTTTTTTTCCCCCTGTCCACTGGCATAGTTTTATAGACAAGGATGTTAAACCCATGTAAGTATTGTTGACTGGAACACAAAGAAGTTTGTTTCTGACTCTTTGGGTCCTTTCCCATCCTAATGTTATGACAAATAGGTATAATGACAGATCTTCACGTTGTCACTCACAGTGCCCCTTTGCAGTCACTCAAGGGGACCATGTAATACAGGTCTAGTGACAATTACCTATATTCTGCACGGAAGGTGTCCTCATTAGCTTTAACTCTCGCCTTGAAATAGACTAAAACCACCTGACGGGAGTCTCCAGGAGGAATTTCCTACATCAGATTGGCCGGTGGGCATCTGTGTGGCATTGTCTTGATGGTTAATTGGTGTAGGAGGGCCCAGCCCACTTCATGTGGCCCCATTCCCTGGGGAGGTGGTTCTGGACTCTGTAAGAAGTCTAGGTGAGCATTAGTATGTGAGCGAGCCCGCAAGCAGTGTTCCTCCACGGTTTTCCTTCAAGTTCCTCTTTGAACTCCTGCCCTGACTTTCCTCACGGATGACGGCTTGCAAGGTGAAATAAACCCTTTCCTCCTCTACATTGCCTTGGGTCAGCGTTTTATTAGAACCAAAAGCAAGTCAGAACAGAAAGAAACCGAGTCTCAAAGAGACCAAATGGCTCGTTTAAGGTCATGCAGCCGGCATGCGGCAGAGGCAGTCCTCCACCGTGAGGGTCCTGACTAGATTCCTGCCTGGAATGATCTAGTCATCTTTCGGGCTGGAGCCGCTTGAGCACCGGGAAATAGAAAGGGATCTTTTTCCTCACCGACATTTGCTTCTCAGGCTGCCGTCAGGAATTTGGTGTAACAAGAGGCATCCAAGCTGAGGCTGAGGTCTGCTGGAAAGGGACTGCTTTGAATTGGAAGGTCGATGATCCAGACTCCCTGGGAACCAGGCTTCCCACAGGCCCGTCTGTGCACGTGCACAGCCCTGTCTGATTCTTGTACCCACACGAGATGTCTTCCTTCTGTTCCCCAGAGGGCTCTGTCATGATGTCTGTGCTGTGACTAAGGCAAACCACTACCTCTCATGACTGCATGCTGACTTGGGGGGGCTGCACTAGGAGGTGCATGACATCATAATTATTTGGTTCTTGTGGACTGAAACATCCCACAGATGACAGTAATTAACAAGTCTTGCCCAATGTGACATTTTCTCCCAAAGGCTGTAAGATGTTTCAGAGTTCGCTCTCTCTTTCCTCCATTCCACCTTCCTGCCCCTCTCCATCACCTCCCACTCTGCTCCTGGTTCCCTTCCAGCCCACACTGTCTTCCCCTCCCCATTCCATCCCTTCGCTCTTTTCTCTGGACCCACCACCCTCTGCTGCTACCAGCTGCTTCTGTTCTCCATCTGTGAGCAGAGATGGAGCTGGGACAACACGAGATAACCCTTTGTCCATTGCTTCCGGGGGCGGGGTTGGGGCGGGGCTCCCAAGAACACATCAGTGTCCGGAGCCAAGCCTCACCCCAGACTCTTCCCAAATTCCGTGAATTCCATTGCTGTCTCTGGGTCTCAAGCTCCCTGTCTGCACTGCCTGCTGGGGACCAAGTTTCCTGATTGGCAGCTCTTGTTCACGTAACTGCTGGACCTGCCTGGTCCCCCACAGCCAGATTTCTCCCCCAGATCTTCAGTTGTTCATTAAAAAAAAAAAGTCAAACCTGGGCTAAAGAGATGGCTTGGGTTAGGAACATTGGCTGTTCTTTCAGAAGACCCAGGTTCAGTTCTCAGCACCCACATGTGCCTCACAGCCGCCTGTAACTCCAATCCCAAGGGATCCAAACCCACGTGTGCATAGACATACATGCAGGCCAAGTGCTCATACACATAAAACAAAATTCAAAATAAGTAAAATGTAATATAAATAAATAAAATGTAAAAATGAAACTCCGCAACTCAATCAGCATTTAAAAAAAATCAAACAATAACAATACAATCAAATACTAATACTAACAATACAATCAAAAGATAAACTAATTCCATATTGAGGAATGATGCTAGAAAAATATTAATGTCTTTGAAAAATATCATAACCAAAGTGCTCACTGATTGGTAAATGGGTGAAAATGATGTAGTATATATGCACGAGGTGGTAACTGTCAGCCTCTAAAGAAACCTAAGTCTCATTGAGTACCTTTGCGTCCACCCAGCATTCTCAGCCCACCCCCACCCTAAACCTCTTAATCCCAGGGACTGGGTTTCTCTTTTTCCATCTCTTCCCTATATAACTCAGCCATTTGGCTACAGGCTGTCTTTGGTCCATGACTCTTGCCCTCTCTTGGCCCATCCTCTCTCCTCTTCCTGTCTCGCTCCCCACCCCTCCTCATAGCTCAGTTCAGTCTGGACTCTCAGGTACCTCTGGCTGTACCCTCCTTCACATCTATAATAAAACCTTACTTCTCAACTATACTTAGGAATGGCCATGTCCTCGTGGTCATTCAGTAACCAGCCTTAAACAGGCAGGTTTAAAATTCTGTCATTCATGACAACATGGTTGGTCAAATTAGGGGACTTCACGGTAAGAGACATAAGTCAGGTGGGAAGACACACACCCTATGACCTCACTTCCTGTGGAGTCCTAAAAGACACAGTCACTGAAGTAGAGAGTACAATGGTGTATCCAGAGGCCGGGGCCTTGGGGGGTCAGGGAGGAGCGCAGACCCTGCACAGTTTCAGTTGAACAGGAGCAATAGTTTCGGGGGCCCGACTGTTCAGCACGGTGACCATGGTTAATGATACCATGTGCCTTTCAAAATGGCTAAAAGAGTAGTGTTCATTAGCCTTTTTGTTGCTGTGATAAAACACTTTGATCGGAAAGCCTCAGGGGCGGAAAGGATTTATTTGACTTTCACTCTCAGGTCACAGTCCATCGTCGACAGAAGTCAGGGCAAAGAACTCCAGCGAGAACGCAGCGCAGAAGCCATGGATGAACTCTGCTTGCTGGCTCGCTCATGCACGGGCTTACGCTTACATGGCTTTCTTAGACAGCCCAGGCCCACGAGCCTGGGGAGTGGGGCCACCTCTGACATCAGTGAACAGTTAAGACAACCTCCCAGATGCGCTCACCGGCCAATCGGATCCGGGCAATTCCTGAAGTAAGACATCCTGCTCAGGTGACTCTGGGCTGTGCCACGAAGTTGACATTTAAAACTTACTAGGACAGTGGGTTTGAAATGTTCCCACCACAAGGAAATGATAAATATTTAAGGCGATGAATATGTTAATTAGCCTAATTTGATCATTTCATAGTGCATAAAGTGATCTAAACAACACTTTGTAGCCAGTAAGTGTGTATGATTCTTGGCCAATTAAAACAAAAACAAAACATAATAAACTATCATTCCAGCATTTTTAGTTCCACAGACACATTGCACAGAAGGTCCACAGAATGCCCACATACTCCCTGCCTCCTCCAACTTCCCCTCTCTGTACAACACCCCACTGCACCAGTACCTTCGTTACAACTGATGAGACTTCATCCTCACACCATCACCCGGACTTCATAATAGGCTTCACGCTTGGTGTGAGGATTCTACTTCTGACAAATATATAATGTACCCCCTGGTATTGTAACAGTCACAAAAGCTTTACTGTGGAGAGCTGGGGAGATGGCTCAGTGAATGAAAGATGTAATCACAGATGCCTGAGAACCTGATTTGGTCCCCAGAACCCACTTTATTTTTTTAAAGCCAGACACAGAGGTGCACATCTGTAATCCCTGCACTCCTTCAGAGAGGTGGGAAACAGAGCTGGGAAAACTGGCCAGAAGCTGAGGGCGAGCCAACCTGGAGTCGGCAAAAACCTGCGCTGAGCATCCGCATGGTAGCATCCTGTGGGCGTATTTCACTCCCCTGATGAAACTACCAAGAGCATGATTTGGGTCCCAGGGCAGGAGGATGTTGTTTGGTTTTGTGAAGAGCCACCAAACCGCCTCCAAAGCGGAGGCTTCGTTCTGCCCTCCCAGCAGTAGGTGAGAGTTCTGTGGTTCCATGTCCTCGCCAGTACTTGGTGCCATTGCTTGGAATGTTGGAACACTCTGCTAGGTAGGTGGTGGTACCCAGTGCTGTTTTAACTTGCATGTCTCTGTTGACACATGAAGTTGAGCATCTCTTCGCAGGCTTGTCTGTCGCCTGGATACAGGCTTTGATGAGGTGTCTAACCAGGTGGACTCCTCATCTTCTAACACTGTTGTTTGCTCTGTCTTTGTGGAGCTTTGTGTGGTTGGATAAACAGCAAATGCATCTTTTGCAAGCATTTTCATATTGCTCCTGTCCTATTTTCCCAATCCCTTTTGAACAACATTATTTTATTTTTAGTTATGTGTATATGTGTCTGTGTGGGGTGGCGTGGGCATGTGTGTGTGAGTCCCGGTGCATGAAGAGGCCAGAGGAAGGAGCTAGTAGATGCTCTGAAGCTCGAGTTCCGGGTGGTTGTGAGCCACCTGATGTGAGTGCTGGGAACCAAACTCAGGTCCTTCGCAAGAGAAGCGAGTACTCGTAACTGCTGAGCTGTCTCTCCAGCCCCTGCTCACTCTCTTGACATTGTCCTCGGAGTGAAAGTTTAAGATTAATGGAAACTGATAGCATTTTCTTTTGTGGGTTGTACCTCTGGTGTCGGCCAAAGTCACCTAAATTCTCTACCGTGGCATCTTCAAGGTGCTTTATAGATTCGTGGTTCTCTCTCTCTCTCTCTCTCTCTCTCTGAGACAGGGCCTCACTATGTAGCTCAGGCTAGCTCAGATTCAAGATCTCGCTACCTCAGCCTCTCGAGTGCTAGGATTGCAGGCCTGTACTGCTACACCCACCCTACGATCCAATTTGTGCGTTTGTGCTAAGCGAGTTCACTCTTCCGAGGTTCAGTTCTTTGATGTGTGGACGCCTGGCTGTTGTAACACCATTTGTTGAAAGGCGACCTTTGACCTACTGTACTGCCTTTGGTTCCCTGTCAGAGATCAGTGGGCTGTATTTTGGCGAGTCTATTTCTGGGCTCTCTCGTCGGTTACCTTGACCTACTTGTCGCTTTGTTTCCTGGTTCCGTCCCGGCTCGGCTGTGGCGGCTTTGTAGTAAGTCTGGAAGTCAGATGCTTCCAGAACTCTGACCGTCCTCTGACAGGCCAGCTGTGGTCTGGCCTCAGTCAGTGGCTTGGTCATTGAGTTCCTTAAATCCGTGAAATAATTGCCAAGACAAAAAAGGTCGAGCAGCTTCCTCTTTCTGTTTCCTTTTAGGATGTTTATAGTTGCGTGTCTTACACAAATCTTGAATCGATTTTGAGACTTTTCTCCTGTCCCTAGTGGTAGAAAGTGGTCTGATTTTCTTCTTTTGCATGTGAACATGACTCTGTTTCCTTTAATGGCCGAATAATATTCCATTGTAATGACCATAAGTCACAAGTGGCTTGATGGGGATGTACTGAAGAAGGCCTTGTTAGACATTTTTTTTTTGGCTATAGAAATATTGCAGAGTGATTGCACACACCCTGTGGTACAGTCAGTCTCTCCATAAGGCCTCTTCTTACAACCAAAAGACACAATAAGCGTAAGATTCATGGGGCTAGGGTAGCACAGTGGATTATATAGTAAGCTTTGACGGCCCTGATGTATAATAATTTCATTTAGGATCTTTTAATTTAAAATGCTAAAGCAACATGCACTTTGTAGAAACGAATCCAGACTTGGAATTTTTCATTCTCTTGCATGAGCTACATCCCAGCATCGTGTGTTTACATGGCTTCCTAGTCCCTCTGGGGTAGAGAAGATCACTTGGCCTTAAGTTTGAGGATTTATTGCTGGGCTCTCACTCTGCTCCCCTGGTCTGTGTGTCTCTGCTGTGCCAGTGACGACTGTCTTGAATGCCCTGGGCCCGCTCAGGAGTAAGCTCTGAGGACACGCTAGCAGTTTCGCTCAGGTTTTGTGGCCCTGCTTGAGGGAGATGTCAGTCTAGTTCTCTTGCTCTGTGTTCTGGTACGAGGGCAATGTTGCCTCGTGGGATTGGAGACCGTTAGGTCTTCTGTTTTTGGAGAGATTTTTTTCCCCCCAGAATTTGCATTATGTCTTCTTTAAACATGGGGAGAATTTCTCAGAGAAGCACCTGGTTTTAAGTTACCTTGCGGGAAGGGCCATAGTGACAACCCCAGTTTGATTAGCAGACAAAGGGCTACTCATGAGGTCTGTGTTATTTCTGAGTGATGTTTGGTGGCTTATGTCTTTGAAGGAACTTAAGAACTATCAGTATTTACCTGTAATCTTGATACACATATGCAATGAAATATAACCACATATAACAGCATTTCCTCCCGCCACCTCCCCCACGTCCTCTCAACAGACCCCCAACTTCATCTTTTTTTTTTAAATAACTCACTAAGTTCAGCTAGTGCTGCCCGTATGGGCATGGGTGTGGGCATCCGCTGGAACATGGGCATCCCATTAGTGTCCATACCCCTCCCCCCGAAAAGGAGTCCCTCTCCCTCAAACTATCTATCAACTGCCCCTATCTTCTCAGGAGGGGAAGAGCCAGAGATCTCCCCCACCTGTGCTGGAACTTTGCTTGGCTTGATCTTGTGCAATTAACCACTATTGCTGTGAGTTCGTGTGTCAAATGCAGAAGACAGCATTTCGGGGTACTCCTCCACACCTCCTGGCTCTTACCTTCTTTCTGCCTCTTCTTCTGCAATGTTCCCTGAGCATTGTTGTTGTTGTTGGGGTTGATCTAGCTGTCCTGTTTAGGGTCACTTATGTGGTTTAAACCAGGCTTTGCTATACATATAAAGCCCTTTGGGGTGGACAATCTTGGTGGCAAGAAAATGCCATTTTTCTATCTTTATTTTCCATGCCTGACCCAGAGTCCAGCGTGTATGGGGAATGAGAGATGTCACGGGGTGTACCTGAAAGAGGGGATGCACATAACTGCCTTTGCTGGTCACATACTCTGTGAAGGCCTCTTGGGTGAATGACTAATTCAATGAGAAAAAGTGACTATAAAACAAAACATTAGGTGAAGAGAGTTTTCATTGATAGTCAAATGACAAATTACATCTGCAAATTAAAACAAGATATCCATATCTTGTTTTACTCTGCTGGAAATGAAAACTTAAAAACAAATTGAAATATTTCTCAGAAATCATGACATCTTGAAGAAGTAGGGGCTGTCACTGAGGGTCTTTGTTTTCAAGGTCCTTGAGTCATTTTGTCAAAATTAAAAATGCCTGGTTTTTGGCATACCAAGTTCTTATAGCAGCCGTCCTGCGGAGACCCAAGGGCACATGGAACAAACGGGTAACTTTCTTACATCATTGTTGTTCGAATCTTAGATGGCCTTTTAATAAAAATCCTAGAGCCAGATATCGGGATGAAAGATCAGAGAAGCAGAACAGCCAGCCACTAGTTCTTACCTCTATGAATCCTCAGCCTTCACATCTTATACACCTTTCTCTGCCCAGACACCACTTTCTGGGGTTTTAAAGACGTGTGCGACACCATGCCTGGCTCTGTTCCCAGTGTGGCCTTGATCTCACAGAGATCCAGATGGATCTCTGCCTCCCAAGTGATAGGATTAAAGGTGTGTGCCACCACTGCCTGACCTCTATGTCTAATCTAGTGGCTGGCTCTGTCCTCTGATCCTCAGGCAAGCTTATTAGGGTGTACAATATATCACCACACATCATTGTTTTCATGAGGATTGGAAAGAAACTTAATATCCAGCCACAGGGGAGTAGATAAAAATATTTCATGAATGCTACTGTGGAATGCTTGTGAAACATTACTAAATAAAATATTGTCCACCCCCCCCCATCTATTGTCTTTCTACCAAAAGGCCCTAGAACTACAAGAAAATTTAAGTAGATAGAATTCCTATGACTCTTGTCCCCACTGGTATGTCCTTCAGTGTCAGCAGGACAGTGAATAAGACAGAGGTCAGACTTGTGACTGGTTTACATGGCAAAAGTGAAGCCATCTTGAGGACATAATTATAATCTTATATCACTGTGAGAGAGCTAATCGAAAGAAAGAAAATCTTTCGTATGGGCCTGCCCCAGTCAGGTGTACCTGATAGAAAGCTTGAACCTTCCCTGCGATCAGAGATGCCATTGCTGGCCTAAATTTTGTAGCTGCAAGGAAATGGACTCTGCCTCATGAACACCAAAAAGGACCCTGAGCCTCAGCTGAGACTTAGCCAGGACTCAACAGCTGGTGAAACCAGAGAACAGGAACCTGGATATGCCACTTCTGTAGCTCTGAGCCTGGAAATCCTGGCGAGACTAATGTGGGATGTTTAAGTCCAGTTCCACTGGTAACCCCTTTTTCCCCCAAGAAATCACTGCACAATCCCAGGAATACAGATACGTACAAATAGATATGCAGATTAAACATTTTATGGTAATAAATCACAGGGAATGTTATTTTAAAACAATTCCTTGGTACACATTCAATTTTACCATTTACTAAAGAAGAAAGCAAATTTGCACATTAATGTAGCTGAAGTTTTCTCCAGTCCTGCCCAGCCCCATGGACCCCTCAACCGCTTATAAAATAATCACTCAGAAGCTTATATTATTTAAACTGCTCAGCCATTAGCTCAGGCCTACCACTGACTATCTCTTACACTTAAACTCAGCCCACTTTTGTTAATCTATATGTCGCCACGTGTTCCTTGGCTTTACCTGTTGCCTTTACATGTTGCTCCCTGGATGGCAGGCTGGTGTCTCCTGACTTAGCCTTCCTGTTCCCAGAATTCTCTTCTCTGCTTGTCCTGCCTATACTTCCTGCCTGGCTACTGGCCAATCAGCATTTTATTTGTCAATCAATCACATCAACACATTTTCGCAGCATACAGAAAGACATCCACAGCATATTAATGACATGGATGTGTTTGTTTGGTTTTACATAAAGAATTAAGTCTTGGCTGCATATTTGATGCTGTAGGATGCTGAGCACCTTCAATGTTTTTCTGTGTTGATCAATATTTTGGTTTTATAATTGTCGATCCTAAGAACACCACTTCACATAAATACAGAGTACAAAATGGTAGAAGCACGTTTAGGCCATAACAAAAAGCACTGGAAATTCTGCCCTAATCCCAAGCCAAAATTCATTTAGTAATTTTCCTTAAAAATGAAATTTGAGTCAGTTACTCAAACAACAGTTTTTAAAATCAAGCATCCTAACATGATGTAGCCCAAAGAGATACCAATTTGGTTCATGCTGAGAAATGATGTTAGGGAAACATTGTGTCTTTGTTTTCTGTAATTAAGCCATTGTGTTTCTCTAAGAGTAGAAAGCTTGGTACTGTGTGCCGTGAAAACGCTGCAAGGCATAACTCGCAGCAGTCTGGCGGCTGAGACAAGGTGTTTCGGGCAGTGTTCAGGTGCGGCTTCACGGCACACATGGTGCGTAGTGTGCACGTGTATGTTTAGAACCGCGGTTGCAAGGAGGTCACGTGATAGTGATGTTTCCGGCAGCGGTTACCCTGATTCATCATCACACCTGTGATTTTTGAATTTTTGGTAATTGTGTGTTTGGAAACCTTTTACCATTGCCTTTCTTGTGTGTGTGTGTGTGTGTGTGTGTGTGTGTGTGTGTGTGTGTGTGTGTGATTCAATTCTACCATCTCAGAGTCATGAGTCACAGTTTAAGGAGTTACGGCTAGGGCTAAGGAGATGGCTTAGTGGACAGAGTGCTCACCTTACAAGGTTCCCAGCACCCACTACACTGTGGGTGGCCCCAATCCCTACGCAGTGGATTATGGACTGTCAGAGTGGAAGGGGTAAGTCAAGCAGTAGCACGCATGGATGCATACATGCATTGCTCTCTCCCAGTGACTATGGATGTACCGTGCCCGGATGCTTCACGATCCTGGCATTTTGACTTCCTCACCATGATGGGCTGTAACTTGGAGCTGTACAAAACCCTTTCTGACTCAAGCTGCTTTTGTCATAATATCATATCTGCAGGAAAAGATGCCGAGACACACCCAGTGTCAACCTTGGGTTCACAGACATGGACACACACATGTGTACCCATGTGCACCCACACATGTGTAAACATGTATATGTACACACATATTCACACCACACACACACACACACACACACAGGAAAAAAAAAAGGTGTGAATTAAGCGACCACATTGCTGCTTTGTTACACAGTCACAGAAAAGGAACATATTACATATTGCTCCACAGCCCCTCCCACCCCAGTTCCTCCTCACTCCACAGCCCCGCCCACTCCAGTTCTGCCTCACTCCACAGCCCCGCCCACTGTACTCCAGAGCTGGGAAGCAATTGTTTGAGCCACACTTCTCTTTACTAAATAGTTTTTTTTTAAAAAAAGTTATTGAACAATAGCATTGTGGGGGGTGGAGGGGGCATGGCTCCTGTTTCCTAACTTCATTCCTCTGTTCTCTTTGAAAGTCAGAGCAGCCCAGACTTAGGCTCAAGGTGCCCTCCCCCAGCCCCAGTGCACCTACAACATAGTACAAAGACTCAGACTTCTCTGGATCTCTGTCACCATCATGAGCATAGGTCTCTCACCCACCATCCTAAGCCGTGAGTCACCTCTGAGGCTAAGCAGAGGTGGGAGCGGGGAGGGGCTGTGGAGCTTCTGTGGACCTCACCTGGCCGCTGAGATGGGAGCCAGGAGGCCCTCTTGACTCCTGCCCTCCTGCTCCACCTGCCCCTGTGTATCAAGCATGTGACCATTTACAGATCCCACACAGTGTCTTGGCTGTTTCTGTAAAATCTTGCAGTTGAGAAGAAAAGGGTCATTGGTCCCATTTTACTGATGGAAAAACTGAGACATTAAAGAAAACATCCGCTTGGGTATTTTCAGTGGAAACTGAAGTTTGCTTGGGATCCTGGCTTGCCTCTTTCTCTCTACCCACTTTCCACCTGGCATCAACTCCCCTCCAGCTTGCCTCCTGCACTCGACCTCTGGAGAGCGGTCGATGGGCCCAGCCTTCTGCAGGGAGTTCTGGGCCCAGCAAGTAATGAAACGTTAAGTTTTTAGTCGCCCAGAGTTGATGAAAGGTTCGGTTAGATTCAGCAGGACACAAAGAAGCCTTAACTGAGCAGAACTGATTAGCTAGCTCATAAAAGGGGAACAGATTAGAACTCGAGTTCTTCCCCATCTAGACAGTTGCTGAAGTATAGCTGTGCCGGTTTTAATAGTGTCACAAAGACGGCGCACTCTGTAGCCCCAAATACTATTGCTCAATAACTTTAAACATACACACACACACACACACACACACACACACACACACACACACACACACACACACACACATTTAATAAAGAGAAGTGTGGCTCAAACAATTGCTTCCCAGAACCCGTTACTCCACGGTGGGTTTTTCTCATACCTATTTAAATGGAAAGCCAGTGAGTCAAAACTGCTGCTGGTGTCTAATAGAAGATTTGGGCTGTTCCATCACTCCCCCCAGCTCCCTGCATGGGGCCATGAAATGTACAATTCCCATAGAAGTCAAATATAGGACCAAACATACCACAGCAAGGGACTTTCTGTTTTTAGCCAACAGCTCGGACCTGTTTGTCCTGCTTAGCCCTTCAGGAAATTCTAAATGGATCCAGACTGCTCTGGATTGTCTGGGCAACAGTGACCTTCAGTGAGATCGCAGTGTGTGAGCATTTCTGAAACTTAGGGAACCACATTCAAGCCTCCTGGTTGATCATCAGAAGAGAAGGGCTTGGCCTGAGGGCCTTAGGGAGGGAGTCTCAGAGGAGAAGGACACAACCAAGCATCTGGACCCCAGCAGCCATCCATAGTTTTGTAGTTCTGGGCCTTCATGCCCAAGATCAAGGTGTGTACAGTCTTGGTTTCTTGTCGGCCTCTTGTAGATTGGAAGGAAAACACCTGTGTCCTGTTGTAGAAAGAAGGCCCGCCTCCACCAGCCATGGCCCCCCAGCAACCCCTCCGCCAGCTGTGGCCCCATTCCACTCAGCACCCAGGTGCCTCTCACCTCTCAGTGAGGCTTCCCATGGTGCCATGACATGTTCAGAGGACAGGTGTCTCTTGTGGACATGCCTCAGAAACTACTGATGCCACTTTGAGGGAGAGCAGAGCGAATGACAACCCACCATAGGCATGAACACCCCCCGTGGTCTTCCAAACGGTGCAGAATCTGTGTATAGTAAAGTGACTGCTTCTGTCTTTCCTCAATGCACCCACCTAGGACCCGGATGTCCAGGCCTGTGCTATGGGTCAGCACGGGGCTCTGTGTGAGTGTACCAGGGAAGGGACCCTCATCACTGGGGACCACAGGGAAACAGCATAGTCCTTGGAGACTTCCTGTCAGAGGCATGAACCCTGAGGCCTGAGCTTTGAAGGGTGGGAAATAAGCCCGGGGCTAAGTGGGCGGCACTGTAGTACAAAGACTCAGGTGTGTAAAGCGCATGTCTGGCTCAGGACCTAGGCTGGGATCTCTCCTGTCTGAACCGCTTTCAGTCTGTTTACTAGTCCCACACCCTTTGGACCCAGCTTACCTGACCTGCTCTAATACGGTGGCCACTGGCCACGAAGGGCTGGAAGTATGGGGTGATTTATCAGTAGAATGATTACGACTCAGCCTTAAAAAGGGGATGGAAAACTGATGCCTGACACAGTATGGGTGAGACTTAAAGTATCCTAAGTGGAAAAAACCCTGGATTTCAAAAGGCTGGATTTTCTGAGATTCCATTTACACAAACTATCCACTGGCGAGCTGCCAGCCTGAAAGCAGGCTCATGGTTCCCTAAGGCCGGAAAAGGCTAGGGCTCACGGCTACAAGGTGCAAGGCTGTTGGTTGGAATGACAAAAATGAGTTGAGCTGGGTGATGCAGGCGCATGCCTTTAATCCCAGCACTCGGGGGGCAGCGGCAGGCAGGTGGATGTCTGTGAGTTCGAGGCCAGCCTGGTTCACACAGTAAGTTTTAGGACACTCAGGGCTATATAGTGAGCTCCTGTTGCAAACACAGGACAAAAGCGAGCTGCAGCTCACTGGTGGGGATGGTGCACAAACTGTGAATATACCACAAGTCGTTGTCTGGTTAAAAGGAGGAAGTCGGGGCCAGGGAGATGACTCAGTCAGTAACGCGCTTGCTGTGCAACCACGAGGACCTGAGTTCAATCCCCGGTCAAGACGCCTACTAGGGTGGTGCATCCCTGTAATCCCACTTCCAGGGAGGCAGAGACAGACAGATCCCCAGGACTTGCTGGCCAGCCAGCCTAGCTGAATCAGTGAGTCCCAGACGGTGTTGGAAAAATGAGGTGGATTGGGTTCCTAGAGCAGTACCGAAGGCTGACCTATGCTCTCTACCTGCATAGGCACATATGTACATGCCCACACATCCCTGTATACACACACATACATACATACACACGCATGCATGCGCGCGCACACACACAGGAGCAGTTGTGTGCATTGTGAGTTATGTCTTAATAAAGTTGCTAGGACCAAATAAGGCTGAAGTACTCAGCTCTTCCCTGGCACTAGTCACGTTTCAAATGCTCAGAAGCCAGGTGGCCAATGGCTACTGTCTGGGTCAGTGTAGGTGAAACTGGCCAGCTACCACCTGAGTTTCAGTGGGCAGCTCAAGGCTGGCCAGGTAGTTGGACCTCCTGCTGTCAGTCGCCAGACCCCCACCAAATCTGGCACAATACCTACCTACCCCTCCTATTTTTGGTAAGACTGCACCCTACACCACAGGCCTTTCAGCTCTGCACGGAGAAGTAGCCTCTCATGATGCCGGTTAGTTTTATTGTTGACTCAACAACATGCCAGGGTCATCTGGGAAGAAGTGACCTCAAGTGAGAAAATGTCCCCCACCAGACAGGCCTGGAGGCAAGTCTACGGGAGCATTTTCTTGGTTAATGATTGACACGGAAGGGCCCCGTCCACCGTGGGTGGTGCCACCCCTGAGTAGGTGGTCGTGGATTGCATAGGACAGCAGGCCAGCAAGCCATGGAGAACAAGCCCCTAAGCAGTGTTCCTCCATGGTCTCTGCTACGGCATCTGGGTCACAAAGCCTGAGAGGAGAATGTCCCTGCAAGAGAATGTCCACTCTTAAGTTCTTTCCGGGGGGGGAGGGGGGGTGACCAATTCAGTATCAAGCCCTGTCCCATCCGCTTCCTCAGCAAATCCCCACAGTGCACCAATACTCCCAGACCCAGGTACCGAAACAACGGGGACCATCCTTATCCTGAGCCTGCCAGAGGACTCCAGCTCCTAAATTCTTCATCCTGCCTTGGTTTTTCCCGTGGAGACCCCAGTGAAGGCTTCCACTCTTACCAGCCTTCCACTTGTTCCCAGCCCTGCCTGGTCAAGCCAGAATTTACCCTACCTGTGCCCTTTTCTTGGGGTTTTTAAGTACATTAAATCTGGAGAATAATTTTAACCCCCAGCCTCTTCTGTGCTGGTGAGGTGTCTACAAGTCTTGGGGTTCGTGAGAGCACCTGCACACAGTGATGGTGCCCAGGGTGGTGGCTGAGATTCCATCAGGCACTACCGGGACATCAAACCAAGTGAACGCCATGAGTTTTGTTTCTTTTTGAGACAGGGTGCATTGTATCAGGCTGACTTCAAATTCACTACATGGACGAGGATAGCCTTGAACTCCTGACCCTTCTGTCTCTACCATGTCCAATTTTTATGCCATGTTGAGTGTGGAACTCAGGGCTTCACGCATGGTAGGCAAGCACTCTGCCAGTTGAGGTGCGATCCCAGGCCCGAACACCTTGCTTTTGTATCTTCTCTTCCAACCAGCTGGCATCTTGACAGCACCACCTATGGGGAACTCAGGCAGTACCGCCCCTGTACATCTATCCCTCCCTCGGTATATATTCCCTTAACTGTAATTGTATTTAAATTTCCAGTAGAGTGTGATTCTCTTTTTACCCAGGGTGGGTGTGGCATGCATACATGCACAGGACCTCAGTGAGCATGTGAGTGAGAATGGGTCTTTTTAGTCAATAAAGCTCAGATGTAGATGCCATTTGCACTGGACCCTGCCTGGACAGGGAACAACAGGAGACAGCTGAGAAGGGGAACAGCATAGACAAGCCGGATCTAAGGGTGTAGAGACAGTGGGCTACAGTAGTGAAAGGGGCCTCGGAGCCTAGCAGCCTGGATCCCAGATGTAGTGGGTGATGGTGGCAGTTACTTGATGTTTTCAATTCTCAGAGAGCAGCTGGGGACTGAGTAAGAAAAATGGAAAGCACCCAGAGTGCTACATACACAGTCCTCTTATATTGGTGTTAATCGTTATCGCCATCCAACCTTTCTCACCCTCAATTTCCTTTTCTGAGTAGTACATCATAGATTGGAAATGAAATAAATATTGTAAGGCGTTTCCCCCAAATAATACCGTGTGTGCTGTGTTTTAGTGCATCCAGTTTTTATACCATCCTGCCACAGCTGAGGAAACTACAGGGCCAGAGAACCATCATAACACACTGGGCCCACAGCGTCCTTGAGGGCCCCCTCTTGCTGTTGTACATCCTGTGGGTTTTGACAAATGTTTGTGAATGTGGATGACATGTTTGCCGCCACACAATCAAGCAGAATAGCGTCACTGTGCTATTCGCCCCTTTTCCTGGCTCTGCCTATTCATCCCTTCCAACTTTATTTTCTTTTTGAGACAATCTCTAGCCCAGGATAGCCTCCCATGCTAGAGGATAACCTTGAACTTCTGCTCTTCCTGACTCCCTTTCCTAAGTGAAGAAAGCTGGGATCACAGACAAGCACCTCTAGGCCAGTTTATGTGGTGTGGGAGAGCGAACACACAGGGCCTTGAGCATGCTAGGCAAGGACTCTACCAACCGAGCTGTATCTTGGCCCAGCTTACGTTTTTTAAACCCAATTCTGGGCCACAGATGGGTCCAGGTTTGATAATCCTGGTGGTAAGAACTGTGGGCTGGAACCAGAGATGCTCTCAGCCTGAGGAAAGATGAGAAGGAGTGTGGGAGCATCCGACTGGAAGATCTAACTTCCTTCAGGGGAGTGGGGGGGATGGTGAGCACAGGGACTCCGGGAGCTGGTGGTGATGGGGTGTACGCCAGGGGCTAAGCCAGCAGGAAAGCCCTGGGTTAAGGGATGGCTAAGCTCCCCTCCCTTTTCATCTTGTAACATGGAACCATTTTCTTTTTTTACCATGGAAGCGGAGACAGTTGTAAGGGTAGGGGACAAGGTCACATCAACAACAAGGCAGCGCTCCGGGAGTGTCAGGAACCCTTCCTGGGCCAACTGAAGCCTGGGATAGAAGGGATGCGCCCAAGGAGTGTGCAGCTGCCTCTGTGCCTTGGTGAGCAACAGGCGGAGGAGGTCCTCTTGCCCCTCTCACCTAGCGGTGCAGGAGGGACTCAGCAGCGGGTCAGAGCCAGTGTGACCTTATAGCTCTGGGTCTTAACCCCTGAGTGGCATAGTAGCGGTGGGGGCAACGGTGCAGGTCTGCCCAAGGGTTAACTCATTCCTGGGCAGCCTCGGCGCGTGTGGTGCGAAATCTCACCAGAAGAGGGTACAGTAGCAAAGCGTTTGACGTCAGGCTGGAATTCCTATTGTGTTTCGGAACGGCTCTGGCAAAGCCAGTCCAAGTTCGCTCTCCGCACATCCGGATCGTGCAGCTCCTGGGCTGACCCGCCGACGCTGCTTGCTCGCCGCCGCCGGGGAGGGGAAGGAGGTCACTCGCTGCCTTGCGAGGAGAGCCTGGTCCTATTCCAGACCGAGCTGAAGCAACATATCCGGAGTCCGAGGGTGAGTGTCCCGAACACCGGAGGCCATTGGCCGCGGAGTCCCCTGCCGGCGCGCCTGGATGCCGGCGCGCAGCCCCGCCGCTGCCACTGGGTGCATGGCTCCCCTGCGGCGCGCCCCAGCCTGCTGCGGGCCGCTGTGAGTGCCCTTCTCAGCAGGTGGCTGCTGTCCCCAGAGCCGCGCATTGGCGGAGGCAGCAGGGCGCATGGAACCCGGGCTTGCAAGCGCACCGGCGGGGAGCATGGACGCGTCTGCCGAGCAAAGCCTCCCGGAGCCTGGCAGCCAGGACTCGGTGGCAGGCGACGACATTGAGATCGTGGTGAATGTGGGGGGCGTGCGGCAGGTGCTCTACGGAGACCTGCTCAGCCAGTACCCCGAGACCCGGTTGGCAGAGCTCATCGACTGCTTGGCCGGTGGCTATGACACCATCTTCTCCCTGTGCGACGATTACGACCCAGGCAAGCGCGAATTCTACTTTGACCGGGACCCGGACGCGTTCAAGTGTGTTATTGAGGTGTACTATTTCGGGGAGGTCCACATGAAAAAGGGCATCTGTCCCATCTGCTTCAAGAACGAGATGGACTTCTGGAAGGTGGACCTCAAATTCCTGGATGATTGTTGCAAGAGCCACCTGAGCGAGAAGCGCGAGGAGCTGGAGGAGATCGCTCGCAGGGTGCAGCTCATCCTGGACGATCTGGGTGTGGATGCGGCCGAGGGTCGCTGGCGCCGCTGCCAAAAGTGCGTCTGGAAGTTCCTGGAGAAGCCCGAGTCGTCGTGCCCAGCGCGGGTGGTGGCGGTTCTATCCTTCCTGCTCATCCTTGTCTCCTCTGTGGTCATGTGCATGGGCACCATACCCGAGCTGCAGGTGGTGGACGCTGAGGGCAACCGCGTGGAGCACCCGACGCTGGAGAACGTGGAGACGGCTTGCATCGGCTGGTTCACGCTGGAGTACCTGCTGCGCCTCTTCTCGTCGCCCAACAAGCTGCACTTTGCTCTGTCTTTCATGAACATCGTGGACGTGCTGGCCATCCTCCCGTTCTATGTGAGCCTCACACTCACGCACCTGGGCGCACGAATGATGGAACTGACCAACGTGCAGCAGGCTGTGCAGGCCCTGCGGATCATGCGCATCGCGCGCATCTTCAAGCTGGCCCGCCACTCCTCAGGCCTGCAGACCCTCACCTATGCCCTCAAGCGCAGTTTCAAGGAACTGGGGCTGTTGCTTATGTACCTGGCCGTGGGCATCTTCGTCTTTTCCGCCCTAGGCTACACCATGGAGCAGAGCCACCCGGAGACTCTGTTCAAGAGCATTCCCCAGTCCTTCTGGTGGGCCATCATCACCATGACCACAGTGGGCTATGGTGACATCTACCCCAAGACCACACTGGGCAAGCTCAACGCGGCCATCAGTTTCTTGTGTGGGGTCATTGCCATCGCCTTGCCCATTCACCCCATCATCAACAACTTTGTCAGATACTACAACAAGCAGCGCGTCCTGGAGACGGCCGCCAAGCACGAGCTGGAGCTGATGGAGCTCAACTCCAGCAGCGAAGGCAAACCCTGCGGCTCGCGCAGCGACCTGGACACCCTGCCCCCAGAGCCTGCTGCCAGGGAGGGGCCCAGCTGGGGCAGCCGGCTGAAGCTCTCGCACAGTGATACCTTCATCCCCCTGCTGACAGAGAAGCACCATAGGACCCGGCTCCAGAGCTGCAAGTGACGCCTGGGCTCCCAGGCGGGGACAGACTGGCCTGTGGATGGACAGACCATTGGGTAGGCATGCCAGTAGGCATGCCTGTGGCTTCAAGGGAGCTGCCTGGGTCTCCCTGCCCTCCCCTGAGCAGACCCTGCCAAGGCTGGGTAAGACTCCACGGGGGGCCAGCTGTTCAGGGGGAAGGGGTCTGGGGAGTGCAGGAGCCACGGAGCTGCCTGGGGCTATAGGGATGGCCTGGCAGGAGCCCTCATCTGCTTCTGTGTCTCCTTCAGTGAAACTTCCTATTCGGCCTACCCTCCGTGTTGTGGGTTGTCTCCAGTTCACTGTCCCCCCCCACCCCCCCAAGAGTGGCTCCTGTACACCCTAGTGCCAGGCCAGAAAGGAGGTGTGCAGCCCCAGAGGGAGTGGAGGGTAGCTATTTATAGTTTCGAGCTAATTAAAGAAGAGCTGCAAGGCGGGGTTCAGCTACAAGGCACCTTGCCACATTCCACGAGACACTCTCCTGCTTCCTTCTGTGGAAGAGCTGCCTCCCCGAGGCTGGGGAAGAAGGAGAGGTTGCAGAGCCTGGTTGTGGGGCAGCTGGCTCAGAGCTGTCGCCTGTGGAGCAGTCCTTTCCACTCCCCCTTATTCCTATCCAGCTACCCTGGTGGACAGGTATCCCCATTTTACAGGTAAAGAAACTGAGGCTCAGGGTCGCACAGAATAGGAATTCGGGCCTGGTTCTGATTGTCGCTGAGTCCATGTGGTCTCTCCAACACCAGGCAGTATTGATTGGCCCAGGGACCTTCTATAAAGTGGGGTCTGAGCTCCTCAGTGGTTTGTGTGTCGGGGGGAACTTCAGAGAATCACAGTTGTTGGTTCCGATCCTTGCACCAATTTCTGCTCAGTCCATCAGAGCTGCTTCTATTGTTCTACCTGGGAAGAGGGTGAGCTGCACAGCCGCCCACTGTGTTCTCCACAGGTCTGGACTGGGCAGGAGGGCCGTCAAAAGCAGGGCACTGTAATGCTGTTCTTGGCCAAAGCCTAAGAGCTGGGCCTGGAGGCCTAACCTTTTTTTGGTTTCCACCTTCTAGGAGCCAGAGAGCCTTGCCCTTCATGCTACCCCCACCTCAGCCGAGAGGGCTCCAAGGAAGGAGCGCTATGGTGGAGTAGGAGGTGGAGGGTATAAATGGAGGGACAGGGGTGTCTTCCACCTGCCTCCACTCTGGGCGCCTCCTTTCTCTTCCCTGAGCTCAGATTTTCACAGAAGTAAGAGGATGAATGATTTCTCAGGGTGCCTTCTAGGTCTGCCTATCCAGGATGTTCACGGTTTGGGCTGTTGATTCTTAGGGCAGGGTCTCCAGGAGGTGGGATGTTGTCACTTGGAGAGTGGAGATTGTGTCTGCAGGGTGCATGCTCGCTCCAAGGCTTCAGTGAGAAGATGCTCAGGTAGAGGTGGATCAGACCTGGGGTAGATGCCGACATAGCAGTGATGTTAGTGGCTGACTAAGAGGATGCAGGGACTGCCCCCTGCCTCCCTCTCCCCCAGCCCTCTCACTTAGGACTCTGAAGGTTCTTAGCACCTCTGGTCAGGCTGGCTAAGACACTGGTTGCTCTGAACTGTGCCATGGGTCTCCACTTCACATTTCTCAAAGGTGACACCAGGTCCTGTGACCATCAGAGGCAGAGGAAGAAGTTGGGGTCTGAGGAAGTGGAGGCTCTAAGTAGGGGAGAGCAGGGTCTGCTGGAGTATGTGGGTTCTTGGGGCTCAGTCGATTTGCTGAAAAGTTGGCTTGCCTTTTTTAATACCCTTTACCCAAGAGCCCTTGGGAAGCTAGGACCTGGGTACCACCCTGAGGACTCAGAGCTCCAGGAAGAGGGTGTGTGTGTAGCTCAGGGTTTAAAGAGAGTGAGCAGAAGGCATCTTCCTGTGTTCCCTGCCTTCTGGGGCAGTGACACTGGGGATGAGGATGGAGGGAATGAATTACAGGGAAGAGTATCTTTTGCTCATTCGGGAGTAGGAGACCGTCTGTGAGATCTCCACAGCTTAGGATCCAGGGGGACACTGGTCCCGGGGGGCTCAGTGATGGCAGTGTATCCTTACATGGTGATACGCTTTGTCATAGAGGAGTGGCCTGGATGTTCTGAGAGTCAGTAGTCCCTAGTCCCTGGGAGATCTCTGGGTTTCAAGTACTTGAACTTGACTGTATCAACCAGGGGTAGCTTTGAAAGCTCAGTGTCCAGGCTACACTCCATTCCTGTGAAATGAGAACGTCTGAAATGACCCTCTGGCATCCATATTTTTGTAACTTAAAGTGCATATGAGTGACTGTGGCTGTGACCATGTTAAACCCAGAGTTTGGATTTGTAGAGCTGAAAAAAAAAAGCTATTTTCTCAGTGAGCTCCCAGATGCAGCTGGAAGCTGGGGCGGCTGGTCCACAAACTGGCTTTGACGGATCAGAATAAGCCTGTAAACTGTAGCCCATGGCTAGATCTGGAGGACCACCTGTTTTTGCACAACCCATGATGTTAGAATAGGTTTTATATTTTTAAATGATTTAAAAAAAAAAACCCTCAAAGGAATAACATTTTGTGACCCGTGACTAGTACTTTAAATTCAAATTTTGTTGTCCATAAATAAAGTGTTATTGGAACTAACCTGCCTATTTGTGTGTTTGGGGATTGTTAGTGATGGCTAAGGCAGTACAAGACAGCTGAGGTAGACTAGATGGCCCCCAGAACCTGAGGGACTTCCTCTACGGCCCTTACAGGGGAAGTTTGCCTACCCTGGGCTGGAAAAGACACCTAAGGCAGCTTCAGGGATGCCCAGGAGCCCTTGACGAGGAACAACCAAGAATCTCCCAGGAGCCAGGAATTGTGGGAGGGACACCTGGGTACTGAAGGCTCCAGAGAGGGAGGTAACTGCCTTCACACCCCAGGGTGGAGTAGTGACTGCAGGACAAAGGCCCCTCTCTCTGTCCTTAGCGTGTGTTGCAGGCTCTCGGCTCCCCATTTCCTGTGCTCCTGAAAATTCCCAGCCTGGCTTCCCTTTCAGCCTGCTCCTTGCAGTCCAGGCTTGCCCCTCTCCTCCACCTCTAGCTCCCGGACACTATCTCCTCCTATCTCTCTTCTAGGGATGTTGTCTCGCCTGCCTCTCCTCCTGTGTGGGCATCACTCACTATACCATAGCCTGCCCACATCTATTAAGTTCGAGAAAATGTTTTGGGGTTGCGGAAGGCCTATGTCGACAGAAAAATGAGGTATTGTTGAGTATAACAACCTCCTTGCACAGACAGGAAACTGTGATCCTGAGTGACAATCTTTGAGCTGTTCCTTACAGACCGTCAGGTCACAGGGCTACCTTGTTCTGCTTCTGCTAACATCTAGAGTGCACGCTCGTGCCATTTAGAGTAGAGTTGTGTATGTGTGTAAATACAGATGGATTGCTAACCCCCAAAGGAAAGGACACGTGACGTATTCACAAACCATTTCGTTGGGTCTCTAAATAACTACATGAAGGAAACTGGTCAGTCCATCTTACAGATGGGCAAACCGAGGCCCAGACAACTAAAGCCATAGGCTGGTGCTCGTGGCGGTGGCAGGAACCAGATCGAACCTCAGCTGACTTGCTCATCTGAAGATGGGCAACCCCACCCCCCACCCCCACCCAGCAGTTGTGACCAGATCCTAGGGTCCTACCTCAAGGCTGACCCAGCTTCCTAATAAGGTGATGGCTGCTGCCATCCAATCTCTGGAAGGCATCCCCTTAGCAGTGGTGGATTGGCTTTAGTTTAGTGGTGGTGTTTTGTAAGGTAAGAAAAGAGGTCAATATATTTCCTCCGGTGAGCCACTCTGGGCAGATGTGTGGCTGCGTGGAATTCAGCTTCCATCCTAGCCACATAACAAGGAGCTACAGCCTCACTCTGGATGTATCTCCGATAATGACAAGATTTGTTCCCTGGGGAGAGCTGACGAGGCAGGTAAGACATGAGCAATGGCCTTTTGGCGACAGCCACTGGTTCCCAGACCTCTGAGGGCTTTAGCTAGAGAGGCGGTGCTTGCAAGACCCAGCTCTTGCCTTCTCTCACTCTGTGGGAAAGGCTGCCACCCCCCTCCCACCATGATTTGATGTCACAGGTTTCCTCTGGGGAAATGAGAAACAGTTTCCAGAGGCCTCCCACCTGTCGCCTGGAGGAAGACAGCTCTGTGCACCGGGTGCCTGGCGGCACGTTTTATCATGAGAGTGAGGATTTCACTGACACCCATATATCCAAGGTGGAACACCCCCGTCCTCCCCAACAGGAACATACACAAATTCTTTCCTGTGCCTGTGACAGCCCAAGGCATAGCTGCAGGGATGATGTGGACTTCCAAAAGGAGAGACCAGTCAAAAACCAGAGATCCCGTGCTTAGCCATTATCTTCCTTTGTGAGGCTCTGAGCCATCCAGGCTTGTGGGGGTCTGCAGGGCTGTCTGCAACTCCTCCAAGGAATGGGTTAGCTTTTGCTTTACCAATGGGGAGACTGGGGTCCATTGGGCAGAAGCCACAGGCTGGTAATGATGGCAGAGGTAGGTACTATGCCTAGAGCTGGAAGGTGTGACCCCCAACCATCCACCACCCCCTTCCTGGCAGAAGGGACAGGACATTATCCTCGGTCACACAGAGAAGTCATCCATGTGGACCAAACAACGGCACAGGCCTGGGAAGCCATCCCTCCCGAGGCACCAAGGCCTGCAGCCGCCACCACTGACCCCTGATTCCGCACAGCTGCAAGTACCTTCCCGATATGGGCTTGATTACAGCAGATGACAATGTCCTGGTGGGACTTCTCTCCAGACACACACTGCCACGCCAGGATCACTGTTGTTGTCACAAGCGTGGCTGGAAAGGCAGGCTGGGCTTGCCACAGTGGCATCCCAGACTGGGGTAGGCACAAACGTTTGCACACGGACCCAGTTTCTGGTTGCTCAGCCCTCAGGAGCAGCGCTCTCCATGTCCTGTTCCCCCGGCTGTCTCGGGCTGTGTGAGTGCACCCTGGTCTTGAATACAGGCCCCAGGGGAGGCCCAGCCAGCGACTCCCTCCGATTGGGAGGTTTTGTGTAAGCTGGACCCTTGAGAGTGCCTACCCTGCTCTTGTGTGAGAATGGAGGTGCAAGCCAGACCTCTCTACTGCTCTTTGGTTTCTCCCCAAGTGCAAGGTGGAAAGGGGGGCTGCTGAGCCCATCATTGCTCTCCTCTCCCTCATCTCCTGCTCTCCCTCTCTACTACACTAGGCCTAAGCTTTGTCATACACCCCACTGGTGTGCACTGGTGTGCACTGGAGGTCCCTGTTGTCCTTAGCATCCTCTGCCCACCAATCAGAACTCTATCCTTCCTATCACTCCCTTGCCAACCACCATGCTTTCTCAGGCAGAGGTTACGCTGCCCCTGGGTGCCCTGCTGGTGGAGTGGGACGGAATCCATGCTGTGGAGACTCTAACATTCACTCACATCCCTCTAAGGGAGGCGACACACTGTGGGGAGGTTATGTGACTTCTTGGCACCTCCAAGCTGTGGTGGCTGTGGGAACTAACCCCCTCTCCCCCAATCCGGTCTCTATAGTCACTTCCTGCTCAGTCCATCCCCACTCCACCCACTGATGGTCACATAAGGGCCTGACCAAGTCAGGCTAGTTTTAGAAATTCACCCGAAGCAGCAGCTTTCCAGCGTGGTAAAACTCAGTGTGGGCTCGCCAGCCTCACAGCACTCCACACACAGTGGCTGGGTCATCTCCGACCTTCCCAGAGACCTCTTGGCCTTTTAGAGCATGGTGTTCACAGCTAGTGTTGGGGATCTGCCGTATTCGAGAGCACATGTTGAGTGTGCAATACCTTGTGTGTGTATGCATGTGTGTGTCTCTCTATGTGTGTGTGCATGTCCTTGGGTGTGTCTGTGTGTGCATGTCTGTGTATAGGTGTGTGTGTCTGTGTCTGTGTGTTATGTGTTGGCCTGTGTGGTCATGTCCAGGTGTGTGTCTGTGTCTGTGTCCGTGTGTGGGCATGTCTGTGTATAGGTGTGTGTGTCTGTCTGTGTGTTATGTGGTGGTCTGTGTGGTCATGTCCAGGTGTATGCCTGTCCGTGTCCGTGTGTGGGCATCTCTTCCCACAGAAGGAAAGGAGGAAGTCCTCTGTTTCCTGAAGCAGTTGACTCCACTCACAGCTCTCCCCTGTCCCAGAGAACCCGGCTTGCAGCACAGGGCCACCAGTCGATCTGTCCTCCATCCTGAGAAGTCCCAGTAACATTCTGTTCCGAAGTCCCGAAGGCCACAGAACTTGAGGACAGGAGGCCCCGAGGGTCCTTTGAACTGACCAACTGGAGCCCAGGAGTGTTGCCTGCTGGCGGGGTCCTCAGACATCAAGCCTGATGCTTCTCAGGATCACATCTTGGGACCCACAGTAGTGTCTAGCACGTGTTGAGTACACCACTGATCTTTCTGCGATGAACCTTTATTATCACTCTGCATGCTGAGCTGATCTTGTCCCTTCTACCCTTCAATTCCACCAATGGCTATTGGGCTCTTGATGGTTGGATGTATCTCACCCCTATTCCCTGAGCCTCACACAGTGACTTCCCCCTAGAGAAAAGCCCCTCAGGATGTTTACACCAGACCCTCAGCACCCTTAAGTGAGAATGGACATGAGAGAAGTGAATTTCATCCTGGAGACTCCAAGGAGCGTGAAGGAATTGGGACCACACCCCAAAGCACCAAGAGATTAAGCTAATCAGTGACTTGATCCTTTGGTACTTTTGAGAATCCCTTTGTTACACGGGAGAGGGCTGAGACTTGAGGCATGGGGCAGTGACTGGACTTTGGGGTGATCCAGGCTACATAGGGTGAGGCTGGGACCTTCTGGCTGCCCTGTAGACCCAACGTTTTCTGTTTCTGGGGGATGATGGCCTGAGCTTATGCAAGGGGCAGGAAGTCACCCTCTATTCTGTTTCAAAACATTCCACTGAAGGAACTGGATTCAGAGGGAAGGGAGAAAGGGGGTACCAGGAAAGGTCCGGGAAGGTTAATGTCCCCTCCTGTCCCCCAGATGTGCTCTCTCCTCTGAGTGAGTCCCGTCACTTTGAGGTGAAGCCCCCGAGAAGCAGAAGCAGCCTCAGTGTTCTCTACAGCTACGGTAGAGTCCTCTCCTCTGCCTGGTGTGGACCACTCTGTCCAGGAAGAGCCATTGGAACATTCTCAGAGTCCACTGCCTGTGCCGGGGTGGGAGCTGGCATCTCTCCCCACATAGCTTCAGGGAGCAACCAGGCCAGATGATGGCAGATGGAAAGGCCAGAGGTCAAAGAGCTCCTGGGACCCAGTCAAGGTCACGGCCAGATGTGACCGTTAGGCGTCTGCTGGCCCTTATCATTGATCAGTGCAGAGTCCCATGGCAGGAGTAGGGACGGTCTTAGGACATGCTTGGTACTCTGTGGACACTGTCAGGTGCCAGAACCCCATCATGGCTACGAAGAACATCTCACTTTATCGTTGGAGAGCGGTGCTGAAATCTCAAGGGGACTGTATGCATGTGTGACATTCATGTTTCAAAGGTCCAGCAAGATACAGTAAATGCTAGAACTGCCACATTCAGTTTGTGGGTATTTGGGTGTTCACCATAGCATTCATTTTACTTCTCTGTGTGTCCGACACTGAATTTAGTGGAAGTCCCTATGAGGACCCTCTGAACAGTCATGTCTGAAGCTCATAGACCGGTGGGCCATGGATCTACACTCCCCATGTGCCCCTTTAAGAGAGAGAGCACTTAAGAGCTTATGTTTGGAAAACATTCAATCAAGTCGCCCCTGGCCTGGGGCACTTCCTATGTCCTCTAGCAAATTTGTCTTTTAGGCAAATGGCCAGGTCGCCTTCACGGCGGCAGTTAGGAAAAATGTCCCCAGCCTTGTGTCTCTGCTGACCCTGCTCCATCCTCTGGGACTCCTCCCCTGTGGCTGTCCTCCCATATGGCGGCTGCAAGGGTCTCTCCCGAATCTGCACTGGAGAGTAGCACCCCCAAGGTTGTCAGATCGACGTCAGCTGGGTTGGGTCACCGGCTTCTAAGACTGACACTACTTCACTAGTGACACTTCTCCCTTCACGACTCAGCAGGCTTCCAGTGGTTCATAGTCTCCCTTAGACTGTCATCAGTTGTCTGTCATTACGGCTAAAACCCCAGACCGTCGTCAACTTACGAAGAGAAAGGGTTTATTTTTGGCTCTCACTTTCAGAGACGTCCATGGTTGATTAGGCTTATTGCTTTGTTGTGCGCTGAAGAGGCAGAGCAAACCTACTTACCTCTCATGGCCTGGAAGAGAGGGGAGGGAGGGTGGGAAGTGGGAGAAGAGGGTGCAGCGGGGGGCGGGGGGGGGACGGGTCGGACGGACACATGAATAACCATTCTTGGCCTCTCCACTGCTAGCACCAATTTTAGTCAAGAATCTGCCCCCCGTAGATACCCATTGCCTCTACAGGCTACGGCCACTTCACTTCTGTGCTTGGGAGAGCTGTGTCCTCTGTGGAACAGGCCCAGGCTTCTGGGGGGGGGTCATTGCAGGATTAGGGGTTCCAGCAAGGAGGACACTGGTGTCACAGAACTGTGGAGGAGGCAGCTGCCTTCCACTCAGTCTTGCCAAGCACCTCGAGGTAGCAGAAAGGTGGCAGAGGCTCCACCCTCACCTAGCTGTGCTTTTGGGTACAGATGCTGGGTCACCCCCTCCAGGAAGGTTCCTGAGCACTCATTCTAGGTGTGTCCTTCAAGCACCCATTTCATTGATTTGTTCATGCCTATTGCATGAACAAATGTCTTAGTCACTGTTCTATTGCCATAAAGAGGCACCATGACCAAGGCAACTCTTAGGAAATAAAGCATTTAATTGGGACTGGCTTACAGTTTCAGAGGGTTAGTCCATGATCATAATGGTGGGGAGCATGGCGGCATGCAGGCAGACGTGGTGCTGGAGACAGAGCTGAGAGTTCTACAACTGGATCTGAAGGCATCAGGAAGAGAGAGAGACACTGGGCCTGGCTTGGGCTTTTGAAACCTCAAAGCCCACCCCCCCAGTGACACACTTCCTCCAACAAGGCCACCCCTACTCCACAAGGCCACACCCCCTAATCCTTCTCAAGTAGTGCCACTCCCTGATGACTAAGCGTTCAAATCTATGAGCCTACGTGGGTCATTCTTATTCAAACCACCATACCAAGTAACCATCTATAGAGCAGGGAGAGTATCTAACACCCTATGCCATGGGATGGACTGGAAGAAACC
The DNA here is from genome assembly GCF_007827085.1 of Peromyscus californicus insignis. Classification (NCBI taxonomy): domain Eukaryota; kingdom Metazoa; phylum Chordata; class Mammalia; order Rodentia; family Cricetidae; genus Peromyscus; species Peromyscus californicus. The sequence continues at coordinate 7,283,563 of NW_026294492.1, forward strand.
CTAAACCCAGCTTTACCTAGGGCTTTTGAGTGCTTTTGAGTGAGCACAACGCCAAGCCTATAGTGAGCTGAGGTTTGGTGAGAGGGACAGTGTTTTACCAGAGCTGATGCCCAGCAAAAGAAGCCCCATAGGGGCAACCATCTCTGAATCATCCCAGTCCAACAGCTCTGAGGCCTGATGGTGGGGACGAGGCTTCCATTAGCTCTGACTGTTGATGTGTGGTCCACATACTAGGCTGCCTCCAGCATGACCAGTGTAATCAGGAGATTTGAGAAACTGTTGGGAATGTGTCCCAGACATTGTCTTTGCCCTGTTGGTCTTTTGGGGACTCAGTAGGGAAGAACCAATGGCTCTTCTTGTTAGAGATCTCTGGTATCTCAGAACCTGAGGTCAGCAGCTCCATCTGAAATGCAAAGCTTTCCTAGGCTCTCGATTGCTCTGGGGGAGCACCTCAGCTCTTTAGAATATGTCTCCGAGTGCACACCACCCTCCTCTCCAAACTGCTACATGCTAATAAGCATGTGGTTCTTGGAATTTGGGTCCTGAGCATCATCAGCACTGTGGACACTTTGGGTCTGACACTTCTGTACTTCTGTATCATGTGGCCACTCTACACACGGCTGGGTGTTCAGCCGCATCTTGGTCTTTGACTGCTCGCGGCTGGTGACATTCTTCCTCATTCTTCCTCCAGGGATGACACCCTTAAAGTCTCTAGACACTGCAAACATCCCTTAGGAGCAAAAGCACTCAGATTCAAAGCTCCTTCCTGAGTATCTCCGCTCCCTGACCACTGTGGGGTCACAGACATGTTTGACCACGCCTGGCTCTTACATGGGTGCTGGGGATTTGAATGAAATTCCTTTTGCTGTCTCAGTAAACACTGACCCAATGAACTGCTTCACCTGCACAACTCTTGCTTCTTTTAAGTCGTTTCTCTCAGGTATTTGTCATGTCTGTCACAGCAAGCAGAAACTGACCAGCACACTCTCTGTCCTGTCGGCTTCACTCGCGGGGTCTCTGCCTGGACCTTCTGCCCTCTGCCGTCTTCTCTCATCCCACTCTCCTTTCTTCAATCATTAGCTTCAGTGTCACCTTCCCCAGGATATCTCTGGGCTATCCTCTGCTACCACTGTCAGCTCTGCTCTAGAATGGTGTCTTGATCAGTTCACGGGGCTACACTGGGAACCCCGAAACAAGCCTCCTTCCCTCATTGTCACAGAACACTGGTCACAAGAAACCCAATGGAGAAAGGGTTTATGTGGGTTCCGCTTGCCGAAGGGAGGTGTGGAGGCAGCAGCGTGAGGCAGCTGATCACACTCATCACAGTCAGGAAGCAGAGACGGATGCTGATGCTCGGCCCATAAACGGTACTGCTTGCCTTCAGAGTGGGTTTTCGCACCTCAGTTAAGCAATCTAGAAACACAGACATGCCCAGAGGCTCATCTCCTGGGCAACTGTAGACCCTGTCGGGCTGACAGTATTAACCATTCCCCCATGCTAGTGCTCCGTTCCGTTTCACCACCAGACCAGGGGCCCCGGGACAGCCTGAGTCTGCATTTGTAACACGCTCCGATGGTGTTGGGCTGCTGTGGTTGGCCCACGTGAGGACCAATGCCCTGCTGGACCCGTCTTAGCTCTGATGGTTTTGCAGTTGTTGCCTTTTTTTTTTTTTTTGACTTAGTGATTTCAGAAAAAACAGCCATTTCTTTTCTTTTCTTTCCTTTTTTGCGTTCGTAATTAAGTCAATTGGCTCATCATTGTGTGAGCGGGCACCGTGGATCCTGTGTGGTCCTCTAATAGCATTTCTCTGGTGAGGGTGGCGGTCTGTCGGTAGACAGCCTTCATCAAGTCAAGAACCTTCATTCTCTTTCTGGCTCCCTAGTTGTTTAAAAGAAAGATTGAACATTTTGTGAGTGCTACTTCAGCATCTGTCAGCATCATATACTTTATCAAAATCATACACTTCCATTTCCTTAATATATCCCTATAGAGATGTAATGATTAAATGACCTTCTAATGTTTATGTGTCCTTGCACTTTGGGCCTAAAACCTGTATGGTCATAAGACTTTTTCCCCCCTCTTAATTCATTCCTAGATTCTATTTGCTAATAAAACATTTTTAAATTTAAGATTGTTTCCCAGACATTGACAAGTGAGATTGGCTTATTTTGGTTTTCTTGGTTAGCACCATCTTTTCTCTGGGGCTGGTGTCAGGGTTATACCAGCCTCATGGAATGAGCTGGAGAACTTCATTTAATTCCATCCTCTGAACAGAAGACAGCAATGCTTTTTAGAATGAAATAGTTCTGGCAGCCCTTGTGGGTGTGTGGATCTACCTTCAGGCCACCATCTCTACTGCTTGGTCCCTTGTACTCAACCTTCCAGGACCTTGGCTTTCTACTACCTCCCAATCCCCTCTCTATAGCTTTGTCCCTTGTGCTCTATCTTCCAGGACCTTGGCTTTTTACTTCCTCTCAGCCATCTCTACTACTTGGTCCCTTGTGCTCTATCTTCCAGGACCTTGGCTTTCTACTGCTCTTGGCCATCTCTACTGCCTGGTTCCTTGTGCTCTACCTTCCAGGACCTTGGCTTTCTACTGCTCTTGGCCATCTCTACTGCCTGGTCCCTTGTGCTCTACCTTCCAGGACCTTGGCTTCCTACTTCCTCTCGGCTATCTCTCCTGCCTGGTCCCTTTCTACCACAGAGCTTTTGCTTCTGCTGCTTCCTTGGCAGAGAAGTTTTCATCACCCCTTTCTGCTTACTGATCTGGCTTCAGCCAGATTACTCTTTTCTTGGTCCCCAACTAAGCTGGCTCCTGGAAGCTGCACTCTGTTGGACCCCATTTTCACATATCACACCTGCAGCTTTGTTTTCGTTGATATGATTTCTAATTAACGCGGTGGACTTCTCTCTCACGCAGCAGGCTGTCCAGCTCTTTGAGGACAGGGACGAGGGTTTGTTTACCATTGGATCCCCAGCACACTGCCAGATGTCTGTCACATAGTAGGTGCTCTGTAAGAATATGGAGAGAGAGCGAGGCACTTCAGCACAGTATGCTCATAAAGATTGCCTGCAGTCCCAGGCTCTGCCAAGCATATTTAGCATTTTACTTCTTCAATCCCTCTGCTGCTTTATATAACATGCTTAAACTTCTGTTTTCCCACACTTACGTTCTCATCAGTACCCCTCGTCTTTCACCGTGGGGAAGTGAGATTAGAGGCCCCTCTGCCCCTCCCAGCCATGCCAAGTTATAAAACTCTGGGCCGATGGTTCTATCTCTGCCATGACCAAACAAATTTAAGTGAATAACCAGCGTTTGAAATATTTTGATTGTATAACCATCCCTCATCTCAGACACAGGAAGGCACAGAGTGGCAGGGGCAGTGCCCATGCCATAAATTTGGGGTTTTGGTGAGCCTTCTCCTTGCCACCAGGGCTAACCAGTTACTATAGTGATGGTTAAACACGATGAGCATTTCCTCCGGAAGATGTTCTTTTCAGAATCTTCTAGATTCCTGACTAGATTTGTACCTTGTGCTCTCAAGGTCTAGAGCTTTTCCACCCTGCACTTGGATGTGGTGGGTGGCTTTTTAGTTCGCAGCTAGCCTGTTAGACTCTTTCTTGGATTATCGTTCCTTTTGCTGGAGACCCGTCCTTGAGTGTGTCTCTAGGAACACGTCTATGCACAGCAGACATTCAGTCCCCGTGTTTATGTCTTCGGTTTGCTCTCACATAGGGCCCACAGTCAGCGAGGTTATCCGATCCACATCCTGTTTCTCTGCAAGTCTATATATTCAATACTTTTCTCCATGCTGTGGCCAAACAGCTCACAGAGGCAACTTAAGGGAAGATGTATTTATTTTGACGATGACTTGAGGGGAAGTCAAGGTGTCACGGTGACAGAAGTGACTTATCCTACAGCGGCAGGAGCTTGCGACACAATCATCCACATCTTAGCAGATCTGCAAGCAGAGAGCCTGGACCCAAAGCTCGTATCATCCTCAAGGTCGGCCCTCAGTGACCCACTTCTGCTATTTAGGCCACAGGCTTCCAAAATACCACTACCAGGTGGAGAGCACAGGTTCAAACACAGGAGCTTAAGGGGAACATTTCACAGAAGCACTTGATGTCTCACTCCAGAGGCTTTTTAGGATTCTCTGTGTCTTTAGAATTTGGCAATTTCTTTCTGAACATAAAATTTTACTTAGAAAGTAAGCCTTTGCCGTCCTGTGTTTGGAAGGAACTTTGCACATGTAAGTCTTTCTTTAGCCCAGAGGGGTGGGTTCCTATTGCTGCTTCATTTTTCTTTTCCTCCTGTTCTTCTTTAAGTTCAAAGATTTTTCTAAAAACCAAAGATCAATCGTACGTGTAAATTAACTTCGTGTGCGCTTTTGAGATTTTTGTGTTTGGTTTCCCCTTGTGCTGTGTTTGAAAATTCCATAGACTTTCTCATCTTTATTATTGGAGTTCAACTCTGTCCATTTTATCTCGTCTTTAGTTGTCTGGTTTGTTTGGGAATGGTGGCATTTAATTTTCAGGAAGTCTTTGTTTTTCTGATGGTTCTTTACTCACACTGGCTCATACTGTGTAGAATTCCAGGGAGCAGAAGCAATGGCTTTGTGTGTGTGTGTGCCTGTGCATGTATGTGTGTCTGTGCATGTTTGTGTGTCTGTGTGTGCACCTATGTGTGTGTGTGTGTACCTGTGCATGTATGTGTGTCTGTGCATATGTGTCTCTGTATGTTTGTGTGTGTGTCTGTGTGTGCACCTGTGTGTGCGTGACTGCGTGTGTGTTTGTGTGTCCCCAGACACACGTATATGTGAAGCTCACAGAATAACTGGGCAGGGTCTGTTCTGGCGCAGGGTCTCTCACTGCGACCTTGAGTTTGCCGATTTGGCTAGCCAACGAGCCCCAGAGATCCCCTCGTCTCTGCCTCCTTGGTGCTGGATTACAAACATGCCCTGCCATGCCCAGCTTTTTACATGGATGCGAGGGACTAAAGTCAAAGACTCACGCTTGTGCCCTAAGCTCTCTGCTACTGACTGAGGTCCCCCACCTCTGCCTTGATGGGTCTGTGGAGTCTGAGCCTGGAAGGTTGAGTGGATGGCATGAGTCCTCCTAGCATCTGAGATAGTGTCCTGCGTGGAGAAGGCAGGACTTGGAGCCCAGAGGCCTCTCAGCTCCAGCTCCTCTATGGAACTGACCGAATAGCCTCAGCTTACCCATCTGTAATATGAAAAAAGGAGGGGGAAAACCCCCTTGGGTTTGTGGTGAAGATGGTGTGAACAGTGTGGACAGAGCTCCTGGTGACTCTGGCTTTGGTAGACTATGAGATTGGTGTGGACAGAGCTCCTGGTGACTCTGGCTTTGGTAGTCTATGGGAATGGTGTGGACAGAGCTCCTGGTGACTCTGGCTTTGGTAGACTATGGGAATGGTGTGGACAGAGCTCCTGGTGACTCTGGCTTTGGTAGACTATGAGATTGGTGTGGACCGAGCTCCTGGTGACTCTGGCTTTGGTAGTCTATGGGAATGGTGTGGACAGAGCTCCTGGTGACTCTGGCTTTGGTAGTCTATGGGAATGGTGTGGACAGAGCTCCTGGTGACTCTGGCTTTGGTAGTCTATGGGAATGGTGTGGACAGAGCTCCTGGTGACTCTGGCTTTGGTAGACTATGGGAATGGTGTGGACAGAGCTCCTGGTGACTCTGGCTTTGGTAGACTATGAGATTGGTGTGGACCGAGCTCCTGGTGACTCTGGCTTTGGTAGTCTATGGGAATGGTGTGGACAGAGCTCCTGGTGACTCTGGCTTTGGTAGTCTATGGAAATGGTGTGGACAGAGCTCCTGGTGACTCTGGCTTTGGTAGTCTATGGGAATGGTGTGGACTGAGCTCCTGGTGACTCTGGCTTTGGTAGACTGTGAGGATAATGTGGATAGAGCTCTTGGTGACTCTGGCTTTGGTATGACTAAGAGGATAGTGTGGGCAGAGCTCCCGGTGGCTCTGGCTTTGGTAGACTAGGTGATGGTGTGGGCGGAGCTGCTGGTGACTCTGGCTTCCTACATCATTGGTGAATGAATGAGTCTTCTTCAATGAATCCAGCACAAAGCCCCACACTTGCTGCACCCTCTCATCAGAGTGGCAATTTGCCTTTTGTTATTCTTCACCCCCAGGGCTGTCTTGCTTTCTGACTATATATACACATGTATGCATGTATTTTAGTCATTTCTGGGCAGCTTCTCATGAATATTCAAATCCAAGCACTTAGGGCTCTGTGAATGATTCAAATGTTTGTTGCACAATGGATTGATCTTAATATAGCTGTGTCACCACAGGATGTGCGTCTACACGGGTCTCCTGGACACCCCCCACAGCCTGTTTGGGCCAATGAAGGGCAAGCAACAACCCCATCAAACTTCCGGTCCTGACCTAATGGAGGCTTGGTGGTTAGGGATTGGGAGTCTTGTCACTTTCCTGGCTTTTGCTTTTCTCTTTACATATTCCTTCCTGTAGAGAGTTGGGGTCAAGAGGGCACAGTCTGGGAGGGCACAGGTGAGTGTGCTGAAGAGGCAGCTACTTTCACGGACACCCACGGTTTAGGTGGGATGTGCATCCGGCCATAGCAGGTAGGTGCACGCACAGCTGCCTCATGAGGGCTGTGGAGAGGTATGGGCCTCAGAGACGGTTTTGAGCAGCTTCAAATTCATGTCTCTTTTGCATCTATTCTAGATGAAAGGGTTGGGTGGCCCATGCCTTTCTTCCTCCTGGGTCCCCTGAGGGCCAGGGCTCCTTCCTTATGGGGACTCTGAGAATCATCCACGGAAGTGCAGGATCCGGGAAGAAGGCTGTCATGGTGGACCCGTGTCAAGTCTTCCTTGAGAGAGATTATCTGGGGAAGAGTGGTTCTTCAGGAGTGCCTATGGAGCAGATCAAAGTGGACTCCATCTTTTTTTGTTTTTTCTTTTCTTTTGAGGTACTGAGAATTGAACTCATGGATTGTGCTAGAGAAGAATACCACTGACCTATCTGCCCTTCACTATGTAGCTTTGTATCCCTGGCTGGCCTGAAACTCACAGTGTAGACCAGGCTGGCCTTGAACTCACAAAGATCCACCTGCCTTTGCCTCCTAAATGCTGGGATTGAAAGTGTGCACCATCATGCCTGGCCTTATTTCTTATTTTGAGACAGAGGTCCTCTAAGTTGTCCTAGGTGGATTTGAACTTACGTTCATCTTGCTTCAGCATCCCTAATACCTTAGATTACAAGCCTGTGTCACCAGACCCACCTCTCACTCTACTTTGAGCTGGTATAATGGTGGCAGTGGTGGGTGGCACTAACCTTGATGGAGGGGCACTGTATTAGGCAGAGTGCCTGTGTGAAGGCCTGGAGTGGTGAGATCCTAAGGGGTACATTAGGTGGCACTTCCTGCTCCGGGCAAGCCTGTGCTTACTGTTGGCAGTGGCACTCACACATCTGGCCTGTTGTCCTGTACAGCGTCTTGAGTCAGCTCCAGGGCTCTGGGGTGGACACGGCAAACCTTTAAATATGAACAGAGTGCTAGACCCTAGACTCTCCAGGTCCTGTGCTGCTACCGTGTACAGCTCTTAGTCAACCCTGGAGCAAGCCCCTACAACCAGAACATTCTGCAAAACACAAACACTAAATGAATTATTTCGTGTCCTGGGCGGCTTTCTGTTACTATAGCAAAGTCCCTGAGTCAGGGTCATTTATAAAGAGTAGGCTTACTTGCCTCACAGTTCTGGACATACTTGAACTTAGCCCTGGAATGTACTCCACATCAGACGAGGGGCTTCCTGTTTCATCATGTGGTGGATGACATCATGGGGGGAGGGGCAGAGGAGTGTACCAGCTTGGCCTCTCTCTCTTCTTCTAAAGCCACTTATGGCATATTTAATTAAGTAGGATCTTAATTAATCCTAATCATTTCCCAATACATTAGCATATAGGTTGGGGACTGGGTCTGTAACACATGAGTTCTGGGGACAAGCATTCAAGTCATGGCTTAGTTTCACTCTTGGCCAGGCAGATGCTCTGTTCCAGGTTGTGCCCTGTCCTGGATGCAGGGATTCTGGGACTTGTCCTGGCGGCATCCTGGAAGTCTCTAGTGGGCAGCCATTCCTGAGAGCAAGGCTCTGCCGTCTCCTTTCTGCAGATGAAGAGTCGGGCTCTGAGGGGGAACATCTGCTCCAGTCTGGCAAACGCCTCAAGATGGCGGAGCTCCAGGAAGGCTCTGGAGAGCAGTCTGTGTCTCGGATGTTGTGGAGCTGGCTCTGCAGAGGCTACTTCTGATCCCAGAGATGTGACGGCGGGGCTGTACATCTGTCTCAAGCCAGGCTAGTGTCTTGCATGCAGGGGAGGTTGTCTCTCTTCCTTTAAGACATCTTCCACCCTGTTCGTATTGAGTGCATGTGTGCGTGCCTCTGTATTGGTGAAATTATTAAGGCCACTCCATGTAGTTAAAAGGGAGGTGTATTTTGTGGGGTAACTTACAAATGAAGGGATAGGTTACAGGGTCTGGGAAAGGTGAAGCGCAGTCCGGCGGTGTTCTCTGGGGAACTCTGCTCGGTCTACCTCCAGCATCCAGGGTCCAGGAACCAAGAGAGCCGGCACATCTGGATCTTCGGTCTTCAGGGTCCTCTCTTCGCCCCGCCTTGGAGGCGTGACAGTTACCGAAGCCTCAGTGGGGGGTTGGAACTTCCAGATCAAAGCTGGAATGGCTACCCACTACACCTCTGTGTGTGCGTGCCTGTGTGTGTGTGTGAAAGTTCTCCAGAGGAACGGAATTGAGAGAATGAATTACTTAGACATGGACAGTTTTGGGAGTGACCTGATTGGGTGACGGGGGAAAGATGAAAAGATAGATATGTGTGGAGCTGGGATGGGATGGGTTGGGCCATGTATTCTAACGGAGACACACCTAGGAGGCTAATCGTGGCAGTGGACCTCTATAGTCTTGCCATTCCCATGAGTATGAGGCATTAGGATCTTTGACATGGCTTTGCTCGTGTGAGCAATATACATTCACTCAGGGCTGCGTCTGCTCCCCGCATAACTACATACTACACCAGGAGATACATTGGACTGGCTTCACTACAGGGCGGGGTAGTTGAACAATGGCCATCTGCACACTAGAGTGGCTGAGAAGTGATAGCAGTTTGGTTCACGAGGCTGGATGCCTCCGTCCCGATCTGGTACGAAAGACCTAGAGGATCACCGGAGAGCCGCTGGTCTTCAGTCCATACCAGGATGAAGATGCTGTCTTTGGATGCAGCATCAGCATCAAGAGGAGAGATGCGCTCACAGAGCCGCCCAGGGTATCACTCCTAGTTGGTTCCAGACCCGCTCAAGTGACACTCATGACTTTGGCCAGCGCAGGTTGTCTTTCCTTCTTGGTGCCATGCAGACCGAAGGCACTAGCCAAGGTTCCTGCTGTCCTCTCCTCAGGAGACAGCAGCTGGCTGGAAGGCTTCTTATTAGTGTGAGACTCTTGTCACCCCTAGGCCCACGGTTGACAGCAAGCCATTGCGCGTCCATCTCTGCCTAGGTGGAGGGGTAGAGTGGAGGAGGCTGAGGGGCTGTGGGACATTCTCTCCCCCTCCTCTCCCCAGTTCACACCCTTCAGCTTTTAGACGGAAATGGTTGGGACTCACTGCCGTCTCCCAGGACTCCTCTGGGGCCTCTCCCACACTCCCTGCCCCTGATGGGGATGCCCTTATCCCCAACAAAGCCTGCCACCTCTCCTCACCCAGGCTTTCCTCTGCGAATGGTGAGCCTTGCTTTGCAGACACAGGAAGGCCACTCCAGAGTGTGTTTCTGCCAAATCAACATGTGATGTGATTCTGAGCTGCCACTCACCAGTGGGCACTCCTTGTTAGGGTTCCCTGGCCTACTCTAGGGCAGGGCAAAGATCCCGGCCTTTTTTAGAAGGATTGTAATCAAATTCACATAGTGTGTAAAAACAAGCCGTGACCGTGTTCTCAGTAAACGCGGTGACATTTAGCACATCCACAGTGTTGCTCAACATTGCATGCGTCTGTGTCTAAGACATTTTTCTCATTCCCAAGGAAATGCCTTCCCATGGAGCAGGCACTGTCCATTCTACCTACCCATGCTCCAGCAATTGCCAATCTGCCTTCTGTCTACACGTTGGTCAGTTTTCTGTTACTATGACAACCATCTGAGCTCATCAGCTTACAAGGAGAGATGGTTTATTTCAGTCCATAGTTTGGGAGGGTCCAGCTTGTGATTGATTGGCCCTGCTGCTTTTAGATTTGTGGTGGCCTATCACGGCAGAAAGACCACTCCCCTCACAGCTAGGATGCAACAGAGGAAGGGAGAAGGGGCTGGAGTTCCACCATCCCTTTTGAGAGCACATTCCCAGCAACCTAAGACAGTCCATGAGGCCCTACTTCTTAAGGACTCCACCACATTCTCGTAGTTCCACACTTAAACACAGGGCCTCTGGGAGATAGTCTAGACCCAAGATATGACAGTCTAAGGACTTAATTATTCCAGAAGCCTCACATACATGGAGTTCTACAGCATCTCATCTTTGGTATCTGGTTTTTATTCAGCAACATTCTTTGCTGGCTTGTCCACATTTTAGCACGTGTTGGCATTTGTCCCATTTTTATGGTCGAATACTATTCCATCTCACGGATGTAACACATTTGTTTACCTCTCCACAGGTCAATGGAACCTGCCTGGGGGTCCTCACAGGTCTTGGGGACTTTCTGTCTGAGAAGATCCTGCCTTCTCACACTAGTTCACACCACTTGAGTCCTCGGCCTGTCATGTTTCAGCTGCTGTCTCTGGGAAACAGAGAGCCAGTGCCCTTAAGCTGTGTTCAGGCTGATGCCTGGTCATAAAGTGTGGGTCCCCCATCCCAGTAGGAACCATATAGCCTTAGGGGAGGCCTACCTTTTCTGCCCTGTTCTTCCCCCTGTGCTTCTCAAGGGTATTTGTCACCTTCTGGGGTGAAAGCATCCCCCACATCCTGACTGAAAAGAGCTTGAGGTGGTTTCAATGAGAACGGCCCCCACAGGCTCCTAGATTTGAATGTTTGGTCACCAGGGAGTGGCACTATTTGAAAGGATTAAGAGATGCGTCTTTATTGGAGGAAGTGTGTCGCTAGGGGTGGACTTTGAGGTTTCAAAAGCCCAAGCCAGGCCCCATGGCTCTCTCTCTTCCTGCTGCCTTTGGATCCAGATGTAGAACTCTCAGCTCCTTCTCCAGCGCCATGTCTGCCTGCATGCCGCCATGCTCCCCACCGTGATGATAATGGTCTAAGCCTCTGAACTGTAAGCCAGCCCAATTCAATGCCTTCTTTCACAAGACTTGCCGTGGTCATGGTGTCTCTTCGCAGCAGTAGAACACTGACTAAGGCAGGTTGTTCCAGTTGCGTCTCCTTCCAACCTTGAACCCACACAGCCCTTGGGGGAAATGGGGCCCAGAGATGCTGAGGGCTAGAAAGAACCGAACATCTGAGTAAAAAGCCCCCACCATCACAGTGTCTGTCCACACTTGCTCCGTATCAGCAGCCCAGGGCTAGGTACGCTTGGCTTTGCTTGGCCTCTGTGTCCTCCTGAAGTCCTAGGAGAAAACAGGAGTTTGCAAGCTCAGTGATGGGAGACTGAGGCTTGCAGTCAGGAAGGGGATCAGAAATCCTAGGGACTGTCATATTCCCAAACACATCCTTTTGGGGGCCCAAGACAGAGTGCCCAGTACATTCCAACCCGCTGCCACCTCTCTTCAGTTACGGTCCCCCTTCCCCGGTGCTTTTTGCCATCTCTGAATCATAGAGACAGCCTACCTGGTTCTCTATCGTGCACTACAGCCAGACTTGAAGTCCTTCCCATGCGCTGCATGAGAAAGTCCAGCCCATGCCACACACACTGTCCAGCCAGGTGGCCACTACCTGGACTAAATGACGTCTTCCACTTGCAGCAGGGACTTGGGGGCTCCTCTGGCTCTTGGAGCCCCTGACTTGTGGGACCCTGAGCCACAGCATCTGTGATCTGCAGACTCCTCCAGCAGCTGCTGCCCTGGAGCAGAGCCTTAGTCAGGGTCAGGCAGGCAAGAAATGGCTTGTGCCAAGTAGGGAGAGTGTTAAAAAGAAGGTAGTTGCAAAGCATGGGCAGAAAGTGGGGAGCCCGTCTGCTTCAGTCTCCTAGGCCTGAGAGACACATACAGAAGCACAAGCCGCTGGGACTTGAACCCAGGGAGGCCACCTGACCCCCACCCTTAGCGACCCCCAATGCAAGGATGTGGCTGTGGTGACCCAAGTAGAACTTTGAGGAGAAACACTAATTGCACTAATTTCTCCTCTACATCATACTCTCTGGAAGGGTCAGGACTGCCCGGGAGCCAGGACACAGTGTCTACTGATGACCCGTCCCGCGGGCCAGGTTATTGGGGAGACCCGAGGAGGCACCTCCTGAAAGATCAATGGGGGCGAGAGAGAAAGGAGACCAGGCGCATTAAGGAAGACAGAGTCAGTCTGAGTCACGTCAAGGTCTCGTTTATTGACTGGGTATTGAGGCTTATAAGCAGGGCTTCAGGCAGGGAGGGGGAGCAGAGGAAGCAAAAGGAGAGAAGAATGGAAAATTCCTAAGGAAGGGTGAGGTCGCATTGGTCCCAGGCCCCTGCAGCTGGCTGATTAGCAGGTACTCCAGGAAGTTGTACAGCCCGCGGTTAGGCCAGGAACCTGTTTTTTGCAAGGTTTGATAAAGTAAGGAAGGTCACACAAAATTCAAGACACAGCTGTCCGGAGTCGGTCTCTAACAGTTCCCCCCCTTTTCTCAAAAATGGACCAAGTCCATTGTGATCGGGGTGGCTAGGGTCCGAGAGAGTCCCTGTCTTAGGCTACACAGGGGGCTTCCCACGCTCGGCAGCGTGCCATGTTGAGCCGGTCTCGACGACCTCTGTACGCTGTTGTCTCCGGCGTGAGCCCTGTACTATTCCCGTCATTGGGTACCCTCTAGCAAGACCCGTGGGGACGTTAGGGCCTTAGGACACTGAATCTGGGTCCTTGATGGGGCTCCTGGCCGGCCTCCTCAGAATCTGGCCCAGGGACCAAAGGTAATGAGAAGGAGAAAAACATTTAAGGGGGCTAGAATGGTAGGTAGCAAGGTGGAGAGCCAGGGGGACCCTTGCAGCCAATTTTTAAACCACCCGTGCTGATCTTTAAACTCCCTTTTTCTTTGGGCTAGCCTTTTCCTTAATTTTTCCATCAATTCCCTGACAATACCAGTATGGTCGGCATAAAAGCAGCATTCTTTCTTTAAGGCTGCACATAATCCCCCCTCCTTTAAAAATAGTAAATCCAGACCTCTTATGTTTTGTAACACAACCTCAGAGAGTGAGGTTAAAGATTTCTCCAGAGCAGAAATGGATCTTTCTATGGCCTCTAGGTCAGTAGTCATAGCCATTTGTAACTGCATAAGGTGGTTGCTCTGCATGAGGGCAGTAGTTCCTGTACCAACTCCTGCAGTGATGCCCCCAATACCTAACAATAGGGCAATAGTCATAGACACAGGTTCTCGAGTGTATCTGCCTCTCTGCTCAAAGAATTCCATATCAGAGACTATTTGGACCAGAACATAAGAGTTTTCCCCTTATCAATGGCAAAGCGAGCTTCCCCTTATTCAGTTTTTGCCATCTGCAAGTGTGTCATGGGTTCAGAGGTGGATATTGGAATTCTAGCATCCTCAGTTTAGTGGTACCCAGACATGAATTATCATTTAGTTAAGACATCAGTGATATAAGAGCCAACAATAATTAGCAGAAGCACAAGGGCCAAAAACCTTATGATGGCTGACAGAGTTCCTTATCCTCAAGGAACTTGGAACTTTATCTCAGGTTCCCTATGACAAGAAATTCCCTTTTGATCTAACATTCTGGGGGGGGGGGGGCGGGAAACAAGGGCGATGTTTTCTCTTCTATAATTACTTCCTGCTGACATTGGGACGTTGTTGTCAAGGCCCTGGAAAGCCAGAATGTTAGTCAAAGACAAGAGGGAACGTTCTATTGACCAGCTGAAGAGATGGTATGCATATTGGCTGAATTGGTCCATATCAGCTTTCAGCAAGTTCAGAGCTCACAGTCATTTGCAGTAGGTTGTCACCAGCAAATGATGTTAGGATGTATCTGTCAGCCAAGTGGAAACCTGTTGAGATACATATAAACTAGGAACAGGAGTTAAAACTTACGAACTTATTTGGAACTTTTAGACCCATAGTCTTAGTAATTGTAGTATTATCAATTTGCCCTGAAATCCATAGTGTCCTTTCCATCCAGACAGCCAAGTATAGACTGGACTGAAATTTCCTTGGCCCAATGAAAAGCATCTGTAAGTCTATATTTAGAACCTGTTTATCTTTTTTAAAAAGACTTATTAGCTTTAATTAATTAATCCATTGATCAATCAATTACTAAGCTGAGAAAGCTATAGCTAGTCCAGTCATCAATGTCATCAAAGATCTGAGAAGAATAAACTTTACCTGAGTACAGACTTTTAAATCTATTTAAAAAACAACATAGACTATCCATAACCCAGACTGTCATCATCCCAGGCTCCTATAGTCTTCATAGTGTTGGCAGGACAGGTGTCAGGACAGCATCAGTCTTGGCTGCTGGGCCCATAATGTGAAATTCTCCCTGTTGAGGAGCAACTTGGTAAAAACTGACCTTATCTTGTCAGTGTCTCATAGGCCAGATCCCTGGCAGCAGGTGTTAAGTCAGAGCGTCTTGCCCAGTGGTTGGTGTTGTCCACAATTCAGGTGGCATCTTCTTGTCATTGTTCCATATCTTTTTTGGAGACCTTGGGAGTCATTGCTAGGAGCTGGGGAGCTTGGAGTCTCTGTTTGCTATAGTAAGCTTTTTATCAAATAATGTAAATGCCATATTTAACAGATCTTTGACAGGTTTGAGGACCATTATCTATTAAATGTATCTGAGCCAAACAAATCTAGGCCCAATCTTGAAAATATCTCTGAGTTTGGTAACAATAACCAGGCCAGTTTGTTCACCTATAGATATATTAGTCAAATATACCGCTCAGTTTTTTTTTGTTTTAATTAAAATAGAACAGTTTATGCTTTAAACTAGTATCTGAATAGCCAGATGACTAGTATTAACTTGTATTCCTTAACATAAAGGACATGCAAACTCAGACATTCAAAACCAAACATACATGTGGCCACATTTTTCATTCATACCTGTAGAGTAGACAGACATTTTTACAACTATGACCCTTTGGAGTCTCAATGTAACAGCAGAATAGCAAGACAAAGAAATCTAAAACATGTTTCATTTTTTTTATATATCTCAAGTCATTTTTTAAAAATCATTATTTAAGCCTTTTTATCCTCAGACCTTTATACCTTGCTTTTACATATTCTAATAACTTGCATTTTACATATTTTTTAAAACATTTTTTTTTATCTTAACCAATAATAATTTGAAACCAATTCTCTTAAATGATGGCAAGTATTTGTAACCCATTGAACTCAAATGACCAAAACCCATGTAAATTTTTATTTTTCCTGTGGAAACAAAAGCATAATTTTCCCAGTATCTTGAACTGATAATTTAACATTTTTTTTTAAAGCAATATCAGGACAGAGAAGGGTTAACAAGAGAAGTGACTGGCCGGCAGAAGAGACCTTGAAGTTATCACAGTAAAGGAAGGGAAGGGGAGCAGTGGGCATAGAGCGTGTCCTTGGCTGCCAGTGTTCCTGAAAAAAAGTTTTTGTTAACTCCCCTGACTAAAGTCAGATTCTCTGCTCAGTGTTCACACAGTTTTTGTCAATTGCAGGCAGTCCCCATTGCCCTGTCCAGAGCTCCTGTCTTTGCCCACCTGTAAGGAGAGCACGCACCCCCACCCTTGTGAGAGCAGCCAGCTGGCTGCAGTCCTGATAGCAAGAGAGCTAGGGAGGGACGGAGGTGGCCTTTGTTATGCCTCTCTTTCCTCCTCTTCCTTTAGGAAAATAAGGGAGGTTAGTAGACAGAAACAAATAACATTTACACAGACAATCCAAGAACCAACCAGAACATCAGCACTGAGAGGACGGCCTCATTCACAGCCAGCAAGTCCCTCTTACGGTATGGTATGCAAGCCACACCTGGCAGGAGCTACCTGTTTATCTCAGTTCAATCGGGGAGTGGGGGTGGGGAACCCAATTCCCTCTATTGTGGCTCACACATTCTTCCAGTGGGCTAGGCAAAGGTCTAGTGGAGAAGAAGGGAACTGTCCCATAGCATCCGTCACAGTCAAGTCAACAATGAGAACAGTTAATACATTACACACAAGACCAAGGGCACACAAAAAAACTTTGCCCCAACAAAACAACCAACAAAGCTCCAAGAACAATGACAACCTGATGTGCTCTGGCGGGGGGTAACCCTCCAGGCTCAATCACATCAAAAACAATCCAGACTCGAGGATCTCTGTCCTTAATCAAACAGACATCAGGGGTTTCCACATCCCTGTCAGTCAGACATGTACCTTTTTTTTTTTTTTTTTTTTTGGAAGAGAAGGAGAGAGTAAAGTAACAATGATCACAACAAAACATACAAAAAACCCCATAAAATGGCTCTGACAATTTCCTGGGACAAAATACAAAGTGGCACTTCCTCCCACTGTGGGGGAAGATACCCAAAGATGCTCCTAAACCAAATGGTCACCTCTGAGGTGGCCTTAGGGCTCTGGGACGTCTCCCTTCACCACAGGTTCACTGTCTGGACACGTCTGTCCCAGTGAGAGCCTGCAAAGTACAAATCAAGCCTGCAAAGTATAAAACAAAAGTAACAAGACAGAGAGACACAGACAAGACAGAGAGCGCTCTTACCGGTAGATGTCAATAAACCTCTGGACCCTTGGGTGTCAGGCAGGGGGAGTTTGAGAGAAAATCCTCTGCAAGGGCTAGTAAATGTGAAACATGCCCATCTCCCTCTGCTTCCTTTAGAAAGGGTGAATTCCTGGTCCATTAATCACTAACCAGGGACATTTCTCCTCCACATATTGGAAGAATTTTATCAAATCCTTTTTCTTTTTTTTTTTTTTGGTTTTTCGAGACAGGGTTTCTCTGTGTAGCTTTGCGCCTTTCCTGGATCTCGCTCTGTAGACCAGGGTGGCCTCGAACTCACAAAGATCCGCCTGCCTCTGCCTCCCGAGTGCTGGGATTAAAGGCGTGCGCCACCACCGCCTGGCCTCAAATCCTTTTTCTTAACTCTTATTCCTCTCTCCCTAAGATTACCTTTCATCTCCTTTAGAAAAACAGCCTCTTTAGATACCTTTTTTGTCCATGATCGATGGGACGACATACTTACCTCAAGACTCTCCCGCGTTGCACGAGTGATGCGGTCCGGGCGTCTCTACCCTGATCCTCTCTGGGGGCCCCTTCTGTTGTCCGTCGTCCGGCAGGTCACCATGCCTCGAGCCCCACGTTCGGGCGCCACTTGACCCGTCCCGCGGGCCAGGTTATTGGGGAGACCCGAGGAGGCACCTCCTGAAAGATCAATGGGGGCGAGAGAGAAAGGAGACCAGGCGCCATAAAGGAAGACAGAGTCAGTCTGAGTCACGTCAAGGTCTCGTTTATTGACTGGGTATTGAGGCTTATAAGCAGGGCTTCAGGCAGGGAGGGGGGCAGGGGAAGCAAAAGGAGAGAAGAATGGAAAATTCCTAAGGAAGGGTGAGGTCGCATTGGTCCCAGGCCCCTGCAGCTGGCTGATTAGCAGGTACTCCAGGAAGTTGTACAGCCCGCGGTTAGGCCAGGAACCTGTTTTTTGCAAGGTTTGATAAAGTAAGGAAGGTCACACAAAATTCAAGACACAGCTGTCCGGAGTCGGTCTCTAACACACTGAGGCAGGACAGACAGAGCAACCTCCCAGGCAGAGCAGGGTCAAGAAAGGATCAGGGGCACTCAGATGTGCACTTGAGGGTGACACTCGGAGATGACTGAGCTCCTCCAGGACCTTCACCCCCATGTCAGCACTATTGACAGCCAGGAGCATTTTATCTCTTCAGCTTCCATGCTCCTTGACCGTTTAACATCTTAACAATGCCAGACTCTTCCTTGCTGTCCCGCACTCTAGGGATGCTCTCCCATTCAGAATGATGGAACCCTCGTGGTCCTCAGGCCACAAGAAACCCCTCTTGCTCCAGACTCCCGGGCCACCTCTCATGTCCCCCATGTTAACACTCAGGAAGTAAATATTTGTTAGCCCTACCTGCTGCTCATAGGCACTCAGGAGGTTCTGGCAGGCACTCAAAGCAGAATGAATAAGTGAATGAACAAATGAATGAGGGATAGTTCATGGCCACGTGAGTTGAGTGTGTGAGTGACTGAATGGAGGGACTGAGTAGGTGAATGAGCCAGGGTCACAGGCAGGCACTTGGAGGCAGGAGCATCCAGACATACATGCCCGAAGCCCACCGCCTCACAGGAGCATCCAGACATTCATGCCCGAAGCCCACTGCCTCACAGGACAGGTCGTGGCCCCATTCTCCTCACAGTTTCCTGAGTAACTCGGAGCTCTAAGCCCCAAGCTTAGATCCGGCATGACTCAGAATATACAGCTGAAGGAAGCAGAGGCCGCTGTGGGCCAGTGACAGCCACCAGAAAACCATGGCAACCGAGCCCTTCTCTCCTGCCAAGGCTCCCAAGGCAGGATGCTCACCCCAAGGATCCAGGAAGGGTCCCCTTGTCCACTTGAGTGGGGAATTTGTGGTTTTCTTTCTGAAAGTGTGGGGCCTGATACACAGGTTTTTCACCTTCCTTCCCCCCCCCCCTTTCCTATCAGTTTCTTTCTGATCAGTCTCTAAGGTTTCAGAGACACCCATGGACAGCTGAAAATGCGTGCTAGGCTGGGTGACCTAGGAGATCTCACACCACCTCTCTAAGCCTGCTTCTGTGATGAGAGTTGACCCTCCCGCAGCAGCGAGCGCCTCCTGCTGCCAAAATATAAGATGGTTTCGCGCGCATGTGTGTGTGTGTGTGTGTGTGTGTGTGTGTGTGTGTGTGTGTGTCCGTCCGTCCGTGTCCGTGTCCTTCTACACCAGACTACAGCAATGTAAAACACCTGACTTTGTAGCCAGCCAGACTTGGGTTTTAATTCTGACGTCACCTGAACAGGTTACTTGGTTTTCTGAGGCACCCTTCTCCTCTGTGAAATAGGAGTCGAAGCCTCACCTGGAGGTCGCAAGGAATGATCGAAATGACATGCAAAAGGACTCACAGAAAAACAGGGTTCAGCAGAAGCTCCATGAGAGGCCAGTGTCACCCCTGGGAGCAAGGATCATGGAAACAATGACTTCCCCAGGAGTTGCAAAGGTGCCCGCAACTGTGCGGTCCTGTTTCCTCAGCTTGCTCCACCCACTTTCTCCATGTTCCTCTCACTCACTCTTCATTGTCCTCATTGTCCGCAGACAAAGTCCTAAACTCGCTGCCTGTGCCAGCTTGGCCTGGGCACGACCTGCTTAACTACCACGGCCCCTCCAGCCCCCCAGGTGTAACTCCCCTATCTTCTGTCTCTTGAGTCTGTGGGTGCCCAAGCTAGAAGCCACCCTGTCACAGCCAGGGTTGTTTGGGGTCCACATCACTGTCTGCACACTACGGCCATTGCTGGCAGTCTCAGGGGACAGGGTCTGGGGCCTCTGACAATCCCACTGCTCAGCATACAGCCAGACACCCAGCTATGAGAAAACATTTCAAAGGGAAGGAAGGAAGAGGGTGGGAAGACCTGAGCATCTTACAGCCCAGCACCTGGGAAGCCAAAGCAGGAGATCATTTCAAATTCAAGGTCAGCCTGGGCTACATGGAGAGTTTGGAGCCAGCCTGAGCTAAAGTGGAGACTCTGTCTCAATGCATTGTAAGGCAACGCAACGTAACACAACGCAACCCTAACATCTTGCTGACCTCCAGGGGCTGCAGCAAGCCAGAGCCAGACACTGACACATGTTTACGGTGTTGAAATCACAAGTTCTGTCGGGACCAGCTGGGCCAGGGGATGAAGAGGTGATCAGAGCAAAGAGTAGGTGAGTTCTGAGCGTTCACAAAATTGAATCTACATTCGGGGCCGGCAAGATGCCTCAATGGATCAAGGTGATTGCCACCAAGTCTGATGACCCGAGTTCAGTACCTGGAAGCCATATGGTAGAGGGAGAGGACTGATTCCCACAAGTCTCTGCGGTCCACACACAGCAGCTGAGCTCCAAGCATCACCCGAGTCCTTTTAAACATGCCCTTCCATTTGCTGTTTACAACCTCCGTGTGAGGTCAGTGGCTCACTTCACAGAGGAGAGAGGCGGCTCATGAAAGCAAGACACTCGTCCAGAATTGCAAACCTAAGTCTGGCTAGCTCCAAAGCTGCGCTTTTCACGATCCTCTAGCCTGGTGTGGGAGAAGGGTCAGGGTCCATTCTGTCTCCTGATGTCATGGGGAGTGAGGAGGGGCTACAGAGGACCAAGCGGGAAAGGGCTTCATCTGTGTGCACCCTCCTCTTCAGCTTCTTCCACTGGTGGCCATACGCCCAGCCTGCTCCAAGCTGCCCTCCTTCATACCTGTTCTTCTGGTAGAATTGCTAATGCCATCAGGCTTGGGCAGGACATCACACTGATCACTCTGCCTCAGTTCAGAGTCCAGGCCATGCATTTATCTGGACATCTCAGACAAGACCATCAACCTCCATTGTCCTCGGAACGCCCAGGGAGGGTGACCAGGGAGCAGGCAGGCAGACAGGCTTTCTGTCCCCCGACCTCTTACAATGCTAAGCAGAAACATCTTCTGTAACACTGGATCTTAATGTCCTGAAACTCTGGCTGTCTGAGCCACTGGGCTTCCTGTCCACAGTTGTCAGCTGCCACTCGCCTTGTCCTGGCCTCTAGAGCAAAGGCTGGAGGAAACGGAGGTGCGGGAGTTTGAATGAAATTGGCCCCCATAAGCTCATAGGGAGTGGCACTATTAGGAGGTGTGGCTTTGTTGGAGTAGACACAGCCTTGTTGGAAGAAGTGTGCCACTGTGAGCGGTGGGCTTTGAGGTCTCCTTTGCTCAGGATATCACCCAGTGTCACAGACCATTTCCTGTTGCCTGCGAGATGTAGGAGTCTCAGCTACTTTCCAGCACCGTGTCTGCCTGCACGCTTTCATGTCCCCTCATGATGATAATGGACTGAACCTCTGAACCGTAAGCGAGCCACCCCAATTAAATGTTTTCCTTTTTAAGTGTTGCCATGGTTATGCTGTCTCTTCACAGCAACAGAAACCCTAAGACTGGAGTTTTCTCTGCTCTGATAGTCTCCTCTATAGAGAGAAATGGGGCCGGTGGACTTGAATCTCAGAGACAGGAAACTCAAGGCAGAATTTCAGAATGGGCTGGGGTAGCAGAAAGTGGAAGGGAGCCCATTCACACGCCACCAGGAAGGGCGGCCCAGCAGCAATGCAGGGAAGAGCCACGGACCTGATCCCCTAGGAGATCTACCCACCCTCTGTGCTTGTCCAAGGTGTGACTGGATCTAAGCAGGCATGTTCAGCTTGTGGTCTGGGAGCCTCGTGTAGCCGCATGAAGCCTGGGATCGCTATGAGTGCAGCCTAAACAAAACTGCGAGCTTATTTAAAATGTGAAAGAAATTTTCCGTATTTTTTTTTTGTAACATGATTGTGTGGTTCTTGACTATAAGCTTTGGAATGATAATGCTTCCTGGTGTCAAGGGTTGGACACACCTGATGGTTTCTTCCCTGTGTGTTAGGGTGTTGTGAGACCAGGTTGGGGACCTGGTGACTTTAACTGCGTGTGGAGCAAGAGCTGTACCCTGCCACACCAAGTCCGGATGCTACCTAGGGAAGGTTACAGTAAGGGTCAGAGACGTGACCCTGAACTATAGCATCAATCTCCAAATGTCTTCACTGCCTGCAGAGGGGTTGGTTAAATGAAAGGGGATGCTCACCATCAGCAAGTTTAAGGCCTTTTGCCATGCCCTGGCTTGAGGCAGTTTGAGCTGTTCTGGTATAGTTTTTAGACCTACCCCAAGATCTGCACTAAAATTCCAATTCTACAGTCCAAGATGCGGGTGCTCTGGGTTCATGTCAGGTTTTTGTCCCCACAGCCCAGCAGGATTCATGGGACACCTGCCATTCAGTTGGCATACCTCTCTCCCACAACGACCTCCTTGGCAGTCCCCCTCAACTAGGAGAAGGTCTTGTCCATATCTGTCCCTCATGTCACCCTCATGTCCCATCCATCCCCTGGGGTCCTAAGTGTTTTCAGGGAGAAGAATCATGACCCAGAGTGTTAGCCTGGGTAACCACCCCAGTGACAGACACAGTGAGTGACAGCCGTGCGGGCAGGACCTTCCCACCACGACCCCCTCACCCCAGAACCCGGATTTCTACAGCAAACAGGACACTGATGCATCTCTCTGCCTTGATCTCAAACTCTACCCGATCCAAAGTGTGACACAGACTTTTCCAGGCAGCCTCTTCCTGGATTGAAGATAACCATGGAAGGGATATCGGACCCTGGCATGGGGCGGCTGCTGAGAGGGTGGTTCTAAAAAGACCTTGATCAAACTCAATCTGCTGCCCACCTTCACCCCAGGCACAGCTTGCTCTAATCCTGGAGAGGACATAAAAATGTGTCATGCTGAAACTGTCCTCCGTTCTCTCCATCACAAACACACGCACATGCACAGGTGTGTACACATAGGCCCATAGAAAGGAGGGCAGTGACGGAATTGATTCTTTCAGTCAATAAGCTCTGGTTAAATGTTTACACCATGGCTGACCCATTACAAGGGGATGGTGACAGGAAAGTAAACGCTGTCCCTCTCTCAAGAGCTCCAAATACAGGAGGAGGAGGAGGAGGAGGAGGAGGAGGAGGAGGGACCCAACTGGGAGAGGAAACAGGGGCCCAAGGAAGAACGTTGATATTGAGGAGCCAGCCTGAGGGAGGTCTCCAGAGGATCACTGATGGGTGTGAGCTAAGGGGCCTAGGAAGTGAGGTTACTCCATCCCTCAGAGCGGAGGGGCATCAGTGAGAGAGGGCTCCTCCCTCTGAAGACAGCTTCTAAAACTGCCACCCTTCCCAGCTCTTGGAAGATGTGCGTTTTGAGGCTGTGGTATGGATGCTAGAGAAAATGACAGGTCCTGAAGCGGGAAGTTGAGATGAACAGAGGCGGCCACAGGCTGGGCTCTCTTGCGGCTGGTACCCTGGGCCTCTGGCCAACGTCTCTTGATCGTGAAGCTGATTCTAAATGCCTCATGCAACAACAGGAAATGCAGCAGCCTGCAGACCTGATGAAAACCCCATGAAACGGCATCCTTTTCCTTACTCATACCTCGCAGCTAAGCGGGGGGCGGAGGGGGACAGTGCGTAAGCCTGGGGCGCGTGGCAACTTGAGTTTCAAACTGGGGGCCTCGTTTTGCTTCAAGATGCAAAGTCCACAAAGAAGTTAAGTTTTTAAATGACCCAAAGGGAAGAACCCGATGCTTAAGGTAGGAAATGGTCGCCGCAGGGCCTTGCCTCTCTCTTCCCACTCCGGTTCCCTGGGGAGGAGTTTGTGACGCGGACTCACTTTGTAGGTTAACAGGCCTTGGGTGTCCGGCAGTGCCCTTCCCCCTCCCCATGTCACAGAATAGAGCCTCCCACAGCTGCGGCGATGATACCAAACCTCCAATTGGGGAGGATAAATCCCCGAAGATCATTTTCTCTCGTGCATACGCTGGCTGTTGAGCAAACATTATTAGTAATTAGTTTGCTAAAGATAGGCGCCTTCGGGGAGCAGAGGCAATGGCAGTCACCGTGACCAGCCTTCCAGCTATTTCTGCACATGTAAACACCCACAACTGGGAGTCTTGGCAACATTTTAAATCCCGGAGCCTGAGGCCCGGGGCTCCGCGCCCCAACTCTCAGTGTGACCCATCTGTCACCCTCTTGGAGACTCATTTCCCTCCTCTGGTAAATAGTAATAACCATGTCACCTGCATGGCCACACATCACAGTAGCTGTGCAGCCTTGGGCTAAGCAACCCCCTAGGCTGACTTGGGCACACACAGAAGGCTTTGATTTTTAGGGAGTTGACGGTGAACCACAGGGGGCAGTCATTCAGGGGAATGAGGAATGTATGTCTGAAGAGAGAACTTCATCAGCAGGACACACCATGAAGGACTGGGAGCCTGTGCCAGCATGGGAGCTCAGTGTGGAAGTCACTGGTAACTGTTGTCACACAGGGCTGCTTAGGAGACCTGGTGACAGCAGCCAGGGTCGGGGATGCAGAAGAGAGCAGATGATGCGGGGCCAGCCCGATAGCCCGGCAGCACTTGGAGGGGCTCCTGTGGTGTCAGGGACAAGATGTAGCGGACTGTAACAAGGGCATGCGGAAATGCCGACCTCATGTGGACTTTGAGGACCTGAGATGCCTACTGTGTGGTCGGTAGGGTGGCACTAGACTGTGGTTGGAGACTGAACAGGTGGGAGGGGATGGTGACAAGAGTCAGGCTACGTTCAGGAAGAGCCTCAGGTCACCGGGAGTGTGAGCCCCTCGGGTTTGGTTCGGGGGACGCTTGTAGGGCTTCTCACGCAGGTCCCAGCTTCATGGCACACCCGTCCTGGACGTGTCCTCTCCACGTTTCGCTTCTGATGTCTGTATTAAGGTCCCTTTAGCTCCCTGCTTCCAGGTTCTCCTCCTGGAAAGCCCTAAGTCCTCAGTAACCCGGCTGGGGACGCCTCTATGAGGTAGAAGGAGAGTCGCCGAGGCCTGGGAATAACAGGAGGGATATGAGGAAACACAAAGTCTCAGCATTAACTTAAGGACCCAGTACTAGAACATTTCTGTAGTCACTGGACTCAAGATGATCCTGAGAAGGTCCTGGAGGCTGAGACCTAGTGTTAGAAGGGATTCCTAAGCACTCCCCCAGCTAAATAACCATGCATACACTGTCCAGTAGCCAGGCAAGAGACTTAGTCATCCTAGGGCCTTACATCCTATATAATCTGAGCGCAGCATGGTCATGTAATCTGTGTGCATATGGCTGGGGGAGACCTATAAAAATGGGTCCCACCCATTCCTCCCCTCTCTTCCTGCACCATCATTCCATAGGTAGGTCTATGTACATCTTTCCTACTCCCTTCCTTTAATAAACTCTTATAGTGGATTTTGTTGCACCTCATGGCTTTTCTCGCACAATAAACAGCACTGCTTAATAAATCTAGGATGTGGCCATGTGCAGGAAGGCTAGATAAAACTGTACACTGTCACTCTACCTCTCCCTTACCCTACACCAATCAGGATCACTGGCTGTCACTCTACTTCTCCCTTACCCTATACCAATCAGGGTCACTGGCTGTCACTCTACCTCTCCCTTACCCTACACCAATCAGGATCACTGGCTGTCACTCTACCTCTCCCTCACCCTACACCAATCAGGATCACTGGCTGTCACTCTACCTCTCCCTTACCCTATACCAATCAGGATCACTAGCTGTCAAGTGTACTAGTTCTTGGTATCCAGCCCCAAAGAGTCTCACATAGGTGTCATCTCAATCTTTAGAGCAGATATGGCTATAGTTCTCTTTCTCTTCTGCCCTTTGTCATTTCCAGAGAGTTCCCATTACTGTCATCATGTCCTTCCTACCACCGATAGGAAGGGACACACTGAGCTCCCGGCTCCAACTGCAGAATGGCCTGTCCCTCTGCAGACCATTTCCAACAGGGACCTTTCCCTGCACCCCTACCACCAGCTACTCTGGGAAAACTCACCCGAG
Source organism: Peromyscus californicus insignis (assembly GCF_007827085.1). Classification (NCBI taxonomy): domain Eukaryota; kingdom Metazoa; phylum Chordata; class Mammalia; order Rodentia; family Cricetidae; genus Peromyscus; species Peromyscus californicus. Next base: position 7,309,340 of record NW_026294492.1, read on the forward strand.
TGCCCTTCACCATCTCCAGCTTAGCACCCCTCCCCCCGCTGCCCGCCCACCCATCCAGCTGTGGCTCATGAACATGCTATTTCCTGAGCCTCAGTTTCCCCAGACCTCTTCCCTCTCCATATTCTCTGCTTTATAGTCCCTGCCAGTAGGATGACGAACAGGGTTCCTAGGGACACTGCTGTCCTGCTCAGTCCTGGCCCTGGGCACAGGAGCCCCTCCTCGCAAGCATCCCTGTGCACCATAGTACTGCCTGGCCCCTTTCCCTCCTCGTCCTGGTAGGGATCCTCCATTCCCATAGCGCTAACACTGGGTGTCCTTCCCGCGATCAGCACCGCCCCCTCCGCTGTCCCAGCCATGTTTTGTATGTTCCTCCCAGCAGCTCCTTTCTGTTTGCACCCGCCTTCTCATGGGCCTAGAAACTTCTCCAGGGTCCAGTGTCCATTACTGCTCTAATGCCCACCTTGGGAGAGTAATCTGGGAGGGGCCAACCTTCCAACATACCTCCGTATATGCATATGTGTCTCTCTCTCTATACATGTATACATATATATGTGTATGTATGCATGCATGTGTGTGCTGTTCCTAAATGCATGAAAAAAAAGAAGAGTAATTCCTCCTCAGCACCCTTGTATTCACCAAGCACTGTGAGCTAGGACAAGAAGCACTGTCATCGCATGGGGAGCTTGTGGCACACAGGAGTTTCAGAAGGGAAACTGAGGGACAGGGCAGCTGGGAACCAAGCCAGTGAGTGACCACGAAGCCATTCACCGAGGCACTTCCTGTCCGGGATGGGAGATGGAGCCATTTCGGCGGGATATTGAGGAAAGACATAAGACTGGGGTCTCTGGGTTGCAGGCCCGGCTTCCTCAGTGACCCATCTAGTGTGTGCTCATCCTGAGGAGTTCTGCCTGTCACATCTGCCCTTCCTCCTCAGCCAGCCTCTAAGGTGGCTCCCACGGCTGCCTCTTGAGTACAGTTTCTGACTATGGGCATTGCCCCAGGCTAGGACAGGAGCTTTAGGACAGCGAGTGTCTCTGCTTCACCACACAATTACCCTTGATGATGTGCTCACTACTGACCGGCATGTGAGTTTTCAGGGGATGAGACCTGCAGATGTACTGTCTCTGGTCATAGCTTCTCACTCGGTAGTTGCTTATTGATTGGATGCTTGAAAGCCAATGTATTGGCTTCTCCCAAGATGAATTACACAAGCCCCCTTTGGATGAGAAGATTCCTTTGCTTGGAAGTATTCTTTTTCATGGTGAGTTGAAGAATGTGGGTATGCAGATAGCCATGGTGCTGAGAGGGTCTCGTGGGATCTTTGGGGGATGTTTAGGACCCTGACGGCATCTCACCTGTTGAAAGCCCTTGTGCTACCAGCCTCTTGGTCTCTCTCCACCCCTGCACTCTGCTAAAGACCTCATCTGCCCCTCACCACCCATCCCTACAAAGCTGCCAACGGCCAAGCCCTCAGGGACACTTTAGGAAGGCGTCCTTGGCTTAAAGTGCCACAGTCTCAGAGTGGATGCAGGAATGTCCCAGCTCCAGGGAAACAAGTTGATAGGAAACTGCAAGCAGATGGCCTCTCTCTCGCTGCAGACATCTTCCTCTCCTGCCAGGGAAAGTGTGGTCTGAGAATCAGTGTGTCCTCACCATGACACTTCTGTCCTCGGAGCGTCCCTTCTCTGTGCTGTGGAGCTGGGGACTCCCGGCAGGAGGCCTTCTGACATGTTCTGAGTGTCTGCAGTCCCCAGTTCATACCTATGAGCACTAATGCTCCATGGGAAGATGTCTGGAGAAGGGACCTTTAGCAGGCGACGAGTGTTAGGTGAGGTCGCGAGAGAGGAGGTCTCGGGGTGAGATTGTTGCCTTTGTAAGATAAGGAGAGAGCAGAGTTCTCTCTGCCTACCACACAAAGAGACCTCAAGGTGCTAGCTAAAGTCAGAAGCAGCTACAGCGTGGGTCCAAGGGCAGCCTGGGGAACAGAATGAATCCAGGAGCCACCTGGGGGCAGGGATACAGCCAAGTGGTAGTGTTCTTACCGTGTGTGAGGTTTGACCCCCCGGCACCATAAAACCCAGGCAAATGATAACCTTGGAAAGCATATCTCCCATGCGTGTGGCTAGTAAGAGATGGGACTACCATAAGAGACAGATGGATGGAGAGCCCTTAAAAACAAGCATGGATGAGCCAAGCACTGTGCTCATGCCTCTCATTCCTCTTGTCTGGACTGAAGGCTGAGACCTATTCTCAAGGAAAATAGAAAAAGGGAGGAAGGAGACGCATACTTTATGGGGAGGAATGGTTCTTAAGGAGGAACTGGAGCCTATCAATATAGGAATAAATGTTCAACTGCACCCCCAACAAATGATTACTGAAATATCACTTTGCCCTGTTCTTTCATTGGCAATGATCAGAAAGATCAGCAATTCAGTTGGCACGGATATAAATAAAGTGGCATTCTCACAGAATACTCGGGGACAAAAAAGGAGAGGAGTTTTTGGAAAGCATTTTGGTAATGCATTTGAAAGTCTATACTGGAGTCCAGCCTGGTGGAACACATCTGTCCTCCAACTCCTGGGAGACTGAAATGGGGGGGGGGGATCCTTTGAGCCTAGATGTTCAAAGCATGGGCAACATAGTGAGAACATTTTTTTAAGGAGTAAGGAGAGAGGTGGGGGCAGAGAGGAGAGAGGGGGAAGGAAGAAAGGAAGGAGAAAGAAGGGAAGGCTGGCCAGCAATCTTGCCTTACTTTTCAGAAATTTACCCCAAGGAATCAATCATTCATGCATGCAGACTTAGCTACAAGGCCATCAACAACAGCATTGTTCACAGAAGCAAAAAAAGGCACATGAACAGCCTCTGAGGACCGATTTGACATGACTCTGAATGTGATAAAGCCATTAGGCTATAGTAGGAGGTACTCAGTGGCATACAAAGAGGTTTACTGTGTGCCGTTAGCTGAAGAATGTGGGTTTTTAATTAGTAACATGATCATTGTTAGCTTAGTTTTTAAAAAATAGAAATGAATCAAGTGTGTGTATACACACACACACACACGCGCACACACACACACACACATACATATGTGCATGCAGAGGTGTGTGTGTGTCCACAGTAATCATAAAGGATTTTTTTCTACTATTTGATTTTCAATATTTGCTATTTTTCTCTAAAATGAATATGCATTGCTTTGCAGTAAGACACAACTTTTTATTTTAAGAAACTTTGATGTGAAGAAGAGCTTGCTCCACTTCGGTGGCTGCTTACTGTTGTCCTGAGGTTGCCTCTTAGATGCAGACTGGCAGAGGGGGGAGCTGCGAGGAGAGTGTGCATTTGCAGTAGAAAAAAAAAAAAAGAACCACCTTTTGAAAGACGGAGTCTATGCCTAGGAAGCAAGCCTCTGCATACATAAAGCTGAGCAAAATAAAGGTGCACTTCCCAACCAAGGGTCTCTGGGTCTCAGCAGACGGATGTCCACATTCTCTCACCAGCCTGGCTGTAGCAGCTGTGGACAGTTCCAGGTAGACAATCATTGAGTAAAAAGTCTGGTGGCCACAAGGAAGTGTGTGGACAGTCAGATGGGAGTGTGGGAAGCTCCAATCGGTGAGAAGATAGAGTTGTGTTAGGGCCAGGAAGGTAAATGCTGTCTGGAAAAGGGAATGAAGCAGACAATTGGGCTGCCTGCTGCCCACCCCAGGGAAGGCATGGCTTGGCTTCCTTCCCACTACACCACACTCCCCTCATAAAACGATAGCTTCAAGATCCCAGCAGCCACCCCGAAATGTTGACTATGGATCTGGAGGAGAAAGATGGACAGGGGACCTGGGCCTGGATCCTCAGGCTCAGAGGGGCAGTTCAGAGAGAGAGACTGCCCTGCGTTGTGCCAGGGTTTCAGGTTCGGAGCATTGTGTGGAACTCAAGAGGGAAGAGCCTTGCTCTGAAAGAGGACAGAGCTCAACATAAGTGTGACACCTGACCTGGCCGGCAGGTCTCATTGTGCCAAATGTCTCTGGTTCTAAGTAGAATCAGGGCCATAGCTCAGGTCATTCCAGAGGCCCTAGTGGCCACATATGTGAAGAGAAAGGCTGAAGGAATGCCAGTTGCCACCCAAGACAGCATCTCCCTGGCCCACTGGCTTTTCAAATCTCACTCCCTTCCTATGTCAGGTTGGCCCAGTGTGTTTGAATGGCCCAGAGTGCTAGCTCTGCATGACAATGCTTCAACTAACTTCACACTCTGGACATCCCCTTCCCTCCAGTGGGTGTGCTTTTCATCAATGGAGGATACGTTACCCGTTCAAAACCTAGCCCGCACGTCCCGTTTTGAGAAACATATTCTTTTATGGGGTGGAGAGGGGGTTCGAGACAGGGTTTCTCTATGTCTTTGTGTAGCTCTGGATAACCTGGACCTCGCTCTGTAGACTAGGCTGGCCTCGAACTCACAGAGATCCGTCTGCCTCTGCCTCCCGAGTGCTGGGATTAAAGCAACAGCCCTGGTGACTTGGTAGTGAAAGGGAGGTTGTTGATTTCCCAGCCCCCAGCAAGCTGAGTGTCAGCCTAGGATGGCGGGTATGCTGGTTTGAGCAAAGAGAAGGTTTTAAAACCCTAACTCGGTGGTTCTCAGCCTGTGGGTCACGGCCCCCTTGCTCAGTTATTCTGCATATCAGATGTTTACATTATGATTCACGACAGTAGCAAAACTACAGTTATGAAGTAGCAACAAAAAAAATTATATGTGTGTGGGGGGGTCACCACAATATGGAACTGGATTAAAGGGTCGCAGGCAGCATCGGGAGGGTTGAGAACCATGGCTCTAACTCAACAAGCCCCGTCCCTCTCTCCTCGCTTGTTGAGTAAGAAAGAGGCTGACGTCTTGCTCAGTCCCACTGTTCCCTGTGCCACGCACGAGTGCACTTCCGCCTTTCATATCCCGTGTATTTTAAGGCTTATCAGATACACACCTTTGCCACATCTGCAGGTGGTTGGACAAGTTTTGCCGTGTCCGAGATTTCTCTACTCTTTTCAGAGCATGTCGGCGAGCTGCAGTGAAGCTAGCTGGCAGTCGGGTGTGGGGAGCTAACTTAGCAGGCTTCCATCCCCTAGGGACCCACTGCTTCCTGTGACATCTGTCGTTGAGCCTGAACTGACTCAAGGTATTTCACGGCAGCTTTTATTTCTTACACTATCACCGACACGAACTTGCTGATCCCACGGGGCAGACCTGCTCTCCTCCATCCTGGTTCTCCGTTAGCATGCTCACACACCTCTGAGCATGGCAGCCAGTCATGTCTTCCCTTCCCCTCCTCCTCCCCAGCATCCAGATCCTCATTCCAGTGCCCAGCGCTAGTGCCCTATGGGCACTCGGGAGTCTGTCCCAGGCCAACTCAGTGGGCTCAGCCCTCATCATGGGAGCTGGGAAGATTTCATTCCTGTTTCCCCGAGTCATTCGGGTCAGGAAAACAGTCTGTTTTCAAAGAACACAGTGAGGGAGGGTGGGACCTAAGGAAGAGACTCTGAGGGTTACTCTTGCCCTGTCCCCCCTGTTTTCCTTGGACTACAGAGCTGTGGTGGAGACTTACAAAAAGCAGCATTCCATTCCAGTCACTAGGAATGATCCCACCTCACGGCTGGAGAATCCCCAGGCTGTGGCCCCCACAGTGCCCTCATCCCCATTCAAGGAAGACATCGCACAGGTACTAGGAGGTACCAGCCGGCTTTGTTCAGCTGATGGGAAACCTCTCCAGACCCTGAAGCCACCACCGGCCCTCTGCCAGCAATGTGGGTGTGGAAGCATCCAGAGCTCTGAGCACCAGTGGGACATGATGCTAGAAAGTCCTGAGGAGATAGATCAGGCAAAGGTGGAACCAGGGGCGTAAGACAGAGGACAGCAGCATGGGGGCCTGTCGTGAGGCGCTCAGGTCCCCGCTCCTGCTGTGTAGGCCCACAACAAGACCGCATTGTTCCTGCTCTGGGCCATCCCTTGCATGGATGCTCTGTGGGCCATCATTCTGGAATTCATGAGAACTTCCGATCAAGGTTTTCAATGGGGAGCCCCACAAGTTAGAGCTGACGGTAGCTCCTGTTGGAGTATTTTTGACACCCACAAAGATCCTCCATTATCAAGTTGTTCCCCGCTCCTGCAGCCCCTGAACTCACACCCCCCACCCCGCCTGTTCACTGTCTCGAGGGATTCTCCCAGTCTAGACATTTCCTATAAATAGAAACAGATAATATGGGACCTTTTGTGCTTGGTTTATTTTTAGCATAACGCTTTTGAGGTTCATCCAAGCTGTAGCATATATTAATATTCATCCCTTTTTATCACTGACTAATAGGCATCCCATCCGTGGACAGACCTCATGTTTAATCATGCAGCAGTTTACGGACACACGGGTTGGTGCTTTTGTTTTTTCTATGACTAGGGCTACTGTGAATATATATATATATTCACAGTATAATATATATAATATAATATATATTATTATATATTAATAATATATATTATATAATAATAATATATAAAATATAATATATATATTATGTGACGATACTCCCATCTCTCCTCTGTTACACCTAGGACTGAAATTGCTGGGTCAGCTAGGGAGTCTGCGTTTACATCTTGAGGGACTTGCCAAACTGTTTCTCCACAATGGTTGAATCATGGTTCGTGCCCACCAGCACGAACGTACCCACCACCACCTGCCTCTGCCTCCCAAGTGCTGGGATTAAAGGTGTGCGCCACCACCGCTCAGTTTGATTTGCATTTTTCTAAAGACTAAGGTTGTTGTGAAATCCTTTCTTTTTCTTTTTTAAGATTTATTTATTGTCTACAGTGTTCTGTCTATATCTGGTGCCAGATCTCATTACAGATGGTTGTGAGTCATCATGTGATAGCTGGGAATTGAACTCAGGACCTCTGGAAGAGCAGCCAGTGCTCTTAACCTCTGAGCCATCTCTCCAGCCCCGTGAAATCTTTTCTTCAGCTAGTTAGGCAATTTCCTAAAGAGGATATAAAAATGCCTATTGAGGTCTTTTGCCCATTTAAAAAATATTTATTATTATTATTTTCTTAATAATGCGTGTGTGTGTGTGTGTGTGTGTTTGTGTGTGTGTGTGTGTGTGTGTGCAGGTACCCTCAGAGTCCAGAAGAGTGTGGAGCCCCTAGAGGTACAGGCAATTGGAAGCTGTGTGACATGGGTGCTGGGAACCGAACCTGGGTCCTCTACTACAGCAGTACACACTCTTAACTGCTAAGCATCTCCACAGCTCTTTTGCCATTTTCAAAAAGTGGGTTGTCTCTCTTGATTTCAGGTTTCTACAAGGTTCCACCTCCATCATTTCATCACCCAGAGCCTCAGACAGTTTACCCCTGACCTTGGCCAGCCTGAGCGAGACTGCTTTCTTCCTGCATTAAGAAAAATGCAGACAGTAAACCTTTTACCAACTTCTCTTCCTTCCAACCGCCGCCACAGGAGCCAGCGTGTCCTTTAGGCTCTTGGCTTAGGGAAATGTATTAGTGACATTTCGTGTGGCTGTGACTCAATGATGGCACAGAGCAACTCAAAGAAAGAAAGACTGCTTTTGGCTCAGTGTTCAGGGAACTGTAGTTTGTCACGGTGGGGAAGGCGTGACTGTGGAAGTGACCTGGTTCATGGCACAGACCTGGAAGCTGAGAAAAGGGAATGCTGGTGATCAACTGGTTTTCCTCCTTTTTACCATTTTATTCGGCCTATGACTGTGCCGCTCATACTCACGGTTGGTCCTCTCAGTTAACCCCCCCCCCCCCCCCCCCCCCCCCGCCAAAACACTCTCACAGACACACTCAAAAGTGTCCTCCATCGGTGAATAGCCTGGGTGTTTCTTAATCCAATCAAGTCTACAGTCCAAAGTAATCATCACTCTAACTGTCCCCTCCGTCCGGGCGCTTCTCTTTGGGCTATGCTGACGGGTGGGAAGCTCTTCTCTTTTTGTCTTTTTAAGATCATCAGATTCAGTGTTTAGACCAAAAGATCTGAGGATGCCATGTCATGCTCCCCAGGGATGCAGAGGGAGTGCTGAGGATGGAGTAGCAGCCGCTGAAGGAGCTCCTCAAATAGTCTGATTATCCAGACTATTCTTAATGTATCCATTAAGCCTTCAACAATTAGCATAACTCTGAGACACTGTCCCCATTTGGAAAGAGAAGCCACTTGCCTCACTCGGCCGTGGGTTCATTAAGGAACTCATCATCAAGGGCCACCGGCTGGCTCTTCCCACGGGAGGCAGAGTTCTGGAAGCAAGCAGGACACAGAGCACGAACAAGCCAATGTCTCTCTCTTCCTGCGTCTAACACAACACACTTTACACTTTGGAGCATTCTCGCATTTCTAAAAAAGAGTAAGACTGTGGTCCAGCCCCTGCGACAATCCTGGGAAGCCTAAGAATACATGATTAACACTGCTGGGGCACTGCAGGGAGGGCAGCTTGACTCCCAGCTGGCTCCAACCCAGGGGCCTAGGCACTCCCCTGGAACCTATGAAATTGGAAACTCTCTTTTTTGTTCATGTAAAGGAGGTAGCCTCCAACTGTGATGATAATTCAAAGGAAGGGCAAGGCAACCCAGGAGCATCCCGACCAGGGCTAAACTCCAAAGTCCCAGGCAGAAATTGGTTTGAGACCCCAATGACTCACTGCTGGGTTAGGAGATCTTGTGTGTGCGAGGAGTCACTCTGTGTCCCCATAAGGGACAAGCTTCAGCTGCTCACAGTTGTGACTTCTTCAGATGCCCATAGCAGCGTCTTTCAGTGGCATCCCAAGAGAGGGATGTCTTCCCTTCTCACTCACCTGGTGACCTCTTCCCTAACACTTTGTTATGTGCTTATGTGTCATGATTTGCCTGTGGGGGATCCCAAACCAAGACAGAGCTAGAACCTGCCTTCTGGGACTTTCTCCTACTGGCCTGGCCTGATTGTCACGGGACGGGGCAGTCTCCTGGGACCCGGGTTTGAGGAGCTCCTTCAGCGGCTGCTACTCCATCCTCAGCACTCCCTCTGCATCCCTGGGGAGCATGACATGGCATCCTCAGATCTTTTGGTCTAAACACTGAATCTGATGATCTTAAAAAGACAAAAAGAGAAGAGCTTCCCACCTCGTACTAGTGAGTGTAGAGAAATGAGAAAGAAATGCTGTGTGCCTGACTGAAGGCTAGGTGCTGGGCTGGAGTCCCATATGCTGCTGTCATTCTGCCCCAGGCTCACCTGTATCTAAGCACTCAGGCCATCACCCTCAGGCCATCACCCTCAGGCCAGCATCTGTAGGCTACAAACCTGTGCCTGCTCACTGCAACCCTCCAAATGAACCTTGGTCTCGTGCAGAGGCCCAGCCTGAGGGCGTCACACTTGTGGAGGATGCTGGCATCCAGACAGATGGTGTGGAGGGTGAAAAGGAGCCCATGGGTCATGAGGTTCAGGGGAGGCAGAGGAGCTGTGTACTCCTGGAGATTCACTTTAAATCAATCCATCCCCCACAGGCCTGCGAGGTGAGTACTAGTGACTGCTGTCGTTTAACAGAGGAGACAAGCCAAACAGGCGTGACATTACTTAACCAAGGTCACGTGGCTTGGATGTGGCAAAACAGGGTGTGAAATCTGACAGCCTGAGTCCAGAAGAACAGGAGAATATGGAGGGGGTCCTGTCCACTGTGGGCACTATGCAAACACCAGCTATGGCTTGGGTGTGGCTAGAATGTCCCCCGACGCTTCATGTACTGTGAAGTACCAAATATGGGGGGGGGCTTACTGTGACTGGTTAAGGTCATCAGGGTGGACCTTTCATGGCTGAATCTTGGTGGCTTTGTCAGAAGGAAGCCTGGGGAGATGAATCACTGGGTAAGAGCACTTGTGTCCAGATCCCTAACTCCCACATTAAGAAAAAATCTGGTTATGGCCATGCACACTTATAACCTCAGGGCTGAGACAGGTGAACCCCAAGAGCTTGATTGACAGCTAACCTAGCTAAAGAGCAGTGAGCTTCAGGTTTGAGAGACCCTGTTTCAAAGAGACAAGGTAGAGAGGGATAGGGGAGACACCCAACGTCCTCTGCTGGCCTCCATGGGTGTGTCCTAAGCAAGAGGGAGGGAGGGAGATGATAGATAGATAGATAGATTGATAGATTGATAGATTGATAGATTGATAGATAGATGATAGATAGATTGATAGATGATAGATTGATCGATAGATAGATAGATACATACATACATAGATATATAAATTTTTTAAAAGATACTGACCAGAACACACACGCACGCACGCACACACACACACACACACACACACACACGCACGCACGCACACACGCACGCGCCCCCAATCCCATCTCTTACTGTGTGACGCCCTGTGCTGCCTCAGGAATGCCTCAGGAAGTCATCACAGGTCATCTCTAGATGTGTCATCCTTAGATGCGAGCCCAGAACCTGCAGCTTCCAGAACCATGAACCAATATCAAGTACACAGCCCCAGGCATTTCACGGTTGAAATGGAAAGCAGAATGATATAACCAGGGAAATTCAGAGACTAGGACACAAGGTACAGGGGCCACTGGGGCTGTCCGTCGTGATCTGAGGTCAGAAACATACAGAGAAGGGCCCAGAAAGATAGAAAGGAGAAGAGCAGGTGTCACCAGGGCAGGACCCTCAAGATGGCTGAGCAGAATTTCTAGGTATCATTACAGGGTGGGGAGAATGGAGAGGGGAGCCCATGTGTGTTCTGGATCACACGGTGGAGGAGTCTTGTCTGAGCTGTCATGTGGCTAGACATGGACATCCAAAGATGCTTAAAACCCTCATAGAATTCTTCACAGCATCCCTTGGCGGTTAGTCCTCTCTTACTGGAGGGCCCTGCCTGATGAGCACGTCATCTCAGTTGCTCTCCTGCTGGGCACCGTGCCTGACCCCCTCTAGCCTCACGGACCACTGGGGTACCACTCCTAAAATAATGTCTCTGGTGCCTGTTGCTCCAGGGCCATGCTGGTCCTCAGGGGCACTCAAGAGCAAAGCGTGTAACCACTGCAGGGCGGTCCCTTCCTGCATGTCTCTGCCCAGCCTAGAGGAGGCCCGAGCAGCCCAGGATGGCCCCTCAACTGTCAGTGGCACTTGGGGCAGCGGCTGTACCACATTTACACAGAAAGACAGGTGCCCACAGTCCTTCCAGGCTCACTGTGTCCTAGACGGTCCACTTATCTCCAATGTGGTGTATAGAGGAAGCAGGTGCACAGGGCTTCCTCCCAGGACAGTATGGGTTGCAACCCCTTTGATAAACTTCTATCTCCAAAAATATTTGCATTATAATTCCTAACAGTAACAAAATCACAGTTATGAAACAGCAACTAAAACAACTTTATGGTTGTGGGGGGGGCATCACCACAACACGAGGAACTGTATTAAAGGGTCACAGCATGAGGAAGGTTGAGAACCATTTATCCTAGGACGTCACTGAGGGAAGCTAGGACAGAGGTCCGACATCATTTTATATAGGTTGCTTGACTTGACATGGCCAGAGTACGGTCTGGAACTGTTTGCCCAAATCTCTTCACCTTCCCAGCCAGGACACCTCTTTAAATGCCTTTTCAGTCCCCAGGGGACCATGCTCATGTCTGGGTTGGTTGCCCTCTGCTAAGGGGACGTCTTTCTGTATGCTGTGAATATGTGTGGTTCCCACTGGTTAATAAATGGACTGCTTTGGCAGCAAGGCAGCTTAGAGGCAGGTGGGAAATCCAGGACAGAGACAGGAAAAGGAGAGACACGGGCAGATTGGAGATGCCAGCCGCCACCAGGAGAAGATGTGAAAGTACTGGTAAGCCACGGCTACGTGGCAACTTATAGATTAGTAGAAATGGGTTACGTTGTAGGAGCTAACTAGCGAGAAGCCTGAGCCATTAGTCCATACAGTTTGTAAGTAATATAAGCCTCTGTGTGTTTACTTGTCCCAGTGGCTGTGGGACGGGCGGAACACAGGAAAACTTCAGCTACAACCCGCAGTTTATCAGCTTCCAGAAGAGCTGGTCTTGCAGTCTTGCCCACTGAGGCCCCCCACTCTGTAAGGCCTTCTGGGAAGATGACAGGTATGTGTCCTCTGGTCACTGTCACCACAGTGATGCTTCCAAGGCAGTGACCTTCACAGCCAGGGAAGAAAGTCCCAGGAGTCGCTGCTATGGCCTCCCACACTGACTTCTCCGGGAAATGTGGGTCTGATAATCCGACCGTGTGTCCTAATGCTCACAGAGAGATACCACCCCTCCAAAAGGCACAAGATACTGACATTTAGTCCTCACTAGAGCACCAGGCAGGTGGCTTCTCCACCCTTCTATAAAGGATGGGGTTGAGTGCTCACTTCAGGCCATGCAGCTCCAGGCCAAAGAGCAGGATCTGGACCGTGATGAGTGGGAAGCTCAGGCCCTCTCCACTTCTACACAAGCATGCAGGCAGCCTCACATGGGACCATTTGGGATTAGACCAGCTCCTTTCAGCTGTTCCATGTTTATCCATTCAGCAGCTCTTTGTGACTGTCCATTGCTTGGTGAAGAGGGAGGAAGGAATAGGAAGCTACATTTGGCGGTGCTTGCTCTGTGCCTGGCTTGCTCAGTGGCTTATCTACAGGACTCCTTGGCTGGTTTGTTGGAGGCTCGTGACTGGTTGAGGAAGACAGGTCAGTGGGACAGATGTGTGTCTTTACAGTTCTCAGGCGCACTACAGTCCCAAGCTTCCTTGCTCTACCATGTTCTGAGTTGGGATGCAGGACAATTCACAAACAACTACGGGAGTGTCCCTGATAGTAAGAATGGCCTCAGAATTCTGGTACTGGGCACTATTCCCCTATGGGGGCTAAGTTTCCAAGGCACCTCTTCCCAGGCTCCAGTATGTAATACTGTGAATGCCATCCCCTCACTCATGAGAAACCACTCTATATGAACACAAACTATTTTCAAGTGGAATGAAATTCATAAGGCTCATTTCACAACTCAGTTTTAAATGTTTTTTTTAACTAGCATATACTTATGTACGTAGTTCTGGGTTTACATAGACTGAGTTCATTTCTCAGCTATTCAAGGGTCTAGACCAGTGAGCTGGGCAGCCTACCGAAGGGGCCCATTGGCATCTGCCAGCCAGGTATCTGACCACCAGGCACTCAATAGGAAAGGCTCAATGTAGATGATAAATCGGGCACTGGGACTCCAAGTGGGGAGTCAGTCATAGCGCTGAGGGCCGCGTAGCAGGGCCATTCTCATCAAAAGTCCAGATGCCATGGGCCAGGCCCTGCTCCCTGCCACAGTATCTCAGTCAGAACTCTCATCACCCTGAGACATGGTGTCTTCGACCAAACCACGCTGGCAGGGCAAGGCACCTGACTAATAATGATAGAGCTGCATCATGAGGATGAGGAGGAGTTTGGGCACATGGTCTCCACCCCTGCCATGATCGTCACCTCCCTTTTGAGGCTACTTCTGAGCAGAGCTGGGGTGTGATGAATGGATTCTACAATGCACTCGGCTGCCATCGCTTCAGGGGTTCTGTCCCCACGGAGGCACAGACTGGACTGATCCAGAGCACATTTTAAAATGGTTGATGTTCTAAAGGTGGAGTTTCTGAAAGCTGCGGGGGGTGGGGGGAGCGGGAAAGAAAGGGCTAGTAAAACTCAGCAAAGACACCCGTCTTGGGCTGTTTCTCAGCTGCGTGGGACCAGCCCTCTATATAGATTCCCAGCTGGCCTCGTTCTCCGTGAAAGTCAATTTAAATCAAGTTAGAATATTGGAAAAGATGCGGTTCAGGCAATGCCTGCCTCTTCTTGGAAGGGAAATCGAGCAGGGATGATTGAGGACGGACTGAATGGGAGGGACCCGTTTCCTTGCAGGGTCTGAGTTGTCACCCTGTACTGTGTGTCAGGGCATTGGTCACTGTGTGCTGCGTCGGCCAGCTCCCCAGGGCTATGACAAAACGCTTGAGGAGATCCACTGGACAGGTTCCTTTTAAGTCACCGTTTCCATCACGGCAGCTTGGACCCACAGCTTTGGGTCTGTGCTGAGGCAGACCATCAAGGCGTGGGGTGGGTGGGAGAGGGAAGCTGCTCCCCTAAGGATGTTAAGATCGGAGAGGGGTAGCGGCCCTTCCACTAAGCCCCTTATCTACATCGACTGCTTCACACTAGCACGCGTGACCCAGAGACCAACCCTTGAACACGTGAGACTTCAGAGGACACTCCAAGACTCAAAAGGTAACAATGATGCCCAATTGAGCGGTGGAAGAAACTGAAGTCCAGGGGTAATAAGGGTCTCGATCGAAGTCATGCGACTAATCCACAGAAGAGCTAGGTTTCGGATCCGTGCTTCACGGACTCAGTTCTGGTCTTTCCACAGGGCCATGCTGCAGGCAGCGTTGAGTAGCGTGTGTCCGAGCCTCATGATATTTGCTTAAAAGCCCCGAGGGGAAACCAACCTACCACTTCCTCATCCCACTAATCACTAGGTTTTTTTTTTTTTTTTTTTTTTTTTTTTTTTAACAAGGAAATAAAATGCATCCTTACAAAGATTCTCTGCGACTCTAAGAATAACCAGGGCTGTCAACACCCTGGCGCTGTTCCTCTCCCCTTTCCCATGGTAACTTCCGTTCATCTTTCATTTCAGACTGAGGCTTTTGGGTGCAAATGGTTATATTTTCATCGGCCCCCAGGAGTGCTTTGTAAGGGGAAGGGACGCTGGCTGCCTCATCACACAGTCAGAGGGAAGTCACGTTTGTGATAGCCTGTCACCAGGGGCGGATACAGTCCTCTAAGGTGCCTGGTACAGTTGGAAAGTGGTCTTGAGGACACTTCCACTCTGGAGACACTAAGGGTGCTTCTCTAAGGATGTCAGTGACTAGCTTGCCGTTGGCGCTGAGATTCTTTCTCAAACCTAGTTGTCATCTTGCTATGAATCCCCCAGTTTCGGTAACATCCACCCTGCTGTGCAGAGGGCATCTCTTCCCTCTGCTTCCTCCTCCTCCTCGGCTGGGCATCAGCTAACCTCTGCTGCTTCCCCAACAGACCTGTCTAGATTCTAGACGCTTCTTAGTCTGTCTTTCCACAATCATGGGCTCCGTGGAAGCCCCCGGGTTACAGCTGCGGGAGCGCCAGTGAAAGGTCACTTTGCTGTGATTCTCGGGCAGCACAATAGGCGTCTTTGCCCATTCCTGTCACTGTCACAAAATATATAAGCATATAGGATCCTAACCTTACCTAGAAGGAGACACTCAAAGTAGACAAGTCACATCGGGAAAGTCCAAGATCAACGGCCCAGCAGTGTCTAGGGTGAGTTTTCTCTGCTTCTAATGAAAGTCCATGTTACTACATACTCAACATGGTGGAGAGGGTTAGGGCATCCCTTTCCACGGCTTCTTAAGAACATGAGGCCCATTGGCGACGAGAGTGACTGTGGCTTAGTCATCCCCCAATGGCCTCATCTCTCAGTGCTGTCACACTGGTGACTGTTCCAGCCTATGACAGTCAGAGGACACATCCAGACCTCAGCGGCACCGGGCACTCACAGGCCTCCAGGGTATTCCTTCACAGTCTCTCTCTACGTCAGCTTCATGTTCTCCTAACTGTGGCCTGCTGCCCGCAGACAAACATGGCATCCAACTCCCCCATACAGTCTTGACTTAGATAGAAATAGACAGTGGACACCAGTTAAAGATTCGATCTAACCCTTTCACTGAACAGCTAAAGAGAGAAGCAGGATGAAGAAAAAACCAGTTCAGAGAAGAGCCCAGATGTGGCTGTATGCAATCAGGGAGCTGAATCGAATCTGGTAACAGATTCGAAACTGATTTGTCTCCATGGAGGGAGGGTAATCACCTGTCATTTGACTGGGCACCTTTTTTTTTATTTCTATGAAAAAGAGCAATGGTCATCGTCATCCTGTCTCCATGGACGACGTTAGTCTTTAAAAAGTGGAATAATCATTAAAGATAGCCAAAGAGAGACCCTAGGGAACCTGAGCAATCTAAAGCTAGCTGTCTACTTTGAGTATATGTATATACACATACATGTTGTATGTGCATGCATATTTATATATGTATCTTTACACATACAATACATAAGTGTGTATGTATATTAACACATAATATATACACACGACCATTTCAAAGTTTGACATTTCTCTTGACATGTCCCGTGCTCTGGGACCAATCCATTATCTATGACCAGAGGCTCACTGCATTGTGGGTGGCCCAGCCTGAGGAGGTGTCCACCCTCTACCCACCATTCTGGCCAGAAGGCAGAGGTATACACCACTGCCATAGTTACAGGAAGCCCACCTGAGGAGACAGGGCCCTTCCCAGAGGGGAAGTTCCTGTCAGTGGATGGCCATTGCGTTCTTTCTCCATGTTATCTATTAGGGAGCGTACACTGATGGTTGTATCCAAGTGTCTTCTTTGAATTTTCCATTTCCTACAACAAGACTTGCTTTCAACAGCTCTCTTTGACCCCGAGTTTCTGCTGTTTTCTTCTGGATCAGCTTTCTGTTTCTCTAGCAGTTTCTAACAGCTCCTGCCCAGTGGTGACATGCCACCCACTGGCCTAACAAAGGTTTGTAGACAGGACTCTCCAGTGGCTGCTCCTGTGGTCACAGCATGGGCAGAATCCCCACAGCATCGTCCCTGTCTGAGATGGCAGCATGCCACAGGCAGCAAGGACGTGCCGTGATTTCCAGTATTGACGAGTTCTACGGTGAGATGTAATGACATACTGTATTGAAGGTGATGGGATGTGGTACAGCAGGTCATGTGAGCTCCTGAAACGAGAGGAGCATTCCCACAGGGGCCAGCAAGCATGTAACAGGCAGAGATGAGAGTGTTCGTTCAGCAGACATGGCCATCTCATCAACCACCATCATCACACACACACACGACATAAACTCTGGCACCTCTTGTGTTCTGAACTAGTGGTACCAGTAATTTTTGTCATCTTGTGGTTACAAAGCATTGACGGTCAGTTTTTATGATCAACCTAACACCTCTCAGACTCACCTGGAGACAAGTCTCAGTTGAGTAATTGTCTTTGTCTACTTAGTCTGTGGACTAATCTACGGGGGTTGTCTTCATTGTTAACTGATGTAGGGAGACCTAGCCCACTGTGGGCGGCAGCATGCCCTGAGCAGGGGCTTCTGAACTATACAGGAGAATCTAGATGGAGCAGGTAACATGTGTGCCTTCTTTTCTCTGCTTTTCACTGGGGATGTGAGGTGAGAAGCTCCTTAACCTCCCAGTAGTGAACTGTAACCTGAAATTGTGAACTAAAATAAAATAGCCCGATCCAAATCAGCTTAGTGGGGGGGAGGGGAGAATTTATCACAGCAACAGAAATGAAACTGAGACGTGGAGGCTGTGGCTGGAGACAGTGGAATGGGATACATGGCAGTTAGCTTGGTGTATAGCCGCTCAGCATTAAGACTCACAAACTGTGGTCTTCCCCATGTACCACCCTGGATCCTAACTTTGGGGTAGCATTGAATGATACTGCATAGGACCCCAAGAATGGCTACCCAGTTCCCCTGTGACCCTTGCTGCTGTATGAAATTCGGAAGGTGACATCTGAGCAGTCCTAGACGCCACTTCTCAATACCAGCAACCACCAGGCTGGCCCACAGGTCCTATCATAGAGGTTTCCTGGTCTCCAGGTGGCCATGAAGTAGTTGGGGCACATGGTCCAGCCCTGCTGGCCCTGGCTGCAGAAGCCGTGATCAGATGGTCTGTGTGAGGACCAGAGAGGGAGACCCAAGAGGCCAGGACACAAAGTAAAAGTTATTAAAGCAACTGAGAGCGCTCACAGTGGGCAACACAGGTCTCCTTCGGCCTCCCTCCCCTTCAGACTCTGAGGTGAGCATCCTGGGAGGCAGGGTGAGACTGGACATCGGAGACTGCAGGGATAACCTTTATGCACCAAGCAGAACCATGTGACCTGGACTCTGAGGACTGACTAGGATGAGCACAGCAGGAGCCTTCACCTGCAGACCTCAGGAATGACTAGCACATGGCTGGGTATGACTGTCACCCCCCCCACCCCACCCCCAATAATCAGGTGTCCCGTTATTCCTAAATAACACTTAGACAATGTCAACCAGAGTCTCCAACCAGATCAAGCATTCTTTCCTTCTCTACGTAGGTAAGTAGAGCCTGGTCCTGGAGGCAGAGGGGGACCCCACAGTCCTGCCTCATGCAGAGGTGGGGGGAAAGCAGAAACATAAGCACATTAAGGAATCCAATTCCATAGAACAGTGAAAGGACTGTGACGGATCGGAGACTGGAAGTATCTGTGCACTGAGGCTGCTGACCACTCTGCCCCTGTGAGCCACCCTTGCCCAGTCTGCACACTCTGGCTCCTGAGCACCATGTGTTTAGTGGTGCACAAGGGATGGGGCTGAGTCAATGCTGGAGCTGAGCTTCTTTCCACACACCCACAACCCTGATACCAACGGCCCGTCCGCTGACCACTGGCAGCTGGAGCCTGCGGCACATGCGTGAGAGCACGGCCGGTGACACAATCTGGATCTGTCCCCACATCATCAACTTTCTGTGTCTACCATGAGACGGTCGCATCCTTTGTAAAGCCTGTTACAGTTCCTTTAACGTGTTATAAAATATCCTGTTTCCTAACTCAGACAGCAGTTTTAGATGATTTTTTTTAATTTTTACATATGTCCATATGTGGTATGTGCACATGAGTCCAGGTGATTGTGAAAACCACAAGAGGACACCACATTTGGGTGGGGTGGGGGTGGCGCAAAACAGCTTGACCACACAGCTGCCATGACAGGCTTAGAGCCCCAGACATAAGCCGACCCCACCCAGGGAGGCCTGCATCTAAGAGGAAATACCTGACATTCCAAACATTCCCTATACCCCTTAAACAAATGTCAGCCAATCAGGGCCCTGAACCCTGGAAATCCCCTCACTCCAACCTCTGCTATGATAAAAACCCCACCCTGCCTGGGCTCTCTGCTCTCACTGCTGCGTTGGACAGAGAGCCCAAGCTCTGAGCTTGAAAATCTTAAAGGCTCTTTGCTTTTACATACGGGATTTGGTTTCAGTGGTGGTCTTTTGGGGTTCCCTGCGGTCTGGGCATAACACATCCCCTGGAACTGGCTGTGAACTGACCAACCTGGTTAGGTCACCGGCAGGAGCAATAAAGTGCTCCTATCTGCTGAACCATCCCTCCAGCCTTTACCTCAGGAATCTTTAATCCGAGCTGTATTATTCCCAAGTGGACAAAAATTGGCTCTAGGGTGGAGATATTTGACTCTACCAATAAAACACGGGTATACATACAGTACACAAACAGATGTGCAGTAGGTCTGTGGGGTCAAGTTTAGGGGGTCTCCACAGGAACTAAAGGTCTATATAATTTCTTCAGGGGGATAGCATGGAGAAGAGCTGTCTTTAGTGGGAGCCGCCAGACTGCCTGTCCCCACCTTTCGTTTTTTTAGTCATTTTTTTAAAAATGTGTGTTTAGAAGTAATCTGGGTGTGATGAGCTCAAAAGAAAGGAGGGATTCTCCAGAGCTAGGGAACTGGGTGGAAACAAGGAGAGTAGTGCAGATATTCCTGCAGGGAGGTCCAAGGATGTACAGGCAGGGGGCAACTTTAAAAGACAAAAGAGAAAAGTCACCATGGCATGGGGGTCTGGGATTGCGGATGGAGGCAGGAAGAACCTTACAAATAGAGCAGCAGGGTGCAGGGGAGGTGGCTCAGTGGCTAAGAGCACTGACTGCTCTTCCAGAGGATCTGGGTTCAATTCCCAGCACCCACGTGGCAGCTCATAAATAGAGCAGCAGATGCAAAGGTCCGGAGGTAAGGGCATGGCCGGTAGTTTTGAGGAATCAGTCGGTTCAGATGTGAGAGGAATAGAAGAAGATGGTGAGGGCAGAGGGTGTGGGATGGCAGCAGATCCCAGAGGCCATGGAGGCCACAGTGAGGACGCCGCTGTTAGACTGACTGACTGGGAGCCATAGTAGGCAGTGACCTCATGTATTCAAGGACTTATGTTCTGTTCATGCACATGTATGTCCCTCTTACATACGCATGCGCAGAGAGAACAAGAGGAGCTCCCCACCGAGTAGCTCAAATAAACAGTGCAAGTCATTCTGATGGAGAATATGCTGTTCCAAAGCCATTACAACTTTGAACCTAAAAGGAGTATACGATTTTCTAATTATCTTTTTTTTCCCTCCAAAAAGAAAGGGCTTCCTAATTATAATGAGAGGCCACTGGGGGGAGGGGAGCACTGCCCAGAGTCCCTCTGGCTCTGCAGACCCTTCAGCCGGTCCTCTCACCCCAGGCCTTTACCACAGATAAGAAGTCTGTTTGGAATGTGAGCCTGAGTTGAGTCTCACCTTCCCTGACAGTTCCCATCCTTGCCAAAGGCTTCGCTTCTCCCTTCCAGTTCTTTCGGAACACACGATGGGGCTGCCAAGATCGCACTGACTTGTTGAAAATGCTTTTTAAAAGGGGGAGGGCACATTTTCCAAGGAAGAGACAGAGCGACAAGAACAGGAAATCGTCTCTCAAGTAGAACCGACTCGAAAGCAAAAATAATGGCAGTGGCTTTGTGCCGGGGAAACGATCCACCCTGGGAGGCTTTTATCGGAGGGGCGGAAATGGAAAAGTTAAGCAGCGGGGAGAAAGCTGAGAAGAATGCCACCCCACCTCCACCCGGGCTCACAGGACCTTCAAAGCGTGGTGCACTCATCACCGGCTCAATTCTTGCAACCACTTTACGGCCTGCTGGTTGCTGCTCTTGTTATTAGGCCTCCTTGGCAAAAGTGAGGGACAGAACACCTGTGTCTGCAGGAAGGCAAGCCCCAGGCAGAAACACGGCCTGCATCTTGCTTGGCAGGGTGGAGGACCTCCCGGTCCCCTGTTTCCACCAGCAGGAGAGTGGGCTCCGCATCCTCTGGCGGCACTGGTCTGGGTCTGTGCCCCTCCCGGGCTCACTGATGGGTTCTCTGCATCACCCTCTACCTTAGATATGAGCAAGGTTCTTTTCCGAGGGGTCCAGGGAGCCAGTGTATTTAAATTCTCAGTGAACGTTCTCACTATGACTCAGCTGGGGGCGGGGGGGACGGACTTCAGTCACCTGATGTCAGAGCCAAAAGCAACCTTCACCCTGACCCACTGTGACTTTCTGTCTTATCAAGGAAACCATGAACGTAAAGGTTCTGTGCTTGTCCTGAGCCAAGACCCTGGGCCCTTCACCCCATGCAGCCCTGGAGATGAATGGGTAAAGTAGGACCCTCTTCAGAACCCAAAGCCCCGGGTTGCAGTGGGACTCAATGTGAGCACCTACCAATGACGACTATCCATCCATACCATCCCTAAGGTCTGTGAAAGAGATCTGAATGTGGCCAGAATCAACATGGAGTCCCTGGAGTAGTCCCTTTACATACAAGAAGGTAAGTAAAGCCAGAAGGCTCTAGGGCAAAGGTTTCCACGAACCACCCCCTACTAAGAATGGCCACAGGAGAACCTGCCAGGTACTAACTCAACCTCACACAAAAATATTTCTGCAAGGATATCTGCCCATGGGTGTCTGTCCAATCTCAGAGGGAGGGGGCCACTCTCTCTTGTCATTTACGGCTGGGACCGAGGATTATCGTGGCAAATATCCAGTGTGACCCTTCTTCATTTCCATCTTAATTCAGAATCGGGAGCCATCACAGTAAGCAAAAGAAGCCAGAAAGAGGGCGTCCCGTGTTTTCCCTCGTATGTGGGACCTGAGTTAGTCTCAGGGTTAATGTCGGCTGTCAGTGCAACAGGATCTAGGGTCACCTAGGAGACAGACCTCTGGGCACGTCTGAGGGGTTGTCTAGATCGAGCTGCGAAGACCCAGCCTAAACATGGGCAACACCGTCCCATGGGAGAGGGGTCCTAGGATGGATAAAAAGGAGGCAGCAAGCTGAGCACCGGCATTCATCTCCCTCTGCTTCCTGACTGTGGATGCCATGGGCCCAGCTGTCCTGTGTTCCTGCGACCAAGATTTCCCTGTCATGGTCTTAAACCCTTCCTTCCTTCCTGAGGTCGCTTCTGTCACAGCAACATCAAAGCAGTGAGTACAATTTTGTGTGCGTGCACATGCTCACGCATGCGCGTACACGCACACAAACAGAAGTAAGTCCATTTGCTATTTTGAAAGAGGAGGAAGATGGGTGGGAGAGGGTGATGGGGTGATGATGGTCACAGTATATGATACTCTTGAATGATTATGGCATTAGGAAGCCCACTGCTTTGCATAGTAACAACAGACACACTGATGAAATACATTCCCCTCCCCCAAACATCCTTAAACACAC
Source organism: Peromyscus californicus insignis (assembly GCF_007827085.1). Classification (NCBI taxonomy): domain Eukaryota; kingdom Metazoa; phylum Chordata; class Mammalia; order Rodentia; family Cricetidae; genus Peromyscus; species Peromyscus californicus. The sequence goes on from NW_026294492.1 coordinate 7,331,690, forward strand.
CCTTAGCTTGCTGATGTACTATGCTATTCCCCAGTAAATACCAGTGTCCTTTGCAGTATCTCTGGCGGATTTGACCTCTACTGACAAGCCAGTAAGTAGCTCACCCTTGGGCCAGAGCGTCTTACAATAAGGCACCCAGTGGCCTCACGGAACTATAAACTGAGTATTATCCCATCCCTGGTACAAACAGGCACAGGAGCAGTAGATCTGAATTCTGCCCTTTCACATGTCCAGGGTGACAGGCCCTCAGTACACATTTACTGGGTCAGGCTGACGAAGAAGGATAGATGCAGTAAGATCCCTGCTCCTTCAGGGGAGGGGGGCAGAGCTGTGCCTGGTGACTGTCCTGTCACAGAACCGAGAACCTGGTAGCAAGGAGAGGTGGGGCTTCAACTGGGAACAAGTAGGTTGAGATCCTAGCAAGATTGGAGTTGATAGATGGTCATGGAGACCATGCCAGGGGGATAGGAGGTCAGAGAGATCCAGAAGACAGTTCATGAATCTAAGGGATCAAAGTGCCCATACGGAAGGATCTGGAGAGCTAGAGGCTGTGGCCAAGCGTGGATCTTGGCTTCAGGATTTTCAGGTGCCAAGAAGTCCCCTGTATTTCCCAGGCTTCCTAACAGGGGCTCCTGTCCCTACTGGGACACAGAGGACTCCTGAGCTGCCAGGGAACCTGGAAGAGAGGGAAGCAGATCTACGATCATCCCTGCATCCTACCCCTCCCCCACCGCCCCGCCCCATGAAGGTTCCTCTCTGAGTCACCTGTCTGATATTTCCTTTCCCTCAGCCCCTGGATTAGTTTAGGGGTGTTCACTCCTTTTATGGGCAACACAATCACCATGCAAACAGACTCATCTTCTCTTGCCAGTCACCTTGAAGTTATCACTTCCACTTAAATAGAACCAGATCTAAAAATAGGCACGCCGAAGTGGGTCTCCACCTGCCTCAGCTCGCTTCCAGACACCTGCGGTCCTGCCCTTTTCAAAGCAAAATAGAGCTGTGCTCAGACACACAGCCACCCACCAGCAAACACAGGCCGTCTAAGCTGATGGGCAGGCTTCGCAGCCCGCTGCCATCTCCTATCTCAATCCTCCATCTGTCTCTCTTCATTTTGCGGAAAGCAAGGAACCGGATAGGAGAGGTGGAGATGCCCAGCGATGATTTTGGCTAATGCTCGGCAGAGAGAAGGATCTGAAAAGTGGTTGGCCCTGCAAGCTAAAGATGTGGGCCGGATACGGCTGGTTTTTTTTAAATGTCAAAGTATTTTGTGGAGTAGCATTGAGCTGGAAAGGAAAGGTCAAAGCTGACAGACTAAACTCATGCTCAGAAAAGCAGCTTTTGTGACTACCACCTCCCTTCCCAATGGAGGTTGCTAACACACACACACATACACACACACACACACACACACACACACACACACACACACACACGGCGGGGGGAGGGGTGCTTCTAGTGCAGCAATTAAGGGCTTGTAAGCAGAAGCCAAAAAAAAAAAAAATTAGACCAGATTGAAAAGGTGCTCTATAAAATGTAGTCGCTCATGGCAAATAGAAGTCATGGCTTAATTAAATAAATCTTCCTTTAATCAACTACTCAGAACCTTAGTTCTGCTGGGCCCCAGGCTCTTTTTCTCCAAGTTGACATCACCCATTCCTGACGTAGACTCACAGACACCCCAGCACGAGGGCCAAGTCAGGGAAGACCCAGATGTGGCTGATTAGGACCAAACCAGACGCCTTTGGCAGGGACTGCTTGCTTCTTTGCTGATTGACAAAGGATGTGCCCTGGACCAGATGTGGCACTTACAGTTGTGGCTGGTTGGACTGAAACGAGAAGTGATACCTTCTAGAACGTAGTAGGCTAGGGAGCGAGAGACTCAAATAACTCTCTCACAGGGAGGTCTATGCTCCCACAGGTGCTTGGAGACCTTTGGTTTCTGAGGATGGGCTCTGACTTGTCTTGTCTGGCTGGGGGCGGGGGTGGTCTTACTCCCAGTGGGAAAACTGGTCCAATTGCCTTATGGATAGGTGGCTGACCTCATAGAGGCTGCTGATCTCTCATCAACGCCACTGGTCCACACCTCCCGCGTCCCACAAGCCTCAGGCCACTGTAGCTAGAGTTTTCCTGATCCTGCCTGGCCCACAGTCTGGACAAATCTCTCTCACCCACCAGTCCCGCAGCCACTCAGACCCAACTGAGTAAACACAGAGACTGATATTGCTTACAAACTGTATGGCCATGGCAGGCTTCTTGTTATATAATTCTTCTATCTTAAATCAACCCATTTCTATTAGTCTGTAAGTTGCCACGTGGCTCGTGACTGACCGGTATCTTACATGTTGCTTCTCATCACGGCGGTGGCTGGCATGTCTCTCTGCCTCAGCCTTCCACATCTCAGAATTCTCCTCTCTCCTTGTCCTGCCTATACTTCCTGCCTGGCTACTGGCCAATCAGCATTTTATTTAGACAGAGCGATATCCACAGCAGGCCACACCACCCTAAGAGGCTGGGGAGATGGTTTAGTCACGAACGTGCTGGTGGCACAAGCATGAGGGTCTGTGTCTGAGTGCCAGAGAAGCCAAGTAAAAACCCAACTGTGCTGCCATACACTCGGAATCCCAATGCTGGGGAGGTAGTTATGGGAGGTCCCCTCGGGCAAGCTGGCTGGCAGCCTAGTTTAATTGGCAAGCTCCAGGTCCAGGGGAGAGATTCTACCTCCCAAAACAAGGTTGATGGCTCCTAAAGAATGATACCCAAGGTTGATTTCCCCTTTTCACACACAAATAAAAATCAGTGTATTAAATAAACCGCCATCCTGAGGGTGCAACCTGGTGGCTGTCATTTTTAAAGTATCCCCAGAGACTCTAAACATGCCACCAAGATAGAGAAACGCTCACTGCTTGAATGTCGTCCCTCTGACCAACTCAATGACCTTTCTATGCAACTCCACCCCCCAACTCATCCCTGGGCTCCCCATGTCAGTTTCTGTCCATACAAGAAACCACATCTGGTGTGGGCCCAAGTTTCCTGTGCTGGTGGCTCCATGCAGCCATTCTGACAGCTGGGATCATTTGCCTCACCTGACGGAAGGGAGCCTCTAAGGTTAGCATTAAGAGTGTGAGGAGCCTATGAGATCAACTTGCCTCAAGTCCATGGACAGATCAGACACCGAGAACGAGTCCATAGGACAAATGTTTCTGTTATGTGGTCTGCATCCAGCATACCTCCCTAGAACTCTGGGTACCAAAGAGCTCCAAGCATCACTTCTCTTGGTGATGAGGATACAGGCTGAAGGAACTGAGGGCACCAAATGATACTTCCTGTTACAGAGTGCCCTACAGGGTCCTCCAGCATCTGCCCTAAACTATTCCAGGTCCGACCTACCCCAGTCCAAAGAGATAACTCCAAGACACAGTTGAGGGTAAAGCAGATTCAACAGAGAGATGCACAAGCCATGATCTGAATCCAGCTTTGACTTCAAAATGTGAACGCTGGGCTGGTGGTGCGACTCAGTCAGTACAGTACTTGCGGAACAAGCATGAGGACCTGGGTTCTGATCCCCAGCACCCACAAAAGAAGCTGGATGCAGCAGCAGCAGCAGCATACATCTGCAATCCTAACACAGAGGAGGAAGAGATAAGGAGAGTCCAGAGACCTGTTAGCTCGTCTTAGCTTCATTGGTAAAGGAACTTACCTTAGAAAGGAAGATGAATAGCGATAGAGGAAGATGCTCATACTCAACCCGTGGCAGCCACATGCAAGCACGGGAACGAACACACACACACACACACACACACACACACACACACACACACACACACACACACGGGCCCTGTGACATTTGGCCAAAGCCAGCAGCTGCAGTTCAGAGATAACAGACCCTGGTACTTGGGGTAGACTTGGTTACCATGCTCCCCAGCTCCCCAAGCATCTCCTGCTACTCCCTGGGATGAAGATGCAGGCCTCTGAACAGACTGCAGCACTGTGTCTGGGTACCAGAATAAGAATCTCATTCATTTATCCAGAGGATGCAGTGGATGGGATTCCTAGTCAGCCTCCTGTGGTTGGAATATGGAGCCTATTTACCAACTATAGCCTGTGCCTACACATGGTCTCTGGCCTTGGGAGACTCCTTCCCTGAGGAAGGAGCTCACTATGGCAGGATCCAGACTTCAGTGGGAACCTCAGGCTAGCTCCAATTCCTGTCTCCGCAATTAGAAAGACCTAGATTCCATTCTATAGACTTCTCCCTGACCTGAGGGAGGTCTTAGTTAGGTTTTCTATTGCTGTGAAGAGACACCATGACCAAGGCAACTCTTATAAAGGAAAATATTTAATTGGGGCTCACTTACAGTTTCAGAGGTTTAGTCCATTATCATCACAGTGGGATGTGGCTGTGTGCAGGCAGACATGGTGCTGGAGAAGGATCTGAGGGTTCTACATCTTGATCCACAGGCAGCAGGAAGTGAACTGTGTTCCATACTGGGTGTAGCTTGAGCATAGGAGACCTCAAAGCCCGCCCCCACAGTGACACACTTCCTCCAAGAAAGTCACACCCCCTAATAGTGCTACTCCCTATTGGGGCCATTTTCTTTCAAACCACCCCACCTGCCTTTCCCATCTGATGGTAAATGTGCTTTCTTCGTGTGTTACAAACCAGCACTCAATTATGGCTTAAATAATATGGACAACAAGCTAAAAGTCTGGTGTGTGCATTTAGGTGAAGGCTGGTGAGAAATGGCATTGTAAGTCATCTGCATGGTGATTTTATTGTTACTGCTGGTATCATGAAGTTCCTCAGCCAGATAATTGTTCTGGCAGTGTGATGGCTAATCTTAGTTGTCAACTTGACCACATCTGTAATAAACTAAAACCCAAGCAGCTGGGTACACCTGTAAGGTATTTTCTTGATTGGATCATTTCAGGTGAGAAGGCCCACCCTAAATCCGGGCCATACCTTCTGGTGGCTTCCCACATGAAAGCATATGGAGGAAGGAAGGTTTTGCTTTTTCCTACTCGCCCTCACTCTTGCTGGCAAGTCCTATCCTGCTGCTGAGACATTCCTTCATTGGTGTTAAAACCCATTTCTTTGGGATTCCAATGTAGACCTAAGATCAACCTCATAGATTGAACAACAATCAGATTCTTAGACTTTTCATTGAGAGACAGCCATTATTGGACTAGCTGGACCACAGCCTGTAAGCCACTCTAATAAATCCATACATACACACACACACTTGTTCTATCAGTTCTGTTCCTCCAGATCAGTAGTTCTCAACCTTTCTAATGCTGCAACCCTTCAATACAATAATATTATAATAATACACCTCATGTTGTGGTGACTCCCAGCCACAGCATTATTTTTGTTGCTACTTTATAACTGTAATTTTGCTACTGTTCTGAATCGTAATGTAAATATCTGATATGCAGGATATCTGACATATGACCCCCGAGAAAGGGTTGTTTGACCCCAGAGGGGTCGCAACCCACAGGTTGAGAACCACTGCTCTAGTGAACCCTCACTCCTGCAGGAGATAACAACTCATGGGTGGGGATTCTCATCTTCACAGTCAATAGAATGAAAATCAGCCCCAAACAGCATAAGAGTTTCCATTAAGTCCCACAGGGATCTATAGCTTAGGTTGCATCCCAAAGCCTGAACTCCTTTCCAAATCCTGTCTCAGGATCTTCTGCAGTGTGGCCCAGGGCACAGGAATACTCCCCACCCCAAACACAGACCAGGACTGCCTGGCCTTAGATCCTCCTTCCTCTCTGCACTCAGCGGTGGGGTCGCAGGCTGAAGAAGCCTTGCCTGCAGACTGACCTGCTTTGCTGTTTCCCATTCCTCCTCCTAACCTAACTCTGTTCTCGGGTCCCCAGGCTCCTCCACAGCTTCCCACTCGGCTCTGGCTGACGTTTGGCAATGGCTCCTGGCTGAGATGTTTTCTCCATCCAAGACAGGGACAGATGGGATGTTCTCTGAGAATACTTGCAGTTCTGTGAGGCCATGGCCTGGGGAAACAAGAGTGGCCAGCTAGAGCCATCTGTCCCACAGCAGTTTGTCTCTTCTCCAGTCCTGAAGCATCCCAAGAAGTGGAATGCTTGGCTACAAGACTTCAATGTAACTGCCGGTTACATTGCTGAGCGGTGCTCCGAGGCCAGACCTTAGGAGACCTTTGCCCTGGGTGGAGGACACCATGTCTGCGTCATCTGCTTGGGTTAAGGACCTGGACCACTTCTCCAAAGCCATACTGTCTGGATGGCTACGGGGGGGGAGCAGCAAACTCACAGCCACCAAGTCGGGGAAACCGCAGTGTGCCGGTGACTTCCCAAGGCTTGTCCCTAGCAAAGGGTAGAATGTCACAGGCTGTCCTCACCAGGACTGGCCAAGTTCAGAGACGGTATTGGGGGTAGTGCCAGTGTCAAAGCCTCAGACACTCTCAGATTCCAGACAGGACCTCAGTTCTCTCTCTTACCAGCTGTTATCAATGAGAGCTGAGACAGGGCAGCAACCAGCGACTTCCCTGCATGGATATGCTGGTCAAACACAGATCAGGCCATGGTTCTGTCACCTAACAACATGAAGGTGGAAGCTGCTGTTCTATGTTTGAGGTCTGTCAGCTGGGGTAGACTTATTATGGGGGGATGGAGACAGGAGGGATCCCTAAGGTAGCTGAATTGGTGAGCTCCAGGGTCAATTAGAGATCTTCCAAGAACTAAGGTGCATAACGGCAGAGGAAGACATGTAAGGTCGACCTCTGGTGTCTACTGTACACGCATGTCCACTCACACATGTATATGTACACATAGGCGGACACACACAGGAATGAGTTCTGTGGCATCTGGAAAAGGCCAGCAGTGACCACCAGAGCCTCTTTACAGTGAACTATCAGCTAGTCACAGTCAAAGGTTTATATTCTGGAGACTTCAGGAACAGACCTATAGGCCACAGTGGCCTGGGGTCATAAGGACCAGACAGGACAAGCTAGCTCCTGGAAAGAAAGAGGCCTGATATCAACATCATCATTATTCCAGAGACCCTGGAAGTCAGAACATGCATGCAAAAAGTCCAGACTTCTAAATGCTAGCAAACAGTATTTTAAAATAAGCACTGTGGAGGCAATTTCATAGCTCCACGTCTGTCCATAGATCACAAGGACACAAGCCTTCCAGCCTAGAAGTTACAGAGCTCCAGATGGCCGAATGAACCTGGGGTGATGGGGCTGGGGTTGCAGGGGTGTAGACAGATTGCAGGGGTGTAGACAGACTGCAGGGCATCTGAAACAGCAGCCATGGGCCTCAAGTACTGAGCTGTGGGGCCCAGGAAGGAAGGCCACGAGGGAGGCAGGGTGTAATAGGGACCATGCTCCCACCTGGAAGGCTTACTGCGGGGGCCAGAGTCTCAGCAAGGGCCGCTTGGAAAGCATGGAGCTGAGGAACAGCTGAACTGGAAGCCCTGGCCAACCGCTCCTCAGGGTGGTGTGAGGGAGTTAAGGCAGGATTGTAGAGCCATGTGGTGAAGACTTGTAAGCTATAAGGGAGGCTGAGGCAGGAAAATCTCTAGTTCAAAGCCAAGCTAGCAACTCAGACCCAGTCTCCAAATAAAAAATACACAAAGGAGGGGCCAACAAGATGGCTCAGTCTGTCTAAACTGTTAAATTCACATTTGATTTAAAATTTTTTGTTCACTTTTAGAACAAAAGTTTTAGAAGAAACCCCAGAACTTTCTAGAAAGAACGTGCCTCCTAGATAGCAGGAACTGAAGGAGAAGGAACCTGGGCATCCAAAGATGACGGACAGCCTTGTCAAATCCCACATCTGGAATTCTATTTCCCATTAACTGTTACCATTCAAGCATCGAATTCTTCACCAACAGTGACACTACACAGTCTGAACTTCGTCTGTAAACTGTAGCAGTAGGCACAATTTACCCTCGTCACCAATGACACTGTACTTGAGATGGGTATATGCTATGGTCTTGGCTACTTAGTGCTAGGGCCCCTGGCTCCTTCTCATTTATTTTTGATACTTTTGTACATAATACATCAGTAAAGCATAGACAGACAGACAGACAGACAGACAGACACACACACACACACACACACACACACACACACACACACACACACCATAATTGACAGTACATGCTTAAAGCAGCAATTCTCAACCTGTGGGTCATGACCCCTAGAGAGGTCTCATATTGATATGTACATTACAATTTGTAACAGTAGCAAAATGACAGTTAAGAAGTAGCAATGAAAATAATTGTATGGTTGGGGGTCACCACAACACGAGGAATTGTGTTAAAGGGTCGCCACATTAGGAAGGTTGAGAACCACTGCTCCAGAGGCTTTTTCTGGTAACAGTAACAGTGAGAGATACACTAAGACATCTCTCCTGGCACAGCTGATCACATGAAGCTGTGGAGGCTCTGGGCTCAGAGCAGGGTTTGGTGTAGGTGGTCTTGGGTGGGGACTAAGCTAGATGGCTTTCCAGTCCCACTGTATGGCCCCTGGCAGAGAGAGGAGACTGCACTAACTTCTTCCAGGGAACCCCATCACATCCCTGCAGGACTGACAGGAATCTGTCAGGCAGGCATCTGAGGTTCTGGTGTTTAGGAAGATGCTAGCAGGCGTCATCTGCCTGGGGCATCTGTCGATTTGGTCTGTTATTTGAAAGCAAACAAAGAAAATAAAACAAAGCCCAGAAAGCCATCTCTGGTGATGGACATTCTTCAACGTGTCTTGCAGCTGGCATGCCGGCTCACATCTGCCTCCTTGCTGCTGTCCAGTACCAAACAATGGGCCACAGAGAGGCCAGCTGCAACCCCGGGGTGCCTGCAGCAGCCCTCAGCGGTGACTCGCCTCCCTTCTGATCTCCCTTTGGGGAAAACACCCCTGAGCTGTTGCCCATCACTATCCTCAAGTGGTACCCTGGGCCCGGAAGAGCTGCAGAGGGAGGTGTATGAATGAGAACACTGCTCGGGCTGCAGATGGAGGGGACAGGCATGTCCCATGTTAGGTTTTCCATTTCCACGGTGCCTTTCCTGGGGGTGGAGGGGATCTGCCCCAGCCTGAGGCTTGCCCTTCCCAAGAGAGTCTCCCTAGGTTCCTGTCAGAGCGTCCTGCTGAAGGACCGGCCCTGGACAATGGCAGCCAAGGTTCCTGGGGTCTCTCAGAACAACAGCCTACATGCCACATCAGCTGTCTGTCTGTCCCTAGTTTGTCAATGTGACAAAAGCTAGGGTCATCTAAGAAGAGGAAACTTCGACTGAGAAAATGCTTCCATCAGACTGGCCTGTAGGCAAGTCTGTAGGACATTTTCTTGATTGATGTGCTAGGGCCCTGCCCATTGTGGGAAGTGCCACCCTTGGGCAGGTGCTCCTGGCTTGTATACAAAAAGCAAAAACTGAACAAGCCATGAGGAGCAAGCCATTAAGCAGCACACCTCCATGGCCTTTACTTCAGTTTCTGCTGCTCGGTTCCTACCTTAATATCCCTCAATGGAGGGCTGTGGCCTGTAAGGTGAAAGAGACCCTTTCCTCCCCAAGTTGCTTCTGGTCATGGATTTTATCCCAGCAATAGAAGGCAAGGTAAGATAGTCCCCACCCAGCTGTCTGTCATCTCTCAGTGCTTAGGCTCCTTTCCTTTTGTTTTCTGACATCTATGACCCAAATTCTAGAAAGTTCTAGAAGTTTCTTCTTGACATTCTTTCCAACAGATCTGGGGCAGCAAAGTCTGCCCAGTGAACACTGAGGATGAAAATGGGCTGCTAAAGATGGGAGGGAGGAAGCAACCAGCAGGCCTTCACAGTCTGGCATCCTCCAGAGGGGCCTCTCCCTTCCGGAAAGGTCAGCAGGTCTTTGGGCTATGACAGAAGCAATTAGAATCCACCAGACCAAGGAAGGGAGCAGACAGTCCCTTCCTGAGCTTGCCACTGTCAGCTTCTTAGGAACCAGAGAGGAGAGTTGGACTCTGGATGAGAAAATTGGGGGAAAAAAGAGTCTTGAGACATAGAAGAAGCCAGCAGCTAACCAGACCCAAGACAGTGAAGGGAAAACCCACCACCTCAAGGCGCAGGAATACCTATTGCCATTAGCTGTCACCTCTGTCTTCAGTGGCCTCTCCCATACACAGCCACCAGGCGAGGAAGAGGCTCTAGATGTGACGGGATCGAAGCTTTATCCCTGGCGTCAGACGGCAGGGAACTGTATGGTCTGCAAGGCAAGCGGGCAAGCTGAAGACTGAGGAGCGAGTGGGATGGAGTGGTGACACGGCCTTGGAGTCCATGGCTGTCTGGGAAAGGGCCTGGGTAATTGTATTTGCAAGTGAACTCAATGGAGAACCCCCTATGATGGAGACCTTGAAACTCCCAAACACCATCACACTGCCACAACTCACCGAAGACCCTACCAACAGTATTGCTAGCCATGACCTGAATTCAGCAGGACACGCATGTGAGAGGGGCCTGTGGGGACCGGAAGAGGGAAACACTGGAGCAAACCCTCACAAGTTGGGGCATAGGAGCTCACTGAAGACCTTGTCTTCCCACCTACTTTCCTCTCACAGCCTTTCTTAGCCTCTCTCTCTCTCTCTCTCTCTCTCTCTCTCTCTCTCTCTCTCTCTCTCTCTCTCTCTCTCTCTCTCATATCTTTCCCTGCCTGCCCCAGAGAGCCTCATGGTCTTTGCTCCCATTGCTTCCCTTCCAGATGCTTCTGCCACTCACTGTCTTCATCACTGTGGTCACGGTGTCCTCCCCCTAAAGGAAGAAGAGGTCACTTCAGGACAACCTGCTGTGGAATATTAGCTTAAGATGTGTTACATTCATTTATGCTGTGGAATATTTGTTTAATGATGCAAAGATGGGTTGCATTCTTGCATTTGTTTAACTCTGTGAGGCTGTGTTACTGTGCCTGTCTAAAACACCTGACTGGTCTAATAAAGAACTGAACAACCAATAGCAAGGCAGGAGAGAGGGATAGGTGGAGCTGGCAGGCAGAGAGGATATATAGAGAAATGAACAAGAAGAGGAGATGAGGAGGACACCAGAGGCCAGCCACCCAGCCCCACAGACAGCTATGGAGTAAAAAAGTAAAGAAAGGTATATAGAGTAGAGAAAGATAAAAGCCCAGAGGCAAAAGGTAGATGGGATCATTTAAGTTAAGAAAAGCAGGCTAGAAACAAGCCAAGGTAAGGCAGGACATTCATAAGTAAGAATAAGTCTCTGTGTATTTATTTGGGAGCTGGGTGGCGGGCCCCCAAAGAGTAAAGAGTAAAAAACCAACATCAACAGCCTCCTCAGATGAAGTCAAGATGTCTTAGCTGGCTTTTGTCAGCCTGGGGGAGCAGCAGGCTGCAGTTCTGTGGGGAAGAATGCTTTGTGACTGTACTAGTCCCTTTTTTAATTATTACAACAAAATACCCAAGGCTGGGTAGTTTATAAAGAAAGGGGTTTTACTCCACTTGGTTTTAAAGTCTGAATGTCCGAAATCAAATAGCTCCATCAGTTCAGCCTTGGATGAGGACCTCGTGGCTTCATCACAACATGGCAGAGAAACCAAAAAAAAAAAAAAAAAAAGGAAAAGAGAATTGGCTTTATCTAAAGGGAACCACACACATAAGGCAGCCTGGCTTTGTGGCAACCTCTCTTTCCAGACCTCTCACTCCTCAAGCCCACTATTAGCCCCTCCCAAGGGCAGTGTCCAGAGGACCAGATGCCATCTTAGAGGCCACACCCACGAAGCCCTGGCAGGTTGAAGACCAGGCTTCCGGAGTGAAACAAAGGGCCGGCACGCTCCTCATCTGTGCTCATCTTTTTCCAGCTGTCCTGCTCCAAATCTGGGGCTCTGGAGGCAAGAAAGCCCAGGTCCCCTCCACCATGTCGTCAGGGTCAGGAGTCGCATCACCCACCGGAAGCCTGCACCACGCTGCTGCCCTCCTTTCTCCAGCTCCTGCCTGTTTGGCTGGCTCCACGGTGGGTGGAGCCTCGGCCAGAGTGAGGGAAGAGACCCGGAATGCCTGCCTCTGTTTGGAAGCAAGACCTCGCCCATTGTTTTGATGGTGGTATTCCTGTACAAATAACTTGCTCGTCAATCACAAGATTCCCGCTACAAATATGGAGTCAAGATTTTTTTCCAAGCTAGCCTTGGTTGTCCTACTTTCCTCTATCATAATTCTTTTTTTTTTTTTTTCAAAGTTTCCCCCTCACTGTATCATACTGGAGCGGGCTGAGCTTTAAAAATTCACTTTGATTTGTGGGGTGTGTATCTTTGTAACTTCAGAAATCAGTGACTAATGGACAGGTTTCTGTTTTTTCTCAAGAGTGGAGACAGAAGAGGGGGGGTGCATGTTGGGGAGCATCTGTAAGACCTGCTGGGCAAGTGGTTCTCAACCTGTGAGAGTTTGAATAACTCTTTCACAGGGTCATCTAAGACCACCTAAAAACACAGATATCCACAGTACGATTCGTAACAGTAGCAATATTACAGAAATATACATAAACAAAAATAATTTGTGGCTGGGGATCCCCACAATGTAAGGAACTATATTAAAGGGCTGCAGCATCAGGAAGGTTGAAAACTCACTGTGCTAGAGTGACCCCCAACTTTCCCTCTTTCTGTGGAGACAGCCATGTCAGTTTGTTGGGAGGAGGGGAAAAGCCAGGGTCCTTGGTCCAGAGCCTTCCATAGGCCGCCCTGCAGGAAAGCGCTCGGGAGCACACACAGAGAAATCGATGCTCTTTAAGGAAGGGATGCTGAGGGATGTCCTGTGGGAGAGGGGACCCAAAACACAACACAAGAGGGTCTGGAAGGGAGCCACAGTGTGAGTCCCCTCCGTGGCCAGCCTTCCCACAGCACAGCACTGTGAAGTCTGCCATTTTCTGGAATGCCCAACCACCACCCTACAGAGCACATAAGCCAGGGCTGTTGGGCCTGAGGGGAGGTGTCATCTGCCTTCTCCAGGGAACTTCAGGGGGATAAATGACCAAAATGCTCCATGGTGGGGAAGGTGTGCACTTCCCTCCAACATGGGATCTTGGTGGCCCTGAGGGTGCCCTGGGAAGGTGGCCTATTGAGATCTGTGACCCCCAAGACTCAGGAAAGGGTCTACTGTTCTCCCTGGAAAGACCACTTCAAAGGACAAGGCACCACAAGCCACACAGCAAGAATCTGAACTCCATCTGAGCAAGCCTACCCCCAGGGGAGGTCACACAGGGGACTTGGGTCCGGCACACAGGACTCCCAGGGGACCAGGCTCTGTTGTGAGCTCTGGATGGATTCTTGCCTCTGCTCTTCTACTGTGATGTGCTGCTCAAAGCACTCATCATCAGAACCTGGTCTACAGATGGCCACATCCTCTCTGTCTCTCCTCAGCCTGGACTGGTGGATCTAGCCCCCTGGGAAACGTCCAAGCTCAGCAGCCAGTCAGCCTTACCCACCCCAGCCCACAAAGACACCAGGAAGGGCAGCATGCACCCAGCCAGGTGCATTGCCCTTTCCCCAGGGGTGGCATCAGGAGGAAGAGCCAGTAAGGTGAGTACAGACTGTCTAGAGTGGCCGAGGTGCCACAGACCTGAGGGAGTGGCATCTCCTGTGGCACGTACCTGTGTGCTCCCTGACTGTCCCTTCCTTTGGGAACATCAACCCTTCATAGATATTGGGACTTCCCGTTGGGTACAGAGGACCAGCTCTGCCTGACTGCCTGGACCTTTCCTTGCAAACTTCCTGCTGTGTCCTGGCACCCCAGCAAGCTGTAGGGAGCAGCTCACGGCCAGCGGCTTGGCCTCAAGGCCACCTCAGCTGTCCCCCCCTCCCACACTTCACTGAGCTGTGGCTTTGCTCCTTACGTGTAGAGGTCATTCGGTGTAAACCTTGTACAATTTCCTGTCTTCATTTTATCTGAATTCGCTGAATTTGACAACTTTCTTCACACATTCTATTTTCAGGCAGGGAGTGTCCATAGCCTCCTGAAAGAGATATTTGCTCTGTGAGCAATATTGCCTGCCTCACTTACGTAGTCAGAGAAACAGCGGCATCTTCCACATAACAACAATAGACCCTAGGGATGTCACAGCCATGGCACAGTGATCACCACATGCTCTCTCAAGCAATTTAATGGGTGGTGGCTCTTCAGATGGGCACTGGCATCATTTGACCTGAATACGTGCTCAAACTCAGACACATGGAGAGAACACAGCTGGAGGGAAGGACAGTCACCTCCCCTGTCATGTGTTCTAGGAAGCCACACCCAGTGAGGACAGAGGCAGAATTTGCTGTCTGTTGAAACCAGGCAAAGCTGGATTCTTGGGGTTCCAGATGCTTCTGCTAACCTGTCGCTATAAACGTGGAGCTGAAAGAGGGCTCCAGTGCTGTGGGATGTTCTGTATGGCAAATGTGTTGCTAATTAGTCAATAAATAAAGCACTGATTGGCCATTGGCTAGGCAGGAAGTGTAGGCGGGACAAGGAGGAGAATAAAGCTGGGAAGTGGAAGGCTGAGTCACAGAGACACTGCCAGCTGCCACGATGAGAAACAGCATGTGAAGATGCCGGTAAGCCACGAGCCACGTGGCAAGGTATAGATTAATGGAAATGGATTCATTTAAGCTGTAGGAACAGTTAGCAAGAAGTCTGCCACGGCCATACAGTTTGTAAGCAGTATAAGTCTCTGTGTTTACTTGGTCGGGTCTGAGGGGCTGTGGGACTGGCAGGTGATAGAGATTTGTCCTGACTGTGGGCCAGGCAGGAAAACTCTAGCTACACTCCAGCCTCAGCGTGGACCAGAGAATCCCTAGAGGTGGTGGGCAGGAGCGAGAGTGAAAGTCCTGCCTGGACTTTCCCAGGGTGATAGGGGCCCCACCAGGATGGCCATTCTGTCGGAGTCTCAGGATCTCAAAATGGGGTACCCTGGTATCACCTCAGCTAGGCATGTGAAGTTAACCTGCAGGAAGGTAAAGTAAGTTTGTTTGGTTTTTTTTTTTTTTTTTTTTGTATGAGGTAAAGTTAGGATACTTACATGATTAGAGTTCTACCCCATTCTCTGGACTGTTACACCCCTCAAATATTTACTCAGTGGCTCCCTCGGTGCCTTTGTGTCTTCACTTAGATATCACCTGTATCCTGAGACCTCCCCTGACTTTTCACTTTTCTGTTGACAGCACGTGCGCGCGCGTGCGCGCGCACACACACACACACATACACACACACACACACACACACACACCCTCTTCCAGCTCATCCCAACTTCTCCCCTGGTTTACATTCTTTAGAAGTGCAAATCACCACATTGGGAGGGAATAATATATATAACTTAATCGTTCACCGTTTTGACTGGCTCTAACCTTCCAGAGTCCAGTCAATCACATGTCCTCTGGCCAGGATCCGGCTTGGCCAGAGACAGGATTGCACAGCCTTTTCCTTACAGCACCTCCAAGCTCAACTTCCATGGAAGCCCAGGGAACTCTCCCTGATGTTGGCATCACGCAGAGCCACACTTTCCCTTGGCAACGGGTTTATTTTTACCTAACGAAGCTGGGAGTCAAGGGTACCGAATATGTTAGCATGCTACCATTCTGTTGCCTGCTGGAAAGCTTGGGGCTGGGTGCTCCTTCCTAAGCAGATGCCTGAGGCCCAGGGGCAAGTGTTCTGTGGGACGTTTACTGCCTGGATGGGCTGACTTCCACATGGCTTTACCTCTCTGCTCGTCTCCTATAGTAACTCCACATACTTTTCGTATGGTATTGTTAAGTATTTTTAAAAAACATCTCCTGTCTTGTAGATGGATAGGCAAGATGGATGGGGAGGAGAAAGGAATGAAGGGAGGGATGGAAGGAGGAAAAGAAGAAAGGGAGAGAGGGGAGAAATGGGGAAAGGAAAGGGAGAGAGAGAGAGGAAGGGAAGGAGAGAAGGAGAGAGAGGGAGGGAGAGAGGGAGAGAGGGAGGGAGGGAGAGAAGGAGAGAGAGGGAGGGAGAGAGGAAGGGAGGGAGAGAGGGGAGAAATGGGGAAAGGAAAGGGAGAGAGAGAGAGGAAGGGAAGGAGAGAAGGAGAGAGAGGGAGGGAGAGAGGGAGGGAGAGAGGGAGAGAGAGGGAGGGAGAGAGGAAGGGAGGGAGAGAGGGAAGAAATGGGGAAAGGAAAGGGAGAGAGGGAAGGAGAGAGGGGGAAGAGGGAGGGAGGGAGAGAGGGAGATGGTTGATGTATTAGGTACCTTTCTGTTGCTGAGATAAAACACCAAGGCAGCTTATGGAGAAAAGAGTTTATTTGGGCTTCGGTTCTCAATAGTTAGGGTCCAGGTCGGTGCTCGGACAGCACAACCACAAAGCAGAAACAGAGTGAACTGAGAGTAGAGTGAGAGCTTGAAGCTCTCAAAGCCCGCCCCCAGTGTCTACTTCCTCCAGCAAAGCCACACCTCCTAAACCTACCCCAAACAGAGCCACCAACTGCATACCAAGTTCAAATACAGGAGCCTGTCAGGGACATTCTCATCCAAACCAGTGCAGATCGGGAGGGAGGGAGGGGAAGAAGGGAAGGAGGGGGTCCTCCTCTGCCAAAATCTCCATCTGCTGTCCTTCAGTGCTGTCCTACAGGTTCTGAAGTGCTTCCCACAAACCTGGAGTCCCACTGTGCACCAGGCCAGGGCCATGGGCCCTGCATACTCAGTGGCACTTAAAGGCTGCTCTCAAGGTGGCCTCAGAGTCCCCGCTACCACTGTTTCTATGAAGGCCTCCAAGACACCTTCCAGCACAGAACCCCATTCTCCTCTCTTCACCTTGGACTTTGCGGGGGGACACACATGCACACACACATGCGCATGCATGAACACACACACACGCATGCATGCACGCACACATGCACAAATAATTATGAATAAAATAAATCTAAAAAGAACTCACTGTAGGGTCATCCAAATGACTCAAGTCCTATGATCTGAGTTCAATTCCCAGAACCCGCAATGGAAGAAGAGAACTGACCCTCTGAAGCTGCCCTTTGACCTCCACACATGCACTGTAGCCTGTGTGTTCCTCCCTACACATACATCATACACAGGCGACAATAATAAATAATTTTTTATATGGAATAACTTACTAGAGCAGCCACATGGGGAACAGGTCAATGAACAGCGAAGAGGTTCTAGAAGTCCTCTGGGAGAGATTAAGGCGAACCTCAGTTAATTAACCACTGTCACTAACATGACCCCAATGGTTTAAGACTCGCGGCAAGGTGGGGGAGAGCTATCACAGAAGTAGAGTGGGCGGAACTTCCTGGTAGGATGGATCGATGGGAGGGGGAGGAGAAGTGGAGAGTAACTCCTGAGTTTCCCCGGGAGCTTGGGTGGATAGTGACCACGTTTCCAAAAGGAGAGATGCTTGGAGGCACACTGTGGAAGCAGGCAGAGAACCTAAGGATGCCGGGTGGGCTGTAGGGCACCGTGCCTGGATCTCACTGGAGAGCAGCAACTGTGTCCTGTTCCACCCAAGCAGGGAGGAGGCAAAGAAAAGAAGTCACACTCTCTGATCTCCAAGACACAGAGGAACTTGGGGCTGAACTCCAATCCACTCAGGAACTTAGAAGATGAACCGTTAGGTTTTACCGTTATTCTTTACCCTTTGGGTATATATATATATTGAGATGGGGTTTCTCCATGTAGCCCTGGATATCCTGGAACTCACTCTATAGACCAGACTGGTCTTAGAGATCCGGCCACCTCTGCCTCCCGAGTGCTGGGATTAAAGGCGTGCGCCACCACGGCTGGTCTTGTTCTTTACCCTTTAAAGTGGTGGGACTTCACTGGTTTTCCAGAGTTGATGGAAACAAACAGGACACATGGTAGAGGTGGTTCCTAGGACCTTGTGAGCTCCGTGAAGCATTGGCTGTCAGAGTTGTGATCACAAACAGGAATGCTGAATGGAGGTGCCAGGGTCCTCCTGAGCTGTATGGTGGCTAACCCTGGGCTCAGTGGCCCAAGCTGCTTTGCCTCTTTAGGAAGTGGCTAGCATGCGTATATCTGCATACACGCATACATCTGCATACACACATCTGCGTACACACATCTGCGTACACACATCTGCGTGCGAGCATCTGCATACACGCGCGCATCTGCATACACGCGCGCATCTGCACACACGCACACAT
This sequence comes from Peromyscus californicus insignis, assembly GCF_007827085.1. Classification (NCBI taxonomy): domain Eukaryota; kingdom Metazoa; phylum Chordata; class Mammalia; order Rodentia; family Cricetidae; genus Peromyscus; species Peromyscus californicus. Next base: position 7,349,823 of record NW_026294492.1, read on the forward strand.
CTGCACACACGCACACATCTGCACACACGCGTACATCTGCACACACGCGTACATCTGCACACACGCGCACATCTGCACACACGCGTACATCTGCACACACGCGTACATCTGCACACACGCGTACATCTGCACACACGCGCACATCTGCACACACGCGCACATCTGCATACACGCGTACATCTGCATACACGTGTACATCTGCATACACGCACACATCTGCATACACACACACATCTGCATACACACACACATCTGCATACACACACACATCTGCATACACACACACATCTGCATACACGCATCCATCTGCATACACGCACACATCTGCATACACGCGCACATCTGCATACACGCGTACATCTGCATACATGCATCCATCTGCATACACGCGTACATCTGCATACATGCATCCATCTGCATACACGCGTACATCTGCATACATGCATCCATCTGCATACACGCACACATCTGCATACACGCACACATCTGCATACACGCGTACATCTGCATACATGCACACATCCTTTTCCCTTTCTGCTGTCAGCAAGAAACTGGTTCTAACTACTGTTTCTCCTTTTTGGAAGGTTGTGACGGCTAATGTAGGTCCAAGATCATAGGCAAATGGACTTGAGGACATCTGAAGAGCTGGGGAGATGGCTGAGTCGGTAAAATGCTTGCCTTGCTTAAGGACCCGAACTGAATCCTCTGAACCTGTGGTTTTAAAAAAAGAGTCAGGTGCATGCTTGTAATCTCCAGCCAAGACAGGCAGATCGCTGGATCTGAGGGAAGCCACTAAAAGTTGTTCTAAAACTACCTATATTATACACGTGCACGTGTGCACACACACGCATATGCACACACACATGCATATACATCTAAGTGTGTGCACACACACACACGATACATAAAAACATGAAGACAAGGTAGTCTTGGCATGAGGACCAGGGAGGTTATTTGGGGGAACACCTGGATACTGCAGGTTGGCCCACATGAAGCTTTTCTGAGTCCCATGTAGCATCGGACAAATTTCAGTTTGGGGTGAGCAGATAACTTAGGACTGAGCACCCCAGCTGGAGTGAGTGAGCAGCTTGGTTAGGCCACTACTGTAAGCATGGTAGCTGCTATCATATTCTCTCTATTTTATGACAGAATCCAGGCGTGAGTAGATGGGGACTCCATCTCCCATCTTCTAGGCTCCCTTGCAGGTCATGTGACTCTGTACCCATGACCAAGTCACTTTCTCCAAGAATACATGAAAGTCTTAACCCCAGGTCCCAATGACTATGACGTCATGGAAACAGGGTCACTGTAGATATTATCAGTTGAGGGTGACTTGGGAGTACGTGGGGCCTCACCCAATATGACGGACAATCTTAGAAGTAGAAAGACACTGAGTCCAAACACTCAAGAGCAGCCATGTGTGATGGAGCTAGAATTCTCTAGGAGGAGAGCCTATGGAAATGTATGGAAGGAGCCTGAAGGTTGGGTCAGTTGGGATGGAAGGACCCATCCTAACTGCAGACAGCACCGTCCCACAGGCCGAGGTTCTGAAGCATGAAAAGAAGGGAGCTGAGAGGCAGCCTCTGTCTGTCTCTGCTTCCTGACCGTGGTGCCGTGACCAGCACTTCATCATGGTGGAGACGATGAGCTGGTCACTGAAGTGTGACCCCTCAAATTAGAAACCCAAAGAAAGCCTTCCTGGGCTTCTGTTGGGTATTATAACAGCGAGAAAAGTAACTACCATACCATGTGAAGAAAGAGACAGTGAGTACCCACAAGCCAAGGAATGCCAGACACCACCAGAGGCTGGAAGAGGCCAGGAAAAATTCTTCTAGAGCCTTGAGGTGGAGTATGACCCTGACGACACCTTGACTTGCATCTCTGGTCTCCAACATGTGAGATGACACATGTCTGTTGCTGTTACCCACAGAAGCTGTGACACTTTCTCACTGTGATCCCAGGAAACAGAAGATGTATTTAATAAGAAAATGTAAGCCAAATCTGTCAATGTGTATCCGGGGTTACAGGAGAACATGAAGTCTGAGGCACATATAACATGAAGCATGGGCACTGAAGCCTGTGTGTTCCACCCAGAGGGCAGGTAGACATGGTGACATCCACTAAAACATCCACCTAAGACCAGTACCCTCATACCACAGGGCCAACAGACAGCAGTGTGGAGTGGCTGATGTCACTTCTGAAAGAAATGAGATGTGCACACACACACGTGTGTGTGTGTGTGTGTGTGTGTGTGTGTGTGTGTGTGTGTGTATTTCAAAGAAAGTCACTGCTGGGCTGGACTTTACTAGTGTAGGCCTATCATGCCAGCTCCTTGGAAAGCTGAGGCAAGGGAACCACAAGTTCAAACCTTGCCTGAGCTACAGAGTTGAGTTGAAAGCCAGCCTGGGCAATTTAAATACTACCTCAAAATAAGAAATGGCAAAGAGAGCTGGGAAGTACCTCAGTGGTATAGCGGTTCCCAGCATGCAAGAGACGCTAGGTGGACCCTCCAAGACTAGAAAGAGAGAAGAAAAGAAAAGAAAAGGAGGAAGAAGGGAGAGAAAATGAAAAAGAAAGCCACAGGAGCTGGAGAGACGGCGCAGCAGTTAAGAGCACTGGCTACTCTTCCAGAGGACCCAAGTTTGGTTCACGGCACACACATGGCTGCTCACAACTGTCTATAACTCCGGTTCCAGGGGACCTGGCCTCTGTGGGCACCAGGCAGGAACATGATACGTACACATACATGCAGGCAAAACACTCATAAACATGAAACAAACAAAAGAATCTTTTTTTTCTAAACAAAGAAAAAAGCCATCCCACAAATCATAGTAGACCAAGTAAACTCCTTTTTCATTTTTAAATGTTTAAAATGAATTCACTCTTAAGAAACAAGAATAACGAACGTAAAGGAAAAAGTCACAGTGCTGTAGGGAGTGGTATTGGGAAGCCAGCAGGACCCAGGCTGGACACGATGGGCTCACAGATGCTGGGGTAAAGTTTATAAGCTAAGGCTGTTCACCTAGACAGCAACACATAAACTCTCCGCCGCAAAGAACAGAGAATTCATGGGCCTCGGAGCAGAGGAGGCGGGTTACAATGACAGGTATGAGTCATAGCTGCCTTTGATTCCGCTAATAACCTGACTTCCTGAAGACAGAAGAAACGCATGGTACAGGCCCCAGCTCGGCAGAAAAGGAGGTGCTTGGAGAATTAGTTACCCAAACAAGCTGTCACTCACACCCCAAAGCTTCGGAATGACGCGCTGAGACCCGCACGATATCCTTACATGGCTACGTGGATCGCTCCGTCGCACCCATAACAGATTCCGTTGCGTATTAAAACCTAACATGTGCTAAAATAAGGAGCACCGAACACCGGGGTGCGGAGACGCTGTTTGCTTGAGGTTACTTGCCTAGGGAGGTGGGGGCTGCTTCAGACTTACATCTAATATCAGGCACCCTCAAAATAGTTCCCAGATGCTTGAAGGAGTCAAATAAATACGTGAGAGGGGAACGCGTTAAAAATAGATCTGAATATTTATTCCAACTTCAGAAACAGGCTAGCTTCTTCAAGATGTAATCAACAGGAGACATGTCAGAGGAAACCAGCATCTGACCATTTCATTGAACCTTTTTAATTTTTATTTTTTTATTTTGTAGCTGTGGTGCCTGTGTGTGTGTGTGTGTGTGTGTGTGTGTGTGTGTGTGTGTCTGTCTGTGTGTCTGTCTGTGTGTGTGTGTGTGTGTGTCTGTCTGTCTGTCTGTCTGTGTGTCTGTATGTCTGTGTGTGTGTGTGTGTGTGTGTGTGTGTGTGTGTGTGTCTATGTGTTTGCATGTGTGTGGGCATGTGTGTATGGAGGTCCAAGGCTGATGTCAAGTGTCTTCCTCGATTGCTCTCTACCTTATCCACTGAGGCAGGGTCTCTCGTTTAGACTGGAGATCATGGGTTCCCTAGCACAGCTAACCAGCTTGCTCCAGGGAGCCTCTGCCTCTGCTTTCCAAGGGCACGGATCTGAGGAGGGCTCCACACTTACCTGCCGTTCACAAAGGTGCTGTGGAGCTGAAGTCTGATCGTCACACTTGAATACCGACTGCTTTCCCCACCGAGTTGTCTTCCCAGCCCCCGTTTCATTGACATTCTAAATCAGCACAGGTTAGCACCCCTCAACTGTTATGTGATAGGCAACTGCCATGTGATAAGCACGCGGTAAGCATGGGGTGCTTACGAAGACATCCACGCCACCCTGATCATCCCCAGGCAGCCTCCAGAGACCTCGGCTTTCCCTGGATTTCTAACAGGGCTGGAGGTCGCGTGACTGTTCACAAAGTGTCCCCTGGGTCAATCTGACTTGAGATCGCCCTTCTCCATCATACTAGAACAGGCCATGACAGCAGGAAGGTATCTTCAGCATGCAGTGAGTTTCTTCAGATGAATTAGAACCTCCCTAGGGTACCCCAGGGCAAGGAGGCAATGGTACACAAGTGACTGACAGTTCCCATAAGAGACAAATGTCTCAGTTGGCTGCAGGGGAGGTGTCCTGGGGAGGACCAACAACCTGAAGCCAGAGACCACCAAAGGGCACTGAGTTCAGGACAGGAGACCCTCCCCCGCAGCAGACCTTCCCAGGGCTCCCAAACTGAGTCCTGGTTAGTGCCTGGGCAGGTAGCAAAGTTCCAGCAACCAGGTGCCTGCAGCCCTGGATTCTAGTCTTAGCTCAGCCCCTTACCAGCTGGTGACCTGGGCCATGCTTGTGTGTCTTTACAATAAAAACAGAGAAAGGGGTGGGATGCAAAGATCCAGGGATGGCACCCAGCGCTTCAGTGGCATTCCAGGACTGTGCCCGGGTCCCAGTGCTCCGGCCACCACTTCTGAGAGGGGCTGGAGGGACTCGGGGCATGTGCACAGTGTGCCTGCAGGAAGCTGTGAGGGCATGGTGGAAGTTAAAAGTCTAGCAGTGAGCTTGGGGGGCAGGGGTTGAGGGGAGGCTGAGGGCTATACAGAGACAAGGGAGCTGCCAGCACCTGGCCAGGGAACCACAGCCCAGGCTAGCTGGAGTCTCACCTGCTGTGGTGGTGTGAATGAGAATGGTCCCCATAGGCTCATATATTTGAATACTTGGTCTCCATTACTGGAACTGTCCCGGAAGGATTAAGAGGTGTGGCTTTGTTAGAGGAGGTGTGTCACGGCGCAGGAGGGGGTGGGGAGGAGGGGGTGCGGGGTCGGGGGGGGGGGGGGGGGGCTTTGAGGTTTCAAAAGCCCATGCCAGGCCCAATCTCACACACTCTCTGCCTGCAACTTGCAGATTAGATGTGAGCTCTCAGCTACTGCTCCAGCACCACACCTGCCCGCCTGCCTGCCTGCCTGCCATGGTTCCCTGCCATATGTTAATGGACTCACCCTCTGAAACTGTAAGCAAGCTCCCAATGAAATGCTTCCTTTTAAAAGTTTTCTTGGTCATGGTGTCTCGTCACAACAATAGAACAGTAACTATGACCTCTGCGGTCACCTGGAGCCGCAGAGTGGAAGCTGCCAGTGCACAGGCCTGGTGGCTGGCAGTATAGGAACACGAGATATTATATGATGTGTGGGCTTCCAGCCCCAGCAGCGTGTATAGCAGAATGCTGAGCCACCCCCCCCCCAAAAAAAAGATATCCACACCTCGTCCCTAGAAGCTGCGCATGTGCTCGGATGTGTGGCAAAGGAGACTGAGTTGCAGTCTAATCGCCTGACTTTAAAATAGAAGCTCGTCCAGGGCTCCATGGAGGCCAGCATCTTTAAAGGTGAGCGAGGAGGCTGTAGATCATAGCTCAGTGTGGAGAGGGAGGCTTTAATGTGCAGGAAGCCCTGGTTCGTTCCCCGGGCTGCACAAAACCTGGCAGAAGCTTAAGCTGGCCTCGGAGTCATTATGTAGCCCAGGCTGGCCTCAGACTTGCAATCTGTCTCAGCCACTTCAGTGCCCAGCGATGGACCGTTATCATGTCCTAAGAGGACGGGTCCATCAGACACCGCCTACATTTTGTAACACCACAGAGCCCTGTGTGTCAGCCCTAACGTGACACTAGCAAACACCGTTGCTCCAGGAGTGGACAGGATGCTCCAGTCAGACCACGTGAGACAACATGGTCACTACCGAGTCAACCTCGGCTCCACGGCCTTCCCCGATTTGTAAGCGAATATAAATTTTAAGCACTGGGATATGTGTAAAGAACTGAATACTCTATACGTTACTTGAAGGGCATTTCTCTAGGATGGCTCAGCCTGGAGCAGGAATAGAAGCCCTGGGCAGTGCCAACACCCGGGTGTGGCCATCGCCAACTCTGTAGAATATTTGATATCTTCAATACAATTGACACATGGTCCTGCCTGTGACCATGGCCACCCACGGCCACAACGGCAGACAGCCATCACCCCAGTGTCCTGCCCTTATTACCACTCCCCAGTCTCACCCCTGCCCGAGGCCCCCAGCCAGACTCCCCAGTCTCACCTCTACCCAGGGGTGGGGTGTGGGGGGGCCTAGGCAGTTGCTCATCTACTTTCTGTCAGATCAGCAGCTTCTTGTGAGTGACTCTGATGAGTCTCTGGGGACAGTCTGTTCCCACCCTTCTTTGTAAGGAATGGCACCACTAAGCTCTTGGGGACAAGGCAGCCTCCTCACCATGGTCAACTGTGTGTGGCTAGCCAAGCCCTAATCAAGGAACCCCCAGGAAGGTCCTTTTTCATCCCTTCTCGGTGCAACGTGCGCTAAACAGACAGGAGCAAACAGCAAGCGGCTGGGCTCCTCCAGCTGCCACTAGACGGGCATCCAATGTCCAGCCAGCGTCCACTTGATCCGCATCGCTGGCTCCGGGTTAGGTGGATAACCCTGGAGCACTAATTAAAGGCTGATACTAATCAGCCTGCCTGTGAGGCTCCGGTTTGATCTCCTGACATCCGAGACAGTGAGTAGGGGAGGGGAGCACTTCTCTAGACCTTGGAGCTGTGGCTGGGGGGACACTAAGATGTCTCGTGGGACTCCCCTGGGTCTCCTGAGCCCAGGTAAGGGTGGGCAACATGCACTCTGACCCTGGCTTGGCATCTTGAGTTTGTACTGACCATGTCTCCTTCCTCCTCCTCCTTCTGCCTTGGACACCTGCGTGGTCCCTGGCTCACCTGCTCTGCAGTCCTAGGAATCGAATGAAATAACTTGCCACCAGCATCCCATGACTGAAAGGCAAGCCGGACCGGATACTGCCCCCTCCTGAAGCGGCCACACACCACAGTCACTCCTCACTATGGGTGACTTTGTTTACATGTGTGAATGGCACTCTAGAAAATCCTCTCCTGCTTGACTCATCCCGGGTGTTGGTGAGTCACAACTGTGCAGGGACAGCGGGTGACCTGAGACCAGCATGGTGTCAGCCAGCAGGCTTGGGACAAGCCGGCTTGACCTCAACGTGAGCTGTCCTTTTGTACACATACAAAAGGAGCCTTTGTGGCCAGGAAGGAAAGACAAGCATGCATGCACATCCACACACACTCACACACTCAAACACAAACATACTCACACACACTCACACACACATACACACTCACACACATACACACAAACACACTCACATACACTCAAACACATTCATATACACAGGCACATACACATTCAAACACACATATAACACACACACAGCTCAAACACATACACACACAGCTCAAACACACTCACACACACACACACAGGCATATACACATTCAAACACACATATACCACACATACACACACACACACACACACAGGCATATACACATTCAAACACACATATACCAAACATACACACACACACACACACCTCAAACACTCGCACACACAAACAAATTGAGAGCTAAACATCATGACACATGAGTGAACTACTCACTAATGCTGGCACAGGAACAGAAAAATAGCCCAAATCTGATTTGTTTTCCCAGACTTGAGAATAAACAGTTAATAAACTGGAAAACAAACCTCGCTGCAGCAAACATCCCATCAATTAAAAGCCTGGGACTCTTTTCCTCGGTTCGAAAGCTTGGAGGCTGTCTTACGAAGGAGGGTGTTCAAATGTAATTTTTCAAGACAATTAAGTAGGAACAAAGTGATTGTTTTCCATTATTTTTTCCAAGCTTCGAGGGTTGCCAGATGGCATCTGCAACCATCCTTGACCCTTGTAAAAGAAAGTGGATTACAAGTGTCGGTGAGGATCCTGGCTCAGAAACGCCAGCTCTCCACCAGTCACGGAAACAGGTGGTGCTGGCAGAGAGAAAGGAAATGAATGAGGCAGGAAAGGACCCAGGAACAGATCTCTAGAAGACGGACTTGGCAGCTCCCAGAGACGATATTTCCAATCAATGAGGAGAAGACAGATGAACCAACAAATGGCATTGTTAGGATGCGCTGTCATGTAGAAGGAAATTAAGATGGCTCACACGACATGGATTCTGGAGGCATCCGATGTCTGAACATATGCCTCTAGATCTGAAAGGAAATCTAATGATCTTTTAAAAAGGAAAGAAACCAAACCCCAGGTGCCCACTACCGCCACGCCTGTGTCGCCTAGGTGCCTCGAGCAGTTTTCCCTTGGGCGCTCACACTTTCAAGGCAGTTAGAACATTCTGGTTCTTTCCTCATGTCCCACCTCGCAGCCACCCACACTGAGCCAAATGTCAAGACAGAGTGGGAAAACAAATGTCTGAAGCCTCTGAGCTGACCGGAAGGAAGGAGTCCTCTCTGCAACCTGTGCTTCCCCAGAGAGTCCGTGCCTGTCTGCTCTTTGAAACATCTCAATAGATTCTGGAGGAAGCAGAGTAAAGTTGACCCCAAATGAGAAAACATCCCAGACGTGTCTGAGGGGCAGCAGCTTAGGATACAGGTTAGTTAAACAGAAATAATGAAGGCCGCGGATTACAGAGGCTTCGAGGGAGACGGGATCACATCAACTGAGCAGCAAAGGACAGACAAAGAAAGGGAAACTCGCAATTGGAAGGTAGACAGAAAGGGTGTGAGGGGAGTCAAGGGCTTTTTATTGAGAGAGGGAGGAAGGGGGAGAGAGGGGAAAGAAAGAAGGGAAGGAGGGAGGGAGAGAGAGGGGGAAGGAGGGAGGGAGAAGGCAGGGAGGGAGAGAGGGAGGGAGGGAGAGAGGGAGGGAGGGGGGAGAGAGAGAGAGAGAGAGAGAGAGAGAGAGAGAGAGAGAGAGAGAGAGAGAGAGAGAGAGAGAAACAGCCTCAGTCCAGAACAAGGAAAAAAAATGGGATTCAAGAGGGCATTAAGGTCTGCCTGAGTTTCCTTTCTGTCTCTACGATGAAACACCCTGACTGGAAGTAACTTAGAGAGGAAAGGGTTTGTTTGGCTCACAGGTCCAGGTTAAGGTGCATTATCGATGGGAAATAAGGCAGGAAATTAGAAAACCGCATCCACAGTCAAGAGCAGAGAGAGATGAACACAGCCATGCTGCCTGCTTGCTCCCATCCAGCCTTCTGCCCTGTGTAGTTCAGGAAGCCCTCCCTAGGAATGGTACCCGCCATGGGCTGGGTCTTGCTACACCAGTTAACCAATAAGCCAATCTCCCACGGGCCATGCCCTTAGACCGTTGTGATCAGGACAATTACATACTTGAGGCTCTCCTCCCGGGTGGTTCTAAGTTGTGGCAAGCTGACAATAAAGACTACTGATCATGAGGAGTCTGTTTCCGTGGATGAACAAGTACTTCATGGCATCCATATGCTTCCATGCCCCGTGAGCCTCCCCAGCCTCTGTACAAACCGCTGCCTCTGCTGCCTACAGAGGGGGCCAGCCAGTGACCAAAAAGCTGAAGGGACCGACTGGTCCATGGCCCCATCGTGGACAGGTGAGCTGGGACAGACTTGAACCAGCTCCTTCTCAGTATCTCCCTGTTCAAAATTAAAACCAAGAAAAAAAGGAGTCATATCCTGGACAAAGCTGTGCCTTTGAAGAGAGGGGCCAAGAGGGACTTCAAAATTCACCCAACATTCACGGTGGTCAAACCAAACTGAGTGATGGGAAACAGGTCCTTCAAAGCAAATTACCATCGATTGGCGGGCATGCATTCTATTTTTCTGCCTCCAGAGTTGTAATTAAAGCGTGCGCCCAGTGAACTTCACGACTGTGGTCCAGCTGCCCAGGGAGCACATCCACCCACTGCTGGTCCTGCTCCCATGCCCTCCAGGGGCAGCCATGTGCCTCTCTCTCCCAAGCTAGCAACAGGATTCTAATGAGAGCCTTTCACAATCAGGAGCTTCACGTTAATTTTTAGAGGACTTAAAAACACTGTGTCCCAGGGGTCAATGGTATGGCTCAGCCAATGAAGGCTCATGTTGTTCCAGGACTGGGACCTGAGTCCAACTCCTGGAACTCACCTAATGGAGAAGGAGAGAATCATCTCCACAGTGCTGTCCCCGCACCCCGACACACATACATCATGTACACATACAACAGTGATAAATGAAAACTGTAAATGGTATTTCCCGAACTGGTTTGTTTCTTTTCTCTCCTCTCTCCCTTTAAAAAAAAAGTTTATTTTATTTACTAATTTTTTTGGAGGGTACAGCACACACAGTCACAGGTCAGAGGACAGCTTTGGGGGTCAGTTCTCTCCTCCTACCAACTGAGTTCCAGAGATCAAACTCAGATCATTAAGCTTGTGGTGAGTGCCTCTCCTCTCCAGCCTTGTCAACAGCTCCCTGTCTCCCTTTGTGAGGCACTGTCTTGCTGTGTGACCCCAAGCCAGCTTCAAAGCTTTTACGCATAAGTGATTCTCCTGCCTCAACCTCTCAAGTGTGGGGATTCCAAGAGTGTGTCACCATGCCCCACTTACTGTTTCTTCTGACACACGGCCCAAGATCACCACTGAAAATCAGGAGGACTCTGGGAGAAGCAGCTTGGCCGCCAGCCCTGCAGGGCCTAAGCCTACTTGCTAGTGGTGAGAGATGGGCCGGGTTCCATCTGCACTAGGGACAGTCCGACCGACCCCCAACCCAGTCAGCTCCTCCACCCCATACGTTGGGAAATAATATCAGCAAAGTCTGTAGCCCACAGCTAAGAAGCTGCGTGGGGTCACCACGAGGCTGCTCTGTCCACCTCACTCCCAAAAGCCTCAGGTTGGTGGGCTCGTTGGGGGAGGTCCCCCCACCTTTGAAGACTTTAATGCCCCTTGTAATGCTTTTACCGCCCAGCAAGGCTCACTCTTTGTTCATTTCTCAAATACCTACTGATCCCTTACTCTGGGGGGTCTTGGAAAGAATCGTCAACAAATGATGCTCCCCCTTCAGGCCCACAAAAGAAACAAATTCACCGCAGAAGAAGCCAGCCAGCTGCACACCATCACCTCCCCACATCAAGAGAGGGAGAAAGGGGAGCCAGGGGAATTCGTGGGAAGGTGTAGGAGAGAGAAGGGAGCATTTCTCCAAGCAGCAGGGAGAAAGACCAACGGCCACCATGTTTCTCTAGGATGGTAGCCAAGACCGATAAGCAAAAGCCCAGAATCTCCAGGAAAGACCGTCTTGCCTCAATGCGAGACATGCCACAGTGCCTCAGAGACCCGTGGCTGCTTCCCTGCCAAGCGAGCGGGGAGCTCACTGCCAACTTCTTGAGTGGTTTGTTAAGCCAGTCAGTGAACACTTTCTCTGGAGAGGAGATAGGGCCAGAAGTGGAGCCCTCGAAGGGACAGACACGTCACAGACAACCTATCACACTCCCTGCCTTCTGCCTCCCTCTTCGGAAAGGAGGCCAGGCCCATTCCTGAGGTGTAAGAATTCTGATATGGCAAAGGCTGATGGGAGGAAGGCAGGGAAGCTCAGAGAGGGGGTCCTTGCAACCCCGGCAGAAGACACAGTAGCCTACCTTCTGTGACTGGCGTAGACTCATCTTCTATGAGAGGTAACAGCTAGGCACTCTCCCTCAGGCCCCTGATGCGACCTCAGGATCTGGAGAGCCAAGGACTCTGAATCAAAGTTATCTCCAGCAAGTAAGAGGAGAGCAGGGATGGACGTGAGCAGGCTAAGGGGGCATCAGGTGAATGAGGACTGGCTTGGGCTTTGATAGAACCTATCCCAACTCAAAGGAAAGTGAGACATCTCCAAGAAATTCCCAGAATCTCTGAGAGGATGTGGCTCCAGGTAGCTGAATCTGGAAAGACCTGCAGACAGACAACGCTCCCAGCAAAAAGGCAGCTTGAGTCCGGGCATAGTTCACGCAACAGACTGGCTGAGTGCCCAGGAGGGGTTTGGTGATGGATCAACACTAGCTGCTATAGTAACGGGACTCTCAGCCTCCTCTAGGTGGAGATAACTAGAGTCCATCGGGATGGGGACAACCAGGGGTCACAATGAAAGGAGATGAGGGGTTCCAGGTATGCCAGATAGTTTTAGGTCAACAGAACTCAAACTGAAGTCATCTGAGAGGAGGGAAACAACTGAGAACATGCCTCTATGAGATCACACTGTATGCACGCCTGCCTGGCGTTTTCTTAATTAGTGATTGATGGAGGAGGGCCCAGTCCCTTGTAGGTGGTGCCATGCCTGGGCTGGTGGTCCTGGGTTCTATAAGAAAGCAGGCTGAGCAAGCCATGGGGAGCAAGCCAGTAAGCAGCACCCCTCCATGGCCTCTGCATCAGCTCCTGTCTCCAGGTTCCTGCCCTGTTTGAGTTCCTGTCCTGACTTCCTTAGATGATGAATGGTGATGTGAAGCATAAACCAAACTGTAGCTGGCCTTTCCTTTGAGGCACCGGCTCACAAATAATGAAATGGAGACTTATTATTAGTTATGAAAGCTTGGCCTTAGCTTAGGCTTGTCCCACTAGCTCTTAGAACTCAAATTAATCTACGTTCTGCCATGTGGCTTGGTCACCTCTCCCCTGTACCGTATGTCCGACTTCTTCAGTGTCTCGCTGGCGTCTCCTGCCATGCGCCAGATTCATCGCCCATTCCTCTCCCTCCACTGGAAGTCCCGCCTATTGTCTCTTGCCTAGCCATTGGCCATTCAGCTCTTTATTAAACCAAACACAGTGACCCATCTTCACACAGGGTAAATGATTACTCCACAACACCAAATAAACCCTTTCTTCCCCAAGTTGCTTTGGTCATGGTGTTTCATCACAACAAGGGTAACGCCACCTAAGACACCAGGAAACGGGACCTCTGACATGACAACAATAGAAGCAGGATGGAGCCACATATCACAAACCTATGAACGAAGCTTCTGTGAGACCTCAGCCCTCAAGCAGAGCGGTCACAGCACTGGCCAAGAGAAGCCAGGCCGCTCTGCAAACCAATGGACACAATTTTTTGTTGATTTTCCGGGGTAGGGTAAAAGTTGGTAATTTAGTATCCAAAGATGGTTTTCTTCTCTCTCAGACCTGTGGCCAACCTGTCACAGAAACCTGTGAGTTCCTCTGGTACTGGAGCCACCGTCCTGGGCAAACATCTCATGTGTGGTTCAGTATGGGCAACTTAAGGGCATTAAATGTGTGAGGTGCTTCAGGGGTAAAAGATTAAGGTACGAGGCTATTGAGGTCGTTTGCTGGGTAAAGGCATTTGCCGGTTGTATTTGTCAGGGTTCTCTAGAGTCCCAGAACTTGTGGAATGAGTCTCTCTCTCTCTCTCTCTCTCTCTCTCTCTCTCTGTGTGTGTGTGTGTGTGTGTGTGTGTGTGTGTGTGTGTGTGTGTGTGTGTGTGTGTGTGTACACAGAGAGAGAGATGGAATTTATTAGAATAAGTTGAATTTACAGGCTGCAATCCAACTAATCCAACAGTGACTAGCTATGAACAAAAAGTCCAAGAATCCAGTAGCTGCTCAGTCTCACGAGGCTGGATCTTCTGTAGATGCTGGAATTCCAAAGAACTGGGCTCCACTGCCAGTGAAGGAACGGATGTGTCAGGAAGATGAGGGCCAGCAAGGCAAAGAGCAAAAGCTCCCTTCTTCTGTACCTTATCCAGACTTCCAGTTGAAGTGTGGCCTTTATTACAGGTGTGTCTTGCTGCCTCAAGATACAGATCAAAGATGTATGTCTTCCCGCCTCAAGATCCCATCTCTAAGATCCTGACTGGAAGTGGATTCAGCCACTTCAAACCAAGCAGAGCATCTCTCTCCCACAGGTGTGCCCTCCATTTCTGGACTGCAGTTCATTCCAGATATAGTCAAGTTGACAACCAAGAATAGCCATCCCACCAGTCCAGCTACCAAGTTTGGCGGCCTGAGTTCCATCCCCGGGCCACACAAGGTGGGAGAAGAGAGCCAATGTCACAAGTCGTCATATGACTCCCATCCCCCACTCAAACACACACACACACACACACACACACACACACACACACACACACACACACACGCAAATAAATGTTTGAAAAGTAAAAGAGCACACACAGAAAGAAAACAGACATCAGCTTCAATGGGCAATCAGCGTTCTATAAGCAGGGCCCAGCAGAATCTGACCCACAGGTTAACTCAGCTAAGCAGAGTGACACAAAATGAAGGCCAAAATGCCAAGCCTGCTCCTCCATTCCAGTCACCTATGGGGCACCCGTAGGTCAAACACAGAGTCAGTGTGCACAGCCAAGTGGCCTTAGGGTCCCCAAAAGAACCCTGACAACTGCAGTCAGAACCTACCCAGCAGAAGCACACTCACAGCACAGCTAGTGGAAGACCGGATGTATTGCCCCGCGCTATGGCCTCCGAAACAGAGCCCTTTGTGTCAAACAGGGACGAGAGAAGCTGCAGGACCCTTTAGGTCCCTTTTGGTGACACAGGAGCCCAAGAGTCTGAGTTCATAGCAGACTATGGAGGCTTCAGCACAGAAGAGAGAAATGTGCAGAGAGGCGGGAAGTACTGTGAATGCCGTGGGGATTTATCACTGTTTGGCCTAGGCTTCTGCGGCTGTCATGAAACACCATGACCCAAAGGAACTTGGGGGTTCGTGGTGGGGAGTTTATTTGGCTTACATATCCCAGGTCAGAGTTCACTGAGGGAAGCCAAGGCAGGAACCTGGAGGCAGGGATTGAAGCAGGGGCCACTGAGGAGTGCTGCTTACTGGCTTGCTCCCCATGGCTTGCTCAGCCCGCTTTCCTATAGAACCCAGAACCAGCAACCCAGGGATGACACCACCCACCATGGGTTGGGCCGTCCCTCATTGATCATTATGAAAACGCCCCATCGTAGACCCATCTGGTAGAGGCATTTCCTCCGCTGACATTTCCTCTTCCCAGATGACTCCAGTTTGAGTCACATCGACAAAACACTGACACTGACACCACCACCACCACCACCACCACCACCACCACCCGCCCCCGACTCCACATTTCTCCCTTGTTGAGCCCCGGGGCAGCCTGCTCGGGCCTATGTGCTGACAGTTTGGGCAAGAGGAACGAAGCCGCTTAAATTACTGCTCCAACAGGCTGGAGGTGACAGCAAATGAATGGTCCAAAGAGGAGGAGGGGGGAGGGAGGGGACAAATGGGGTAGAAAGCAGTGGCTGCCCAAATGACAGCAAGGGTGGAGAGTGTGACACAGGGCAGCCAGTGTGCCACGAGCTTCCCATCCCTCAGCTCATCCAGCCTTCAGAGTGCCATGGTCAAGGGGCCAAGCAGGGGTGAATGTCCGCATGTGGACGGAGACTAAGACACAAGGAGGTGACTCACCAGAGCTACACAGAGCTGTGACTCAAAACACCCATCCCCTCCTCTCTGTCCTGGGCCATTCTCTGCTAATAAGTGAATGTGGCAGGCACCGGACATGTCACACCAAACGACACACGGGTCCTCGGAATCAATCAAGACGTTCCTTCCCTCGGGGAAATGGTATCTATACATTTAAATTGGTGTCTTCGTCATCAGATGAAGGGCATTTTATTTTAATGTTAACAGCTGAGAGGCAAAATCAGGTCCCGTTTCAAGTACCACTAAAATCTGCTGTGTGGGTAGCTCTCAATGTGGAAATGAGGCACCCTTAACAGCCGCCCACACAGCCGCCTAATCTTCACTCAAGAGGCGCTATTGAAAAAAAAAAAAAGGTGACTCAAAACCACCAGAAACTTTGAATTTAACTCCTAAAACCTTCAGCTGATGGGGCGGGAAAGGAGCCAAGAAAAGGAGCCAAGGCCACAACATGGTGGAACTGGACTCCAGCCTTGTCCACAAGACATCTGTCACCATGTGCAGGGACAGCCACGTGTTGAGCCCACATGAACACCTGACTCCCTCATGACAGCCTGTCACCATGCCACTCCTGGGACAGCCCGAGGGGTCCTGGAAAGGAGAAGCGATGTTCTGTGTTGTTCACAGATTGGGAGGGAGTTGATACTTGCTGCTTCTACCCCAGTACACATGTCTGTCTACCCTGTGGCCTCCTGCTGGATCACTGGGACATTTGCAGTCTAGCCTTCTGCTTCAAGATGTCCCTGCCAAACTCCACTGCCCTGGGGTATTGTAGTCTCCGGAACAAGAGTTGGGCATTGGGGGCTCCCTTTATCATAGTTCCAGGACCCTGTGGGGTGTCCTTCATGGCCTTGGTCCCTCTCCTTCCTAAGACAGCCCATCTCAGGTACCTCTGCCTCCCCTCCATAGAGGCCTCACAATATCCTGGAGAAAGACCCACGGACAGGCTCTATCAGCGTCCAAGGCTGATCTATTTGGGGAGAGGGGGGTTTGAGATAGGGTTTCTCTACGAAGCCCTGACTGTCCTGCAATTTGCTCTGTAGACCAGGCTGGCCTCAAACTCAGAGATTCACTTGCCTCTGCCTTCAGAGTGCTGGGATCAAAGGCGTGCGCCACCGTCGCCGCCGCCGCCACCACCACCACCACCAGGAAGGCTGATCTATCTTACAGCTTACGATCTGCTGAACCAGGACCACCTTCCCTGTAGCTCTGTCAATGTGTAGCCGTATTCCACATCTCCTCTGCCCTGTGAGCTGACTATGGAAAGGAAGATTCTAGAAAAGGCCACAAGGATACAGACATGCTCATGTGCAAGCCAGAGTGCCGCCCTCAAAGACATAAAACACACTCTGAGCACGGAGCCACAGAGGTAGAAGACATTTCTGGACCCAGGATTTTTCACATGAGCCGTCAACAGGGCAGAAGGGACATTCTGACACCTTCTTTGGGATCACGGAGTCATCTGAAGGGCCCTTGGCTGAAACACCTGCCATATCCCCCCTCAGCCACTCTGTTCACACATCTCCAGCTTCAAGAGGCCAGGTTTTGAGAAGGACCAGCTGCTTTTTATTTTTTAACAGTCACAAGGGGTTGACTATGTGAGGGGAAGAGGGAAGGGAGGAGAGTGGGGTGGGATGAACAGAGGGAGGGAGGGCGGGCAGATTACACATGGTTTTGAAAAGCTTCGGCAATCAAGGGTGAGATGGCATGCGTAGTCGTGTGTGGTTTGTGTGTGCACGAGCCCATGCAGGCGTGCAGACGCCGGATGTTGCTGTCCGCAGTTTTCCATTGCTCTGCACCTCCTTTGTTGTCCAGAGTTTCTCACTGAACCTGAACTTACCAGTTCAGACAGACTGGCTGGCTAGCTCCAGGGCTCTGCCAATCTCTACCTCCCAAATGCTAGGCTACAGACTTGCCCCACTCCTGGCTTTTTTGGGGGGATGGGGATACAAGCTCAGGTCCTTGTGCATACAGGACAAGCACTTTAACCACAGAACCATCCCCCCAACCCCAGAGTGGTATTTTTAGAATTCCATGTCTCTCACCTTACTCCCCTCCCCCATCCTCCAGCCGCAGGCAGTCCCCAAAGTCTGTTCCCTAGAATTGTGCCTCTACTTGGCCATTGAGCCCTAGACACCAGAAAACGGAACACCGAACTCACACCATCTCCTTTCTTTTCTTCTAAGAGCTTTTTTTTTTTAGTTACAATTGTTTGTGTTTACTTTATTTAACATCTTTGAGACCTCTTGATTCTTGCCCCCATAGACTCTGCAAAATATCTCTTTCCCATTACACAAGATAAAGGAACTCTCTCCCCACCCCTGCAAACCCCTGCCCTCTCCCCAGCCACCCCCTCTACCATGACTCTGCATTTGTCAGGACTCAGAACTCTGTTTTGCTTCCAGAACTCATGTTAATTAAATCCCAAATTAACAGCCTAATTGCCCGAAGATTAATTTTTAAAATGAAAGCCGATAGAGTTTGTAGGATCATTATGTAAGCATCTTTTCCTGTAAAGCATTGCAATTTGCTCCATGGGGAAGAACACATAATTCCATGTTATTAGCAGCTTCCCCCTAAACAAGTGGGGGACAGAGCCGGGCGGGGACTTCTGCCACCCCACATTTCAAGTTTGCGGTCTCCTAGTGCTTGTGTGGGTCTCTATCCACCTTCTGAAAAGAATCAGGGAACTTACAAGGCGGGGGGAATCTGACTTTTAAGAGCCCTTACTCTGCCATGGCAGCTGACAGTTTTGTGTTGATCTCTGAACCCTCTCAGGACTGAAAGCCACATTTCAACGTTCTGGATTTCATCGTGTGCGATGTTGGGGACAGTTTTGTGCTCTCAGGAGACCCACCTTCGGCAGCAGTTCCTCTGCTTCCTCTAACTCCTGCTTTGTGTGCGTATATACACGTTCATGTTTGGGGGGGAGGCACATGAATGTGCATGTATATGGAGGCCAGAGGTCAGCCTCGGGTGTCTCTCCTCTTCCAGCACTGTTGGGAGGGATGAAGGGCCATACTCAAGACCTAGCTTCCAGAAGTGACTCTCAGAACCACGTCGACAAGGTAGCTGTTCTAGACAACAGAGGATTCTGGGGGAGACAAACACCAGCCCTGACTCTTGGTCTCAGAGGCCATCTAGGGGCAGAGGATGCTGCCCCTCCTCTGTGGGTCACAGGTCTTGGCTATCGCATGCACAGTTTGGATGAGATGGCCCATCCCAACATTTCATATACTAGGGCCCAAACAGGTTCAGCCGCCAGTCGCCCAGAGCAAACCTTACTCAGCCACAGTTCTGTAATGGTCAGATTTGTACATTTTTTCTTTTTCCCCTCTTCTGGCAATGTTGGGAATTGAACACAGGGCCTCACAAAAACTATACAAACGATCTATCTTTACCATACACACTTAGCCATTGTTTCTTTTAGACAGGTGCCCAAAACAGCCTTGAATTTACTCTGCAGTTCAAGCTGGCCTTGAATGTGGAAATCCTCCTGCGGTAGCCTTCTGAGTAACCAGGCCAAGCAGGTTTATAACTAAAAATGACATTCTGCTGTGTGTCTTCCGTGAGTGACACACTCTTCTTCAATTTAGACCAATCCACACTCAGCTCAGTGAATTCACAGCAGGCCATGGTGCATATAGTGTCCCACTGCATAGACATGTCACCATTTATTAACCCATTCCTTCGTCAGCCAACTTGAGGTTTTTCCATGATTTTTTAAAATCACACCCTGTCGCTGTGGATATTTCCTATTTCACGGTGTTCGTGTATAAGACTTTTATCCTTTGAGGTAGAATTGCTGAATCTTCTGGACGATTAAGCAGTGTTGTTTTTCTCTAATCCAGCTGGGCCATTCTCTGTCCCCTCGGTGTCTAGACGAGTTTCCCCACCATCCACATCCTCACTAACATCACGTCTCCCCAGACTTCTTTTTTTTTTTCTTTTTTTTTTTCAAGACAGGGTCTCTCTGTAGCTTTAGAGTCTGTCCTGAAACTCTCTCTGTAGACCAGGCCGGCCTCAAACTCATAGAGATCTGCTTGTCTCTGCCTCCCGAGTGCTGGGATCAAAGGTATGCACCACCACCGCCCGGCTACTCTCCTCAGACTTCCACTTGTGGTCGGTGGGTGGAGTGTGAAGAGCTGCCCCACAAGGGACCGGGTTTGCATTGCTTTCTTTGCTAATATGGTTGCACACTTCCCTCTCCATAAATTAAAACCGTTTCTAATTTTCCTATGACTTATTTGCCTTCTGCATTTTTTATTCTGTTGGGTAGTTTATTTTTGTCCTTTCAGATTTTTTTTAAAAAAGGTATTCTAGATCTTTGTCAGCTACGTGTTTAAAATGCTTTCTGCAGTTTGTGACTTGCCTTTGTGTGCAAGTGTGCAGGTACACATCTGTGTGTCTCTGCATGTATGTGGAGGCCAGAAAATGACCTCAAGTGTCATCCCTCAGGAGTCATCCACCTGCTTTGTTTTGACAGGGTCTTTCCCTGGCCCAGGGCTGAATGACTCAGCTAGACTGGCTGGCCAGGGAACCCCGGGGAACCACCTGGCCACCTTCCCTGCCCCAGGATCACAAGCACATATCACCACACTCAACTGTTTACATGGGGGCCCGGGGATCAAACTCACATCCTCATGCTTGCATAGCAAGGACTTGATTGGCTGAGCCGTCATCTCCACGCCCTGGGCTATTCTGAGACTATGTTCTCCCATGGACTAAGCTTAGAATCATTCTGTTTAGTGGGGAAAGTAATTCCTCTGCTGTTTATAAAACTGGAATCACATGAAGCCCAGGGATCATCTGTTAGTCTGGCTGTTGTAGCTTGCTTTTTCCTTTACATAGGGTCTCATGTAGCCCAGACGGGCTTTCAGATCAATATGTACCTGAGGGTGACCTTGGATTTGTGATCCTCCTGCCTCTGCTTCCCCAGTTCAAAGATTAAAAGCATGCACCACCACACCCAGTTTTTGCAGGGCTGGGGGTTAAACCCGGGTCTCGGTGCATGTCAGGCAAGCCTCCTACCCATTGAACTCCAGCCCCACCCCCCAATGGATCACTTTTTAGGGAATCTACATCTTCATGATATTGTCTTTCTATCCATAAATGGGACATACATCTAAGGTTTTCTTTTAACGTTAATCCATAAATTTTACCATTTTCTACACTGAAGTCTTACACACATTGATTATTTCTAAGTAGCTAAGTTGTTTTTTGCTAGTTTGGTAACTGTTATACATGATAATTTTTGTTTGTTTGAAACATGGTCTCACTCTGTAGACCAGGCTAGCCTGGAACTTACAGCAACATCCCTGCCCTAGGCAAAATCTCCCAAGTGCTGTGATTATAGGCATGAGACACTATGCCTGGATGGTACGAAATTTCAAATGGCATTTCATAGTTGATGAATAGCATCCGGGAATGCGATTTTAATTTAAAAACTGGCCTCTTGCCGTGTTATCTTATTAGATAATCATTCTCCTCATCTCTTGAATTTTCTAGATATGTCATCTTATCTGAAAAAAAAAATGACACTTTTATCTCTTCTTTCTCAATCCATAAAATTTCTACTTGCTATTTTTACTCCCCTGGGTAGAACTTTTTGTTCCACGCTAAATTATATTGTGAACATGGGACCATTAACTTTTTTTTCTGGGTTTTAACAGAAATTAATTTAATCCCTTGCCATTAAGTACAATGATACCTGTAGAGGTTTTTTTTTAATATTCTTTATTACATTAAAGAAGTTTGCTTATAGTTCTGTGTTCTAAGTTTCTTTTGTAAGACATTGTTAAGTGGATTTAAACTTTAGCAAAAGCTTGGAGCATTTCCTTTGAGGCTCCTGGATTCACTCTGCTAATATGCTCGATTACATTAATAGCATTTTACCCAGGGAACAATAAATTAAAGTTTTTTTTAATTAAGATAGATATCGTCATCAGAACCCAGGCTTTGATTCCAGGGTTCACTGGCTGCCTGGATTGCTTGTCAGCCTAACAACACAAGCATCACTTGTCTCGTACCTGTCTGTTACTGTTTCCTAAACAATATAGTACAATGACTGTGTGCCCAGCATTCCCATTGGGTTGGGTGTCATAAATAATCTGGAGATGATTTAAGTACATGGGAAGACATGTTAGTTTCTGTGCAGTGCATTTCATATAGGAAGGTGAGCATCTGTAGACTTGGGTATGACCAGAGGACCCTGGAGCCAATCAATTCTCTATGGCCACTAAGGAACAACTGTCAAGAGTATGACAGTTGGGTCACATGGACAAACCCATAATAGCCTGATGGCTCCACTTCCCTGACAAAGAAAAAAAGACATTGCTCAAAATGTGTGGGTCTGGTAGGAAAGTCAGAGTCCCCAGCCCACAACAGCATATGCTGCTCAGAGGAAAATATCTCGGGCTCTTAATAAATTTTGGTCAAATTAACTATCTAAGTGATAAGTGTTGACCGCTTGGGTTGACAACAACAAATCCTTCTACGCCTTGGCCATAAGGCCTGCAAACGTCAAGAAGAGGAAATTCCAGGAGGACATCAGCAGGAATGACAGAGTCACGGCCTCAAATGTCTGCTCCTTCTTAAGGCCAATCACTCCAAAAAATTCCCTGGTATCTTAGACATCTGGAAGCTAAGCGAAGGCTTGCAAGAGTGTGGAGGGGTGGCTCAATGGTGGAAGAACTGGAAACTCAGGGGACCAGCATCTACCTCGAGACCCCGTCTGTCTACGCAGAGACCCCCGTCTGTCTGTCTACCCAGAGACCCCTGTCTGTTTGTCTACCCAGAGACCCCCCGTCTGTCTGTCTACCCAGAGACCCCCGTCTGTCTGTCTACCCAGAGACCCCTGTCTGTCTGTCTATCCAGAGACCCCTGTCTGTCTGTCTACCCAGAGACCCCTGTCTGTCTATCCAGAGACCCCTGTCTGTCTGTCTACCCAGAGACCCCTGTCTGTCTGTCTACCCAGAGTCCCCTGTCTGTCTGTCTACCCAGAGACCCCTGTCTGTAACAATCACAGCAGCAGCCTTTAACAGGAATGCCAATGGGCTCAGTAAGGAAGCAGCCAAGACACTTAAAAAGAGAAGCTGAGCAGTGTACTGGGGCTTAGGGAAACCCCATCATAGTTCTAGGAGCCTAGAACAACTCATCCATGGGGGAAACCACCTCATGCCCAGGAAAAACTTGAAGAGGTCATGAGTTCTCACCTGTGGCCAACCTTGATGATGGTCAGGGTACACAGCAAATGAAGAATGAGCGTTAGCATCTGCCTGGCTGGGGCTCGGGGATGAGAACACAAGCAACAGAATTAGACATGGGAAGCACATTGAGATGCCACCTCACACCCACTGGGATGGCCATGACGGGAAGCATTGGTAAAAACCTGCAGAAGACAGGACCCTCAGACATTGCTGGGTGGGAATGTCAATGGTCCAGCACTCCTGCTAACAGTCTGGAGGCTTCCTGAACATGTAAATGTGAACTCACCATATGACCCAACGATTCCGTCTATAAATACATGCAGGAAAACACATGCTGTATAAAAACTTACATACAAATGTTTACAGCAATTTAATTATGATAGCCAACAGAGTAAAAACTAAGTCCCATCAGCTGGCACATGAGAAAACAAAGGGTCTTACATTCATAGGATGGGATATTACTCATCCATGAAATGAAATGTGCACATTCACACTCTAGCTGGACCTTGAAAGCATGATGCCACGTAAAAATGGCTGACACGAAAGGACATGGCTGGAGGGCTCCATGTGCATGAACTGTTCAGCACAGGCTCATCCGCAGAGGCAGGAAGTAGTGAGCAGTATTCAGTGGGGGAGGGTCGACAGAAGAAAGAACGGTTGTCACAGGAGTGAAGAGTTTCTCTGAGGGTCAATGAACGTGTTTAGGTGGCGCTGTTGGTGTCCTGACACACTCACACATATTGGACACTTCAATAAATAAAGTCCCTTACCTCAGTTTATACCTCAGTAAAAAGTGGAATCACTGTTTTCAAAGTTCAGCCAGCATGTTGCCAGGGTTAGGCCAACTCAGATCATAACTTTTTGATAAACTGACATAACTGACCTAACCTACAATTTCTTCTAGAATTTTCTCCCACAGAAGAAATTGCCATGACCTGTATTCCCCCAGCAGCTGGGTTCGTTCTCTCTCTCTCTCTCTCTCTCTCTCTCTCTCTCTCTCTCTCTCTCTCTCTCCTCCTCATGACCTCTGGTTGCTCTGTCATCGCTCTGGGGTGACAGCTGTGCTTCCTTGAGAGTGATCCCTGCTTGCCTCTCTTACCTCTGTTTCTCACTGTGTGGTCATTTGCTTTCAAATGTGCAGCAAGGTCTAGTGTTTTACATTTTTAAAAGCAAGCCTCGGCTGAGTAATGTAAATCCTTGACAAGAAGTGCCTCCTCTCTCCTGTGTGTCTCTGCTTCCCGGGGTGCCCGGGGTGCCCGGGGAACTGGATGGACAAGCATTGGGCCACAGCACAGGGACGTGGTCTTTGCTCGAGTCTAGAGTGAGTAGCTGCCAGTTAGATGGCGCCCCACCCTGGGGCTTCCGAGTTCTAACAGAACTCAGAGTACCACAACTTCCTGGTGGGCTGCTCGCCTTCTCATTGGGTCAACATGGTGACTGGCATCAGTGCTGTGAGTACCTCCCACCTCCCCTTCCCTTCCCTTCCCCAGCTTTGGAAGAAAAGAAGTAACTGTGGTGATATATTGTGTACCCCAATAAACTTGCTTGAGAATCAGAGGACAGAGCCAACCACAACGTGTGGATGGCTCTCTGAAAAAAAAAAAAAAATTTAAGGACAGAACAAATGAATCAATGTTACTATTACCTTCGGATTTTAAGAGCAGATCTGAAAAAAAAAATTGACAAACACCTTCCTCTCTTTCCTTGTTTGAAAACTGAATAGGGAGTATTTTAATTATGGAAAACTGATTGTTTTCTTATCTTCATCCCACAGTGCTATCCCACAAGCTCAGCCCTGCTGAGAAATAATTGCCACAGAATCCATGCTATGTCACTCAAGCATTAACCTTGCCGGGGGACCGCATTCCCCTCTGGAGTTGGAAGCTGTTTTTCAGGCCAAGAAAAGTCTTTCAGATACCAAGTGTCCTCCTCCCAGACTGAGAAAATGAAGGCCAAGGTTCCAAGTACATAACGAGAAACGTTAAAAATGGCACCAGAAACTCCCCAGGGCTTTACTTATGCATATTAAACAAACCTGTTATGATGCTGACTTGGCCACATGGCAAACCAAACTTGCTAATTCCTACAACCACTGTATCCCCCAACTACCTGCGTTCCATGCTGGGGTGGGGGCATGTCTTCTATTTGTCTTACACTGGATGTTCTAAACAGTCTGGGCTCCACACCCAACCATGAAAGAGGAGGAAGCTCCCACACCGGTGGTCCAGCACCTCAGCTCCTAGCTCCGGCCCACCACACGGGCAGCACAATCTGCCTCAGCCACATCCACAGAAGACGCCAGGCGTGCATCAGCAATGCCGAGTCCCACATGCCGTGAGCACGGGTTCTTCTCTGCATACTAAGTCCGTCACACCCTCCCTGCCAGAGTTGCCATGCCAAGCCTGCATCTCAGGACCCTGGGAGGTGGCCCCGGCTCCCAGTTCTCTGGTCGACTGTCTACAAAGACAATCACCGAGCAGTCACTCTTTGAGATTTGAATCTGGGCATCGCTCCTTCCGCACGGCTACCTTTCCATACTCCACTCAAATGCTAGAGTCTAGCTATGTTACTGGCCATCCTTTTTCCCAAACAGGAAGTCCCGCCCTCCTGCTAGCCACATCGACCAGCAGGAATAGCTGTGGGCCTGTTGGCCACCTGCCTAGATACGCTAACAGAGTTAGCATGCCTGGCCACGCTCTTCAACAGTAGCTCGGCATTCACTCTTTCTTCGTGTGCCTGCCCCATAGCAGAGAGCTCTGAGAGCTGAGGCTTCAGAGATCTGCCCAGGGCTGGAAAGTGAGCTGAGTTTCCTAGGTGGCCTTGTTAGGATGGGTCTAGAGTCATAGTTCTCAAACTTCCTGATGCTATGAACCCAACCATAAATTCATTTCTGGTATGAGGCCCTGTGGGGGTCGAGACCCACAGGTTGAGAACCACTGGTCTGGATCGAGGGTGAGCTGTGGCTTTCTGTCCCGTTTCTGTTTGTGGATGCTGGGGAAGGGCTAAGCAAGCAGAGTCAATAGACAGCTGCCAGAAGCCAGGGCCGGACCAGCCAGCACCTTGGTCTTGGACTCCAGTCTCCAGAGCCATAGACAGCAGCCTTGTCTGCTTATGAAACCAGCAGGCAGAGCCCACACAGCTAGCCCTGTGTGTGGTCAAGGGTGATGCTGAGACTCACCCCAGAAGATCGCACCTCCTCTATGGGCCAGACATTGAGAGAGAAGGACGTAAAGGACAAAAGGCCTCTCAAGTTTGTCCTAACGGCGTGCCCTCTCCTGCCTTACAGTCTCGTGTTCCGTCAAGATTACGTTTCCATCTTAAAAAACATCATCATCCCCCAGTATTTTAACAGACCTTTAAAATGGCCAGTAGGATGGCTTGGCAGGTAAAGAGCAACCCTAATGGTCCAAGTTTGTCCCTGGACCCATGGTAGGAAGAGGGAATGGTTTCCTGAAAGTTGTCCTCCGACTTAAACACACGTGCATGACATGCATGTGCCTGTGAGGGTACATACCTGTACATATCTACACACACACACACAAATAGATTGGGGAGGCAGTGAGTAGCTGGAGGTGTGTGTTTTAGCTTGAGTACTGCTTTAGACCCAAGAGGGTCATGGGACCTGTTGACTGTTTCCCAGCCTCCGTCCCCCATAGAACCTCACCTATGACGAGGACTTCCCCAAGCAGGTCCACTGTCTGTGTTGGAATGTACCTGCTGCCCTGGGATCAATGCTATCTGTGTCCTCTGCACTTTTGTCCCCAAGGTGATTTCTGGCCTGACTTTATGGGTGTGGTTGTGTCCCGAGTCGGGTGACACCCTAAAGCATAACCAAACATAACCCAAAAGCAAAGCCCAATGCAGATGTGAGGGATTGCCAACCTGGCTTCCTGCACACATGTCCAGGAGGCAGAAGACACGCACACAGAGGGATCAGTCTCAGCCACACCTGCAGCGCAGGATGCTAAGGTCTCGGACAATCATCTTAAGTGTGAGTAAATGACACAAGGGAGGCCTGGCCCAACACAGCATGGGATGAACGAAGGGGTCCAGGCTTCTAGACCCTTCTAGGCAGGATGAACTGCAGGGAGCTGGCAGGACCATCAGCAACATCATTGTGGGTACAAGGCATGTGTCCTGGTGTGGTATAAGTATCTGGTGCCTAGATACTAACCAGGGAGAAAGAGGGGGACCCCAAGGTGACCAAATTTAAGCTCTCTGCCACTAGAGAGGGACGGCAAGTCTAAATATAAACCGAGTGACTTGCAGGCAGGCATCTGCTCCACAGGCAGGCTTTGCTCGGGTGTGACAGATTTATATGCTAAGCTGCTATTGTGCAAAGGAGAAAACTGAGGTGAAAGAGAGAGCTCTCAGCACCGGCACATGCGCACGGGTGCCTCTCCCGCCAGGAGCTGGCCCGGAACCAAGATCCTAGACTCATGAGAGGCTTCATCTCTAGAATAACCATAGAAATGTGTTCGGTGGGCGGAAGACCCACTGCCACTTCCTGGCTGCCTCCCCATGCACAGGACCCCATGTGCAGGGCCGTGGGCAGCCTTAGGATGGGCACCATGGGCACAGGACCTCCAGCAGAGTCTGCTGTCTCCATCTCCTGCCAACAAGTGCCACCCTTGCCTCCTGCCCCCCCCCCCCAAACTATCTGTTCCTGTCTCCATGGGCAGATAAGCTGTTCACACAGTTGGGCAGAAAGTCCACCTTTGCTGAATGTGATTGACATTGGAATAGGAAAGGACGCCACAGAATAGCAGGAGGTGGGGATACAAACGCTTAAAAGGAAGAGTTTGAAAACACTGTTCACTGGACACGGCGATCCATGGTCTGCCACCTCGTGAACCTGGGGATAGGGTTTTTATTGTTGCTCTCAGATTCACACCATACCCCCAGCCAAGGCGTGGTACTTGCAATCTGTAGCTGAAGCAGTACATCCAGGAAGGATTAGTGACTTTCCCAAAGCCACTCGGCTAGGAACCGAAAAGATTTGACTCCAACTCCGTCTTACTCTAAAATCTGTGCTGTCTCTCCTGATGCGCAGCCAGCTGTCCGTGAACGCTACCTGGTACCACACTGGCTCTCATCGGCTTGGCCCACGGCACGTTTGCAGAGTACCTGCCTGTGTGAGGCGGGGTGCCCGCTGCTGTGGAAAACCAGCCCGGCCCAGAGCTGACCCTCCTGAGGCAGCGGGTAGGAGCAGACAGATTCAAAGCACACATCTTAGACAAGAGGAAACTCTCAAGGAGGAGCTCATTCAATTAACGTAGAAGTCAATTAGCAATTAGCAGCTGTCCAGTCACAGCCCAGGCCCTGTTTCAACAGCCATCAAGACATTTCTTTTTTTTAATGTTTAATTCCACTTAGATTGCTCCAAATGGAAAATCCAGTTGCCCCTGCTTGGTTAGAGGTGTTTTTCAGAGAAAAGCATTAAAGGTGCCAGAGGGTGCCTTCCCCAACTCCACCACACGATGATCAAACACACCCATGGCTCCACGGGCGTGGTGGGGTGCACTCCTGTGCAAACGCATTCGGTATTTGCTGAGTTACCAGAAGAAGGCAGGCTAGCTCGCCATGTGGCTGGGGAGATTCCACAGTGTGCATTAGAGGCTTAAATGAATTAGCACAATACTCTCCCAGGCTATTAAATGATGAGCGCTTTAATTAAATACGTAATAGTGACCATCCATCACTCCTTATCAGAAAACGGCAACACACTGTCTGTAGCGTTCAACGTCTTAAAGATCTTGAAATTCCTGAACTTCAAAATGAGAACTCAAGAGGCAGGCAGTAAGTGGCACCTAGTAGGGCAAGGAAGAGGAAAGATGGAGAGGAAGTAGGAAAGAGGGGGAGGAAGAGAGGGAGGAGGAAAGAAGGGACGAGGGGGAAGATGGAGGAGAGCATCCTCTGATGGTCATTCCCGAGATCTTTCCTCTGATGCCACCCCCAGCATTCTCCTATAGTCATTCCCCCAACCCCTCTCCAATGGATGCTCCTGGGGCCCCTCTCTTTAGCGGGCGTCCCTCTCTTTAGTGCGTGTCCCTCTCTTTAGCAGGCACCCCTCTCTTTAGCGGGCGTCCCTCTCTTTAGCGGATGTCCCTCTCTTTAGTGGATGTCCCTCTCTTTAGCGGGCGTCCCTCTCTTTAGTGGATGTCCCTCTCTTTAGCGGGCGCCCCTCTCTTTAGCGGGCGCCCCTCTCTTTAGTGGGCTGTCTAGCATCCCTCTCAGGTGTATTTCTAGCACCTTCTAACAGTATACTCTCAGGACCCCTCTCTCTACTACATACATACATATATATACATACACATCACATAGACTGCGGTGATCTTTTGTTTGTGCTCTAACAAATAAAGCTTGCCTGGAGATCAGAGTGCAGAGCTAGCCACTGGTTCACCACAGAGGCCAGGCGGTGGTGGCACACGCCTTTGATCCCAGCATTAGGGAGGAGGAAACAGGAAGTGATATGGCTGGGCAGAGAAAGGACTATAAGGCAGATGGAGACAGGAGCTTGGCCCCTTTCCGTCTGAGGATTCCTAGAGGTAAGAAGTCTCTCTAGTGGCTGCTCCTTTCCTTCTCTGATCTTCCAGCATTTACCCCAATATCTGACTCCAGGTTTTTATTAAGACCAATTAGAATTCATGCTACATTAGACAGTGTGTGTAGATATAGATTCTCATTCTCTCCCCCGAACCCGTGTGTGTGTGTCTGTGTGTGTCTGTGTGTGTGTTCATGCTGGGGAACTGAACCCAGGGCCTTGTACATGCCACATGCCAGACATGGTCTGTCCCACTCAACTACATCCCAAGCTGCAGGATCTCATTTTCAGGTTCCTAGTGGCTTACCCAGCAGGTCTGCATAGAGAGGATGATTAGGACCACGGGCCTGAGTGCAGGTGCCTGGGATGGTCTGCACTTGGCTGTGCTGGGGGGAGGTCTTTTGCTCCACCCCTTGGCATTTCTATAACTACCTTAGGGCAGAGACAGTCAGGGCTTGTTGAAATAGGTTCCAGGCCCTCTCAAGGCTATCCTGTATTTTTTATCTGTTTATCTCCACGATCTAAATCCTTCTATCTCATATTTCCTGCTGCTCGCACTCAAGGAAACTCTGGGGAACTGTGGGGTTGGTGGGTAAACGCCCTGCACCAAGCCCCAGGATCCCTGTATCTGATGACATATCCCCAGGACCCTCCTCTGTGTGTTCCCAACCTCTCCCGCTCTGATAGGCATCTTCCAGACCCCTCTGTCTGATGAGTCATCCCAGGATTCTCTCTTTTAATGTCACGTCCCGGCATCTCCTCCTGTCCGTTTCCAGTGTCCCCCCCCCCATGCTGCCATCCCTGTGTGTACCCCATCTCCTCCTGTCTCTGTTTCCAGTGTCCCCCCCATGCTGCCATCCCTGTGTGTACCCCATCTCCTCCTGTCTCTGTTTCCAGTGTCCCCCCCATGCTGCCATCCCTGTGTGTACCCCATTTCCTCCTGGTGACTATCCTCTTCCCCACGGTGAGTACAGGGAAAAGATAGACACAGAAAGATGCACGCATTCCTGTAAAACAGAGAAAGAGTCCGTGGTGTCCCCAGAGCAAGCTTTTGGCCATCACGTCTGTCGATACGCATTAATTTGTTAAAGTCCTGCTCCTCTGCCTGACAGTTTCCCTCTACCTGCTTCTTCCCAGAGGCTCCGGACACCTCATTCAAGCAAGTGAAGGGTATCTTGCTCCATTCATCCTTTCCAACAGAGGAGACCTGGGAAAAGAGGCAGCCCAGGGACAGAGATGTCCCTCCTGTGATGAATTCCATAGCATACCTACCTATCTCCTCCTCAGGTTTCAGATAACCTATCCAAGAACAAAGCCAGCCACATACTCTGCCCACGCAGAGAATACACAGACCCATTCCAGAGCTCTGACACCTCCCCTCCCCCCGACAGAACCCTGACTGATGTCCACGTGCTTTTGTTAAGGCCAAAACACTGAGTGAAGGAAGACAGAAGAAATGTGAGTTTAAAACATACAAAATCCTTGGTATTTCAGACCAAAGTCCCCGCTAGCACCACGGCACCCTTTCAAGGCCTTGATTCATCTGTGAAATTAAAATACAAGCCCATGTCTGGCAAGTGGGCTAGATTACAGCAGAATCCCCTCACTACTCCAGTCACTTACTCAAAGCCCATTGACTGAGCCCTCATCACACAGCAACGCCTGGGCAAGGGCCCTTAGCACAGGATTCTGACAGACCCAGGTACTCAGTGACAAACACAAATGTGATTTTACAAACTGGGATGAACTCAGTGAGGAAAAAGACCAGGGTGGGTCTATGATAGGGTGGGGCTGGTGTGGGGGCTTCACAGCCCCTGGCCCTGGATTTTGCCTGTTATAAATTCCCAATAAATTGTTAAACAGCTGGATTTCATTCTGAGCTCTGAAACATGGGGGAACTAACCAGAGTAGTGTGGAGGAAACAGGGAGAAGAGAGGGCCAGGGAAAGACCACGTCCCCCACAGCTGTCCTGAGGTGGGAGACTATTCAAGACTGAGAAAGATGGGTGGTGGGCAGAGAGCCAGAGCAGACAGCAGCGGGCCACAGTGAGGAGCCACGATGGCCACAAGACTTACTCTTGCTTCCAGAACCAAGCACTGGTCACGAACGCTTACAGTTCACCTCACATTGGTCAACTCCAATAACACGTCTTTAACCCTCAAACAGGTGCCGGATACTGAGAAATCCCAGAGCCAGACCTGCCTCAAGGTTTTATCTCCTTACAAAATGCAGCCTTCTTCAAAATGGGTGGTGAGTAGAAAGTACGCAGTGTTTGCTACCTCTCACCAGGTTGTCACTAAATTATACTGTGACAAGAAGTGACTTCAGGAAGGAAAGATCGGTTTGGGATCACGGTTTTAAGACAGGATGGAACCAGCTTGGACTGTATGGTGGGACGCTGCACAGCTTACTCACATCTCCACAGACCAGGACCTCTCTCTCCACAGAGGAGGATCTGGACCGGGAGTGGGTCTAAGCCACGACCTTCTAGCCTCATCGCTATGGCCCTTGTCTACCACTAAGACCTCATATCAAAAACATGTCACAACCTTCCAAAACAGTGCCAGCAGATTTGGAGAGGGGGGGGACATTAAAAGCTATCAACTTGTGGGGGACATTTCTCATTGAGACTGTGACATGAGGTCCCAGTGAGGGTGACTATTGCTGTGACGAAATGCCACGGCCAAAGCAACTTGGGGAGGAAACAGTTTATTTGGCTTACACTTCCATATCGCTATTCATCACTGAAGTCAGTCAGGACAGGAACTCAAGCAGGGTAGGAACCTGGAGGCAGGAGCTGATGCAGAGGCCATGGAGGGGTGCTGCTTACTAGCTTGCTCCTTATGGTGCTCAACCTGCTTTCTTAGAGAACCCAGGACCACCAGACCAAGGGTGGTACCACTCATAATGGGCTAATTAATCACTAATTAAGAAAATGTCCTATAGGCTTGTATACAGCCAGATCTTATGGAAGCATTTTTTCAATTGAGGCTCCCTCCTCTCAGGTGACTTTAGCTTGTGTCCAGTTGACATAAACCCAGGGAGCACAACTGACCCCTTGTCGACTTGACACACATCATTGTCAAGACACAACTTTTCCTTTCTTCTTTATCCCCAATGTCACACATTAATATCAACATCAAAATATAAAACATTTTACAAATTTAAAAAAGTTCCACAGTCTTTACAAATTCAAACACCTTAAAACCCAGTCTCTTTAGAAATTCAAAGTCCCCTTTAAAATCCAGACTCTCTTTAAAAATCCAAAGTCTCTCAACCAGGGACTCCTGTAAAATCAGAAATACTTTCTTACTTCGAGAGGGAAGAACCGGGACATGATCACAATCTGAACAAGGCAAAACCACACTCCACCAGTGTCAATAACTCAATAGCCAATGTCTGGGATTCACTCACCGTCTTCCGGGCTCCTGCAAGGGCTCGGGTCACTTCTCCAGCTCCACCCTCTGCAGCACACACAGCTTGTCTTCGAGGCTCCAGCTGGCTCTGCTCCACAGCTGCTGCTGCTCTTGGTGGTCATCCCATGGTCCTGCCATCTCCAAAATGCTGGGGTCAACTAGGCCGGACTTTCACCAATAGCCTTTCTTGGCTCTCTCCATGGTGCCAAGCCTCAACTCTGCATGACCCCTTCAGTCCTGGGCCTTCAACTGCTACTGAGGCTGCACCTTCACCAATGGCCTCTCCTGGCCTCTCACAGTGCCAAGCCTCAGCTGCTCTCCATGATGCCTTCATGCCTCCAAAACCAGTACCACCTGGGTGACTCTTACACTACCAAGTTCAGCTGCCAGCACGAGGTACAACCTTGGCCGCCTCTGAAACACACCTTCTGTGTGCTGACCCTGAGGAAACACTTCCCGGAAGATTTCACCTCAGTGATGCTGGTCTCTTTCTTATCACCGATAATCTCTCAGCTCCGGCTGACCAGCATCCATTGTAAAGCAAAGGTTTTACTTTAGTGTTTCTAGTATCTTGTTAATCACAGCTGATTCTTCAGCCCCAGTTAACCGGCACAGATTCTCAACTCAAAATAGTAAACAGCCCTGAAAGAGTCTTTAAGTGTCTTTCAAACTTCCTTCTGGAACTTCACAAGCCAGGCCTCCACCATCTACATTCTTATCTTCCAACTTCTTACAGAATAGCTCACCAAGCTTCGAACACTCAATGGCTTTTACAGTCCAAAGTTCCAAAGTCCTTCCGCAATCTTCCCGAAAACAACATGGTCAGGTCTGTCACAGCAATACCCCATGATCCTGGTACCAATTTCTGTCCTAATTGGGGTTACTATTTCTGTGAAGAAACACCATGACCAAGGCAACTTGTGGAGGAAAGGACTTGTTTGGCTCACACTTACTGTCCATCACTGAAGGAAGTCAGGACAGGAACTCACACAGGGCAGGAACCTGGAGGCAGGAGCTGATGCAGAGGCCATGGAGGGGCGCAGCTTACTGGCTTGCTCCCCATGGCTTTGTTCAATCTGCTTTCTTACAGAACCCAGGATGGCACCAGCCCAGGGATGGCCCCACCCACAATGGGCTGGGCCCTCCCCCATCAGTCACTAATTTAGAAAATGCCCTACAGATGCATATGGCCAGATCTTACGGAGACATTTTCTCAGCTGAGGCTCCCTCCTCTCAGATGACTTTAGTTTGAGTCATGTTGACATAAAACTATGCAGCACACCTGTGTGTACCTCAGGGGCACTGCTATACTACATGCCCAAACACCACCCATGGGACTCAGACCCCACTCTGCATGCACCTGTGGTTTCCATGGTGATTTCATGGCTGCGGTTCCATGGATCCCCACACACTTTTCAGCCCTGCAGAGTTCCTCCCGTGAACACTACCTTAAGCTCCTAAATGACAGAGATTAAAATGAAGGGTTAGCCCAGGTCCAAGGGGGCTACGCCAGCCCCCTCCATTGGCGCAGAAATAAGAGAAAAATCCTGTCTCCCTGGGACAGATGGCAGGCAATGCAGATGTCATCCAGGTTGGCAGAGGTGGAGTGAAGGGTTCTAGGGCCACCAACTGGAAGAGTCAAGGATAATGCCAGGCCAACCTCAGTGTCTACAAAAAGGAAAAAATAAATGAGGCCCAAAGGCCATCACACGTCCTTCACCAGCTCACTCGGTGTCACAGAACACAGAGTTCCATGGTTGGACTCCTGAGCCCAGGGCTCTGACTGACTCTACTGTGAAGAGCATCTGTGTGGACAGAGCCTCAGTGCATCAGGCTAGAGACTGAGATCACTCAGGTGCCCTCATTTCTCCACAACCTGATGGTATTGCTGTGTGCACAAATATCCAAGAAGAGAGATGAGGAAGGTTTAGAGAACATCATGTCCCTCTCGGGAGAAGGACAATGTCAGTGTGGGGAAGGAAAACGTGCCACTTGCTCCATAAAAACTTCCAGGATAAGATGGATCTAGGACCCACTAACCCAGTGACATAGCGACATCTTCCAGGACCTTGATTCTCCCACTTGTTTTCCTTGGTCCTCTCAGCAGTTAGGACCTGGCATTAGGCCAGCTCACTTCATGACTGCAGTGTGGCTGGAGGTCTCCTGACCAAGTTGTTCTCATACTGAATCTAAACCAATCAAGTTAAAGAGGGTGAAGCCAGAGTGACTTCATAGACCACTCCTGAGCCCTGGGGGTGCTGGGGGGTGGGGGTGGGGGTGCTTCCAGATGACGTCAGCCAGGAGGAAGGATCCACAGACTTGGAATTAAGGAGCTGACCACTGGCTTGTTCCTAAGCATTTCTCCTTTTCTTAAGTTTATTTTTATTTGTGTGTGTGTGTATGTGTTCTTACTGTGTGGGCAGTGTACGTGTGTGTGTGTGTGTGTGTGTGTGTGTGTGTATGTATGTCTGTGTGTATGTCTGTGTGTCTGTGTGTGTCTCTGTGTGTGTCTCTCTGTGTGTGTGTGTGTGTGTGTGTGTGTATGCACATGGGTAAATGTGTGTGTGTATGTGTGTCTGTGTGTGTCTGTGTGCATGTGGAAGCCCGAAGTCAGCCTCAGCTGTGATTCCTCAGCAGTGTCCACCTTGTTGTTTTTTGTTGGTGGTGGGTTTTTTTGTTGTTTTGAGACAGAGCTTCTCATGGGCTCAGTTTACCCCCAATCCATCCAGACAGTCTGGCTGTGAGCCCCCAGGATCGCCTGTCTCTCCCTCCCCAGTTCTGGGGTTATGAGCGTGCACCACCGCGCCCGGTGTTTAAAGGTGGGTTCTGGGGATCGAACGCAGGTCCTTGTGCTAGGCAAGTCCTTTACCGACTAAGCTGTCTCCCCAACCCCAGGCATCCCTTGTCACCCTACTACACCGTTTCGTTTTCCATCGCTGGAAATGAGGACTTGAATGCAAACAGCAACGGTCGTCCCAGAAGGCAGTCGGCCCCTCCATGACTACACAACTGGCCTGTCCTGTGCAGCGGATTACGCCACAGTGAAATCCCACTTTGTTTCATTTGGTGGAAAAATCATATTCAAAACTTCATTACGCTCTCCCCCACCCCCGGGGGGCTATGCTGTTCTGATTCATCTCACAACGGGCCCTCCGATGAGCTTGTCACACAGCATAAATGAAAAGGAGACGGGGGAAGATTGCTATTTGTTCTTCGTACCCTGGGGCAGAACCTGGATTGACTTATCCAGAACAACATCACGGCTTGCAAAGCCTGACAGAAGCTCCGGGTGCTATTAAAAAAAAAAAAAAAAAAAAAAAAAACAGCGAATAAACTGAACTCTTGAAAAACAGAATTCCACAGAGACTGGAGATTTCTTTGCTTGCCCTCTACAAATAAAATTAAATGTGAGGGTTCTAACTTGCAGGGGAGGGATGGGTTCTGTCTCTGTGCCATGGAGTAGGATCCTGTCTCCGGAACCTTGCATGTAAAAATGTCACTAGGGAACAACACTTTATATGTACATGAACATGTGCCCCAACCAAGGACACTGGCCACTCGTATTTGGTCCGAGTCTTTTAATCTGTGGGAAAAGCTTCCAGTTCCGATCCCTGAAGATCACAAAGCACAGATACCATTTCTGGCTTCCAGAGTTCTCATCCTTCCTCAGCCTCATCCTACCCACATCTGGCGGTCCAGCTGTGCTCCGCTGTCTCCGTGCTCTGGTCCTCCTCTGCATCCTAAATGGTCACTCTCGTCATGACCACGCCCCTCTGCCTGGTCCACTCCATTTCTCCCTGAAGCCCTCCTCCAAACACAGATGATTATCTGTAGAATCCATAACCCTCGGCCCAACTACCTTTGCCTGTATGAAGAAG
Source organism: Peromyscus californicus insignis (assembly GCF_007827085.1). NCBI lineage: Eukaryota > Metazoa > Chordata > Mammalia > Rodentia > Cricetidae > Peromyscus > Peromyscus californicus. The sequence goes on from NW_026294492.1 coordinate 7,386,543, forward strand.
CCTGTGAGGGGACCCCATGCCATGGGTGACCTCTCAGTGTGCCCACACTACCATATAGTCAGCTTTGCCCTTACATGCTTCCCTGGGCCCCAGATCACATCCCTTATAGCTGGGGTGGGGGTAGGGGAAGTGAACACATGTCTAGGAGACCTGCCCAGGCCCCAGCCCTTTCTGGACCACACCTCAGGTTGCCACTTAGTATCTTCAGTCAGCTGTAGGTGCTGTGCGCTAGGGTCCACCCCCAACTCTACCTCTTAAAAGGGACATAGGCCGGTATGTGTCCAAGGAGGCACATGTGAGCGCTCTCCCCAGCAGGTACAGGGCTCTCATTCTGTCAGAAGAGCACCAAGCAGGCCCAGGTTCCAGTGGCAGGGACCTGCAGGCATGGCGTGGCCACCTTTCCCCTGGGTTCCGGGGGAGGTAGGGACCTGCAAGCATGCCATGGCCACCTTTCCCCTGGGTTCCAGTGGAGGCAGGGATCTGCAGGCATGGCGTGGCTACCTTTCCCCTGGGTTCCAGTGGAGGCAGGGATCTGCAGGCATGGCGTGGCTACCTTTCCCCTGGGTCCCAGGGGAGGCAGGGACCTGCAGGCATGGCATAGCCGCCTTTCCACAGAAAGCCCCAGAGTCTCTGAGAATCCTGAATCTGAGCCTGGTCCCCAGGGCCACCTGCTCAGGCAGAAGGGACATGAATGGGTTAGCAGTTTGTGGGTTTGGCTAGAACCCTTCTGCATGTAGGCAGACGGTCATGTGCCTGCTTGTGGCACATCCCACTCACGCTAGGCCGGCGCATTGGTGTGACATCTGTCCTGTGATGCTCCATCTGAACTTAGATCCCTGAGAGGGTATAGTGTGGGTCATGGAGACATTTCCCTGGGATAGACACTCCCTCTACAGAGCGGTTGGTAGCGATCTTACAGGGCTGCCTGCCAGTCCAGCTGCTTTTTGACATAGCTGCTGTATTATTATTATTTTTCCCTCAGCTCTTTGACAAGAGTCTCCGCCATGTAGCTCAAGCTGGCTTTGAACTTGCAATCCTGCTATTTGCCTGCCTGCTAAATGCTGGAATTACAGGCATGTGCTGCCACACCTGGCTATATAAACAAGTTCTGTTAGAAAATCAGCTCTTCAAAATACTGGTATTTCTCTTTTCCAAATGGTAATCAGATGCTTGTTAATAAGATCCAGGAGCACTTCCTCACAGTGCTGTGGGGACAGGGCGGGACTGGCCATCTTTACTGAGTGCACATCCTGAGCATCGGCTCTGTGCCAGTTAGAATGCCACGCTGCCGTTGCTCTCGACGACGCTAAGAGGCAGCGGGAACCACTGTGGAGGGGGCAGGGTATTATCCCAAACCACAGATGGGCACAGATTTCAATTCAGTAGACAATCACCACGCGCCAAGCTCTGTGCCGAGGGCTTTTACATGCGGCTGTGTCTGCCACCCGGCTGGCTGTGTTGTGAGACAGGAACGTGTCCTCTTCTTCCCAGTAGATGAGAACGTTGGGCACAAGGAGGTGGGTGATTTGCTCAAGTGCCCAGGGTAAGCTGAGGGGGGACCTGAATCGAGGGCATCTGACTTTAAGCCTCTGGGAGCCCTTGCCAGGCTGGCCGGAGCCACGGTTCTAAGCTCAGAGGGCTTGGCTCGGCCTCCTCGGAGCACTCAGTGTGCCCGGGGTCAGTGGAGTGGCTGTGCATTTACCACAGTCCCTAAAAACGCTGATGAGTGTGCAGATAGACTCAGGTGTCCCATCAGCCACGGGATTGGGGCTGGCGGAGAGAGCCCAAGGCATTTCTAAAGATGTTAGTCTCTAAGTAATAATAGGCAATTATCAGAGGGGGGAAAAAAACCCGCTCCCGCTCCATTAACTGCGGTGCTGCTTAACGCAGGGTCATAAAAAGCTTTTACAGCTTCAGAGAGAACACACAAGTTTTCCCTTTGAAGAAAGAATCCCCCACCAAGTGTTCAGCTCTCAGAACAGTCCCCAAAGATTTTTTTTAACCATTAATGCTTTAGATATAAATGCATCTGCTTGTTTTCCGTAGTTTCTTCAAGAAAACTGGTACATGAAGACCGTCTGTTCAAAGACAACTTTAGAAATGAAATCTGCCGTGGGGATTGCTTAGCTCCACCCCTCTAAATGGCCTCTGTTTCTGGTGGAAAGAACTCAGAGGTGCCCACCTTCCTTCTTGTCTCATCTGCTCCCAAGTGCTAAAACTTCAGGAGACCCGGGGTCCTGCCTGGCTGGGGGTGGGGGCAAGAACACCCCAGTCTGCAAATCTTTTTCACTCTGCCTGCTCAACACCTAAAACAGCTCTCCATCCCTAACTAAAATGAAGTGGGGGATGGAAGCAAATAGGAACAGAGAAAAATGGCGTATATGTATGAAAATGCCATAATGAAATCCAGTATTTTATATACTAACTTAAGATGGTTTTAAAAAGAAAAAGATTAGCTGGGGCCGGGGAGGGGGAGGGAGAGGGAGGGGGACTCCATGGATAAAGGCACTTGCCGCCAAGCCTGCCAACCTAAGTTCGATTCCCCAAACCTGCATGATGGAAATCGAGAAACTTCTCTTGTAAATTGTCCTCTGAGCTCCACACTCACATTATGCATGAACACACATGCATGCATCCACAGCTAGCTCTGCTGCCAGCTGCATGCATCCACTGCTAGCTCTGCCAAGCTACCAGCTGCATGCATCCACGGCTAACTAACTCTGCTGCCAGCTGCATGCATCCATGGCTAACTCTGCTACCAGCTGCATGCATCCATGGCTAGCTCTGCTGCCAGCTGCATGCATCCACAGCTACCTCTGCTGCCAGCTGCATGCATCCACAGCTACCTCTGCTGCCAGCTGCATGCATCCACAGCTACCTCTGCTGCCAGCTGCCAGCCAGTACCTCCTTCCTTTGTTTTCTCTTGGTTGGTTGAATGGCTTTCTTAACAATGCCTCCAAATCCTGCCACGTGGGGTATGCATACCCGTAATCCCAGCACTTGAGAGGCTGAGGCAGAGTGCTGCAGAGTCAAGGCTAGCCTGGGCTACATAGTGAGAGCCTGTCCAGAAGCCAATCACAAAAAGCCAACTGTATTGTTACTTTAGGACATGACCGGGCAACTTAGGCAAGAGGGAGTTTATTTTGGTTTGTAGGGCCAGAGGGTAAGAGTCCACCGTGGTGAGGAGGGCTGGCAGTTAGCACCGGACACGGCACCGGGAAACCGAAGCTGACAGATCCCGTCTTCAATCACAAACACAAACCAGAGAGAGCGAACTGAAAGTGACGTGAGATTTAAGTCTCAAAGCCTGTCCCCTAGTGATGTCCCCTAGTGATCATGTCCCCTAGTGATGTCCACTAGTGATCATGTCCCCTAGTGATGGTGTTCCCTAGTGATGGTGTCCCTTAATGATCATGTCCCCTAGTGATCATGTCCCCTAGTGATGACGTCCCTAGTGATCATGTCCCCTAGTGATGACGTCCCCCCTCTGGCAAGGCTGCGCTGCCCAAACCTCCCCAAACAGCATCACCAACTTGGGACCAAGCGTTCAAATAGCTGAGCCTGTGGGAACATTTCTCACTCAAACCACCGCACAAACAACAAGAACGTAATAGCTCAAAGTCCAGAAGCAACAAAGAAAGTGACGGAAGAGTAATTCCAGTGCATAAAAAGTTAAAGCTTTTACACATGAAAAAAAATTAAAAAATCAGCTGGCTCAGGCCTGTGATCCTCGTACCCGGCAGGCGGAGGTAGGAGGAACAGGAGTTCAAAGTCAGCCTCATCTATAGAAAGTTCAAAGCCAGCCTGGGTTTCTTGAAAGCCTGTCTAAAGTAAATAAGTAAACACACACACATAAACAAATAAATAAATCTGAGGGATAGGTTCTCCCTCAAAGGCAAGACAGACACCCAACATCATCACTATTGTGCTGTCACAGTAGGAGACTGGAAGAGACTCAAACTCTGATTGAATGAAATGTGTGGCCCGTATGCATGCATATCCCACAGACTGCTGCCCAGCTGCGACACGCAATAGCATGACCTCTGCACCCTACCTGTGGGCAATTGCAGCAGCTGCTGTTAATAAGCAAGGTAACCATTAAGAGAGGAAAGTGGGTGTGTATTTAATCATGCATATGTGTGCACGTGTCTGTGACTCTGCGTGTATTGATGTGTGTGCGTGCGCGTGTGTGTGTGTGTGTGTGCGTGTGTGTGTGTGTGTGTGTGTGTGTGTGTGTGCCCAAGCCCAATCCCTTGGAGCTTGAGTTACAGATGTTTGTGAGTCACCTGATATGAGTGCTGGCATCCAAACTCCAGTCCACAGGATTTAGCAGCAAGCTTTCGTAACCGCAGCCATCCCTCCAGCCCCCTGTACTTACGTTGGTTTTTTCAAACTAAAGGATAAGTAATAAAATATTGACTATTGTTACTTACAGGAGAACTGTGGAGGCGAGAACAAGGTATATATTTGTATAAATATTTTACATACTTTAAAGTAACAGAAGACTTCACAAAGAGCATTCCCCTCAAATCGAAAGCAAAATGAAACCCACAAATCTCACTGTGTCCCGGGGTGTGGCTTCTCCTGAGGCCAGGCAGTAATCCACCCGGCTTTAAAGAGCAGTCCTTGGGTCTTGGCTACCCACCTAGCAGGGTGGAACCTCTGAACAAAGGAGCCAGCTGCTCCTCTGAACAAAAAAGTCTGAATCTGCTTTGGCTTTCCATACTGTTGGCAGTAAGTACGCGGCGTTATTACAGAACCACTGTGCGGGGGTTTGCAGGATAAGGGGTGAGTATGATTAAGATGGAGTTAGTGAGACTGGAATTCTCCAGAACAGACTGAGGAGGGGCAGGTGTGAGATCCACGAGCTCAACAAAAACCGTGCGGGTCTGTAATTTGCCAGCTCTCCCCACTGAACGCCCCTGAAAATAATGACTAATCCTGAACTAATAAGTATCCCAACACAAAATTGTGGGCCTAAGTACTAATTCCCTTCGAAGTGAGTCAGGGCCCCTCAGAGAATGCTTCCCAGTCAGGAAGCGATAGGGAAGCCTGGAGCATCTCGCCATGCCAGAGGCCAGGAAGCTATCAGGGAAACTTGGGGCCAGGGGGGAGAAGAGCCGTGGAGCGAGCCTGAAGAGACGCCTATTGGCCAATGATGAGCTTGAACATCCATGTGATTCCTAATTTCAAAGGCTTAAAGCACATCAGATAGGTTTGAGTCAGTAGATTATAATGGTGCTAAGAGGAAAAAAAAAACAAAAAACATTGGAACCTGTCCCAACCTACACAGTGATCAATCACTCCAGCAATCTGTCCCACAAAGTTGAGCTTTTAGGGGAAGGCTGGGAAGGTAAGTGTAGTGAATGATAATCAAGTTCAGTTCTTAGCTCAAAACAACCATCTGTCTACCACGCAGGTAAGTGAGGACATACCCCCGGAGTGCCTTGTACACCACCTGCAGAGCCGGGGTAGACAGAGGGACCCGGTCCTATGAAGAGAAGAATCCGATCCTTAGCACAGAGACAGAACAGTAAAAGCGAGCCTGTGGGGCTGGAGGGATGGCTCGGCAGCTAAGAGTACTGGCTGCTCCTTGAAGGGGACCCAAGTTCGGTTCCCAGTACCCACAGAGTGGCTTACAACCACCTGTCACCCTCGCTCCAAGGGACTTGTTATCTCCGGCCTCTGAGGGCACAGGCACTCACATGTACATACCCACACGTATGCACACTTTGGTTTTTATTTTTTTATTATTGATTGGTTGGTTGGTTGATTGGTTTTTCAAGACAGGGTTTCTCTCTGTGTAGCCCTGGCTGTCCTAGAACTCTCTTTTTAGACCAGGCTGGCCTCTTTGTAGACTCAGAAATTTGCTTGCCTCTGCCTCCCAAGTGCTGGAATTAAAGATGTGTGCCACCACCATCCATCTTGGTTTTTGATTTTTAACTAACCTCCTAGGAAGGAGAGAATATGACCTCTAGAATTGTCACCCATTATAAGACTCAAATACCCAGTCTATAACCAAAACCATCACAAGACATACAGAGAAATAAGAGTATGACATATTCAAAGGACACAGATAAATAGAAACGGCCTCTGAAGAAGACCTGATGGCCCCTTGAAACTCAGGGAATATGATGGGAGAGAGCATGGGAAGAGCGTAGGAGCTGGAGGGTGGGGAGGAGGGCTTGGGAAAGCTAGGGACACCCATGACCACCACACTCACGAGCTCACAGCAGCTGCGGCTTCCTGTACAAGACCCACACAAGATCGAGCTCGTCAGAACTCCAGTAGACAGGGGAGTGGCTCACGAGGCCCTCCTCCCGCAAGGAGCTAGTGGCTGATGATGGCTGCTAGAGCCATTTTTCCTCAACTGGTAAGTTACCCAAACGCCAAGAGCTAGCCCTATATGCATACACATATACAAGCGGCCATCATTCAACTAAGTGGGTCAGTAAAAATTAAAAAAAGAAGACATGGAAAACAGCAGGGGGTGTGTGGAGAAGAGGGGGATTAGAGGGTTGAAAATGAACAAGCACGTGACATATACGTGTGAAACTGCCAAGGAATAAGTATTTTTTAAGTTATTATTTCGCACAGGGAAAAATAAAGTTAAAAACTGTTTCCAGGACTGGAGAAGCGGTTCAGAGGGTAAAGAGGGCAGCTGCCACACACGACGACCTGAGGTGGGGGGCTCATGAGTGGCATCCAACGTGGTGGCAAGAGTTTCCACCTAAAACCTGAGTACAAAGATTCTAAAAAGGAGCTAAAAACAGTTCCTAGTTGTCTCTTTCAAGCTAGTGGCAGCCTGTATGTTTGAGCTACTATGGCGGGTTCCTGGCGTGCATGCTCGACCTGCAGTATGGCGGGAATGAGGCCTCTGCAAGTAGCACATTAAGCTGTGTGGTGGATTTAGCCTTTGCTAGTACAAAACAAAAAAAAGTTTTATGGGCTACACGCTGCTTTGATAGAAGCATAGACCCACTATTTCTGAGAGTTGATGGCTCCCAGAGCTGGCGGAAAACGTACCACCGCATGTTGGGAAGCTGAAGTGGGCAGAGCCAGCAGCCACAGCACCAGCGCCGTTTCAGGCTTAGAAGGCTGCAGTTTAAAGCAATAGGCTCAAGCTAATATAAAAAAATAAGCCACGTAAAGATGCCTACCACACAGAGAATCTGGATTATGTTCTCTTTGATATTCATAACTGAAGAAAAACATTTGATTGCAAAAGCTGTTAAGTTATGCCAAAACGTATATTTTAAAGGTACCTTGACTTCAAAATTTGGATGTAAGGATATGTTGCTTTGGAAAGGAGGCTCTGCTTTTGTTTCCACAGAAAGCAAGAGGCTATGGATTTGTACCAGATTAAGATACATCAGGTTTGACCAGCCAAGACCACCTGAAAGGTCTCCAATGACACCATGGCCCAGATGATCCAACATCCAGAACCGTTTCAAGGCAACTGGCTCAAACGATACACCCTCATGGACTACTCCATAATCCTAAAATATTCTTTGTGTCCCCAGAAGATACAGCGCCCCCGTCCAGCAGGAAGTAGTAAGAGAAGCTACGCCCAAATTCCCAAATATACCAAGCTGACTTTGGAGATGTGTAAAGGTTAAAACCTTCCTTTTTGAAAAAAAAAAGGGGGGGGGAGGGCTGTGGGATGTTCTGTATGGCAAATGTGTTGCTGATTAGTCAATAAATAAAACACTGATTGGCCATTGGCTAGGCAGGAAGTATAGGCAGGACAAGGAGGAGAAGAATTCTGGGAAGTGGAAGGCTGAGAGGGGGACACTGGCAGCCGCCATGATCACAAACAGCATGTGAAGATGCCGGTAAGCCACGAGCCATGTGGCAAGGTATAGATTTATAGAAATGGATTAATTTAAACTGTAAGAACAGTTAGCAAGAAGCCTGCCATGGCCATACAGTTTGTAACCAATATAAGTCTCTGTGTTTACTTGGTTGGGTCTGAGTAGCTGTGGGACTGGCAGGTGAGAGAGATTTGTCCTGACTATGGGCCAGGCAGAAAAACTCCAGCAACACATGAGCCCTTAGCCTTTCACCGTTCAGTGGGACTTTAAGATACTTCTCTGGAATGCCTTATCTAGGGACATTTATCTACATATCTACAAGCACCCCGTCAAACAATTATTTAATCTTGTAAATTCTTTTGAGATCAGCTTTGTCTCCTTGAGTCTATTAGTGTGGTAAATTACACTAATTTATTCCAAATGTCCAGTCAGCTTTACATTCCTGGGATAAATTGCATGTAACCACGCTGCATTATTCTATTAATGTATCACCGGATTCAATTTGCTAATATCTCGTTGATGGTTTTGTTATGTTGGTAATGGAAGGTGTTCATTGCCAGTGTTATATCATTTAATGACTTTGTCATAACGGTAAAGGTGGCCAAATAAAACAAGTGGAAGATGTTCCTTCCTTATACATGTCTGTAAGAGATAAATAGAATTGACTTCATGACACTTCAAATGTTGGCTAGAATTTGTCAATAAAACCATGTGATCCTTTAACTATAACTTTACCTTTAAGTTTCTTTAATAAATGTAGGTTCTTAGAGTATATGAAAGTAGCATATTTCTTCTCGAATACTTTTTTCAAATTTATCTATTTTATGTGTATGGGGGTTTTGCCTGCATGTATGTCTTTGCATCATGTGTGTGTAGTACCCACAGAGACTGGAAGAGGACGCTGGATCCCCTGGAACTGGAGTTACAGATGTTATTCGACACCATTTGGGTTCTGGAAATCCATCCCAGGTCCTCTGGAAGAGCAGCCAGTGTTCTTAGCCACTGAGCCATCTCTATGGACCTCTCGAATGACTTTTGATAGATTTTGTCTTCCAAAGAACTGGTCAATTTTATGTAAGTTATCAAAGTCACCCCGCAGACTTGACATCGGAATCCCTAAATGTCTATAGGGTCTGCAGTTATGCCTTTTGTCTTCATTACTGGTTTTAGAAGTTTGCATAATTTAAAAGATTTCTTTAACTGATAAAAATAAAGCATTTATGGTATTCAGTGTTTTGCCATGTGGAATTGTCTAAAACCACTAAACCAAGGTGAGTAGCATATTTATTGTTTCATGTGCTTTTCTCTTTCTCAGGGAAAACATTGAGAATATATATTCTGAGCGAGCTCATTGACTCTTAATTGCTACGTGAAACTGTACATCTCTTTTGTTTCCAGCTTGGTGAGCATGGCTAGAGGCTTATCCGTATTACCCATCCTTCCAACATCAGGCGTCACTGGTTATGCGCCACCATTTTTCATCTTTGTTTTCATTGATTTGTCCTGGTTTGTCCTGGTGTCTTTACTTGTTCTATCCATCTGCTTTGATTTACTCTGCTCTTTCCCTAATCCCTAAGGCTTAGACTGTTGCTTCAAGCCAATTTCTCTTTTCTAATACGAGCCTACAATGCCATAAAATGCTTCTTACGCCTTATGCCTCACTTTAACCTCAGCCCAGAAACTTAGTTTTAGCTTCCTTTCCCAACCTGCCTGGTAGGTTTTAACTGTTCAGGCTGTGGAGAATATGGAGTGAGGTGAAGATCACCCTAGGCAGTTTAGTAAGACGATGTCTCACAATAAAAGGTAAAAAGAGGAATGGGCTGTAAGTCAGTGGTGGAAGGTCTCCTAGCATGTGCAACGTCTCAGGTTCATCCCCAGCACTGCAGGAAAAAATATCAATAGCAACTAAGAGGTGGCCACATCACCAGAGGAAAGGACTCCATTATCAAGTATTATCCCCTCTGTCCTGTCCTTCCCGAGGGGCTGGCAGCCATTCACACAGGTGACCGCACACCGGGCAAAGGACAATGAGCAGACATCCCCAGGGCTCTGGACATGGGATCTGTGTTGGCTCTGGTTATCAGCAGTGCCTCTGCTGGAGCGGGGTGTGTTGTAGTTTGAATGTGAAATGTCCCTCACAGGCTCATGTGTTTGGACATGTGGTCTCCAGCTGGTGGCGCTGTTTGAGAAAGTGGTGTGACTTTCAGGAGATGGAGTCACTGGAGGAAGCTGGTCACTGTATGGGACTTGGGGTTTTTTCATCACATGCCACTGCCTGCTTCTCTCTCTCTCTCTGTCTCTCTCTCTCTCTCGCTCTCTCTCTCTCCTGACTATGAGTACATTGTGACCACCTACAGCACCTCTTGCCACACCATCCCTGCTAAGATGAGCTGTGTCCCCTGAAACTTCAAGCCAAAGCAATTCCTTTGTTCTCTAAGTCACTCGTGGTCAGGCACTTTGGTCACAGCTAAGAGATACATCACTAACACAGGACCCTGAGTCCTGACAAGTCTGTGTTCAGTCCTCCCGGGGCCCCAAGTTCACCTGATGTTTCTCTGTGTGTACAGTTGGAACTGACAGCTGCTACCTCTGCCTTCCGAGCGCTGAGATTAAAGCGAGTGCCAGTACACCCGGCCAGCAACATCCTGAGGTTTGGAAATGGGTGGTAACAATGTGTATCAGTGAACAGTCATGTTTGTGTCCAGAAGGGGCTGTGGGGGGGGGGGGATGGGACGGGGGGGGGGGGAGGTAAAGCTTTTTTTTTTTTTTGGTATTGCACCAAAAGCCCGGAGGCAGTTTCAGGGATGAGTGTGACAGAAGACGGAGACAGTGGAGTCTGGTTTTGTGGCACTGCTGGTGCCAAGTGCCACTCTGCTCTTCAACCCCACCCCCCTCACTTTCCTCAAGCAGGAAGAACACAGGAGATGCAGAGCAGAAAAGGCACTGGTCACCCACGCACAGATGTGGCGGGTCCCTTTGTGTTTTTTGGACTTTGCAGGGGCTCACGCTTATGGCTGTCCTGCCTGCTCTGATCAGGGGCCAGCTCTCCCTCCCCCTCCACCAGGGCCAGTGCAGATAAAACCCCACGTGGCCCTAAGAATGAATGGGTGTCGGTGGCCAGGGAGATGGTTCTGCTGGCTCAGCCCAGCGTCCAAGGGCAGGGTTTAGTCTGCGGGGGTCAGGGAGTCCTACCCTGTCTCTAAATACCCCTCACCAGTCTGACGTCTGCAGCCCACAGCCACAGTGTGGCCACTCTGTCTACATCTCCTGAGACCCACAATTTGAGTCCTCTGCTGGAGATATGGCAAGTGGTCTCTCTTCCTCCTGTGTCCTCCACCCAGGGACCCACCTGTGAGGCCACAAAAGGCTGTCTCCTTGCTTAGTGGGTACTGGGGCTTTGGGGAGAGGCAAGAACCTTGGTCTTGCTTTTATCTCTGGCCCCTAGTCTCCCTCACCCCCAAACACTCACAGATTCAGCCCATGCACCTCTCAAGAACCCCCAACTCATGTTCAGCATCCACAGCCCAACCAAAGAACACCGTGTTATCCTGACATACACGTAGGCAGGACCTCCACGCCCCTCTGGATATGGCCACACGCAGACAGAAGATGCTTCGAAAGGCTGTAGCATGAGTGGTGTGTCTAAGAAAACAGGAGCAGCTCTGGACTGGGGGCGACAGCTCAACTGATAAAATGTGCATCCAGTGAACACGAAGACCCGAGTTCAAGCCCCAGAACCCACGCAAAGAAGCCAGGCGTGGTGGCACACGCTTTCAATTCCTGCACAGGGGAGGTAGAGATAGGGGCTCACTGGCCAGCTAGTCCAGCCTAATATGTGCACCCCAAGCCAGTGAGAGATCTGATCTCAAGGTAACCGTGGACAACATCTGAGGATTAATACCTAAAGTTGACCTCCAGCTTTTATATGCATGCACACACACACACACACACCACGGTCTCACTATGCCCCCTCATCGTGGGGGCCCTTCCCACACCCCACTCAGGGACTTTTCAATTCAGACATAGTATCTGCCGTTCTTTGAGGGTGGAAGAACCCAGAAGGCAGGGGGAAAGGATCAGTAACCAACAACCAAGCACATCCACTGCTCCCGGAGCCTCAGTTCCCTCATTTGTCAAGACAAGGAGCCTTTGGTCCTTCTCAGGGTCAGTGTTGAGTGACTGCCTGGACCCGACTGAAGCGGCCAGCGCCAGGATCAGTCACCTGTCACTCAGCACGAAAAGCTGAAGTTCGCAGAGGGAAGCGAGCACTCAGTGGTGATTCTCAGCCCTGCATGTCGCTGGGGATCTTGATTAGCTGAACCATTGTCGGCTCCGCTGTCCCCATGGCAACAGACTTAGGTGCTCCTCTGAAAGTAACAGCAGCCTTTGCCGAATCTGAATCTCGTCAGCATCTTGGGTCTTGCCTGGCACGTCTCCAACACAGGGCCAGCTTGCTCTTGCTTCCTGCCCCTCGTCTTGCCCAGAGCCTTGTCCTGCCAGTCTCTCGGCATCCCCTGGGCTGACAGAGATGGGGTCAAAGTGGACAGAGAGCAATGAAACCTCCTACCCAGAGACGCTCCTGTACCAGAGACCTCAGCTTCCACCAGCCCTGAGGTTACAGCCAACAGTGGCTGCCTGGTGTCTCTAAACCCAGCTTGGTGGAATGTATGTGCCATGAAATATCACACCGTTAGGGGGAAAAAAAGAACACAATTTTAATATATGACGGACCTTGGAACTACAACTGTTTGTGAAGCAAGTACTTGACAGATGCCAAGGGCTTCCAAGGACATGACATAGGGAAGTCAGGGGAGTCCGTCAAGGCAGAAAGGAAAATGGCAGATCCCAGCTGGGGGAATTACTGTGGAATGAGTGTAGAGTTAATGTTGGAAATGGTGGAGCATTCTCGGGTCCAGGCAGGAAGGACTGTTATGTGACACTGAGAATGTCCTTAGTGGCACTGAAGTTGATACTCATGAGGGATTACAATGATAAATATTACTATCTTTTCCTGGGGAGACATCACCCTAGACACTGATAATGAGCAAAAAAATAAATAAATAAAATATTCTACCCAGATCCAGCTGGGTAGGTGAATGGGTTTGTTGGGCTCACTTATAGGACTGTGGATGTCTTAGTGCTCTGATGCTGTGAAGAGACACCATGACCACGGCAACTCTTAGAAAGGAAAACATTTAGTTGGGGGCTGGCTTACAGTTCAGAGGCTTAGTCCATTATCATCATGGCAGGAAGCATGGTGGCATGCAGGCAGACATGGTGCTGGAGAAGGAGATGAGAGTTCTACATCTAGATTGGCAAGCAGCAGGAAGAGAGAGAGACACTGGGCCTGGTTTGAGCTCCTGAAACCTCAAAGCCTGCCCCTAGTGACACACTTCCTTCAACAAGACCACCTCTACTCCAACAAGGCCACACTTCTTAATTGCACCGTTCCCTAGGAGCCTATAGAGAACATTTTCATTCAAACCACCACCGTGGGTGACCCTGAACAGGTTCATCACCGAAAACTTGCACCCTAGCATGGATGGTGACCTCCCTGAAGCTGCAGAAATGGAGCACCCCCACTTTACCTAGCCTTCTACTTTCTACATACTCTAGCACCCTGCCAAACCATGGGCAGCCTGGGAAGAAATGGATGCAGGTGGGGTTGTGGGCAGGGAGAGCAAGTGACTGGAATCTCAGGCCGCCTGCTGACGTTCCCCTAATCCTTCCACCAGGGACCATTAATGGGCCCGATCTTGCAAGGGTCTTCCACAGGTAATCATAGCTCCTCTAACGTCAAGACGGCCAGAACTGTGTCATACCTAAAGACAACATCCCCCAACAATTACGTTATATTTTCATTATAGTTTTGTGCGTGCCTGTGTGTATGCATGTGTGGGATGCACACATGCCACAACATGCCCATGGAAGTCGGACGACAGCACGGGGGAGTCAGTTCTCTCCTTCCACCACGTGGGTCCCGGCGATCAAACTCTGGTTCTCAGGTTTGGCAGCAAGCACCTCTATCTGCTGAGCCATCTCACCAGCCCACAGTCTCTCTCTATTTTAATCCCTAAATAAAAACAACAGCCCATAGCCTAGGAGGCCACACAAGAAGTGACTGGCTGATCACATTCCACCAGAAATGAAAAGATCTCGGGGGCGGGGGTTTGAGGACACTCGGAGAAGCCACCCCACTGGGATCTGCTGTCTACCAACCCTGACCTCAGGGGGTCCCCGGCTCCCCTGATGGAGCCGTCTTCAGCTGAGCAGGCAGATGAATGGCCCCAGCCTGCTCCTCCGCCACTAGTAGAGATAGATGACTGTTATTAAGAAGGAAGGCATGGTCCATTTGTCATCTTGGACATCTTCAGTACAGTGTGTCTTGGTGACCACAGAGCTCCCTCCCCATGGGAGGTGACAGGCTGCTTAGAAAGCCACCACAGGACCTCTTACTGTCACTCCATTTACATGGAGCAAGCACAGCTTGGGGCAGTGAAGCCATACCATTTCAACCCTTAATGACTTGGCTTCCTCGTTGACAAGACAGCTGTGGCGGATGCAATCTGTCACCTCATTAGGCAATCAATACTGGCAGGGGGCACACAGCTCAGCTCCACCTGCAGCTTCCTACAGACTGGCTGGCGCAGCAGGCAGCACACACAGCGGAACCCCTCCCTGTCCTCTGCAGTCACACAAAGCCACATGTTCCTGTTGCACTGGCCACTATACCATCTCTGACGCAGAGATACACCAGACATGCCCATGGACTGCCATGCCCAACTCCAACTTGTAGGTGGGGAGATACTCAGTTGATGGATCGCTTCCTCACCGTGTGTCTCAATCCGGGTTGTTATTGTTGTGATGAAACACCATGACCAAAAGCAACCAGCGGGTGTCATTGGGCTTACATTTCCACACTAGTCCATCATCAAAGGAAATCAGGACGGGAGCTCAAACAGGGCAGGATCCTGGAGGCAGGAGCTGATGCAGAGGCCATGGAGGGGTGCTGCTCACTGGCTTGCTCCCCATGGCTTGCTCAGCCTGCTTTCTCATAGAACCCAGGACCACCAGCCCAGGGATGGCACCACCCACAATGTGAAGCAATACAGTTTTAACAATCTTTAATTAAGCAATCAATCTCTAATTAACAAAATGCCCTACAAGCTTTCCTACAGCTGGATCATATGGAGACATTTTCTCATTTGGGGTTCCCTCCTCTCAGATGACTCTGGCTTATGTCAAGTTGAGATAAAACTAACCAGCACACCTTAGAAGCATGAGTTGCTGTGTTTGAGCCTTCAAACCTCCATTTAAAAAAAAAAAAAAAAAAAAAAGCCGGGCATGGTGGCATGTGCTTGTAATCCCAGCACTAGGGAGGCAGGCTTAAGCAGATCTCGGAGGCTCACCCACCAGAACCTACTTGGCAGTCTCCAGGCCAGTGAAAGACCCTGTCTCCAAAAACAAAGTGAATGGCACCCGAGGAACGGCATGCAAGACTGACCTCTGGCATACACACGTCTGTAAACTTGCACACATGAGCGCGTGCGCGCGCACACACACACACACACACACACACACACACACACACACACACACACACACACACGACCTTTAGCATCTTTCCTAAAGATAACATGAAATGCCTCTGACAGGGGCTCTAAAGGTCCAGCCTGCTCTGATTCCTGAAGACCTGCTGGGTCCTCTCCTCCTTCTGCCCCAGGATCCCTTTGGCAGGGCACACCACACCCTCGCCTCCTGTGCCCTTGCCTTGGTCTCTTCTCACAGAGCTGGTCATCCACCTCTGCCCTCCCTGCATCCCAACAGTGGTACCAAGCAGAACAGGAAGCATGGATTTCTCCAGTGGGCTCCATGGTATCCGGAGCCAGCTCTCCAACTCAATGAAACCCAAAGATGTGACCTAGACACTTCTACATCAAACTGACCATCAAAATCAGTCACCACAGACAGACCCAAATGATGACATCTTCTGAGGAAACTCAGACGTTGTCTAATCGAGAATCCTCTTATTCCGTGTAGTCTCTGCCTGCCATTTCATTCAAGCCATTCTGTAGTTCTGCGGGGCATACACAATGCCAACAGTACAAACAGACCTGGCCCACAGATGTGCAAACGAAACCTCCCAGGCCGAAGGACAGTTCATTCCCTTCCTCTCTTCCCCTGTGAAAAGATAAACAAGTTACAAGGAGATCAAGCTTATTTATTCATTTATTTCTTGAAACAATCTCGCCTAGCCCAAGCTGGCCTCAAACCCACTATACAGCTATGCATGTACTTTCAATATCTGAACCCTTTGCCTCTATCTCCTGAGTTTTGTGCCACTCTGCCCAGTTTTATAAAGTACTGGGGATCGAACCCAGGGCCTCGGGCATGTTAGGCAATCACTCTGCCGGCTGAGCTACATCCCCAGCCGGTACCTTCTCTGGTCGCCTTCTTTATTTCCCTGTGTGTGCTTGGTTCTGGGTTCTCCCTCTCACTGTTCTTAACTCTCACCAGTTCCCTGATTGTTTGACGAGTTAAGTAAGATCTCTGACATATGTTCACTCTATATTTCCGTGACAGTTCACATCACAAGCGCTTTAGAACACACACCAGGAAGTTTTGACTCAATTGCTGAAAGCTCTGACTCAAACGGTTCCAGGGGGAGCAGGATTTATTACCCAGCATTATCAATCAGCGCAAAGGAGGCTGCTCTGGGCACCTAAGGCGTGGAGAGCCAAGGTTCAGCCTGTACCCTGTCCCTTGCTCGGAGTGGCTCGGAGTGTGGGCGTGGCCTGGTTCACAGTGTGGGCGTGGCCTGGTTCACAGTGTGGGCGTGGCTTCTCCCTGGAGATTAGGCCACTGCTGCAGCCTGACAGCTTAAATAGGGATGAAGTCAAGGGCAAGGGCAAGAAAAGCCTGTCTTCTCAGGTGTCTTCGTTCCTTTTTATTGCCGTGATAAGACATCGCGGCCAAGGCAACAAATAAGAGAAAGTGCTTCATTTGGGGGCTTACAGTTTCACAGCGTTAGAGTTCATGACCATCATGGCGGGAAGCATGGTGGCAGGCAGGCATGGTGCTGGCGCTTACATTTAGATTTTTTTTTTTTTTTTTTTTTTGAGACAGGGTTTCTCTGTGTAGCTTTGCGCCTTTCCTGGAACTCACTTGGTAGTCCAGGCTGGCCTCGAACTCACAGAGATCCGCCTGGCTCTGCCTCCCGAGTGCTGGGATTAAAGGCGACATCTAGATTTGTAAGCACGAGGCAGAGAGAACTAACTGGGAACAGCATGGGCTTTTGAAACCTCAAAACCCACCCCCTGGTGACACACTTCCTTCAACAAAGCCACACCTCTTAATCCTTCCCAAACAGTTCCATGAACTGAAGACCAAGCATTCCAATATATGAATGAGCCTATAGGGCTATCTCATTCAAACCCCCCACCACACACACATACCAGGCATCTCTCTTTATGGACAATATCTCCCTCGCCCCTCCTTGACAACTGCCATGAGGGGTCTGACTCAACTCACTGCTCTTAGGGGCTGACATTGGAATAGCAGGTTCAGTAAGGCACATGGCTGTGCCACAAAGAGGGTCAGCCTGCACAAACCATGCATTGGTCGGAGAGCACAGTTAGTAGTCACTCACAATTCTGGAAATAGCTCTTCTTCGGCCCTTCACCTTCAAACACAGGCCCTGGACCAGGTCAGGTGCCCTCCTATCTCAGATCTCTCCTCCTTTTCCCATGGGGCATAGGCCCTTCCTATGACCTAGTAACACACAGAGCCACCGTCTACACACCAGTCTGTGCATACAGCTTTAGAGGCTCCTGAGAGAGGCCTGTGGGTACTGAGGAGGCGGAGAAGGACGCAAGAGTGGGCGGTGCTCAGTTTGGGGAACACCTGCTCTTTTGTACCCATTTCACTTCGGTGGGCCAGAACCTCCCTTCCCCTGCCTGACACCCGGTCCCAGGCAGGCTACCTCCTGCCTTCTCACGCCTCTGGCTCTATCTGTCCCCAGGCTGCCCTTCGCCCACTCACCTCACCAGAGAAGCTGGCTTGTCTCTTTCATCTAGGCATCCCCACAGCAGGGGGCAGAGGTCTGACAGATGTGGGACTTTCCAGATGGGAGGCTGGGGTGCAGCTACTGAGAACAGGCAAGGCATCATCTCTCCCCTGCTTCAGCACATACACAAACCAGCAGGGCATGGACCAGCTTTCGAGCGGGATTGAGAGAGTAACTTAAAAGCACATATCACAAAGCAGTGCAGCCAGTGACGCCTGGTGGGAAGCTCCTGGGTGGAGGACAGACGGGCATCTTACCGACCAAGGCAAACTTGATTCACAGAGCAGGGTCCAGGGGCTCCGGGTCAGGCAGCTCTCGGAAGAGCCCAGCTCCGTGTCGAGTGAGTTACAAACCCATCCGCACACTTGAACGCTGGTTTTCCACAGAAGCCGAGAGCCGGACATCAACACTCTGCCAACAGCTTTCCAGTCAAGCGGCCTGTGTGTCAGCCTGACTCTGCGTCTACAGCAGCTCCAGGGACAGGAGCAAAAAGACACAAGGGAAGAAGGACTACCCAGCCCGTTCCTCACGGGAGTGGGGAGAGCAGGAGGTGGAGCTCTCCAGAAGCTGCATTCCCCCCTCCAGACTCTGCAAGGCCGGGAAGTTGCTTGCACAGCAATGCGTCAGTCAGTAACCTCTGACTTCAGTTCTTCCAAACCAGTCGTCTGCAGAAAGTTGGACACATTCAAGAACTCCTCCTCCTCCTCCTCCTCATCCTCATCACCATCATCAGGCTTCTTAAATAGCTCCAGCATGCATGCATACTCTATATTATCAGTCTTCAACCGCTTTAAAACAATGATGCATGGGGGTTGCCTGCAATGTGTGTCTGGGTATCTCATGACAGCCTGGTGCCTACAGAGGACAGAAAAGGACATCAGATCCTCTGCATCCTCAAGAAGTAATAACACACTTCGAACTGTGTGTATGTATGGATACATGTCCGTGTGTGTACACATGCATAGATGTGCATATGGAAGCCAGAGGCTAACCCCAGGTGTCATCCCCAATCATCCTCCATCCTATTCCTTGAGACAGGGTCTCTCACTGATTCAACAACCTGGACAGCAGACCCCCGTGAGCTTCCTGTCTCTGCCCTGCTCCCAAGCACGGGCTGTTGCATCCATTTTGTTTGTTTGTTTGGTTTGGTTTGGTTTTTCGAGACAGGGTTTCTCTGTGTAGCTTTGGTGCCTGTCCTGGATCTCGCTCTGTAGACCAGGCTGGCCTCAAAATCACAGAGATCTGCTTGGCTCTGCCTCCCAAGTGCTGGGATTAAAGGTGTGTGCCACCACCACCTGGCTGCATCCATTTTTTATATGGGTGCTGGAGATGGAAACCAGGTCCTCACACTTGTTTAGAAAATACATTATTGACTGAGCCACCTTTTTGTCTTGTTTTTTTAAGACAGGGTATCTCTGTGTAGCCCTGGCTGTCTTGGAACTCATTTTGTAGACCAGGCTGGCCTTGAACCCAGAGATTCACTTGCCTCTGCCTCCCAAGTACTGGGATTAAAGGCTTGATGGACCCATTTTGCTAAATAATATAGCTAATAAAAATATTGGCCAATATTTTGGTTAAGAAGGAAACAGATGCCAGGCGTGGTGGCGCACACCTTTAATCCCAGTACTTGGGAGGCAGAGGCATGCAGATCTCTATGAGTTCGAGGCCAGGCTGGTGTACAAAGTGAGTTCTGGGACAGCCAGGGTTGTTACACAGAGAAACCCTGTCTTGAAAATCTTGAAAAACCTAAAAGGAGGAGGAGGAGGAGGAAACAGACTCAGAAGTCTGTAAAGTAATCGCCTGAGAGTCTACAGCTGGTGACGGGCAAAGTTTACCTTTAAGCACATGGGATTGTGAAATCAGGCTCCTCCAGCACCTCCAGGCTGCCATCCCCTCAAAACCTCCCATCACCAGGCCTTACAGTGCATGCCTGTGGCTCAAGAGAATGCGGCAGGGAGGTCAGTTGACACCGTGCATTTGAGACCAGCCTAGGCCGTGGGATAGACTCCCCTCCACCCTAGTTTTGCTTCTGATACTGCGATAAAAAAATACCCTGATAAGAATTGCATCTCAGAGAAATGGTTTATTTTCATTTAAAATTCCAGGTTACAGTCCATCACCACATGACGTCATAGCAACAGGCGCTTGAAGCAGCTGGTCACATCACACCCATCGTCAAGAGCAGAGAGAAACGAATGGATGATGCTAATTCACTTGCATGTGCTCAGCCCAATGTTTCCTCTCTTTACACAGCTCTGGAACCCCCATGGGCAGGGTCCTTTCTACCTCAACTAACTTAGTAAGTTCATCCCCTACAGACATGCCCACAGGCCAATACAAGGGGACAATTCCTTGCTGAGACTCTCTTCCTCAGTTCTAGGTTGTATCAAACTGACAATTGAAGATGAGCATCAGGGGCTAGACGGATGGCTCTGTGGGTAAAGGCGTGCATTGCCCTTCCAGAAGACTTGAGTTCGGTTCCCAGCACCCATGGATGGAGTTCTGTATCTCCAGGGGATCAAACACCCTCTTCTGTGGGTACATACACAGAGACACACACATAGACACATGGACACATAAATAAAAATAAATATTAAATAAGTAAAAATAAAGCTGACTATCACACCTTCTCGAAACACAAACGAAACTTCCCATCACCCTCCCTGGACTTTCTCTGACCCTGTCCACATTTCAAAGGACAAATCTGAGTGTTTACAGAAGTGCAGAACAACACCCAGAATAAAGTACTGCACTGACTCACCCTCACTAGTTAGCAGTTCCCAGAATTCCTGAGACATCACATTTTCTGATGAAAAAGCACAAGCAGCTTTTGGATTAATCACTCTTCTGCCTGATTCAAAATTTCACTTAATTGGTCGCTGCTGTGACAAGCGGTACTCTTATGTACCTGCCTGGACACCACCCACGTGTGTATTCCTTGCTTCTCTCACTGCTGTAGCCAAATTCCCCACAAGAGGCAACTGAAGGAAGTGGGAGGGGCTTGTTTGGGCTCACAGTTCGAAGGAAGACAGTTCATCACGGTGCAGAAAGTATGGAGGCAGGGGCGTGTGGGGGCTGGTCACATGACATCTGTAGTCAGGAAGCCGAGAGAAGGCAGGGCATGGGGCTAGGCTGAGAAACCTCGAGAGCCAGCCCCAGTGATCCACTCCTTCCAGCTCGGTCCCACTTCAAGTCACACTGTTCACTGGAGATCAAATGGTCCCTCCCCGTCTCTCCCTCCCCTTCTCTCCCTCTCTCCCCCTCTCCCCCTCTCCCACTCTCCTTTTTGTGCGTGAAATGTGATCAGATGCTTTCTGACTTCCAGGCTGGAGCCAAAGTAAAATCTCTTTTTGTAGAATCTTTTACTGCATCAGTGGAAAGGTAACTAATACAGGTGTCCATCAAAACAACACAGTGGCGACATGTTAAGAAGGGAGAGAGGTACATTTTCGGAAGAGCTGTGGATCTAGATTTTTCTGTGGCTGACCGTTGAGATGTCCCGGGTGTGGCTGGAGATGGCTGTGTCTTGTCTGTGGGTGTCCACACTTACCACGATCAACGTTGGGGGGCTCTTGGATGGTCTTGGCTAAGCATGCACTCTCAGATGGAAGTTGGAGCGTGCTTTAATCCCAAAGCATTTCCCCCAAGGAATCCCAGCTCTGCTGAGGCACGCCTAGCCCGAGAACATTGTCTAAATGCAGCTTGAAATGCATTTTCTCAAGATACTCTTCAGCTCTCCTAATGAAGTCACAAAAATCTTAACCTTGATTGCAGTTAGCCTGCTCAAAACCCAGAACTTCGTACAGAAGAAAGTGCTCAGTGACCAAGAGGAAGAGGAAGAATATTGAGTGTGAATTAAGGCTACCGCCTGCTCTGTGCAACTTCCATAAAGTATTCAAAGGACGGGAAGGGTTGCGGTGAAGATTTCTATTTTTTCCCGATTACTCTAAAGAAGTTATAGATTCTGTGATCTTTGGGGATCACATTTATTTCATTTATTTATTTACTTGTGTGTGTGTGTTTGTTCATCCATGTGTGTGGAGGTGCAGGTGCGCCACGCTGCAGGTGTGACAGTCACAGGGCAACTCTATGGAGTCTCTGCTTCCACATTCACGTGGATCCTGGGGGCTCAGTTCAGGCTGCCAGTCTTACAGGAGTCTTTACCTGTTGGGCCATCTCACCAACCTTTTGTTAGCTGTTTGAAAGGTTCTCACACTGGTACCTCAGGCTAGCCTACAGCTTACTTAATGTAATCCAGGCTAGCCTTGAACTCATTTGATTTCCCCCACGGCCTTAGACTGCCCAGGGCTGGAATTACAGGCATGAGTCACCATGCTAGGCTCCACAATCTTAAAATCTGTACCTCTCTACATCATGGGCCCCCAGAATGGGATGCGTAGAAGCAGCCGTGAGGCTGATGTAGAAGCAGCCGTGAGGCTGGTGTAGAAGCAGCCGTGAGGCTGGTGTAGAAGCAGCCGTGAGGCTGGTGTAGAAGCAGCCGTGAGGCTGGTGTAGAAGCAGCCGTGAGGCTGATGTAGAAGCAGCCGTGAGGCTGATGTAGAAGCAGCCGTGAGGCTGGTGTAGAAGCAGCCGTGAGGCTGGTGCTCCCACAGGGGTTAATTTGGTTCTCTTGTGTTATCTCTCCAGCTCTCCTCTGGATCATTAAAACTGACTGACCTCACCCAGCACATCTCTCATCATTACCCCAGCACAATTTCTTTTTAAACAAACTGTCCAGACAAGGAAGAAACCCTCAGACGGGTAATGAAGGAAATTAAAAACATGTATTTTTTCTTTCAGTAATAGACTTCCACATCTGCGGGAGGATAAGGCAATCACTATAATATGTTCAACATTCCCAGGGCATCATTTCAACCATTAGCACAAAAATGAATCCAATTTTCAAACACTCTCCCCGGAGCTGGGCGGGAGGGAGGGGTGCTGCTGCCCAAACCCTGCCCCCCCCCCAAGCATCTCCGGCACAGCTGGGCATGCTACAGAGAGTGAGATGCTGTTTTTAGGGAAGCAAGATAGAATTATTCTGCGATAACCGGCTTGAACGGACCATCCTCCATACCCTGTGCCAGGACTTCTCGCTGAGGAAAAAAATGCAGTGCTGTCCCCGACAACTAAGCCAGAGAGCATCTTCACGTTAGAAACCACCAGAAAGCAAGATTTCAGCATGACTCCCTTCCTACCTCTCCCCAGATAAAATTAGTAATTGTCTGGCCCAATTAAAACAAAATAGATAATCCTGTAAATTCCATCTCGTTCAATATCACAGGCAAGGATTCGTCTTGCCTGGCTGGTAGAAAGCCAGCTTTTTGCCAGTCTTGTGGTGTGTGTGTATGTCTGTCTGTGGAATACCCGTGTGTGTACATATGAGTGTGAGTATACATGCATGCACGAGTGTTTGTGTGTGTGCACACGCATGTTCAAGTGTGGAGGCCAGAGGTTGATGCCTCAGATGCATTTCTCTATCACTCTCCACCTTATTTTTTGAGACTGGGTCTCGCCCTGACCCCAGAGCTCACCAATTCACCTAGACTCATTGGCCAGTAAACCTGGAACATCTTTCCATCTCTGTCTCCCCAGTGCGGGGATTACGGGTTGCATCACCATGCCCGGTATTTTACGTGGATGCTCAGATCTTCGTGTTGACCTGGGAAGCACTTTCCTGGCTGAACCCTTACCAGTCTTTTTGAATTTTAGGTCCCTGATCACAAAGGTCTACATCATGCTAATCCATGTTACATTTATTCATAAATTCATGTGTCCTGGTACATGTTTGTCTCTTAATATGTTGGAAAATTAAAATGTGAATTTCCTGCTAGGTAGATGTGATGCATAGCTTGGTGCATGCAAATCAAGCTTATTAGTATGCCAATCAACGTTTCTGGTATCAGTGATGCTCAGTCTCGATTTTCAACTTGATGGGACTTAGAATCACCTAGGAGACACACCTCTGGATGTGTCTGTGAGCATGCTTCCAAAGAGGCTCAACAGAGAAAGGATGGCCTGCCCTAAGCGTGGGTACTACCATCCCACAGGCTGAGGGCCCAGATTGAAGAGCTGGTTAAAAGGTGCAGGGGGCCGGAGAGATGGCTCAGGGGATAAGAGCACCAGCTCCTCTTCCAGAGGACCTACGTTTGATTCCCAGCACCCACATGACAGCTCGGAACTGTTTGCAACTGCAACCTCCTGAGGCCCCAGGCATGCATATGGCGCACAGACATATGTGCAGGCAAAATACCCATACTCATAAAAATAAACGAATTTTTTAAATAGGAAGCCTTGGAAACACCACCTGTCTTCATTTCTGGCTGCTAGTTGTTCGGCCAAGACGGGAGAAAGTAGCCTCCCATTGCTATCCCTTCCCTGCGGTGATGGACTGTGTCCTTTCCAGCTCCTCTCCAGTTCTTCCTGTCGAGTATTACATCCCAGCCATGAGAAAAGTAACTAACACGGGACACTGATACCAAGAAGTGGGATCGTTGCTATGGGAAACCTGCCCATGTGAGTTTAAGCTTTTGAAACTAGTTTGCAGAAGGAATGAGGAAGAGTTTAGAGCTCCAGGCCAGGGAAACCCTAGACTGGTGTAAACAGAGCTTGACAAGGCATTCTCAAACCACAAACATTGCGTCATCACAGGGCCAACGATTCTACCCTCCAAAATTAAACTTAGGTCTGAGAAGGGCAAGGTAGCACATGCCTGGAATCCCAAGACTTGAGAAGGGCAAGCAGAAGGATCAGAAGCTCAAGGTCATCCTCCACTACACAATGAGCTCATTAGCTCGGGGGGTTTCTTCTGCTCTGAAGTTAAACAGTGGTGCCAACCACGGTCTTTGTGAATCTCCCACCAGCCACTGAGTCGGACACTTCAAATGGATGGGTTTGTGGCTCATATTATTATGGCTCCTTTTCCCCTGGAAGCCAATATTAGTGCCCTCCATCAGCCCCATGCCTATGTGCATAGACTGGGCATCTCCCACAGTGAGTATAGCCCAGAAAAAGGAGAATTCAGATGTGATGGACCACGAGCTGCAGGCAGACAAGAACCAGCATCTCCAATCCCTGTCTGGGAGAAAGGATGAAGAGCAGGGAGAGGACAGCACCCGGTAGCAACCCCAGCAGGTGGCAATGTGTCTCGCGAGTCCGAGAGAGGACAGAGAGAGCGCACAGCACCCACCCAGCAGCGCCCAGGGAAACTGCCAGGCATGTCCAGGTGGTGTACCATACCCTGTGCAATGAGAGATCTCCTGCCCGCCTCCCCCCAAAGAATCCACAATTCAACTGCATCCTGCTTGGGATGAGCTCAGAAGAGCCCACTCCTAAAAGGAAGCCTGCAGTGGAGGACCGTTCCAAAATCAGTCATCCTGGGTTTGTTTTTTTTTTTTTTTTTTTTTTTTCATTATCCTAGTGTTTTTTAGTCCACTCACCGCTTCCTGGTTTAGTCATCTGAATCAATTAGCAGTTGGTAATGGTGTGCTGAGTGCCAGACACCACATCGCCTCATCCATCCACTCAATATTCCTCTCCCTAGGGTCCAATAAGGAGGCCTTCCACGGGCTGGGGTACACAGGAATTCCAAGCAGGCAAATACAGGCCCCAAAGTATGTAGGTCACTGTCGAGGGTTTACTCTTTCCCTCAGGAGTGATGTTTCAATTCCCCTCTCCCATCACACACCAAGACGGAAAAGACAGGTATATTTTGTCCTTGTCATGGCCAATCTGGTCCCTGAGTGAGGAATGCCAGCCCCCTCCAGAAGGCATGGGTGGGTTGGATCAGATGTCAAATCAGGGATAAAGCCAACCCTTTGGGACTCTCACCGAGGACCAATGGGCCATGCTGGAGTCTGTGGCCAAGCTTCTCTGGCTTTGTGCTCTAAGATATGGTTCCAAAAGCTCCCCAGACGGCACAGAGGGAGACTCAGTCCCCCAGAGCACATGCACCTTACCTCCCGTACCAAGCAAACCTCTAGGCACGAGCACCAGCAGAGTCTCAGCCAAGGAACAGGATGCATGCAGGAAGCTTGAGGGTGAGGACAGTTTGTTCCTGAGTGACAGGACATCAGGGTGTGGGGCTGGGAACAGGTCCTGGCTCCAGGAGTCGGGACTTTAGATTTTTCCCAGCGTGGCATCCATCAGCTGGTCATCTCTGGGTGTAGCCCTGGCTTTGGCAGATCCTTATCACCATCTGGGACTCAGCCACAGCCACTTCACGAAGAGCACAAGCAAGGTGCTGCTGGCCCGTAATCCCAGCACTTGGGAGGTAGAGTCAGGAAGCATTAAGTTCAAGGGCATCTTCAGCTACCTGGAGAGTTCAAGGCCAGCCTGGGCTATGTGAGATTCAGTTTCAAACAAAAATTTTAAAGCCCATTTCTCTCCTCTCGTGCGGTTTCTGTTGAAGACGGTCTTGGATAGCAAAGATGGGATTCTTCAGATAGTTCTAAGCTCTTAGTGTGAGCAATCTTCTTAGTGGAAATGGGACAGACTACCTCATGCCTGTGAGTTCAATACTGCATCCCCCAGATGCTGACTGTGGCCACCCCGCCTGGGATGAGGCCACGGTAGTCCCTGTTTTAAGACTCTGGTGGCCACTGAGGCATGAGAACACTGGCCTTACTCCCTCACTCATGGGGTTCTGGAGCTGAACAAGCTGAATACGGCTCCATGAGGGGGCTGCTCCCAATGTGACTATTACTACCAAGCACTTACTGATGTCTGGGGACACAGAAGTCAGGAGACAGGATGTGGCTCCATGTGGCTCCATGCTGGGGATCCTCCAGATTGCCTGTCCGCTCACCTCAAATCCCTCTGTTGGATTAGCCACAGAGATGGAGTCCCAACACCCCTTGAGTTGAGGAGTTTGGGCCCATATGGCCTATTCTCTTTCAGCAATGCCAGTTTCTCCCATTCAGTAATCAAGAAAGCACAAAATCCATGGGCTGGCTAGCCATGCCAAGTCAGAGCAGGGCAGTGTTTTGGGATTGTTCCCAGCACTGAGCTTAAGGAGATAGCAGATAAAACATGCTTCTAAGTGTGAATTTCAAAGACAGAGAGTGAAATGCGCTTACTAACCTCTCTGGAAACAAGAGTCATGCCTGCACTAATTATGTATTGAGTGGATAGGTTCACCCAGTCCATGGGTGCCAGGGGATGATACCAGCCTCTCTTACAGTTGGGAGAGATCATTTGGCTCTGGGAAGTAGGGGACACCCTAGGCTATCATCCAAGGGCATCACAGCTCCCTTTGAACCCTACCTACACCAAGGATCTTAAGACTCTGCCTGTCCCTCGGTCCCTCACAGGTTAAGCCTTGAGAACTGTTCCCTAGCAGCGACTTAACGTTGAGGCAGAGGTCTAGAATTAAAACGCCTCTCGCTTTCTTTAGCCACATGGGAACGCTAATTATAGCACTCAGCCTCCAATGCATATTTATTTTGTTCATCGCTAGCCTCGGCTTGTAATGAAGAGTTGTTACGTCCAAGTTATTCCAGGGTGTTCTGGGGCTGTCGCTGATGAGGGCAGGTGGCTGGGGAAATGAAAGGTATCCTCTGTTTCTATAATTATGTCATCATGTTACAGTTAATGTGCATAGCCAGGAACCATGGAACTCACACAGAACACAGTCCAGACCCTAGGGGGAAGGTTCTTGTACAAAAGTATGTGGTGTAGTATATAGCACAGAAGGGGAGCAGCCCTAGCCAGATGTTGACCCCAGGTAAGCCACTTCACTTGTGGCTGGGTGGGGGCACGGTGGCTCATTGTACCTCTTTTGGGGGGGGGGGGTGTTGAGACAGGGTTTCTCCATGCAGTTTTGGTTCCTGTCCTGGATCTCACTCTGTATACCAGACTGGCCTCGAACTCACAGAGATCCGCCTGGCTCTGCCTCCCGAGTGCTGGGATTAAAGGCGTGCGCCACCACTGCCCGGCTCATGGTACCTCTTTTGTGAGCTGTTATCAGCCCTTCCAGCTTGGCAGCACTTGCCAAGTGAACGAAGTGTGCAGGGTAGATGAGTGGATGAAGACACCTGGGTCCACTTCTGAGTTGTCTTTCCTAATAGCCTTGGGCTTACGGTAATAACATACCATAATAACAGGGTGCTCACATCCCGGGTGGAGAGGCCAAGGACTTGAATTTCTCTGCCTTCATCGGAGGTCCAGCTGTAGGGCCTGAAGCAAGCTGGCCTCCGTTGGCCTCCCTGTCAAATGCCATGTGATAACGCCCACTGTCTGTGACCACTGTGGGATCAGAGATGTAACCGGCAAAGATCGTGTGTTTTGGGTTTCTCCAACACCCTTCCCATTCTGCATCCAACCAATCAGACACAGGGTCTTTTCAAAGCCATGAACACCAACACTGGTGTTGGCCCTTTCTGCTACTTCAAGGCACATAGAGACCGGCTTGCCACTGTCTTAACATATCGGCTTTATTTCTTCTCCAGGAATATCTACTGCTCCTCAACTAATACTTGGTCAGGAATGGCAATAGCTCCATTGGTCCAGTGCCCCATAATGGCAGCTTTGTACTGAGCCTTCTCCCATCCTGCCCCTTCTCTCCACGTGCTCAGTGACAGCCCTCCTTTACAGGGCTCTGAGGGAAAATCCAGAAAACCCTCATCTAAGGTGGAGGAGAATCTCTCCAGGCACCAGGAAAGCCCAGAACGACTCAAAATCATGTGTCTCTCTTTTGCAAGGCACAGAGGTCCTCTCTGTGATGGTCCTGAAGCCAGTGGTCCTCACAGGACACCTTCCCACGTGCAGATACAGTGCTGGGCATTCATTGTTCTCTGCCGCCCTTGAGAAGAGCCCCCGGGGCTCAGGGGGATGGGATAGACCTTCCCATGTACCATCCTGGAAGCTCGAAAGACTGGAGTCTTTACCTTTCCACTCCCTCCCTCTAACCATAATCTCACTCACACGTAGGGTTCTTCCAAAGAATGCCTCGCCCTGCCCCGACACCAGCATCTGTAGGCAAAAATGACTATGGGAGTGAAGAACGTTCTGGCCAGATGCCCAGATTCCATCTCCACCTGAGTTTTACACCCAAATTATCTGGCCTGTCACACTCATGACAATAACAGCATCGGGGATGTGCTCGCCTGCCTGTCCATAGCCATGGCGAAACAACCAAGGGAAACAAACTGAAATAGGAAGAATGGTGTAGTGGAGCTGCAGTTTCAGGGGTGTCAATCAGCGGTCACTTGGCTCTGCTGTTTCTATGGAGAGGTAGATGGTAGACCATCATGACAGGAATGGGGGATGGAACAAAATCCCAGAAGGCAGGGGGAGGACAGGAAGGACTCGGGGACAAGAGATACCCTCTAAGGGCATGTCCCCAAGGACCCACTTTCTCCAACCCTGCCCCAGGTCTCTCTGTAGCCCATGAAGTATGAACTCATGAATGGACTGATTGCAGGACTCAGAGCCCCCTGGATTCTATCACCTCTCAATAGCGCCACCTACTGGGTAGGAAGCCCTTGACACAAGAGCTTTTGTTAGGGGAGACTTGAAGGCGATAACTAAAGTCATTTGGAGTGTCACAAAAATATCTAGAACAGTGTTTCTCGATGTGCTTCCCAAGGCTCCCATAGGTGGCATGTTGGTGTACCTAGAATTCTCTGGGAGAGCATCAAAATGTGTTTTCGTTTGAGGCTGGAAATACCAGCGCATACAGACAGCCTCTGGGTTACCCAGTGACCTGAAGGCGGCTTCCATTTTCATACCTGTGCTTCCTAGATGAACTCCCTGGTACCAAGGGTAGATCAACAGACAGCAGGCTGTGGCCTCAAGGAATTCCTGGCCTTGGGGATACAGAAATAATGATGGAAGATCGTAAAGTCATCACTGGTGGTAGGGCTGGGTGAAATCCAGCCTTAAAGGGGGGAAGCTTAGGAGAGAGATTCTCTACAGCAGAAGAAAGCCATGAACCTTCTGGTCATATGGCTGGTGAGGAAAGGAGAGGAGAGAGGCAGGTGGTACATGTAGGGAGCTATGGCAACCACCTCCTTCCAAGTCCGCAGAGCTTAGAAAGTTGAAAGCAGAGGCGAGAACCTGTCGTGAATCTTATTTCAGACTCTTGAAAAGGCCACCTGCCCTTCCCACCTCTGGTTCCCACACCCCATATCCTGGCTCTCCATCACCACTAGGACCCTGGCATTCAGGAAACATGGTAGGTTGGTGATTGCTCCTTGGACAAAAATGATGGGCTCCTCAGGACATGGAGGTACCCCTAGGTAGAGCCAGGAATGAGAACCAGTGGAGAGCTTAACATGGGTCCCTACTAAAGAAAGCCATATTCAGCCGGGCAGTGGCAGCACACACCTTTAATCCCAGCACTCGGGAGGCAGAGGCAGGCGGATGTCTGTGAGTTCGAGGCCAGCCTGGTCCACAGAGTGAGATCCAGGACAGGCACTAAAACTACACAGAGAAACCCTGTCTCGAAAAACCAAAAAAAAGGAAAGTCATTTTCCAAGAACACCATCCACGAGGCCTTTGGAGTGAGGGACCAATAGAAGTACCATCTGGACCTCAGGGCATCTACATGGCAGCCAAGACACCAGCCAAAATGGATGGCTGGACTCACAAACTCCGGATACCCGAGACAAGAAAAAAACAGACCAACCACCTCAACCGCTAGCATCTAGGACCGCCAAGGGCGTGGAGACTAGAGTCCTTCCCCTGTCATTCCCCATCTATGCCAGAGAATGGGTGACACTGACTTCACACAGTATCATCAAGAGACTGTGCCATCCAAGATAGGGGTGGCAATGGGCACCTCTAATTCCAACACTCAAAAGGCAGAGTTAGGTGGGTGTCTGTGAGGTCGAGGCCAGTTTATTTTCCATAGAGAGTTCCAGAACAGCCGGGGTTACATAGGCCCTTTTGGTCGGGGGAGATCCATCCGAAGAAACATCGGGAAGACAGAGGCTCGTGAAGAAATTTAAGTGACATGCAGGAACAATGTGAAAGTTGTGGCCTCAGACCATGAGCAGACACTCAAATGAGATGAAGAATCCAAAAGATTGGCACCATAGGTCAGTTATGCCCTCTCCCTACATCAAAATCCATCTCTGACTCCAGAGTCTGTAGAAGAAAGGAGCAGAAAGAACATGCTCTCTGGAGTCCTTTGCATAGGGAAAAAAAACTCTAGGGACCAAGGATGGGACATATCTGTGAGCAGGAGATGCTGAGGAGGGTGGGTCAGATGAAGGAGCGAGGGTGTGATTGGTTAATGTTGACTGTCAACTTGACAGGGTGTACAATGTCATAGCAGCAAGCCTCTAGCTATCTCTGTCAAGGATTGTCTACACTGTGTTCACTGAAGTGGGAAGATCCAGACTAACTGGGGAGTACCATTTCATGCCACGGAGAGCACAGGCTGGGGCAGAGGCCACCTTGCCATGTCTATGTCATCCTGTACCTGGCAGGGGATATGGGGTCCCAGCAGACACCAGTGTGTGGTCCTATAATGACCCGTTTTAATTCAGTGAATGCCTCACATCCCTTCTGACACAAACCATCTGACTCCTCAGTGTCATCTGATGGTATCTGAAGGACCCACAAGTAAGTGGCTATGTGTCAATGAGTTTTGATAGGAGATTTTCGCTCAGACGACCTAGAGCCATATACTTCTTCCACGGTGTCTCTTCAGGCCCGTGGGAAGCTACAGCTCTGGAAAGCAATAGCCACTCCTGCAGAAACATGATCTAAGTGTTGGTGTCTGCTACAGCTTCTTTCACCTTCACAGATACCAGGTCAAGACAGAGGGTTGGAGAGATGGCTCAGTGGTTAAGAGCACTGGCTGCTCTTCCAGAGGACCTGGGTTCAATTCCCAGCACCCACATGTCAGATAATCATCCATAACCCCAGTTCCAGGGGATCTTGCACCCTCTTCTGGCCTCTGTGGGCACTGCACACATGTGGTGCACATGCTTACATGCACACAAATGCTCATACACATAAAAACTAAGCTAAAAGACTTGAATACATCTTTTTACAGGGATATAATCTAACCTCTAACTATCCCCCTTCCTGAGTTAGCCCCGCATCCAATGACATTGTGTTAGTCTTCTCTTTCCTGTGACAAAATTCTAAAGGAAACGAGGATTGGGCAAGTGAGACAGTTCTACAGGTAAAGTGATTGCTGTGCAAACCTAGCAACCTGAGTTCAACCCCCAGAACCCTCACATGTCAGTGTGAGAGAGAGGACTGCCTCAAACCAAGATGGTGGGCAGGAGAACGCTGCAGCTGCAGCATCAGCGAAGGAGGAAGCTTCCAGAAGAGCACACGGCAGCTGCTCCTGGTGACTTGCAATGGACAGAAAGATCTGTGCAGCTGGGGCAAAGGGGAGACAGAGTGGCATGTTAGTCTCTTTTCTGGGAAACATTTAAACAATCATGTTTACTGGGCTGGCAGCTGTGGAGGTCACGAAGGTCAGGGTGGGGACATAGCTTCTTGTCACCTCTATAATGTAGTGGGAGGCAAGAGAACACACAAGAGAACAGGACCGAGGCAGACTCACTCCATGACAAGTCCACTCTCAGAATAATGCTGCCGATCGATTCCTGAGGACACAGGCCTGCTGACTGAACCCCCGATTCCAGCTCCCACACCAAGGAGCTAGCCTAGGAAAAGTAAAGCCAATTTCCTACCCAGCGCCAGCTACAGACTGTCAATCACGTCCCTCACACTTGGAATTCGGCACCAGAGCCTCTCACAGTTGTCTACATTCCCAACCAACACACGAGAAGAAACGTTTGTGTGCTTTGGTCTCTGTACGGCCAGCATTTGTGACTGTCACCCGAGCTCCCTGGCAAACGAACCCAGGGGACGAATGGGACTGGCTGGGTGTGGGGTGAGGCAGGGGGGTTGGAGAAACGTCTCTGCAGCCTCCACAGCCAGCAGTGACAATCCATGGGAGGCAAGAAGATGACTTGGTTCAACATGACCAAGTAGCTGGTGTGGGTTCAAACTTGGGAAGTCTGACCCCCGAGGAGTTTATTTTCGGCATGTTTAAGCACAGCACCACGATTGGGTGAAAACTTATTCTGGTGATAATTACCTCAGTCCTGCGTGCACAATTAAGGCATACATAAACCTCTTCCAGAGACAAAGTAAGCTAAATAAAGATCGGACGTGACTACAGCGAAACTCTTTGTAAAGTACATATGACACCTTCCACAAAAATGGGTCCTATATAGATTGACTGACAAAAATAAGCTTATGGTGAAGGTCTGGGGGAGGGTCCAGTGTGGTCTCCAGCCACAGACGCCACACAGGTCACCGGGCTAGAATGCACATCTGCTCCCAGCCTTCTAGGGAGATAGCAGGGGTCGCATTCCTTCCCTTGAAAAAACAACATTGTGTGCTAACATTCTAGGTTCCCCTAGTGCTCATCCGTGGGCACACGGACCTCCGTGCCTCCCACGGAAAGGGCAGCCCTCCTGGTTTTCCATAGCAGCAGCTGCTTCATTAGTCGGTCCAGCTGTCCCTGCCCTCCGTACTCAGTGTTATAAAATCACTCTTAGGCTAAACCTGAAAAAGTGGGAAAGAGGCTTAACTCTGAGACTGCAGTGGGGACCATCAGGAACCACCCTCAGCTACCTCTAAGGAGACCTCACTTGGAGACGAGTCAGATCTCTGGCTGACTGACCTTGGCCCTTCATATGTAGCCTTGAGTGTTGCCTGTTTTCATTGCAGGAATGATAATAACTCAGAATGACTGGACTCCAGGAGCAAATTGCATTCACATGTATACATACACACAAACACATCATAGAAAAATAATCAAAAATAAACCTTTTTCAGGGTCAGGAGAGGTGGCTCAGCAGTTAAGAGCACTGGCTGTTCTTCCAGAGGACCCAGTTCAATTCCCAGCACCCACATGGCAGCTCACAACTGCCTGTAACTCCAGTTCCAGGGGATCTGACATCCTCACACAGACATACGTGCAGGCAAAACACCAATGTACATAAAATAAAAATAAATAAATCATTTAAAAAAATAAACCTTTTTTAAAAGTTTGATGCTTGCATACACAAATATCAAATGAATTATAATTAAAATCTACAAGTTACAAGACTATTTGGAGACTTCTGTCCCCTCCCTTATAGGCCATAGGCCAATGTTTGATTCTGTGGGTGGCTGAGGAGTTAAATCGCTTTCAGAACCCCTTCCCCCACCATGGAGACTCCGCCTGACTCTACATAACTCCACACAGAAGGCTTATTTTTGGAATTAGATCATTTCTTTACCTTCAGCAGCTGATCAGCACTGCTGATATTGCTTCTGGGAGCTATAAATTGTCCAGTCAGGTCTCACATCACAGGAACTGAAACCCCCTAACAAGAGAAGGGTGAGACCTTCCGGGATACTTCCTGTAATTTTACATTTTCAGAGCCAAACAACTCCGAGTGTGAGGGAAACCAAGGGGCATTGCTGCTTGCCAAAAGCAAGACCACAGAGGGGCTGGAGAGGTGGCTGAAGGGTTGAGAGCATGGAGAAGACCAGAGTTCAGTTCCCAGAACCCAGGCCGGGCAGCACACAATCCCCGTAACTCCAGCCCCGGGAGATACACCACCTCTGGTCCCCGAGGGCACCTACGGTTCTGTGCGTACACCCTCCCACACATGCGTGTGCACGCGCGCACACACACTCCACCCACCCACACATATAATTAAAAATAAAAATAGGTCTTTAAAAAGAGGAACACAGAAGACGTGAAGATATCTGAAAAGGCTAGTTAAATATGAAGACAGGAAATGGTGCTCCTATTCCCAAGAGGAGGGGAAAGGTAAATTCTAGAAACAAACTGCCGAGACTTGACCCATTTCGGGGAAAATGCCAGCATGGAATGTTTGTTTTTGTTGTTGTTTAAGATTGTTTTTTCTTATGCTTATGGATATTTTGCTTGCATGTATGTCTGTGCATCACGTGCATGGCTGGTGGCCCTGGAGGCCAGACGAGGGCACGGGATCCCCCGAGACTGAAGTTACAGATGCTGGTGAGCCACCATAGTTCCAAGCTAGCCAGAGCTACAAAGAGAGACTTTGTCTCGAAACAAAAGTACATTTAAAAAGCTTCTGTAGCCGGGCGGTGGTGGCGCACGCCTTTAATCCCAGCACTCGGGAGGCAGAGCCAGGCGGATCTCTGTGAGTTTGAGGCCAGCCTGGGCTACCAAGTGAGTTCCAGGAAAGGCGCAAAGCTACACAGAGAAACCCTGTCTCGAAAAACCAAAAAATAAAATAAAATAAAATAAAAAGCTTCTGTAAAGGTTAGGAGTTACACTAATTTTTCCTACACGATAAAAAAGATTTTAAAAAGTAATGATAATACGGCTGGAGAGATGGCTCAGCCACTCCTTTGCCAGTATTTGCCTTGTTTCGATTACATCAAGGGTCGATAGCTGTTTTTCCTCAGACACGTTGGTTCTACAAACCGGTAGGCAATCTGTCAATCAGGAGGGGTCCCCACATACTCCACCAATCAGCCTTGCTCGGAGAGGTGCTCTTGCAGAGGACCCACACTCCATTCCCAGCACACGTAACAGGCAACTGACAACCGCCTGTAACTCCACTTCCGGGATCCAACACCTCCTAGACTGTCAGCACCTGCACTCACACGGGATTTTTTTTTTAATCTTCTTAAATAATAATAAATGATGCCCCAGGCTCTGACAGCCATGGTGGTTTGAGTGTAAAATGTTGCCCACGGGCTCATGTGTTTAGACACTTGGTCCGCAGTTGGCAGTGCTGTTTGGGGAGGTCGTGGGACTTTTAGAGGTGGAGCCTGGGGACCGGCTGTGAGGTCTAGAGCCTAGCTTGCTTCCCATGCTTGTTGACCACGACCAAAACCACAGTGTGACCAGCTGCTTCATACACCACGTCTTCTCCGTGCTGGACTGTGGCCCTCCGAACTGTAAGCCCAAAATACACCCTTCCTCCCCTAAACTGCTTCTTGTTAACCAAGAAAGTAACTAACACCACAGCTAAGATCTGTGGGGAGCTGAGAAAGTCGCCATTAGCCTCGCTGCCGGCCAAGAGACAGCAAGGTTTCCTGTGGAACATGCAGACAATGCAACAGTGGAGCACAGAATCCACAGAAGCCTACACTGGAGCCACAGACATGACGGAGACTCCCTCTTGAGATTCACTCACTCCAGGCCACCTCTGGCCTGAAGGTCCTGGGGAGGTACCTTCTTTCCAGTAGCAGAGACCAAGTATCCCCACTGCTAGGGGCTGCTGTGTGCCTGGGACCATCTGTTAGGGGCTGCTGTGTGCCTGGGACCACCATCTGCTAGGGACTGTTGTGTGCCTGAGACCATCTATTAGGGGATGCTCTGTTCCTGGGGCCATCATCTGCTAGGGGCTGCTGTGTGCCTGGGGCCACCATCTGTTAGGGGATGCTGTGTGCCTGGGGTCATCTGTTAGGGACTGCTGTGTACCTGGGGCCATCATCTGTTAGGGGATGCTGTGTGCCTGGGGCCACCATCTGCTAGGGGCTGCTGTGTGCCTGGTGTCATCTGTTAGGGATGCTGTGTGCCTGGGGCCATCATCTGCTAGGGGCTGCTGTGTGCCTGGAGCCATCATCTGCTATGGGCTGCTGTGTGCCTGGGGCCATCATCTGCTAGGGGCTGCTGTGTGCCTGAGTTCATGTGTTAGGGGTTGGATTTCCATTCTCACCACAGACTGAGCCAGGGTTAGTCCTGTGAGATGGCACACACTGTACGAAGAATATCACACATAATCTAACATGGCCACATTTTGGCCACAAACCTTTTGGGGGTAACTGCTAATGTCCACCTCTTCTTGAGGTACTAGGCTCTACAAGAACCAGATCCACTCCACAGTGACGCTGGGACCCCCAGGCTGCCCACACTCCTGCAGAACCCAGGTATAGTGCTTGTCCGGCCTGAAAAACTACCTTCTGTGTTTTGGGTATTCATGCCTGACCTCCCTCCCACCCCCACACTGCTTGTTCTTAGACACTGGATTTTCTCTGCGGAGCTCATCCTAAGGGAATTTAAGCCCCCAACCACAGAATACACAAAGAATATTCCCAGGAGAATGGCTGGGATTCCCCTAAATACAAACACGTGCTCATTCCCACTGAGCAAAACAACCGTTGTGGGAGCAGGGACTCATAATTAAAAGATGATTAGCCGAGAATTCTAGGGCAAAGCTCTTCCCTCCGCTGAGCACCTGCACCCCAAGAGCAGGGCTGGTTTTGTTTGTGGAGTCTCAGGGGATCCCTTCCTGATTGACAAGATTCCCCACCAGTTTGTAGAACCAACAAATATCTGAAGAAGCCGCAATCAACGCCCCTCACAGTCATCAAAACAAGGCAAATACTGGCAACGTAATGAGCGCGACTGTGAGTGTTCCATCAGCAGATGAAGGATTTCCTCAGCCAACGTGGGCTTGCAGCCCCCAGGCTCTCTTGTATCCCCGGCCATTTGTTCCCAAACCCACTTCCTCCTCCAAATCGGTGTCTTGGTTAGAGTTACTAATGCTGTGAGGAAACACCATAAGCAAACATTCTTATCTCCCGGGCTCCTTACAAAACAGTCCACTGAGCTCTCAACACTCCGTGGCTTTTCTAGCTCAAATTTCCAAAGCTCTTCCCCAATCCCCACAAAAACAACATGGTCAAGTCTGTCACAGCAAAACCCCAGTAGCCTGCTACCAACTTGTCATAGTTAGCATTACGGTTACTATGACCATGACCAAAACTACTTGGGGAGGAAAGGGTTTATTTTACTCACCGTTTCATATCACAGCTCATCATCAAAAGCAGTCAGGACAGGAACTCAAGCAGGGCAGGAACCTGGAGGCAGGAGCTGATGCAGAGGCCGTGGAGGGGAGCTGCTTACTGGCTTGCTCCCCATGGCTTGCTCAGCCTGCTTTCTTATAGAACCCAGGACCACCAGCCCAGGGATGGCACCACCCACCGTGGGCTGGGCCCTTCCCCAACAATCACTAATTGAGAAAATGGCCTACAGCTGGACTTGTGGAGACATTTTTTTCTCAACTGAGGTTCCCTCCTTTCAGATAACTCTAGCTTGTGTCAAGTTGACATAAAACTAGCCAGCCCAGCAAGGCTTCCTGCCTCCTGTGGTTAGGAAAGAAGAGAAACTCCGCCTTCTGAAAGAGAGCAAAGGGTGGGAGAAGAGACATCAGCCCTTGAGCCCTGAAGCCAGCTTGACTCCAAGCAGCACAACTTTCTAGCCAAGGCTGTAGACTTGGTGCTTCTGCTGAGCCCTTTTTCTCCATCTGTAAACTGGGGTGTGATAGCGTGTACCCCACAGGTTTACAGTGAAGTCCAGCGGGCCTCAGCATGCAGGCTGGAAAGGGCCTTGACCAGCACAGGCCTTAGGCTCCAGCCTCCCTGTCCCCTGAACCTTGAGAAAGTGAGCTTGTGTTCCCAAAACTATGGCAACTCTGAAAACCAAGTGTGCCCCCTTTTCTGAGCTCTTCCTCCCCCAGTTCCCCGTCACCATCCTTGAAAGTGACATCGTTCATGGTGGCTTTTCGGCACTGGCTCCTCTTGATTCTGAAAGAGCAGAGCTTAGCAGTTCACTGGGAGATGACCATGGCAGAGAGCTACCCCAGACCTGCCAGAGGACAGAATGTTTTCCCAGCACGGAGGATTCCCTGGGCTCAGGATGGTGGGGTGGGGGGCGGGGGGGCAATAAGGAATTGGCTCAAGCGATCATGGAGACTGAGAAACCCTCGCCCCAGATCCAAGGCCAGCAATCCCGAGGCCCGAGAAGGTCGGCGTGCCGCTCTAGTCTGAGTCATGGCAAGCTCAGTGTGGATGTGAACTGTGGGACGGCCCCATCTCCGCCTGTCCTACCGGAAGACCCAGGCAGGACCCTCGCATTACGCCCGCTAGCTCTCCCAGGGGTTAGCTCATCCCATGCTGGGGGCAAACCGGAATGGATCGGTCCTGAGAATTGGGCAGGGGCTCATTCATTCCCTTGGCCTGGAGCCAAAGTCACACACTCTCATCAGCAATCCCATGAGCCACCGGGAACCAGAATGTGCACTAGAAGGAATCCTGCCAGCACCCAGTGCAGGCACCCACAGCCCTCACCCAGGCGTTTGGCCTCTAAGTATCAGTTCGGGTGTTAAAATCTTGACACCCCTCCATGCCAACTGATGAACAGCTGCCACCCAGCCCGGCCCCTCGAGCCCTCCTCACTCAGCACGTGACGCTCCGACATCCATCCCTTCAGGGTGGTAGCTGGGCCTACCTGCTGGCAAGTGTTTAGAATGCCTACTGATGCCCTGACAGCGAGGGCAATCTGTGACCCCCTGTACCCTCAGGTTCACCGCTGGCTCCATGTCCCCAGCCCTTCCCAGACACCTTCTCTGAACATTAAACCTGTTTTCTGTCTTGGATCAGAAAAGGCCACAGTGGAATGAGAGAAAACAGTAATTGCTCAAGGCCCCAGGGAGAATACAAAGCCACCGGGCGCCCCCTGCTGCCCAAGGGATGAATTGCAACCACTGCCTACTCAGCCATTCCCACTACCCCTCTGAAGGTCAGAAACGTAATTTTGGGGAAATTAAAGAATAAAGGAAATGATGATGGTGATGATCGAGATTTTTTTCCCAATGCGTAAAATGCCCTCAGTTCTTACTAATAAAGTAAAACTGCGGGTGCTCTTTCTCATCCGAGACAGGGACAAAGACGTGTGGATCTTGGCGACATCTTCCTTACCTGGGGTACCAAGTTAGCGTGTGGTCTTCTGACCCCCAATGTCGACCCCTAAATGCCTATGTAACCAGCTGAACTTCACAAAGCAGTTAGCACACTTTAGTGAGAAACACTAGTGAACACTTCCAACCTAGAGTATATTAAAACTGTTTTTTGTTTTGTTGTTTGTTTTGTTTTTGGGGGACAGGGTTTCTCTGTGTAGCACTGACTATGCTGGAACTCGTTCTGTAGACCAGGCTGGGATTCTCCTGCCTCTGCCTCCCGAGTGCTGGGATTAAAGGCCTGCGCCACCACCGTCCAGCAACCCTGAACTTCTGATCCTCAGTCTCTGCCTCCCACGTGCTAAGTTTGCTGAATCGGGCCACCATACACAGTTTATACAATGGGGACAGACCCTGGACTTCATCCACAGCTCTACCAACTGAGCTGTAGGCCCAGCTTGCAACTGTTATTTTAACGTCAATAGCTGTCGGTGAATTTTTTTAACCATCTCCCAGAAGTTTAATTGGAATGAACTTGTACAATGTCCACTTGCTAAGTATGATCTGGGAGGTTCCTGGGGGACATGGGGAGCAGGGGAGTGTCAGCCAGCCGTACCCCAACCCTGCAGCCTGAAAGAAGCGGAGGCCTTCTGAGTCAGTGAGAGTGGGTAGGTGAGCTCTTCTTAGGTCTATCCCTCACCACCTACACCTGGGACAAGCCACTCGCAGTGATGTTTCTTCCTCCTCCTTGAAGGCTGAAGCTGACACACGTCAAATGCCTGGGCACCGTGGGAGCTGGTGACGAGATGGTTTTGGTTTAGTTTGTTTTGATTTTGAGATGGTAGCCATCGATAGTCCAAGCGGGCTTAGAATCCACAATCCTCCTTCCTCAGCCTCTCCTAGGGACTGGGATGAAATCTGAATCATAGCAGAG
This sequence comes from Peromyscus californicus insignis, assembly GCF_007827085.1. Lineage (NCBI taxonomy): Eukaryota > Metazoa > Chordata > Mammalia > Rodentia > Cricetidae > Peromyscus > Peromyscus californicus. The sequence continues at coordinate 7,427,064 of NW_026294492.1, forward strand.
TAAGAGATGGTCAGATTTATAACGGATCTCAGAAGTCTGACCTGGAAAGCAGGACAGCGCGTGGGATTCTGTTACAGCAGGCTAGCAAATGGATTCATAATCCAAGAGAGATTTTAAGGGGCTCTGTCTGCTATCCAGTAGTCCTTCACAACGGGCCTGACGGTTGTAGCCAAACCTAGGCTAACCCAACTTTATGGACTCACAATACCATGCTCTCTCTTCTACCCATGAGGACCATTTTTTAGAAGTTAATTAAGATCCTCATGAAGAGTTTAGCTTTAACTCATATAGAGAAAAAGACATCACAGTAGTTGGGTGAGAGGATTCATGCATGGGGGAGGGGTGTGCTGAGGCAGGGGGATCATGAATTGGAGGCCATCCTGAGGTGTATAGCAAAAGCCTAAAAGAATAACATTAAAACTTGATTAAAATGTGTTGCTCCAAATCAGTTGTACTGGGAAGGAAAAACACAAGAGCGTATTTTGAATTATTAAATAATGTATGTTTTGAAAAAATATTTGCATGCCTCACAGAAATAGTGAAGGAATTGAGAGTTCTCCCACAATCCCAGTCCCTAGGGATACTCTCCAGACAAAGGCGGTCACAGATAAAGGCGGTCATCGCTCCCTGTACACTCAACACACATGTAACAGAAACAAGCACACATGTCAACAGAGACAGAGACACGGGAGCTGAAGAGGACCATTTTAATAAGTGAATGGAGCGTGTGGGTTGATTTTCTTTCTTACGATGTTTTCATGTGCATGCGTGAGTGCCTAAATGAGTTTATGCATACCACGTGTGTGTACAGGTACCCCAGGGGACCAAAAGAAGGTTCAGATACCCCGGAACTGGAGCTACAGGGTCTGTGGGTTGCCTGATGTAAGTCTTGGGGACCAAACCTGAATCCTCTACAAGAACAGCAAACGCTCTTGACTGCTAAGCTGCCTCTCTGGCCCCTGCTTCCTTTTCTGGATTACTAATACAAATAATGTTGCATAGAATGGTCGAAATAGCTGCACATCTGAATGAGTTTTTCTACAGAATGAATGCTTGAAAATACTAACAGAGACAGCATCACTTGCCTGTGCTGGTTTTAAGGTATGTCTACAACTTACTTCACACTTGTCCCATCACAGGTGGATTGTCAACATTATTAACTCTTCCTTGAATATTATGGTGGTTTGAATGAAAATGGTCCCCACATGCACATAAGGAGTGGAACTATTAGAAGGCATGGCCTTACTGCAGGATGTGGGTCACTGGGGGGTGGGCTTGGACGTTTCAGAAGCTCAAGCCAGGCCCACTGGCTCACAGTCTCTTCCTGCTGCCTACAGATACAGATGCAGAACTCTCAACTCCTTCTCCAGCACCACATCTGCCCGCATGCTGCCATGTCCCACCATGATGATAATGGACTAAACCTCTGAAACTGTAAGCCAGCCTCAATTAAATGTTTTCCTTTATGAGAGTAGCTGTGGTCATGGAGTCTCTTCACAGAAATAGAAACCCTACCTGAGACAATTATGGTCAAGAGTACTGGTTTCCAAGGTATACAAGATGGTAGAAATGACCCACGATGGCTTTTGTAGTTTAGTTAGAAAGGGTATATGTCTCCAGCTTGGCTCTTTCCTCCTCAAGTACTTGATGTCTTAATTATCAACTTGACAGGTTCTGAGGTCACCCAGGAGAGACACCTCTGGCATTGTTTGTGAGGGCATTTCCCGAGAGGTTCTGGAGGGCAATGAGGAAGACACTGGTGTACTGAGCACAGCTCCCAGCAGCATGCTTAGTGCTGGCCTCCTCAGAACTCCATGAGTTCCCTTCAATCACTGCACTTGGGAGGCACAGGCAGGGAATCCCTGTGAGTTCCAGGCCAGCCTGGTCTACAGAGGGAGCGCCAGGATAGCCAGGATTGTTACACAGAGAAAACCTGTCTCAAAACAAACAAACAACTCCCTGATTTGTTATTTACAAATGACATGGATGGAACCGGAAGACACCCTGCTCAATGAGAGATGCCAGGCATAAGAGACTGACACCACAGGATTTCACTTGTTTGTGGCACCTAAACCAATGGAATTCAGAGAAGCAGAGAGCAAGAGTTGCCAGAGGCTCAGGATGGGGAAAGTTGGGTGACATCAAAGGTGCCGAGGTTATTAGACAAAAAGAATTAGTGTTGTTTGTGCGATCTATTACGTAACACGGGAAATAGCAAAATGTGGACTGTACATTTCAGAGTTGCAAACGAAGTAATTTCCAATGGTCTCACCACCAAAAAAACGATGTGCTTGAAGCTCTGCTATGATTCCTCATACCGACTGTGGCATGTGCGTGCTTACATCCCAAACAAATAAATAATAAAGAAATATAAACTTAACAAAGAGCACCACTTGAGAACAGACATGTTAATGTGTTCCCCATCCATGTAGAAGGCTTCAAGCCAGCTCTGGCCTGGCCCCGGCCCAGGCTCCCAGGAAGCTGTGGGTGTTTGCTCAGAGCTAATAAGCGTACATCTGGGAACTCTTCCAATAGACTTTAGAAACAGCTAAAACTCCCAAGTTGGGTTCGTTCTGTGTGTCTTAGAGGAGACTCTAGTGAGCCCTCTTCACCTGGCCTTTGACTCTTACTAACATGACCCTAGGATGAATTTTCCACAGCTGGCACTGGGCATCTCAGGGCAAGTGGCCTCCCGACTCCTCAGATCTTACCATGTCCAGAGCTAATCACAGAAGACACAGTGCCCTTGGGTTCCATGGGGCCACAATCAGCCATCAGGAAGCCAGGAACACAGCAATTCCACTCAAAAAGCAATCATGTTGAAAGCAAAGGAATTGAACAGTAAAACAGCTGGTGTCTCACTTCACACCTCAGTGATCAGCTCAGAGGAGAACCCATTAGCTGGCTTAAGAGTGTATTCCTTGCCAGGCGGTGGTGGCGCACACCTTTAATCCCAGCACTGGGGAGGCAGAGGCAGGCAGATCTCTGTGAGTTCGAGGCCAGCCTGGTTTCCAAAGCAAGTTCCAGGAAAGGCGCAAAGCTACACAGAGAAACCCTGTCTCGAAAAACCAAAAAAAAAAGTGTATTCCTTGGCTTTAAACGCTATCTTTAAACAACCAACTTCCATGGAAATATTCAGCCTCCATACTCACTAGCAACCTGGCCGTGAGAGCGAGTCTAAATGTCTGACCAGCCACTTTAGTGTGAACTGCTGCACTTCCTGTCACTAGAGAACATGGCGAAGGGACCAGGGCTGAAGCATCCGAGCAAATTCGCTGCCCTAACTGCTGAGTGCCATGGCCCACGTCAGCCTAAGGACTTCCCTCCGCACACAGAGAGGACCTTCTGGGGAGCAACAGCTTCCATTCTCTCCAAGAAAGAAAAAAAATCCTCTGTCTCCGAGTTTGAGGCCAGCCTGGGATACAGAAGAAGTTCCAGGACAGCCAGGGCTACGCAGAAAAACCTTGTCTCCAAAGAAAGAATGAAAGAAAGAAAGGAAGGAAGAAAGAAGCTCCCGGGCTGCAAGGAAGTCGAGCCGCTGTGGAACATGCGGTTCCCAGATGCACTCTGACATCTAACATGGTGAGGACCCATCCTCACAACACTATGTAAGGACACAGCTGCCACCCTAGACTCAAAGCATCCACGGAAACCTGTGCAGTTACTGGAGCAAAGACAAACGGCAGGAGGAAGTGTCACAACTCATCACTCCACTTTTTTTTTTAAGATGTATTTATTATCTATACAGTGTTCTGCCTGCACATATCCCTGCAGGCCAGAAGAGGGCACCAGATCTCATTACAGATGGTTGTGAGCCACCATGTGGTTGCTGGGAATTGAACTCAGGACCTCTGGAAAAACAGCCAGTGCTCTTAACCTCTGAGCCATCTCTCCAGCCCCCACATCACTCCATTTAAACTCATGTGTAAACGTCACAACTCTGAGAGGAAAGGGATCCTGGCGGTCCGGAGCCAAGAAATACCACAAAGCCACACCGCACAACAAACCTCACACAAGGTTTATTGGGAAAAACACCGGGCGGTGGGGGGTGGAGGTGGCTGCCTCTGCTCAGGAGAGAAGCAGTAGAGAACTGAGTGGGAGGCAGGTTTATACAGGGTTTCTTCAGGGAGAATTTTTTCCAGGGTGGAGATTTCCAGGGTAGGAATTGGTAGGATTTCAAATCCTGAGCTTGAGGTGAGTTAGGGGATTGGTTGGATTTTGAGCTCAGGAATTGGTGGGATTTCAAGCCCCAGAACTGAGCTCAGGCTTTTTACCCTACACCGTGCTCCCCAGAACACCACACTCACCTCAGTCCCTTCCTCATGCCAACACCAAAAGATGATGTGTAAGATCCTTCCCGAAAGGAAAAGTACAACCCAGGACCCCCAAGACCACATTCTCAGCACAAAGATTTATTTGCCCCAAAGGGACAGAGGGCAGGGATAAGGGACAGAGACAAGAGATAGAGGATGAGGGCAAACAGAAAGGGAACAAGGGACAGTGGGGAGGGATATTTGTCCCGGTGGGACAAAGGACTGCCTCTGGATAGAGAGGAGACAGATGTGGCCCGTAGGAAAATGGCAGTTGATAAGGGGGAAGGGGACATCCAGTGTTAGGATGAGGTGTCCAATTTTAATTGAGCGTGTTAGTTAGGTGAGCCAACGGAGAGCTTCTGATTGCTGGACCTCAATAGTCTGACAGCTGACGTTGATAGTCAGCCCCAGGAGGAAGCAGCCAAACAGGGAATCTAAGAGATTTTAGCAAGGCAGAGGGTATCGGGGAGAAGGACAAGGCCTGCCAGAGCCATGTTTGCCTGGCCCCGGTTGGCTGGAGTCCTTCACTTCCTGCCCTGGCCCACTGGGCCTCCCCTACATTGATCTCAGCCAGAGCCCACCACGGCTTCAGCGCCACCCTTCCGAGGGGTCACAGCGATGACAGCCTCACTTGTCTCTTGTCCCTGTCCTGGCGGTTCCAACTCTGCATTCACTTTGATGCTTACAACTCATCAGCACCCCCTCTGTGCAGAATAAACTCCAAAACATCCCTGTATGTGGCTGGATCCGCATCCGACCTCCAGGTCCGGACTGTGCCTCCTCCTCTCTCTTCTCTCGCTTGTCTCTAAGATTTTACACTCCCCAGTTTGGTTATGGGCAAAATTCTTCTCATCTGTGAAGACCAAACCCTAGCTACCTCTTTCATAACGAACTTTTCCCGGGGAGATGCAACACACTTGTCTTAGGGTTTCTAGTGCTGTGAAGAGACACCATGACCACAGCAACTCTTCCAAAGGAAAACATTTAATTGGGTGACTTACAGTTTCAGAGGTTCCATCCATTATCATCATGGTGGGACATGGCAGCGTGCAGGCAGACGTGGTGCTGGAGAAGGAGCTGAGAGTCCTAGGTCCTGCAGGCAACAGGAAGCAGACTGTGACACTGGGCATAGCTTGAGCATAGGAGACCTCAGAGCCCACCCCCACCACAACCAACCTCCTCCAACAAGGCCACGCCTCCTAATAGCACCACTCCCTATGCGTTTACGGTGGCCGATGACATTCAAACTACCGCAACACGTCTGTTCACCCCAGACTGGAAGCCCACAACAGACCAAAGTATGGATACCATTAAAAGCCTAACTAGGTGAACCGCTGAGTTTTAGTGGGGTTATTTAAGGGGACATGGGTGAGGGGTTACTCACAGAGAGAGTGATTCAAAGACAGCTGCATCACCGAAGCCCACCCCAGCACAAATGACAGCTCGCAAAAGCTGGGAGCCTGCAGCCCACCGCACAGCCTGCAGGCAGCTCAGCAGGTTGGAGAGTGTGTATTCCAGGTGGCTCGGTTGGTCCGTGCCTCTTTCAGGCAGCTCTGGTGGCCTCTGGTTCCTTCCAGGCCACTTGACTGGTCTCAGAGTCTCCTTTGCAGCTTGGCTCCTCTGAGAGTGGATCCTCTCAGCACCCGCTACTGTTTACTGTTGGGAAAGGCGGAGCCTAGTGAATCTGGTCAGTCTCAGGGACTTCCTGGAGCTATTTTGAGTTGTTTACTTTCTGTCTTAAGGAGCTTGCCGACCCTAGAAGAAGCTGCTCCACAGCATCCGAGCTGAAGCTAGGAGAGTCATCCAGGCGCCACCTCTTGGCTGAGCCCCAGGCACCAAAGCATCCCTCCACTTCGGCACCTCTGTTTACACTTGGTTGTTTCTGTTCTCTCCAGGCGGTGCAAGGAAGGAGCACCTTGCCTAGCAGGAGTCAGGCACGGAGTATCAGGGAAGGAATGAGGGGTCTATCAACAAACCCTTCCAGGAAGCACCATGGCGGTGAGGAAGAAGGGCACCATGCCTGGACCAGAAGTGATGGAAGTGTCTGAGTGTGGCTGAGTTGGAAAAAAAAGCTACTGATGCCACTGAGGAAGCTGGACTTCTTGGGGTAAGAGGAGAAACTGAAGCGGGATCCACACCAGGACTCCTACCCTTAAGTCCTCAGTGTTCCTTTTATGACGAGCTAAACTCAAGGCCACCTGGACCATCGCTGTTGGATTCTTACCTGCAGACTGGGCTTTGGAAAGCCTTCCTTCTGGACTGGAGTGTGACTCAGTGGTAGAGCATATGCCTACAAATGCTGCCCCAGGGTGGTTGGCCAGATCAATGACAGGGCTCTGTGGGCTCTCTGGGCTTTCAGGAGGAACATACACTGGTGTCCTGGCTAGTTTTATGTCAATTTGACACAAGCTAGAGTCATCTGAAAGGAGGGAACCTCTAATGAGAAAAATGCCTCCATAAGATCCAGCTGTAGGGCATTTTCTTAATCAGTGATTGATGAGGGAGGGCCCAGCCCATGGTGGGTGGTGCCAGCCCTGGGCTGCTGGTCCTGGGTTCTATAAGAAAGAAGGCTGAGCAAGCCCCTCTCCATGGCCTCTGCATCAGCTCCTATCCTGACTTCCTTCAGTGATGGACTAGAATGTGGACGTGTAAGCCAAATAAACCCTTTCCTCCTCAAGTTACTTTGGATATGGTGTTTAATCGCAGCAATAGAAATCCTAACTAAGACAATTGATAAGATGTCTCCCTGCCCCCTCGCCTCACCTCCCTTGGCCTGTCAGTCAAGGGGCCGCCTCCCCTGGGAGCCTGCGGTGTCCACCAGGAGGCAGCACAGGATCGTGCTCCCGCTCACCTGCCCACGCAGCTCTCCGGAGCACTGCCTACTGGGGACCCAGCGACACTGTCCCGCCCTCCGGTTCAGGGGAGGAGCTTGGCAAAGCACAAGACAGTCAACACCCCACCGAGGGGCTCAGATGTCCTCAGCAAGCACTCAGCGGGGTCCGCCCCTTCCCGTGTGCACTCGGGAGCCGCCTGTTCCCTGGGCGACAGTCAACAACAGGCAGGACCGGAAAACACAGCTGGGCGCAGATGCTGCCCCAGCCTGGAGAGTTTCTGTCCCTTCAGTCACTCTGAGCTCTGGATCCGGTCGGGGACGATGTAGAGGGACCTTGTGCAGGCTTTCCTGGGTTAAGACGAGAGTCTCCATCAGTCTCTCTCTTTTCTCTCTTCTTTCCCTCTCCTGCCCTTTCCAGTCCCCCATGGACAGCCAACACGCTGGGCTCCCCAAAACCACATCATCCGGGTACCGATTGCCCCCTACCAGGCCTCTTACCTCAGTTTCCAGGGCCCAAGATGGCCTCGCAGCAAGCAGGGGTCTTGCTGGTGGTTGCCAGGGTACCGCAGTCCTGGGTGTGCAGCAGGACCAACTGTGGAGGGAGCTTGTGGAAGCTGAGGAGCGAGGCCAGCGGCGTTGGTGAGTGTCCTGCCCCTGCCTCCCTTCTCCCCTAGGCTTCCCACACCCCCCACCTGCCTTGGAGTCTGGGAAGGTGCTGGGCAAAGGGAGAATCAGGCCCAGACTGGGTCTGAAGCAGCTACATGACCCCAGGGCCTCAGTCCCAGCAGGGGGCTGGGAATATAGACAGAGAGAGGGCTCTGGTCCCACCTCCCATCAATCTCTCCAGCTGGACGTGGCAGGCTAGATGGAAGAGATGCTGGCCTGGGGGTGGGGGTGGGGAGGCCTCCTTCATGCCTTCATTCAAGAAAGGATACCCATGAGCCTTTGTGGGCTGCCAGGGGAAGCTGGGTAGGTTTGGCCAGGGTTCAAGGGGGCCTCCTTTCCAGGACTCCAAGAGAAGCAGGTAAGCTACGCAAGGACAGCCTCTGAGCTGTATGCCCAGTGTGAGTTTGTAAGACAAAACGGAGGTATGCGGAGTGGCTGGAGCACAGAAGGGAGGAAGATGGCTGAGAACGAGCACCCGAGCAGCTGTGAAAGTCTAGATGAAGGTTTTCCAAAGGCACGCGCTGTCCTGAGCTTTGCACAGGGTCGCTCTCCAGTTTCTCTTCTCCCCTCTTTTAGTCTCGCCGGCAAACTCAAGGCTTTGTATAGGATGCAGGCACTCCGCCGCAGAATTCGTCCACATAAGCAAATGTCAGAATTCCCTTCTTCGAGGCAGAGCCATATTCTATTGCATGGATATACCACATTTTTAAAAATCCATTTCACCTCTCACCGTTTCCACATTTTGACTGCTGTTACGTGCGTCACAGCGAACACGGGAGAGCAGATTTCTCTTCAAGATCTGACTTCCCACCTTTCAGATAAATATTCAGAAGTGGAATCAGAAACCAGCTCTATTTTTGTCTATAGGGACTATCACACTGTTTTTCATAATGGCGGCACCACTTTGCATTTCCATTAACAGTGTGCCAGGATTCCAGGTTCTCCACAGCCCTGCTGATGCTCCTTGGTTGTTTTTGGTGCCTCCCTGCACCCCCCATTGGGTGGTCAGAAGCACAAGCCTAGGCTGGCAACTGGCAATAGTATTGGAGTAGCACCCCCAAACTGTACAATCTGCCGCTGTCTCTAGGGAGATAGAAATGGGGTTGGAGCGTGCTCAACTGTGCCTGACGTTATAGAGTTATAGAATTGCTTTCAGGCTACCGGGGGTTTCCCTGTGACTACCTGACATCACCTGTCTTCTGCATTGGTTGTGGTGTGGGAGCAGAGAAGAAGCACAGATACAGACCATTCACCTCCCCACCCCCCCTCAACATGGCTGGAAAACAGGAAGTGGGGTAAAAGTCTGCATGGAGCAGGCAACTTGGAAAAAAAAACACTCCCCACCCCTCTGAACCCCCCAAAAATGGCTTCATTAAAATATGTGTAGACTTAGCTGGGCAGTGTGATGCACAACTTTAATCCCAGAACTCGGGAGGCAGAGGCAAGCAGATCTCTGAGTTCAAAGACAGCCTGGTCTACAGAGCATGTTCCAGGACAGCCAGGGCCACACAGAGAAACCCTGTCTTGAAAAACCAAAAATGAATAAATAAAAAGAAAAGAAAGAAAAACAAAAATAAAAAAAAAATTAAAACAAAAGACGAAAGTAAACTTGATACTGCAGAGATGCCTCAGTGGTTAGGATCACTTGTTCTTCTTGCAGAAGACCCAGGTTCAGTTCCCTAGCACCCCACCTAGCATCTCACAACTGCCTGTAACTCCAGTTCTAAGGAATCTGGCGCCCTCCTCTGACCTCTGTAGGTACTGCACACATACATGTTACACATACAGACAATGGTACACATTACACATAAATTCTTTACAAACTCTTAATATGTAAAATTGAGGCCTAGCACAGTGTTTTAGTTACCTTTCTATTGCTGTGATAAAACACCATGACTGTGGCTGGAGAGATGGCTCAGTGGTGAAGAGCACTGACTGCTCTTCCAGAGGTCCTGAGTTCAATTCCTGGGACCCACGTGGTGACTCACAACAACCTGTAATGAGCTCTGGTGCCCTCTTCTGGCCTGCAAGGACACGTGCAGGCAGAACACTGTATACCCAATAAATAAATCAATCTTTAAAAACAAAACAAAACGCCATGACTAAGGCAGCTTATAAAAGAGTGTTTGATTTGGGGCTCTTGGCTCCAGAGGGCTAGAGTCTGTGACCATCCTAACAGAGAGCATGGCACCAGGCAGGCAGACATGGCATTGGAGCAGTAGCTGAGAGCTTCACATCCGTATTCAAAAGCCAACTGGGAATGGCATGGGCTTTTTAAGCCTCAAAGCCTGACCCACTGACACACCTCCTCCAACCAGTCCATATGTCCTAATCCTTTCTAAACAGTTCTACCAACTAGGAATCAGGTATTCAAATACATAGACCCGTAGGGCCATCCTCATTCAGACCATCACAAATGGTGATGGCTCAAGCCTGTAATCCCAGCGTTGGCAAGGTAGAGACAGGAGGATCAGAAGTTCAAGGTTGCCAAGGGTGGCAGTGTGCAGCTTTAATCCCAGCACTCAGAGGCAAAGGCAGGCAGATCTCTGTGAGTTCAAAGCCAGCCTGGTCTACATAGAAAGTTCCAGGCCAAGGCAAGGTCATCCTCAGCTACATAATGAGTTCTAAACTAACCTGGACTAAAACAGACGAATGAATAAATAAACTGTAACCTTGAAGTGTTACACACATTTACGGTAAGAAGAATTTGTGGAAATTACAAGAACAAGATAGAAAAATCCACTGGTCGCTCTGTGGGCTGCTCCATAAATACAGCATGGGCACTTGGCATTTATCATGGTTACACAGCATTTGAACTCCTCCATGGCGATATAAAGACTTAAAGATATGGTGAAAGTCAATCTTCAGAATATTCCAGAAAAAAAAAAAGAAAAAAAACTCACTCACATTCCTATGTTTTCCTTTCCAGGGCTGAGAACTGGGGTTTCCTGAAAGACTACGACCCTTTGGTAAGGCAGCATCCGCCCTCCAGAAAACTGCTTGCAGCATGAATATCCGGTCTTTCTTCATTTAACTGAATTTATTGAGTACCTACTCTTTGCTCTGTGCTGGAGTGAGGAATAGAACAGTATTGTTTAAGTAATTCAAGGTCTAATGGAAAAGAAAATATTTATATAGAACATTAAGAAAATATTTATATAGAACATTTAGAAAAAAATTACCCAGTTGGTGGATTTTATTAAAGATATCACACACACACTCACACACACACACACACACACACACACACACACACACACACACACACACACACTTTTTTGGTATGTCTGTGTGAGTGTATTTCTGTGTGTGTGTTTGTATATGCAGTTGTAGGAGAGAAAGGGGAAGCTGGGGGGATGATTGTTCATGATGTGGGTGCTGAGAACTGAACGCTTGATGTTTAGAGGCTAAGCCACCTCTCCAGCCCTCCGAGTTTCACTGAAAATAAACCAGGAGCCGGTACCTGCACACATGTACTCCCAGCACTCTGGAGTATTGTCCGGACCAGCCTGCTCCTTACAGCAGGTAGTAGGCCAGCCAGGGCTGCCGAGTGAGGCCTTGTCTCAAAAACAAAACAACAAACCAAGTGGCTCATTTGCCGCTGAGACTTCTTGCCTAGTTGAGTCTGCTCAACTCGGAGGAATGTGTGCCGCAAGTCCCCTAAGGAGAATGGACTTGAGTAAACGCTCTGAGTCTGCATCTCCAGTCGACCCTCCACCCTGCCCGAAGTGGATGTTGTCAAGACCCTTTCTAGCTCCCATTCTGGGTTCCAGCTCCAAACCTGGATGTGAGCATCCAAAGAACACCTCAAACATAGTGCACAGGTTCTTCATTTTCCCACAGCGCCCATGACCTGAAATGTCTCCTCTCCTTAGGGAAATAAGAAGGAGCCTAAGGAGCTGCCTGCCCATGTGCCCTTCTTCTCAGACACACTCCCCAGCTCCACGAGCCGGGAGGTGGGCAGCAGGGTGGACACGCCCCTGGGGAGAGCCCTCACGCACATGGACTTCTTCTTCATGGAAGGCACGCGGAAGAAGAAGCCGGAGGATGAACTGCAGCCCATGTAGAGATCTCAGGGTGGACCGCAGCAGGTGGGTATGGACTGGACCAAGCCCAGGCAGCCCTTGGAGCGTGGGTACTCTTGGCTCAGTCCCACATGGCACAGGAGGAGGATTCCAGAAACATTCCAGGACCACAGAACCTCAGCCCTTCCAGCTCAGGACCCAGGGATTCTGGAAAGAGAACCCAGTATTAAGGCCAGAGCATGTCTGACGGGTTCCATCTAACCTTATAACCATGAGGTTGCTCACAGCTTCTGCCCCTGTCATCTGTCTGTCTGTCTGTCTGGGGCATCTCGGCCTGACTTCATGCATTGGGAGGAAGCAAGGTGAGCTGGTAGCACCCAGCCTTGGGATCTGACCGGAAGGCTACAGCCTTCTTTCTGGGAGTCTAAGGTCAAAGCGGGGTGTCCTGACCAATCCGAGATCACAGAGCTAGGCGCAAAGGTCACCAGTGAGTGCAGTCAGGCGTCAAGGTCATACTGTGGCCGTATCGCATGACCTTGAGTTGGACGGGTAGAGAAGGAACTATTAGGGGCTCAGTACAGGTGCAGCCTGTGTTTCTGGTGTGAGCATGCTATATGTCACTCTACCCATCACCACCACCACCTCCAGAGAGCTATTTCTGTCCGAGTGAGAGTCTAGGAGCGAGAAAGAGAAGTCAAGACTCGGGCTGGAGAGATGGCTCAGCCGCTAAAAGCACTCGCAGAGGACTTAGGTTCCACGCCCAGCACCCACGTGGCCACCTGGAACTCTAGCTCCAAGGAATCCAATGCCCTCTCTGGTCTCCTGAATGCACCTGAATGCACAGATATCTATGCAGACACATACACATAATTAAAACTAAAAAAACCAAAAACTAAGACCAAGTAGAGCTGCAGGTGGCTTCACTTGTGCACACTGGAGAGACTCATAAGACTTCTGTAACCGGTCTCCTGGGACATGGGACCGGGGGGCCCTGAACTGGTCCCCAAGCCTACAAGCACAGCCACTTATGGACGGTGCAGCGTTGAAGCCCATCTCACCCTGTTCGTGGGTATTTTCCTCGCTATCCAAGAAGCCTGAATGCCAAGGCAAACAGTTGGGGTAGCCTGGTCAATTCCCTGTGATGTCTGGCTCAGGGCAGCGATACCTCTCCAGGCCTCCATCTCCACAGTTAGAGGATGGTCAGGAAAGGGGAGGAGACAGATCTCAAGGCTATCATGGGGGGGGGGGGGCTGTTCTCCAGAGCGCATTGATCAGCAGGGACCATAAAGTACCAGAGTGCATTGGTCAGCAGGGACTATACAATACACCTCACCGACTCCTTTCCCATCCACAGACCTTGGCTGGAACACCACACTGGGAAAAGATCTTGTCTGCATATCTCTCAGTTTTTTTTTTTGTTTTGTTTTTTTTTTTTTTTTTTTTTTTTTGGTTCTTGGAGACAGGGTTTCTCTGTGTAGCTTTGCGCCTTTTCCTGGAACTCACTTGGTAGCCCAGGCTGGCCTCGAACTCACAGAGATCCACCTGGCTCTGCCTCCCGAGTGCTGGGATTAAAGGCGTGCGCCACCACCGCCCGGCCTCAGTTTTTTTTTTTTTTGGACCAACAGGTTCCCGGGCCACAGGGTTCCCTCTGCTCGTCTCCAGAGTGCCAAGGCCAGCTGAACCAAGAAAGCCTGAAGGAGAGTATGGCATGCCACGTCTGCACGATTCTGAAGGTCACAGCCAGTCCCTCGTACCCTCCACCCCACATACCACTCCTCCGTCCCGGTCACATCTTCAGGCTCTTTAGGAAGGTCCCTGCTTTGGACCATCACCGTCTCCCCCACGGGCTGAGGAAATGGAGATGGAGGATCCAGCCACCAGCGTCTTCTCTCTTTGGGACCGGAACATAGAAGGCTGGATGAGCCAGGCAGCCTCCAGACCTAGGCATGGAGCCGTGGCACCACTCCATGGCATCACCAGAACACCTTAGGGAGCTTTGTCTAGACAGTCAACCCGGGCAGCTCAGAGCCTAGAGTCATCTGGGCAGCACCAGGGGTCCAGAAGGGACGAGGCTGGGGAGCTGAGGACCACAGAAGGGCAGAAGGAGCCCTTCACCCCCGACCACTGCATCTCTGAGCGTCTCTGCCTCCATCTGCTCCGTGGTAGAAGCCACCTCTGCTTCCAGTGACAAGAATGACCGCCAGCCGTGGAGGCACGGAGTGACCATTGGGCATCTTCCTATACTAGGCATGATGAGGTCATGTACAGGGGACACATGAGCCAGCCTGAGAGGTGCCAGTCCACCAAACAATGTGGACACCAAAATGAAGGAGAACAGAAGGCCAACCCCGGCTACACCCCTGACTCACATGCACACACACACACACACACACACACACACACACACGCATTATTAAAAATAATTACATTTTTTTAAAGTACTGAACTCTTGAGGATTGTAGAATAAAGAACAGAAATATTGTCATTTTAGGCCTAACACTCATAGCTAATTTAGGTGTGAATTAATAAAGGCCATAGAAACCTTTAGTTAGAGATTCATAGTGAGCCTCATCAGTAGAAGGGCTGCTGACATGATGCACCTCCCAAAATGACAGTCTGGAGACACGAGCTGTGTCACCAAGGACAGAGACACATTCTTGTCACTCTATGAAAGACAAAGGGAGCTGAGGCCGGGACCCAGGTTAAAGGCAGTACAGTCCAAAACCTCGGCCCATTCCTGGGTCTATAGGGGACACTATGGGGAGTAAACGCAGATGACAGACGGACAGGGAGCTGCATTGGTGTCATAACCTGTCAATCACACTGTGCTGGCGTAGAACCCAGCTTCTGAAACTGAGCTGGGGTCAGGTAACTGCGTGAGGGGGGGTCTGCAAAAACTTGGTCACAGTAAGTGTTTTGGACATGCGGGGACCAAAAATTAATTCAAAGTCCAACACATAATGGACTCCAGATGTTCCTGGCAGTGCTGGCCAGTTGTTGTATCATGTGACTTCACCATGGCTGTGGCTCTGAACATACAGTGTGTGTGATTTGTACTGAGCAGGCTGTCACACCACACGACTTTAAGAGACCCACGGGCCCATGCACACATGTGTGCACACACATGCACACACACACAAACACACACACACACACACACACAATTGCTGCTCTATTGACTCAAGTTTCATTAAAAAAAAAAAGGTGCCGGGCGGTGGTGGCGCACGCCTTTAATCCCAGCACTCGGGAGGCAGAGCCAGGCGGATCTCTGTGAGTTCGAGGCCAGCCTGGTCTCCAAAGCGAGTTCCAGGAAAGGCGCAAAGCTACACAGAGAAACCCTGTCTCGAAAAACCAAAAAAAAAAAAAAAAAAAAAAAAAGGTATTTGGCTTATGGTTAGAAAGTTTCCAACAATTTCTAAAATAGCCTTAAACAGACTGTGCCGTTTGGTGTTAGTTATTTCTGTAAAGGGCAGTCTCTGTTTTGGCAGTTATAAAATCAAAGTACCAGAGGGCTGCAGGGAGGGCTGAGAGGTAAAGGGTACTGGTTGCTCTCCCAAAGGACGGGGGTTTGCTCCCTGGCACTCACATGGCAGCTCCTGATTGTAATTCCAGTTCCAGGGGATCCAACGTCCTCTTCTGGCCTCCCGGGCATCAGGCATGTTTGTGGTACACAGACATACATGCAGGCAAAATACACACATAAAATAAAAGTAGAATTTTTTTAAAAATTTAAAAATTAAATAAAAATATCAGTCAACTCTGAAAAATGTTGAAAATGTTCTACTTTCTGTCCTGTCAAATATTCAGCCAAGATTTAATTCTTTGTATAAAAATAAACACAACCACCTCAGTATGTGAATTGACTTTCATTTTTTTTTTTTTTTTTTTTTTTTTTTTTTTGGTTTTTCGAGACAGGGTTTCTCTGTGTAGCTTTGCGCCTCTCCTGGAACTCACTTGGTAGCCCAGGCTGGTCTCGAACTCACAGAGATCCGCCTGGCTCTGCCTCCCGAGTGCTGGGATTAAAGGCGTGCGCCACCACCGCCCGGCGACTTTCATTTTTAATAAATTCTAAAATTATGTGTAAA
Organism: Peromyscus californicus insignis; assembly: GCF_007827085.1. Lineage (NCBI taxonomy): Eukaryota > Metazoa > Chordata > Mammalia > Rodentia > Cricetidae > Peromyscus > Peromyscus californicus. The sequence continues at coordinate 7,442,986 of NW_026294492.1, forward strand.
CCAAAGAATTGTTTTAAAATAAATTTATTTGATTTGCAATCAGCTGGTGTTCGATTTATAGTTTTTTTTTTTAAGTTCAAGGATGTTTTTTATTAGAGTTTGAGAAAAGCAGAGAACAGGCAAACTGTAAATCTTGGAAAAAAGGAACCATGTCCTTTATTTAGTAAGTAGCCGCTTGGCTGCCAAGCAGCCAGTGTGGTGCAAAAAGTGGGGGAGGGGAGTGTCTGGGAAAGGGAGGGAACCAGTGTCTGGGGAAGCTGCTTCAGAAGGAGACAGAGGAGGAGACCCCAGTGTCTGGGAAAGCATGCGTCAGAAGTCAGAGGAGGAGAACCCAGTGTCTGGGAAAGTGTTCTTCAGAAGGAGACAGAGGAGGAGAAGACAAAGGGAAGCTGCCCAGGCTAGCTCTGCATGTGAACGCGGCTGCCTGATCACACACTGTATGTACATCCTCATCCAGGGTCACAGAGAGCTAGCTGTCTCAGGTGAGAGGGGGCGGGAGTGGAAGGAATTTAAGAAGCCCTGATGTAGACACTTCTGTTCCCAGGATCCACGCTGACCGGCTTAGCCATGTGGCATGATGTCCACAGCACACTGGCCACATTATGTGTAGGACATAAATAAGCCACATGCAGATGGAAATGTCAGCTATTCCTTAGCCTATGGGACACCCCTGCAAGCTTAGGCGGTTGTTTACCTGTATGGCATTTGGAGTCCTTTTGTCTTAGAGTTCACGCTCAAAATGGAACAAACTGCTACTTTGTAAAATGGAGTTACTCAGGGTAAGGTCGAGCTAGGAGGCTGTTTGCTTTACACAATATGGAGTAACTCAGAGAAGAGCTGGCTGGATCGGATCTCCATCCTCCACTACTTTTCTTAGGAGCAGAGTTGTCTACTGATCAGCAACATAGTGGACACACGGACACACACACACACACACACACACACACACACACACACACACACACACACACACCCTTCAAAGATCTCTCTCTTGGGAGAGAAGCCAGAGAGCTTTTTGGCTTCTTACACTGGAAGGGTGAGGGTTTGGGTGAGGACTGAGGCAAGGCAGGTGTGCTGGTGTGTGGCTTACAGCACAGAATTACCATGGACTGGCTGTGTGTGTGCACATGTGTGTGAGTGTGTGTGTTCACTATTATAGCCTAGCAATCTCCAGAGGAGGGAAAATGATCCCCTCTTCCAATCGTGTACCTAAAGGGCAGTATCCAGGTTTCCTCCCGTTATGTTTCCTCCTGTTATATACAGGGAGGCACCAACTCACCTCAGGCAGGGCTCTGACAGAGTAGAAATCTACCCCATCCAGGTCCACCCTGGTCAGCCAGTGAGTTTACTGGGATTGCTTACAGGAGCATAACTGAGGCGGGCACCACCTGCCCCAGTAACATGGGTCCTCCACACAACACAAGACAACTGCATCACTCGCTGGACTCAGGTTGTCCCTGCTCCCCCCATGAAACTTAGAGACAGCTACTGTTTACAGTTTATAAACACTGGAGAGGAGGGGGTCCTTGTAACACCTCCCAAGGGACATCTCCAGCAGGTGATCTCAGTAGCCCTCACTCCAGAGAGCAGGGATCCAGTCTGGAGGAAACAGCATGCACCACAACACCCCACTTCTCAATGGTTACCTATTAACTCTTTGGAGGACCCAAGTTAGATCCCAGAACCCACCTAAATAAGTTGGCCATGTGTGTTTGCATTCTCAGCGGTGGGGAGGCTGGAAAAAAAGAGGATTCTCTGGGGTCTCCTGGCCAGTTGGCCTAGCCTGTTTGGTGAGTTCCAAGCCAGTGAGGGTGGACAGTACCCGAGGACTGACAGGTGAGGCTGTCCATTGGGCTTGGTTGCCCAAGCGCAGGTTCAAGCGCGTGCTCACGCGCACACAACGACAACAAAGCCCTAAGAATAAAAATAAAAATAGGAGGGAAGGAAGGAAAGAGCGGGCTCTCAGATGGAACAAGCTTGTAATCCCATCGTTCGCCAAAAGGCGGAGAAAACAAAACGAAACGAGAAGTTCAAAGCCAGTCTAGGTCACGTGACCCCGCCACAACCCACACACTATTAAGTCCTGGTGCAGAGGCACACACTTGCAATCCTAGCCCTTGGAAAGCGGAAGCCGGAGGATCCGAAGTTGAAAGCTGGCTTAGGCTACACACTGAGTTCAAGACCAGTCAGTCAGCATTGTATAAGACCTTGTTTCAACAAAACAAAACAGGAAAACCAGCCTCCGGGTTTAGGGAGCAAGCTCACTAAAGAGATTAGCCTCCGCTGTGGATGTCTTTCGCCAACAGAAGGCTGGCTTCGTGTGGCTGGGTTTCAGGGGCCTCAGCGTTCTCTGGCTTCTTCAGGCCTGTAAGACGGGGAGGATGCTGACGGGGTTGGACCAAAGGCTTTAAAAGTTTTCATCGCTGAGAGGTTCAGAGCAAAGAGATAACTTGTGGAGAGTGGAAAACACACAGAATGGCCTATGGCCTGAGAAGTAGTCCCTGTGCCCACCCAACCCCTGGGGAGGCTGGTTTGTCCGGGCGTTTGCATTCCGCTAGGAAGAGCATCGGTGGGTGGAACCCGGAGAGTGAATCAGCAGCTGGCAGAACCCAGCAGGGCAGGGCAGAGCCACCACCCCGGGGACGGGAGCACCCGGAGCAGAGCAGACACGGGGCAGGGTGCACCCAGAGTGGAGCAGACACCGGGCGGGGAGCATCCTGAGCCGGGGCGGGCAACGGGCGGAGTGCACCCGGAGTGGAGCAGACTCAGGGCAGGGTGCACCCGGATGGGAGCAGACCCGGGGCGGGAGTGTTTCCAGAGCTTAGCAAACCAAGGGCCGGGCGGGGCACACCCAGAGCAGAGCCGACTCTGGGCGGGGAGCATCCTGAGTCCAGCCGACATGGGCGGGGCGCCCTCGAGCGCAGCAGCTCGGGGCGTGGTCGGGGCGTGGCCCGGCCGGCGGGAAGGCGGAAGGACTCTTTGGATCGTAAGCTCCTGGTTCTCACCTACAAGATCTCTCAATCCCCTGAACCCCGGTACACCCCGGGACTGCAGCATGGAGGCCGGGCTGCTGTGGTTCTGCAACTGGAGCACGCTGGCCGTGTGCGCCGCACTCAAGCTGCCGCAGATCTACGCGCAGCTGGCGGCGCGCAGCGCGCGAGGCATCAGCCTCCCTAGTTTACTTTTGGAGCTGGCGGGGTAAGGCCCCGGGAGGCCTGCGAGTCCGGGAGGCCAAGGGTTAACTCGGGGGACGCGGGGCTGGGAGGCGCTTTCCCGGGCGCTCCCACACACCTCCCTTGCTTCTTCTCCCCAAATCCCGGGAGATACGAATTGCATGTGCACGCCCATCTTAGAGATGCAGCGGAGCCACCCCGTCTTTATAGACAACCTTCAGGGCGCGGGCAAAGCGATTTGCACCTGCAGCCCCTTAATGTCCCTAACATCACCCGGCACACCCCCCCTTTTTTTTTCCAGCCCCGAGACCCCTGCCAGTAAACCAGTGGTTGGGCTGAGATCTGAGTTACAAGATTTGATGATTCCATGTGGGGGAGGAGGAGGGGGAACTTGGGTCCGCGCTTGAAAGTTGGGCTGGGGTCCAGCACGCAGGATTGGGAAGCGACTGTTGCAGGAGCCAAGTTCTCGGTGCCCTTGGCTAAGTAGTTAAGAGTCAGAGGTAAAGTTGTGAAACTTCGGTTGGGGAAAACAAATTAAATGGGGAACACGTCCCTGAGTCGCGCGATCTTGCGCCAGGCAGAGCCCTCTCGGTTTGTCACCAGCCCCACCCCGCTGGCACCCTCCGGGAGGAGCGCGCCCATCTGATGGGAGTGGGCTTCAAGGTGCACCTTTCCAGAGAGGCTCGGTGGGGCGGGCGGGCGGGAGGGTCCCTGGTCCGATGGCCGCATAGAAACTAGAGTATGTGTATTTCAGAGAGGGAGAGAGAGGCTGGCAGGGTGAGGGGTGAGGCATGAGACAGAAGGATGCCAACAGAAATGACAACCTGGCTGCGGCCGAGGATGATGCGGGTGTTTGAAGTCAGGAGAGCAATTTTGGCCTCTCCGGCTTGCGAAGTCCTTCGCGAGCATGGGGCGGAGGCTTCAGGGTGCAGACTGAAGAGCAAGCTCACGGACGCCTACAGAGCGCCAAGCCACATTTCCTAACCTGCCTGTAGCTCCCTCTTTGCAGCCCGGCTTTGAACACGCAAACCCAATCAGGAATCTTCTCAACCCCAACAGCTGACTCCAGCAAAACACAGCTCTCTCCGGTCATGGAATGTTCCCGGGGACCCGGATGGGTCTTGCAGTCTTATCGCGATACAGATAAAGTAGGCTCTTTCTGGAAGTCTCAACCGCCTCTCTCCCTTCGGGGCAGTGGGCGGGCAGCCACGGCAGGTTTCTGGAATTAGGTTTGGCGGGGTTAAGACCAGCTCTGAGGCCAGAAGGCGCGGGTATGCTCCACCACTGAAATCCAATAGTTATTTATCCCTACTTCCTCCAGCCAGCAGCTGATTACAATAGTTCCCAGTTCGTGAGAACTTTCCGAAGGTCCTCCCGGGGCCCTACACGCATTGCTTCTTTAATCCTCACTGCAGCTTTAGGTGGGAGTTGTTTTAATCCTGAGGTAGGAACAATAGGAATAGGAGAGCAACCCTGCCTGATCCCCGCTGTTTACATTCTGGCTCCTCCCCCCGCCCTCCTCCCGCTCCCTTCTCCCTCCTCCCCCCGGCATGGATAGGGTGGTCACTCCAATTCTGCTTCCCTCTGGGCCTTGCCTGGCTGCCTGCCTGACCCTCACCAGTCAGATAAGCTCTGAGGTATCAGGAAGACCCTAAAGGCTGCCACCCTCAGGCAGCCTGCATGCTCCAGGGACTGGACTCCTGCCTTGGAGGCATGGACCCTCCTTGGCTTTCGATCTGAGAGCTCAAACTCTAAAATTCTGGCGTGAGGGAATTGGATCTTGGCCAGAGCCTATTTTAATGACACCAGAGATTCCATGCCTGGTTGATGACTGCTGTATACAGAATCCTGAGGCAGAGCCAGGAGGATCTCTCTGTGAGTTCGAGGCCAGCCTGGTCTACAGAGCAAGATCCAAGACAGGCACCAAAATTACAGAGAAACCCTGTCTCGGAAAACAAAAACAAAAAAGAAAGAAAGAAAAAGAAAAGAAAAAAGAAAAGCACTCACGCATCATCCTCATGGCACAGGATGTGTGGGATGTTTGGGTCCCCCTAAAATCATAGAAGCCAGAGCTAGGGCAACACCTCAGGGTGAGACCCTCCCTCTTATCCTTGAGTTCTCACGGGGGTCTTGTCTTCTTTGGATCTTAGTTACCCCGAGTGACCTTTACGATGTGACAGGCAGTGTAGGTGACCCCTGAGGGTGTTTAGCAAAGTGCTGACGCTCAGGGTCTCTTGGACCTGCCACACGGGTCTCTGACAACATTCCTGAAGGTCTGTCCTCAGGTCCGTCACGAGTATGGTGAAGACCCCATGCTCTAGTGTTGGGTACATGTATCTGGGGTCTGGCGGGTCGCAGGGTGGGTTGTGAATATCTACATGTCCTTTCTCCAGGTTCCTGGTCTTCTTCCGCTACCAGTGTTACTATGGGAACCCACTGCTCACGTACCTGGAATACCCCATTCTCATCGCACAAGGTAACCGACACCCCCCTCCCCCCACCCCATCCCCAGCCTGCCTCCCTACTGCCCTGCCCATCTCAGACTCTCCTTTCAGACATCCTCCTCCTGTTATTCGTCTTTCACTTCAATGGGAACGTGAAGCAGGCCTTGCCCTACGCCGCCGTGTATCCTTCCTGCATCTGAGCTGGAGATGGAGGTAGAGGGGCCAAGGAAGGGGTGCTCGCTCGGTGGTGGCATGCAAGACGCTCTGGACTGCCCTCAGCACCAAAAAGGGGGTGGGGGTGGGGTCTGGGGTGTTATTTGCCAATATTATGCCTTGTGAAGCAGGGTCATATTTTTTATTTTTACCTAAACAAGGATCATAAAGTGCATAAATACATAAAATACACAAATCATAGGTTAGTGGCTGCGGCCAGTGGCATCCCTGTAACAGGGTGCCCCACTGACCTCCAAGACCACGCGGGGTATAGATTGGCTGTGCCCCCGCCGAACGTGTGAGGTGTGCAGTCACCCTGCTAAGAACAACACGCTCCCCCTGGGCTTATCTCAGGCTCTCCTTCCTTCCTTCCGTGAGCATGTCCCCAGAGGATTAATAACATGAGAGTGGCTGGCACCAAGTCCCAGGCAGGATGCACCTGGCAGGTGCCTGGCTGTAGGCATGGGCCGGATGGGGGCAGTTTTCCGCTAATCACACCCCTATGCAAAACTGTAATTTAGAGGCTGAGCCTTGACTAGGTGGCAGAGGTGGTTTGGAGGCTTAAGGTGCAGAATGGTCTGTAGTGGTATTTGCTCCGCTCATGACCTTGGGCTATATGGCCCCAAAGGAGGTGGTGCTTCCTGCCATTGTGTGTGACCTCTTTTATAAGGAAAGGGAGAGAAGGGTCACGTGACCCTTCTCCCTGCTCCTGCCTTCAAGGTGGATTCGCCCCCAGTCAGATCAGAGGACAACTTCAGCTGTCTACTCTGTTCTGTAATCGCGAGTGTATTTCCTCAATTTATATCTTAATAAATCCTGTTACCCATTTAATAGACTCACGTGGATTGATTGTAATAATGGTCAGCCCTCAGACTGCTCCATTCGGTGGCATCTTCTATGCAGAGGGTGAGGTTTCACGGCAGCCTTTTCCCTACGGTCTCGGTGTCCCTTTTCTTAAACTTCATGTGTCTTAAAAGGCCAAGAGAGTGTTTGCACGGAGGTAGCAGTCAGTTAATCCTGCTGCCTCCGTGACATGGCCACACACCCTTTTTACAGTGAGAGGCCCAAGGGTTTGGGTAAGTCTGGACCACACCGTCTCCGATTGCTGTTAGCATCCTGGCTCAGGTTCCCCTCTCCATAGGAAGAGGGAGAGCATAGCTGTGTTGGCCTTCACCTCCCCGTGTAGCCGAGGATGACTTGAACTTCGGACCCTCCGGCCTCCACCTCCCAAATGCCAAGATGGCAGGCATGCAACACTACACTTGGCGTAGAGAACGCTTTAGTAACAGTTTGGTGCAGCTGGATGCCAGCCATGGCTGTGGCCCACACTGTGTTCGGTTCTGCAGCCTCCTGGCATGGGCCATCTCTAGTTTAATCCCTTCACCTAGTTAACGTAACCATTGTTTTCGGCCAGCTTCGGGGTTCTTCTGTATGCTGGTAGCATGTGGGAGGTAGACAGAGCAGGGAAATGGCACCCAAGGCAAAGCAGTGGGAAGTGACTTGTTCCTGCCAGCCGCTCCCACCCTGACTATGGCTCCCCTCGGCCCTCATGGCTTGATCTTTCTGCCCTGGTTGGGCTCTTTCATTTCAAGTAGTCAGTCACTGAGCCCCTGAGTCCCTGCACAAGATAGATGGAAAATGGTTCCTCCTTGCCTATCATCGCACACCCCAACTACTGTGCTTTTACAACAGAATTAGGGGAAAGGGATGTGGATTCTAAAAAGTTCACACACAGCACACGAGTCTTGCAGAGCATCTCTCCTTGAACCTTTCTTGTAAGTGCTTAATTTTTGATGCATTAGAGATGTCTGCTTGGGTCAGGAAAGCAGCATGTAGCTACAGCTGTATGACTATCCCCAGCCTCAGGTTACAGTCCGGGAACACGGATCTGTACGCTTTCTTCCACAATTTGCTTCCGTTCTTCTGAGCTCAGAGCAGATATTCATTCACACGCAATCCCTAGCATCTTTTCCAAGCTGGACGTTGTCCAGAACAGTCCCCCCTTCCACTGTGGCTTCTGTGTCACCCTCTGAGGTCTGGCTTGGTTTGCACAGAACAAGAAGGGAGGGGTGGGTGGGGCTGCCAGTGACTCACTGCCGAGTCCCTTAGCACGCGTCCAGATTTGTGTCTTCTTGGTTCATCCTCAGCCTGCAGAAATGGATCATCGACCTGGCCATGGTGAGTGGTGCCCCTAATGGAGAGAGACTGAAAAAATGGATACCTTCCTTTTGTGCCTACATCGCTTTAGAGCAGTGATTTTTCAACCTTCCTAACGCTGCGACCCTTTAACAGTTCCTCACGTTGTGGTGACCTTCAATCATAAAATTATTTTCATTGCTACTTCGTAACTGTCACTTTGCTACTATTACGAATTGTAAACATCTGTATTTTCTGATGGTCTTAGGTGACCCCTGTGAAAGGGTCACTAGACACCCCCAAAGGGGTCTAGACCCACAGGCTGAGAACCGCTGCTTTAGAGCATGGGGTTTCATCCACCCTTTGCAGCCGTACTGAGGATGAAAAGGCAATACAGGCCAAATATCAAGACGTTATTCTTGAAAGGTTTGGGGCTCAAAGGGAACACGAAGATGGACTCCCCCTCTTCTGTGTATGGGGGCGGGGAATCCACACAGGGACTTGTGATAGTCATCTCCTTCCATCTTGTGGGTTTCAGGGATTGAACTCGGGTCATCAGACCCCCAGCAATCTTCCCCACCCGGCGATCCCTTGCCATCCCCCACCTTGCCATCCCCCACAGTGTAACTTTTCTTTTTTTTTTTTTTTTTTTTTTTTTTTGGTTTTTCGAGACAGGGATACTTTTCAAATGTTAACTTTCCCGTTTCCCTCCCACTCTGCGTCTCCTCCTCAGTCTCCCTACAAGCGCTCACTGTGCACCTGCTCTCTGGCAGACTTGGGGACGGACTGGTACTTTTCATGCCCACATTCAGCTCCTTCACATCTCTGCTTGCCAGTCCCCTGCCTGCACTGGACCGTTTCGTGAGCTAACAGGATGCTCTCCCTTGAGTGTGTGTTGACACTACTGGAGTTCTCTAATGGCCTGGTCCCAGACTACCCCTTGATCTCAAAGTTGGCTTTTTCTGGAAAAGGAAACACGCTAGTAACTTGTCCGCTTGGGCTATGCTGTAACCCACTTTTGGCGTTTCCCCCCCCCCCTTTTGGGCCCCTCCCCACCACACTAAGCTGACCCTGCCACCTTCCTTTGCTTTATCCAGCGCCCCAATTTCTCAAGAGCTTCTTTTCCCACCGGTTTCCTTGCTTGGGCTCAGCCTTCCTACAGGCCATCTGTGCTTGACTTTTGTCTGTTTAAGCCATGGCACTGCTCCGTCCTCTGCCCAGACACACTCCCCGACACCCCTCTCTCCAGGACTCTTCCCTGTGGAGCCCCATCTCTCACCCACAAGGACTTCTGGTGGCCAGCCAGGTGCCCATGCCAGCCAGGTCCTGTTGCTGCAGCAGGAAGCAGAGCTTGTCAAGGGCCCCGTGACTGTCACTGATTGGAAAGCCAGCTGTCAGTCCCCATGCCACTCATCTCTGAAGTTTCACTATAGATCAGGATCTCGGTACCACACACTTGCTTCCCAAGCCTGACTTCCAAACACACCACTCTCTGTGGTCCTTTCTAACTTCATCTCCCCGACCATGCCCTCCTGCTCAGCCTAGCTGACTGTAGTAGTCTCCCTCTGGTCTGAGCTTAGCAGCCGCTGGGGAGATAGAGCCTGACGGGTTGATAGCCAATTTGCAAGGCTTTCTTGTCTGAGAGATAAGAGAGGACAGTGCTCAGGATGAGGAATAGTTTGGAAGTTGATCAATTTAGTGACAGGCCAGGATACACCGTCCCTATTCTGGGGAGAGAGCAGAACACAGGGTGGGTCTGCAGCCAGGCCCTGGACTAGGTCTGTCTGGCCAGTTCACTCTCTACCACAGAGGCAGCCGAGGGTCATTCTTCACCAAACTGAAGTTTCAAACCTTGGCAGGTTGGAGACTGTTAAGACTTGGAACATTTGGCTTAAAAAGCACCGAATCTGGGCTGACGCAACGACTCAGTGGTTAATGGTGCTGGCTGCCCAGCCTGATGGCCTGAGTTCAACCCCAGAACCACACAGTAGAAGGAGAACTAGCTCTCACAGTTGTGCGAGCTCTCCAGAGAATAAAACAGACAAGAAAAAAAAAGCTCTGTCTCCAGTCCTCTGTCTTTTCAGACTGACTCTCTTTTTCCACCCCAGAACTTGTGCACCGTGATCAGTGCAGCCAGTAAGTTCGCCCAGCTCCAGTATCTGTGGAAGCTAAAGGACTCGGAAGCCGTGAGCGCACTGACCTGGGGCCTCTCTGCCTACACCTGTGCAAGTAAGGCCACCTCGCTCCAGGGACCGGGTTCCATCAATGTCAGGGTCTTCTCTTGCACACTACTACGTTTGTAATGAACTGCTCAACAGAACCTGCTAAGGGAGGGAACCCCTGTGTACGAGGGGTTGTAATGCAGACTGTGGCTTCAGCTGTTGCCCGGGGTCCTTTCACTACAGAGGGCTGTTAACTGAGAAAGGGGCTAAACAACAGAACTAACTCTAGTTAGACAGGAAGAGCGTGTCTTCTCCTTGCCAGTGTGGTGGCGCACGCCTTTGATCCCAGTGCTCAGTAAACAGAGGCAGGTGGATCGCTGGGATTTCAAGGTCAGCTAGTGATACACAGTAAGACCCTGCCTCAAAAACATGTAATTTTTAAAACATGATTTTTGTTTAATTTTATGTATATGGGTATCTTACCTAAATTTATGTATGTGCACCGCATGCATGCCTGGTGCCCTCAGATGCCAAAAGAGGGGTCAGACTCTCTGGGACTAGAGTTATATGCTCCCAAACAGGTGCTGGGAAGTGATCCCAGGTCCTTGGAAGAGCAGCCAGGGCTCTTAACCACTGAACCATCTCTCTAGTCTGTCTACACCCACCCACACACACACACACACACACACACATTTTAATTAGTGGGAGCCTTTCTTCAACTAAAATATCTGGAAGCTCAATATGCAAATGAGACTTAGGATTTTTGTTTTTAAGGGTGAGCACAGGGAGGGATGGAAGCCCTCCCCGGCAGTGCTGAGCTACTGTTAGAAATCACTTTTGCTTTCTTGAGCAGCTCCTGCATGACTGGGCCAGGGTCAGGGTGCATGACTGCTCATTCGATGGTTACACACTACAGTATTAACAAAGGTCCCCTATCAAGGTCATCCAGGAAGTTAGCATATATTACTACAGTAAAATGGAAAGGCATGAGCTAAATCGAAGTATCAAAAAAATGTGTGAGAAGTTATTTATTCTATGAATTTTCTTTTCCAGCAAGGATAATAACAACTCTAATGACCACCAATGATCTGACAAGTAAGCAAAAACTTCTTTTTGACTTCCTGTGTGTGGGTTTGTTTTCTGTTGTTTGTTTGTTTTTGTGGGACTTGGGTCTAACATGGAACCCATCATAAGGCTTAACAGATTCATTTAGTTCGATTGGGCTACGGATTCACAGGACAAAAGAATGTAATTTAGTCTTCAACAGTGACAATCTCTATTTAGCATCCACTCCCTGCAGTCCATGGGGAGAAATATGCCCAAGGGAGCCCATTCTCACCCTGGAGTCCCTGCGTCAACAAGGAGATTGGACAGGAATGCCACTATTTACTGTTGAAATGTGCCGTGAGATGGGTTTTCAGTGCAGGGCAGCAGGGTGTGGTAGCAGGCACCTATAATCCCGTATACTTAAGCAGTTAAGGCAAAAGAACCAGTACAGTCTGGGAGACCAGCAGGGTGGGTAGCTGAGGAACCCTGCCTACTCTGTGGGAGCGGAGAGAGTAATCTGCAAAGTGAGGTCTTAAAAGCTGAGTAAAGATTTGATCAGAGGAGCAACCCACATGACCAGGAGCAAAGGCGGCACCAGGACTGGCCACACTGAGGAGTGCAGGTCACTGGAGGCAGGAGGCTGGGGGAGAGGGAAGTGGAGGAGGGAAGTGAGGCCGGCAGGGACCAGAAGCCAGAACTGTAGACATGTCTTTGAGTACAAAGACATCTCCAACTGTGTTTTAAAGCACGGGCTCAGGTAGCGCCATCTGCTACATGCTCACACCGGAAGGTAGGCAGGGTGTGTGTGTGTAGCGCACATGAAGCTGAGAGAAGAAAATACTTTGGTCGACTGAACGAGAATTCATCCCTTACACTGCTTTCAACACAGCATCTTTGGTTTTTTTTTTTTGGTTTTTCGAGACAGGGTTTCTCTGTGTAGCTTTGCGCCTTTCCTGGAACTCACTTGGTAGTCCAGGCTGGCCTCGAACTCACAGAGATCCGCCTGGCTCTGCCTCCCGAGTGCTGGGATTAAAGGCGTGCGCCACCACCGCCCGGCAACACAGCATCTTTGGAAAGTGAAGAAACAGAAACCTATCCAATGACAATTAGCACACGTCCTCAACACTAGACCTTCCACTGAGAAAGCAAGCTTCAGGAGAGTCAAGTCCCTTTCGGGAGGTTGTATTTTTGTCAGCTCTGACTTTAGTGATGGGATGGAAAAGGAGACAGACCTAGCTCTCCTCCCTGGGAGTTGCGTTCACAGGAGGGAAAGGAATGTAATTAAACAGCAAAGAGCCCACATACAAAAAGCTTGTATTTAAAAGATCAAAACTGTTCCTATTGCAGGGTTTCTTCTCTGTCACCACTGCTGTGAGTGACTGACTAGCTTTTAAAAACAGTGTGCCCAGCCAGGTGTGGTGGCGCACGCCTGTAATCCCAGCACTCAAGAGGCAGAGGCAGGCGGATCTCTGTGAGTCTGAGGCCAGCCTGATTACACAAAAAGTTCCAGGTCAGCCAAAGCTACATAAAGAGGAGAACCTGTCCAAAATGAAGTGTGGGTAGTATGCTGGAGGTGTTTGACCACCACAAAGACATCTCAGAAGTCAGGTGGGACTGCAGTTCATGTGGTAAAGTGGCTTACCATGCATGTGAGGAGAGCTGGCTGTAAGCCTCAACACTCCCGAAACTGTAATCCCAGCACTTCGGAGGCCGAAGCAGGAGCATCAGGAGTTTAAAGTCACCCTCAGCTACACCGAGTGGGCCAGTGAGACCCTGTCATAAAATGAGCCTTCATGTCTTAAAGGGCAAGTTAGGCTGCTGTTCTCCTGGCCTACCGGTCACATCTTTTCATGGTCACTTTATGATACAACACGTACTGACACAGGGCTGATTGCTCAGAAATACTTTGGTGGGATGTGGAGTCTCTGCTGTGCCGCCCAGGTTGGCTTTTCCCTTGGGCCTCAAGCAGTCCTCCTGCCTCAGCCTTTCTCATGGGTCCACAGGCAGAGTCCACCACACTTGACCACAAGTCTTCATAGAAAGCAGCATTCTGAGACACCCAGGTCCTGAGACGTAAGCGGAAGGGTCTTAGCTGCACCTCTTAGCCAGAGCCACGTCACTTCAGTGATGCTTGAGGATGCATGGCCAAGCTTCTACAGGGAAGTCCTTTCCCAGGAAATGTCTGAAAGCAAGGCTGCTCTGGGTCTCATGATCTTGTTTTGTTTGGAGCTGGAGGTGAAATCTCACGTAGGCTTCTACTAAAAGCAGGATAGTGTCCAGCTTTTTAATGTTGGAACTTTGTTTATTTCAGTTCTTACCCGTTTTGTGATCATGCTGGCTTTAAATATATGGGTAACAGCAACAGTCCTGCACTACCGGAAGCCTGCCACCAAAGCGGAATGATGGATGTTATTCTTTCTACACACAGTGAACTTCAAATGATGGAACCAGGGGATGCACCATTGCTTCCCATTGCTACATTTAAAGTCTTTTCCTAGTCAATCATTTCAGAAACTACAGATCAGGTTTGTTAGACTTGAAAAGCCTCTTAGCTGGATATGGAGGTGCAAACCTACACCTCCAGCACTTGGGAGTCTGAGGTAGCCTGGGCTACACAGCCGACTCAGAGAAGGAAAAAGCCACTTGTTTAAAATTGCCCACTTCCTTCCCCCACTCCCATAGGTTGTGGTAGGGCCTTATACACTAGGGGTTTTTTGGTGTGTGTGTGTGTGTGTGTGTGTGTGTGTGTGTGTGTGTGTGAGAGAGAGAGAGAGAGAGAGAGAGAGAGAGAGAGAGAGACAGACAGAGACAGAGACAGAGAGAGAGAGAGAGAGAGTCTCACTATGCAGCCCAAGCTATCCTTCTGCTTGTGGTCCTCCTTCCTCAGCCTTCTGGACACTGGGAGTGCTGGACTAGAGCACACCACCACACCAGCCTTGACTCCTGCAACAATGGGAGCTGCCCAAGGAACCATTTGACCCTTCAAGTCAGACTGCGTCCTCTCTGAAGGGCCAGCTGTGTCTATACTGCAGCTTTCAGAACCTTTAGTAGTCTTCCCACCAGGAGTGGGTGGGGTCTGCTCAGTCACGCCCCGGGCAGGTTAACCCTTCCATGACCAAGGGCTTGTATGTCACGGTGCAGCACAGCATCTGCTCAGGGCTGTCAGGAGTGCACACAGACGCTGCTGGGTCTACAACACAGTAAGCAGTGCTCCAACCCTTCACAGTATGCCTTACGGAGTTCCTAACTGAACCCTCCTCTGTTTAGATGAGGGATTACCAACAGCCTTCCCAACTGAAGCACAACGCAGACTTTTTAAAAAAGGGCCGTACCTCAGTTACGCTGCTGGGACTCAGTGTAGGTTTTAGCTGCTGGAAGGTGTGCAGTCAAGAGTATTGCTAAGTCCCACCCAACTCCTGGGGGTTTTAGTCTTACTAAGTAACACATCCTAAGCATTGTCCACAGTACTTCCTCTGATGTTTTACAACCCTAACACTTCAAAGCACACTTGCTTCTTCTATGTGCATGCTATTATTCTGACATATTGTAAGGAATAAATGATGTTTACTGGAAAATGTTTAGTTTCCTATGTAAAATAAACTGTCGTTTGCTGAACTCCACTGGGTCTTAACTGTCATGGATTTTCAGTTATGTAAGTACAGCTCCTTAGCAAGCTAGCTAATCTTGTCAGGATTGCCCTGGACCCAGAGGAGAGAAATGCTCCATCTAAACATAACCCATTCTATGGTTATTTTAACCAGTGCCAGAAAACAAAACCCAAGTTCATCTTTCCTCACGTACACTGACAACCAGACCATTAGTTTAATATAAGTTGTGCTCTTTTTCCCAACAAGTGTTTTAGATATATTCCATCAGGACTTTTATTTTACCACTGCTTAGAGCGCTTCTTTGAGATAGAAAACTTCCCCTTTTGTAGCCCAAGCTGGCCTCAAACTCCTCCTCTGCCTCCACCTCTTCAGCCAGTTCTACCAGCATGCCTCACCACAACCGGCCATTCCCCCTTCTGGAGGGAACATCTGGGTTACTGCCGCCACCACACATGCACTACCCAATTTAAAACAACAGTCCCTGAAAGGCAGACACAGTCTCTACTTTACAGATGAATGTATTCAGAGAATACACCAACCCAAGACCAGAGGATGGCCACTGCTTACCAGGAAAGCACCTTCCAGAAGATGCCCATCACACTGTTTTTCAGACAGAAAGGCACTCTGTCCTCTACCCTGCCCACCTGGAACCAGATGTGTAAGTCTGCAAGCCCCGAGTGACTTGGAGGCAGACTCCAGAAGCTAAGGCACAAGGGTCTCTCTGTGATGACGTCACCCCACCTTCTACCCGCACCCTTTAGGGAGACGGGTCAAGAAGCCGCAGCACTGCACAAGTACTTCACGGGAAAAGATGCCGACAGCTTAGGTTCTTTTATTTCTTTTTCTTAGACAAAAAGCAGGCATAAAAATACAATTACATTACTACAAAGATGCAACAAAATAAAAATCAATCAAGAGGGTATGATTTCTTTTGTTCAGGGGGACAGCTGATCCAGGATGACTCTCTAAATCATGCAGTTTATAACTTATTACGTTTCCAAACAAAAGTCACCACAAGGGAGGGAACAAGGCGAGGCCCCAGGGCACAACCCTCAACACTGTCACACAGTGCTGTCAAAGTGCTTTAATGTGGCTGTGGCACCTCCACAGCCAGGGGAGCTGAAGCCACCTTCAGGCGGGACAGGAGAATCAGTAGCAGTCAAAGGGCCTGAGAAGCTCGGAAGCTACTTGCTCTACTTGGGGTTTCAGCATGCTGCTCAAAGCGCCTCTGTAAGGTTAATTAGTGTCTGGGTTTCTCCACGTCACCCTGGGAACCCTAACAGACTGACAGCAGCAGCATGGACATGAGCACTGTAGATCTACACAGGAGCTGATGCAAAGCCTCCTCTAGGGTCCATGGCCTCTCAAAGGCTGGCCAGAAACACCAGCCTTTCCTGGGGATTACTAGCTCACTTATCCTTTAGCTAGCTAGGGCATGTGAAACTTTCAACTCAACTTTTTTTAAATCTTGCTTTTCTAAAAGCAACACTTAAAAGTTAATTTTACATTAACTTTCATCAGAATACCGGAACTTAGTTTTTCTTTTACTTCTGTCTTTTTTATTTCCACAAAGCAAAAGTATCCAACTAAGGAAACCCGGCATTCCTTTCTTTTAGGTCCCAATTGGAGGTATTTATGGCTCTGGGACAAACTGAATAAAGGAAGCAACATTTGCTCTGATAATCATTTCTCGGAAGGTTGGGGGTGAGAAAAGGTGAAACTGGCGCAGATCAGGTTGCTCTTGTGACGACTGCTGGGTGGGAAGTGACGGCAGGTGTGTGCATCACGGACAAGCAGATGACGGGAGAAGCAAATACTTCCCTAAGGTCACAGTTTTCTACTCGAAATTCTGTTAGTTGGACAAATGACCTTATAAATCCCTGTTAAACCGTATGTGAAGAAGCTCCATGAGAGATTTTTCACCCCTCAGAATGTTTTATTCCCCTGAATCCTTCACATTAGTTGCCTCGTACAGTTGCAACACACCATGATTCTCCAAACTCTAATACATATATACACGCACAGCATCCAAAATTTAAACTTTTGCCTTTTTTACTCAAATACTTCAATTATTCATGTGTAAACTTGACATTATTTCACCTTAATAAAATTTATTAAAAATATATATATATATATACTCTCCAATTCAGAATAGGATAGAACCTTCCATAGTGTAACAAAATCTTTATATAAAATATTAATTCAGTCTCCTTTTAAACAACTCTAATGAATGGAAATAGTTCTTCTATATAAATTTTATATATTTTCATTTTTAAATCTGAAGGAAGGAAGGAGGGAGGGAAGGAAGGAAGGAAGCAAGCTGTGTTCTGAAGCAGAGCTACACAGCACAGCTGCTTCCAGGGAAATGGCATGCACATCTAGTCTTAACAGACGAAATGAAAGATGCAGCCAGGCCATCTGAAGGTCATAGGATTGGGACTTAGTATACCAGTAGGCCAAAGGCCACTATTTCCACAATAGAATCTCTAATGAGGATCAAACTTTGTACAACATCTCTACACTGACCCCAGAGGGAAGCAATGAAAAACGTCTCCTGGCTTCACTGAAATACTAGGCAAACACTTCAGCATCATATTAAACTTTGCATATGTACAGAGCCTGATGCTGCCCACTGCTGCACTCCACTGTGGGGTAGAACACACTTACCCAGGCCGAAGCATGACAGGATAGGTCCCGCCCATTCTCTAACCTCGGCAGCATTTAACAATGAGAATCAAAGTAAGCGCTTTTGAGGCTGCCTCTTCCCAGATATCAAAGCTGATATACCACCATACAGTTGTTTGTTTCAGGATCACATTTAAATATTAAAATATATCTACAGTACGTTAGTTTTCTTTATATTTGAGACAATTTTTTAATCTTGAATGAAAAATGTGAAAAATTGCCTTTATCATAAATAAAAACACACCTAGGGTAACCAGCAAGTTCAAAGCAAAGGAAACGTTTTGTAGTTACAGACCAGCTGACGTCTGTAAAAAGGGCTGAAAAAC
Source organism: Peromyscus californicus insignis (assembly GCF_007827085.1). Taxonomy (NCBI): domain Eukaryota; kingdom Metazoa; phylum Chordata; class Mammalia; order Rodentia; family Cricetidae; genus Peromyscus; species Peromyscus californicus. Next base: position 7,460,780 of record NW_026294492.1, read on the forward strand.
TAACAGATGTCCATCACACACACTGGCTTCAATACAATCGTTACTGTTCGATGGACCAATACATTACAGCCGTCCTACACCAGACAGGCTATCACTGACCCATGCTGCAGGTCAAGAGCACACTACTTTCCCACAAAGCGAGCTGCATCCTAAGAGCTGGTAAACACTTGCTCTTTCTCTTCTTAAATACAGAAAAGGGTTGAGATTTGGGGGGAAAGAAAATTAAATTAAGGCATTCAAAATGGGTAAAGTTGTCTACCACAAGCATTGGGAACTGGAATAATTAACTGCAAACTTCTTGTTACAGTTCCTGTTTACACAAACATGCATCTCCTATCAGGTACATGAATGAAGGATATAAGCGCCAACACATGGCTTTATACAAGTGCATAGTTGCAACTGAAGTAATGATATCTGATTCATGTGTATAAAAATAAAACGGTAAGTTAAAAATACCTTCTTGCAGTATTACAGTACACTGTGTTCTTATGTGTGGTGTGTGTGTATATATATGAGGCTCAACTCCTATGTACAGACATACATGGATACAACATCATGGTCACTTTTAAAGATGTAGTCAGCATCACTGCAGTGGAACCCACTCCCCGTTCTTCTGGCTAATGTGCAGGTAGAAACCCACTGTTGAAACCCAAATGTGATCTCTTTAAACTCTTCTCAGTCCTTCTGGTCAATGTAGTGTGACCGCCAAGGGCTCTAGGAAGGAAGTCTTGAAGAGTCGTACGACACCTTTACTCACCGATCACCGCTGTCCAACTTGTTTCAAAGCAGCCCAGAAAAATTCTCCATGATTTAAAATTATTTCAGGGGAAAGGAAACGTGTGTGTGTGTATGTGTATCAGTCTCTCAGTAGAATACAGCTTTTTAGTTAAGTTTTGAAACATCATATTTCAGTCTTGTGGCTGAAGAATAACTGCTTTCACAGAAGGCAGTTAGCTAAAAAGGAAGGAGAATAATGTTAGTCGATACAGTCAAGTAAGAGACTGTTATATTCCCTGAAAAAGCATTTTACTTACTTTTATCATTAAACTACATTTCCTCTGTATTTCTAGCACTCAGTTCATGCATTAACATACTCAATTGTATTACTTTTCTTAGTTTTAGGTACATGCAATTACATTCTTTCTAAATACAACAATGGACTTTCTAAGTCCCAGACTGGCCAAAAACATTTAACGCAGTTAATCAGCTATATTAGGGTTAAATGATGTGGTAAAGCAGTGGTTCTCAACCTGTGGGTAATGACCCCTTTGGTAAACCTCTATCTCCAAAAATATTTACATTACTATTCATAACAGTAGCAAAACTACAGTTATGAAGTAGCCAGGAAAAGAACTTTATGGTTGGGGTCACCACAGCATGAGGAACTATATTAAGGGCTGCATCATGAGAAGGTTGAGAACCACTGGGCTACAGGGGCTTTCTTGAGCACTAATCTACTAGCTGCCTTATGTAGCCAAAACAGCAGGATTAGTGGCCAGGCTTTATGTAGCCATAGGACCTCAAGCCACGTTTTTCATATCTATAAAATAGGAATAAAAGACTAGACTCTAGCCACTAGAGTATAGCTCAAGGCCCTGGGTTCCATCCTCCCTTACCATAAAACAAGACAAAGACACTAAAAGAGAAATAAACACGTTGTAGCGCACATATATATATGTAAAGACAGTCACAGCCTGTATAGAGGTCACGGTGTCACATGATACAAGTGCACGATGTCACAACATGCTCAGTTGATACAGATTACTTAAGTGTCTCCATGAAGATTTAAAGTTGTGAGGCTTAACTGTCATTCAATCTTGTTACTAAGCAAACCATACTACACTCTTTTCTGTCCTCTGAGGCAGGGGTCTCACTACCCAGTCTGCACTGGTATGGACCTCACAAGCCTTGTCTCAGCCTGTTGAGTGGGAACTGTAGCCTTGCATGTTGCAATGAAAAGGTCTCATGTAGCCTAGACTAGCCTCAAATTCACTATGGAGCTGGAAGATGACCTTGAACTCTCCATTTCTCTATGCCTTCCACCTCTCAAGTCCTGGGATTACAAGTATGCCACAAAGCCTGGCTTTACATTTCTTAAAAGCACAGAACTGTTCATAGCATGTCACTCATATTCTTTCTAGCAAGGGTAGCATTAAATTATTGCAAAATTTCACCGCATCACAGAAACAAATCAGAAAGATACTTCACTTAACTTAATAGATTTATAAAGTTTTTATGGCTTTAATTCTTGCAAGTTAGAAAGAAGGAAGGACAAAGAATAGAGGGAGAAAGAAATCCATGCTATGTTCACAAACTAGTCTGAGACTGAAAACGCTTAAGTTTTAATTCTCTGTATACAGCTTCTCTGGAATGGATCAAAAGTACCAGAGTTTTTTCCTTTTCTTACTTCTACATGTTTAATTTCTAAGATAAAATATTTTAATTTCAACAACACTTAAAATTGATAGCCAATAAAGAATCTGAACATAGCATTTTACTTTTACATTTGCCACGGAAATTCTAGTTAGAAGTATTCTGAAAACTACTCTTTAAACACGTCCTATTAAAAACATTATAAAATTTCAAAACTAGTCCAAAAAAGAGAAAAGAAAGTCCAAGTGCAAACCACATGCACTACATGGAAGAACTAAAAACTCATTCATTTTTTGATTTACCCATTTATTTCTTCAGAAATCAAAAACATCGTCATCATCATCACCATCAACATCATCAAATGACCAATCCCAGTCTTTAAAAGCCAAATCAAGCAATCTGTAACAGGAGGTTGGCAAGTTTATATGCTCTGTTCTTTATAGACTGCAGAATGTAGAGACAGCACTGTGGCTGGAATGTGCTGAGTGCTGTTACCCTTGATCCCAGCACTTGAGAGGCAGAGGCAGGTGGATCTCTGTGAGTTCGAGACCAGCTTAGTCTATAGAGTGAGTTCCAGGACAGCCAGGGCTACACAGGGAAACCCTGTCTCGGGTGGGGATGGAGTGGGGGTTCCCTTCAGGAGCAGCAACAGAAGCACCCAGTGAAGTTTCTCGGGTATGTGCAGGTGTGACCACGCTGGCTGGATACAATGCAGAAGGGCTCTCTGGGGAACCCAAGACAGATGCTATCTGGGCTAGGAACATCATTTGCTCCTCACACTCATTCCTACTGTCCAGATAAAGATTTACCTACCCTGATTTTCAGTTTGAGAAGTACAAAAAGAACTACAGTATCAGTTTACAATTGTTTGTTGTTGTTGTTAATAAATAACACCATAAAAGATACACTTTGAAGGAAGCAACAAGAGGAACCCAGATTTCTTAGTTTTTTTTTTTAGCATGAGACTCTTTTTTTTAAATTTATTTATTATTCTTTTATATACATTGGTGTTTTCCCTGCATGTATGTCTGTGTTAGGGTGTCAGATCTTAGAATTACAGACAGTTGTTGGCTGCCATGTGGGTGCTGGGAATTGAACTCAGGACCCCTGAAGAGCAGCTAGTGTTTAGTGCTCTTAACCACTGAGTCATCTCTCCAGCCCCGATTTCTCAGTTCTTGAATGACCGGCTCGATAACAGCTATGTTCTAACATGGGAACTAGGTACAAGAGAAAGCATAGACGAGCGAGGCGTTGTCAATTTAACTGTCTAAATGAACTGAACATAAAACTGGAGGATGAATTACTTTTGTTCATTAACAATTTTAATTAATACACTAGAGTCTCTTCAGATTGTATAAACCTTTGGCTTTTTTAACATTACAGTCATTTATTTATTGCATGTGTGCACACACACGTGACATGGAAGCTGCCTGAAGGTCAGAGGACAAGTGTGGCAGTAATTCCTCTCCTTCCACCACGTGAGTCCGAGGGATGGTGCCTTTACACACTATCTCACCACCCCGATCTGTTCCTTCCTATTAAACAACCTATATTGTAACACTGCAATCACCTTTAGAAAGGGAGGGAGCCTTTAATTATTCACAACTGTGATGCTCATGAATTTCTGCCACGGAACTTCATGGTCCCCAAGGTTGTAACTGTGAATACCATGTCAGTGGCTTTGAACTTTCGTGTGTACAATTTACCTAGTAAAGTACCTCAGACCTCAATCTGAGATCTGGATATGACTGGCCAAAGTAGGAAGGTCCCATTATTTGCATGTTTAAGTAACCTGAAAATTTATTTGAAATAATTTATTTATTTTTATTTTATTTGCATTGGTGCTTTTGCCTGCATGTATGTCTATGTGAAGGTGTCAGATCTTGGAGTTACAGACAGTTGTCAGCTGCCATGTGGGTGCTGGGAATTGAACCCGTGTCCTCTGGAAGAGCAGTCAGTGCTCTTAACTGCTGAGCCATCTCTCCAGCCCCGAATAATTATTTATTTTGTTTTTGTTTTTCAGACAAAGTCTTACATAGCTTAGGCTGGCATCAAGCTTACTGTCACAGACCAGGGTGAGCCTTGAACTCCGGATCCTCTTGCCTCTGCTTCACAAGTCCTAGGATTATGGGCACGCACCACCATACCCAGTTTTACTTGGTACTCACGCTTGTACAAGTGCTCTTACCCACTGGGCCATTTCCCTAGTCCCCCAGTGTGGCAAACTTCTATTTAAAACTATAGACACTAGGTTATTAATGCAAATATTCAAGACTTCCCTTCCCTTAAAATGTCTCCCTCATCCTCTTCCATTCAGTCACCTAATTCTAGTTATTTCAACTTAAAAAAATCTTTCTGAATTAAGTTTTTTTCTTCTCCACATTGTTTACTGTCAGTACTCAGTTTATACGTTGGTAAGTCATTGAGAAACTGGAATCAAAGTTCTTTATAACATCTACCTATTCTTAGTTGGCTTCAGGCTTCCTCTCCAGCACCACATTGCCATTGTCTACTAGCTGTCACTCTGCCTCTCCCAGTCTCAGCACAGCCCAACACCACACATGCAAAGTGCACCTTTAATGTAACTTCCATTAAACTCAGTAAGGCCAAGCCTTTGTTTGTTTGTTTGTTTGTTTGATAAAGACAGAGTCTCACTATGCAGCCCTCAAACTTAAGAGATCTGCCTGCCTCTGCCTCCCAAGTGCTGGAATTAAAAATGTGTGCCTCCTGACCAGGAAAACACTCTAAAAGCAGCACTTCCAAACCCATCTTTAAACTGTCAATTTCTGCTTACATCATTGTCAAACAGTGGAATTTACAGCTAAGAGTGCAGATCCCGAAACTAGATCACTTGGACCTAAACACCTGGTCCTCTGTGCACTTAGGAGGCAGAAACAAGCAGATCTCTCTCTGGATCTGACCCCTAGATTTACTTGTTAGAAATCGAACCCCAGGTGGCAATGTTGAAGACCCTCAGGAGATAATTTCAGTCATTTCAGAGATGAGTGAGTTCCTTGGGGGTAGTTCTATATACAAGCAAGCTTTCTTGGGCAAGCTTACTGTGTCTTAGCACAGAAAGCCTTCTGCCAAGGTATGGTGCAAGAAGCCTTCACTGGATGCTAGTGCCATGCTGTTTAGATGTCCTAGCCTCAAAGGCCAGGTGGTGGTGGTGGTGCATGCTTTTAATGCCAGAACTTGGGAGGCAGAGGCAGGTAGATCTCTGTGAGTTCGAGGCCAGCCTGGTCTACAGAGTGAGTTCTGGGACAGTGAAGGCTGTAACACAGAGAAACCCTGTCTCAATAATAAAAAAAAAAAAGCTCCAAACACATAGATGTCCTAGCTTCCAGAACCATGAACTAAATAAACCTATACTTTTTAGTGATACCTAATCTGAGGTACAGACTATGAGCCACAGAAGACAGAGATCAAGTATTGAAACAGCATTTATGCATTAACAGTTGTACAATATTGATAATAGAAACTTAATTTTCAGACAATTTGCACAAGGCACACACAAAATGGCCTTCGGTGTTTGTCTCTCAATTAAGACTTTTTAAAAGATTCATTTATTATTTTTAAATGTGTGTGTGTGTATGTATTTTGTACATGTGAGTGCAGTTGTGCAAGTCCAGAAGAGGGTGTTGGATACCCTGGGCTAAGGTTACATGCAGTTGTAAGCCATCTGAAGCAGGTGCTACAGACTGACTTCATCCTCTCCAAGAGGAGTAGTCGTAGTTGGTTTCAATGCTGAGCAACCTCTCCACCCTCCTTCGAAGACATTTTTTGGCCTCTTGTAATTGTTGTTACCTAACCTCCCCAACTCTGTGTCTGTATTCATATTCCTAATTCCAACCTGCTCAGTACATACCTTTTGAGAGCCTTTAGCTTAATTATTATCATGTAGTCACTATTTTACATTAATTTTACTATATTTCTTTTGTTTTGAGACAAGATCTCACTATATAGCTCTGGCTGTCCTGGAACTCACTATATAGATTAGGCTGGCCTCGAACTCAGAGATCTGCCTGCCTCTGCCTCCCTAGTGCTGGGATTAAAGGCATGCACCACCACACCCGGCTACTTTTATCATATTTTGCACACATAAAATATCCAACTATTTTGGTACTAAAACACCAAGTCTACCTTTGTCATTTTAAATTATTTCCTGAGATATTACTTCCAGAAAGTTTCATATGATAAGTTTGTTGTCTGGTAACACAGGCAAAGCAGATTATCACTCTGGCCTAACCATCAGCTAACCAAACCTTCACATTCAATGAAAAACAATGTTTATAAGTGTCTAGCACTTACTAAGCCAAGAAATGGCTCTTCGGAATCCAAATATATAATGAAATGATGTCACTGAAGCCAAATGACATGGCTTCAGCATTTCTCTCTATCAAGATCACGCCTGACACTTCAATTCCAAGCAACGCTCACGTCACTCAGCATGTTCACCTCAAGCTGAACTGTACTGCTCTTTCAATCACAAACAATGTTTTGCACTTATCGATGTAAATGAAAACTGAAGTTGCTTTCAGTTCTGCCTCTCAGATCACCTAACTAAAAGAAGTTTGCAACATGTGTTTGCACTTGACACGTGAACATCTGTGTGTAATCTTAATGCCACCATCTTTCAAATCACTAATTAGTCCATGTGCTTATTAAAGATGAAAATAGTATGACTATATACAAAAGTAATAAAATAATATCACTTTTAAATTTGGGTTGAATTTCGTATCTGTAACTTCTAAAATGTATTTTTTTACCCACACCAGAGAGTAAGACTTGCATACTGTAAGTTCAAAATATTCGGTTTCCAATGACTCATTAAAATATCAAGCAAAGGAAAATTATAATTATCCAAGTTTTTAGTCTAAATATAAAGCAACTTTTAAGAAAGCAGCTTCAGTTTTTTTTGTTTGTTTACCATATTTTATTTATTACCTTGGTTTGTTTGGAGCAAGCTGTCTACTGGGCCGCCGGATGGACTGGTTTTGTTGTATTTTCATTGAGGTCCTAGGAGATGATCGGGCAAAAGGGTCCGGAGCTGGAGGCTTCTTAGGTATCTTTTTCACCAACCTACTAACCCACTTCTGCTGTTCTTCTGTTGAATTTGCTAATAACAATAGATTCTTTGCCGATGATATATCATAATAAACTACAAAAAGAATGATTTGAAATGAATTAACGTGCTTAAAATGCCCAAGCCCAAGTAACAGCACAGCGAGCACGAGCACTTCTCTACTCACCTTTGCAAGGTGCTATGATCTCTTCCTTCTTGTCCATGTGATCTTTATGACACTTAATGTGGCACCGACGACACTCTAGAGCAGGAGGAGGTTTAAACATGTGCCACAATGGCTTCATACAGGCCTCACAGTTAGTTGGGAAGTGATAGAGAGTAGGAATAAACTCATGTCCTTTGTGGCAAATATAATTAGATTTTTCTCCCACAGGCTCCACCGGAAATTCTGGTTCCTTCTTACTTTCTCCTTCATTGGCATACAGAATCTATAAACACCAAGAGGACAGGAGTGAATGCTGCACACTTTTTAAGGATTTATTTTATGAATATTTTGCCTACATGTATGTATGTGCACTGTATGCATGCCTGGTACTTTCAGAGGTCAGAAGACGGCATCAAATCCCCTAGAACTGGAATACAGATGGTTGTGAGCACCGCGTGGGTGCTGGGAACTAAACCCAGGTCTTGTTCTTAACTTTTGACTCATTTCTCCAAGTCCTGCATTATGCTATTTTTATATAGAAACACTTCTGGTAAATTACTCTTGCTTCACACTAAAAAGAACTGATCTGTTTAAACAGGACCTCCTTATTTTTGCTTTAGTATCTTATTTTGCTATAGCAAAACTAACATAACAGACCAACAAAAGGCAAATTTACACTTCATTAGGTGGGTTTTTTCCTTTCCTCTTCTGGGAGGGACATTTAGGGCTAAGAAGTACAGTTCAGTGGAAGCTCAAAGCTCTGCGTTCAGTCTCCAGTGTCCCTCCTACCCAAACAACGGAAGTCCAATATGACACCTACAGTAATTGCTTACATTTCTCAATAATACGAAAGTGGGTGAACTATATGCACATTTTCATTTTGAAAAGATATTTGGAGAGCTGAGGGATAAAAGAAAAGATATGCAAATAAATGCCCAAATAAAACAGCATAAGCCCTCAGGGAAAAAAACAAAACAAAACAAAATTCCCCTACAGTGGATCAGGCACAATGGTTTTTATAGAGAGCTTTAACACTTTTTTTTAAAGGTGAGTGTGTGTTTGTGTGTGTGTACATGCGCCCACATCAGAGGGGGGCAGTGGGTCCCATGGGGCTGGGGTAACAGGTGTCTGTGAGCTGTCTGCTGTGAATGCTGTCCTCTGATGGAGCTGTAAGAGTTCTGAACCACCAAGCCATCTCTCCAGTCACCCCTTACAGTTTAAAAGCTTTTCAAATGGAAGCAGTAAAAGTAATGCTTGCCTTTATTTTAAATAAAAATGTCAAAGTGCTACAGCTTTCAACTTGATAGTGACTTTGTAAGTTCACGCTCTAAAAGACAAGCACCACCACTGATTTGTCTTTCGATAGGGCCAACAAAGCCCAGCAGCATAGCAGCCATCAACAAACACAACCCCAGGGCGGAGCTGCCCTTAAACAGAACCAGCACACTGTAAGAGCCAACTGTCTCCACCGCAGCAGAGACACAAGGCGAGCGTGAAGCAGTCCTAGGCCAGGGAAGAAAGGGATCTAAAACATCATGTCACAAAAAGAACCTCTAAGGGTAGAAAACAAACATTATGCTTACCTGGAATATCCTTGGAATTTCTTTAGCATCTGCTCTGTATACATCTGTCTGGGTAACAGGTCGGACATGAAACAGCTTGCTATAGAAGATTTTTAAATAAAAGAATAAATAAAATATTACCCGAGGGTTATATTACATTGGTCATCTTATACCAGGAGTTAAAAATCAAGCTATTTTATTGGCTCATGTTAGAAGCTCATAGACTAGCTTGGTTTTTGGTGGTGGTGGTGGCTTGTTTTCGTTTTATTGAGACATGGTCAGTCTCCCCATGGCTGTCCTGAACTCACTACTGTAGACCAGGCTGCCCTCGGAGATCCTCCTGCCTCTGCCCTTCAGGTGCCAGGAGTAAAGGTGTGCCCCTAGTTGACTAGTTTGTTTTATTGTTTCAACAATTTTTAAGATAGAGAAATTCCCAAGTTAAACTTTCTTCAGAAAACAGTGTATTAAGGAGCCATGAAACACAGATGTCTTCCACAGCACACACTGCCAACTTTCATTTCTAGGAAGGAAATCGGAGGGAAGTTGTTACACTGGGGAGAGTGCTCCACTGTGGCTGGTGTGAGGGACAAGTCCTATTGCTCTCCTCAGACTTCAGCGTCAGACACTTACTCTATATCGAGAACCATGTAAGGGTTAGACTGCTCTTTATCTTGTTCGCTGTCGTAGAAGAGGATCTTCTTACTGCTTACAATCACATACTGTCAAAAATAGGAAAGGAAGAAACTGATCAAATTACTATGCACTAAATTTTCTTTTATAAGAAATTCTGTATTTATGATAGCTATATGCTATGAAAGTAAATAAAAAGCAGTAATGCAGCATTAGGGATGTTTTCCATAAGGTAACAACAGATCTCCCCATAGATTTTTTTTTTTTTTTTTGGTTTTTCGAGACAGGCTTTCTCTGTGTAGCTTTGCGCCTCTCCTAGAACTCACTTGGTAGCCCAGGCTGGCCTCGAACTCACAGAGATCCGCCTGCCTCTGCCTCCCGAGTGCTGGGATTAAAGGCATGCGCCACCACCGCCCGGCCCCCCATAGATTTTTATTTTTCTGTTTGTAGATATTTTAACTAAGTAAATGAGGGGAAGAAACAAATGAAACTGAAAGCAGATCTATTTTAGACTTTGGATCTACACACAGAATAAACGTGCATCACCATGATCAAAATCAACAGCCATGGTAACACAAGTGTCAAGGGTCTTCTGTCACATCTGGAGTACACAAACACAGGACACAAACACACCGGAGGAGCAGGCCTCTACTTAATGACCTCAGAACCCGTTTTAGTAACGACCAGAGGGTAAAAATCTTCCACACAGATAACAAGTCATATCAGTCCACTACCCAGAAAGCATAAGCAGGTTTTATGTGTCCACACGTGCAGGCATGCCCACCCTACAACTCCAGAATGAAAATGGCTACAGTTAAACCACATTCAAAAGCACTTATTACCTTTTTAACCCATCCAAACTTTTTAGTGTTGTTCCGCACAGGCAACGACAACCATCCTTCCAATCTTGATTCTGTAAGTAATCATAATATATGCATATAAATAAAATAATTCTCCCCCGACCACAGAGAATTTAATGTGGAAGTCACAAACCAATCAAATCTGCCCTTTAGAATTTAGACCATCCAGTACCTGGGCTACTAAAATAATACATAATCAGTAGAAGCACATTCCACAATGCAAAATAAAAATCAAGTTCACATCACATCAGAAATAAATACTCCAAATTATAATACCCCATTGATTAAATTCATGCACTGGCAAAATTCAGGAGAAAGCCACACCAGAGCCCCTGAGCTCTTTCCACGGCACGTCTACATCAAGCCTTCCTTCTTCCTGTGGAGAGTGAGCTGACTAGAGGTGTGATGTGCACTGGTGAGTAGAAAGCACTTTAGATGAGTATGTGTTCAGAAAACAGAGACTTTGAGAACGGCTATTCTGTGTACAATAAGATCAAACCTGTCTACCATGCAACAATATAATCAGGATTTCTAGGCTCTAAAATATTAAAATCAATGAAACAATCAACAAAGTATCTTAAGCCCTTGGACTCTTCTTATAAATTTGGTCAGATTTTTCAAATGAAATTAGCAAGGGGGATGGCATTCTAAGGGAATATTCCAATAATACAAGTTGTGACAGATTTTAACTATTACGCACCAACTGTAGAGGCTTCTAGTACATAAGTTCTCTATCTCCTCACTATTCCACATAACAGAACTCTATCCCTCATGTAGATAAGGAGACTGGAGTCTAGAGAAATCAGTGAGAACTTCTGTGAGTTTAAAAGATGCTCCTGGATTCTTCATTTCACCTGTGAGGCTTTTCAGCGTAAGACCAAGGCCAGATTGTTTCATGTGCTCTTTTAAGGCTTAGCACACTATGAACATGTATGTACTAGGTGCAAACCTGAACACAGTCTCTGAAACAGGTCTCGTGATTCTGTTCTTTTCTGTACTGTCACTCTTGATACAGAACTACAGAAAAGTCTGAAAACAGATGAAGCCATGCACTTTCAAGGATATAGAACACACTCTTCTGTTTCCAGAAAGTTGGCAAAAGTCAAACGATCTAGCAAACACAATCACAAGCTATTTGAAAAATGCCTTAAAATCGAGTTATAGTTCATGCAGCAATTCATTTCTTACTGCATCTACACAGCATGTTGGAGTGAGTGGATGTTAGTTAATGTTATAAAAAGTTTTTTTCAAAAGGTAAAATTAAGTAGCTGGGAAAACCCCAAAGACAAAGATTTTCAGGATGTCACCTGCACCATTAGGGTCCGACGAAAGGGGTAAGTAAGGCAAAGAATCATCTTCAGAATCAGAGTCAAGAAGCGTGTGAGAACTGGAGGGCTTAGTGGCAATATTGAGAGAAGTAGAGGAGCGCTGGTAGGTGAAGGACATGGACTCCAGAGTGTGTGACTGGGTGATATGGACTAAAGGCCCACAAGTCAGGAGCAAGGCAGAGTGGAAAGAGAAAAAGGAAAGCTTAAAAGACAGACAGCTACTATACAACATAAGAGTTCAACACTTAAACATTTAGAATTTATGTGTCTGTTTTTAATGAAACAAGTCCAAAATGTCATGTGAATCTCCACTCCAAAAAGTAGGCTTTCCCTCAAAGAAATGCCCAATATTTTTCTCAAGAGCAAAGTCAGTCATGGACCTGAAAGCACGCAGCTGACTGACATTTCAGGCAAATAAATACAAGGTTGACCAAAAATGTGTACCTGGATAACCATCGTCGGGCTCAACTTCTCCTGGTCCACTGCCTATACTGGAACTGTCCATACCAATATGTAGGGCCTGGAGCTGGGACCGCAGCTGCTCAATGTCACTGTCTTTACTGTCCAGGGTCATCTGGAGTTCAATTCGAATCTGGCTCTCTTCGGCTATTTGCTGTAGGAGAACATATTAACAGATGAGTTGGACACTGTAACTGCGAGTCGTGGTTCAGTAATAATTAGAATAGAAATCTGCAACAACACAGACAAGGAAATAATTCTGTTTTTAAGAAAGGTTTTCAGTGTAAAAGAGTATTCTTACAGCCTGCATTTCATTCAGTTCTTTCTGGTACTTGATCATCTGCTGCGTCAACTTTTCACGTTCAGACTTAAGCTCCATATGGAGTTTCCTGTTCTCCTTCTCTTTCCTTCGTACATCTGTGTCACTGCCACGCTTGACAGGTTCTTTGCGATTCATGATCTCCGCCAACTTATTCACAGCCTTAAAAAATAAGCATATAATAAATAATTATGTTGATGTCTTCTCCTCAGAAACTCACCTATTACAAGCTCCATGATCACCAGCAATTCCTCTCCTACAGACAGGGCTAAGAAGACACTCTTTGGAGCTTGGGCAGAGGCTAAGTCAGCAAAGTGTCCACTGTACAAGCAGAGGGACCTGAGTTCAGATCCTGACACCCATGTGTAAAGCCAGGCACAGTGGTGCTTGCTCTAACCGCAGTGCTGGGGAGGTAGAGACAGAAGGATCCCTCAGATTCAGCTAGTCCTGCCCAATCTGTGAGCTCCAGACTTGGGGGGAGATCTTGTCTCAAAATATACAGTGGAAAGGGGCTGGAGAGACGGCTCAATGGTTCAAATGCTGTCCAGTTTCCGGTGGGACTGAGTTCAGTTCCCAGCACCCACGTCAGGCACTTACAACCACTTATAACTCCAGCTCCACTGGACCCAACACCCTCTTCTGCTTCCATGGGCACAAGCACATAAACAAATGAAGGTAAGTCCTTTTTTTTAAAGGGGGTGGGGGGAAGCAGATAGTAATAGAGGAAGACACCAGAAGCAGTATCTGGTCTCCACATGCCACACACATATGCACACACTTCACATGTACACACATATGCACGTGCACACACCTATACAAGCACACACAAAACTTTTACTTTAAATAATGCACTTCTTTTTACTAATATTCATCCTGTATTCTAAATAGTTTTTTATTCTCATGATTTTTGAGAATGATAATTTAACGTGTTTGAAGGGCTGTGAGTATAGGTTGGGTAGAATGCTTGCCTAGCGTACGCCAGGCCCTGGATGTGTTCCCCACTAAATTACACGCTTGATCTGGTGTCATTTTCTACTAATTCAACTTTTATTATAAGAGAGATTTTAATAGGCAATTGTCCTCTTCCTCCCACAACAGAGAACAGCACTAGCATCCACATGTGCTGGTACAAATCCAGCTGTAGGAGCTGGCAGAGGGTGTCAATAGTCACATATGCCCTTTCAGAGCACCTGACTCTTCTCAGGCTATTAGCATATACGAAAAAGCTGCAAGAGAATGTGGGCCATACGAAGTTTCTTCTAACTGGACAGAAGTAAACCAGGAAACTGTCTAAACACTGGTATTGCAATGAGCACAGCTACTGCCCTGGAGAGCCAGAGGTGACAGGTGACAGTGATGAGAACAAAGTTCAAAGGTGCATTTGCCCTCTGGTGCCGAACCTGGGTCTTGAGTGTTCTCTCGGTCAACAGCTGCTTCTCAAACTGAGCTTTAATCGATGCTGCGCTGATCTCTTCATCTTTCAACTTGGAGAGTTCTGAAAAGAGAGAGACCAATTACACCAACAGCTCCAGCCCCAGGTGTGTTCACAGCAAGCCCCTCCTGCTCATACGCACGCTCTTGAGTGTCTTTCAGCTTGTTGTTCAGCTCTTCCTTCTCGTTTGCAAGATTCGCAACATCACTAGTTAGTGTCCTATTGGTTTCTTCGAGCTAAGAAACAAGGGGGGGGACGACCATGTATCAAATTACACAACTTTAGCTGTCAAACAGTAATCCAAATTGAGACCCCCCAGAACACTTCTCACCTCCTCACTTGCCCTTGTGTTACCACACAGACTTGCCCTTGATAAAACTGCTGCTCCCTCAAAACTTCTTACATATTTCAAAAAGCAAAAACTTTGCCCTTGTTTCACAACTCCTTAGCATTTTTTAAATGAGAAAACTATTCAATAAATCAAGAAAAGGGAAAACAAAGGATGGTGTTCCAATCATGCAGATTAAGTTTAAAAACTGTACTATTTCCCTCACAATGTTACTTTAAAATGAAAAATTAGATTTTACTGAAAAAGCTGACATCCTTTTTCTATATTTCTTTGAGATTATATTCCTATCCTTCCTTCCTCAAGTTTTATTATAATTTATACATTCAACTTTCCCACCAAATACTTCAAATTTCCATTATGAACACATGAAATAATATATGTGATTTTTAAAATTATGACTCACTTAATACATTATGGTAGGGCACACTCTTCACCCTAGCACTCAGTGAACAAATGCAGGAGGATGCCTATGAATTCAAGGCCAGTCCGGCCTACAGAGTGAGGCCCAGGCAGCCAGAGATAGTGAGAATTAAGATACTATGTGGGAATGGCAGATAACTTTTCTAATCCCAGCACTTAGGAGGGTGAGGCAGGAAGAGGATTGTGAATTCTGGGCCATCTTGAGATCAAAATAAAGAACAACAAAATGTATTACTCCAACTTCTGTTCACTTCCATTTTCTACCATACTTAATGTACCTCCCTCAGTTTTGTTTGCTGAGACAGGGGTGCATGTACTCTAGTCCTCCATCTTGCTGTATGACCAAGGGTGTTCTTCAACTTCTGGCCCTCTTGCCTTCACATCCCAAATGTTGGGATTACAGCCATGTACTACCACATCTGTTACTTTTAATTTTAATTTAATGTATATAAGTCTTTTGCCTGAATGTATGCTTCTGTAGCATGTGTATGCAGTGCCCTCAGAGGCCAGAAAGGGGTGTCAGACACCCTGGAACTAGAGAGCTGTTATGACAAGTGTGAGCTGCCATGTGGGTGATGGGAATCCAATCCTGGTGGGTCCTCTGGAAAAGTAGCCAGTGCTTTTAAGCACTGAGTCCTCTCTCTGGCCTCCACACCTCCACTCTCCTTACCTGTTTACCGATAGAGATGTGAGGGTTTGCTATTATAAGCATTTATGTGGCTCTAAGCACTGTGCTAGTTTCTTGAGAATAGATATCTTAGTGTGGACTTTTCTTGGGTGTTACCATACACCTAAAATTTACTAGAATATGTCATATTATATTAACTAAATTACAGGTATTATATTGAACTGAACTCTCCATGTATTGTAAAGTAAAATGCCATTTTCCAGACCCTTGAAGGTGTCAGCTTATCTCAGTCATGTAAAGGTGTGCAATGGTTTCAACCGACAGCATTCATCGACCTGCTGGAGAATAGTATCCACTTATGTATATCTGAGCTGTCTCTTTTGGCCAATTTTCTTCTAAATTGTTTCATCTACTTTATTAAATTATAGGAGTTACGTAAGTATTCTAAAGAGTAATCCTGTTTAATATACACAAGCATCTTTTCTTTTCTTTGTTATTTAGGCTGTCTTCTATCACATACATGTTTTAGGTTCTAATTGCTTAAAATTTTTATTTTTCACATTTGGTCCTTAAGCTAGGTACAATTTACTTAGTAAGGATCTAACTTTATTCCTTTCACACAAAAATCCATCATTCCAAAACCACTGATTGACCGAGTCCCTTCCTGCTGGCTTTATTACTATTTGCACAAACATCAAGGTCTCGTGTATGCACCTCCCTCTGTCGGCTATCCACTCCCCTTCCTGTGGCATTTAGTCGGTCCAAAAACTCTGAGGTGTTCCTTTAGTTAGACTCAGTCACACCTGACACAGCCCCAGATGTTTCTGAGACTTGCTGACACAACCATGGAACTACAAACCCAGAGCACACGACTTACAGACGCAATTGTGGCATCCTTCTCAGTGAGTTCTTGTTTGTGTCTAGCCATCATTTCTTTTATCTCCAGCTCTTTCATGATCTTCTCTTTTTCCAAATCAGAATACTGTTCCTCAGCAATGGAACGAGCCAGCTGCTCAGAATCTGCTTTGGTCAGGGTGATCTCCAGCTGGGCAGCCAAAGAGTCTCTGTATTTGAGAGATATGTCATAAAAATGGAAGCATACCGTAATGGGATTGAACCCAAGGCCTCATGTATTCTAAGCACACGGTCTACCTAAGCTGAGTCCCAGATCCCTTGGAGATGGCTTTTTTTAAAAAAAAAAAAAAAAAAAAAAAAAGATTTATTTATTATGTATACAGAAGAGGGTGCCAGGTCTCATTACAGATGGTTGTGAGCCACCATGTGGGTGCTGGGAATTGAACTCAGGACCTCCGGAAGAGCAGTCGGTGCTCTTAACCTCTGAGCCATCTCCCCAGCCCTTTTTTGTTTTTGTTTTTTAAGACAAGGTTTCTCTGTTTAGCTTTGGTGCCTGTCCTGGAACTCACTCTGTAGACCAAGCTGGCCTCAAACTCACAGAGATCCACCGGCCTCTGCTTCCCGAGTGCTGGGATTAAAGGCCTGAGCCACCACCACCCGTGGAGATGGCTTTTTAATGATCAATTTTCATTAGGAAGTCAAAAGTCTTTTTCCACTTGATTCCCCATCAGATTTTTTACTTGGTGGAAAGGAGGCTGAGAACAGGGCACGTGGCACGTATCCATGGACAAGGGACCAGGTCCCGCCCTTACCTTTCATCCTGTAAATCCTGCTTCTTCTGCTGTAATTCTTTACAAAGCTTAGTCTTCTCTTCACTTTCTTCCTTAAGTTCTCTAACTTGTGTCTTATAGAGGGTCTAAGCAGCAAAACAGAAATGTGTCCATTATCACGAAGAATATGACTTACATTCAAAACCTAGCCAGACAAAAACCTCAATATATACGAATATTTACTTAATGTTGAGTAATTTGGGGCTCCTGAGATATCAACAGTTTTGTGGGTTTTCCCATTTTCCAGTCACCAATTAATAAACAAATATTTGGCTAGTAGCCAAAGTGCACTGTAGATTATGTATCCTATATTCAGTTCCTAGCATACTCAACCCCTAAAAAAGCCAGTGAACAATGTATATAGTATGACTTTCAACTGAATATTACAGCAATAATTCCAATTAAATGTACAGGCTGGCAGTATAAATGAAGAGGTAATGAAAACCATATTGCTAGGCAGTGGTGGCGGACACCTTTAATTCTGGCACGGCAGAGGCAGAGGCAGAGGCAGATGGATCTCTGAGATCGAGGCCAGCCTGGTCTACCGAATGAGTTCCAGGACAGCCAGGGCTACACAGAGAAACCCTGTCTGGAAAAACCGAAAAAGCAGAAAGGGAGGGAGGGGAAATACTTCGTATTTTTAAAGTGGTCTCAAAAAACCCCACAAACATCAAAATGACAATTTTATTCCTTTCATTACAAAAGCATAATTCCCAAAAGGTGATGCTTTTAAGCAGCTTCACAGATTGGCAATAGTTTATGCCTAGGATTATGTTCTAGTAACAACAGCCGATTTGTTGTTTTAAGACAGCTGTCTTCCCTTCGGTTGCCCAGATTGGCTTCAACGTTGTGGGATCAAGTAATCTTCCCACCTCAGCCTGCCTGGTAGTTGCAACTGTAGTCATATACCAACAAGGCAGTCTGATAAAGGATTCCTGGAAAACAAGCCATAGTCTTTTGCCCAGCACTTTTTTTTTCTTTTTTGTGATATAGTGGGTATTGAACTCAGGACCTCCTCCATGCTAGGCAAGTATTTTACCACTGTGCGACATCCCCAATCCCTGTCTGTTTTTTATGAGTTGTGTAAGACTCCACCCAAATCGCTGTCTGGTATGATGGTAAACTACTATAATCCCAGTACTCAGGAGGTGAAACTCTGCACATTGGAGCCCAGCCTGGGATATACAGCAGGACTGTTTAAAAAACTAAAACCGAAGTAAGCCAAGGCAAAGAAACCAACGTTGTGTTTCTACCCTCTTCTGACCTCCCAGGGTACCAGGCATGCACACAGTACACATGCATGCCTACACCCAAAATACAGAAACACATCAAGTGAAACAAATATGTGTTTCAATCAAGAGACAATCATTCTCTGGTTGTGCAGGAAGTGCCTTACTGAGAAATACTGCTCCGCTTCAAGCTGGTCTTGCAACTCCTTCATCTGCCCGTCTGCATCCTGCCGCTCTCTGTGAACAAGAAGAGACCAAGTCTTTAGTAAGGTATACACATTTAAACTCAGCTACCCTGCAAAGAATCCCTGCAATCAAGTCACTTTCATGCTAGCACCAACTTCACCACTGCCTCCTTCCAAACTCTCGTCCCTGCAGGCCTGGTGGCAGGGTCTGTAATTCCAGCAACTGGGAGGCTGCGGCAGGAAGGACTGTGAGTTCAAAGCCAGCCTGGAGAATTTCATGAGACCATGTATCAAAAAACAAAACAAGAATCCAAACAACTGAAAGTCAGATGTGGTGACTGGTATGTGGAGTCCTAGTACTCTGGAGGCCGGGGAAGGAAAATCCCTGGGAGGCTGTGGCCAGCCAGGGCTACACAGTGAGACTATAAAAACAGTTACAACAACAAAACACCAAAAACAACCCAAGAAACCACACACACAAAAAGAAAACCAATTCCTTCAGTACTGTGCACAGGCTTTTCCTGAGACTATACGTCATATCATGATGTCATTAATCCCACAGCTAATGCCTGCATTTCAAGTTTTATTTTACTTTCATATTTCTATATAAGTTGGCTCTGGAATTCCAATCTGTTTCATACTCGCAAGTGTTGGGATTATAGAAATTATCACCTCTGGTTTTCATTTTAAATAAATACCATTATATATGTAACACACAAAACCTCTCAGAAGTCATCAATCAAACTGTCTGAACCAATTAACTTACTTTCGAAGTTCAGCATTTTGCTTTTCCAAGTTCATTTTCATTTCCATGAGATGATTATTTTCCTGCTTTATCTGCTTTTCTGACATTTTTAGGGTGTTGACTTGCTGGGTCTGCATCTTCAGGTCATTTTGCATAAGGCAACGCTTCTGAGTTTCCTGCTCTATTTTTAATGTCAAATTTCTAACCTAAAAAGGTAAATTGTATACTCTGTATTTAAGTAAATTATTTTGATTTTTCTCAAGAATAATGCTTTTCTTACTCATATCACATTAAAATATAGATAATATTTCTAATATTTTTAAAGAAAATATAATCTTTAAGGTATAAGTAACTTAAAATTATTCAGTTATGACTGACTTACTCTATCACCAAAATCCATTCAACCCAACAGATTCTACAGACTATTACAAGAAGTTTAATAATGCCGTCACCATTCGATGTCCCCAATAAAGCCAGTTTCTTATTGGCTCATTAACTTTCACTTAGTATAATTCACACTCACATCCTCACTTAGCACATCTTTCTGCTCCAGCAGCTCGCTGAGTTTCTGCTGTGACTGTTTGAGATCACAGTCCAATAGAGAGCATCTTTTCTCAGCTTCCAGAAGCAGGTTCTCCACCTTCTGCTTTAAAGACCTTTCTTCCAACAGCTTCTTCTCCATTTCTAGTACAATGAAAGTGGACACAACTATGAGTCTGAAATGGAAGTATTTTAATTAAGAGCAAGTGGTACTGTCCTATATTGTTACTTGTTTCTAATTGAACATTTTTTTTATCACTTCAAATATATTTGGAATATTGTGAATTTTAGGCTACTTGTGATACTACATCTATTCTAGTGGAAAAAAGATAACCCTGTCTTTGTGCTTCTGTAAGACACTGGCATCTTTCAATAAAACAGTGTGACTATTTTTACCCGAAAGCATTCCAGGCAGATTCTATCACTTCTCTTTCCATAGTAATATATTATTACATAGGGGCTGAAATTATGTTTGGGGAGACAGACTCAGGAACCAAACTTTCTGACCTTAAATCTTGGCTCTGCTGCTTACTAATTATTTGAGTAGGTAAATTAACTTCTTTGGCCTTAACTTCCTCCCATCTAGGAGGGTAATGGTATTTAATCTCCAGCATATGGCAAGGAAATTTTTAGGTTAATACACATATGTGACTTAAAATACTGTCAGGCATATGGCAGGCATTAGCAAATAAATGTTCATAAACACTTATAATGTGTTTTTTTTTTTAAATTAGTAAAATGGTAGGAGAAAATGGAGTAAATCTACGAAGTATTATGCTTACTTAGTAGGAATGCAGGTAATCTTTGCTTTTTTAAGCTATACTTTCCTTCATTTTTCTAAATGATTTGCAATAAACCTAACATCAATCAGAAAAACAATCCTTTAAAAGCATTTTTTTCATCTTAAGGTGATCAGCGAAGTGTATCCCTAACCAAGTAAGTTCAATTTTAAACCTAAGTTTTAGTTAATCTTTTGATTAGTATTTCAGTTCATTTCCAAGGTGGATTCCTCTGCCCTCTCATACCTAATGTTTAACATCCAACCATCATTTACAAAGTTCCATTAGGTAAGAATGAACTACATTAATTTTCAGGTCTTTTTCAAGTGTACATGTGTTCACATGTATATAGAGGCTTAAAGCTGATGTCTGTATTTTCCTTGTTTGCTCTCCACTATATACTGTGGCAGGGCCTCTTGGTGAGTGAACATGGAAGCTACTAATTCTGGCTTCTCTAGCTAGTGAGCTTGCCCCAGGGATATCATCCTCCCCCCAACCCCCCATTTCCTGAGTGCTAGGATTCCAGGTGGCTGCTATGCCTGCCTGGATTTTGTAAGTGTCCATCCATGTACAACAAGTACTTTATCCATCAAACCATCTCCCTCCCTGACCAGAACTGAAAATATTTAATGAAGGGTCTTCAAAACTGTGCAGATAGATGAAACATTCTCTACATGCTACCAAGTAGAAAGTATTTCTAATTATTTTGTATGTACAATTGCATTTGATTTTCACAACCTAACAACACCACATTATCCCTTTTACTGAGAACTAGACACAGTCATACTGGCAATAGTTACTTGTTCAAGCCAAATTCTTAATCTATGGAGGGGATAACGTGAAGAACAAAGAGCAAGAATTTAGATCTAGGCTTGAAAGATATCTATAGTATTTACTGTCTGCCTATGCGTAAAATATAAGGAAGCCATCACATATCACGTATTAGTGTTCCAAGTAACTACTGGAAACAATTAAAAGTTATACTGAATTATTTCACTTTTGTCAGTTTGGAAAATAATCAAAAAATAAATGCATTTGTTTACGCAATAAATAAATTAAAGTATTTATTTAAAAAACCACATCATATTGGTGTAGAGAACAGAAAGAACCACAAGAAAACTTCCTGAGGTGGTAGACATATTCTACAAACTTGCTTTGGTGATAGCTATATGATTGTAACACAAACATCGAAACTATTCAGCTTTACTGCATATAAATTATACCTCAAAACAACTTAACTCTCTTCTAGGCCACAGACAAGGAAATACACAGTCCATTAACTTCATCTCTTCAGATTAGACCTTTCTAACTAAAGTACCTGCTTCAGTTCTCTCTCTCTCTCTCCCCCTCTCCCTCTCTCCCTCTCTCTTTTTGAGACAGGGTCTCACTGTGTAGCCCCAGCTGAGACCTACCTGCTTCGTCCTCCTCTGTGCTGGGATTAAAGGCATGTGCCATCATTCATGACTTGTCATGAATGACATCATTTCTTATCACCCTGAATTACTGCTTTAAACTAAGTTGGCTGTGATAAGAAAATCTAAATGTTAATTATATTTAAAGAGTGAAAGGCTACTTCTTCTAAGCTATTCATAATAGTCTGCCTCAATAAGTAGTGAAATTTCTGACCCAGAGTTTTAAGACTTGGACAAAAATATTTTTAAGTACTGATTATTTCTGAAATTTCAAGTCTATTTTAATAAGAAATCAGAAACAAACTATGCTAAGATAACTCTAATGCAAAGATTGGTGGTCTGTGGAAGCTAACTTTGAGATATATTAGTATGATATGGCTTTAATAAAATCTGACTGGCATCTTTAGTATGTCAGAGTCCAAAATACTCAGTGAGCTGAATAGTTGAGCTCACTGGTTCTCAATCTGAGGGTCATGACACTTTGGGATCAAATAACCCTTTCACATGGGTCACCTAAGACCATAGGAAAACAGATATTTACATTATGATTCACCATAGTAGCAAAATTACAGTTATGAAGTAGCAATGAAAATAATGTTATGGTTGGGGTCACCACAACCTGAGGGACTGTATTAAAGGGTCACAGCATCAGGAAGTTTGAGAACTACTGCTCTAGCTGGACTAACTATTATGCAAGTTTGGGTCTTACATAACTATTAATACTTTTGTAACACAGCTAGGGAAATCTCAAAGTACAGTAAATATTATGTCAAAGGATGTATTTCCCAAATATCAGTACAGAGCACCACATTATACACCTTATGCCATCGATGCCACTGATGGATGGGAAATAATTTTGTATTCGGGCTTTAGTTTCTTAGAAACTGTTGTAATGATACAAAGGTTTTTAAAATATATCAAGTTTCCCTGGTACTTTTTTTCCTTTTAGCTCTCAATACTTGGCAATATAAATACATATTTTATTTTGTAAAAGCAAAGACTGACTCTAGAATCAACTCTTGGACAATGTTGCTAGGAGCACACCTCACAATGCATACCTTTCATGGAGAGTGTTGCTGACAGCACACCTCACAGTGCATACCTTTCATGGAGAGTGTTGCTGGGAGCACACCTCACAGTGCATACCTTTCATGGTGAGTGTTACTGGGAGCACACCTCACAGTGCATACCTTTCAAGGACAGTGTTGCTGGGATCACACCTCACAATGCATACCTTTTATGGAGAGTGTTACTGGGAGCACACCTCACAATGCATACCTTTCATGGTGAGTGTTGCTGGGAGCACACCTCACAATGCATACCTTTCATGGTGAGTGTTGCTGGGAGCACACCTCACAGTGCATACCTTTCATGGAGAATATTACTGGGAGCACACCTTACAATGCATACCTTTCATGGACAGTGTGACTGACAGCACACCTCACAGTGCATACCTTTCATGGAGAGTATTACTGGGAGCACACCTCACAGTGAATACCTTTCATGGTGAGTGTTACTGGGAGCACACCTCACAGTGCATACCTTTCAAGGACAGTGTTGCTGGGAGCACACCTCACAATGCATACCTTTCATGGACAGTGTTACTGGGAGCACACCTCACAGTGCATACCTTTCATGGACAGTGTTACTGGGAGCACACCTCACAATGCATACCTTTCATGGCTTCTGATTTAGCTTCTTCAATGGATTCATAGATCTTGTTTTTATCCGCTAGACGTGCTTTTGTGGTCTTGTGTTCAGCTTCTTCTTGCTCTAAACTCTGCTGTATCACTTTCAGTTGATAGGTCATATCTATTTCCATGTTGCTCTTTTCCTATGAAACATCATCAATGGTGATTATTAACAGAATTTCAAAAACTTTTAAAATGACTTTTAAAGCAGTCTCAGTAAGAATGTTCAGTATCTTCCTTCCCTTCTTCATCTAAGTTTCTTGGGACATAATGACTGGCCTCTGCCACTCATCCACTGTTCTGAGACTGGAACTGAGCCTGTCTGAAGTGACTAGAGTGCCATTCTCACCATACAATACTACTGGGCTCTGCTGGTCTGTTTCTCTACCTGCAGCCCTGACACTGCCCACTGATGACAGTGTATACCCTGGCTCTCCCGAACCAGCTCTCACATTTCCTGTGACTCTGAAGGTTCCCCAGCTGCCTCTCAAATGCTAGTTTTATTTTTTTACAATTATCTATTTTATTTTAAATGTGTGTGTGCATGCTTTGCTTCTGTATATGTATGTTTACCACACGTGTGCCTGGTGCCCATGTAAGTCAGAAGAAGGTGACAGATCCCCTAGAATTGGAATTACAGATAGTTATGAGCCACCTTGTGAGTGCTGGGAACCAAACTTGGGTCCTCTGCAAAAAGAACAAGTGCTCTTAACTGCTGAACCATCTCTCCAGCTGCAGGACTCTGGTATTCTTTAGATACAAGGTCTCTCTTCCTAAAGCACTATTTTTCAAACTTCAAAGATGTTATCTAGGAGCCACGCATGGTGGTCAGACCTTTAATCCCAGCACTCGGGAGATTAAGGCAGGCAGATCTTTCAAGTTTGAAGCCAGCCTGGTCTACATAGTGAGACTCTGTCTCAAACAAACAAAAGAAGCTATGTTTGCTGGTTGCGGGTGGTGGCACACACCTTTGATCCCAGCACTCAGGAGGGAGAGGCAGGTGGATCTCTGTGAGTTTGAGACCAGCCTGGTCTACAGAGTGAGTTCCAAACAGTTCCAGGTTTCTCAGTTACACAGAGAAACCCTGTCTCAGAATAATAAAAAACAAAAGCACAGACATGTTCTAAGTTTGAAAGTCTTGAATAATAGAAGTCAGTCTACTTTCTACATATGCCCCGGGATTTGCAACACAGAGTATATGGCCAACACAATCTGAAGTATGCTGTGGGATGTTCTGTATGGCAAATGTGTTGCTGATTAGTCAATAAATAAAACACTGATTGGCCATTGGCTAGGCAGGAAGTGTAGGCGGGACAAGGAGGAGAATAAAGCTGGGAAGTGGAAGGCTGAGTCAGAGAGACACTGCCAGCCGCCATGATGACAAGCCGCATGTGAAGATGCCGGTAAGCCACAAGCCATGTGGCAAGGTATAGATTAATGGAAATGGATTAATTTAAGCTGTAAGAACAGTTAGCAAGAAGTCTGCCACGGCCATACAGTTTGCAACCAATATAAGTCTCTGTGTTTACTTGGTCGGGTCTGATGGCTGTGGGACTGGCAGGTGAGAGAGATTTGTCCTGACTGTGGGCCAGGCAGGAAATCTCTAGCTACAGAAGTATATACTATCTTACCCTTAAAGGATGAGCTTGATGACTGACAGTCATGATGACATGACTCCAGAAATACCGACTAACCAAGCAAACCATACCGTAAGTTACTTTACCCTATCCTATCTATCCTACAGCTAGAGTCTGCCTCTTTACCTGCCCAGCTCTGACACAGCATGTCAGGGCTCATTTTCTACACCCGAAAGGCATACTACGTCCAAACAGCTAGCATTTTGTTTGCATACAAAGCATTAGAATTATCTAGGGTTCTCAACCTTCCTAATGCTGTGACCCTTTAGTACAGTTCCTCATGATGTGGTGACCCCCAACCATACAATTATTTTCACTGCTACTTCCTAACTGTAATTTTGCCACTCTTATGAATCATAATGTAAATATCTGTGTTTCAGATGGTCTTAGGTATGTGAAAATGTCATCTGACCTCCCAAATGGGTTGTAACAAACAGATTGAGAACCACTGACTTAGGGGCTTTATTACTACTTTTATTTATTTATTTGGAGCCTGGGACTCACCAGGTAGCCTTGAGCTCAAAGAGATCCACCTGCCTCTGTTTCCCCAGGGCTGGTATCAAAGGTTTGTATCATCATGACCAGCTTATTATCACTTTTAAAATTATCTATCAAACTGTGATATAATTAAAAGCAACACTGCATCTTAATCTTTCCTAAAGAAAACATTAAATACTCAGATCAATGAATAAACAAATGAAAATAAAATATTAACTAGAAATAATCTCTGGCTCCATAGTATTTTTTTTTTTCCCAAGAATCTCTGAAGTCAGAAGTCATATATTTCCCCTTGGGCTTTTCAGAACAGGGTTTCTCTGTTTAACAGTCCTGGCTGACCTGAAACTCGCTTCGTAGACCAGGCTGGCCTTAACTCAAGAGATCTACCTGCCCCTGCCTCCCATGTGCTGGAATTAAAGGTGTGTGCCACCACTGTCCAGCACAAGTCATATTTTAATTTTGTTATTATATTAATTTTAATATATCCCAGTCAAAATTTGAATGTTCCTACATTGTATGAGATTCTCAAAGATTAAAATATTTATCTTAAAAAGTCTGAATTTCCGGGGCTGGAGAGATAGCTCAGGAGTTAAGAGCATTGGCTGCTCTTTAGAGGACCTGAGTTCAATTCCCAGCACCCACAGAGTAGCTCACAACCACGTATAAGAGGATCTGATGCCCTCTTCTGGCATGTAGGTATACATGCAGAACACTTATGCATAAAATATAATAGATAAAAAATTTTAAAAAGTCTGAATTTCCTGTGGGTCTCTAAAAGAATCATCATTATATACACTGAGTCCCTTCCTTCATATAATCTGGCATACCAAGGGCTGCCTGTATGGTATTAAAGCTACAGTCCTTGCTCACACAGTCACGTCCAAATAGAAAAGTGCATGCATATGTGACAATACTCTACCTACCACCTAGTGACTAATGACTCATGACTCCTCATTTTGGTCCTTTTCCTTAGTAAAATCACACTGTCCTTGTCTCACACAAAGGGCAGTGTGCCATGGTTACCTTCTCCAAGTCAGTGAGCTTCTCCTGCAGCTGTCTCTTCTCCAGCTCTACCTTTGCCAGTAAGACTTTCCCAGTCTTCAAGTCTTCTTCCAGCCCAGATAGTCTACCTGAGGATTGAAACATTGTTTAAAACAACATACTCTGCATGCATTCAATTAAGAATTATCTACCTCAAATTTTGGAGTCGTTATTTGTGAGCAAGAGTTTTATAACTTGTCAGAAGAGTACTTTAAAAGTTAATTTAGCTAGAACTCAATTGACCACCTAAACCTAATAAGTAAATACTGTTTGAAAGTCTATCTTTTATTCACAAATTCTTTATCAATGTACTTGTAATGTTGTAGTTTTATTTTGTGATTTTTATTTTAATGATGTGTATGTGTGTTTGTGTCTGAGGATGGGTTTGTGCATATGAGTGCAGTGTCCAAAGAGGCCAGAAGAGGGCACTGGAATCCCTGAAGCGGGAGTTGGAGCTAGTTGTGAGCCTCCTGGTAGAAGTGCTAAGAACTGAACTTCAAGCAATATGTACTCTCAAAGAGCTAAGCGGTCTCTCTAGGCCCAGGCTCTAACTTTACTAACAGAATACTATGTTAAAAAATGAAACAAACTGGGAGTAATGGCCCACGTCTTTAACCCCAGGTAGAGGCATGCAGATCTCTGAGTTCAAGGGCAGCCTGGTCTACATAACAAGTTCTAGGACATCTGGGTCTACACAGAGAAATTCTGTCTTGAAAAACAAACAATAAGACAAACAAACAAACAAAAAAACCCAGGTTACTGTAAAGCATTATTGTTATTTCAAAATCATGAATTATCAAAAATCAAATCAAATGCAACCATTTTTATACCTTGTAAATCATGAATTATCTCTGATCCATGAGTCCGGTCCCTCCTTTCAGATTCTAGAGCTGATTGAAGATTGATAAATTCCTTTTCAAGCTTTAACTTGGCAGTCTCAAGTAGGCAGTTCTTATCTTGTAGATCTCTATTGTTAGATTCCAGCTGCTGAATCTGTTTGGAACTTTCTGCCTGTGTTTTTCTTAACCGTGCTGCAGTATCAGACTCTGTTCGCAGCAAAGCATTAGCTTCATCCAGCTGTTACCCAAGCAAGCAGATAACCACAGATGTAACAGGATGAATAACACAGTACATCAATCTATTATCTTGTTACAAAGTACTTAAATAAAAAACTCAAGGTATCATCCCCTTGAGTATTAGAACCAAGGGCTTAGCAACACTGCAATCAGCAGGAACAGGCATGGATAAACTCAGCACTTTACACACAGATCAACCTACTTGTTTCTGGAGCTGATTGACCTTCTCAGTGGATATCTGAGAGCTCTGGTTCCTCTTCTTCAAATCTTCAAGTTGATCTTTTAAGCTGTTAACTACGAAACAAAGCATTTTAGCAGTAGGCTTCAATACAACACACACATTCAAAGTTTTTCTTAAACGTGTATTGTTTTCTATCACAAACCATCATTTTCTAGATTCCGTTTCTTGTCAGCTTCATGATCAGCTTTCCGTTGATACTCTGCATTTTTGTGCTGAAGAAGGGCCTTTTCTCTTTCCAACTGTCTCAGTGCTGATTCCACATTTTTCCTAAAAGTAATCTGAAATAACAATTAACATTATCAAAAGGAAATCGGCAGAGAAATCAGATCCAAACCCATAAGTAATCTCAAACACATTAAAAAGAGACCTAAAAAGCTATTGTTTTGTTAAAATGATAATGCTCCCCATGTCTGCAAAGCAGCACACTACAATGAAATAATCAAGACCTGTGTACTGGCTGGTTTTGTGTCAACTCGACACAAGCTAGAGTCATCAGAGGAAGGAGCCTGAGTTGAGGAAACACCTCAGTGTGCTCCAGCTGTAAGGCATTTTCTCAAGTATTGATCAATGGGGGAGAGCTTAGTCCACTGTGGGTGGAGCCATCCTAGGCTGCTGGTTCTGGGTTCTGTAAGAAAGTGGGCTGAGCAAGCCAGGAGGAACAAGCCAGTAACCAGCACCCCTCCATGGCTGGCCTCTGCATCAGCTCCTGCTTCCGGAACTACTCTGAGTTCCTGTCCTGACTTCCTTCAGTGATGAGCAGCAATGCTGAAGAGTAACCCTTTCTTCCGCAACTTGCTTTCTGGTAGTGATGTTTTCATCACAGCAATAGAAACCCTAAGATAACCCTGAATATTTAATTTATTATACTATTAGCAGTCAAGCTCTCTGAAACTTTCTACAACTAATGAACCATCACTATTTAATCCCATGGACCTAAAATGTTACTAATATCAACACTTTTTTTTTTTTTTTTTTTTCAAGACAGGGTTTCTCTGTGTAGCTTTGTGCCTTTCCTGGAACTCACTTGGTAGCCCAGGCTGGCCTCGAACTCACAGAGATCCACCTGCCTCTGCCTCCCGAGTGCTGGGATTAAAGGCGTGCGCCACCACCGCCCGGCTAATATCAACACTTTTTAAAAATGAATTACATCCTGTTTTTAAAGCATACCAGCCATTTTAATAGTCATATAAAAGCAAGTTTCTTAAATTAATTAATTTAGTATACAAAGTAATAGTTTCATTATGACAATTACATACATATATACTATCATACTTTTTTAAAAAAATTTGAAATGCCTACACAGGATTAACTCAAATTGGCAAGGCAAGCCTAGGTAATAGAAGTCACCCTGAAGTGATTTCCATCTTATTCATTATGACACAGGTAGGCTTTACTAATCTGTATTGCATGGCACTCTAAGAACTCTGTAGCTAAGAGGTATCAAAGATTTCTAGTCACAGAAATGTTAATAAAGCATAGGAAATGTTTACCTCTTCTTCTAGCTCCTTTGCCGTTTTCTCTAGGCGAGTGTTGATAGATCTAAGGGTTGTAGAAAGACACAGTACATGAAGTAACTCTAGTTTACAGCACAAGCACAGTCTGTCCACGAGAAAGCAAGCACGTATGTAAAGCTCCAATGGAAATGCACTGCCCGGCACATACTTGCACTTCTGCTCCAGCTCCTCCTTGGCCTGCAGCTCACTGCTCAGGTGTTCTTCTAGTGCAGATATCTTTTTCTGAATCTGCCAAAAAATTATAGGAAATTATCAGTTTGGGTCACAGAGATGAGCGAGCAGCATAAGACAACAATGGTCCCTATTTGGCCTTCCCTTACAGACCCTCTGTTGGAGTACAGGATTGGCACTGCTCATGGGGCTGACTTAGAGGGAAAGGGCCCTCGCCTCCTGCTCTCTCCTACAGCACACATACAGGCGTGAACACATTTACGAGAATAAATAAACTCTTCTGTCATCCTACACAGTGAGAGGAACACCACTATGAAGAAGGATTTAATCAATCTTGAGTAAATGATAGCTAATTCTACTTCAAATCCTCTTGTTTTTATTAGTTGTTTTAAAGCAAGTTAAAATGATAAAAAAAAAACTAAATAGCACATTTGAAATAATCCTTTAAAATATTTACTATTATTATCTTTTTACATATATGCGTGCGCCTACATGAATTTAAGTGTACCACATCTGTGCAAGAGCTCTTGGGAGGCCAGAAGAGGGCATCGCATCCCTTCCAACTGAAGCCACCATGTGGGTGCTGGGAATGGAACAAAGGTCCTCTATAAGAGCAATAAGCACTCTTAACTAACGAGTCATCTTCTAGCTCCAAAGAGTTTTTTTCTTCATTTTTGTGAGACAGGATCTCACTGTATAGCCCTGAGTAGCCTGGAACTGCTATGCAGCCAACCTGGCCTTCAACTCACAGATCCACCTGCTTCTGCTTCTGAGTGATAGAATTAAAGGTATGTCCATCCATGTCTTCCTTCTGTTTTTTGTTTTGTTTACAGGACTTAACTTTTTGAGATCCTATGGTGCCTTGGGTGCAATATCAGGCACTTTATAAGTGTTGTCTCATTAACAGGAACAAAATACATACGACAATGTCTCCCCAAGTGTGGTGGCACATGTCTTTAAACTACTTAGGAGGCAAAGGAAGGAGCACTTCTGAGAGTTCAAGGCTAGCCTACTCTACATACTGAGTTCCAGGCCTCAAAATAACAACAACAATGGTAGTGGTATTATATCCACTTGATTAACTGAAATTTAAAAAAGGTGAATACTCAGGCCAAGGCAGAAATGATACGCCTAAGCCAAGGTTCTAATGAGTATGTTCCCTGGAGGTTTCTCAAATATTCCATTCATCTTAAAAACAACAACAAACAATCAAGCAACTCCTCTATTGTACCCAAACAAGTGCAGGCTAAGAGCTGGGGAGCTGGCTCAGCCAGTAAGGTGCTTATTGCACAAGCATGAGGATCTGAGTCTGGATCTCTACCATACACATCAAAGTCAAGGCATGTTAGTCCCAGCACTGGAGAGGTTGAGGCAGGCACAGGCCAACCTGGTCTAGAGGGTGAGCTCCAGGTCAGCCAAGGCTACAAAGTGAGACTCATTTCCAAAACAAAACAATAACAAAATCAAGTCATGGAGGCTTGAGTCTCTAACTCCGGTACTGAAGGAGGAGGAGTTTGGGAAACTGTGACGGGACAGGCAGGTCTCTGGGGTTTGCTGGCCAGTCTGGCTTAATCTCTGAGCTCGAGGAAAGCTGAGACCCTCTTATAAACAAACAAACAAACAAACAAACAAACAAATAAATAGAAATAAAAAGTGTGGAGACTATTGAGGAAGAAACTGACTACTGGCCTCCACACAAGTGTATACATATAAACACATCCAATCATGTTCACACACACTAAGCATGTAAGTAAAGTCAACTATCTTTATCCTCTTCAGTACATATACACCAAACCACTTTCCAAACAACTTTTTTTTTTTTTTTTAAAGAAAATACAGCTAATGATTGAGTCAAGATAAGTACTTTTGGCTGCTGTAATACTCTAAACATACTATTACATGTCCTTGATAAATAAAAACAAAAAATTATATAACTCATTTTAAACAAAGATTTGTAAGAAAAATAATAAAAGGGTACTTGGTAGAAAAAAGGATGGGAAGCCTCTTGGGTAGATGCAGTACTCCAAATGGGAAGCAGACTATGACTAGAGTAAAACATGTATTTTTCTCCTTTTCAGAGTATTGGACAACGTACCTCCTGACTTTCCTATTCAGAAAAAAAAAAGAGAGAAAGAAAACATTCAGTGCTTGTTATATTTTATAAAAGTCCTACAATGTATATCATTCCAAAATTATCCCACAGGCTTTTCTACCTTTCATTAAGTTTGAAGAAAAAATAGCATTGTAACTTGTATTTGTATGATTTAGTTTTGTATCCAGTTACACATTAATAAACAGGAAGTCAGAATCTGAATCACTCCCTTACCTCTATACCCCACTGTATGTATGTATACTCTTTCACAGTACTAAGAGCATAACATCTTCTAACTGTATTAGAGCTATTTATAAATCTATCACTCTTGCTACTGAATGAAGCTGAAAGCAGATTCACATTAATGAATTACTTCAAAGTTGTGCTGCATACAGCACTTTACAAAGAATGGTATCTCATGATTCATAACAGAATAGCAAGTGAACTTTAAAAAATCAGTGGTATGATGGGGCTAGAGAGATGGTCTACTAGAGTACTAGCTACTCTGCAGAGGATCTGAATTCAGAACCCACTTGTTAGAACTCTAACTCCAATCTTAGGGGCTCCAACCCCCTCTTCTGGTCTCCACTAACATTGTATACATGTAGTGAACAGACATAAACAGGCAAAACACTCATATACAAAAAACAGAAATAAATGTTTTTAAAAAAATCAGTGGTATGAGTATTTGAACCTAACTTAAGTAAATAGGACAGTAAAAATGAACACATACTTCACTTTTCCTTGTTTGTATTGCATCATTTTCTCTACAAGATGGAGAGTCACTTAATAACCTGGAAAGACAGAAGACAAGGTTTTTTGCATTCCACCTGAATCCATTTTGTCTTCTACAGTCAGATCTCACTTGAACATTCTAGGTGAAGCACTTATTCCACTTCTGGGCAGTCACGCCTCTCTACTCTGTATGACTTTGTTAGGACTAGAGGCACAACACGGACCTCTTCACCCCACTTGCATTTCTACAATGATTATATTCTATCTCTTCTTTTAGAAAGCAACATCTCTTCTTTTTTGCAAAGATAACAGAAGTGCTTCATGTTGTAACTTACACATCATCTTTTAAAAAACAACTTGTCACACTCATTTATTGTGTGTGTTCATGTACACAAATGCCAGGAAACGCACTGGGAGGTCAGAGGACAGTTTGTGGGAGTCGGTTCTCTCTCCACCGAGGGGTGTCGTCAGGCTTGGCAGCACGTCTCGCCTACTGAGCCCTCATCGTTCAGTTGTGTCCTTCCCACCACCTCTAAACATGGCTAAGTCTCTGGTATCCCGGACACTCTTTTTTTAAAACATGTCTTCTTTAATTCTGTGTGTAAGTGTTTTGCCTGAATGTTTGTCTGTGTACCACACGTGTGCCTGGTGCCCACAGAGGCCAGAGGAGGGCATTGGATCCCCTGGAACTGTAATTACAGATGGTGGTGAGCTGCCCTGTGGATACTCAGAATCAAACCCAGGTCCTCTGGAAGAGCAGTCAGTGCTCTTAACTACTGAGCCATCCCTCCAGTCCAACACCCTTATTTTGTTCAGAACTTTAAAAAGTTTTAAAACATTACCAGGAAGGTGACCGACTCATCTTCCCTGGCCTGAGCTTTTCCTAGCTTTGTTATTTCATCCTAGGAAACACCTCGAACTTGAGCAAACTGTGACAGCTGTCACTCTCCTCATTACATGTGGGGGTATCAAGAAGTCTTTCAAACACTTTTAACATTTGATTCCAGTTTTCAGTGACTCCTCCTTGCTTACCAGTCAAAAATTCCTCAGCAGAACATCCACTGGGATAATGTTTTTAAAGGTAAATATCACATTCTACCTTTCTTTACAATTCTGTGATTCTCATATCCTTCATGAGAAAATAAACTCCATCAAAATCAAGTATTTGTTCTTACTGCATATCTTCAAAAGAATATAGGATAGTGCCTTTCAATCATTTATAAATGAATAAAATGTAACATTCAAACATCAAATGATGAAATAAAGTTAAAAATAGTTTAGACAGTCCATTAGGCAAAAGCCTGACAGCTAGGCTATGATAATAAATTTTAATAAATAAATCACATACAAATTTTCTCTAAAGTAGGTAAATCCTATAAAAGGCAGCTGATTTCCCACAAAAGCTTTAGGGATGGGGAAGGTCTCTACATCTCCTTTGTCGTCCTCAATGTCATCAAAGTTGCTGCTGTCTATGTCACTGCTGAGCTCAGGCACCACTGGAGCTGCCGCTGGGGGGAAAGAAAATATTATTTCACTCACAGCCAAAAGGGAAGATCAACTAATTTTTTATAATAGATATTTTATACAAAAATCTAGCAATATATCTTCCATCTGACATTTCATAGAAGTAACACACTGTAAGTAATTTATTACTCTATTAGATCAGCTGTAAATATAGTCTAATACATCAAACAAGGAAAGTCTATTATATTATTCTAGGAGCTAAAAATTACAAGTAGCAATAACATAAATATACTGTAGAGGATCCTCAGTTTCCATGAATTTACCAACATAAGTACTCAAGTTAAAGGATACACCCATGACTGAGATCCACAAAACTGCCAAATTAGGAAATGTTATAGTGTTTATTACAAAAAGAACTGGGAAATGTCGCTTAAAAAAAAGCACACTAGTTTACTAGAAGAGTGAGGAACTATTTAGTTACAAATTTTGCCACAGAAAAAGATGATCTCTCAATTTAAAACTGAGTTATCACACACTCTATCAAACATGTGCTATTTCAGAAGAGGAAATCAATTCATAAGATTCAAACTGTGATAAAATGGAAGACATGGATTGACTGACTTACTCTCTCTTATATTTTCCCAATTCCACTGATCATTCTTAAAGAAAGGATGCTGTTTGATTTCTTCTACCCCATTTCTTCCAAGTCGTACCTCCCTAAACAATGCAGTTAAAGATCATATTATGAAAAATAAGAATATTAATTTTTTACATTTTCACCAAAGGGTCATAAATTGAAATATTTTTACTAAGTTTGAGCTTAAATGCTTCCCAAAAATAAGCTATGTGTCTGCTCTGGACAGTTAAAGAGGCATAATGATGAGTAGCGCACAGTCAACTCTACGGGAAATCAACTCCAACTCCACTAGCAGTCTGCTGTAAGTCAAAAGTACATAAAAACAGTTAAAAATTCCCTCTGCACATGCCGAACAGCTCATGACGACTTTGGGCACAGCATTACTCCAGGCTGCTCTCAGAGAAGCAGCAAGCTTTCCTCTTAAAAAGAACTATCCATAATTACTACTAGAAGCACTCCCTCTCCATCACTATTAAAATCATCATTCTGAATAAAATCGAAAAGGTTGTTAAGAATTTCTTTAACTCCCTTGAAGCATTCCTGAAAACTGGATGGAAAGAGAAATCATCAAATGTGAGTGTGTTTCCAGTGAATGTCCAGTTTGCACCCCATGTCATAATGAAATCCTTCCCAACCCCAGCAAACATTATTCAGGTTATATTTTATTTTATCAACATTGGTTGTTCATCAATCATATAACTAACAAAACCTATAGTTCTTTTCAACAAATGATTAGAGAGACCAAGGGAAAATCAAAAAGCTTCCTCACTCTTTCTAAGGAAGCTTTCACATCTTTGTTCATCTATTTGTTTTTTTTTAATCATAGAATTTCCAGCACAGATTTGGTCATATACAAATGCCAACTAAAGAGTCGGAAGGAAGCACTTCCATACTAAACAAACAGTTCTTTTTGTGGATGGGAGAGATACAGGGTCTCACTATGCAGCCCTGGCTGTTCTGAAACTCACTATGTAGACCATTATGGCCTTGAACTCAGAGATCTGCCTGCCTGTGAATGCTGGGATTAAAGGCATGCACAACCACAACTACCTTTAAACAAACAGTTCTTAAGATTATATACTACCAAATATTTATCTATAGAAACGGCTATCCTCTCAAAGTTATACAATCAAGAGTAATACGGATTACTACATAAGAGGGTAAAATGTGAATGACAAATTGTATTCATTTACTAAATCATTTATGCATCTTTATAGACACAAGGATTAAGATATAAATTAAACAATAACTAGGTTGTATTAACAAAATGATGAAGGTAACCCAACACTAGGCGTAAGGTGGGGGTGTGTGTGTGCTAAACTGGAATGAAATGCAACCAGGGTAACAACAACAGAGGCTGACTTCAAAAGTATAGAAAGCAAGCACACTTTCACTTCTGCAAATTGTAAAAGTAAAATGGTTTCTATACAAAGAAATACTGCATATATTACCTGTCTGTTAAGAAGGCACAGATGAGATTCTTTGCATGTTTAGAAATTTCTGTATCTTCAGGGAAACACAGTGAATTTTTATGATCCATAATTTTGCTGTAGGTTCCTACAAGTGAATCTGCATAAAATGGAGTGTCCCCTAATTTTTAAAGAAAGACAGCAATGAATGGAATAAAGAATTCAGGTTAAATACTTTTCATTTAATATGTAAGGAGCTTAAGTTTAAGTCCATCTTCTTGTATGGAAGAACAAATGGCCTATATGCCAAGAATCACAATGGAAATGAACAGACATATACAAATACATTTAAAATGTAACCATACCAATGACCTTCTACCCTTGAAAAAAATAAATTTGCCCCTGAGTTTCCTCTAATTGAAATACTATATCTTGAGATCAGGCATAGTGGCACACACCTTTATTCCTGGCACTTGGGAGGCAGAAGCAGGCAGATCTCTGTGAGTTTCAGGACAGCCAGGGCTACATAGTAGACCCTGTCTAAAAAAAACAAACAAAACCAAAACAAACAAAAAAAATTATATATTAACAACCTAACTGAAAATAATTTTGTAATTCATCACACTGTGATAAATTAATCACATAGTGATTACAGACACCTTTAATCCCAGCACTCCAGAGGAAGAGGCAGGTGGATGGATCTTTTATGAATTCCAGACCAGCCTGGTCTACATGAAAGTGTGTCTCAAAAGAGAAAAGAAGAAGGAAGAGAAGGAAGAGGAGGAAGAAGAGGAGGAAGGAGAGGAGAAAGAAGAAGAATATGTATTTGTTTATGTACTGAGTTCCAGGGCAGCCAAAGCTACATAGAGAGATGGTTTCTCTAACAAACAAAAACCTGAAAACTTATACAAATAGTAAATAAAATACATTTTGCTATTCAATGTCATAACAAGATTACATGAACTAAAGAATGCTTTTAGTTCTCTGTAACTATTGGAACAAATACTAAAATTTAAACATTTAAAATACTTATAACAAAAGGATTAGTAAGACATCTTAGGGCTAGCAAGATGGCTTAAGTGGTTAAGAGCATGCAATGCTCTTGCAAAAGGCCCAAATTCAGTTCCCAGCCAACTCAATGCCCTTTTGTGTTCTCTTTAACCATTTGTGACACACACACACACACACACACACACACACACACACACACACACACACACACACACGGTAAATAAATCTTCACAAACAACATCCCTGTAAACTACTGGGGTTGGAGCCATGGCATGGCAGTTAAGAGCATTTGCTTGCTGCTAACTCTTTCCCGAGTTTGGTTCCCAGCACGCACACCACAGTTGCCCAGAACCCCAGCTCCAGGGGATGCGATTAAAAGACTAGTGGAGGCAGGCCTACAAAAGCTGTAAATTTGTTCTTGCTCTAATATGCTTTAATTTAAATAAGATCTAGTAATGTGTTGTGGCTCATCTGTAATTCCAGCATACAAGAGACTGAGGCAGCAGATTTTGAGTTTGAGGTCAGCATCAGCTACGCAAAAAGACTTTACAAAAATACAAAAAAAGGATCTGCTGGAGAAACCTTCCTACCAACATACAGCATACTTCTAATGCCTTTCCACAGTGGACTTTTTTTCAATCACTCTGCCAATCCTGTATCAGAGTCTACTTCCTTTACTTATTTACTGGCATGTGCACAAGTAAGCATGCGCATATATGAACACATCATTCACAGGTACTGGTTCTCTTCTACCCAACCTGAGTCCTAGAGATTACACGCAGATCGGCAGGCTCAGCAGCCCGTGATTTTACCCCTTAAGCCATCCCACCTGCTCTACATCAGGTTGTAATTCAGGTTTCAGAAATTCTAATCCCTTCCTTGAGCAACACACTTCCTTTACATTCTCCAATTCTTGACTGAACTATAAGGTGTTAATATTGACTTACCCACTAGCATCTCAAAAAGGAAAACACCTACAGACCACCAATCACACTCTCGTCCATAGTATCCATCACCACCTTGTGATTTCAGAACCTCAGGTGATATGTAATCAGGAGTTCCAACTGCTGTATCGCAATGCACCATGCCTGTCTGGGTAAATAGCACAATTAAAACAGAAAGCTAGACAACCAGCTAAAGATGAATACACACAGACAACTGATTTATTATCAGACAGTGACACTTATCACTTCCAACAGAACATCACTGTGGACCTGGCTTCAGGACTCAGGAGATAAATACACCACCTAATACATAGAAATGTCTCGATGAGGGAGACCAGAGATGAGTTTTCATACATAGAAAAAGGGAAAGGCAGTGGGCTCTCAAAACGATAGAAACCGACAATTTTGGTTTTTTATTACATTAAAGTAGGGGGTGCAACATGTGATCTTAATGACACAACCTGGGGAAAACAAAGAATCATTAGGAAAAAAGCAGCTAAGCCCTTATGATGGCAAAGCGCCTCTCAGGTTGGACGTGGGGTTAAGAGGTGGTTCACAGTTATCAAGAGCAGACTGAAGAAACATATTAAACATTTAAACTAAAAGACCATAAAGGTTTGGTGATTCTTAGCTTTATTTCTAACTGTGTAGCTGTGTCATCAACATATTTGGCAAATTGATTTAACACCTTTACCTGTGTTTGTTTTGTTGGCAGTAAGATACTTTTGGTTGAGTGCCTTCTTTTTTGTGCATGTATATAATGTGTACATGCTCATATTTGTGTGCTTGTGTGTGTGGAAGCCAGAGGCCAATGCTGGGCACCTTCCTCTGTCATCCTTATTGAGAGTCTCCCACTGAACCTTAGTCGCTGGCTAGACTAGAGCCAGCAGAGTCGGGGATCCTTCTACCTCTGGGCCTCCAGCACTGGTGCTATAGGTATGTGCCACCACGTTTGGCCTTTTGTGGGAGCTGGGGATCTGAACTCAGATCCTCATGCTTGAGAAGTGAGTATCTTATCCACTGTGCCATCTCCCTAGTTGCTCAGGCATTTTTTTTTTTGACAAAGATAAGAATCATAAGGGAGAGTTGAGTTTGAATCTCAGCGACTCCTTACAAAATAAATACTTTTGTGGGACTATGATGAATGGCATTCTCCCTTTGAAAATCATGGCTCTTATCCACAATTTTTGGCTGGCATACTGTTTTCTTTAAAAATAAACATTTGAAAAGGGTACTTAGTATTTTTAAACTGTCTGATGGAGAAGTATTCAATTAAGTGGATATAGAACCAACATTTATAACAAGTCTCTGGCTTTGTTTAAAGAACTACTAAAAGGTAAATTAGAAATCAAAAAAATTGACTCACCTTTAGGGAGAAATGGGAAGAGGGTGATAGGGATAGGAAGCAAGCTACCCTGCCTTGACCATACACTTCACATAGTTAGAGCTCTTAAAAGCAGAAAACTTCACATACAAAAAAGTGAAAAATTGACTCCCCCACTCTACAACCACAGTGAAATTAGTCCAAGGAGCTTTGGAAAACTAGTTATCTTAGCAGGAATCTTCAAGTCAAAAAGCAATGTTAGCAAATCTATTCATTTCCGTAGTGGGGTCTAGCAAAACCATTTTAAATGTACGCTAGGGTTAAACAAGTAAAAAAAAAAAAAAAAAACAAAAAGCCTCTAACTACTAGTAAGAGCCAGAGTTTTACAAGGGAAGAGGGAGACTATCGCTGTGGTGTTAGACTTCAAGCAGATATCAATGTGGCACTTGATATACTATCTATACAACAGAGACAGAGATTCAGTTGTAAACATGTGGCTTAATGCTGGGTGTCTATGACCCTAACCCTCCCAGCCCTCCACGAAAGCCATGACACTTCAAGAGCAATGAGTCCATCTAGCACCCACAGGTAAGTACCACTCTCTAATAAAAGGAATCAGAGCTTCTTGGAGTGGCTCTGGGGCTAAGGGGAAAAAAAAATCTAAACCAAACAAACCCCAAACCAAACAAACAAAAACCAGGCAAGTTTTTAATAGTCTGTATGTCAAAATCAAAGCAAGTAAACCAAAAGGGGGCTGCTGAAAGGATATGGAGCCAACCTCAGGAGCCTTCATAAAGTAGCCATCTTTGAGCCAAGTTTCCATGTGTAAACAGAAAATGGCCTGGGTCCAGCATATATAAAGCACATGAATCATTAAATAACATAAAAACCACACAACTTTGGAGTTCCAAAGAACTGACAGGTGACACAAGAAGAGTGTCTTAAGAGGTTTCGTATCACAAGCTAAGGAGCTTGAACTTCAGCCAATCTGCTGCATTTACTGAAGAGGTCTGGGTTGGAGAACAAGGTTACCAGGCATTCATTTTCAAAAGGTTACTCAAAAGTACTCTGATTGGGGGCTGGGGAGGTGGGTAAAAGTGATTGGTGTGCATAAGTGAAGACCTGGATTTGGATTCCTAGCAACCAAGTCAAAAGCCAGGCACAGCAGTACAAGCCTGAAAGGCCATACTGAAGGAGGGAAGTAGAGTGGAGGAGACAGGAAGACCCCAGGGACTTACTGGCCAGCCAGTCTTTCCAAAAACAGTGAGCACCAAGTATAGTGAGAGACCCTGTTCCAAAAACTGAAACAACATGGAAGGCTAGGGAGACAGCTCCATGGGTAGGAGTACTTGTTGAGCAAGTATAATGACCTAAGTTCAAATCTTCAACATTAACCAAAAAAACAAACAAACAAAAAAACAACAACAACAACAACAACCGGCTAGGTATGGCTATATATGCTTACAATCTCAGCAACTGGGGGTGGGGGCAGATCCTGGGAGCTCACTGGCCAACCAACCTAGCTGAAATGATAAACTTCCAGTTTAGTGAGAGACCCTGTCTCAAGATAATAAAGTAGTGAGTGAGAGAAGACACCTGACCTCCACCACTGGGCTCCTCACACAAGTGCACAGGTGTGCACACACATAGATGCATACACACATAGATGCATACACACTTAGATGCATACACACATATGCGCGCACGTGCACACACACACACACACACACACACACACACACACACACACACACACATCTAAATAAAATAAAATAGTGCAGAGAGATAGAGGAAGACACCTGACATCCACCTCCAGCTTCCACACGCCCTCATGGGCAAGTATACTGCACACACATGCATATGCCACACATACACGCAAAAGTTACTTAAATGTATTAAATTAGCCGGGCGGTGGTGGCGCACGCCTTTAATCCCAGCACTCGGGAGGCAGAGCCAGGCGGATCTCTGTGAGTTCGAGGCCAGCCTGGGCTACCAAGTGAGTTCCAGGAAAGGCGCAAAGCTACACAGAGAAACCCTGTCTCAAAAAACCAAAAAAAAAAAAAAAAAAAAATGTATTAAATTAAATATTTTCTAAATATATTTGATGTTTTGTCACTGACAAAATAAAGATCAAGAGAGTTTACTGAAAACTTAAAATTGATCAATCAGAAGTCTTGGGGTTGGTCTTTTATTCAGAATGCCTCTTATGAAGGTAGAAAACATTTAAACAAAACTCTTCAATTTTAACAGTATTAAAGGCCCTAGACTGACTTAAATAGGCAGCAGGCCTTCCAGTCCCTTTTGAGAATTTCACTGAGCACCGTGCCCCTGCAAAGGGGCACCTACCTTTCCTGAGGCTCTTGGCCAGCACTGCACAGGTGTTACCCCATCCCTGTGTTCCCACTACACAGTCCACGTGTTCAGACTCAAGCCTTCGTCTGCCCCTAACTGCACAAACCTGTCTGGCTGGATTCCCTTAGTTATCCCTTAGGAACTACCTATTTCCTAATAGTTACATAGGTTCTTTCTCTCTGTCACCTTTATTATTGACTAACTGACTGATGAGGGGGTGGGAGGTACACACAC
Organism: Peromyscus californicus insignis; assembly: GCF_007827085.1. Classification (NCBI taxonomy): domain Eukaryota; kingdom Metazoa; phylum Chordata; class Mammalia; order Rodentia; family Cricetidae; genus Peromyscus; species Peromyscus californicus. Next base: position 7,503,017 of record NW_026294492.1, read on the forward strand.
AAGCAGACAACTTGCAGGAGTTGGTTTTCTCCTTTCACCATGTGAGTCTCAAGTAATGACCTCAGGTGCCTTCTTCACCCACCGAGCCATCCCACTGGCCCACGCTATGCAGGTTCTTAACGACACACTGGCATTGCTCCTAGAATGCAGCAGGTAACACCATTTTCATTTTTAAATGGACAATTGTGAGAAAAAGAGATCTTTTAAAAAAACACACACGGGCTGCAGAGATGGCTCAGCGGTTAAGAGCACTGTCTGCTCTTCCGCAGGTCCTGAGTTCAGTTCCCAGCAACCACATGGTGGCTCACAAACATCCATAATTCAATCCGGTGCCCTCTTCTGGCCTGTAAGCATACATGCAGACAGAATACTGTATACACAATAAATAAATAAATATTACACACACACACACACACACACACACACACACACACACACACACACACACACACACACACACACACACACACACACACACACGAAGAAACATCAGATAATAACAATGGAAGCCAGCTCTTCCAGAGGGTTCCATTTCCAGCACCCACATGATGGATCACAACCATTTTCCACCTTGAGAGGATTCAGTGCCTTCTTCTGGCCTCTGCAGGCACCTGACTTTCTCTCATAAATGTCAATGATTTTAGCATCTCTGTCTATACTGTTGACAGACTATAAGAACATGAAGGGGTACACAGTCTTAAACAATCTCTGAAATAAAAGTCACTCTTTCAGATGCACACCACCAAGCCAGAAGCTAGATCTGGCCACTGAGCTCTATTCTGTCTCCAATGGAGGAAAAATAACAAAGGAAAGGCCAATGTGATGGAACTCAAACCTGCAGCCCATTATTTATCTAACAATGACTAAGACATTAAAAGTTCTGTGTAATTAAAAAAACGTGTGCCTGAGGACACAGAAGTGTCTGCGTGCACGCAAGGTGGTGGTGCCTGAGGACACATGAGTGTTTGCGTTCGTGCATGGAGGTGGTGATGGTAGGCATTCTGGAAGGTCATGAAAACCTTATCAAAGGTGTGAGTCATTCTCCTAGAAGAACAGATTGTATAAATAGCTTGTAAATACAAGCCATCTTCTAGACAACCCTGCTCCATCAGGAATTAACAGTACAGACAGGGAAGGACAAAATGTAAAATTACATAATCAAAACAAACTGGTATCATAATGAACTATGAAGTTAATGTTACTAAGTCAATTAATTATAAACTATCTAACAGTAAAATACCACATTAAATGATGACTCCCTATTTACCCTATATAGAAGAGGTAGGTGGGAAGCAGTGACTCATTTTTTTCCTTATTTTATATCACCTCCTTTCTCAAAAGAAAAAATACAGAAATAATGATGGTAGAAATACCCCTGAATTTTGTGACCCAATTCTACACACTTACACCATTACTAATTGGCTTTGATTCGTAACAGACTCTTGTCAACATTCTATGAAGAAGATAAATGAACTGAGGAATGATTTTCTCAAGCATTCAGCCAGCCACTAATAAAGTATTTTACACCTAAAGAATGATTTTGTCTTGAAGTTGTTACACCATTATCAAAACTAAATTTATTTTTACTCAAAACCCCAAAATCCTGATTTGCATTTATTTGTTTCTTAAACACACGGGTGGGGGTGTGTGTGGACAGACAGAGACAGAGACAGAGAGACAAGAGAGAGAGCCAAAAACAGGAAGGCTCACCAGGTAAAGGTGCTTGCTGCACAAGCCTGGTGATGTGAGCTCATCTCCAGAAGCCATGTAATGGTGGAAGGAGAGAACTGACTCCACAGGTACACCATTGCATGTGCATGCACATTCTCTCTCTTTCATACACACAAATACAATAAATATGAAAAAAATTTAAAAACTAGCATTTTGTTTCCTGGCTTACTTACTTCATCCATTTTCATACATGTGCCAAAATCTGCTAATTTTAGATGTCCATGTTTATCCAAGAGCATGTTATCAGGCTTCACGTCCCTGTGTATTAAGCCCATGGAGTGTATTGCATCCAGTGCAAGTACTACTTCAGCAGTATAAAACTTGGCCCATTTTTCAGGCACATCGTAATTACTCATAAGGTTCACAAGGTCTCCACCTGGCATGTACTCCATCACCATGTACAGGTACCTGTCATCTTGAAAGGCACAAAAGAGCTGGAAAGGGGAAGGAATAAAATTACACTACAAACAAAGCCACGAACAAAACAAAACCCCCAAATTATTCTGACTATTTTATAACTAAAACAGAGTTAAAATTTATGACATCTTTTACTTCTGGGTCAGGCCCATTTAATGAGAAAACAGCCACAGACCAATATGACATGGGTACTTTTCTAGGCATACTATAAAATACGCATAAATGAACGTTTTCCTCTCATGGAAAACAGAATGTAAGAAACTAAAAAAACATTTTTTTTAAAGACATAAATAATAAGAACAAAGAAGATAATAGCTCCCTGAAATCTAAACAAACTATGTCTCATCCCTGACACAGAAGAGAGCTGGAGGTAGGGGCAGCTTAGAAACATCTAACAGATACCAATTTAATAGACAGAGAAGAAATAAGGTCCATTTCAATGAAATGATGAGTTAATCAGTAGCCACACTTGGAAGAGAACTAAGTCCTCTTTTCTAGTCTCCATCCTCTTGTTCACGATAAGCAGCAAATTGCATTGTCATCTGCTCCCAGGCTACAGTGTGTTGGTTCTAGAACCCAGAAAGATAGCATAACACAACTACCAAGAAAGGGTGTCTGTACAGCAGCACCTCCCCGGAAGAAAGCAAACAGAAAAAGCAGCATCCAGAGATTATTTCAATAATCAAGAGCTCCTTTCTTCCTCAGGAAGAATCTGCTCGGCAGAATTAGAGATCCAAAGATACCAACAGACGGAACGGTTAACTAGAAAATGGCAATGAACACACTAACAGGGAAGCAATTTAGATTTAAAGGTGACAATGGGACACTTCAGTGCTTTCCTCTTTTCCCTTCTGTTTGAGACAAGGTTTCCTTATGTAGATCAAATAGAACTCAAACTTAGAAAGAATCTTCTTGTGCAGCCTCCCAAGTGCTGGGATAACAGCTGAGTCCACCACAACAGCATTACTATCATTCTTTACTCAAGCAAATTATCAAGGCTCAAAATTAAACAAAAAAAAACCCCACACTGCCTCTTTCAAGCAAGGTATGAAACTGCAGCTCATTTAAGCTCTTTAGAGCACACACTGGTATGTGGGTAATCTTACTCATCATCCTTGCTCAAAATCGTTTGTAGATTTGAATGCTGGAGTTCAACATAACAAAAAAGGAAGCAAATATCAAGTCAATTCTCTAATCCATAGTTCTGAGGTGGAATCAGAAGTACTAATACCATTGTGTATTACAGAAAAATAGATAAAGGACTGTGAAATGTTTAAGATGTTTACTGTAGAAAGCTTTTCTCTCATTTAAGATAGGCTGAGAATGTCATGTGAGGTCTAACTAACTTCAGTATGTACAAACCCATCCAATGGCAGGATGCATTATGCTCCTATTGTGTGAATCTCAAGGAAAGGGTAGTAGAGACCGCCATATTGGCTGATCAAGTCAAATCTTCATATCAAGCAATTAAGAAGAAAATAGTTTCCAGTAATAGTTTTGATAACCAACTTAAGTAATCACTGCATGACACTACTCTGCAGATACACCACCAATGAACATTCAACAAGCATACTCAACAAGATCTAATAAAAAATTATTGCATTTTTACTATGTGAACAAAGCACAAGATGTTTAACACACAAAACACTCTTCTGAATAGACAGTAAAAAGAAAAAGTTAGCATGCTTACCTGAACCACCCAGGGACTATTTGCAAAAGCCATAATATCTCTTTCTTCCCAGAAAAAAGCAGAGTCTGATCGTTTTATCATTTCAAACTTACTAAGAAGCTTCATTGCATAAACCTTCTGTGATGCCTTATGACGAACCTGTGGATTTTATAAAGCCGAAAATGAGCAATATTTTAATTGATAATGTTAACATTGACTAGCTGCAGAACAAACTAACCCGTAGCCAAGTAAATGCATGTAAACCCTGTCTCAAAAACCAGTCCCGATAGCCGGGCGGTGGTGGCGCACGCCTTTAATCCCAGCACTCGGGAGGCAGAGCCAGGCGGATCTCTGTGAGTTCGAGGCCAGCCTGGACTACCAAGTGAGTTCCAGGAAAGGCGCAAAGCTACACAGAGAAACCCTGTCTCGAAAAACCAAAAAAAAAAAAAAAACAAAAAAAAACAAAAAAAACAAAAAAAACAACCAGTCCCAAGCCAGGCGGTGGTGGCGCACGCCTTTAATCCCAGCACTCGGGAGGCAGAGCCAGGCGGATCTCTGTGAGTTCGAGGCCAGCCTGGGCTACCAAGTGAGTCCCAGGAAAGGCGCAAAGCTACACAGAGAAACCCTGTCTCGAAAAACCAAAAAAAAAAAAAAAAAAAAAAAAAAAAAAACCAGTCCCGAAAGCAGAAGTGTAACACTTATGAGCAAGAACATTTATAAGAGCCAAATATTTCAGGAAATATACGTTTTAAATCTAGTCAATTAAGCAACTATTTCATTTCAGCTAAATAATGCTTAATCCATAAAGCTCCATTCCCTCAGATTAATTAACTTAACCATTAAAAAAAAAAGATACTATTTAACAGGTAGTTTCCAAGAAATGTTTACTGAAGGGAAAAATATTTCTTTTAGTCTGAAACATCAGAGAGAGAGAGAGAGAGAGAGAGAGAGAGAGAGAGAGAGAGAGAGAGAGAGAGTGTATGTCGTGCACATACACATCACTCATTAACTGAACATTAATAATCTATTAGATTAGTTTGTAACCTGATTTTAAGAACTCATTCTCATTTTTTCTAAGTATCCTATTTAAGATTAATTTCCAAGAAAAAAAGCAACCAACAATATAGTTATTTAATCAATTCCCATTTTGCTTAATAAATTTCTTCAGAGTAAGAATGGCATTTATTTATAACCACTATTAATTCTCAGAACATATAAAGTATCACAAAGCCAAGCAATACACAGTCCAAAATGTAAGAGCTAACACATAACTAGAAAATAACATAACTAGAAAATAACGTCTATAAAACTGAAATGCCCAAGGTTTATTCTTCTATCTATGTCTTTCCTACTGCAGTTCTCAAGTTGGTAAATGGCTGTTCCATCATTGAAGCTGCTGAGGCTAACAATCCCTTTGTCAGAAAATCACACAGTGCTGCCTCTCTCTAACCTGTCTCTCCATCCAGCCATGTCTACTTACTCCCTTAATGGCTACCAAGTCCAGCGTCTTTTACTTCAATTGCCAGCAAAATCTCAGCAAGCTTTTCTCTTCTCCATTCACTCAGTCTAACAAGTCACATAAACCAATTCTGGTCACTCCTCAGCTTGTCTCTTCTGTATGTGTTACTCTCTGGAAAGTCCTTTCCCCTGAGTTCAGTTCCTGACTTCCTTCAGACTCCAGGTCAAACACCGCCTTCTCAGCAACACCTACTCTGACCAACGTGCTTTAACTCTGCCTCCCTCTCCGCTAGGATGTCCCTAATTCACTCTCTCTTCCTCGCTTTTGCTAATCTTACATCTGTTAAAAAACATAACTTGCCAGGAGGTGGTGGCGCACACCTTTAATCCCAGAACTCGGGAGGCAGAGGCAGGCAGATTTCTGTGAGTTCAAGGCCACTCTGGTCTACAGAGAGAGTTCCCAAACAGCCAGGGCTGTTACACAGAGAAACTATGTCTCAAAGAAGAAAAGCAAAAAGACACTATTTGCCGGGCGGTGGTGGCGCACGCCTTTAATCCCAGCACTCGGGAGGCAGAGGCAGGCGGATCTCTGTGAGTTCGAGGCCAGCCTGGGCTACCAAGTGAGTTCCAGGAGAGGCGCAAAGCTACACAGAGAAACCCTGTCTCGAAAAACCAAAAAAAAAAAAAAAAAAAAAAAAAAAAGACACTATTTGTCCTCTATCTCTCAGCACCAGAGTTTAATCCAATAAAGATACTATTACAGAGTATGTGCCATGCAGTCTGTACTTTGATACATTACCTTAATCTTTGCTAAGGTCCTAGTGGGACATCCTTTCTGTGTCGGAATGACAACTATAAGGCAGAGGATTCAACCTGCCTGCGGACTACAGAGACGGCAAGTGGAGACTGAATGCACCCTGCTTCCCGCGTCTACACGGTTTACACCTGCAGTCCTGCCTGCGGACTACAGAGACGGCAAGTGGAGACTGAATGCACCCTGCTTCCCGCGTCTACACGGTTTACACCTGCAGTCCTGCCTGCGGACTACACAGACAGCAAGTGGAGACTGAATGCACCCTGCTTCCCACGTCTACACGGTTTACACCTGCAGTCCTGCCTGCGGACTACACAGACAGCAAGTGGAGACTGAATGCACCCTGCTTCCCGCGTCTACACGGTTTACCTCTGCAAACCTGCAGTTGGCATCACCCACTTCAAAGAGGTGGCTTCAAGACTTCACGCCCCCAGCACCCCAGTCCGCCTGCAGTTCTTTCCCTCGGAAGCTCACCAGCTTCCGTCTTAGGGCTGGAGGAAGACGCTAAGCAGAGATGAAGCTCTTGACCATAGTGCTGACGAGCCTGGGGCATCTTTACAATTCAAACCTTGTCCTTTGTTCTTGTTCATTCTTTAAGCACAATCATCGTCTTTTAGTTCCTCTAATAGAACAATCAACCTTTCTTCTTTATGTATTTTCATTAGAAAACCCATCACAGTCCCTGACTCCACCACTCACCCAAGGACACTAGCTTCTTTTCCACTCAGCTGAAACAGCAAACTCCTCAAAGAGGGCTCTCTCTGACGACCCAATCAAATTAAGATCCTTGACGAAGGTCGGTAGTAAGTATTTTCTTAAAAACTGTAAAGGACCTGCGTGCTTCCTCACACCTCCATGTGCTCTCTTCCTACAATCTGGGATTGTGGATGTCTGTCCTTACTGCCAGCTCCCAGAGGACAACGGAAACTCAGTAGGATAGAGATTCTTCTGCCTGTTTTGTCCCCTTCTAGTCCCCAGGGACAAGTTCAGTGCCAGTGCTGGCAAAAATAAAACAGATATTCATCAGATACCTGAGGAGTGGATATATAAAAACTAACTTTAGGACTGACTGACTGAATTTTCAGGATTTTTTTGAGACAAAGTCTCACTATACAGCCCTGGCTGGCCTGGTACTTGCTATGTAGACCAGGCTAATCTTGGACTTGGAGATCCGCCTGCCTCTGCCTCATGGAGTGCTGGGATTAAAGGTGGGGCCACCACATTTGCCAGCTGAATTTCCACTTTTAAGAAAGATTCAATAGCAATATTCTAGTTAACTCTTACCAAATATTATCTACATCTAAAATCATACTTTTATTGATTAAAAATAAAGTAAATCCAAAAAATGCTCACATCTTTCCCAGAGGAAACTGGGAAGGAAAGAGAATAATTTGTAATAAATACTATATAAATATAATAAAAATTTAGAAATCATAAAAATGTTCTATTTAATACAGCAGGTTTTTCTCCTAACAAAACCAAGTAATTTTGAGTGATTTTAACAAATCTCTCATAAAAAACAGACAATTCCTAGCACAATCAATATAAATCATCATCATCACTTAGAATCCTATCCTTCTAGTTCTGATGGCACAACAGGAACCAGCTAGCCCTGCCACTGTAAACACCATCAAACAGTATAAAGCGACCATTCCCACAGAAGCTCTACAGAGTGAGGAGCACATGACTAACTCATCAGCTGACTCCATAAGGGCCTAAAACAGTCTACAAACATCTCAAGCGGTGCCCAGCAGGACTTTCCTAAGCAGGGCACAGTGATACTGCTGAAAGGGGGGGGTGGCGTGCGGGTTGGGGGGCACCGCACCAAGATTAGAATTCAGAAGAAATGAGGTATGGGTTCTGCTGCACAGGTAAACTACAGAAGTCACCTGAGAGAAATACTCCAGGCTTACTGGAGCAACTATGCCAGGGTGGACAGCAGGACAGAAGCACTGAAGGACAGACACCTTGCCGATTTCCAGGGCACGCAGCTGACACATCTTAGAGGACAAAATAACACAGTGGTTCTCAACCTTCCTAATGCTGTGACCTTTAATATAGCCCCCACATTGTGGTGACCCCCAAGTGTAACGTTATTGTCGTTACTACTTCGTAACGGTAATTTCTGCTCCTGTTAGGAGTCACAATGTAAATATGTGCTATGTGATCCCTGTGAGAGGGTTGTCCAACTCCCAAAGGGTCGCAACCTACAGGTTGAGAACTACTAGTCTACAGGCCTGCTCTACTACTACTTAACAAAACCTAAGTGCAAACTAACTGTCAAAAGGAGCAGTTTAGCTACAGGCTGAGCCCTCCGAAGGTAAAGGACTTGATGGCAATACTTGCTCTTTGCACACACACTCTGACAAAGTGTAAAACAGCCTACACAAATTAAGGATTACCAACCAGTAAGTCACTCAACAGACCATCAGAATGAAGACCAACATTCTTCAAAAAGAAACTCGACTCCATATCCATAAGATCTGGCCAAACACTTAAAACTTACTGAAGAAGTAAAAAGGAAACCAGGACTTATCATTAAGGAAAGAGTAGCCAAAAGAAATGACTCCCAAAGGTGTTAGGTTTAGCCTTAAGTTTTTCTGACAAATAAGTAAAAAAAAAAAAATAAAGTAAAAATAGCTTTTAGAAGTATGTTTAAATAAAAGAACACATGCAATGGCAGTAAAAATCAATTAGAAATTCTATAACTGAAAAATAAATACAGTAACAAATGAAAATTCAGAAGAGTTTAACAGAACACTGATTTAAAAATGATAAATTCAAGCCAGGCAGTGGTGGCACACTTGAGATCCCAAAACTTGAGAAGCAGAGGCAAGCAGATCTTTGTGAGTTTAAGCCTAGCCTGGTCTACAGATTGAGATCCAGGACAGTCAGGGCTTCACAGAGAAACCCTGTCTCAAAAAATTAGAAAGAGAGAAAAAGGAGAGAAGGGGAGAGAGGAAGAGGGGGAGAGAGAGGGGGAGGGAGGGAGGGGGGAGAGAGAGAGAGAGAGAGGGAGGGAAGGAGGGAGGGAGGGAGGGAGGGAGGGAGGGAGGGAGGGAGGGAGGGAGAGAGAGAGAAATTGAGTGTTTCTGAACACAAATGAATTTGAAAAATAAAGACAAAATAAAAGACATCAGACTTAGTGGCCTCCAAGGTAATTTCAAGCTGTCTAAAATATGTGTAAATATAAAGGACTAAATATACCCATTAATGAATTACCAAACAATTAAAAAGCAAGACATACACTGATGTGGTTTAGCTATAAATCAGACAGGCTGAAGAGTAAAGGAAAGGCAAACATAGGTGCCCTGGAAAACAGCAAGGGTCAAGTTATAACAGGAATGTAAAGAGTAAAACAGACTTACAGCAAAGATAGTCTTTTGTCTGAATAAAAGCGACAACACATCAGGGCACAAGAGAGCCAGGAGGAGTAGCAGGATGCACCTTTAAGCCCCAGCACTCTAGAAGCAGAGTGATCTTTATGAGTTGCAGGTCGCCCTGCACTACATACATTGAGTCCTACACTATTGGAAGGAGAGGGACATAATTCTAAATATGTGCATCTTAAATAAATGAATTTGAAAATTCAAGAAGTAAACACTAACAGAATTAGAGAAAGAAAACTACAAATCTCTATTTTCAGCTGAAAAACTTAATAATACTCCATGTCAGTAATTTGATAGAATACATAAAATATTACTATATCATTTCTCCTTTTATAATGTTTTGAAATTTGAAGTATTTTGAAATGTTGTAACATTAAATAAAAAATGGTAACTGCAAAGAGCCAAGTATGTGATAACAAGAACTGTAGCTTATATCCATCTTCCGTATCACATTTCTAGGCTGTAATAATAATTCCTTACTAAATCTGCATAGTCTTATAAAATTTACAGAACACTGAAAATAAATGCACCAGAAAGAACTATGAAAACACAGGGCAGAAGTCAGGGATAACGAATGACAGCTGTAAAGCTAGAAAACTCTACCACAGCAGACATAGCTTTTTAACTGGCCTGTGTTCACTAACCAGATTATCTCAAGTAAATAAGCATAAAAGCTAGGAACAAGACACTCTCTGCCATGCACACTTACACCATTCTTCACGCTTTCACTTCCTCTAAAAACAAACTGAATTTTGAATGTTCTCTAAACTTCATTAGAGAAAGCAGCACACAGAACATTAAGAGTCAATTAATTTGCTATTATTTTTATTATTTATACTTAAGACCATGACACAGACAGTTCACTGTATAGCGGAGCTAAGAACGGAGGTTAAAAGGTATCGACTGGTGGAAAGCCGATAATCATTCATCTGAATAACAAGTATACACTGTAGCCCTAAGATGACTTCTGAACGGGAAAATGTTGACTGACTTCACCTTTGATGGTGCAGCTGCTCTCCAGTCTATAGTCCCATGTGCTCTGATGCTCTCACAGATGTGCTGCTTGCTCCTTTCAACAGAATCATGATTACACTGTGAGCTGCCCACTGCATGGCACAATGCTAAACTATCTAATTCAACAAATTCAACACATTGCTATCGCTATCCATGCAGTATCTACAAGACGTTGAATGAACACATTAAGAATATTTTGGAGACAAGCCGGGCGGTGGTGGCGCACGCCTTTAATCCCAGCACTCGGGAGGCAGAGCCAGGCGGATCTCTGTGAGTTCGAGGCCAGCCTGGTCTCCAAAGCGAGTTCCAGGAAAGGCGCAAAGCTACACAGAGAAACCCTGTCTCAAAAAAACAAAAACAAACAAACAAACAAAAAAAAGAATATTTTAGTGATAAAGCTGAATTTCATTTAAACTCTTGAGTAGGACAGTTGCTGGCTCACAGCACAAGATGGGAACCACTAGCTTCTCGTGGTTTTCTGATATAACTCACAGACATTAGTCTTATTCATGCCAAATGTCTACAGCATACCTTTACAATTCATTAGCAGTCATGTGACCAAGTCGCACCCTAAAGTGCGGCTACTTTAAGAAAGCTGGTTCCACTCATCTTCCCCTGAGGCTGTCTCTGAGTTACTCTACCATAGTCTCCCTCAGCATCTCTGGGGTCCCTTATTCTCCAGCTCCTTCTCCTCTAGTCAACACAGATGGACAGACAGACACAGTGAACAGTCAGACACAGTGAACAGAGGGATGTTTAAAAACATGGATTAAAAAAATATGGCCGGGCGGTGGTGGCGCACGCCTTTAATCCCAGCACTCGGGAGGCAGAGCCAGGCGGATCTCTGTGAGTTCGAGGCCAACCTGGGCTACCAAGTGAGTCCCAGGAAAGGCGCAAAGCTACACAGAGAAACCCTGTCTCGAAAAACCAAAAAAAAAAAAAAAAATATGAACTAGATGGCCAATTTACTCATTTCCTCTCAATTTCAAAGCAAAGACAAAATGAAAGATAATGACTATGAATTTAACATACACAATACAGTCAATAAAAGCATTAGTTAACTCTACCACAGACCAATGGAATAAAGCTCATCCTACCTTGAAGTGATCCATGTGTCCCATTACTAGTCTTAGTACTTAAAGGACAAAAATCATGTCTAACAGTTCTATTTGTTACAGAAAAGACTGTCAAATTCCTCATTTTTAATTTTAAAAATACTTGAGTACAAAACACCATCCAACTGAGTGCATATGTATGCAGGAGGAACAAACACACACACACACACACACACACACACACACACACACACACACACACACACACACACACTCCAAAACAAGAAAGGGAGGGAGGGCCCAAACACTAACCATGGTTATACCCTAGCTGATGGAATTTTAGAAATCCCTTCTTTCCTCCCCTCTTATACTTTCTATAGTTAAGATATATTTCTTTTTAAGTGAGAAAGACAGACTTAAATGCTTGAGACATTCCTAAACAAAGCATGCTTAGGATATTCTTGGAACCCTGTGAACAACTTTGAAAATCATTCTACCTAGGACATATCATTTGAGGCTTTCAAATTTATTTTTTACAAATAAAATCATATTGTGATTATGTGTATATCAGACTAATCTGGAGTAATGTCTGGTGTTAATGAAGCCTCCACTAAGGTCTAAGCTAAGTAAAACAATGTCCTCATGCTTTCTGTTACAGCAGTCAAGACTGAATAACAGACACAAGAATTATGAAAACATCAGAGGGAGAGACATAATTTTTGCAGCTCAGAAATAACCTTATAAACAGTAAAGATCTAACTTTACATTAAAAGAAAATCAAGAATCTCAGTTTACATAAACAGTATTAGAAAATCAGACACACACACATACTTGTGGATTATTACTTTAAGGTGTGCTACATTTTATGCTGTGGAACATTTCGTTAATGATGCAAAGATGTGTTGCATTCTTTTATGTTACATTAGTTTAACTCTGTGAAGCTGTGTTACTTTGCCTGTCTACAACACCTGATGGTCTAATAAAGAACTGAATGGCCCATAACAAGGCAGGAGAAAGGATAGGCAGGGCTGGTAGGCAGAGAGAATAAATAGAAGGAGAAAAAGAGGGATCAGGAAGCAAGAGAAGATCAAGGAGCAAGAAAAGAAGGGGCCAGCCACCCAGCCACACAACCAGACACGGAATAAGAAGCAAAGAAAAGATATAATAGAGAAAGGTAAAAGGCCAGAGGCAAAATATAGACAGGATAGTTAAACTGGCTAGAAATTAGACAAGTTAAGGCTGGGCATACATAAGAAAGAATAAGGCTCCATGAATATTTATTTGGGAGCTGGGTGGCGGGCCCTCAAAGAAACAAGAGTAGAAACAACCAACAGCACATACCCACACACACAATGCAAGAATGAACTGACAAGGGCTATATGGTAAGGGTTGTTCTGTTCTCTCTGCTTCTCTTCTCTGTCTTCCTAGGCTGTGTACTTTACTAAAGAAGTCAATATCCCCAGCTGTGGATGAATATTTTGAGATGAAGAGCTATCAATTACTGGCAAGAAGGTCAAAATATTTGAAAGGCATAGTTCTTAAATAAATAAATAAATAAATAAATAAATAAATAAATAAATAAATAAATAAATAAATGAATGAATGAATGAATGAATGAATGAATGAATGAATGAATGAATGAATGATATACTGTAAGGAATCAAAATATCAACATACCAACTACAACCTAAGATATAATATGATAAATAAAGCAACATCAATTAAAGACACAGAGGAGAAATTTCACCCTGATAGAAGGTTAAAACAAAAGAAATGGTAACTACCTAAGTTCTCTTTTAAAAAAGTGAGCACTGAGACACAGAGTCAAACTGCAGGACTAAAAGGCATACAGGAAAACAGAGCATGCTCTGAGCAGCTGGCCTAGAATGAACAGCTAAGAAAGGAGGCATTTAAAGGAGCTTCTTTTTCCTGATCTCTGTGTATAAAGAGGGGTGGATGTGACTGCAGTGCCTCCAGAGGTCAGAAGAGAGCATCTTGGAGCTGGAGTGACAGGTGCTTGTGAGTCAACAGGCATCCTCAACTTCACACATTCCACACTCTTACCTGCTAAGCCATCTCTCCAGCCCCATGAAAGCCGACATTTCAAGAGATCCCAGCAGGCCACAATAAAGGAGTCATACTAATTTAGTCAACTAAGCAGTGAGGGGCCCATTTAGAAGCATCTGTATTAGTTATATCAGATCTAAAATTGTCTTTCCTCAACACAGGGAGAGGCAGAAATAATGCAAACCAAACTTGTAAGATATAAAAGCCCCTAAGCTTACTCAACGTGCCCACATCAGGAGTGGAAGTAGACGTGGTACTTGAGAATATAAGGATATAAAAGTATGAGGATGTCCGCCAAAAAGTAACATCAATCCAGTTGAGCATGCACAGAAGGAATAAACAGAGCATTTACTAAGCATAGTCTTGATGTCTCTCCATGAGCACTTCACAACTTGAGACCATTACTTCAGTGAAACACTGAGCAGAAGTGGAATAGACAGCAGTTATTCATATATGACTAAGTCGTGGAAAAGCAACTTCAATGAAAGTAAAGGCAATGAACACTGGAAAAAGAAAAAAATGTACAGACTAAAGTGATATGAAGGCAGAAACTGTACGAACTTCTCAAGAAATTAAACATAAAGGATGAACGAAAAGAGACGTTAATTATGACTCTGTGTCTTGAGAAACCTGGGACGAAGGGAAACAAGTGCCATCTCTCCGGTCACTATTTTGTTTTAAATATTATTACTCAGTGTGTGTGCATGCACACATGATGTGTATGGGGAGTGTGCCAGAGCACACATGCAGAGATAAGAAGGCAACTTTATGGAGTAGCCTCTGTTTCCACCTTTATGCAAGTTCAAAGGACTGAATTTAGGTTACCAGCTTTACCTACTGAGCCATCTTGCAAGCCAGGGAAGTTTTGTTTTGTTTTGTCGAGACAGTTTCTCTGTGTAGCCTTGGCTGTCCTGGACATAATCTATAAACCAGACTGGCCTCGAACTCAAGAAATCTGCTTGCCTCTGCCTCCCAAGAGATGAGATTAAAGGTGTGTACCACAACTGCCAGGAAGATTTTTAACTGACACTTTTGCAATAGTGTTTTTAATCATCAAAATAAAAAGGAAACCAATAAACTGGTTCCCAAACTTCACAAGAACTGGTTGGTATGAAAAGAAATTTCTGTTGTTTTTTTCATGAAGCCTGGTATTGCCATGGTGGCCCCATACAAGTAACATACCTATGCACATCTATGGTGATATTTTTTTTGTGCTGAAATGTGATTTTATTTGTAGAGTTGCCTGGGGATCAGAGCTAATAGCAAGCCATTTAGCAGAAGTCTGGCAGTGGTAGCACACGCCCTTAATCCGATCACATGGCAGGCAGAGTCTGTGTGTTCAAGGACATAGCCAGCTTGGTGACACATGCCTTTAATCCAAGTACCAATCATAGAGACCTGGAGGTCTGTATACACAGGCAGTGACAAAGAAGTTAAAATACAGACAGACACACAGGAAGTAGGTCTCTTTCTCAGGGGAAGGACGGCAGCGGCTGGTAAGCTAAAGGCTATTCGCTAGTGCTCTGACCTCTTGGGCTTTTAACTCTTTGGCTCTGTGTTTCTTATTTAATAAGACTGTTTAGAATCACATCTACACACATCTAAAAATCAGATAAGACCTGATTATTCCAAAGTAAAACCCACTTAAATACCTGACAAGAAACCTGGCAATCATCCCACTACTCAGAACCAGAACCACACTAAGAGACAGATATGTGCCATCCAAGTTAGTACTCACAAAAATGTTCTAAAGTTAAGTTGTTACTAATGCTACTCCACGATAAGCGAGCTTTAGCCTGGGTGACAGGAAACCAATGTCTTGTAGGCTAGACACAGAAGCAGTCAACACTGATTCTTCTTCCACACTATCAGAAATTATACACAAAAAAATGTCTATTAAAGTTTTATTACTGAGGTCAAAGGTCTTAGTGCAGAAGCTACTGCTTTTTACTGTTTATTCTTTTTTAACTATAATGATTAAATTTTTATGTGTATGAGTGTTTTGCCTGCATGTATGTCTGTGTATCACATGCATTCAGTGCCCACAGAAGCCAGAAAAGAGTGTCAGATCCCTAGAAACTAGAGTTACGGACAGTGTGAGCCACCTTAAGTGTTGGGAATCAAACCTGTGTCCTCTGGAAGAGCAGCCAATGCTCTTACTCACTGAGCTATTTCTCCAGCCTCCCCTCCCCTCCCCCAATGTTTTTTAAAATTGACTTTTATCTATTTTACATATATGAGTGTTTTGCCTGCATGTATGTAATGTGAACCATGTGTATGCAATGCCTGTGGAGGGCAGAAGAGGGCACTGGATTCCCTGGAACTGAAGTTACAGACAGTCATCACACACACACACACCCATGCAATGCTGGAAAGTGAACCTGAGAGCTCTGGAAGAGCAGCAAGTGATCCTAACTACTGAGCCATCTCTCCAGCCCCACAATGCTGCTGACTCCAGAACCAATGCTCTTATATGCTATGGCATATCAGTGATATACCAAAGTTACCCTTAGAATGAAACTTTATTTGTAGAAATTGGTTAACATTGTCCTTTGTGGTAACCTAACCTCTACTTTCAACTTAACCACAAAAAGATTTCATATGGAAAGAAAATATTGTGCTATTATTAAACTTCCTTCAATTAACTTGGAAAAACAAAATATCATAAAGATGTGTTAAATTGGAATATTCTCCCCCTATACTCACCATACTACTTTAGTATACACAAATCAATCTTCAAAACAGATGGAAGAAACACATGGATGTTTCCTTTACAATCCTTTCCTTTTAAAGAACCCCTGTCTAAGGTAATAGAGGAAAAGCCAAAGCAAGTAAGACACACGCTCTTATGTCAGGCACCAGATTCAAAGAATGTTAAGATGTTTTTCATTTTTTAAAATACATGATTTTGGTTAACAGCAACAACAAAAATAAAATTTTATACCTACATATTTTCTTCCATTCCTCTGACATACTTCACTATAATGACCACATTAGCAGGGAACAGTAACTACTCTGACATTAAAACATGGAAAGCTGGGTTAAGGCATGGTGCCACAGACCCTTTAATCCCATTACTCAGGAGTCACAGGCAGGCAGATCTCTTTGAGTTGGGAGGCCAGCCTAGTCTACACAGGGACACCCTGTCTCAAAACAAAACAAAACACGACCAGTTTGACTGGGCTGTAGCTCAGCTGGTAAGTGTGCTTGCCTAGCATATGTGAAGAAGCTCTGGGCTAGGTCCCCAACAGAGCATGAGGAAGAATGCCTGTAATTCCAGCACTTGGGAAGTGGAAGCAAGAGGATCATAAATTCAAGGTCATCCTCAACTACATACTGAATTCCAGGCCAGCCTAGAATGTAGGAGTTTCTGTCTTTAAAAAAAAAAAAAAGAAACCAAAAAGCAAACAACTAAAAAAAAAAAAAACAAGGATAAGTCAAGATCTATTCAAAATCCAACTCCAAATTCTAGTATCTCTTCAATAATTAGAATAAATCATAAGTATGCAGAAAACAATATATTTGTATGAAATGTGTGATTTGGCTCTATATATCAAATAAGCAGTAAAAATAATGAACCAGTTAACCCTTAGGGAGTACTCTAACTAGCATGACTTATCTTATTAATCCACTTACGCATCATCCTCCACAGTGACCCTCACAAAGCACTGTCTCTATTCTTCAGGTCAGAACTTGGAGAAGAATTTACACTTAAAGTGATCACTGTTTCTCACTGTCATCAAGAGGACAAATCACTGTAGACTCAAAGAACAGAACTGGATTCTAAGAACAAATATTGGTGCCTCATGCTTAGGTATTAAAAACAGGAAAACCATAATAATGCCTCATTTAAAATATATACAATTTAATGTTAAGTTAAAATATTTACACTTTCACCTGCAAAGATAAAAGTTTTTTCATTGTGATATATGTGTGTGTGTGTGTGTGTGTGTGTGTGTGTATATGATATACAAGTGTGTGTACACATACAAAGACACACACACACACACACACACACACATACATCATAACTCACAAATCAGAGATTGGCCTGCCTTAATATCCTGAATGCTGGAATTAAAGGTATTTGACATCATGCCCAGCTTCAGTCTGATCTTTCTTAATGAAAATCCAGCTCTCATACAGTGTAATGCCAGAGTATAATATTGTATTAACTTCTAGCCAAATCACATGTAAAACCAAACTGGCATTATTCCAAATCACTGTTTTAAAGCTGGAATACTATTAGTGACAGGTTACCCCTTTTTAAAGATGGGAACACTGAGGCTCTCAGAGATAGAATGACTTCATCAAAGACATAAAACCAACTCCTCGAATGACTGAGAACAGAATTTAGAACTATTCAGCTGCTATGAAGAAAAAAAAAAGGTAGTAAGAACCAAACAAATCCTTTCTTACCAACTGAACTTCACCAAAAGCACCTCTTCCAATAACTTTTACAACATCGTAGTCTTCTGCTTTCATCTGTAAACCTCTAATTTTTTTCACAATTTTCTCATCTATAATAAAAAGATTACCATACTTTTAATAGCAATCATATATTAGAAATATTAAAAAATAGTCACCATATTTGTAAAAATTTTTAAATTCCTCTTAATCTTTAAAGGATCCTATTTTAAAACTTTAAAATGTGGGAATGGGTATAGTACAGTGACAGACTGCTTACTTAACACGAGAGGTCCTAGATTCCAGCCCCAGCACCGAAATAAACAAACACTCTAAGATACAGGGTATCTTCGCATCAAGGAACCAAAGCTGTCATTCGGTGGCACATGTCCCCGAAGATCACTAACTGCCAAAGCAGTGTCAAAGCATTCTCACTCCTCCCTGTGCAAGTGACATCAACGACCCAGGCAACCCTGATGCTTTATCAATCATGGCAGAAAGCAGTCACAAAGCTAGCTGTGTAACCAGGACCAGTAGGCTAAACACAAGGACTATACATTTTAAGCCAGCATTACATCATTAGGCCATATTGCTAGACGTTATCTCAAAAGAGAAGAGGAAGAGATGAAATTACTTGTAATTCCAAATTTAGTAACGAAGCTTAACCTACTTCTTTAAAGGCAGCAATCACATTTTAAATATATCAACTACTATAGTAATTATTAAAGGAAAAATACCCTAGCACTGACAATTCCAAAATAAAGGATTTGGCTGTGGGGATAAAGAGGATGCATTAATCATTCTGAAACTTCCTTTCCCCCTTTTGTAAGACATTTTTAGAATTTTAAGTTTTCTGTATTATGTGTTTTAAGAGTGTGGGTTTGTGTGAGTGTGGTGCCCTCAGAAACCAGATGAGGGCATCAGATTTCCCAGGAGTTAGTAACAGGTGGCTGTGAGCTGCCTCACATGGGTGCTGGGAACTGAACTCAGGTCCTCTGCAAGAACAGTATGTGTTCTTAACAGCTGAGTCACCTCTAGGTCCCTGGGATTAACTTTTCTTTTTCTATTTTTGGAGATTGTCTTGCTTTGTAGCCCAGGCTAGCCTTAAATCTGTAATAGTCCTCCTGCCTCAGCCTCCTGGATTGCTACATACAAGCACAATTCACCATGCCCAACTCACTTTGAGAATATATTTTCAGAATCCACTTACTCCAACATAATGCTGACAAACATTAAGGATAATCATAGACACAGTATTAACTGCTATCAGATCATTTTTCCTTAACAAGACAATGTACATAAATTACTGAAACAAAGCTTATTAAAGTCTACTGGGTAAATAAAAGCAAAGTCATAGAGTTACAATATTAACTTAAAATTTTGCTTAGATCAGCCATAACAAGAGTTATATGGTCTTAATTCATATACATTTTATCTACTTTACATAGTCTAACTTAGTTCAGCAAAGTTATTTTGAAAATACAAACTGTTTTTAAATGAAACAAATAGCACACACTAAGAGCAAGTTTAATAAATTAATAGGTTGTGGTGGTCTAAGTAAGAACGGTCCCATAGCTCATATATTTGAATGCTTAGTCACCAGGGAGTGACGTTATTTGAAAGGATTAGAGGGATTGGGAGGTGTGGCCTTGCTGGAGGAAGTACATCACTCTGGGAGGTGGGCTTTGGGTTTCAAAAGCCCATGCCAAGCCCACCGTCCCTCTTTTGACCCGCAGGCAGATCAGGATGTCGCTCTCAGCCACTACTCCAGCATCAGGTGTGTCACCTTGCCTCCTGCCATGATGACAATGGACTAAAAAATCTCTGAAACTGTAATCAAGAGTCCTCTTGGTCACAGTGTCTCTTCACAGCAGTAGAACAGTGGCTAGGTCATAGGTTAACAAAGCTAACAGATTTAAGTACCAAAAAGTTAGCCAAACACATCTCATTTAAAGCGCAGCTATGTGTCCAAACATGAATAGTAAAAATAAATATACTTACATCTATTTAAGAAATTATCTATATTTTTATTTTTCCTCAAAGCAGGAAAATCCAAGTCAAGGACCAAGGAATTTAAGCCATCCTGTTAAAAAAAATAAAGAATAAAAAGCAAGTTTGTAAAATTCTGAAGCCTTCAAAAATCTTTAAATATTATATATGCT
This sequence comes from Peromyscus californicus insignis, assembly GCF_007827085.1. Classification (NCBI taxonomy): domain Eukaryota; kingdom Metazoa; phylum Chordata; class Mammalia; order Rodentia; family Cricetidae; genus Peromyscus; species Peromyscus californicus. The sequence continues at coordinate 7,523,200 of NW_026294492.1, forward strand.
GTTCCCACTGAGTAACTACGAACCCACATTGATATATTGTGGAGACTCTCCAGGCCCAACAGCTTGAACAAGTTTCCTAACCTGAGAATGTTAGCTGAGAAGCTGAGAGTATACACAAGGCCAGAGTTTGGTACCCAGGAAAACAAAGAAAGACAAATGCAGCTTACAAGTTTTCATTCATTTAAAAATCATTAATTTTGTGTCTATGCATATGGAAGAAGGGAGGGAAGTACCAAACGTAAGTTACATGACATTCTTCTCCAGGTAAATGGATAGAACCAAAAAGAATCATACTGAGTAAGGTAATCCAGACCCAGGCTGACCAACACTACATGTTCTCTCATTGGCAGCTGCTAGCCCCAAATCTTCAGATGTGAGCACATATCCTGGAACAAATACAGATGATTTAAGAGGCCAGCCTAGGCTTATATTGTCTCAAAAAAGGTGTCTTCTATTTCACCCAGGAAAATCATGTTAACTGACCTGTTATCCTTTATCACTAAGAGCCGAACATAAGCTATTTACAATACTGTATGGTTTGTAGGTACTGGAAGATTTTTAAACCCAATTATATGACAGACTAACTTTATCCCCTCTTCAACAACAAGAGTTTTATTACCTAGTAAAAGAGATGTTTGCCTGAAGAAGACAAGATTGACCAAGGAATATAAGAAATAAGAATAAATTAAAAGTTTACCAGCTGGGGCTGCTGGAATGGCTCAGCAGGTAAAGCACTCACCAGCCTGATGACCTCAACTTGACGCCAGAACCTACCCAGGGTAAAAAGCCTGACAGAGAAGAAATTTCCTGGAATCCCTAGCCTGTGTACTTAAAACAGAGGAAACAAGAGATCTTGCCTCAACAAGGTGGAAGGGGAGAACCAACTCCGGAAAGGTGTATGACCTCTACACAAACACCGTGGTACACATATGCCTGCACTCACACACATACATCATCTAAACCTACTAATAATAATAGGTAAATAAAATAAACAACTTTAAGGTGAAAATGAATCATATATTTTGCCACATGGATTAACGTGATAAAAGCCTGAGGCACTGACTCAACAGAGCATAAAAACAGCCTTCCTATTTCCTCTTATGAACTCTTACCTACAACTACAGAAAAACCATCTCTTGAGATCCCCCAAAGATGCCTTTAATCCTGGAACTCAGGACGTAGAGGCAGGTGGATCTTTAAGAGTTCAAAGCCACCCTAGTCTACATAGTGAGTTCCAGATAAACTAGAGCTATATAGAGAGACCCTGTATTGGGGTGGGGGGGGGGATATTCCCTGATGCCTTAGAATGCAAGGAGTACACTGAGGAAATAGTAGGTATCTTCCACACTTAGGGCACTGAAAGAGTGATCGATTGTATGCACTCTCAACTGTGAGGAGGTATAGGCTCCTGAGTGAGGAACACACATCCAGCTGGTCTCAATGTTGTGCCCTTCATCTGCTCTTCTCTGGAAGGAGGCACTCTTCCTCTCATCTGTCTGGACCTTATTTAGTTTCCACACAGGCTTTAGAGACCTTTCTCAGTTCTTGGACTACAAGTCTCTTTTCTGAACTACCCCAGAAAAGTATTTTCATTTTCCCCTACATAGGGTTTCTCTGTGTAGCTCTGGCTGTTCTGGAACTTGCTCTGTAGAAAAGGCAGGCCTCGAACTCAAGAGTCCCACCTGCCTCTGGAGTCCTGGGACTAAAGGCATGCGCCACCATGCCTGGATTCTGTACAGTTTTATATCCATTTTTAATATTACATTAAAAATACTTACTTTCATTACTGTGGGGTGTGGATACCTTCTTAAATTTTGTGCCTAGTGCCAAATGCCTCAATGGCTCTACCCCAGCTCTGGCCCTGAGAGACTGACTGCTGTTGTATATTTTGTTTGTGATATAACGAATAAAGCTTGCCTGGAGATCAGAGGGCGGAGCTAGCCACTAGTCAACCATAGAGGCCAGGCAGTGGTGGTACACACCTTTAATCCCAGCACTCAGAAGGCAGAGGCAGATCTCTGAGTTCAAGGCCAGTATGATCTATGAAGTAAGTTCTGGGTCAGCCAGGGCTAACCATCAAGACCTTTATTTTTCCTTTTTCTATCTTACATAAAAAGTCACAGAAGGAGGTTGGAGAGATGGCCAAGTAAATACTTTGAGGGTCAAATAAATCAAATATATGCCTTATCTTCTTTTAATACATGTGGATTTGTACACGTGAGTATAGTACCCTCAGTGTGTCAGATCTCCAGAACCTGAGAGCTAGAGATGGTTATGAATAACCTGCTGGAACCAAACCTGGGTCCTCTACAATACCAATATGTGCTCTTAACCACTGAGCCATCTCTCCAGCTCCAAGTCACTTTTCAATTTAATTTTTTTTGTTTTGTTTTGTTTTTCGAGACAGGGTTTCTCTGTGTAGCTTTGCGCCTTTCCTGGAACTCACTTGGTAGTCCAGGCTGACCTCGAACTCACAGAGATCCGCCTGCCTCTGCCTCCCGAGTGCTGGGATTAAAGGCGTGCGCCACCACCGCCCGGCTAATTTTTATTAAAAGAAAAAACAAAAACAAAAACAGAAACACCCCACCCTGGAAAAGGAATAACTGAAACAAGCAGCGTTCTCTGTCTCGGGATATCAGAAAGCAGCTGGCAGCAGCTGCTCTAAAACATGAGCTTTTTTTTTTTGGTCTTTTCTCCTTCTAATTTTGTATGTAAATATGAGCTACAACAGCCTGCCTCATTTTAATGAAAAAGTAAAAACATACTTTCTTTTTAAAGATTACTTCCATTCTTTTAAATTATGTGTATGCATGTGTCTACATGTGGCTATGAGCATTTGAGCACAGGTGTCCCCAGAACTCAGAAGAGAAGAGCAGATCCCCTGGAGTTAGAGAAAGTTAAGGTGGTTTGAGCCACTTCATGTGGGTGCTGGGAACTGAACTCAGGCCATCGGGAAGAGCAGTAGACAGACATTCCTAACTTTCTTTGGCCACTAAACCATCTCGCCAGGCCCCCAAATCTTCTCAACAGAAGCTTCAGACGCAAAAGCAACACAAAAGCCAATTACTATGTACAAATGTAGCTTTTAAAGTACAGTTTGTAGCCATTACCACCTAGAACTCCTGTTTCCTGTTCCTTCATTTCTGGCACTACCTTGAGCAGGACTAAGAATTTCTTGTCCATCAAGTACATATTAGCAACTCCTTAAACAAAACAGAACTATTCCTGCCAGGCAGCAGTGGCAACACCTTTAATCCCAACATTTGGGAGGCAGAGGCAGGACAATCTCTTTGACTTCCAGGCCAGTCTGCTCTATAGAGTGAGTTTCAGGACAGCCAGAGCTCCACAGAGAAATCCTGTCTCAAAACACCAAAACCAAGACTAAAATAAAAACAAATAAAAAAAACAAACTATTCAAAAGACATTGAACCTCAATTTTCCTTTAATTTTAACCCACAAATAGCCACAATCTTTCTTTCATTTCACAATCATTCATTTCATTTCATTTAAATCTTTCAACAAAATACATGCGTGAATGAACTTTGTCTCTGAATTATCTTCTAGGCTTGAAAAATGATTTCTGTAAGTCACACTGCAGCCCAGATTTATTTCCAGGCATTCACCAGATGGCCAACAGCCCCGACAATCTCCTAAATTGGAAACATGCACTCCATAGGATGTACAAAATGATCTGCTGAGCCATAGGAATGAGAGGTTTGGTTGTTACAGTGTTACTGTTGTAGCTGCTAGTGATAAAGCGTAGGGCCACCGTAAGCTCAGGTAAGTGCTCTGTCACAGAGCTACAGCCACACAAGGTAAAATTTAACACAATAGTCTTCAGGAAAGTTTCATTCTTGGCAACATTTAACTAACTGCGATATAATGCAATATACATGTTTTTATCATGATTATTCTTGAATTTTGTCTACTAATTTTTAAACTCCTTACCTAACCTCAGATTACAATTGCGTCATTTTAGAGAACAGACATGTCAAAATGTAGTAAACTACAAAATTTCAATATACATAGTGGCCTTTATACTGAAACTATTTAAAAATTGATGTACAAGCCGGGCGGTGGTGGCGCACGCCTTTAATCCCAGCACTCGGGAGGCAGAGCCAGGCGGATCTCTGTGAGTTCGAGGCCAGCCTGGGCTACCAAGTGAGTCCCAGGAAAGGCGCAAAGCTGCACAGAGAAACCCTGTCTCGAAAAACCAAAAAAAAAAAAAAAAAAAAAAAAAAAAAAAAAAAAAAATAAAAATTGATGTACACATCACAGGTGTAAATTAAAACGAAATGCAAGTAGTAACAGCAAAAAGGAAAATGGCACAGTTGGCCTTCACCTCTTCCACATATTAAGCTCTTATAACAAAAAATATGAGGCAAAAAAGAACGAGGCTGTAGTAACATTGACCCTCAATAACGCTCAAGATCACCGAGAGCCTATCTGAAACAGAGACTGAGTTCACAATTTCTAACGATGAAACCTTCAATAAAGGAAGGAACTAACAATTAAGTGAACATAATTTCCTCTAGTATGTTGATGTTTTTAAATGATGATGAGCAAGTTTTCTCAAATTAAAGAGAAAGTTTTACTGATATTATACAGAGCATTAAGGAAAAAGCCAGAAGCCAGGCAGAAATACCTTCCTAAAGCACAGAGACTCCTAGGCCCTCTACTACTGCTCCTGTTCAAGACATCACACTGTCTCCAAGAAAAAAAAACTCAAGCCTTAGAGATTTAACCAAGGCTACAGGTGCAGACATGTCTGTCTGTGATGTTGGGCACAACTACCAAGAGACTTACAATGATCACAATTTTATTTTAATCACTACAAATTTTCTTACTCTTTTGGTTAAAAGTCTGATCCTATTCTAATTTCTCTAATATTCAAGAACACATACTTGGGGGCTGGCAGGACAGCCAGACGGGTAAAGGTATCTACCAGCAAGCCTCACAACCTGGTTCAATCTCTAAGCCCCACTTGGTAGGAGCGAGAATTTCCAAGTTGTTCTCTGACTTCCTCTTGTGCACCCACATTAAAAACAGATCATCCTCCAAGAAGCCGTTTAAGACCGAGACAACGATATTACTGTCCTGAACTGAATCAAGCACTGAACTAATTAAATATAGTTATAATGATTTGGAAAATCTCTTTAGCTTTTCTGTTTTGTTCCAGTTCGTTCGTTCGTTCTTTCTTTCTCTCTTTCTCTCTTTCTCTCTCTCTTTCTTTCTTTCTTTCTTTCTTTCTTTCTTTCTTTCTCTCTTTCTCTCTCTCTTTCTTTCTTTTTTTTGTTCCATTTCTTTAATATCAAAGGATCTACTCTAAAAATCCTGACACTATCAGGAAACATTAGTTCTCCCTGTATTTTGCTTTGTTGTGACTGACATATACCAGAAACAATTGGTGAAAATGCAGTTTTCTTGACAGCATATGCCTTGGAAGGCATTGAAGAATAAGAAACAAATCAGAGAAGTGTAAGGAAGCTGTGCAGTGAGAGACTTACTGGACCCCTGGAAAGACGTAGTCCCATGTTCTAATTTATCTGTTAAGTACATGCTGGACACTGCTGTAACAGAAACAACCTAAGAAGACAAATGTATCCTCAGTATCAAATTACTTCAACACTAATGCTAAAGAAAGCTTTTCTGACGGTCACCAGGGGCAGAGGTGACGCTATGGCTGAAACACAAAACTCTTGAACTCCACATACTTTTAAGATCTGTCCTCTATCAGAGAACACAGAAACTTACAGACGGTGTTACACACATTCAAAGAGCAAGCTTTTACAACTAAGGGCACAGAGCACTGTAAGACATCATCTCGCCAACATTAAATTTTGTAAAAATAAGAGTGTGAAAGTTTAAGAAAATATTTTCAATCCTTTGTGGTGAGATGAAAAACTACCATGAAAGCTTCTAGTTTTATACAAAAGTTTTCTGGGTAATCTTTCACAACATACATTTCAAAAAGTCATTGAGCTTACAGATGAATTATATATTCGTCTATAAAAAGCTAAATTGCTCTAAACTTACTGGTTTTTTTTTTTTTTTTTTTTTTTTTTTTGGTTTTTCGAGACAGGGTTTCTCTGTGTAGCTTTGCGCCTTTCCTGGAACTCACTCTGTAGCCCAGGCTGGCCTCGAACTCACAGAGATCTGCCTGGCTCTGCCTCCCGAGTGCTGGGATTAAAGGCGTGCGCCACCACCGCCCGGCTAAACTTACTGTTTTTGCCTCACTATAGCAAGTTATTAACAACAGTATCCTGGTGAATACTTTAGGAAAAAGCCTAAGTAAGGACAATAGTAAATGACAAAAAACAATGTTTAATGTTTTGAAAGAAATTATTGCTATAGAAGAAATATTTTGAAAAGAGATGTCTGGAAATGTCACCAGGCATATGTGAGTACTACTGAGTAACATGCTTTGCATCTTGGGATGAATAAACTATGTTAACTTGCATGCTTAAAACCTTTGAACTAAGCCGGGCGGTGGTGGCGCACGCCTTTAATCCCAGCACTCGGGAGGCAGAGCCAGGCGGATCTCTGTGAGTTCGAGGCCAGCCTGGGCTATCAAATGAGTTCTAGGAAAGGCGCAAAGCTACACAGAGAAACCCTGTCTCGAAAAACCAAAAAAAAAAAAAAAAAAAAAAAAAAAAACCTTTGAACTATATTCTGAGGCTGAGAGATGGCTCAGCAGCTGAGAGCACTGGCTACTCTTCCAGAGGACCCGGGTTCAATTCCCAGCACCCACACAGCAGCACACAGCTGTCTGTAGCTCCTGTTCCAGGGGATCTGATGACCTAACACAGACATACATGGAGGCAAAACACCAATGCATATGAAATAAAAATTAAAATTAAAAAAAACCCTTCAAACTATATGCTAAGCCAGCTAAGACTAAAAGTAGTTGCATGTGTTTCTGCTACTCTACTCTGCCAAATCACTGCTGCTGCTTACTGTTAGGTCCACGTACATGAACTACGGCTAAACCGCTTCAGAGCTCTAAGTGGCACCTTCATGTAGTAATGTCTCTCTTTATCTCTGATGGGAACGTTCTGCTGTGCACTGTGCCTAATGTTAATAAAGCCCCTCTAGTCTTTTACAGAACATACATATGCACAAAGACACCTCACCTTGAGGTCAAAGAGTACCAGCTAGCTCCCTAGCTCCATAACTAATCATTCTTTCTCCTCCCTTCCTGAGAACTCAGCTTTGCATCAGATCACCTGTGACTCACTACCACTTCTTAAGTCACCTGCTACCCCCTAGGCTCACTAATCTCAGTCTCTATAAGGCCTTGGCTCATTGTACACTGTTACACTCTCCAAGACTAATCTCACCAAAATTAAACACTCATGCCTGTGGTAACATCACCAATAACTGCAACACCTCCATAATTTCAATTTTAAATACTTTGTACTTTAAGCACCATCTTATCTTTCCAGCTTACTCTAATGCAACGGTTCTCAACATGTGGGTCGCAACTCCTTTCAAGGTTGAATGACCCTTTCATAAGGGTCACATATCAGATACCCTGCATATCAGATATTTACATTATGACTCATAACAGTAGTAAAATTACAGTTATGAAGTAGCAATAAAAAAATTTATAGTTTGGGGTCAGCACACATGAGGAACCGTATTAAAAGGTCACAGCCTTAATTGAGAACAACTGCTCTAATGCCTCTGACTTAGTTAGGGTTTCTATTGTTGTGAAGAGATACCATGACCATGGTAACTCTTATAAGGAAAACACTGGGGTGGCTGGCTGGCTTACAGTTTCAGAAGTTCAGTCCATTATCATAATGGTGGGAAGCATGGCGGTGTGCAGGCAGACATGGTGCTGGCTACATCTTGATCAGGCCACAGGAAATGACTGTGACACTGAGTGAAGCTTAAGCAAAAGAGACCTCAAAGCCTGTCCCCACAGTGACACACTTCCTTCAACAAGGCCACATCGACTTCAACAAGGTCACAATTCCAATATTCCTTTGATCCAACAGCAACCTTCAATCCAGATTCTATCTTTTCCCACTCTGCTTCATCTCCTTCCTTCCCATACTCTTCATAGAACTTAAATTCCACAGTCAGTCACCACAATCACACCCTTCCACTTATGTCCAGCTGGTCCCCCAATCCTACTGCTCTGACTGACAACCTTGATAGCCCTATTCTTTCTCTACTCAACTCTCATTCCCATTCATTCATACACTTATTCTCTCTCTCTTTTGCCCCTCTCTTTATTATTAAAATACATTATTCCTTTTACAGTAGGTAAACAAAGGCTCTTGAAACCACTTCCCACACAGTCATCATTCCCTTTTATAAGAAAATTCTTTGAAAAAATATTTATAATACCTGTCTAATAGTTTTGGTGCTCCCATTAATGTTAGACCTCAATCCAATGAGTTCTACCACCACCTCCTACAATAACAAAATAGTTCAAGCTCATCAATGACCTACACATCATCCAATGACCAAATCTGTTCCCACTGGGGACGTCTTTCTGTATGCTGTGAATGTGTTACTCTGATTGATTGATAAATAAAACACTGATTGGCCAGTAGCCAGGGAGGAAGTATAGTATAGGCGGGATAAACAGAGGGGAGAATTCTGGGAAGTGGAAGGCTGAGTCAGGAGACGCTGCCAGTCACCGCCATGAGAAGCAAAATGTACAGATACCGGTAAGCCATGAACCACCTGGCAAGGTATAGATTTATAAATATGGGTTAATTTAATATATGAAAACTAGATAGCAAGAGGCCTGCCACGGCCATACAGTTTATAAGTAATATTAAGTCTCTGTGTGTTTACTTGGGTCACAGTGGCAGCGGGACAGAGCGGGATGGAGCGGGACTAAAGAAAACTCCAACTACAGTTCCCATCTGTGGGCAGTCTCTATATATATTCTTGATTCTCTCTAAAGATTCTTGAGAATCTTTCTTCAGTTGGCTTTGGTGAATATATATGGTTTTCCAGTATCTTCCTGAGTGTCTCATCTGTCTCCTTCACTGGCTATTTCCTGTGTTGGCCTCTTGCATTTTAAACTCACTTGCTCTATAGGATTCATTCTGTTTCATGTCTGTAAATGCCATCTGTGTGCTGATGGGTTCTACATTCATTATGTCTTTCCCAACAACAGCAACAATAAAAAACAAGCCTCAAATCCAAGACAAGTCTCTCAAACAACATCCAAAGCTGTGCCCTATCCCTTCTCACTACAACCACATCTACTTCAGTCTTCCACATCTCAGTTAATAGCAATCCCACCCTTCCCAATACTCAGACCAATCATTTGGGTATCCAGCTGGACCTCTCTCTTAAGCTCAAATTCAACACACACAAATCCTGTTTGCATGGCTTTCAAAGTGAATCTAGAGTCCCTGAGTTTTCCCACCCCTACAAGTCACCATCACTTTGCAAGCTTGAGTTTCTGTAAATGCCTACTACCAGGTTTTCTTGTTTGTGGTCTTACCCTCCCCTTCCTTTCAGATTACTTAACAGAATGCCAAGGATGCTTCTGTTACTCTGCTACTCAGAATATCCAATAGCTTCCTATTTCATTGAGAGTAAAACACAAACTCCCAGTTATGAATTAACTTCATCTCCTATTACTTTGACTCATTCTGCTGCAGCCACACTTGACCTGTTTAAAGTTTTAAAGTCACCAAAGGAGCCTCGTACATGGGGTGAGTAAAACTGGAATAGGTAGGTAGGTAGGTAGGTAGGTCAGACAGACAGACATACGTATCAATAGCAACTAGGGCCTTAACAAGAAGGGACATCTGAGCAGCACCCACAGCCCTGTGGGGTTAGGAGACTGGCCCCACAGAGAGAAACCAGACAAATTAGTTAACCATAAAATAACAGGAGTCTACCTCACGTCATCAGCAGAAGCACAAACTCGGAAGAAGGAGCTGGAATAAAGAACAGTGCTGGAGTGAAACAGGGAATCAATGTGATTAATTTAGATCTCAAGATCTAAAGACAGACATGGAAATATGAACCCAGTTGTTTGTGGAGGCCTGCCTCCTCTCTCCCTCCTCATCCCCCGGATCTATATCCTTTCCCTGGATTTGGCTTTTTGAAGCAAATGTTCTCAACCTGTGGGTCGCAACCCTTTGGAGGTTGAACAACCAACCGTTCCACAGCAGTCACCTAACACCATTTGGCATCTCAGATGCTTACAATGTGATTCATAACAGTATCAAAATTGAAGTTATGAAGTACCAACAAAAAATAATTTTATATCTGGGGGGTCACCACAAGAACTGTATTAAAAGGTCACAGCATTAGGAAGGTTGACAACCACTGGTTTAAAGGGTGTTGGTACAGAGATACTCCAAAAGTCACGTGCCCACTTAGCACCCATCTTGGCTTTGAAATACTACTCCCAACAAGAAGGAGAAAGTCCTTAGGGAAAAGGCTGATTCCAAGGCTGAAGCAAGAAAATGACAAGATGATCCCATGGAATCTTACCAAAAAGAAAAGTCTCTTATACTTTTTTTAATATGTCATAAAATGGCATTATCTACTCACATGCGCTGTATCATAGTCCTGCTTTTAAAATCCAATATAGTTATATAAAATTAAGGGCATTCGAGTGAAGAACACATAAGACCCTTCCTTACTATTTCTGTAAGCTGAGACTTCAAAATTATTTGAAGTTTTTTTTTGGGGGGAGCGGCGGGGAGACAGAGTTTCGCTATTGTAAGAGCCCTCCCTAGCTGTCTTGGAAATCATGCTGTAAACCATGCTGGCCTCAAACTCACAGAGATCTGCCTGCCTCTGCTTCCCAAATGCCAGGATTAAAGGCATGAGCCATCACCGCCCAGCTTACGTGAAGCATTTTTGAAAATGTTTTTAATTTAAATAAAATGACATCACTTTCTTCTCTCTAGCCCCTCCAGTTAGCTCTCCCAGCCAGATTTCTACTTTTCAAGAAGACTTTACTCTCTAAACTTTAAACACTGTGGTTCTTGTCCTTTTTCTTCTTTCCTCTTACTTTATATACTAACTACTATCATATGGCTCCCACTAAAATGTAAATTGGCATGAAGGGAATGCTGATGTTTTGGTCACTGCTACATCTCCAAGACCTAATTCTACAGCTAAGCTGGGGTTAGAAGGAATAAATAGGAACTCATATTCTTGGGATATAAAATTAACACACAATCGCCGGGCGGTGGTGGCGCACGCCTTTAATCCCAGCACTCGGGAGGCAGAGGCAGGCGGATCTCTGTGAGTTCGAGGCCAGCCTGGGCTACAGCGCAAGATCCAGGAAAGGCGCAAAGCTACACAGAGAAACCCTGTCTCGAAAAACCAAAAAAAAAAAAAAAAAAATTAACACACAATCACAAAAATAGGCTCACTTTCTCAATAAATGTAATGAAATATGAAACAGGTAAACTAAACCCACTGACACTCAGAGATCTTCAGAAGGGGATGAATGACCTAATAATATTCTCACTCCAAGGAGCTTAGTGAGCAAACCTACTTCCATCTGAAAGCTAGTACTGAAACCAGCTAACACAGCAAGAGAATATCAGTATCACGTGAACGCTCAGTATTAAAACACTAGGCATGGTAGTTAGTACATTCCAACTACAAGTAGGTTGAGGGAAAAATTAATGAGCTCTTGAATGAAAATAAAGTTTTAAAAAGGAAACAGGGTATGGTAGTACACCCTGTAATACTGGAAGTAGAGGCCAGAGTATTCAGGGTCAGCCTAGGCTACATAGGGAGTTTCAAGGCTGGACTGGGCTACATGAAAGCCTATCCAAAAACAAATGAGTAGCGCAGAGAATGTAGCTCTGTGGCTTGGCTGGCATGTATGAATCCCTGGGTTCAATTCCCAGCACTAAAAAAAATAAAATAAACAAGAATTAATTACATCAGACTTGATTAGAAAATACAAGTACAAGCAGGTAGAAATTCCTCGACAGAGAACAGGATGACATGAAATCTGCTATGATATGAAACTGGTGTGAACCAAGAAATACTTAGAAATAAGATTTTTACATTTCATTATCATATTACCTGGAAAAGCTACCAAGGTTAATTTAAATAACCACAATGGTTTCCATTAGTTTTAGTATTATAACTAAACAATCTGCATTTAACGGGGAGTGGATCCAAAAATGGGAAAATGCTATGGCTTCTAAACAAAAGTAAAGTGTTCAAATCAATAGCACTTCGTTTCACAAATGCTCATTTCTCATGATCTGCCAGGTAATAATGTGTGCCTTCATTTGCACAACTGTCAGAATCATAATAGAAAAAAAATATATAAGTCAGGTAAGGTGGTGCACACCTGTAGACCTAGTCACCCAAAAATCTGAGACAGAAGAATCCATTTAGCACATGAGTTCAAGGCCAGCTTGGGCAGCAGCACAATAAAATGGGGATGCAGGGATAACAACACTAAAGCAAAACAACTTTTTAAAATACAAAAGCTCTGTACTTTTAAAAGTATAAGAATCTGAAAACCAAATAACACGTCTAGAGGAGTCAGTAAAATAAAAAAGATGTATAATAAGCAAAACCATAGCGGGATAAAAATAATCATAAATAAATACTCCCAAGCACAATAACGAAAGAAATTCTCTCTCTCTCTCTCTCTCTCTCTCTCTCACACACACACACACACACACACACACACACACACACACCACAGAACCAACTTTTAAAAAGTAAATTCTAAAATGTTAAGTTAAAACCCCAATAATTAGATGTGTTATGAATAGAAAAAGTAACCAGTTAAAATAAGAGCAAACATCAAACAAAGCAAACTTTAAGGAAATGAATAAAAGAAAATCACAATACAATGACTCTACATTTGAAGATGCTAAATACAGCTCCTTAATACACACAAGCAGAACTGACAGAAGCAAAGAGAAACAAACTAACAAAAAAAAACACCTAAGGAATGACAGACAAACATAATAAGCCTTTCCTGGCCAAAGAAACAGTAGACTAAAGGAGCAAAGAAAGACAAGTAAAAATCATCAAGACCAGGTGGTGGTGTCGCACGCCTTTAATCCCAGCATTCAGGAGGCAGAGGCAGGCAGATCTCTGGGAGTTCTAGGCCCGCCTGGGCTATAGAGTAAGTTCCAGGAAAGGTGCAAAGCTACACAGAGAAACCGTCTGGAAAAACAAAACAAAACAAAACAAAATTCATCAACAATCTGATGAGACTTGATCTGACTGAGACAACGGTGCTACAAAAACTGTTAAACATATTTTAAGATTTATTTTTATTTTCTTATTTACGAGTGTGTATGCTTGTGTATGCTGGGTACATGGCACCTGTGTGGGGGTGCCTACAAAAAGGCCAGAGGGCGGCATGGGAGCCCCTGAAGCACATTACAGGTGGTTGTGAGACCCTCACATTGGTGCTAGGATCTGAAAAGTGCTCTTAACCAATGAACCATCTCTCCAGACAAAATGTATTGGTTTTCGTTGTTGTTGTTGTTTTGTTTTTTGAGACAGTCTCACTATTTAGCCATGGCCTGTAGACCAGAGTGGCCTTATCCTCAGAGATCTGTCTGTCTCTACCTCTGTACAGGGAGTAAAAGTACTGAGATTACTGAGCAACAGCCACCATACCTATGCCTTCCAGGCATATCTTTTTTTTTTTAAAGATTTCACAGAACATGTACAAAATTGACTGGAGAAATGGCTCAGTGGTTAACAGAACTTGCTGCTCTTGCAGAGGACCTGATTTCGGTTCTCAGCCTCTGTGTCCGCCAGTTTCATAACCCCCTGTAACTCCAGCTCCAAGGGATCCCACATGCTCCTCTAGTGTCAGAGGGTATGCGTATGTGTACACACACACACACACACACACACACACACACACACACAAACACATACACACACACAAACACACAGAGAGATAATCTTTTTTTTTAAAGAAAGAACATGTACAGAAAATGATCATATACGGAGCCATAAGTTTCAAATTTTAAAGGACTAGACACATGAGTTTCCTTATAAAAGCAAAATGGAGCAAAAACAGTAGTGAAGAGCTGACTTTCTTACCTACTCCATGTACTTTTACAAACAGCACAACCCCAAGTTCAATGCTCTGTAACACAACGCATTCATCTGCATTATTCTTTTAACACACTGGGAACCAATGACAGGCAGTTTTGGCTGCTACTGTCCCCAAGGTTAATAACACCATGTCTTCTGCAGAATTGATAAAATACTTCACTTACTTCTTATCCCCTGCACAAGTCTGACAAACAAATCCAACAATATGAATCAATTGTAAAAAAAAAAAAATATATATGCAAAATAAGATACACAAAAATATACGCTTTTATAATACAGGATTTATTTCTTTAATCCTAAGAAATTCTAGAAGAAAACACTTTACTACGACAGAAAAGACTAAGCTGTCAGAGGACATGGGAGGCTGGACTGATAGTAAAAGAAAATCAGGAAAACTTTAGAGTGAGACAAGCATTGCATATCGTGGTTGTGATGGTTAACTGATACATTAATTAATAGAAAAATGGTAGATTGTTGAATGAATAAAGCATTATGACACATACACCAACAAAAATGGCCATAAAAGCCTTTGCATTTCACAACAGTGAATGTCTCTCATTTGATATCTCCTTACAGTAACTGTGAATAATCTACACGCTGTCTACATGTCCTATAAAGAAGGTGATTCCAACTTTGCATGTACTACCTTTCCCGTTAGCATTATTCACTCATTTTTTATTATTCACTCAAACATAATACTTATTAAATGCACTGAAAATACCATTATGAATGGTTTAAATTTTCATATACTGGAAATTACACTTGTGGGAACCAACACATTATAACTTCCAACATACCACATACCATACTTAAATGTGTAAGTGAAGTCTAATATCTACCATACTTTACATATCATCAAATTTAGTAAGTTTAGAAAAAAATTCAAGCTGTAAATATCATTCATTTTTCCTTCCAAGGCTCCTAATAACAAATCACTGCTGAAATAAGCAGAATTCAGTCAACCCATAAACATCACTGTGAGCCAAGGAGTGGGAAATGAACACACACTGAACAGAGTGGTCCAGGATGAAAGTGGTGGGGAAATAAGACAGCACAAACAATGATTAAGGACAGTAAAGGTATAGCTGTATTCCTTACATACAGGGGATACGGAACAAGAAGAGGAACCCAAGTGGTGGTGCACACCCTTAACCCCAGCACTCGGGAGACAGAAGCAGGCGACGCTCTGAGTTCGAGGCCAGTCTGTTCTACAGAGAGTTCCAGGACAGCCAGGGCTGTTACACAGAGAAACCCTGTCTCAAGAAACAAACAAAAAGAGTAATATAAATGGATATAATACTCGAAATAAACTAGACACAAAGGCAAACACTGAATGATTCCATGGGAACAATTTGCAGAGAAGTATAGCAAAGGTTACAGTGCAGACAGGGAACTGTTGCTCAAGAGGTATTTATTTCTATTTTAGGTAATGAAGTTTTAAAAATAGATCATGCTGATGGTTGCAGATACTATGAATGTGTGTTGTGCCACTGAATTGCACATTTAAAATGACAAAAATGGAGGCCGGGCGGTGGTGGCGCACGCCTTTAATCCCAGCACTCGGGAGGCAGAGCCAGGCGGATCTCTGTGAGTTCGAGGCCAGCCTGGACTACCAAGTGAGTTCCAGGAAAGGCGCAAAGCTACACAGAGAAACCCTGTCTCGAAAAACCAAAAAAAAAAAAAAAAAAAAAAAGACAAAAATGGAAAATTCTGTTATGTGTATCAACCACAATACTTTTTTTTTTAAGTTCAAGAAACACTTAGAATGTTCAATAGAAACATGTAATACAGGGTAGAGGGCACAGATAAAAATTTTAGAGAAAAACACCATGTGTGAGACACACGGTACACTAGAGGTGACTAATAGAAGACTAGAGACTGGAGAAGACAACAAGGGAACCTGACACAGAGCAACAAACACCATGAAACAGAGCGGAAGCACCATCTTTCAGGAATATGCCAATCTGATCACCACAAAGGAAGAGAGTGGCATCTGCTGCTTGTTCTCCACACCTTTTAGAAAAGGTAATTTTCTTTTGGTACACTCACACAAATCTACAAAAGGGGGAGGGGGGCACTGGAGACCCAAGAATAGGCATTGTTCAAAAAAGAATGCTGAAAAATGGTATGGCAAAACCAGAAATTACTTGCATGCTTATGCGAACCTAACAAGCTTAGGGAATACCCTTTCCAAGAAAAGTAATGTTCACATCAAGCATAGTAAGCCCTCCAAGAGCTGACAGCTAAGTATGAAGGAAAATGATTAGAAAAGAGAAGAAGCAAGATACAGGAACCACGCTGGGCGGTGGTGGCACATGCCTTTAATCCCAGCACTCCAGGATTAACCCCGTCACAAACAAACAAACACAATACAAGAACCTGGATCTACTTGAAGTGCCAGCCTGCTCTGGCCAAAGAAACACACTTAACTTTCCCTAAATGAGTGGGATGGGAAATTCATCATTTAAGTATTTTAGGTTAAGACTTGCATTTTAGAACAAGTACTTTATCTGGTGAATAGAAAACTGAAGGACTATAAACATTGGAGAAAAGACCACTGGAGAAGAAAATGCCGTGCTGACACAGAAATAAGAGGATGGTCATTTGAGTAGGAGAGGAGCAAGCAGGGCAGCAGGAGAGAGAGACAGACGACTAGGCTTAGGAGGTGCACTAGCAGGACTGGCCCAGGGGAAATGAGAGGGGAGATAATCACTGAGTCTAAGACTAAAGCGAAGCAGATTTGCAAGTGGAGGGGAAGGAATACTTCTGTGATCTCATCTCTGGGAGACTCTAGTGGACCAAGTAGAAATGCCGACAGATAAATGCATCTCAGTCTAAAGCACCAACACAAATGTGCAGGTGGATAAAACAGAAGTCATCAACACATAGATGCTCCTGGAAATACACAGATCTGAAAGACAAGCTATAGCAGTAATTGAGATTTCTTTCTAAGGGCATTTGGTTACTTATTTTGTTTGTGAGACATTTGGACATCATTGGCGAAATCAGAAACAAGAATTAAGAGAAATTAAAGTCAATGAGTTTATTAGCTAGAAAGAAAGAGAAATCCAAAGCACAGCTGAGGAATCTTTCTGATAAGCAGAGCATCGGGCAAAACAGAAGGAAAGGAAGAACGAACAGTACTAAGATTAACCGGTGTGTCAAGTGACAGGAAATTTAAGGGCTCTCCTTTTCGATGACTTCTATTTTCCAGGAAACAGGAACACCATCTGTGGAGGAGACTTTGTTTCTAAGTCTAAAGAAATGAAAGCCCTAAGGAGAAGGAAAGAATTACCCTACAGCCTTGACAGTCTCAGGGACTGGAGTCCAGGAGTCTCAGTGTTGCTAATCCAGTTAGTTGCCTCACTGTCCTCCATCACTACTCAACAAACACCTTTTGTGTACACCTGAGAGACAAACCAAGCTGGAACCTAGACTGTGCCAGATACATCTAGTAGAGATTCAATGGTGCAAGGAAACAAGAGTTGTAGCAAGAGATTTGAATTGACTGACACTGCACTCTTGCCTTCTAGCGAAGGAAGCATTAGGGATGCTCAGCGCCTTACATCTCAGAAGTCGAGTGAAAGAAGAAGCTTAGAGCAGGACCAGGAGCGTGATCTAAAGAGCAAAGTGGATCTCAGGTAATGGTGAGATCCAGAAAGTTCCATGGGATTCAGTGTGTGGTGATGGAAATTAGGAGACAAAACTAAGTACTCTGTCCACATAAACAGTAAAGAGCAGTGCCAAACTTGTGGAAAAGCCTGTGGGCCAGATGCCTAAACCTTCAACAAATAAAATACAGACAAGAAGGTCACCAACAAGTGATAAACATGAGGAGAGGTACCAGATGTATGACCCAGGTACATGAGACCAAGTAGGAATTCTAAGAGAATGGTACCACGGCTACTGCAATGAAACACGGAAAGAAGGACCTATACACACACTGGGAGCAGGAGCTGAAGTTCTGCAAGAGGGCTCTCCCCTAAGAGAAACAGAGGTGCTTATAGCAATGGGAACGGTAATATTTGGGAAAGAATCTGAAGATGAAAGCAAGTATGTCAACCCCAGAGAAAAGGAGAAAAGGAAGGGAAGTAGAAAGAAGAACAGCAAGGGAAAAGCCTGACCACAGAAGTGTCCTACTGTCAGACAGAAAGAGGCAGCTAGGAAATGAGGCTGGTGGTTCAGACAACAGGTCCCAAGAGCTCTCTGGAAGAGAAGATACCAGGCATCTCAGCAATCAGCCAGTGCCTCGAACAATTGCAATTAGGAAAGAGTCTGTCTGTTTCTAGTGTGAAAAGAAAAGGAAAAAAAAATCAGGCCTCTCTGTAAAGAGTCAAATTAAATTTGGATGAATTCCGTTGGCTAATGAATATGTGCTGGCAGGGATGGAGAGATGGCTCAATGGTTGCTCTTCCAGAGGATCAGGATTAGATTCCCAGAACCCACACAGTGGCTCACAACCATCTGTAACTCCAGTACCAAAGGACCCAATGCTTTCTTCTGGCCTTCATGGGCACCAGGTAGGCACAAGATTCAGACATACATAAAAGCAAAACATCTACACATATAAAATAAAGGCAGAAATAAAAAGAGGCCAACAAGTTCAGAGTCAATTCCCACACTTCCTTCCTATCCAGAGGGCCCCAGACTTTAACTGTGTAAACTAGAGTGTTTCAAATATTAATAAATTTACACAATAAATGGCGATTTTAAAGAGGCTGTTCTGAGGCTGGTGGGATGGCTCAGAAAGTAACAGTCCTTGTGCCACACAAAGCCTGACAACCCCAGTTCAACCCAGAGGGTGGAAAGAAAAACGGACTCTCACAAGTTGTTCTCTGGACTTCAAACACATGCTATAGCTCATGTGAACCTTCAAGCATACACGTGCACACACACACAAACACACCAAGTTAATAAACGCTCTTAAAAAAAAAACTACATGCTGAGACTATCTGGGAAAGCAATCATCATTTTATATGCATGAGATCAAAAGGAAAATAATGCCTTATGCTATTAAATGCAAACAGCAAGAGGGATGGGCTGGCATCACAGGTTGTTGCCTCATTAACACAGGCCAAAGAGAAAAGACTGGGGGCTTATATAGTACATCACTTATAATTTTTAAAATACGCATTGTGGGAGTTTGAATGTAATTGGCCCCCATAATCCCAAAGGTAGTGGCACTATTAGAAGGTGTGGCCTTGAGGAATAGGTGTGGTCTTGTTGGAGAAAGTGTGTCACTGTGGAGGTGGGTTTTGAGGTCTTATATATGCTCAAGATACTGCCCAGTCTTACAGGCCACTTCCTGTTGCCTTCTGATCAAGATGTAACCAGTACTATGTCTGCCTCCATGCCACCATGCTCCCGCCATGATGACAATAGTCAAATCTCTGAACTGTCAGCCTCCACCTCAATTAAATGTTTTCCTTCATAAGAGCTGCCATGGTCATGGTGGTGTGTCTCCACAGCAACAGAAACCCTAATTAAGACTGGCATGTACTACTTTTGTGATTTTTTTAAAATGTTATTTATATTGCTTTTGAGGTTGTGCTGAATCAAACTGAATAAGTCTGTCCCTAAGAACATTAGAACACTGTGCCAAGGGGCTGGCATACAGCATCTCAGCATCTTGAGAGACAAAACTTCCAACAACTCTTCCCCCCGCACCTCCCACTCAAAAAAGAGGTAATTTCTTAAAATTATAATATTCTATAACTTTTCTCAGAAAAAAAGACTATCATAAATCAATTTTGAGCTGGTTTTTCTTAGCTCTAAATTTGGTTTTATTTTTATTATCTGCTCTCCTATTATGGAAATGTCTTAAATATGGAAAACAACTTGTTTTCCAGAAGTCTCCAAACTTCATGGCTTTACAGTCTTTTTTTTTTAAATCATATTTTTCTTTATTCTATTTTATTTTATTAATTTACTTTTGAGACAGGTCTTACTATGTAGTCCTAGCTAACCTAAAACTCTATAGACCAGGCTATAAAAATGAAAGAAATAGTTAAATATTTAGGGCTTTATTACTTGTTTTGTCTTTTGAGACAGCATCTCATACAGTCCAATCTGACCTCAAACTTGCTACACAGCCAAGAATAACTTTGAACTTCTCATCTTCCTACCTCTGCTGAGGTTTACCACCCTCTGCTGATTTTATGTGGTGTGGGGGTTTAAGCCCAGGGCATGCTACACAAACACTCTACCAAGTCAGCTGCATCCTCTGCACCAACCGTTAGGACTCTAAAGATTCCTTTACTATGCCACCTCAGCATTTCATAAATACTAATTACACACTAAAAACAGCAGTGTTTGCAGTTTTATTCGCCATGATAACTCAAATATTAAAGAAAAAATCATGCTGCAATTCTACAACTTATATAATTAGTATCTCAAAAATCAATAAACACAGGCTGGAGATGGCTCAACTATTAAGAGTACTGACTATTCTTTCATAGGACCCAGGTTTGATGTCCAGAACCTACATGGTAGCTCAGAGCCACCTGTAACTCTTGTTCCAGGGGATGCTATATCCTCTACTGAACTCCAAGGGCAGCAGGCACACAAATGATACACAGACATATTTGCATACAAAACACTCATACACATGTGAAAAAAATCAATAAACACAATTTTACAAATTTCTATAATTTTTCAAATTTCTGCAAGACAATATATACACATTCCTTAATAACCAAAAACTATAGAATCACCCAGCAAAAAACCTGATATTAGAAGCACTTTGAAGAGCTAGATGGTGGTGGTGCACGCTTTTAATCCCAGCACTCGGGAAGCAGAGGCAGGCAGATCTCTGGGAGTTCGAGGCCAGCTTGGTCTATAGAGTCAGTTCCAGGACAGCCATGACTGTTACAGAGAATCTCTGTCTCAAAAAACTACACACATACAAAAAGTACTTGAAAGAATAGAAAACATGGGCTTCAGATCAGCTACTGATGAACTGTTTATTTTCTATGGAGAAAATCATTTATTTGTTTGTTTGTTTGTTTGTTTATTTATTTATTTATTTGGGGTTTTGGTTTGGGGGATAGGGCTTCTCTGTACAGCCCTGGCTGTCCTAGAACTTGCTTTGTAGATGGAGATAGCCTCCAACTCATAGAGAGCTGCTTGCCTCTGCCTCCCAAGTGCTGGGATTAAAGACATGAGCCACTATGCCTGGCTGAGAAAATAATTTCAAACATACATTTAAAATTCTAAAGAGTACTCTCAATATTGCTTGTCATAACCAATAACTTGAAAGCTGCTTTGTATGTAAATTTTCAAAATTGTTTTAAAAATAAGGATTGTATTTACACTTTATTTTTGTTTTCTTTTTGTTGTTGTTTTTTGGTTTTTTTTGGGTTTTTTTGAGACAGGTTTTCTTTGTGTAGTCCTGGCTCTCCTGGAACATGCTCTGTAGATCAGGCTGGCCTGAATTCAGAGATCTGCCTGCCTCTGTGCCACCACAAAAGAATGTTTGAATGCTTCTGCTTTTTAAACACAGGCATGATCACAGGATAGACACAGAACACCTTGCATCAGGAGCTATAATCTGAAGGAACATACATTCAACTTTAATTTTCTAGTTAAGTTTTTTCCTCATGAATTAAGCTGACTCCAAAACTGTGACTACCACTATTTTTCACTTTCCTATTCATTAAATGTGAAATGTCAAAATTACGTATTTTGGGCTGAGACTGTGTGGTCCAGTTAGTAGAACACTCGCTTCACAAACACAGAGCCCTAGCTTCAATCTCTAGGACTGCATATATGGGGCACGATGGCACAGGTCTATAACCCCAAGGCCTGAGGAAGGCAGAGGTGAGAAGAACAAAAGTTCAAGGTCACCCTTTGCTACACTGCAAGTTTAGGCTAGCCTGGGGTATATGAAATTTTGTCTCAAAAGGAAAAAATATAATGTTTAAAAAAAAAAACCTTCAAGGCCATTCTCTATCACAAAGCCAAATTATACATTTGAGGCCAGTGAGCTGGTTTATCCAGTGAAGGCACTGGCCACCAACCTGAAGACCTGAGTTCCATCCCTGGGACTCACACAGTGGAAAGAAGACAACCAACTCCCAAAAGTTGTGCTCTGACTTCCACAAATGCACTGTGGCATGTATGTACCTACACAGGTGTATACACACACACACACACACACACACACACACACACACACACACACACTAATGTAAGTTTCTACCTTACTACAAATAAGTTGTTATACACGCTATCTTTAACCTAGGGTAAGGTGCAATGTTAATTTTTTTCATGTATACTTTATCATAATATATTTCTTTTTCTTTTTACATGTACTCTCCCTTTAGGAGTGCAGCAAATTAAGGGAGAGAAGGAGACATAGAGAAGGCAGAGAAGCTGGCTAGCCTTAATTAATCCAATTTGTATGGAGTCCTCAAAGAGAAAATGTGACGGTCCTGGCATCCTTAGATATGTCAGCCTTTTCTACCTACATACACAATTCTGTTTTCTGAAAAAATCTTAAGCATCTGGGTCTGATTTTTTCACTTAGTGCAAGAAAAAATATATCCACAGTGCCTCTCATCTTCTTCCTGAAGACTACTTGCATCACTATTTCAGAAATGCTCCTTTAATGCAAAGCCCTGGCTACCTCAGTCCACCTACTTGAGGAGACCTGACAGGGGAATCTCTACAGGAGGATCTCCACAGAAGGATCCCCAACAGGGGGATATTCACAGAACGATTCCTACAAGAGTATCACCTCAATTAATACTTTAAGAGCTTTTGTAAGAATTTCAACATACGTAAGGTGGTATCTCAGAGTTGTTTTGATTTGCATTTCCCTGATAATTAGGGAAAACAATGACATCATGAGGTTTGCAGGCAAATGGATGGATCTATTTGCCATCCGAAAAAATCATCCTGAGTGAGGTAACCCAGACTCAGGAAGACAAACATGGTATGTACTCACTCATAGGAGGATACTAGATGTGGAACAAGGATGACTGGACTGCTACTCACATCACCAGGGAGGCTACCTGGAAAACAGGACCCCAAGAAAGACACGGGGATCACCCAATGATGGAGAAATGGATGAGATCTTCATGAACGGCCTGGACATAAGTGGGGGTAATGAAGGGCGAAGGTCGAGGGAAAGAGAGCTTGGGGGAGCGGGAGATCCCAGCTGGATCAACAACAGAGAGGGAGAACAAGGAATAGGAGACCATGGTAAATGAAGACCACATGAGAATAGGAAGAAGCAAAGTGCTAGAGAGGCCCACAGAAATCCACAAAGATACCCACACAACAGACTGCTGGCAGTGGTCGAGAGACAGCCCGAACTGACCTACTCTGGTGATGGGATGGCCAAACACCCTAATTGTCGTGCTAGAAACCTCATCCAATGACTGAGGGATCTGGATGCAGAGATCCACGGCTAGGCCCCGGGTGGAGCTCCGGGAGTCCAATTAGCGAGAAAGAGGAGGGTTTATATGAGCGAGAATTGTTGAGACCAAGGTTGGATAAAGCACAGGGACAGCCGGGCGGTGGTGGCGCACGCCTTTAATCCCAGCACTCGGGAGGCAGAGCCAGGCGGATCTCTGTGAGTTCGAGGTCAGCCTGGTCTCCAAAGCGAGTTCCAGGAAAGGCGCAAAGCTACACAGAGAAACCCTGTCTCAAAAAAACCATAAAAAAAAAAAAGAAAAAAAAAAAAAAAAGCACAGGGACAAACAGCCAAACGAATGGAAACACATGAACTATGAACCAATGGCTGAGGGGCCCCCAACTGGATCAGGCCCTCTGAATAGGTGAGACAGTTGATTGGCTTGATCTGTTTGGGAGGCATCCAGGCAGTGGGACCCGGTCCTGTGCTCATTGCATGAGTTGGCTGTTTGAAACCTGGGGCCTATGCAGGGTCGCTTGGCTCGGCCCGGGAGGAGGGGACTGGACCTACCTGGACTGAGTCTACCTGGTTGATCTCAGTCCTCGGGGGAGGCTTTGCCCTGGAGGAGGTGGGAATGGAGGGTGGGCTGGGGGGAAGGGGAGGAGGGCGGGAGGGGGGAGAACAAGGGAATCCGTGGCTGATATGTAGAACTGAATTGTATTGTAAAATAAAAAAATAAAAAAAAAGAATTTCAACATACCAAAATTCATTTTCAGTAGCTCTTGAAAGAATTAGTTTGCCGGGCAGTGGTGGCGCATGCCTTTAATCCCAGCACTTGGGAGGCAAAGGCAGGAGGATCTCCATGAGTTTGAGGCCAGCCTGGGCTACAGAGTGAGTTTCAGGAAAGGCGCAAAGCTACACAGAGAAACCCTGTCTCGAAAAAAACAAAAAAAAAAAAAAGAATTAGTTCAAGACAACTATGCTTATAAGACAAATCGCTAAACGGTCTTATTAATTTAAAAAAACCTGGAGCCAAATATTGGGGTAAAAACCAAGAGATCAGAAAAGCAGAAAGAAGCCAGCCATGTTCTTATCACTTGGAAATCCTCAGCCAAGGAAAACTACTTCCTGTATATCCACGCCCATATACCTTTCTGTTCTGCATCTCACTTCCTCTCTCCGCCCAGCTATATCACTTCCTGTCTGTCTGTACAGACCTCCAGATCTCTATGGTTAGTGATGGGATTAAAGAAATGTGTCACCATGCCTGGCTCTGTTCCTGGTGTGGCCTTGAACTCACAGAAATCTAGATGGATCTCTACCTCCTGAATGCTAGGATTAAAGGCATGTGCTACCATTGCCTGACTTCTATGATTAATATAGTGTCTGGCTTTTTCCTCTGATCTTCAGATAAGTTTTATTAGGGTGCACAATATATTGGGAACACAATATATCACCACGTATGCTACTGTATTTTATATATTTAAGATATTATACCTCCCACACGCACACACACAAACCAAGGTAGTATAATGGCACAGTCCTTTAAATACAGCACTTGGGAGGCAGAGGATATCTGAGTAGTAGTCGTCTCCCAAAAAAAAAAAAAAAAAAAAAAAAAAAACTACAACCAAAAATAATTTTAATTTATCTTTAACATAAATTTAACATGAAAGAAAAATCTAAATAAAGAATTCTTTGCTAAAATTTCCCTCTGGTTCTTAAAAAAGCCAAGGGTTATATTTAATGAAAACGTGAAACAATTACAATCATCTAAGCTAAAGCTAAAAGGGTAAACTGGAATTTCAATAAATGCTAAGTGTGGCTTCTAGATAAGAAATGCTTAATACTAATGCAAAATACTAATGTCCTATGCAGATAGAGAATCCTCAAATAAGGCAGTATCTGAGAAAAACCCTCTATCCTGAAAAGACCCCAAAATGTGCAGATGCTATAACCCCACAAATCAGCATACAATGCCACCTGCAAACAAGAAGAACTGTGTAATCTGTAGACTAATTTGCACAGTCTTCAATGATAAAGACAAAGACAATGAACAGTTACGTCCCGGCAGGTGCCATTCTACAGGAGACTAGTTACTAAAGTAACACAAGAATTGTTTCGATCTTTACGTAGAAAACAAAGGTACGGCACTCTACCTGGGTCAATACGACAGAATGTGTATCGTCTTATTCCTAACACAGTTTAAATAAAATTAAAAAGTGAACCCGAAACAGAATCAAATGAGTGGAAAGGTCATGCTTATCCCAAGTTCTCAACATGTGTTGTTTAAAAATAACTAAATAAACTATGTTGGTACGGGCCTGTAATCCTAGCCCAGGGGAGGCTAAGGCAGAAGGAAAGACAATTTGGGGCAAGCCTGGGCTACAACATGAAACCCTGTCTCAAAAAAGAGAGAGAGAAAGAGAGAAGAGAATGGGAAAGAGTCCAACCAGTTGGGTCTACCTTTTGAGTACTTGAATTTACACAGTTCAAAAAGACTTGTTCATTACTCGGAAGTAAAAAGTTCTATAACAAAGTTGATTAAAAACAAAAAAAACGGACTGGAGAGGTGGCTCAGGGGTTAAGAGCACTGACTGCTCTTCCAGAGGACCCGAGTTCAATTCCCAGCACCCACATGGCAGCTCATACCTGTCTGTAACTTCAGATTCAGAGGACACCAATAAAAAAAATGGAAAAAAAAAAAACTTTCTTCATTATTTGATTAGCATCTCCTTCCATAAAAACAACTTAAATATATTGATTCAAACTAGACCACATTCACAGCACACTAGTAAAATTCAGAAGAAAAAGCAAGCGAGACATGGTAGAGCATGCCTGTTGTCCTGGCTGTACCGGGGCTGAGGCCAGAGGATAACTTGAGCCCAGGAGTTCATAGGCAACAGAGTAAGAAACTTTTTTTCTTTTTAAAGAAAGAACACAACTGAAATTCACTTGTTACTAGTAAAGTGTACTGCAAGTACTATCATTTACTGATGGAAAGAATGTGAAATTGCATAGCCATTCTAGAAAATACTGGCAGTTTCTCAAAATTAAGCATAAGCTACCACATGACTCTACAATCTCACTCTTTGGAATCTATCCAAGAGAAATAAAAACATGTCCTCACATATTATAAATCCATAAACAAAATGTAATATATAGTTCATGCAATAACATTCAGCAATAATAAAGAACAAAATACTAACACATGCTACAATACAAATGAACCTCATAACATTATGCTGGGGAAAGAAGCCAGATGCAATGACAGCATATGTGTGCAGTGGTTTAAAAGAGAAGTGTCCCTCACAAGTGTGGGTATTTGTACAACCCCAGGTGGTAGTGCTGTTTGGGGAAGCTGTAAACCTTTAGGAGGTGCAGCCTTGCTGGAGGAAGTATGTTACTGGAGTAGGCTTTGAGAGTAAAAGGCATCCCTCACTTCCAGTTTGCTGATACTACCTGCTTGCGGTTGAGGAGATGAGCTCTCTCGCCTTCCTGTCTCTGCTTCCACTCCTGCCGCTTACTGCTACACACCTCGCCATGATGGGCTCTTATTCCCTGGGACTGTAAGCCAAAATAAACTTTCTTCTACAAGGTGCCTTGGCTGTAGCGTTTTATCACGGCGACAGAAAAGTAACTAATAGACTATATGATACCATTTATGTAGAACTTACAAAAAAGATAAACTTATAGAAGCAGATCTGGAGATGGGACTGGAGTCAGGAGTGACTGAGAACCTACACAATACAGTTTTACGGGTAATGAGAACATGCTGTGGTGACAGTTTAATTAAATTACAAACTTAAAATGTATTAATTTATAGGATATAAAGTATACCTCAATGAAGCTGATGAGCCAGGTGTAGTAACATACTCTTTTATTCCCAGCACTCAGGAGGCACAGGCAGGTGGGTTGAGTTCAAGGCCAGTCTGGTCTATATAGCAAGTGCCAGGACAGCCAGAGTTACATAATAGAGACCCTGTCCCAAACAAAACAAAACAAAAAAGCTTGATGAAAATAAAAAGCTAGTAAACAATCAGCCAGAGTCTGGTTTCAGACCTAGTCTAAGAACAGTAAGACATAGAAGCATGCACACTGTCTATACCTGCAAATTATATTTATATATCTAACCAATTATTAGGAAGGATTTATAAGCAAATACAGTATATCATTCCCTTTCTCTAACTGCACACCACCAGTACATATATAATAACTCCAACTCAAAATTTATTTCTGTAACTACTGTAAATACAGCATACGCATTTACATTTATTAGAAAAAGAAATATTATAAACATTAGTTAAAAGCCAAATAAAAACGTTAGTAATCATGGAGTTGGCAAAATGGTTCAGTATGTGAAAGTACTGCTGCCATGTCTGATACCCTGAGTTGAATCCCTTAGGAGGAGGAGAGACTCCCACAAATTGTCCTCTGACTTCCTAATGGCATGTACATACCCACAAACACACACACATACACACAAATAAATGTAACATGTAATAAAAGTTGTTCTAAAATAATAATAAACAGATTGCTGTCTTAAAGTTTTTATTGTAAGGACATCTGAATTTTTTTTTCCCCGTTTTTTTCAAGATAAGTCCTCTCTGTGTAGCCCTAGCTACAGAGATCTGTCTCTCTACCTCCCGAGTGCTGGGAGACATCTGGTTTCTTGATCAAAATCTTTCATGCCCTTTGAGACTTTTTTTTTCAATTTTGTTAATAAGCAAATATCGCTTTATTACTAAGAGCCAATATGCTCTTTAAAGGGTTAACCTGAAAGACACCACCAGCATCTCACCTGTTCTTAAACATGAACGCTGACTTAACCCAGGAATCACCTGACTCCACAGGGAACTAGATGTGATTAACTAGAAGCTAGTGCAGGGAACAGATGACAAATGATTCAAGGCTGTTCAGACCACATGGTGTCTTTACTTCACGTAGAACACAGAATAGGATTAGTTTTTATTTCTCTAGACACAGTTTCAGTACAACCTAGAAAATGCCTACATGACTATTTTCCTACAAGACCAACAGTTCCACCTGACCAAACCTGGATCCTCTCAGCATACAGATGTTTGCCTACCTTCCTTCTTATGGATAGACCAGAGCCAAATGACAGGAACATATCAAAATGTTTACTTGGGGTCACTTCTAGAGGGAATACACCTCTAAAGACATCACTTCTATTACTTAAAACTGAATTACTGTTTAATTCAACAAATAGCTAAAGAACATAACAGGAAGACAAAAGCATCTATATACCCTAATAGTTTACATTCTATGCATTAAATAAAAATAAACTCACAAGCAAAGTGTCATCCCCTATGCCCATAGCCCCAAGCACTCAAGAGGCTGAGGCAGGAGGTTCATGAGTTCAGGGACAGCCTGGGCTAAAAAGGGAGTTCTAGACTAGTCAGCTACATGGTGAGCTCTTGTGTTCAACAACAACAATAATAACTACAAAGGCCAGGAAGTATAAAAAAAACACTTTAATACTGTAAGAATTCCTCAGCAAAATGACCCAAGCATTAAAGTACGCTTGCTTCTATCAAAAGAAGATAATAAACCTCAATAATGAAGTATTAGAAACTAGTTCCCAATTTATAATCCCTTAAATTTTCTATCACTTATATTGTAACTAAAACTGCTCAAAAATCTTTTGCAAAATAAAGTAAACTAGGGTATTAAATATAAAATGATCAATTGTAAAGCACTTCTGGTACCTGGAAAACAAGCCATAAAGTCCCCTTGAACTTAGAAATATTCTTCAAGAGTTAACACCAAGGAACCAAAAAGCAATCCTAACATCCCAGAGAAAGAAAAAGAGAATAAATATGAGAATGGGAAGAACAGAACATTTTCCAAAAAGGTAAATGAAGGTCATTTATAACAAGCCAACTGCAGACCTGCCCAAGAACATCTACATAATGCAATCATACCTTGAAGAAGCTGGAAAGCACAGCAAGGAGAGCAGCTCCCAGCAAGGGTACAGGATAAAGACAGGCAGCCACCGTGACTCGATTCTAATTTGCATATTAAGCTCCATATAATAAACAAGCTCAGTAATGGTAAGTGTCCTTTTGCGGATTGTGGGTTTTGTTTTTTTACACTTACTGTATATATGCCACAGTGCACAGGTAGAGATCAGAAGACAACTTGTGGGAGTCGATTCCTTTTTGTCTACCATGTGGGTTCCAGTGATCAAACTCAAGGTCACCAGGCTTGGCAGCAAGGACCAACTGAGGCACCCCATCAACCCTCTGGATTTTCCATGACATGTCATCCTAGGCCAACAACTTGATCTTCCCCAATAAACCTCATCACAAACAGCAAGTACAGAATAATTTTAAGTATAAGATGCTTCCTGTCTTACCAGCCATTTCCAGAGAAAAACTAAAAAGAAACGCGTTTTAAACAAAGCATGGTTAAACAACATAACCATGACTAAGGACTTGAAGATGATTATTAAGAAAACACAAAAGTCTATTAGTAAACTGATTTTTAGCAAAGATGATAAAGCAACTCAGCAAAAAAGGAAAAACAATTTTCTCAAAAAAAAATGCTGAGTAGTCTGAGGTAACTAGATAGTTCTGTGAAGGAAAAGAAAATCAGCTTCAATTCCTAACGTGCACCACACACTAAACATGGTGAAATGTACCATAGGCCTATATATAAATGTTAAATCATACAGTTTCTAGAATAAAAACAAAAGAGTATTTCCATGCCATAAGGCTAGGTAACAATTACTTGGACAGAAAAAGCAGTAACCTTTTTGAACTGGTTAAAAACATACATACCACAGACTGAGAAAAAAACATTCACAAAACAAATTTCACAGCATTCCCTTTATACACAAAATCATTTCTATGTCTAGCACATAAAAATGTGTATGATGACAGCCCAACTTTTCAAAAGGGCAGATGATACACACACACACACACACACACACAAATAGCCAGCATGTATGGTAGTCATCAGGGATATGCACATTACGATACAATGAGCTACCACTACCCACCAAAGGATTTTTTTTTTTTTTTTTGGTTTTTTTTTTTTTTTGAGACAGGGTTTCTCTGTGCAGCTTTGCGCCTTTCCTGGGACTCACTTGGTAGCCCAGGCTGGCCTCGAACTCACAGAGATCCGCCTGGCTCTGCCTCCCGAGTGCTGGGATTAAAGGCGTGCGCCACCACCGCCCGGCTGGGATTTTTTTTTTTAATGTTAGGGAATATGCAGAACAACTGGAATCCTCCCTCGTATGTTGTTGGCACAAGTGTAAAATAATGTAACCATTTAAAAAAAATCTGGCCATTTCCTAAATAGCAAATATACATATACCCTGAGACACAGCAATTCTACCTCAATATCAACCCAAGAGAAATAAAAAATAAACCTTACAAAGGCTTAGCACTAATCGAAATTTTTATTTTATTTTATTATTACTACTTTGTTTTGTTTTGTTTTTCAAGACAGGGTCTCTCTGTGTAACAGTCCTGGCTGTCCTGTAACTCACTCTGTAGACCAGGCTGGCCTTGAACTCACAGATTTCCACCTGTCTCTGCCCCCCCCCCCCCAGTGCTGGGATTAAAGGTGTGTGCCACTACCACCCGGCCTCACAATTTTTTTTAAAAGGCAGGCTCTCACTATGTAGCTGTGGTTTGCCTGGAACTCAATGTTTAGACCAGGCTGGCCTCGAACTCACAGAGATCTCCCAGCCTCTACCTCCCGAGTGCTGGGATTAAAGGCATGCACCACCATGCCCCAGCTTATAACATTTATTAAATTCTTTTAGAATATATTATAAATTCATAATATTTATATCACAATATTATTAAATTTAAAATCTGTTTTAATGTTTGTATTATTGACTATTATAATATATTAATAAATTTTAATGTTATATAAATCTTATAAATGTAAATTTACAATATTATGTTTATGTAATATATATAAATTTATAATATTTATTAAAAACCAAACTAGAAGTAGACATGGTAGACCATACTTGTAACCCTAGCATTCAGGTAGCCGAGGCAGGAGAATCACAAATTTGAGCCCTGCCTAGGCTAATTAGCTAGACTCTTTCTCAACAAAACTAACAGCCCTATTAGTTAACAAAAAATAGCTGAATGATTGTGATTTATATATATAACAAATTTTAATCTGCAATAAAGAGATATCGTGCTAGTACACAAAATACCATGCATTAATCTCAAAACATCTGCTAAGGTAAAGAAGCCAGATAAAGCCAGGAAAGCATGTACTATACAATCTCATTTGTATCAAGTACTAGAAAAGATAAAAGTAACATTTAGTTCAAAAACAAAATATATCACGTTCAAGAACAAAAGATATTACACAAACAGAGGGAGGGGATGGATGTGAAGTTGGTTGAAAAGGTACTTGGGTTGGTAATAATGCTCTGTATTTTTAAAGATTTGAATCACAGTACATTTTTTTCAAAATCATTTATGTATATTTAAGACTTGTGCATTTCACTTTGTGCAAATTTAATCTTTTTTTTCCTCCTTATTTTGGTTTTGTAGGTAGCTCAGGCTGGCCCTTCTCACCATGTAGCTGTTGTCAGCCTTGAACTCATAACAGTCCTCCTGCTTCATCCTCTGACCAGCTGAATTCTGACCTAACAAAATACATGCTGAAATATAAGGACCTACATTAAGCCTCTAACTTAAAGTGGACCAAAACCAAGAGCTGTAGTGGTAAATGGGTAAAGAGATAATTGAGAAGATTTGGTAAAGGAGGAATTGAGAAGATTCGGGAAAGTGGTACATGGCTGTCCATTGTCAATGTTTACAACTCCATTCCCAATACAAGTTTGTGGAAACTCTTCGAATGAGTTCCAGGAACCCATAACAGCAAAACATACAAAACTACCCAAATATCCTTCAAATAGGGTGGTGCTGTGGAACAATCTTTGTACACTGTAAATATGTATTACTCTCATTGGTTAATAAAAGAGCTGACTGGCCTATAGCTGGGCAGGAAGAGATTAGGCAGGAGAGCCAGACTAGGTGGATGCTGGGAAGAAGGGCAGAGTCTCCAGAGTCTAGAGCAAGAGGCAGAGGAAGCAAGAGATGTACATGATGTACTGAGATAAGGTACCAGGCCATGTGGTAGAACACAGATTAAAAATAAGGATTAATTTAAGTTGTAAGATCTGGTTAGTAACAAGACTAAGCTATTGGCTGATCATTTATAATTAATATTAAGTGTCTGTGTGGTTATTTGGGAGTGACTTGCAGTCCCAATGGAAAAACTCCATCTACAGAGTGGAGCTACACTTTAACTTATTATGGCAATGAAAATGAATTAAACCACAGGTGAGACAGCTCTCAGAATCACACAACTGAAAACCAGAGTCAGAATGAGAACATACAGGCTGAGGATAGCTCAGTGTAGACACCTTGCCCAGCATGTGTGATGTCCTAACTTCAACCCCCAACACTCACCATAAAGCAAAAATGAAAATATAGAAATGGTAACATAAGTTTAGAAGACAGGCAAAACTAAGCAGTATTATTTAGAGATACCCATAAAGTAGTAATCTAAAAGGTGGAGCACGGAACAATCAAGCTCAAGAACTGTGGAAAAGAAGAAACAAGGGCTGAATCCACCAACAACACTGCTGGAAGTGACTATGATGTAAGATGCTTCAAAATTCACATTTTCATGCTATATTTTTTAATATTGACCAATTCAATAGGGAAAGTAACATTCAGCAAGAATAAAATATTCAGGCCTTAACAATGATCGTTCTTTTGTATTTGTTTGTGTCAGGGTCATAACATGTATACCTAGCTGACCTGGCACTTGTTATATAACCCAGGCTGGCCTCAAACTCACTACAATCCTCCTGCCCTCAGCCACCAGAATGCTGGGATTTCAAGCATGCACCATCTCATCCAGGTTTGCACTATTCTTTGGAACTATTGAAGGGCACACACACGTACGCAGTTACGTTTCCTTAGTTTGTGTACACTACTAGCCTTACTCTGGGGCCAAGATTCTTCAAACTACAGATTTTTTTTTTTTTTAACTTTAAATGGTAATACAGTACACATGCTGTAAATTCCCTAGAACCTTCTTGGGGATATGACAGCATCCTGAAACCAAGGTACTAATAGTTCTCCAGTGAAATCCATCATTATTTACAAAAGAGCAGTGCACAGACTGCAAACCCTCTAAAAAAGGATCGGCTCAGAAGCTGCTGCCATTAAATAAGTAAGTTTTAGTAAGAATTTATTTTCAGAGCTGTTTATGTACCAAAATTATAGTTAAAGGATTATGGACCTAATCCTAAAAAGAGGTTCAACTTGGTTTAAACAGTAAATTTCACATACCACTAAAAGCCAGTTCATTTTCTCGACGGTTTGCAAGTTTTAGACAGTGAAATGGCCCAGTAAGCAGGAAAAATCACACTGCCTAGCCTAACAAACCTGAGTTAGATCTCAACACTCAAACAGTAGGAGAGAACCAACTCCTCAAGAGTTTTCCTCAGTTCTCCACACTACTCACCAAAAAAATAAATAAATGTTAAAAACAACAAAAATGTAAGTTTTAAATTAATCTGTATATTCTAAATGTCCACCTCTACTTCATAAATGAACATGTACAAAATAATTTTTCATCTTTTATTCTATTTAATTTTTAATCACATCTTTAAAATAGTTTCAGTCATTACTTGTAGGGAGGGGTGAACACATGTAATTGTATTTTAATTGTGTGAAGGGCCAGCACTAAATGGAATGATCCTAAGCACTGTGATACGTATTTTCATGGAGCTGGAGCCATAGTCCAGAGGCAGACACTCACCTAGCATGTGTAAGGCTTTGAGGTCAATACTCAGAACTACCAAAAATAAAATTTCGGTACAGTAGCATTTTCATATCGTTGGCAGGTACCAGTTCTAATTAGGTGTTTGGGGCCAGCCAGATGGCTCAGCAGTTACAGGCACTTGCTGCCAAGCCTGACAGTTTTAGTTTGATTACTGGAATCCCCATGGTGGCAGGAGAGAACTGACTCCTACAAACCGTCCTCTGACCTCCATACCTGTGCCATGACACACAACACCCCACCCAAAAAACACAATCAATAAATAAAATGTAAAGTTAAACAGTTTCAATGGGTATTTTGTTTTTCAACCCACTGCAATTGTAAATAAATATCTGATCACCTTTACCCATTCACAAAAACCTAGGTACTACAGGTTACTATGACTTCATACTCTGAAAGAACAAAATAAAATCCCAAAGCACAAACCTTAAGACCTTTCTCCAGTACATCTGTTAGTTAACTAAAACACAGCTGGAAAGTGAGGATTCCCGACAGCACAACACACATATTCTCCCAAAGGTTTCAAACACTACAAAAGGGTTATCACCTAAGGTCCTCCCTTAAAAATATTTCAACACTGACCTTCAAAAGAGGCTCCATGAATAAAGGTACTCCCCATCAAGCCTGACAATCCCATAACCTGAGTTTGGTCCCTAGAACCCACATGATAGGAAGTGAGAACTGACTCCAACAAGTTGTCCTCTGACCTCCACACGGGTGCCATGGCAGGGCACACACCCTCAAACACACACAAAATAAATGTTTTGTTTTTTAAATTACAGAAGCAAATCTCTCTAAAAACTATTTTTATATAATACCAAGCAGCTCACAATCTGCAGCTTCAAAAGAGCTGCTGATTTTAGAGCCAAATAAAGCAACTAGCCTCTGAAAGAAACAAGATAATTTAGTCTGTACCCTGATAGTGTCCCGGAATCCAGCCCTATAGATGCACAGCAGTGATTAGTACTCATGATGTCAAACTCAAAATGATAATGGCAGGCAACTGGAACATTACAAAAAATTCTAGTATACTTTATCATCTCTTGCCATTTTTAGCAATATAAAGCTTTCAATGGTACTTTCTAGGGTTCTGAATATAGTAACCAAATTCCATACTGTGTTTGTATCAGACTATTAAAAATATTTTTTCTAGGCTGGGCAGTGGTGGCGCCTGCCTTTAACCCCAGCACATGGGAGGCAGAGTCAGGCCTATCTCTGTGAGTTCAAAACCAGCCTGGTGTACTGAGCAAGTTCCAGGACACCAAAGCTACACAACAAAAGCCTGTCTCAAAACACACACACACAAAGATATATTTTCTAGAATAAAACCAAAAGAAAAGCAATGTTAAGAAAAGCAATGATTAATTGTGAAATAAAGCTCATAGTACTATTTCAAATCTTCAAAGCGGTAACAGCTATTATTTCATGAGCATTTTTTTATAATACTGGCTTAAAGACTAATTTACAGAGGTACAATGTGGAGGGATGAAAAGGCTGTGAGGACGAACGAAAGTGATGGCTGGCACAAGTGAATGTACTTAACATCACCCAACTGTGTACCTAAACATGGTTTAAGTAGCAAATTTTATGTATACTGCTACCACAATTAAAACGTTACTTTGTCTTAGTCAGAGTTACCACTGCTGTGATGAAACACCATGATGATAGCAACTTGGGAAGGAAAGGGTTTATTTGGCTTACACTTCCATACACTGTTCATCATCAAAGGAAGTCAGGACAGGAACTCACACAGGGCAGGAGCTGATGCAGAGGCCGTGGAGGGGTGCTGCTTACTGGCTTGCTCCCCATGGCTTGTTCAGCCTGCTTTCTTATACAACCCAGGACCACCAGCCCAGGGATGGCACCACCTACAATGGGCTGGGCCTCCCCCATCAGTCACTAACTAAGAAAATGCCTTACAGCTGGATCTTATGGTGACATTTTTCTCAGTTGAGGTTCCCTCCTTTCAGATGACTCTAGCTTGTGCCAAGATGACATAAAACTAGGCAGCACATAACTCACTCTGGTATTTCATGATAAAATATATGTAACAGATACAATTACTGTAACTTTAATGATGTTTCAGACTTCTATGAGTGTACAAGAGAGGCACCAGGAACCTCACTCCTAAGGTATAAAGGGCACATTTTGACTTAGTAACATTTGCTGCACTCCAGAGTCATACCTGTACTGATTCTCAATGACATGTCATCAACTAAAAGCAGCAGTGAGCTTGCTGTCACATCAGCACCTGGTGTCAACCCTCCTAACAGTGGTATGTCACCTTAACAAATGTGGTCTTGACTGCATTAAACACTCAAGGAAGGAACTAAACTGTTCCTGACCACGTGCAACAATTCAGGAAATATTTTAATAAAACAATATGGTCATGTCAACAGGTATAAACAGCTTAGTTCCAAGCTCAGAATAACTCTTATAATAATGAGTAACATCACTAACAAGAAACGAATGTGAAATGTGAAACATTTCTATGTGGGATTGAGGATGAACCTGGTGAATCCTTGAGACTTACAGACACTATTTTTAATCGAACTTTCTGGCCTAGGATCAAAGTTTTGCTAGCAAAATACCCAAGTGAAAATGCTGGCAGTGATGCCCGAGAAGCTTTGCTTTATCTACGGAAAGGCTATGACCTCCAGGCAATTAATCCTACTCTGAACTAAAGAATTCCAAAAACTGTCCCACAAGAACACACGAACCCACTACCAAGCAAAAAAAAAAAAAAATACCCCCTAGAGCCAAAATCTCTACACTCTACATATCTGATAGAAAGATATCCATCCACTCTCTAGTCGGTTCCTGCACTGTGGCCAAACAGGACTGAGTCACTGCAAATGATTCCAGAAACCTCAAAGGACAACCAACGGCCTCAGAAAAGTTAGTCAGTGGAAAGGGAGGAGGCAGTTTTTCTCAGAGTCAATAGGCTTCTCCTAGCAGGGCCCAGAACTGGCACGCTTTTTGGCACAGAATGCCTGATCACCCACCCTAAATCTAGCCCTCCAGAGCTAATAGCCAGAGTATCATCTTCGACTTCTCCTCCTCAGGATACATGTCCACACCACTTTTTTCCCATAAATGCATCTCTAGCTGCACACTAACCAAATGTGTTTGCCAAACATAATTGCTTCCCCCAAGACCAGAAATATGCCAGCGTTCTATGAGGCGTTTATTGTAAAACATGTTCTTTTCTTAATCAAGCTCCGGTCTTAACCAATCTAGCAGCCTTCCCGAGACTGTTAGTTTAGATGTTGGAATGCTATGGGAAAGACAAGATGAAGGGGAGAGATTTATCCCATTCTACAATTCAGACTCGTTTCTTGGCTTCGGAGCAACAATCTCCGGAAATTTAATTTACATAAATTCAAATGCACTAAATAGCTACTATGGAATGTCCAAGAGCAACTGGAAACAGCAAACTTGAGCTGTGCCTTCCCAGATTCCTGACGAGGAGGACCGAGGGCGGGCAGCTCTTTGTCATGGACCCCAGGTGGCAACTCCCAACAGGGAGAGCATCGGGTTTCTTTCTCCCTCGATTTCACCCTAGCTCCCACGCCGCGTGACACTCTCCAACGGGCTAGTCTGGGGGGTAGGAAGCACAGCCAACCCTCCACCTTTCCGCCCTAAACCGACCGGGTAGGCGGGAAGGAGCCCAGGGGTGTTTCCTCCCGGCGCGCTCCAAGAAAGGGGGCGGCCGGGATGACACCCGCTCCCGTGGGAGGTGGACCGGAGGAATCCCAGGTGGGGTCTCCACTCCGGAACCTGACGCTCCAGCCCCCCGAGCAGCCGGAAGCTGGGCGGGTGGGCCAAGGGAGAGGGGGGCGGGGGACCAGGCAGGGCGGGGAGCTCCCTCCTTAGCCGGCACCTACCAGCAAGCTCTCCACGTTGATGGGCGAGCGAGGGTCTCGGATGAGCGCCTCCAGCTTCCTCTGGCGGCTCGCGCCCGCCCCGTCCCCCGGCGCGGCCTCAGGGGCGCCGGGCATTTTCCCCGTCGGCGGGGGCCGGCTCATGCCTCTTCGCGGGGCCTAGCGCCGCCCGCGGAAACCTTCCGCCCGGGGCCCGCCGCCCGCCGCGCGCCGCTGTCTACCAGGAGCCGCCCGGCCCGGCCCGGCCCGGCCCGGCGGGGAGCAGCGAGAGGCACACGGCGTCCCCGCCCCTCCGCCGCACGCGCGCCGCCCGGCCCGTCGCGAGCTCGCCAGGACCCGGCGGGCGGGCGGGAGCGGGGAAGGGGCGCCCGCGCCGCGCCGCGCCGCGCTGCCCCGCCCTCGGGGCTCGGGCCGCTAGGGCCGCCGCCCGGCCGCCCGCATGTCGCCGCCGGCCGCCTCGCGCGCCCACAAGCCCGCTCCCCCTCACACACACACACGGTCCGCGCCGCGGCCCTCCTCGGCCGCGCGCCGCCGCTACCCACAAGCCCCTCCGCCCGCGGCGCGCCGCGCGCGCGCGCGTCCACCCCTCCGCCCCGCCCACCCCGGCGCGTCCCCGCGGCTCGCCCCGCCCACCCTGGCCTCCCGCCCCGCCCCTCCCGCCCCTCCCTCCCTCCGCCGAGCTGAGCTGCGCTGCGGTGCAGAGAGCTTCGTTTCCGCTCCCCCTCGCCCCGGCCGGTCTCGTTTCCTCGTCTGCCCCGTTTCCCCGGGCCGTGAGGCGGGACCGGTCGCAGCGCCTTCCGACCCCCGACCCCCGTAGTCCCCGCCGCGTATCCCGCGTCTCCCGGCCGGACCCCGCGGCCTAGCTGACGTCCTCGCCCCCCGCCCGCCGGGTCCCGCTGACTCAGCGCGCAGCTATGCAAGCCGCGCCGAACTCCAGCGCCCCGGGGCCGTGGCCTGGGGCTTCAGGGGGCGGAGAGGCCGCGCCCCTAGCCTGAGTTTAGTGTCTGGGTCTCGCTCGTATCTGAGTCCCCCCCGGGCAGGGAGACCTGGAGGAGTTGCTCCCGCCTCCGGGGCACTAATCCTGGGCTCTCCGAAACCTTTTGAGTCCTTCCCTGACCGCGGTGTCCGCCTGGCCTTAGACCTTAGACACTGGCCGGGCGGAGGGAACGGGAGGGCAATGGGGAAGCGCTTCTGCATTCATGGGGGCCTTGCTTTGGGAGTGAAAGAGGGGCTGCTGCTTCTCCGCATTCCTGCCTTCTCGCTGCCCCCGAGCCATTGGTCAGATCCTCTCAGGGCGCAATCTGAAAACTATGTGCCAAGAGCCATAAAACTGTTCACCGAGCCCCTTTGACCCAGTAAGCCCATTTAAGGAAGTCCAAGTGTAAGGAAATGATCCAAAGAGGGGAGGACTTTGCGTGAAGATGTTTACAGCTGGGCTATTCAAAATGTCCGTAATGACCAAAGTCCTGGGAGTGGACTCAGTCGTCCTGCAACTAAATAATCCAAACAAGCTCTGTCACATTCAGGGAAGAGTCCTGAAGGTATTGCAGGCCGGTTAAGAAGATGGGAAAATGCAAAGGGGATGGTGAATACTCTGAAATGAGCAGCTAAACAAATGAAAATGCACTTGTTCTTCAGTGGGATTTTTTTTCCCTTTCTAAAGATGCTAAGGAGGGCGGTGGTGGCGCACGCCTTTAATCCCAGCACTCAGGGGGCAGAGGCGAGCGGATCTCTTGAGTTCGAGGCCAGCTTGGTCTACAGAACAAGTTCCAGGACAGCCAGGGTCACATAGAGAAACCCTGTCTCGAAAAAAAAAAACCAAAAAGATGTTAAGAAGCGTATTGAATTTCAAAACTTGAAAAACTATACTTATTGATGGGTCGCTCTAAGAGAAGCTCCAAGTGGAATACCCCTAAATAGTGAGACTGCCAGGCTCTAGTGGGTGTCAATGCTCTGTTTGCAGATAGGCTCCAGCCCTGGCGTTGTCAAAACCGCACCTCACCCAGCATGCGTTCTAGGAACGTCTCTCCACTGTTTGTAAAGTCACTCTGACTTGGACTAAGGCAGGAAGAGGCCCTGGATGACTCAAGAGAGCCCTTTCTATTGCAGATAATAGAACTGCCCTCTGGTCAAAAGAGTAGAACTTCAAGCCTGTAGGTGAATTTACTCCTTTGTACCTCCACAGACCCAAAGCAGGGAGGGTAGAGCCGGCTAGCCACTCCTCCCACTAATGCACCGGAGCAAAATAATTAGATATGCATGATTACAGATCTTATAGGTCCTTTTCCTGGTGATGATAGTATCGTAGGCTCCCAAAAGGAACGCTGTGATCTTTAGGTTACAGATTAATTTTTGAAATGACCGGCTGTATGTTTTTATGGACTCTGGTGGAGTGGCCATGGTCGCCAGCCTTGGGAACCTTGTTTTAAGAGAACAGCAGTCCCCAGACGTGGTGGTGCACATCTGTAATCCCAGCACTCAGGAGGTAAAGGCAAGAGGATCAGGAGGTAAAGGCTATCTTTAGCTACACATCAAGTCCGAGGTCATCTGGGACTACGGGAGATCCTATCTCAAACAAAACAAAATAAACCTAAAATAGGAAGCTGAGGCAATGGCTCGATGAGTAAAGGGCTTATCTCGCGAGCTTGAGGACCTGAGTTCAAGCCCCAGACCCCTGTAAAAAGTCTGCCGCATAGCCATAGTCTCAGTTCTGGGAAGGTAGACACAGCAAGATCCCTGAGGCTTGCTGCCCCGCCAGCCTAGCCAAGTGAGAGACCCTGTCTCAGATAAATGAATAAATAAGGTGTAAAGCAATTAAGAAAGACACACAATGTCAATCTCTGACCTCCACACGTACCAGCACACACACACACACACACACACACACTCATATATGTGCACCTGAATATATGCACACACACGAAACACAAAAAAGTAGAGAAACAAAGGAACACCAGTGATCAACAAGATGAGCGTGCTTTTATGGACAGTCATTCGGTTTAGAAGGCTTGGGGGCCGTTGTGATGTCTCAGCAGGTAAAGATGCTTACCGCGCCAGCCTAGTGATTTGAGTTCCATCTCAGGAACCCACTTAAAGGTGGAAGGGGGGAACCAGCCCCACAAAGTTGTCCTCTGACTTCTACACACGCACCCACACCCAGATACCATGCACAGACACACACAATTTATTTAAAGATATTTACACAAGACCCACACCGCTGCCCGCCTGGAAGAAAAGACTTGTCTCATGATTAAGTATTAAAAAACCACCCTCCTCTGTCTGTTTCTCTTCCAATTCATTTTTGGTCAGCAGGATCATTCCTATTCACAAAAGGAATGCACGCATGAATTCTAGTTGAAAGTTCAAACAAGCCAGAAGTATATAGAAGATAGCCTGAAATTGTCTTTCAGTGCTTACCCTCACACTCCTTTACATTTTTATTTTATTTTATTTATTTATTTTTAGACAGGATGTCACTTAGAAATCCAGGCTGTCGAGGAACTTACTATGTAGTCCAGGATAGCCTCTAACTCATGGCCATTCCCTACCTAACATCTACCACCCAGGAGTGCCTTCTAGACCTTCTGACACTTTGTGGTACAAATTAAGGGTCCAGGGGTCCCCTTTTTTTTAATCTATTGGAGAACATGTCCTCATTTCCAGTTGTTTTATTTTTTATTTTAAAAAAATTGATACAATATATTTTGATTATGTTTTTCCTTTCCCCTCGTTTCTAGTTTTTAACCTGAAGGATGTCTCTCCCCCAGGAATAAATCCTCCTGCCTCAGCCTCCCAAATGCTGGTTTTACAGATGTGAACCATATGTCTGGTGCTGGCTCTTCTTTCACATGCATTATTTTATCACTCAAGGTTGTTAGACATTCTCATAGATAATTATCTGCATGTATATCCTACATATACATAGAATGGTACCATATCATAGTATTCTGCAACTTTATAATCCATACCCCATTATTGTGTCCTGGAATATGCCCACGTGTGTAGACAGAGAAATCTTCATTTTCTTTTTTTTTTTTTTTTTTTTTTTTGGTTTTTCGAGAGTTTCTCTGTGTAGCTTTGCGCCTTTTCCTGGAACTCACTTGGTAGCCCAGGCTGGCCTCGAACTCACAGAGATCCGCCTGGCTCTGCCTCCCGAGTGCTGGGATTAAAGGCGTGCGCCACCACCGCCCGGCAGAAATCTTCATTTTCTAACTGCTGTACTCTAGCCTACAATATGAGAATACCATACTAGATTTACTGTGTTCAGTAACGTAACAGTCGAGGACGGACCGTGGGGGACAACTGCCTGAGCTACCTGCCACTATGTATGACATGCTCTCCTTTGCACCTGCTCCTCTCTAGGGGACTCTGCTTCCTGTTGTACCCCAACTGCTCCACCCTGACCCCTTTTTAAGACCGAGTTCCGGGTGTCCTGACAAAGATACTTGTTCTCAGGAAGAACAATGGGGAAATAAAGACAGGCCTGGAGTGGCTAGGGCTTTATAATTCACTCCTCCAAGACATTAAAGCCCCACCCCAATTCTGTCCTCTGTCTCCCCCATTTCTGCCCACTTTAAGTGGTCTGTGCCAATTTAATTATCCTGCCAATCTTTCTGACATTTTATGCTCTAAAGTGAGCATCTAGGACTCTCCTCTTGTTTACTGAAGGGCCATGTCCTTGTTTTTTAATTTGAAAGATCTGTCTATGCCCCAGGAATTAACTCCCTTTCAACTGCAACTTTGCCTTGTCCATCCTACAAAGGGCTGTTCAAGGACTCATTTGTGTGTGTGTGTGTTGATATGTCTCTTGTAATTACTTGTTTAATGATAATAATTACCTAAAGGGTTTACCATGTGTTAGACAGTGTGCTTCATAGAAATTATCTTAATTTCCAGAACAGCCTTTGCCAATGGTAATATCACTCTGCCTGTTTTACAGGTGATGTCATAGAGACTGAGATGTGTGTTACTGGAATGAGCTACCGAGTGATGGATGGATGGGTAGGTAGATGAAAACAATGAACTATGAGTGGTCCAGGCATTGCCCATAAAACACACAACTTTTCCCATCTTGCTTCATAGGGAAGGCTTCAAGCTGGACGGTTGTACTGAGGTGGGGATGCTTATGACCCTCCTAAGCCAGACTTAATAACAGAACAAAGGCGTGAGCTCTCAGTGCAAAGGGGTCATTATTTTTGTAAACTCCACTACTATAAAGGGTACAGGTTTAAAGGTTTATGAAGTCCAGTTTCACCCTGAGTCTCATTCATGGTTCTGGTAATAACTCCCATCATGAATGAGAAAATCGCCAGAGCCCTGTGTGAGTCAGTGTCCTCATCCACGAAGCCGGGATAATGAAGCATGGCTGTTATTAAGGCTCCTTAAGATCTCTAGATGAAAGACACAGTGCTCATCCAAGACAGCTTCTTCCCCAGTGGACTGTGAAATCACTCCCAGGGGAGAAGGGTCTGCTCCGGGCTCACATCTATCCTTCAAGGGAAATGGCAGGTCACTCTGAAAACACAGACCTGTAGTGTTTGAGAATTAATCATGGTGTCAAGGAGTGGCTGGGGTCCTGGGATGCTCAGCTTGCTGAAGAGTCCAGCCTTGCCTGATTGGCAGCAGATCTTGATGTCATTGCTGACAATCCCTTTGTCCCCATTAGTGAGATAGCCAGGGGTCCAGGATGTTTCGAGTGAGTTCACTGCCCCCAACCTAATGTTGGGTTGGCTGGGATCACAGAGGAAATCTTCAGCCTGGACTTGGTGCTTCCTGCCAGGAGTCACGACCTTTCACGTTTCCCCTAGTCTCCTTAGTTTTTCCTCAAAATGGAACATATTT
The DNA here is from genome assembly GCF_007827085.1 of Peromyscus californicus insignis. Taxonomy (NCBI): domain Eukaryota; kingdom Metazoa; phylum Chordata; class Mammalia; order Rodentia; family Cricetidae; genus Peromyscus; species Peromyscus californicus. The sequence continues at coordinate 7,567,198 of NW_026294492.1, forward strand.
GCTTCTTCCCTCTCTGGTGAAGCTGATTCCCATAGACAACAGAGGGCAGCTCCTTCTGTTCTTGTGTCACCTGTCAAGCCCTTAGGGCCCCTCCCCACACACACGCCAAACTCCCCCCTCCCCACCTGGCCCCGGCTCCTCCTCCACTAACACCTCCTGTTCTTCAGATGAAGGACTTGGCTTTACTGGGTCCTCAAGTTCTCATCCCCCTGTAGCTTTTAAGAGGATACTCAAGCAGGTGCTCGGGTTCACATGTGAGTCCACAGAGTGCCCTTTCGTCTAAGCAGATGCCAGAGTGTCCTGGGTATCTACCGGGATTTCCAGGGTCTTGTGCCCCAGAACAAGAAATTAGATTGGGAAACCTGAATAATAAAAGAAGCAGGGACATTTTTTGTCTGTTTGTTTTGGTTTTGGTTTTTTGAGACAGGGTTTCTCTGTGTAGCCCTGGCTGTCCTGGAACTCCCTCTGTAGACCAGGCTGGTCTCAAACTCACAGAGATCCCATCTGTCTCTGCCTCCTGAAAGTGCTGGGATTAAAGGCGTGGGCCACCACCACTTGACTTCAGGGACAGTTTCTTAAGGAGTGCACTGCCAAGGGGAAAGATGATCAATGACACCTGTGCAGGCCCTGTGGCGTGGGACACACGGGTCACTTGTACAGCATGTACTTTTTCTGCTTGTGTTCTTACATGACGGTCGTGGGGAGGAGTTCAGGGTATGAGGGGGAGACTTGGGGAGTGCTCTAATCTTTATCTCTTCAAACTGGGTCTTTCATATGCTAATTTAAAAAAAACCAATATTTCTGTGTGTCTGAGTGTTTAGCCTAAACACATCTGTGTGTCGTGTGTGTGCAGTGCTCTTAGAGGCCAGAAGAGGGCGTTAGATTCCCCTGAAACTGGTGCCGCAGACAGTTGTGAGCCACCATGTAGGTGCTGGGAATGGAACCCTGGTTCTCTAGAAGAGCAGCCCGTGCTCTTACCTGTGGAACCATTGCTCCAGCCTTCATGTGCCCAGTTTGACCTGACCTTCTACCCTGTTCTCTAGTCTCACCTGTTTGCAGCTTTGCTGATGCTGTTCTTCCTGTGTTCCCTCTCCAGCCAGGTCCTTCCCAGGCTTCAGGATAGAGATGGGAAAGTAGGAAGTGAATAAAAGGAAACATAATATAATTTTTATTTAAAAAAAAAAAATTCAGCCGGGCAGTGGTGGCACACGCCTTTAATCCCAGCACTCCGGAGGCAGAGGCAGGCGGATCTCTGTGAGTTCAAGGCCAGCCTGGGCTACAGAGTGAGTTCCAGGAAAGGCGCAAAGCTACACAGAGAAACCCTGTCTCGAAAAACCAAAATATATATAATAAAGGTAATGACTAGTGAGAGCAGTTTGCTATTGGTTAGAGGGTAAATGGAAAGGAGTCCAAAAACATCTTGAAGCTGTCTTGGGGTCAGGGAAGTCCTACTGATGCCATGCAGATCTCTCCGGCTACACCTCCCACTGACCCTTACCTCTGTCTGCAGGAAGAGTCCTGGACATGACTGGATATACAACGTGGGAATGGATCCTCAGAAGTAGGGCGTCAGGGCAAGGCGGAAGGAGTCAGTTAAGGAAGAGTTTACTAATACACAGACTACCGTTCACAGTGAAGTGGTTTGGAGCGTGATCAATTAAAAGCCTACAAAGCATGCAAAGGGGGGAAGGCCCGGTCGGTGAAGTAGAGGCTCCTGATTGACTACACAGGGATGTACACAGGAAAGCCTGTCCTGTTATGCAACAAGGAGCCACTTCATACTTCTGATCTTCAGAGCGACACTTTGATGGCCGAGGCTGCCCTTGTGATAGTCCATCGACTGCTTTGGCCTCCGAGGAGTGAGCATTGAAGAAGCCAGGCTGCTGGTAACCCAGCCCTGCTGGTGAGGGCATGGCCAGGCCACTTCTCTAGCAGGAGGGGTGAAGGTCCTTTCGGTAGAATCACAGAAACTTCCTTTCAGACTCCGCTTGGGCCCTTGCTGCCTGTGTCAGCTGACCCACTTCTGTGATCTCTCTCTCTCTCTCTCTCTCTCTCTCTCTCTCTCTCCCTCTGCCGCCCCCCCCCCAAGGATGTTCGTGGAGGACACACAGGAGAAAGTTCATACGACATTCAGTGTGCTGAGTCCAAGCTCAGTGAAGACAAGCTCGTACCTCGCAAAAATATTGCAAAAATATAAATCCAAAAAAATTTAGTTGTTATTTCATTTTTAGTGTGTTGGATTTTTTTTTTCCAACTTGACACAAGCTAGAGTTATCTGTGAGGAAGAACTGCAATTGAGAAAATGCCTCCGTGCCTGGCATGGTGGCACATGCGTTGAATCCTAGTACTTGAGGGGCAGAGATAGGTGGATGTTTGTGAGTTTGAGGCCAGCCTGGTCTACATAGTGAGTTCCAGGACAGCCAGGGCTACATAGCTACATAGTGAGATTCTGTCTCAAAAGAGAGGATGAAGAAAGAAAGAGAGAAAACACCTCTCTGCCAGATCGTCAGCAAGTCTGTAGTGCATTTTTTTGTTTGGTTTTTCAAGACAGGGTTTCTCTGTGTAGTTTTGGTGCCTGTCCTGGATCTCGCTCTGTAGAACAGGCTGGCCTCGAACTCAGAGAGATCCCCTGCCTCTGCCTTTCAAGTACTAGGATCAAAGGCGTGAGCCACTCCGCCTGGCAGTAGTGCACTTTTTGGATTGATGAGTGATATGGTTGGCCCTAACCCACAGGTTAGTGCCATTTCTGTTCAGGTGGTCATGAGGTTTATAAGAAAGCATACTGAGCAAGTCATGGGGAGCAAGCCAGCAAGCAGCCCCCCAGGTTCCTCCCTTGAGTTCCTGCCCTGACTTCCCTTGGTGAGAGAGTGTGACCTGAGAGTTGTAAGCTGAAACAAACCCTTTCCTCTCCAAGTTGCTTTTGGTCATGGTGTATATTACAGCAATGGAAACCCTAACCAGGACATAGTATGTATGTGTAGACTGGGGAGGAGGCGTGATGCATGCCACAGTGCACATGAAGAGGTCAGGTGACAACTGGTAGGAGTTAGTTCTCTCCTTCAACCATGTGGGACCTGGAGACTGAACTCAGGTCATTAGATTTGGCAAGTGCCCTTCTCCACTGAACCATCTCACCAGAAAATGTGTTAATTGGCCTTGAACAAGAACAATAATTCTGGTGGGTCTCAGGCCGGGAAGTCAGAAGCACAGAGATAAAGAGGTAAAACATTAATGGTAAGAATAGCAAAGCAGGGCTGGAGAGACGGCTCAGCGGTTAAGAGGTGGCTGCTCTTCCGGAAGACCCGGGTTCAATTCTCAGCATCCACATGGTAGCTCACAACTGTCTGTAACTCCAGTTCCAGGGGATCCAACTGCTGTGGAATAATACTTTTGTACACTGGTTTACTAAAACGCTGATTGGCCAGTAGCCAGGCAGGAAGTATAGGCGGGATAAGCAAACAAGGAGAATTCTGGGAAAAGGAAGGCTGAGTCAGGAGACGCCAGCTTGCCATCCAGGGAGCAGCATGTAATGGCACACAGGTAAAGGCACAGAATACATGGTGACATATAGATTAACAAAAATGGGCTGAGTTTAAATGTAAGAGCTAGTCAGAGGTAGGCCTGAGCTAACGGCTGAACAGTTTTAATTAATATAAACCTCTGTGTGTTTACTTGGGTCCAAGCAGCTGTGGGACTGGTGGGTGAGAGAGATTCATCCTGATTGTGGGCCAGGCTGGGACACAGGAAAACTTTCAGCAACATCTGACACCCTCACACAGACACACTTGCACACAAAACACATAAAATAATAAAAATAAAATCATTAGGGGGGAAAAAAAAGAATAGCAATGCAAACCACTGTGAGATCCACAGAGTTATTTGACAGAGATGTAGCTCATAATGTGAGCTTAGCCATGACCCTTCTTAGGCCTCAGTTTCCTCGTATGTCAAATAATGGAGTCAGTCCATTCAGTGGCCTTCCAGGACCACAGCGCCTGTTTCACAGCTCCTCACCCTTGTTGAGAACAACATTCCTGAGAGGCCACAGGGAACTTGACCTCTTTGGGTTTGGCTCCTTTGATCTCTGTCCCCCAGTCAGGCTTCTTGGAGTCCAGAGAGGCTGGGGAACTGAGGCAGCTGCTCCAAGCTGGCACTTTGACTGCCTTTGGCCTGAGATGAAAGACCCAGTGCCCGCTGTAAGCTGTACTGTGGCAGGCCTCCTGGTTAGAGGTCGTTTGAGCCTGTGCCAGCCTTGAATTGTCACTCTGATGGACAGGACCTGAGGGAGTGGACCTGTCCTCCAGCCCTGAAACGCTACTGTATACCACATCCTGTCCCTCAGAAATGCTGTTCTCAGAGACACTCAAACTCTGAGCTCCTCCTCGAACAAAAGGATGGCCACTTGAACTCTGGAGAAAGCAACTCCTGTCCCAGTACCGGCTTGTGTCCCAGAGCACCAAGAAACCCTGCAGTAGAAAAGCCTTCAGGGTTTTGCTCAGGCATTTTTCTTTTGAACCCACTTCTCACAAACCGGTAATACATTAGGAAGAGCCATGGAAAGTACGGAGTCATGAGCAGGGCAACCACCAGAGACCACAGGAGGCCGAACCAAAGCAAAAACAAACAAACAAACAAACAAACAAACCAACAAGCAAACCAAAACGCTCACAGGAGAGCATTGAGTGAAGGGGCCACAGTCCTCTGAGCTACCCCCATCTCAACTCCTGAAGACATTGCTCCATTGTGGTCCAGCATGGGTATGCAAAAATGTCCCCAGACTTCAGAAAATGTTTACTTTCTGCCATATATCCATCTTCGAAACAACCCAGTGCACAGCAGTTCTTTGGGAGGACTTGTTTTTTAAAACTGAGTGATCACAAGGTTCAAATGGCCCAGAACATACATCTTCATGATCAATGTCTCTTGTTGGAAAGTCTAGGCTCAAATGCCAACTTAAATCACAGCACCCCCATACTGCCAGCACCCTATGGTGCCCTTCTTATGGTATTTTTTGTGTGTGTGCCTCACCAATTGTCACCTGATATATTATTTAGTGTTTGATTTTTTGTCCATGTCTCCGCTGCTCAAAAATGTAAACTTTATGAGGGGAAGGTTTTGTCTGTGTATTTTATTCACTGATACGTGGTTGGGAATCTATGCTCTGGGCACTTGTAAACTTTTATTATTAAGTGATGGGATTGATGAAAACATTTAGTTATGAGCAAGACACGTAAGCTTTTAAAGTCAGCCTATGGAAATACTGACTACATGATGAAAACCCAGGATTGTTGTTGTCTAGTGTTGGGGATCAAACGCATGTTCTTAGGCATGGTAGGCACTCACCGGATCACTGAACTAAATTCTCAGCCCAAAAAGACCTGTATGAGAAATCTTTGGTTGGCGCTTTCGTTTTGTTTTGTTTGAGATAGGGTTTCACATAGCTCAGGCTGATGGCCAAGGGTGACCTTGGACTTCTCTTTCTTCTGCCTCTGCTGCCTAAGTGCTAGGATTATCAACATGCACCAGCAGCAGTACGAAAATATTTTCATAAGCCATACCAATTTATTAGCAAATATCTACCAAGGTCATAGTCTGTTCAGAGACTGTTTGGGGGGATTTGCTAATTTTGTTCACATTTGCAGAGTGTGTGTGTGTGTGTGTGTGTGTGTGTGTGTGTGTGTGTGTGTGTGTGTATGAGTGTGTGAGTGTGTGTGTGTGTGTGTGTGTGTGTGTGTGTGTGTGTGTGCCACTACACAGATATGGAGGTCAGAGAATGATCCTGGGAGTCAGTCCTCACTGACCATCGTGTGTGTGTGTGTGTGTGTGTGTGTGTGTGTGTGTGTGTGTGTGTGTATGTGTGTGTGTGTGTTTGCTGTATAATCATCTCTATGCACATATGCACGTGTGTATGCAAGTGCACACACAGAGTGTACCCTGTCTTATCACTCTCTGACTTAACTCTTAAAGCAGAGTCTCTCCCTGCACCCAGAGCTTGCCTTCTTTCTCAGCTAAGGTGGCTGGCTATGAAGATCCGGGGATCCTCCTGTCTCCCCTGCTCCAGACTCTCCTGGAGTTAGAGATGTGTAGGCACTCCCAACTCTTTACACGAATGCTGGGGATCCGAACTCGTGTCTTCCAGTGCCTACAAAGCCATCTCCCCATCCCCACGCTCAAAGTTTTTGAAAGCCCTGAAGCACCAAGTATTTCATGTGCAGTTGCAGACACACCTTACATGCGCACACTCAGACATGACGTTCAGGTTCCTCCTCGTAATCTGTTTCGGATCTTATCAGCTCTCTTACGTAAAGGTTTGACAAGTCTGGTCTACTCCTCTTTCAGAAAGTTCTTAGAAGTAGGAAACGATGATGCTGATTAGAAATGCTAAGTGTTTTTCCACGAGTGAGCCTAGAATCGATATTTAACCACCGTTCATTGTGATACCAGAGGCAGATATTGCATCCTGGAAAGTGTGAGAGATGCCAAGCCAGAAAGCATGAATCCTACCGGAACCTAGGGACTCTGATATGTGACACCACAAGTAGCTAGTTTGGACGTCTTTTTTTTTTTTCAAAATGCTGTCAACTCTAAACCGCTACATTTTTCATTTTTTGTTTTCCTTGTTTGTTTATTTGTTTCCTTGCCATGCTTAGGAACGGAACCCAGGGTCTTACGCCTGCTGTCATTGAACCAACTCTCCAGGCCAATGCTTTACAGTTTTAAATCGCCAACCTTATTTTGTTGAGAAACAAAAAGTACATTATGTCACACCAGGAATAGGAACGAGATCTTGATGACTCACAGCTCTCGAAAGGCACGAGTATCAATCTTGATAGCTCAGCTCTACTGTTATGTAACTGACTGTGTGACCTTCTCAAGGGGGACCTCAGTTTCATCTCATACAAAAACCAAAACCAAACAAACAAACAAAAAAGCCCTCCCTTGTTCTGGTGTGCTGAGATGATTTTTCTGACTGTGATCCAGACTTCCAGGGTCTGTGGGTCTGTAGCAGTCAATCAGGACAGGCGGCAATCCGTCTTGAAGCCTTACCAAGTATGTCTCTAAGTGTGGAAATGTAACTGTCCATGCGTACATTTATTCATTAAATACAGGGAAGGGACAGAGGGCAGACTGCAGACAGGGTTCGCACATGGAAGAAAACACGGTCTCAGGACCACCAGCGATAAGGTGCAGGGGCTCCCTGGAGGGAAGCCTGCCTCTGTCTAGGAGAGACACGCTCAGCTTCATCGAGATAACTAACTTTTCAGAAGGACTTTGGGGCGAGGTTGAAGAAACCAGGCAGGGACAGGAGCCAGGTATGAGATGAAGGATAGAAAGGATGTGGGAAGGCTTGGAACCATTTTCCCTTGGCCAGAGTGTAAGCAGGTTTTTTGTTTGTTTGTTTGGTTGGTTGGTTTTGTGCAACTATTATGGGCTAGACATTGCAGGTGAAAAGGTGTGCCCATTCAATGGGTAGAATCCAATAGGGAGATGTTGGTGAGGGTTAATTACACGCACTGGGATGCAGTGGTCTGAATTCTGTTGTGTGAGCATCAACAATAGTTAAAGGCAGAGGCATGTGGAACTGTGGCATGACCCCTCTGTATAAAATTATATACCCTCAGCCTGGTGGTGGCGGCCCTCGCCTTTAATCCCAGCACTCAGGAGGCAGAGGCAGGCGGATCTCTGTGAGCTCTTTGTAGGCCAACCTGGGCTACAGAGTGAGTTCCAGGACAGCCAGGCTGTTACACAGAGAAACCCTGTCTTGACAAACTAAAGAGAAAGCTAGACCTTCACCGTTCAGACAGCTGACAAATAGTGATGAGTGCTAATGTACACTAACCACTGGGATAGAGTGCCCTCTGGGGAGGGCCCTGTCCCTGAGCAAAACATGCCAGCGATGCAGAGCAAAGGCTGTGATTCCAGAGTCCCGAGGAGAAGAAACTGAATCTGGGGGTAGGGTGCTCAAAGGAAAGCTTCCCAGGCAAGGGACATTATAAGCTGATTCTGGCATCCATAGGAGCTGCCCAGGTGCCTGGGACATGAACTACTTTAAGCAAAAGCACCTGTGAAGACCTGGAAGGCTTCCATGCCACTGTGGTGTGGTGCGTAAGAGAATAAAGGAGGATATGGACAGAGCTCTTCAGGTCTGAGCCTGTGGGAAAGGGCTTGGGATTCATCTCAAGGGACCGCACTGGTGAGTTATACAGGGAGTCAAGAAGAGTAACTTGGTACTTTTTTATATACATACACCTCACACACACACACACACACACACACACACACACACCCCTAACTTTTTCAGCTACTCTTCCTTAACACTCATATCATAGCCCAGGAGCCCCCCACCCACCCACCCAGGGTAGAAGAGTTCATCTGACGCTGAAGTATATAGCTTAGAGTGACAGCACGAGGTCCTAGGTTCAACTCCCGGTACTGATGTGTGGAGGTCCTGGTCTGCAAATCAGCAATGGGTGTCCTTGCTGCCACCTCTAAACACCATGAGCTTGGCTGTGCCCTTTGCAGCCGGCCTCCTGCATAGACAGCCAGCTTCTGCTAGCTCTTTCCAGGACGGTGGCAGCATTGCTGGTCCTAGGGCCGGGGCAGAGACGATCTGGGCAGAGAGAAGAAACACCGAGTTTCTTCTTTCTAAATCATGAAAGCATCTCAGGGACCCTCTAGCTGCCTCACAGTTGCTAGGACAGGCCTATAACACCATTGTCATCTCAAAGGAAGAGTGAGGTGCCTCCATCCTGAGCCACCTTCCGATGAAGATCTCCTGCAGCCATGAGGCTACAACCGTGGCAGCTAGTGGCCACCCTTCAGTCACACAGAAGCGGTGGGTGTTTATCAAAACATACAGCTAAGACGTTGTGTGGTCACCACAGGCACTCTACGGTCGGCCACAGACTCTGCCCGGCAGTCTCCTCTGACCTCTGTGTGGAGACGTGCCCTCCACTTGTTCAGGGCCAGTCTTTTGTTGTTGTTGTTGTTGTTTTGTTTGTTTTTCGAGGCAGGGTTTTTCTATGTAGCTTTGCACCTTGCCTGGATCTCGCTCTGTAGACTAGGCTGGCCTCGAACTCACAGAGATCCGCCTGGCTCTGCCTCCCGAGTGCTGGGATTAAAGGCGTGCGCCACCACTGCCCGGCTCAGGGCCAGTCTTAATTCTTTCACAGTTGTCCCAGGGGCTCACTGTTTCAGAGGCTAGTGGTCACTGTAAACACTCATGCCTCATCATTGCATTGTGGTGAGCCGATGGTCTCAGTGGTTCCCTCCACAAGAACCACACTGCTCTGCACGAGGCAGGTGCTGGATCCGCCTCTTCCTCCCTAAGACCAACCTTATTTCCTGTCTAGGATCTTTCACCTTTTAGAAGAAGCAGGATGGAAACATGGCTTCCTTTAAGGGTGCAGGCCCCCCCCCCACAAACCTCAACAGCAGAATGATATTGCCACAGGGTAAGTGGGTACGCACACACAGAGGAAGGTCTGTGGGACCGTTTGCCCCGGTTTTAACAGCAGCCTCTCTGGTACTCGGGGATTAGATCTTCACCACTGAACTTTAGTATAGTATCTGGGGCTTTATTTTGTTTCCTTTTCTCACCGTGACTGTGTGCTGTGCGTCAGGAAAAGAATTTAAACCCTGGAATCAGACAGCCTTGACTTGTCACACAGCCTTTATGAACCAAATTATCAATACACTTGTTTATAAAAGCAGGGAGAAGGGGATAGTTCACAAGGGTGTTGAGAAGTATCCAAAACCATTGCTTTTTTCTAGGATTTTCATTACTAGTAACTGACATAATTTCTCACACACATACACAGTATGTCTTGTGTGGCCCTTTGTGTGAGAGCCCTTTTTCCTCTGCCTCTGTTTTGACCCCTCTCCCTCAGTCTGGCCTTCTGACAGCACAGCTTCCTGCCAGAACCAGACAAACAATGTGTCTCAGACAGCCACAGCGGCAACTAGACTGTAACATCCACACTTTCCGCAACAGCAACACAACCAGAGAAGCGAACTGGTGTGGATCTTTAAGCGCAGACTCGTAGATACATGGAGACTGCCAGTCATTTTAAAAAGTGGTTTTTTTTAATGCATTCTGGATTGGTGGGTTTTTGCTATTATTTGGAAAGCGGCTATTCTCACTACTGTACTACCACGGCTGTATCTATTATTTTGTTGTTTGCTTGTTTGTTTTTTGAGACAGGGTCTCTTTCTACACAGCTCCGACTGTCCTGGAACTCACTATACAGAAAGAACCGCACCTGCCTCCACCTCCCAAATGTCAGGAGTAAAGACGTGTGCCACCACGCCTGGCCGGCTGCACCAATGGCTGTTGTTTGGTTTGGGGGTTTGTTTGCTTGTTTGTCGTCTGTTGTTTTTGAGACAGAGTCTCGTGAGGCTGGCTTCCAACCTGAACTTCTGGTCTTCCTGCCTACAGCTCCAGAGCACTGAGGCGTGTGCCACCATGCCCAGTTTAGGCAGAGCTGGAGGCCAAACCGAGGGCCTGGTGCGTGATAAACACTCTGCCAGCTGAACTACATCCTTAGCCCCATCCTGACTTTCTTAACAATTTTGAACCCCATCCCAGTCCCCTAACAAGCTTGATTTTCATGACTACATAATATTTCAGAATTGGGAAATAATGTGATATATTCATCTGCTCCCACATGTATTCTAGGTTTTTTGCCCATGGTGACAAATACCAGAAATAATATGGAATGCACACACACGCACACAACCCCTTGGTCATACTGGTGATTGTCTTTGCAACAGATCTTCTGAAGCGGGACGTGAGTGTGGGACAGGTACAGGCGGTTAGCAATGTGCCTTTTCTTCACCCACTGCGTGCTGAACTACCTTGCAGTCTTTCTGATGTGTGCTGAGTGCTTGGCGTCTGCTGTGTGACAGCTGCTCAGTAAAGCGTTATCTGCTATCATCCTCATTACCAGCCAGGGAGCAATATTTGGGGAACACTGGGTGGTTTATTAGAGACCTATTTAGATAAGCTAATGTACCCTAAGGACCCAGGTTATCTGCAATAACAGGACAGCGACTGTCCTCTCCCTGTGTATACAAAGTCAGAAGGAAACGGACTTCAGAGGAAAATGAAAATAGACACAGAAGTCAGCATCCTCACTTCCTCCTCGCCCTTGTAAATCCATTTCCTCTCCTAAGCAGGGACTCACCAGCCAAAGGCTTTGCCGGTACCACCAAAGTTTGTTTTGTGTCTTAAACATTGTTATCAGCTTCTTTGCATATCTGATTTGAAAACCCAAACGCTCATTAAAGACGTTTTCTGTCGTGGAGAAGGAGCCCTTTGCAGCCTTTCTAGAGAGGGGCTCCTGTGTCCGCATCCGCCCTGTCTGGGATGAAGCTTCTCCTTGTTTTCCTCGGTGACTCTCAGTGACAGATGCTGAAGTTGTAGCTTATGCAGAAAGGGCTGTTTTGCAAAACGCAGCCTCGGCAGATTGTGGACACGATCTGAGCAGTTTGACCCAAACGTCAAAGCCTGAGGAAAGTCTAACCCCTGAGGGAACTGGAATCTTGCGAGTTGGCCAGGGCTCAGATGCTGGACGCTGCCATGAACCCCAAATGGGAAGGGTGTTTGGAGGGAAAAGACACTCCACACACATAATGGTGAGGAAACAGGAAATCGAAATCTCACAGCCGATTCTTCTTCTCTTGTCTTGTCACCAGTGAGCTCGGGCAAACCGGGGACGTCTAAGGCGGGTCATTCCCTCCAAGAGCTCTCAGTATGAATACTGCATTAGTGAGGCCCATGTCAGGCTGCCCAGACATTCCTGGCTGCCCTTACGGTTCCTCCTGCTCTCTGTCCCCTGAGAATCTCAGAGAAGGTCTAACTCTCACCTTCTGGCTCCAACGCTCTGGGTGCCCTAAGACCCTTAGACAGGGTTCTGCTTTCCAGTTTGACCTTTGACCCATATTACCCCTAATCCAGCCTTTGTTTACATGCTGGGGATTTTCCCATTGTGACCAACTCCAGTCCTGCCCACACGGGCTCAGGCCATGCTCTGGGTAGGGAATGCAGTACTGTAGTGGCTGGGCCCAGGCTTGGTCTACAAGGTAAAGTCCTATAGAGAACTCAGTTCAGAGTCAAGCTGATTCACATTTTAGTGCTGTTTTTTTTTTTTTTTTTTTTCTTGGCTTGCTCTATATCATGGGTTCTCTACTTGTGGGTTGCAACCCGTTGGTGGTCGAATGGCCCTTTCACAGGGGTCGTATATCATATATCCTTCCTATTAGATAATAAGACTATCGGAAAACACAGGTGCTTACATTATGATTCATAACAGCAGCAAAATTACAGTTATGAAGTAGCAACAAAAATAATTGTATGATTGGGGTCACCACAACATGAGGGACTGTACAAAGGGTTGCAGCATTAGGAAGGTTGAGAACCACTGCTCTATATCCATTGCATCTTGTCTTCAAGAAGTTCTATCAGGCATGTCAATCTACATGGACCTCGTGTAGCCAAGGAGACCTATGAATGCAGCCCAACACAAAACCATAAACTTCCTGAAAATGTTACAAGTTTCTTTTGTGAGTCTTTCCTGGTTGTTCTCATGCATGAACTTTGTAGATGACAACATGGTGTCCTGTTGTCAAAGGGTTAGACACGTACCTGTGAGCATGATCATTGTTGATAGAAGATCTGCTATAATGAATGCCACAGCTAGAGTTCCCCGTGGTAGAGGGTAAGAATGGCATGACCTTGGGGCATTAGGTAGAATCCACATCTCCTAGGAGCCCTACGTCTGGATTTGGATACCCAGGAGCTCTAAGTTTGGATTTGGATACCCATATGTTCAGGAGAGAAATGTTTCCTTTCAACATTTGCTGGGCTAGTGCCCAAAGCAGGGAAGGAGGACAGGATCTAAGAATTCAGCAGAAGGGGACCTCCATCCCAAAGCTTGACTCGGAGAGGATGTTTGATTCTGGCACACCTAAGAGAGACAGGAAACAAAGGGAGCAACTGTGACCACGTCCCTACCGTGTGTCAGTGTTAGTAGATAAGTCCTCACTCATTGCCCAGGGTGACTGTTAGGACTAGGGTGGGAAAAGAGAAGGAAAGGGTGTGGTCTGAAGGTTTTTCTCCAGTGGGTACCACTTGTAGTCAGAAGTTTTCCTGTGTCCCACCCAGTCCCGCAGCTGCTCAGACCCAAGTAAACACACAAAAGCTTATATTATTTACAAACTGGATGGTCTATGGCTCAAGCTTCTTGCTAGCTAAGCTCTTATATCTTAAATTAACCCATTTCTATTAACCTATGTTTTGCCACATGTTCCATGGCATTACTGGTCTGCTGGCATGTTGTTCCTTGGGCAGCAGGCTGGCGTCTCTCCTGCCTCTCCTTTCTTCTTTCTGTCTCTCTCCCTCTCTAGGATTTCCTGCCTGGCTATAACCTGACTCGCCACAGGCCAGAGCAGCTTCTTTATTAACCAATCATAGCAACACATATTCATAGCATACAGAAAGATAGCCCACAGCAAAAGGGAGCATGTAGAGCAGAGAAGTGGTATATTTATAGTATTTACGTGATTGGTAGAATCTGAATTGTGGCTGCATCTATTCAAGTTGGAGGCTTGTGAGCCAAGCATGGTGGTGCATACCTGTAATACTAGTACTTGTTAGATAGAGGCAGGAGGATCAGAAACAGGGACCAACCTCAACGATATAGTGAATTTAAGGCTGACCAAGGATACATGAGACTCTCTTTATTTAAAAAAAAAATTAGATGCCTGTGTAGACAAAATACATTTTTCTCCACAAAGGAACAGATATGATATGTGTGTCTTGTACAACTAAGGAACAGGCTTAGAGGGCTTTCTCCCCAGCTACAACGAGCCCTCTTCAAACACCTGACAGGCTGAGAGTACTTTGAAAGTTACGCAGTAGGAAGTTTGCCAATCTCACTTCCTAGCCACAGGCTTGAGATCGTGGGTGATTCTGCGGCTCATTGAAAAGTCTCATTTTTCATCCTGTGTCTAAGAGGAGTGACAAGTTATGGCAGGGGAGAATGCTTTTCCTTCGCTTTTCTCTCTTTCAATCTGTGTGTATGTGCATATGATGTGTGTGTGTGTGTGTGTGTGTGTGTGTGTGTGTGTGTGTGTGTGTGTTTCTCTCAGGCCATGGCATATATGTGAAGATTAGAGGACCACAAAAAACGTCATGCCAAGTAAAAGACGAAGGAGGTGCCGGGCTAGAAACAGCACCCAGAAGGCCTGGTTGAAAGGTGATGGTTTAGGGGAGACCTAAGCAGTGAGAGGGCCTGCACTGGCACCATGGGCACAAGGGTACATCACGAGGCCCATCAGAACTTGTGTAACGAAGATAAGAGAATGCCCCAGTCCCAGGGTTGTCCTGGAGCTGAATTGTTTAACGTATGTAAGTCATCTGGCTCAGTGCCTGGTGCAGAGTAGAGACACTAAACAAATGTTCACTTAGTCTCATCGTGGGACCCTCCCAGTCCTGCGTCCCAGATTTCCGCCTTTCTCTGACTTTGACCCCAGGGAACTCCACCCTGGCAGGGAGTGCCAACTGTGGCTTCTCTGGCTCCCTGGACAAGCAGACAGTTGAGAGCAGGGACCTTCCTGACTCTCCTAAGACATGCTGTGGTGGTGCCTGCAGCCTGGCGTCATTGTCTCAGGAGTGACAGGAACAGCTTTCCTGAGCTGGAGACATTGGGCCTCTGGGATCCCTGAAACCCGTGGTGCTCAACCTGTGCGCTGTGACCCCTTTGGGGGTCACACGACCCTTTCACGGGGGTTGCCTAAGACCCTCGGAAAACACAGAAACTTACATTACGATTCCTAACAGCCGCAGAATTGGTTATGAAGTAGCGATGAAAATAATTTCATGGTTGGGAGTCACCACAACCTGAGGGACAGCGTTAAGGAGTTGCAGCGTTAGGAAGGTTGAGAACCACTGCCTTAAACAGAGCATACAGACTCACAGCTGTGCGTTTTCTTCCCACCCACCAAACCTCGTGACCCACAGGGACAGGTACCAAACCACTTGATGGCCATCCAGCTGGGACTGTGCACGCAGAAGGTCACATCACAGGCATGGTTTTCTTCTCCTCACGATGTACCGTGTGCTCCAGAGAGGGCAGAGGATGCATGTGGATAGGGCTCTCTCTCTCTCTCTCTCTCTCTCTCTCTCTCTCTCTCTCTCTCTCTCTCTCTCTCTCTCTGTGTGTGTGTGTGTGTGTGTGTGTGTGTGTGTGTGTCTGTCTCTGTCTGTGTGTGTGTGTGTGTTTTCACTTTCAAGGGTGAATTTCACTTGGTATGTGTCGTCCTCTGCCAACGACTGCGCTGAGCCCGGGAGGCAACACTCCACTGGCCTCTTCTAAGGCCCCCAGAGGCAGAGAGATGTCACAGGAGAGCTCGGGTGTTCCTGGCCACAGAGTCTGAGTCTGGGCATTCCTGGCTCCAGAGGCAGTGCCAGGAATGAGGTCATACAGTTAATCTTTGGAACATAATCTGATCCACTACCTGCCAGTCTGCCAAGGGGACAGCCGAACCAGAGGCTCAGCTTCCTCCTTTTTTTTGGCCCAAAGGTGCACACAAGAGATAGAAGCGAGCTGGCACCAAGCCTGTCATAGTGGAGCCATTCCTGTGCGTTCTCTCTCTCTCTCTCTCTCTCTCTCTCTCTCCCTCCCCCCCTCTCTCTCCTCTCTCTTCTTTTCTGCTGTCATCTCTGGGGCATTTCTTACTTTTCCTCTTCTGTGCCTAGCTAAGTGCTGAGTATGTGTCACCTGCAGAAAGAAGGTTCCAAAAGGCTACTGCTTGGTACGCTGTGCCAATGCCAGCCCCTGTAGCCACAGGCTTCTGGAAACTTCAGCTCCCACAGTTCAGCGAAGTGTCCCTGGATCTTCCAAGCACCCCTCTCTTTGCTGGTGGTTCTTCCTCCTCTGGCCAAGCTGAGTTCTCTATTCGGCCTCCCGGTCCCGCTGGGCTACCGCGGCCTCCCTTCCTGTCCTCCGTATCCCCTGTGTTCTTGTCATTGGCACTGGCTCCTAGTACCATATGGAACCACGTAAGAAGCTCTCCTTCATCTGTTTCCCCGTGGAACCATGTCATACTCTCCACTGTAGCCGCAGCCTGGAGCCCAGTGCTTGCATGGAGTAGGTCCTCACTGATACTTCACTGGTGAACAAGAGTGTGTGAGATTGCCCTCCCATACCTGCAGACACACCTTCACGCAGACCTCTGTGAACCCCGTACCTCACTGCAAGGCTCTGCAGGAATCCTCAGTTCACACCTCCTTCGACTTCTCCATGTCCACTTTCTGTCCCGGGCACGGCTGATACTTCAACTTCAGTGATGTGTTCTTCCCGGGTCCTGCTCCTCGACTCCATCTCTGTCTTCGTGTGATGACCGCGATGTGGGTCAGATGTCTGGACCTGCGAGACATTGACTCGCGGTTGGGGTGACCTCCCAAGTGCCGGTGGGGATTTGCCGACAGCTATCTACACACCTTCCCGTTCTTGGAGAATTTCAAAGGCAAAAGCATCAGTCCTTATCGTCCCGAGTGCAGCTCCAGGGTCTGGAAAACACAACCGGTACAAAAGACAATTCAAGAATGACTTCCAGGGGCCTGAGAGATGGCTCAGAAGGTAAGGGCACTTCCTGACAAGCCTGGTGATATGAGTGAGCTTGATTCTCAGGACCCGCGTTGTGGAAGGAGAGAGACATTCCTAGAAGTTGTCCTCTGACCTCCACACAGGCGCTGTGGCGGAAACATGTCCATACTTGTGGGTGGACACACACACACAGACACACACAGACACACACAGACACGCACAAACACAGAAATGGGATAATAATGGTTAAAAGAATGAACTCCAGCAGCAGTGCATACCTTTACTAAATATCTCCTACACACGTACTCGGTGCTCATTGGTCACCATCTTCCATTTGATAGTGACCTTGTAGTGTGTGAACCTTTGAATCGTCTTATAGACTGTGAAATTAAAACAAATGAGCTGTCCTATACATGAGAGAATAGAGAGTTCTAATATGGGGCTTTGTCTCATATGGGGCTCAGCCTCACTGAAGTTAGCCTTGAACTCCTGATCCTCCTGCCTCTACTCCCCAAGAGCTGGGATTCTAGGCATGCATCACCAGACCTGGCTTGGGATCAGAATTTGAAACTGGACTTTACCACAGAATGTCTACACCTTTGTCTTTACCGTGATGTCGGTTGGGAGCTGCCATCCTAAGTATCTGTGTTCTTTTCCTCCTGGTGCTGACTTCTCTAGTGCCCCCAGACAGTGGATCCAGTGGCACAGGCCCCTCAGTGACATTACTCCGCAGTGAGGGTTGCTGAGAATTTAAACGTTGACGCAGATGTCCCATCCCTGAAATAGGTGACATAGGCCCACACAAGCTCCCTTCTTGGACCTCCTGACAGATGCCTAAATTCATTGTCTGTGATTGACAGGACACAAAGCAACTGTAATAATGGGAAGCGCTCTCTCCCACCTCAGCCTCATGCCCAAAGGACATCAGCCCCCACAAACCAGCACGGAGATTAAGTGAAAAATACAATTTACTGAGACTAAGTGAAAGGGCAGCCCGTGCGTGTGTGCGTGAGTGCTTACGTTATCCAAACCGGGGCGAGCTTACCTGAGGAGATGTCCTTCGGCTTTCTCAAACCAAAAGAGGTCTCATAGAAATGCTAGTCAGGGGTCAAGTGTGTGTCCACTGGTTTGATCCCCAGCATTACAAAATGTAAAACAAAGTGGCGTGGGCTTTCTGTTCTTTTCTATTTATTCATTGTGTGTATGCACATGTGGACGTCAGAGAACAGTTTTTGGAATTGGTTTTCTCCCTCTATTCTGTGGGGCCCAGGGATTGAACTCAGGTTGTCTGGCTTCGTGGAAAACAACCGTACCCACTGAGCCATCCTGCCTACCCATGATTCCTCTGTATTCGTGTGTGTGTGTGTGTGTGTGTGTGTGTGTGTGTGTGTGTGCGCGTGCGCGTGCGCACGCACGCGCATGTGTTTATGCACAAGTGCAGGTATATACAGATTCTTCAGGGACTATCCACCTTATCTTTTTTGAGGCAAAGTCTCTCATTGTCCTGAAGATCTCCAATTAGGTTGACTCTGTGTCTCCATCTCCCCAGTGCTGGATTCCAAGATACACCACCAAGTGTGGCTTTTTTTTTTTTTTTTATGTGGGTTCTATGGGATCAAAGTCGTTCCTCACGATTGCAAAGCAAACACTTGACCAATGAGCTATCCCTGCAGCGTGAATAGCAGAGGCGTTCTGTGTGACCAGTGACAGCCCCGAACTCGGGACTGGGAAGGTAGCTGGAAGGCGAGGACTCACACAGCATATGTGAGGCTCTGGGTTCTGCCCCCAACTCCACCATTTGAAAACAAAGGATGTCAGTCCGTCTGGAGATCAATGGCTGTACCCCCAGTGGACTCCCCTACAGCTGCAAGCCTGCAAAGGGCGTCTTTCCCCACTGAGTAAACAAGCAGGACTCCACTCTTGATAGAACTGGGTGGAGAATGTTTGAAAATGATTTGGTTTAAAGTTAATCCCGCCACTTCCTCCCCGCGCCCCTCCCCGCCCCGGGATCTTTGACCAACACAAAGTCTGTTGGAGTTCACTCAGATGCCATAGTGTGGTAACATTCCACCAATTTCAACCGAAGAAGATGCCATGGAGTGGAAAACTGGCCTGGGTGAGAAGCCAGCCCTGCCCTGCGCCACCCCACCCCACCCCACCCCCAGGGGTCCTCTGAGAACAAGGCCTGGCCCTCCCCTCACCCTGGTGGCCCCTGGCCCTGGGGCCTGGGCCCCTTCCTGCAGATCTCTCGCTGAAGTGCTTCCTCTAGCAGACAGGCTGAGGGCTCTGTGGCATTTCTGGAATGTCCTTCCTCCCTGCTCTGCTCTGCTCTCTCTCTAACAGGAAGGCTGGGAAATAAAGAGGCCCATTTAAACCTCCCAGGGCCAAGAGAGCACATCTCATAGCTGAGTATTTATGACTGTTACTGTTGCAGAGACGGGACCTGTGAATTGCCTGGCACCCCTCCATGGTGTGGAAGTGGAGTTGGCACCCTCTGCACTTGGCTGGAGGGCACGGAGCTGCCCTGGGCAAGGCTGTGCAGAGCTCATATCTCCTCCTGCAGCTATTGGGGCTTCTGAGGGGGCTCCAGAGGTAATCAGCCCTCAAGATCCCCAGGGGGTCCGAGTGCAACTAGTCTTTTCTGGAACAGAGAGGTGGGTGTTACTATGGGAATGCCAAAGCACAGCCACAGCTTGTGTGGAAGGCGGCAGACCTTTCTAGACAACAGGGGCTCGTCCGCCTCCCTGCCCCATTGCCCTCACTTTTGTGTGTATGCATTTGTCCACAGGTAGAGGCCAGAGGACAACCTCAGCTCTTGTTTCTCAAGCACTGTCCACCTTTTTGTTTGTCTGTATCAGACAGGCTCTCATCGGCCTGGAGCTTGCCAAGTAGGCTAGGCTTACCAGCCAGCCCACAGACTCTGGGAGCCTTCCTGTCTCTGCCTCTCCAGAATTGTGATTACAAGCATGCCATGCCCTGCCTACATGATTATTTGTTTATTTTACTATTTATTTATTGTAGATTCTGGGGTATTGAACTCAGGCCTTCATGCTTGTATGGCAAGTACATTACCAGCTGAGCTATCTATCTTCCCAGCCCCTATCCCCTTTATTCAAAACTAGCTCCATCCACAGCTCAGGCCTGCCGCGGGACTCCCCCTCCCCCACTTGAGCAAACTGGACCAGAGAGGGAGCCATGCTCACTAATCAGACACTTGTGACTGACTTTTGACATGTGTTTTGTCTCTCTACTTCTTCCAGGCCCCCTGAGAGGAGAAGCTGGTCAAGCCAGACAGGGCCAGCTGAGTCGGCCAGATGTTGACCAAGGCCCAGAAGCCTGTCTGCAGAGCACACAATGACCGCCTCCCCTATCCGCCCCCCTCCCCAAGATCCCAGAGAAGTTCTGACAGCTTCTCTGTTTCTTGTTCTAGTCACTCTTGAGGCCCTTGGGTCCCTGATATGTGTTCTGCTATCTTTTTGAAACAGAATGTTCTCTTGGGGCCTAAATTTATGTAACATCATAATACCCTATTAGAATTCTAAAAAGGAAAAAAAAAAACTAATGGGAATTTCTAGCAACAGCTGTGTGGAGAAACAAAGAAAGGTCACTGTGGGCCAGACCCTGAGTAGCCTCACTGTGACAGTGAACACAAGCAAACCTTGACTTGTCCAGCCAACCTCCACCTCCACCCCTGGTGGTCTGCAGAGCTTTGGGAATAGACAGTCCATTTGCAGAGTGGCCCAAAGATCTCTGAGAGGGAAGGGTTCCCTATTGCAGCCCACCCCCACCCCCTAATATTAAGAGCCAGGAACAGCTATTGAGGACCAACTTGCCCAAACCAATGTCAGAGAAAGCCAGGCAGGACAGTTGTATCCCACAGAGAGACAGTGGACTAGCGATGATGCTTCATGCGAGCTTCTAGGAGCTTCCAGGAACACTGTGGGTATCTGTATATGTAGGTGAGGACAGTGAGCTGAACGTCTCTTCTGCCCATACCAGCACACACAGCTTTTGGGACTAGAAGAGGAAACCGCTCCTTTCCACAAAGCAGACTTTGCCTCCCAGGATCTGCCTTCAAGCTCTAAAGTGAACTCCCCAGTTCCACTCCCAGCAGTAACCCCCTTGTTTGCTTAAACTACTGCCTCCCTGCCCTGTTCCCTTCAATGTGAGGCATTGTGGCTGTGACCAAGGGAACTGTGTTGAAAATGCTGGGGCATGCCGAGTCTGCGTTCAGAACTGTCTCACTCAAAATACACCGAGTGCAGAGGACATTCAACTTTCTGCCCACTCCTACAGACCTGCCTTTAAGGAGACAGCTCGCCAGGACTGGGAATGGCATAGCCCCGTCCTCCCCCCACCCCCGCCCCCGGGATCTGGCATCAATATCCAGGGAGTGTGGAAGAAAAAGCGATCCCTGTTGGAATTCTGAATCTGCTCCACTGTGAGAGTTCCCTGGCACCTTTGAGACCCCACCCCCCAGCCCCCAAAAATCTCCGCAGCTGTGGCCCCGACTGGCTGAAAACTCTCTGTGTAGCTGAGGACCGAAAGGGTAAAAAAAGAAAGGCCAAGTGGGTACCTTTCGGACTCGGCCAAGGCATGCCACTCAGCAAACACGCCACGCGCAACAGAGCTCGTGCAAGAGGTTTATTCGGAGTGGGGACAGACAGACAGAGATGCAGGTGGACAGACAGATAGACAGAGAGGCAGGGAGAACAGGGACAAGAGGAAGAAGAGAGGCAAGAGCAGTAAGAGAGCGAGCTGTGCCTGGCGGACACTTTTAAGGGGTGCCCATGTCACATAGCGGACACTGGAAAGGCACCTGGCGACAGGTGATGGCATAACCACCTCAGCCGGCAGCTGAGGCAGGCTGCTGCCACGGCAGGAACTGACATTCCTCCCTTTTGTTTGTTATAACAAAAGGTGGCAGCGCCCGCACGCCTTTCATCCCAGCACTCCGGAGGCAGAGGCAGGCGGATCTCTGTGAGTTCGAGGCCAGCCTGGTCTACAGAGCAAGATCCAGGACAGGCTCCAAAACTACACAGAGAAACCCTGTCTTGAAAACAACAACAAACCCAAACAAACAAGCAAAAAGGTGAGAGAATAGGAAGGAGTAGCTGGTAATGCAGGAACGGGGGCCTCCAGGAATGGAGTGTCTTATTCTCTAGACTGCTTCCTGTTGTCTGGGGCTGTCGGCAT
Organism: Peromyscus californicus insignis; assembly: GCF_007827085.1. Classification (NCBI taxonomy): domain Eukaryota; kingdom Metazoa; phylum Chordata; class Mammalia; order Rodentia; family Cricetidae; genus Peromyscus; species Peromyscus californicus. The sequence continues at coordinate 7,589,004 of NW_026294492.1, forward strand.
CTTTGGGGGGGGACCTGAGAAAGTTGGGATGCTGGCTGTTTCGCTCGCTGTCTTGAATTTCTGATCCTCCTGCCTCCATCTCCCAAATGCTAGGGTTATAGGCCCTCCGTCAAGCCAGGTTTGTAAGGCGCTGGGCTTTGCCAAAGCTCGGCAGGTGCTTTTCCAGCTCCATTATACAGAGCCTCCGCAGCGGTGGCACTTTAAAGCAGACACCCACGTCCTTGCCACCAGCTGCTGATGGGGACCTTGGCCCCTGTCTTTATAAAACAGGAAACCTTCCTAGTGCTGACCTGCCGCGGAATCAGCTGTTTCCGTCTGAGAGATGGTTCGGGAAGGGGTGTGGTGGCGAGGGACTGCTGAATAGGTATGGGATTTCTTTATAGGGTAATGAAAATATTCTGGCATTATGGGCTGGGCAGATGACTCAGTGGGCAATGTGCTTGCTGTACAAGAAATGAGGACCCAGTTTGGATCCCCAGGACCCACATAAAAGGTGGGTGTGACGGTGTGCACTGAGGGAATCAGGGTAGAGAGGCAGATCCCAGAGGGCTGGCTGGCCTGGACCCTGTCTAAACTAAAACTAGGGTGGAGAGCAATAGAAGATGCCTGAAGTTGACCTCTGACCTCCACACACGACAGCTCAGGTGAGCACACGAGCATGTAGGTGCATACACGCACAGACACACACACATCACCACCACCACCACCACCACCACCACCACACTCTGGCATTAAACAGGTAGTTAAACTCTGTGACTACCTGCACACCACTCAACTGAACACCTGAAGAGGGTAGACCTTATCCTACGTGTGTTTCATTTTGCATATTACTTATGAAAAAAAGAAAAAACTAGACAAACAACCGTGCCGAAATGGAAAAGGAAAACCAGCAGACCTCAGTAGAATGTGCTTTATCTCAGAAACTCGGGCTCTGGGCAGGAAGAAGGCTTTCCTTTGTCCTGAATCTCAGGGTCTCTCCATTCAAGGGCCTCAGGAAGCTGGGAAGGCTGTGAGTCGGAAGTGATTTGCAAAGGAAAGGAAAGATCAAAGCAGGTACCGATGTCAGAGACAGAGATGGGGGGATGCGGGGGGGGGGGGGGGGGGGGTGGAGGGGGTGGGAGGGGGGGTGGGCAGGGGTGAGGTGGGGAGTGGGGATGAGGGGGTGTTTGCTCTTGCCTCCATCTGTGGGACCCCCCAATCCATAGGACTCCCCCCCCATTCCTGCCGTCCTTACTTTGAGCTACCTTACAATTTCCTCAGGAGCGAGGTCACTGAGGAGAATCAGGACCTTGCATGTCTCTAGAGTGCCAACTGTAGTTGGCTGCTCATGGCAGGTCATTGATCTTAGAAGGTCATGTTTTTAAAAAACCCTTTGGAAAAATAGTCCCATCTCTGAGACTTTATATTCCCAACAACTGGCATAGCACCCTGGGATGGGAGGTGGCGGGGGTTGGGGGGCGATTGACAGCTTCAGAGCCTCACCTGATCCAGGAATTCCTTCTGACATTTCAGGCTTTCCTCTCTCCTTGATCCCTTTGGCCAAAGCTCTGTAATAGTCTTTGAATGTGCCATTTTTGCCCACACTTTGAATTGTTAGTGACCGGGAGAACACCGAAGGAAATGAGAGCATTTGGTGAGGTATGAAAACTGCAGCCCTGTTGAAAGGCACATTCATTTTCTGGTGGGTGAGGCGCCTCACCACCAACCGCCCTGGAGAACTGTATGTACCCCTGCTCTGCTGCTGCGTCACCAACATGACCCATTTAAACTGTGCTCAGGGTCGGAAGCCAGAGAGGCTTTCTGCCTGTGTAGGAGTCATCTCCGGGGTCAGGGGTTGGATGTGTCATGTGCTGAAATGTCCCCCACCCTCCCCCTTATTATCATTATTTTGCCTGTTAAATGGACAGAATTCATCAAAGAGCAAAACTCTGCAGGAGTTTCTGGGTCTGGTGATAAAACACAAATATTTCTCTTTCCAACACCTCCTGAACTCTCGGTCATATATCTATGGCTGTCATTCTACTCACAAAAATAAACCCGAGCTGTGTTAGGCTGCCCTTCTTCCCTTGGCTTGTTCAAGTCTGTGTCTGAAATAGCTGTGTTTGTTGTGGCAGCACGTGGTTACGTTGTCTGCTGTGACAGATGGGCCCCTTCCCCCCAAAACGGCCACTGCACCTTGTGAGAATGTCATCCTCAGTCCCCTAATGGGGAAGAGTCTCTGTGGCCTAGGAGAGGGGGGTCCAGGCTATTCTGAACAATAGGACTGGGGGAAGGTTGTAAAATCTGACTGACTTCAATAGATCTACCTGTTAGCCACCCAGCCCTGGGCGAGCTGTGTATCTCTTGGCTTAAGTTTTTGGGATGAAGACTAAGATGATATATGATCGGCCCTTTAATTAATGGTGACTCATTGTTATAAGCCTCTTTGTCTTGGCAGGCAGCTACGTGGTTCTTGCCTACGCTCAAGGCCTGCTCTCTCTCACCTGCCGCTACCTCCTGCCATGACCTCATAGATGGGCTTGCAGACGGAAGTCCAGGGTGGTGGACCCATCCCATATCCCTCCTGAGTATACTTCCTGAACCAGGTCCGTGGACTCCTCCTATCACCCTCTGTTCAATAAATGGTGCATAAGTCCGTGCTCAGCCACAGGGCTTCGTGACACTGTGGGAATATGAAAACAAAAAGACACACCAGGGCTGCGGAAATGCTCTGCCAGTATAGGAGATGCTCAGTCAGTCAGGGCTTTTCGTGTAAGCTTGAGGACCCGAGTTCGGATTCTAAGGACCCATGTAAGAAAGCTGGATGCCTTAGCGTGCACCTAGAATCTCAGAACTGGGATAACTAAAAGGCAAGAGGATCCCTGAGCCTCTCTGGCCGGCCAGCCTAGCACAGTGGGCTCCAGGTTCAGTGAGAGACCATACCTCAAAAAATAATGTGTAGAGTGGTTGAAGAAGTGTTGACTGTGTTGACCTCTGGCCTCTATACGCAATCAATCGTGTACACATGTACTCCCTAACCCCAAAGACATATTCTTTGTCTTCATATACATAATCTCCACAGGATGTGAGACCCGACAGATCTATGTATTCTATGAGTTTCATAATACCATGGATTAGAGGGAATGTCTGAAAAAGTTCTACATGAGGGAAGTTCTCTAGAGGTAGACCAGTTGTCTACATGGATGGCCAGTTTTCACCATGCTGGAGGCTAACTGGGACTGGCCTCTGTGAGAGAAGAGAGGCACAAGATGGAGGCTGGAAGATGCCCTCCTAAGGTGGAGTCCCTAGGCTGTGAGGATTTAGGGACTGTCACGAGAAGAGCACCATGTGTAGAGAACAACAAAAAGACCAAGTGGGAAATGACATCTGCTTCCCAGGCAGCTATGCTGTAGGTTGGGAAGCTCCAACTTCGTTCCTATTTTGGTCTACGCTGGTACCAGGTAGCACAAGCCTAAGGTTACACGGTGGAATGGACAGGAGAGTCACAGCAGCCACAATGCAGAGGGAGACCCTTGGGAATCGACTGAGAGAGGCCTTTCCAAGGAAGCAGGAAGAGTGAACACCTGAGAAAGCCAGCTTTGATTTCTCCATAGGTATAGACGAGGGTCATGTGCTCTGAGAAGGGCCTTTGACTCTGACATTTTAGAGCCCTGTTATCCTAGCAAGTGATTATTCTAAAGAGATCTCAAGTTTGGGTCTGCATTTCCTGGCAGCTAAGAAGAAGAGAGGGACACATTGAGTTACATACTTTTCTCTTTTTTTTTTTCTGACGAAAGAATGCATACAAATGGATTCACAAGAGCTCTGGCATTTTCCTGGAATGAGGCTCCTGCCAAAGCTTCCTCTGAGTGTCCCTGTAAAAAGGACACTGGGTAACGGAACGGCCCGTGGCTTCCATCACAGGATTGCAAAAGAGTCACAGACGCGCACTGTCCAAATAGGCGATGCTGTTTGGCATTTGCAAAGAGGCAGAGGCCACTGGGAAGATCGCAACTCAAGAGCAGCGTTCCTGCTTGTGTTTTCACTGGACGGTGAAAACAAGCACAGAAGAGACCAGACAAAGCACGGCTCCGCCCACACGGCGGGACCTCAGCAGAGTCCATCAATGACCCGACGATGGCTTGTGTTTTATTTTAAGAAGACAATCAACTATACATATGTATATACCTATACATATAAATATATATATATATATGCACATGCATACGGGTTTATGTGCTGTATATGGACATACGCATATATTTGGGTTCCAGGGGTTGAACTCAGGTGGGCAGACTTATGTGGCACGAACTTTTACCCACTGAGCCATCTTGCTGGCCAATTTTTATTTTATTTTTATTTTTATTTATTTATTTGTTTGTTTGTTTTTCGAGACAGGGTTTCTCTGTGTAGTTTTGGTGCCTGTCCTGGATCTCGCTCTGTAGACCAGGCTGGCCTTGAACTCACAGAGATCCGCCTGCTTCTGCCTCTGGAGTGCTGGGATTAAAGGCATGCGCCACCACCGCCTGGCTCTGGCCAATTTTTATGACTAAAGCAGTTCAGTGTTGTAGAAAATCTGAAGTACAGAATAATTGGGGGGGGTGCGGATGAAGACTCATGGGGGGGGGTGATACACCCGAATACGAGCAGCAGCATCTCGTGGGCCAGGGCCCAGATGGAGAAAAAGGGAAGAGAGAAGGCCAGGCAGCATCTGCATCCCCCTTTCTCTGATTCCTATCCCCTTGTGATGTCATTGGAACTTCTCTGCTGTGTTTTCCCAGCGCAGTGAGCTGAAGTCTCTGAAACGTGAGCCAAAATAGCTTTTCCTCCTTTAAAGGCTTCTGTCAGTGTTGTGGTCACAGCCATGGGAAAGGAATAGATACAATGTGATATTTTTACAGTAAAAGGAATGGATATAATGTGATATTTTTACAGTAAAAGGAATGGATACAATGTGATGTTTTTACATTTATATATTTGAGTGTGTCCATACATTCATTTTCTATCTTCCTTCTCTACCTGCCCTTTCTCTCTTTCTTTTTGTTTTGTGTGTGTGTGTGTGTGTGTGTGTGTGTGTGTGTGTGTGATGATCAGACAACTTTATGGGAGTGTGTTCTCACCTTCCCCCTTGTTGGAGAAAGGTCCCTCCTCCTGGCTCTCAGAAGGAGCCAACCTGCTGGTACTGAGGATCACTGTAGACTTTCTGCCCCCATAAGGAAGGACATTTCTGGTTTTGTATGTGTTTGTTTCGTGTTTTGTTTTTCTGGGAGAGGTTCTCATGTATCCTAGGTCAGCCCTATAGCTGAGAATGCCCCGGAACATCTGGTCCTCCTGCTTCTACCTCCTGAATGCAGGGATGGCAGATGTATATTGCTATATCCAGTTTATGAGGTGCTGGTGACGGAGCCCAGAGTTTCACGGATGCTAGACAAGCATTCTACCAATGAGCTGCAGCCGCAGTTTATAAACCTTCTGTCATGAAAACACCCCAATTTGTGGGATTTGGGTAAAAGCAGACTTCATTACCTCCACTCTGCTTTTTCACTTAAAAATGTAAAGTAAGATTTATTTTACTTTTATTCATGTATATTCTTTGTATCTGCCACGTGTGTGCAATTGCCCTGGGAGGCCATGATAGGACATGGGAGCCTCTGGAGTTGGAGTTGTAAGTTGCTATCAGCTGCTTGACATGGGTGCTGGGAACTGAACATGGGTCCTTTGCAAGAAAAGCTAATGCTCTCAACCAATGAGCTATCTGCCCAGGCCCCAAAATGTATTTTATAACTCTGTGTGTGTGTGTGTGTGTGTGTGTGTGTGTGTGTGTGTGTGTGCGTGCGTGCGCATGCCTGCCTGCCTGCCTGCCTGTCTGTGTGCCTATGGAGGGCAAAAAAAAGGCATCCACTATTTTGGAGCTGGAAATGCAGGCAATTGTGAGCCACCCAACTTGAGTGTGGGTGCTGGGAACCAAACATGGATATGTACTGGGTACTGAACCCAGATTCTTTGGAAGAGCAGCATGTGCTCTTAACTGCTGATCTCTCTCTCCAGCCCCTGCCTTTTCACTTTTGATCCCCCATCCCCCATACATCTCTCCTCATCATGTGGAAATCTGTAAGAGCCTGGGTCAGTGAGGTAGAACACACGCTTGCTGTTTGAGCTGGCGCTGCTTGTGAGCACGGCCAACTGTGTTCTTCCAGCTCGCAGTTTAAAAAGAGTTCAGGCCGGTGAGGCTGGACGTGGTGGCTCTTGCCTGTATTCCCAATCCTGAGGAGGCAAGTGCAGGACAATCAGAAGACTGAGGGCTTGGGCTACCCAGGGAGCTCCAGGCTAGCCTAGGCTATAAGACTGTCTCTCACAAACCACCAGGGACAAAGAGATGGCTCATCAGACACAGACATCTGCTGCCAAGCCTGATGACCTGAGTTTGATCACCAAATCCCACATGGTGGAAGGAGAGAACCAACTCCTGCAAGCTGTCCTCTAACCAGGGACATGACTGTCCAGCATCTCCAGAGAGCTGAGATCACAGGCAAGAACCACCACGTCCACCTTCACTGTTCTGAAGTCTTTTAAAACAGCGAGCTAGAAGAAAAAACACACACACACACACACACACACACACACACACACACACACACACACACAAATGCTTTTAAAAAAGAAGAGAAGCCGGGCGGTGGTGGCGCACGCCTTTAATCCCAGCACTCAGGAGGCAGAGCCAGGCGGATCTCTGTGAGTTCGAGGCTAGCCTGGTCTCCAAAGCGAGTTCCAGGAAAGGCGCAAAGCTACACAGAGAAACCCTGTCTCGAAAAACCAAAAAATAAAAAATAAAAAAAAAAGAAGAGAAAAAGCCCTCCTCCTAACACAAACAAATGAGCAAACAAAAACCTTGAAAAAGCAAAAAAAAAAAAAAAAAAAGCACTAATTAGCAATAATTAAATAAATAAAACAAAACAAATTAGTGCTGTGGGCTGAGTCCTCAATCATCCACAGATGGTCTGTGCAGCCTTGACAAGCTATAGACCCTCTCTGGCCTGCAGTTTCCTGCCTGAGCTGTGGAACAGGACTGTGGCTTGGAATCTTCCAGCAATTCTGTTTATAACAGCGTTTTTAGGTTACCAGGAATAAAAATATTCTGTTTCCTCCCACTTTCGGCAAACTTGGGTGGCAAAGATGACTTTAATTCTCCCAATTATGAGAGCTGCTAGGGGCTGGTCTTGCCCTCAAGATGGCTTTGATTGTGTTTCTCTCTGTCTGTCTCTGTCTCTGTCTCTGTCTCTGTCTCTGTCTCTCTCTCTCTCTCACACACACACACACACACACACACACACACACACACACACACACACACTGTATGTATGTGTGTGTACATGTGTGGCCAGGATCATTTGGAATGACTGAGTCTAGACAGACCTTAGCAAGATCTGAACTAGAGCCCATTATAGTGTATTCCCATCTTCCTACCAAGAGACCAAGACCCACTGCACATGGAGCTCCTGCGGTTCTGGGCTTGGTGTCTGGCCTTTTTAGGCCATAACAGAGTTAATGGCCCTCTGGTCAGAACAATAACTTTTACAGAATCCACTGTGTTGACATTCTCTGAATCCTGCTTCTCGGTCAAGGACAGTGCTAGTTATGTGTTAACTTTTCAGGGCCTCTCGATGTAGCTCTGGCTGTCCTAGAACTCACTATGTAGACCAGGCTGGCCTCAAACTCACAGAGATCCACCTGCCTCTGCCTCCTGAGTTAAAGGCGCGTGCACCACCACCACCTAGCTAGGCTTTTTAATGTCTAGACTAGCATTCTTGCTTGAGTTTCTGTTTTGGTTTATTTACTTTGCTTCAATGTCACCAAGGCAATTTCAGAGACCGTCTTACCCTGAACTCTTAGTTCTCTGAACGCTGGATCACCCCGCCCTTGCACAAAAGAGCAGGACCTGCCCCTGTGTCCAAATGCCAGATCACCTGAGGACAGGCTTGGCAGCTGGGCAAAGAGCTTAATGCCACACTGGGCTCAGAGCATTAAAAGACAAATGTGGGCACCTCGAACGTTTAAAGACTTTATGAGAGCCTTCAGTCATCTGCACATGGCGGCAGCGCCCAGCGGCAGGTGCTCCGCCCAGGGGTGTGGGCAAAACTTTTTATAAGTTATTTGCAAAAGCAAGACAAAGCGGAGATATGATTGGTTCAGCTGAGAAGGGGAGGTTGGCTGGTGCTCTCTGATTGGTGGGGCTTAAGTGACATTATTATCCTCTGCTTGGAGCTGGGTTTCTTTGTTTCCATGGGAATGAGTCCCCGCGGCCGCCTCAGCCTGATGAACTCCCATCTATGATTTTTAACAAGAGGGCGAGTGGCCGAGTTCCAGCACTGACTACTCTGCTCAGCCTTCGGCTTCCTGCTGCTCCCTGTGACTGACTTGTGCTCTGCTTTCTTAGGGGGAACCTTGGGGGACGTTCTTGCTTCCCAAGCTACTGAGAGGTCTGTTGACCCTTTCAGGGTTTGCTTCAGAGGCAACTAGCTTGCTAGTCCAAAGCCATAATGTCTTGGGGGTAACCGGCACTCACGATGGGGAAGGTTAAATGGTGTGTGGCCAGCGGACTAAACAATGTGAAGGTCATCTCAGCTCCTGGCCACCTCTTGTTGGGTCTCAATGTGCTCGGTCTTGCTTCCACCATGCTACTCCCCAAGGTAGTTCCCTGGCTCTAATAAGCATCTTGTCTGTTAACTAACAGTAGGAGCATCCATCTCCTCCTCCCCCACCCCCACACCCCCAGGATACAGCCCTTTAGAGTCTGGAAAAGTGGCCTTGCACCCCTAGGCTCTCTCATCCGCAAGCCACTCCGCCGTTGGCGTGGCTCTGGCTTTTGAGTGTACTGCTACCTTGGTCCTCCTTCTTTCTCCCTATGGCTTCTGAATCACAGCCCTGGGGCTGGTGAGGATGGACGATTGGTGCTGATGGATGGGCCATCACGTTGATGCTTCGGACTGTCCATCAAGCAGCTCCCAGCACTTAAAGGATGCACAGGAACTTCTTCGATCTAAAAACCTCACCACATAGGCAGTATGATGAGTTCATGGCTCTAGCTTCCCAAGGGTAGCTTGCACCTGAAGCGAGTGGATGGAGTCCTGAGTGAATGAGTATTGGTGACATGGCTTAGGGGTTGACCAAACTGGAGTGGTGACGACGTGAAAGGCACACACACAGAAAAGTTGGCTTTGGATGGGCCATGGTCTTGGATGGAGACACATCGTCAGTAGCCTGGAAACTGAGGAACCTCAGCACGTTTTTGTATACATCTGAATCTGAATTGAGGAGGAGGGACATTGTATATAGCTGAACAAGGAGGCAGGCCTGACTAATCTCATTGTGTGTGTGTGTGTGTGTGTGTGTGTGTGTGTGTGTGTGTGTGTGTGTGTAGGGATGCCTTTGCAGGGGAGCAAAGCCAGGTTGTAGTTATCCAAGAGGAGGAAGCTGCGGTCTTTAGCTTTGTACACACTGTCAATATCCACATATGGACCAGGGGAGGGCTTCGCCATTTTCATGGATCCGAGCCACTGGGATCCTTGACACGACCATGCCCGTATGGACAATACGCATTCACTCAGAACTTCATCTGCTCACCACACGTGCCTCAAGGGGTGTGAGCTCACCTGGCATCACAGCTCAGGACAAACTAGACGTAGTTGTTGGGATTCCTGAAAACTGGTCTTGTCTGCCTTAGCGGAAGTGCTTCTGTTGAGGAGACCTGAGAAGAGGTAAGGTCCTGCTGATGCTTTTGCTCAGCTGTGGGGAGTGGCTATGTAAACTGCACTTCTTCAAGGGAGCCCAGCATTTTTCCTGCCCTGGCTCTGCCTCTGGGCTGAAAGGAAGTACATCTCGGTTAGGACTCTAACGGGTCTCTGTCCTGCTATTTATTTATTTAATACCTGGTGTCCTGTAGCCTAGGCTGGTTTTGAATTCACGATGTAGCCGAGGATGACCCTGAAGACCCTGAGTTCATGATCTTGCTTCTTTCACTTCTCAAGCACGGGTATTATAGGTGTCAAGCATCTTGTCTGAGAATGGGATACCGGAGATCAAACAGGGTTTTGTGCACATTCCTCAATCGTTCTACGGACTGATCTATACGCCTCTGTCCTGGAATTCTGCATCTGGGTATCATCAGTGAGCACGTCTATGTGTGCTCTGGTCTTATTCTGCTTCTGTGACAAACACCAGGACCAAAAGCAACCTGGGAAGGGACAGGTTTTTTTCCACTTACAACTCCAGGTCACAGTCCATGATTGAAGGATGTTAGGCCAGGAGCTCAGGCAGAAACTTGAAGCAGAAACCACGGAAGAAGGCTGCTTACTGACTCACTCAGTCACAGGCTCATGCTTAGTTTGCTGGCTTTTTTTTTAAAAAAGATTTATTTATTTATTATATATATATAATTAGTATTCTATCTGCATGCATGCCTACATGCCAGAGAGGGCATCAGATCTCATTACAGATGGTTGTGAGCCACTATGTGGTTGCTGGGAATTGAACTCAGGACCTCTGAAAGAACAGGTAGTGCTCTTAACCTCTGAGCCATCTATCCACCCACCCCCCCTTCTAAAAAATATATAGCCTAGGATCATTCTGCATCAATTAATAATCAAGATAATCCCCCATAGACAATGCCCACAGACTGGCTTTAACCTCACAGAGGTCTTCCTACCTCTGCTTCTGGATTGCTAGGACTAAAGATGATGTAGAAATACATACATATATATTATCATATGTATTATATGTTATCATACCATCATATCAATAACATATAATATTATCATAATAATATATTATCAGCCATCTATATTATCTCTTATATGCACAAATCTGTGGAGAAATAGTATCATAAGAAATTTATTTATCGGGCTGGGTGGTGGTGGCTCACATCTTTAATCCCAGTACTTGGGAGACAAGACAGGTGGATCTCTGAGTTTGAGACCAGTCTGGTCTACAGAGCGAGTTCCAGGACAGTCAGTGTTACACAGGGAAACCTTGTCTCAAAAGAAACAAAAAACAACAACAAAAAGAAATGTATATATCAGAGAAGTAAAGCCCGCTGCTGGAACACAGCAGAATTTAGGACTGGATTCTAAGCTTTCATCTGAAAGCCGCTTGTCTTCTCAGGGTAAAAGCTGCTTGTCTTTTCAGGGTGACGCCTTACTTTCTAAGCAACATAGATGGTAGAACAAAGCTATAATGATTCATATATGGTAGGATCTAGGAAGGCCATGAGAGGCTCATAACGGCCAAGTCACTCAGGAACAAAGGCAGCCCAGATTGTGGCCCAAACTGATAATCAGTAGTTGATGGGTTGGGAGACATCACCGGATAAATTCACTCCCCCGTTACTGTACTTACTTACCTCATGAATGGCTACTCCTGTGAACCTGAGGCTTAGGGTGCAAACCACAGGTAGTGTGGGGGAAGGAGCAGGTGTAGAAGCTCTGCTTTGGGGTCTCTGAGGGTTAAGGTACGGAAACAAAGGCATCCCAGTCAGGTGGGCAAAACCACAGCGTGAGGATCATGGGTGTGTTGCAAGAAGAACGTCGAGAGCCTGAGAGGTGGCTCAGTGGTTAAGAGCACTAGCTGCTCTTCCGGAGGACCCAAGTCAGATTTCCAGCACCTACATGGTGGCTCACAACTGTTTGTAACTCCAGTTCCTAGGGACTGGCATACATGTGGTAAACAGACATTCATGCAGGCGAAACATTCATACATATAAAATTAAATTAATTTTAAAAAGGAGGGGGAGGAGAAGGAGGAGGAGAAGAGGAAGAGAAGGACGAGGAAGACCAAGAAGATTGGATTTTCAGTCCCAGGGCTTGGCTTCCAGGCCCGACACCAGATCTGGACCAGCAAGACTCGGGAAGATCCACTTGGCCCCTGCCCCCCAGCCTCCTTGTGTCTTGCATGGTTTCATAAAATCTGATTTGTTCCCCTCCATGTCGCAACAGTAATAGAAATTGTCGTGTGATAGTCATAGGGACTGAGCAATAACAACGCTCTACCGTGGCTGCCACATACCCAATTTTGTGGTGACATTTCTCACAATCCAACCCAACTGCTTCCATTACTAGGCCCGTTGTATAGATGAGAAACCAAAGACTGAAATAATGTGCCCCGAATAGTCTTTCTGATCCCAGAGCCCAGACAGAACAGAACGCTGTCCCTCTATCCCAGGAGCATGTGTCTTGACTGCCACATGGTCTTCGTGGTGAAGGAGCTGGGATGGGGGAGGGAATCTCCTGAGCCCAGCTGCTTCTACCTTCCCACTGTTGCCAAGGAAACCACCACTCCTGTGTAGTTGCCATGGAAATGATCCAACCTCTCTCTTCTTCTCACCTTCACCATGGAGACAGCCAACCTGGAAACCCAGTCCTTGAGTGGGAGGAGGCGGAGCCTCCTAGGCCTCCTGGGTGCTGGAAATTCCCACCCGGCAGAGGAATGCAGCCCCATTCCTGGGGCCGCTCAGAAGTGCCTTGTCAAAGGCAGGATGTCCCCAGGAATGCAGGTTGGAATTATTTTCAGAATCCATCCTTAAAGTCAGCCATTGTCTACACCAAGGGAAATCCCCAGATGCCCTGTGTCTCACAAACGCTGAAGGTGCAGCAGGCGGGGCTTCTTTTCATGGGGCACTGTGTCCAGCTGGCCGGGATGACAATGGGTTACCCCTCCCCTCTCCCCCTTAAGCATCCCCTACTTTGAATGGGCTGCCCAAGCGGCTCTCAGGCCTCCAGGCGTCACAGCTACTGAAGTCTGTGAAGAAAACATTGGGTTCTATCTATCTTATTTATTCTTCTTTAAGACAGGGTCTCACGTAGCCCAAGCTGGCCTTGAACTCACCATGAAGCAAAAGGCCTTGAACTTGCGATCCTTCTGCCCTTATTTCCTGAATGCTGGGATCACAGCCTGCGCCATCATGCCTGGTGTTTGCAGTGCTCGGGGTGGAACCCAGAGCATACGCGGCAAGCCCTTCAGCTCCATCTCCAGCCCCGCCTCACCCCCACTTTTAGTCTACCGCAGCAGGATGACGGGATGGTGAAGAGCATGCCTGATGAAATCAGGCTGGCTGGGTTCAAGTCCTGACTCAGGACACGAGACTATGGGGACAGGGGCATACTGGCTATCCATCCCTAAGCCAGATCTTTCAGAAGCAAAATTGGGTTAACGATAGTGTCTATCTCTTAAGGTTCTTACAGCGCTTAAATGAGAAACACTGCACCGTGCCCATCCAGCACATGGCAACACCCAAGAACTGTGGGCCACTATGATCACGGTCTTCATGATTTCCTGAAAGAGGGAGATTTTAACAACATCAGCGAAACCAGATACAACCTTAGCCAAGATGGCAACTCCCAGGTTGTATACACTTCACTTGTGGGAAAAAAAGCTGCTTTAATATCCCCATTGACATGCTTTTTAAATTCTTCTTTTTATTTAACCTGTCTGTATATTTAATTATTTTCACTTTATTTTATGTGTATGGGTGTTTTGCCTACACGTATGTCTGTACACCTTGTATACGCCATGGAGGCCAGGAGAGGACTTCGGATCCCCTGGAACTGGAGTTACAGGTGGTTGACTGTGAATCCGCATCGTTGGTCTTCTGGAAGAGCAACATGTACTCTTAACCACGGAGCCATCTTTCCAGCCCCTTGTCCACATTTTCTTATCTTTTTTCTTTTCTTTTCTTTTTTTTTTTTTTTTTTTTTGGTTTTTCGAGACTGGTTTTCTCTGTGTAGTTTTGCGCCTTTCCTGGATCTCGCTCTGTAGCCCAGGCTGGCCTCGAACTCACAGAGATCCACCTGCCTCTGCCTCCCAAGTGCTGGGATTAAAGGTATGTGCCACCACCGCCCGGCCCCTTGTCCACGTTTTCACGTTTTTTGTCCTTGTCAATACTTTACCAGAGTCAACCTTTAAGAGTCACACCCTCCAGTGACATTTAGGTCCTCCTTGCTCTCAGATGATTTTACTTTCATACTTTAAAAATATATTTTGTGTGGTGGATTAGGGACTGAATCTGTGGGCTTGCACAGGAAAGGCAACGCCTCTGTGATTCTCAAGAGCCCCGATTAGCAAAAGGAGTGTCCATAGGCCCAAGGCCAAAGATGAGTGGTCAGTCAGGCCCCTTGGCAGCAACCCTGAACCTGGGTGTGGTCCTGGCTATACACAGCTCAGCCATTTCTTTGCAAAGCTGGGCTGTTCCAGGAGCCCGGAAGTACAGACACGAAATCCTTCCGCAGTCTGCCCTTGCTCCTCTCGATCGTGTGGAAGCCACATCAGCGTCTCGAGGAGGTCCAGGGTCCTGGCCTGGGATGCAGCAGCCCTGGCCGCACCTGTCTCGCACTCTTGAGGAAGCTGGCTGTTTGCGTCACTTGGTTCCAGCTTGCATTTCTCTATCCCCACCTCCCTGTGTGGGCTGTAGCCGAGCTGGGTGCTCTTGGCAGAGGCCCACTCAGCGAGGCCTCTTTCTCGCGAGATCCCTTTTGGCTTTCTTTCCCTGTGGGAACTTGTGGAGTGGGAGTGAAAATCCAGAGACAATCCACTCTGCCTTCCAAAATCAGGAGCAGATCCAGGTTTAGTGGGGCCTGGAAGTTTAGTCACTACGGAGGCCCTTTAAGAGAAAGAAGAGACACCTTTTTTTTTTTTTTTTTTGGTTTTTGGTTTTTCAAGACAGAGTTTCTCTGTGTAACAGCTTTGGGAGTCCTGGAACTCTCCCTGAGCCACACTGGCCTGGAACTCACAGAGATCCGCCTGCCTCTGCCTCCCAAGTGCTGTCATCAAAGGTGTGCGCCACCACCGCCTAGCTTGGAAGAGACATATTTGTAATAGATTAAAGGAATTTGGTTGGGGGTGGAGTTGGGGGTGGAGAAATGGCTCGGCTTTTAAGAGCACTGGCTGCTCTTTCAGAGGACCCAGGTTCATTTCCCAGCACCCACATGGCAGCTCACAACTGTCTGTAACTCCAGTTCCAGTGGATCCGATTCCCTCACACAGATATGCAGGTCAAACACCAATGCACATAAAAATTAAAAAATGCTGGGCGGTGGTGGTGGTGGTGGTGGTGGTGGTGGTGGTGGCGGCGGCGGCGGCGGCGGCGGCGGCGCACGCTTTTAATCCCAGCACTTGGTAGGCAGAGGCTGGTGGATCTCTGTGAGTTCGAGGCCAGCCTGGTCAACAGAGAGAGCTCCAGGACAGGCATCAAAACTACACAGAGAAACCCTGTCTCGAAAAAAACAAAAAAATTTTAAAAAAATTAAAATTAAAAAATAATTTTAAAAAAGCCCATTAAAAACAGTGATTTGGTATTCTACCACTAGGCTACATAGCAATCCTGAAAGGAGTATTTACTTAGAGAATTCAACAACAAACTACAGTTACATCACAAAGAGAAAATCTGGGATCAGTGAGATGGCTCAGCAGGCAAGCCTGAGGACCTGAGTTCTATCCCAGGACCCCACAGAAAGTCAGATGCGGTGGCTCATGTCTATAATCTCTGCACTCCTATTGTGAGATTGGAAGAGCAGGCAGGAGAATCTCTTGGAAGCTCTCAGGTCAGCTATCCTGGATGACCCAGAGCGGCAGAAAGACTACTCAGAGAGATCCTCCCTCAGAAACAAAGTGCGAGGCGAGAACTGATTCCAGAAGGTTGATATCTGACCTCCATGAGCACTCTAATCTGACCTCTCTCACACAATAGTAAACACAAAATAATAAAAACAAAAAGCATTAAAAAATACTACAAATATCACAAAAATCTAAAATAAGCCGTGTTTATAGCCATCTTGCATGATTATTTTTTAAAATAACTTTCAGGTGATGATGATGATTATTATTGCTATTATTGAGATAAGATGTTATTATATAACCCTGACTAGTCTCAAATTTGCTATGTAGACTAGCCACAAACTCACAGAGATCCCCCTGATGCTGCCTCCTGAGTGCTGGGATCAAAGGTGTGTGCCAGGTTGTTATTATTATTATTATTATTTATTATTATTATTTTTTTTTTTTTTTTTTTTTTTTTTTTTTTTTTTTTTTTTTTTTTTTAAGATTTTTATTTATTATTTATACAATGTTCTGCTTGCATGTATGCCTGAAAGCCAGAAGAAGGCACCAGATCTCATTACAGGTGGTTGTGAGCCACCATGTGGTTGCTTGGAATTGAACTCAGGACCTCTGGAAGAGCAGCCAGTGCTCTTAACCTCTGAGCCATCTCTCCAGCCCTATTATTTATTATTTTTAGTGTGTGTATGCTCACTGTGTTTCAGTGCCTACAGAGGCCAGAAGAAGACACTAGATCCGCTGGAGCTGGCCTTACAGGCAGTCGTGAACCGCCCTGTGTGGGTGCCAGGAATTGAACCTGTGTCCTCTGAAAATGCAGCATGTAATTTTAACCTCTGAACCGTCTCTCCAGCGTCCTCACATTTTTGGTCGGATGCTCGTAACTGATAGGCTCTTCAAATGACAACGATAGGGTAAAATGTAGTTAAATTTTAGGTTAATTCAGTCTCTTCTTCAGTAAGGTTAGTTGAAATTTGTTTTTTTATTATCAATAGTGATGAGGGTTTTGGCTTGCTTGTGTGTTTATTTACTTACGTATTTAGAGACAAGGTCTCATGTATACTAGGCTGGCCTCAAAACCTTTAACCCTGAATCCACCTCATAAATCGTGGGATTACCGGCGCACACCGCCCTGCTCAGTTTATAACGTACTAGGAATTGAACCCAGGGCTTCATGCATGTTAGGCAAGCACTCTACCAGCTGAGCTCCATCCCAGACCTAGGGGCTTATGATTGTTTCCTTTGGTCTTGTTTTTGATTTTTATTTTTTTCCTGAGATAGGGTTTCCTTGTGTAGCCTTGGCTGTCCTGGAACTCTCTCTGTAAACCAGGCTGGCCTCAAACTCATGGAGATCCCCCTGTCTCTGCCTCCCGAGTGCTGGGATTAAAGGTGTGCACCACCACTGCTCAGCTTTCTTTTTGTTTTGGAGATATGGCTTTGGCTGGTTTGGCAAGTTGGTGGCTTTTTGTTTGTTTGTTTGTTTGTGTGTTGGTGCTGGAGATGGGAACCAGGGACCTGAAGATGCCAGGTATTCTGCCATTGAACCCCACGCCGCCCCCCATAGCTCTGAGAGTTTTCATTATGTGCATGAGAAACAAATTTCTCTGCATACAGTTTCAATCTGTCTTCATCATGGGAAGACTCTTTCCTGAACATCTGCCTTGTTGCTTCACTTTAGATCCCAATTTTGCCATTTCAGTGTGACGTTTAAGTCCTATGCTGTCCGTATGCCTGGCGAGAGGGTGTTTTAATCTGTGTATATATGTGTAAGTGTGCACAGGTGCTTGTGTAAGCCAACAGTGTCAGATCCCCCGGGAGCTGAGTTCCAAGCAGTTGCAAGCTGCCTGATGTGGGTGCTGGGAATGGAACTCAGGTTCTCTGGAAGAGCAGTAACGTGCTCTTAACCACTGAGCCATCCCTCCAGCCCGCGTTTCAGTCTTTAAAATAAACACTTGAAAGTCATCAGTCAAGTGAAGACACTGTTACATAATGTCCCATCCACCTACCTTGACACCCTGAAAGGCCAGATTCAAATTTAGAATTCTCGGAATCCTCAGAATTTCCTGCGAGGATGTGTCAGATGAGCGAGCCGGCTTCTCGCTGGGGCTGTCTGCTGCCTCCCTCTCTTGGCGCCCATACACTCTGGGTCTGAGATCTCGCCACAGTTCGCTCTCCAGCCCCGTTGTCGGGTCAAGGGGTTTGCACACCAGAATGTGAGCTAGTCTCTGGGACAAGATTGAGCAATGGCTCCCGTGGAACCTGTGAACAGCTGGCACTATTGATGTCACTGCTCAGGAATCCCAGGTCACGTGGACCGTGGTATCGTGTCATGGCCTTTGAGAAGCAGATGCTCAAGCAGAGGGAGGGCTGCAAGGGGGTTGGTTCCCTGGGGAGTAATATTTGTCAAGGGTGAAGAGGTCAGTAAAAGTCTCCACACAGCCAAGCTGCTGTGACACCTGCCAAGGGCCAAAGGCAGAGCGCAGAAATGGACGCAACAGTTCCCCATTGGGCAGGTCCTGTGAACTAACTCATGGTCAGCCCCGCGGGCAGTTGCAGAGCACAGACTGCCTGTCCGAAGAGTCCTGCAGGAGCAGAAGTGTCTCTCGGGCTCAGTCACTGCTGGACCGCTTGGACGCGGCTGCAGGGAACATCAGGGATCTCAGCTTCAGGCTCCCGACTGCTCCTTGTAGCAGAGCAGCAAGCTCTCAGTCCACCACGGTGGCATGAGCTTGGTGAGTGGAGGCGATGTGGTTCAGCCACCTCAGCTTCTGCTGCTGCAGCCACTGATTTGTGTGTTTGGTGCCGGATTGATTCCGGGCTCATTCCGCAGTTTACCTCCTTGGTTATTTAATA
Organism: Peromyscus californicus insignis; assembly: GCF_007827085.1. Classification (NCBI taxonomy): domain Eukaryota; kingdom Metazoa; phylum Chordata; class Mammalia; order Rodentia; family Cricetidae; genus Peromyscus; species Peromyscus californicus. Next base: position 7,607,433 of record NW_026294492.1, read on the forward strand.
GCCTTTCATGATTAATGCTTCCTGCTTATTAACACAGGATACAAACACCTAGGTTCTCCGTGCCCATTTGCATAGACGTCAGCTAGGACTATGTCCCTTTCCCAGATCCACTTCCCACATCCTTCTGTCTTCTAGGCTGGCCAGTCTGCCAGGATATTTGCCACTACCATGTAGATATAATCTTCTCACTTCTGGTAAATGATTCCCTCTACACACACACACACACACACACACACACACACACACACACACACACACAGAGTACATGCCTAGGGACACTGCTTGAATGCCCACCAATTGGAGGACTTCTTACCAGGGTCATCAATGGCCCATCCAGGGGTGTTACTGTAAGGCAACTATCCTGCAGCTTCAGCTTGCAGCCACAGGCAAAGCTAACCCATTTGCCAATCAAATGCAGGTCCTTCCTCAGCCTTCAGCCAGTCAGTCTTCTGTGACTCCCCGCTCTTCTCCCGACTAATGGCTGGCCACAGAAACGCTGCCAGGGAGGCGTGCTGGCACAGCTGTGAGCATGTCGTGTCCTGTCGGTGACTTTGATCATGGTGGTAATAAAATACCCAAGACAGGCAATTTAAGGAAGGAAGGGTTTTCTTGGACGCACAGTTGGAGGATGTAGTCCATCATGGTGGGGAAGGCAACTGGTCACACTGCATCCTCCACAGTCAGGAAGCAGAGAGAGATGAATGATGTGCCAGCTCACTCTCTTCCTTTTATGCAGTCCGGGGCCCTCGCTCATAAAATGCTTCTGTCTACAATAGGTCTGCTCACCACAGCTGATGGAGTCCCCAAACCCCTTCATACACATGCCCAGAGGTTTTTTTTTTTTTTTTTAAATAATTTGTTTTATGTGCATTGGTGTTTTGCCTGCATGTATGTCTGTGTGAGGGTGCCAGACGCCCTGGAACTGGAGTTACAGACAGCTATGAGGTGCCCTGTGGGTGCTGGGAATTGAACCTGGGTCCTCTGGAAGAGCAGTCAGTATTCTTAGCCATCTCTCCAGCTCCTTGCCCAGATGTTTGTATTCTTAATGATTCCAGATGTTGTAGATCGGCAGGAGAGAGACCTTGGTGGGTTGGAGCCGGGGTACCCCACAGTGGGTGAGAAAGAGACACGCCATACAGACATACAGACGCAGCGTTCATGTGGAAAGTTTCATTATTAAAGGGGGAGGGGAGAGGGAAGAGAGAGAAAGAGGGGGAAAGAGAGAAAGCAGAAGTGGGGGAGAGAGAGAGAAAGAGAGAGAGAGAGAGAGAGGAAGGAAAAGGGAAAAGGGGGAGGGGGTTTCTCTTAAAGGGGATTTACATAAGATGACATCAGGATGCTGGGCAGGTCCCCAAGGGGCGGGCCAGAATGCTAACACTAGACTCCTTCAAGCTAATGGTATTAACTGTCACTTACGTGTTTTTGGACACCTGTTCAAACAGTTTTCCTGATGCATCTCTTTCAGCTTAGGTTTGACCTTGTACCTTTCCATCACCTGGATAAATACTCAGATCACGGGACATTCCATGGATAACTCTTCCCTTTCTGCCAGGGCCCAACAACACAGCAGGAGCTCTTTGGCAAAAGGCATGCATGCTCTCTATCACTAACACCTCCATTACTACACAGGATTGACTCATTTACACGGGCCAAGCAGGAGGCCTGCTCCACAGCCTGAATCTGCCACAGACCCTGCCTGCTCTGGGCACTCGAAGTTAGCAGCCTTCCATGATTCCTAGCTGTGGGGCCCAGGAGGCCTGAGGGACATCGTGATTCCCTGGTGATGGGAGCTGTAACACTCAGCGTTTCTGTCTTTCTTCTGCAGCATGCTCCTGGCCACTGCTCCCATCAGAACTTGATTGATATGCTGCTTTCTAAATCTTCAAGAGCAAACATACATTATCCAGTCCCCCAGGCTACACAGCCTTTTCTCATCCTGCCAAATTAGAAAGATCCATCCTTGCAATGGATCGGTGATATGTTGGGACCCACACCTGTCATCCCAGTACTTGGAAGGTGAACAGAAGGACTGTCTGTGTTTGAGGTCAGCCAGGGCTACACAGGGACTTCCAGGTCAGCCTGGACTGCACAGTGAGAGACCCTGTCTCAAAAACAAAAACAACGAACGAACCAATGAAACGGGTGAACACAATGCTCTGTGGTCCTTCTGATCCAGATTTCCCCACCTGTATTATGACAGATTAAGGGAGCCAGAGAGCCCCGGGGCGGAACTGTAAACGTGTATTATTGTCTATTCCATATGAATGCAAAAGTGTTTCTGATCCTTTCTGATTGGCATGAAAAAGAATGCACTCACTCATTAAACCAAAGGCCGCATGCCTGAGCCGTGACAGAGGTTCTCGCAAAGCCACTGTGGCTAAAGAGTTTGTGGTTACCCACAGTCTTTCTCCAGGTTCCTCTGGCTTCTGCAGGGACCAGATCAGACAGTTCACTAGAGATACAATAAATCACCCTTGTCTTCGTTAAGGGCACAAATGGAACATTCTTACCCCATCCCTGGGACGTGTGCTGCTTTTATTTTATACTCCCTTGGCTGAGGCGCAGGATGGAGACCGGATCAAAGGCTTTCTTGTTTTTTTTTTTTGTTTTTTCCTACTCCAATTGCTTTTACCCCGGAGGCCATCAACCTATTCAGGAATTTCTTCAAGGTCAGCCACATCACTGGGCACCTTTCTTCTTCTGTCCCCCACCCCCTGCTTTTTTTTTTTTTTTTTTGAAAGCCTGAGTTGTTGCCCTTCCTCTGTGTGTCCTCCCTCTCCAATACCCACAGCCACCATCCCACGCACCATCCCACCTTCATTACATTACAGAGGGATTCTCTGGAGGACTGAAAGAGAGCCTAGAGGGGTCCTATAGTACGGCAGGTCAGCACGACTTTGACCCCGTGACAAGACTCTAGATGACAACCAAGACACCTTGAGAGACGTTGAAGTGGGAATGCAAGCCGATGTTGACTCTACCCCATGGAAGCCCTGTGGACACTTAGCGTTCATGTTGTCGCTGACAAAACCACAGTGGGCGGAGGCCCTGAGTTGAATCCCCGGTACCACCCCAAACAACAAAACAAAAAACAAAAACCTTAATAGGTGAGTGGAGATAAGGTTTCTACCACTCGCCAATGTGGAGGTTCTATATAGAAACTAAAAGAAACTCTAGAAAAAAAAAAATAAGATTTCATTTTTTTCACGTGCCAGAGGTGGGCAGCTGAGATTCTGCAGCCCTGGCACCGGATGAGGGTAAAGGGGACGGGAAGCCACCGTGCAAACTCCCTGGTGTAATCTCTGCCATGACACGAGCTCGAGACAGATCATCGTTGGAGGCCTTCCACTTCCTGTGGTCTGCTCCGCACCGGCTCCTGGCTGTGGGAAGCTGACCTCATCCACTCCACGCCATTGGCTTCCAGTTGCTTTGGGCCAATGGGAGGCACCAACAGGAAGTGGGCGGGGTGAGAGGAAGGAAACCGCCGACTCTTGCCCTTCTCCTGGCACTCTCCCAGTGGTCCTGTCTTACGGGCAGAGCTCGAACAGTGAGTGGGTCCAGACCACTACCCTCTCTTCTGGCTCCTCCAGGCACACGGGTGGCAAGGGCTTTTTCCTGTTTCTTCTGGCTGGCCCAACCCTGTCCCGGCTTGGGTGCCCTTAACCCCAGCCACACTTTTTCATAAAGAGTTCTTTCACCCCTCTCCAGGAGGTGATGGTAATGGTGTTGGTGGTCGTCGTTTTGACAGTAGTGGGTATGCTGGCTGTGGTATGGATGCGGTGATGAATCTCCTCTTTATAGAGTGCCATGGCTGCCTGCTAGGATGCTCATGACGCAATCAGCCATCCCTAGCTCTACTTCTTTTGAAAATCCAGCCTGATTTTCCTGTGGCCTCCTATACAGCCAGCAACCCTTTTCTGAGCCTCAGTTTCTTCATCTGGCTTCAATGAAAACCCCAAGCTGTCCTATGTCAGGGGGACAGTGTGAAAATGAAATGAGTGAATATATATGAAAAAACTCTGAAAAAAAAAAAACTCGCACAATACTGACTGTACTACTAGTATTATTAAAAGCAACAACAATAATAAGATTCTCCCAGGCCCACAGATCCCTCAGCTCCACCCTCCATCCCCACCAGCAACATCACAGCAGTGACTCAGTCTTTGCTCATTGGCAAAACAATTATTTTTGTGTGTTTTTTTCTCCTGAAAAGTCCTACACCACTGTAAGAGGAAACTCTGTTATCAGACACAGCACAAAAATCCTCTAATACTGCTACCATGCTTTGATGAATGCCACAGAGGCATGTGTCTGTGCTCTAGCCCCTCAGAGTAGACTCTGTGCCATTCATGGGTTTTCTGCGCTGTTCACAGCACAGTTGAGAACCAGCCTGTAACCATGTGTGCTGTTTAGGGTTTTTTTTTTTAATTTTAATTTTAATTTTTTATTTTTAATCTATGTGTATGTCTTAGTTAGGGCTGCTATCGCTGTGATGAAACACCATGACCAAAAGCAACTTGGGGAGGAAAGGGTTTATTTGACTCACACTTACTGTTCATCACTGAAGGAAGTCAGGACAGGAACTCACACAGGACAGGAACCTGGAGGTAGGAACTGATGCAAAGACCACGGAGGGGTGCTGCTTACTGGCTTGCTCCTCATGGCTTGCTCAGCCTTTTTTCTTATAGTACCCAGGACCACCAGCCAGGGATGACACCACCCACAATGGGCTGGACCCTCCCCCATCAACCACTAATTAAGAAATGCCTTACAGCTGGATCTTACAGAGGCGTTTTCTTAATTGAGACTCCTTCCTCTTTGATGACTCTAGATTGTGTGGAGTTGACAGAAAACTGTCCAGCAGAGTGTATGTACATGAGTGCAGGTGCCTGAGGCATCCAGGAGAGGGTATCAGATGCCCTGCTGCTGGAGTTACAGCCAGTTGTAAGCTGCCTGAGATAGGTGCTGGGAACTGAACTTGGGTCCTCTGCAAGAACACTACATGCTCTTGACCGACGAGCCATCTCACCTGCCCCGAGTTTTAAATGTCAGCTCACCACAACCTGAAGTCACCTAGAAAGAAAGCCTCAAGGGAGGAACTGCCTAGATCAAGTCGACTTATGGGCATGTCTGTAAGGGATTGTTTTGATTGTTAATTGACATGGGAGGACCCAATCCATTGTGGGTGGCACCGTTTCCTGGGCAGGTGATCCTGAACTGTGTTAAGTGAGGAAAGCTTGCTGAGTATAAGTAAGTAAGCAAAGATCCATTTGTTTTTCTCTGCTCTTGACTGTGGGTGTGATGTGACTTAGCTGTTTGAGTTTTTATTTTGACTTGCCCTCAATGACGGACTGTAATCTGGAGTTGTAACTTTAACTTGAAATTGTAAGTCAAGTAAGCCCTTCCTCCTTCCTCTATGTTACTTTTGGTTATGATGTTTTTTAATTGAAGTGACGGAAAGGAAAATTAGAACTCCATTATGGAAGCCCCTGAGTGGCAGGTGGGTGGGGCTTAGCTTATAGAACTCCATTAGTGAAGCCCCTGAGTGGCAGGTGGGTGGGGCTTAGCTTAATAGCATCTGGTACAGAGACTCAAGTGCTCCAACCTTCTGGAATAAAAATGAGAATTGTTAATGGATTATTCATGGCCAGGGGAGGCTGGAATGACTCCAGAGCTGAAAAAGAGGACATTTGAGGACATTTTGAGTTTCCTGTGCCTATTTCAAAACATGGGAATGTCCTTTGAAGGCTTCTCTTTCTTAATCTAAGGAGGTTTTACATTGTCCTATCCCCTACCAAGCATGACCATGGAAGGACACAGGACTAATAAAGTCAATCAACAGCTTCCATATGACCAAGGTATTACGGGCTTCAAGTTTTGCGGCATAGTTGATCACACTCTGTGAAGATGTCTCTGTTTTACCTCACCTGCCTAAGGCACCTTCTGATCGGCTTAATAAAGAGCTGAATGGCCAGTAACTAGGCAGGAGAGGATAGGTGGGACTTCCAGGCAGAGATAGGAACTCTGGGGAGAATCTGAAAGGTGTGAGGGAGTGTGTGTGTGTTGGGGGTGGTGGTGGTGGAATTCACCAGCAGTACTTGGAAGAAGTTGGATGTAAGTATGGAGGAGAGGTAAGAAGCCACCTGGTAGAATGTAGATTAATCTAAATGGGTTAATTTAAGCTTTAAAAGTTAATTGGGAACAAGCCTAAGCAAAGGTCAATCTTTCATACTTAATAAGAAGTCTCCGTGTCATTATTTGGGATCTGGTGGTCCAAAGAAAGTCCGATTACACTCAAGAGTCATAGGAGGGGCTGGAGAGATGGCTCAGAGGATAAAGGCACTGACTGCTCTTCCAGGGGTCCTGAGTTCAATTCCCAGCAACCACATGGTGGCTCACAACCATCTGTAATGAGATGCCCTCTTCTGGACTGCTGTCATACATGCTGTATACATAATAAATAAATAAATCTTTTAAAAAAAAAAGTCATAGGAAAGACATCATGAGTCAGTTCAGGACTGCTTTGCTGTGTCAATTAGGAAGTAATGGTGGCTTATTCTTCATGTTCCTCTTTCCTTTTCTACTTAAAAAATTTTTTTTTTAATTTATTTAATTTTATTTTATGGGCATTGATGTTTTGTCTGCATGCACGTCTGTATAAGGGTGTCAGATCCCCTGGAACTGGAGTAATAGTCAGTTGTGAACTGCCATGTGGGTGCTGGGAATTGAACTGGAGTCTCCTGGAAGAGCATCCAATGCTCTTAACCGCTGAGCCATCTCTCCCGCCCTCCTTTCCTACTTATGAGGAGACCTGGACATTGGCAACCCGGGACTGTTGCAGATACTCAGGAATATGTGGCCTTTGCTTTCCTGGTGGCTCACCCCTGGCACCCACCAAGCATCAGGGATGGGAAGAAAGAGGCACTGAGAAAGAGGCATAAATTCAGCCAGGTCCATTCCTTTTGAAAAGCTCTCACAGGGGCACCACTAGCTCTTAGATACTGTGATGGTCAGTATTAATTATCGATTTGATAGAATCTTGGGCGACAGGTCTCTGGGAAGCTCTGTTAAGGATTTGCTTGATTATGCTAAGTGAGGTTGGAAGACCTTCCCAGGGTGGATGGCACCATTCTCTATGGGGTTCTGGCCGGCGTAAGTGGAGAACGGGAACTGAGCAGGAGCCGGCACTCATCACGCTCTGCTTCCTGTTGTGGGTGTGATGTGAACAGCTGCTTCACCATCCCGCTTTATATACTTCCCTGTGAGTCAGAAAGAAGCCCTTTCTCCCTTAGGTAGGTTTGTCAGAGTATTTTATCGCTGCGACAGGAAGGGAGACCGAGACAAACGTGTATGGTCTAGCTGAGAAATCTAACCCCTCATTAATGACAGGATACCTACGGGAAAGCCTCGAGACGCGGGTGACATGTTAAACGTGGGCCAGCTGCACCCTGGGAAATGCCTGAATCCACTCTAATCGACATGTCCGATCCAGCAGTGGGGCTAGCTCTTGGAAGCTGTGTGGGATTCGGAGTGGGGTGAGCAGAGGAAGGAAACGTAGGTGGAACAACTGTGTGGGAATGCTGGGAAAGCTCTGGAACTGCCTGACTGTTCGCGGTGGTCACCAGATGGGTCATAAATGAAAGCATCCCCGAAGCCTTCGCTCTTGAGAACCCCCGGGGCCGAGCTACACTTTCTGTCTCCCTCTCTTCTCTGGACTCCTGCCACCGAGTTAAGTGATGGGAAAAGGAGCACGGGGCTAAGGCCTTCCGGAAGCTTCCAAATTTAAACCAACCCCACAGACATGAGACAGAACTGCCTATAGAGAATCGTATCATAGCCAAGTGCCAGAGTATATATTTATCTGTGCCTGAGATCCTCATCTCTTTTTAAAGAAAAGTCACACACTGGGGGGGGGGGGGGAGCGGGGGGAAAAAATGTACTATTGAACAAATATTCAGGATGGTTGCTCAGAATGTATCTAATGATGAGCCAAGATGAATTCAAAACACAAAGAGCTGCTTGTGGTGATTCGTCAGCTGGCTATATTTGGGGGTCTAAATCCCGGGCCCCCGCCAACTGAGTTCACATAGTCTGACTGTTTTTCCATTTCTATTTATAATTCTGTACACATTCATACACAAAAAAATGCAGGGGACATTGGACTTAACTTTAAAATGACTAGAATGTTCTGAATGTATCAGGTTACAGCATGCCGGAGCCTTTTTGTGGCCTGCGATTAGCCTCCTTTACCGGAGAAGGGATTAATCACAAACGTAGGGGTGGGGTAACAGGATCCTTTGGGAATCTGGAAGTATGTAAACAACTTTTCTTTATTTCCTCTTTAAAATGTCACTCAGGGCTGGGGAGATGGATCATTCGGTGAAGTGTTCGCTATACAGTCATGAAGACCTGAGTTCAATACCAGAACCCACCTAAAAAGACTGGGCATGGTGCACAATGGTCATGGCAGAGACAGGGGGATCCCTAGGTTCACTGGGTAATCAGACTAGTCCAATCAGCAAGTTCCTGGCCAGTGAGAAACCCTGTCTCAAAAACCAAGACAGACAGTGCCTGAGGAACTTTTGTGGCTGACCTCTGGCCTCCACTTACATGAACATACATGTGCACTTGACCTCACCTTGCCACATCATGTACACACACACACACACACACACACACACACTCACAATGTGATTTACTGCAACAAAACTTGATTGAACAGCGGCCACATGAAGGTCCATTTGAAGCCTAGATATGATGACACAAGGCTCTGCTCCCAAGGGACTGACAGCCTCCTGAGTGAGGTACAGATACCAAAAATACCTCACAAGGATGATCAGGGTCTCCGTGGAGGAGCCGGCCAGTGCCGTCAGCACACGGAGAGGGAGTGGGCAAGATGCACCGGCGTTCAGCTGCCGAATCTCCACATCTGTCCAGCTGTGCCTGTTTCAGGGACCACTTGGTTCTAGAGAAGTAGGTTCTCCCTCCCAGCTGGCTTGGATATTCAGGGCACTCTGTCCCTTCTGAGCACAGCTGATTGATTCAAAAGTGACAATCTCTGCGAGTTCGAGGCCAGCCTGGTCTACAGAGCGAGATCCAGGACAGGCACCAAAACTACACAGAGAAACCCTGTCTCAAAAAACAACAACAGAAAAAAAAGAAAAGAAAGAAAGAAAATAAAAAGTGACTGCAGTTTCCAAGTGGAACCAATCAGAGGGAAGATCAAGGTCTCTGGGCTGTGTGTGTGTGTGTGTGTGTGTGTGTGTGTGTGTGTGTGTGTGTGGCGAGGGGGGGGAGCCATTTGTTAATCAGGCAAAACAGCCTTCCAGGGTGCTGACTGCAAACTGCAGAGAGTGTGAATGAAGACCTGGAAACTAGTCCCTGAACCATCCCACAGTTCCTTCCCTAACTCTTCTGATTCTTGTCCTTTTTGGGCCCCGAGTCACGAAATGGCCCTATTGGTTGAGTTGGTTTTTTCAATACTTCTAACCCAAAACATCTTGGTTCATGTGGACGGTTAACATGAACTTGACAGGATCCAGAATCACCAGGTTCTGGGTGTGCTTGGAAGGTAACTCCTGGATGGGGTTAGTGAGGTGGGAAGACCCACCCTATACGTGGGCGATGCCATTTTAGGGGCCGGGGGCCCAGACTGCATAAGAAAGAGAAGGCCAGCTTGGATGAGGTGAGGACCTGAACGCTCCTAGGTGCGGTTAAAGAGAAGGTTTTTGTTGTAGAGATGAGGGAGAGAGAGTACAGCCAGAGAGGCATCTGGAAGAGTCCGGAGCAGGGAGAGAAAGGAGTAGACCAAACATGGCCAGCAGGTTGAGGGGCCCGTGAGAGGAGGGGGAGGGGAGAGGGAGGGAGAGAGGAAGATAAGAGCGAGCAAAGAGGAGAGCCAGCCAGGAGAGGGGGCCGAGAGCCAAGAGCATGCATGGCCAAAAGGGCAGGGTGCTAGAGGGGCGGGAAGCTGGGGGAGGGGAAGCCCATGAGCTGGAGCTTAGGGTAGGAGCGGGGTGGGGGGGTGCGGGTGGGTTGGGGGGTGAGAGGAGCTGAGAGGAGCCAAGGCAGTGAGTGTGCCCAGGAGGCCAGCAGACACTTCGGTATGCTGATAGGCACCTCAGTTAGCCATTTGGTTTTTGGATCTGACACAGCTGAGCACCAGCATTCCTCTCTCTCTGTTTCCTGGCTGCGGACAGAGTGTGACCCAGTGGCCTCATGCTGCTCCGGCCTCCAGACTGTACCCTCCAACTCTAAGGCAAAACCAGCTCTCGCTGGCTTAAGTTGATTTTGTCAGGAATGTGGCAGCAGCCACGAGAAAGGTAACTGATACAGGACAGAGTCAAGTATACCTCCCGCAGAAGGTGGTGTGGTACCCAAAACTTGAAGATGAGTAGGATGTGGACCAGAGAAGTAAGGACAGGGATGTCCCTGGGGTTGAAGCTTATCTGGAAAGACTGGGCTGGCTCAGGTCAGGCTGAGTGGTGGAGATACCCAGGGAAGGTGGGAAGGAGTGTCTGTGGGGTGCAGTGGATGTGAGTGAGTGTCTGTGGGGTGCAGTGGATGTGAGTGAGTGTATGTGGGGTATAGTGAGTGTGAGTGAGTATATATGGGGTATAGTGAGTGTGAGTGTATGTGGGTGTACTGAGTGTTCACCCTTTTGCCTCAGTTCCCTCCTCAGGTCCCAGGAGTTCATTCTGTGTCAGTATTCTCTGTTCCGAGGTCTGTGGCTCAAGGTGTGGCTCAACTGTGAGACAAAGCAGGAGGAGGTTCCTGTGAGGATTAAGCTAGTGTTTGAGGACTGTCATAATAAATTACCACAAACTAGTTGGCTTAAAACAAACATTTATAGCCAGGCAGTGGTGGCACACGCCTTTAATCCCAGCACTTGGGGAGACAGACGAAGACAGGTCTCTGTGGGTTGGAGGCCAGCCTGGTCTACAGAGTGAACTCCAGGACAGCTGGGGCTACACAGAGAAACCCTGTCTGGAAAAACCAAAACAACAACAAAACCCCTCAAGTATTTCATTCTCTCACAGTTCTGGGAGCCCGATGTAGGAAATCATGGTGTGTGAGCAAGGCGAGCTTCCCTCACGGTGCTCAGAAGTCTGAGGCAGGAAGGTTCAGAGTACCAGGCTAGCCTGGACTACGTAGTGAGACTCTGTCTCAAAATAAAAATTTTGCCGGGCGGTGGTGGCGCACGCCTTTAATCCCAGCACTCGGGAGGCAGAGCCAGGCGGATCTCTGTGAGTTCAAGGCCAGCCTGGGCTACCAAGTGAGTCCCAGGAAAGGCGCAAAGCTACACAGAGAAACCCTGTCTCGAAAAACCAAAAAAAAAAAAATAAATAAATAAATAAAAAATAAAAATAAAAATTTTAAGAGGGTCGAGAATGTGTCAGTAGAAGCTCACTTGCCTAGTTTGTGTGAGGCCATTAACAGCACCCCAACATTAGAGAGGAACAATAGCTAACTGGTCTCCTACAATTTATACCAGTCCCCCACTGAGGCCTTCGATAGGCATTGGTTCACAGACACTCATTCTGCCTGTAAACCACACACAGCCCTGCCCTTTTTTGTATGTGTTCATGTGTCTGTGTGTTTGCCCATATGTGTGCACATTGTGTGGAGGCCAGAGGTTGATGTTGGGGGGTTCTTCCTCAGTCCCTCCTACCTTTAATTTTACGATTATTTTATTTGGATAGGTGTTTTGCCTGTATGTATATCTGTGTGCCAGGTACATGTCTGGTGTCTGAGGAGGCCAAAAGAGGGCATCACATCTCCTGAAACTGGAGTCACAGACGGTTGTGAGCTACCATATGGGTGCACAGAATGGAACCTGGGTTCTCTGAAAGAGCAGCCAGTGCTCTTAACTGCTGAACCATCTCTCCAGCCCCTCTACCTTATTTTTGGAGACATAGCCTCTTACTTAAACTGGAACTTCCCAATTGACCTGACTGGCTGGCCGGTGGTCTCCAGGGGCCCTCCTGCTGTATCTGGCTTTTATGTGGCTTCTCGGGATCTGAGAGCAGGTCATCATGCTTGCTGTGGAGCAGGTGCTCTACCCCCGGGACATCCCCACAGTCCTGAGACTCACCATCTTAATGATCGCCATAACTAACATACAGAGGACTTGGAGAGAAGTACTTGCTCAAAGTTTCTCCTTTCAGTCTGGGCTTTGAACCTGACCTTTGACTTGGTAAGTCTTTGGAAGTGAGGAAGATGAGGCACGGGGAAGAGAGGCTGGACTGCTTCTCTTTGTGGATACAGGTCAAAGTGAAGCAGGCTGCTTTGGGGAGATGGGGCAGAGCTGAGACACGGCGGGGCATTTTTTTTTTTTTTTAACACCAAGGAAAAAATATCAAAGACAGCATGAAAGTTCAGCAAGCCACCTTAGTTCCTGGCTAGATAAGGAAGCCAAGTTAAAAGCAGGGACAGAGAAACTTGCTGCACAGTAAGTCTGAAGCCCTAGAAAGACCCCTGAATTCACAAATTTCGCTTTCAACTATTTTTAGCAGTATAGTGTTGGGAAAGAGTTGAGCCAAAAGGAGCCTAGTGTGGTGCCTTCTGGGCATTTGTTTCTGGGGTGGGCAATGGCCTGGCAGTGGTGGGGCACATGAAAAGGCTTGGAAGGGAGACACGGTCCAATTTGTCAGTCTAAACAAATTAGTGACTGAGCTGTTGTTGACAAGGGCCCAGGAGAGAGCCTTTCAGGTGAGTCATCATAGATCATTCTCGAGTTGCAAATCCAGCTTTGCAGCCCAAAAGCCTGAACCGTGTTGGGACTTGATTTCTGTTCGAGATAGGCTTTTTAGCCCAGGCTAACACCTATCTCACTGTGTAGCTGTAGATAACTTTGGGCTTCTGATCCTCCTGCCTCTACCTCCCAAGAGCTGGGATGACAAACACCCCCGCCCCCATACCTGGTTTATGTAGTACTTGGGCATGAACCCAGGGTGCCAGCCAGACTGCCGACTGGGTTACATCTCCATGACCTTTTAAGGTTCTAGAAACTGCCCCAAATTGATTATCTCCCTCTCAAGTGATGATGCATTTGTGTCTGCTGCTCTGTGTGTATTCCTGGTGGTTGAATTACAAGAAAACTACATAATCGTTGGACCTTTTTCTTTTTCTTTTTCTTTGGTTTTTTTGAGACAGGGTTTCTCTGTAGTTTTGTGCCTTTCCTGGAACTCACTTTGTAGACCAGGCTGGCCTCGAACTCACAGAGATCCACCTGCCTCTGCCTCCCAAGTGCTGGGATTAAAGGTGTGCGCCACCACCGCCCGGCACCTTTTTCTTTTTTAAGATCTGTTTTTAATTCTTTTTCTCTCTGTGCCTCCGTGTGTGCATCCCCACAGAGGCCAGGAGATGTCATTGGATCCTCCAGAGTTACAGGTGGATGCTGGGAGTTGAACTGGGGTCCTCTGAAAGAGCAGCAAGCACTTCTAACTTCCGAGACATCTCTCCAGCCCCAGGAGATGGATCTGGATTCTTGTTTTAATCCAACCAGCTAGTGTGCCCCTTTTAATGGGAGTGCTTAGACTGGTGACATTTAGGGTTATTACTGAGAGTGCTTTGTTAATTCTTGTAATTTTGATAGTTGTTTCAGTCCATTAAAAAAAAATAGCTGTGAATCCTTGTACAAATGAGTTCTTTTGTGTGCAGAGCAGATAACAACTGTTGGGAGTTGACTCTCTCTTTCCATCATGGACGTCCTGGAGAATCAAACTCAGGTCAGCAAGCTTGGTGGCAAGCAGCTCCACCAACTGTGGTAGTTTGAATGTAACTGGCCCCCTAAGCTCAAAGGGAGTGGCATTATTAGGACGCCCGTGGTCTTATTGGAGGAAGTGTGTCACTGTAGGGGCGGGCTTTGAGGTCTCCTATGCTCGAGCTATGCCCAATGTCTCAGACCACTTCCTGTTTCCTTTGGATCAAGATGTACTACCTCCTTCTCCAGCACCAAGTCTGCCTGTGTGCTGCCATGACCCACCACGATGATAATGGACTAAACCTCTGAAACTGTAAGTCACCCAATTAGATGTTTTCTTTTATGAGAGTTGCCATGGTCATGGTGTCTCTTCCTATCAATAGAAACCCTAACTAGCCGGGCGGTGGTGGTGCACGCCTTTAATCCCAGCACTCGGGAGGCAGAGCCAGGCGGATCTCTGTGAGTTCAAGGCCAGCCTGGACTAACTAGTGAGTCCCAGTAAAGGCGCAAAGCTACACAGAGAAACGCTGTCTTGGGGAAAAAAAAAAAAAAAAAAAAAAAGAAAGAAACCCTAACTAAGATGCCAGCTGAGCCATCTCATTGGCCCTCCAAATGCCTAGATTCGTAGCTCAGGTTGGAAGAATGGAGCTTAGTGTGTTATGATGGGTCTTGGGGAAACAGGTTGTCCAGTGAGGGGAGCAGGGAAAGAGGTAAGCAAGCCCTAGAGCTAGTGTTGAGTGGGCCCTTGTCCCAGCATGGTTTCAGTATCACAACCTATATTTTCCTGCTCACCTATCAGTTGAAACAAAGGAGCCTCAGACCAAATGAGGACGCAGACTCAGTGGGCTAGGAAAGCAGTCCCAGGAGGTTTGGGAATGGATTTCATATGCTTTACAGTGTTAAAGGTTGGGAGATGCCCAACATTTCATAAGGACTCTGTGAAAACAAGAGAATGACTGTCTCTCACTGTCCATGGCTTAAACCAAAATGGCACACCTTTATCCATATGCAGGCCGCCCTTAAAATGCTGTGGGGGAGCTGAGCAGTAGTGGCACATGCCTTTAATCCCAACACTCGGGAGGCAGAGGCAGGCGGATCTCTGTGAGTTCGAGGCCAGCCTGGTCTACAGAGCAAGTTCCAGGACAGGCTCCAAAGCTACACAGAGAAACCCTGTCTGGAAAAACCAAAATAATAATAATAATAATAATAATAATAATAATAATAATAATAATAATAGTAATGCTGTGGGGAAGGGCTGGAGAGCCAGCGCAGGGGTTTAGAGCACCTGTTCTTGCAGAGGACCGAGGACTGATAACCAGCACCCACATGGAAGCTCATGAACACTTGTGACTCTAGTTCCAGGGAATCCTACCCCCTCTTCTGACCTCTGCAGGCACCAGGATTGCACATGGTGCACAGACATATGGGCAGGCAAAACATCCATAGACACAAAATAAATAAAAATCCACTGGAGAAGGATTCTAGAATCTTCCTTGGTGCTCAAGTTCTTTTTTTTGTTTTTTTGTTTTTTTGTTTTTTTGAGACAGGGTTTCTCTGTGTAGCTTTGTGCCTTTTCCTGGATCTCGCTCTGTAGACCAGGCTGGCCTCAAACTCACAAAGATCCACCTGCCTCTGCCTCCTGAGTGCTGGGATTAAAGGCATGCGCCACCACCGCCCGGCAAGTCTCTTTTACTAGGTGGCATAAGATTCACTTATACACCACGACCATTCTTCCATATACTTTACATCATGTCGTGGTTGTTTACAATCCCTAACACCTAACGTTATGTATTAAAGTTATTATGAGGTCTTTTCTAGGTTAATGACAAGAAAAAAAAATCTATACAGAGAGCACAGTCAACCCCCCCATCCCCTTACCCCCATTTACGCGTGCTTCCAATTTTCAATTCAAGACTGGTTGGATCCGTTGATGTGGACAACAGGGTAGCGGACATGCTCTTCTCCTTTTAACTGTACAGGTAGAATTTGCTTTCTTCCTGTCTCTACTCAGTTTCCTGTGAATCCTCTTCCTTTGCTGGCGGGGACACAGGGGACATGTATACTTTGGGAACCCACACAACCTTGATTTCCTGCATGTCTTCTGAGCTCATCATGCCCTGGGATTACATGTCAGCGTTTCATACTGGACTGACTTGCTCCTCTAATTCACCCCACTGATGAAATTCGTACTCCTGAGACTAAGCCCATTTTTTGACCGTCAGCCAGAAGATTTTGAGAGACGGTCATTCTAGAAACTAAGAAATGAGTTGCGGGTTTTCATCCAGGACTGGCTGTATTATTAACCTTGGTTTAGGAAATCCAAGGCTGTGAGTGGCCCGAGGGCATGTGTTCTCAAGGTGAATTTACTCACCTGGTCATTCCTTCCCTCCAGCATTTTCACTGGTGTAACAACAAGAGTAGTTTGCTCCTCTGTGATAAAGATCGTGACCAAATAAACCTGGGGAGGAGAGGGTTTATTTCAATTTGCAGGTTACAGTTTATCATTGAGGGAAGCTAAGGCAAGCACTCAAGTCAGGAACCTGGAGGCAGGAGCTGACGCAGAGGCCATGGAGGGGTGCTGCTTACTGGCTTGCTCTCCATGGTTTGCTTAGCCTGCTTTCTGATAGAACCCAGGACCTCCGTCCCAGGGACGGCCCCACCCGCCATGGGCTGGGCCCTCCCCCATGAGTCACTAATTAAGAAAATGCCCCACAGGCTTGCCTGCAGTCTGAACTTATGGAGGCATTTTCTTAATTGAGGTTCCCTCCTCACAAATAGCTTTAGCTTGAGTCAAGTTGACATGAAACTCTCCAGCACAGCAGAGTACAGGCAAGCTGCCCACCTCACAGTGGACCATAGTCTTCAAAATCTTGTCCCCAGGACCTCCTCCCCAAAGCAGTCTCTACCTCTTAAGTTCCTTCACTCCTCAACAACGCCATGAGATTATGAATTAATCTGTGGGTTAGTCTACTGATGAAATCAGAGTCCCTAGGATTCAATGACTTCCCAAAGTCCATCAGTTGACAGTGAAGCCTTCATCGCAGAGAGAGCCTCTGGGGGGGGGGGGGGGGGCAATTGTAGATTCAAGCCAGGACACCCAGCCCCAGCATGGTAAATAAAGGTCCAGGAGGACAATTTGTACTTTGTTTAGAATTTAGAGATCACTAAAGAGGACAGAACATTGTGCGGTGTGTGGTGCTCATTTGCATGAAGCAAAGTTCTGGGCTTCTCTCAGCAAGCCCACAGTTTCCATGTGGGGCTGAGAGCCGGTTTGTGCTCTTCCAGGAAGAGGCTTGATATTATTTCTTTAACATTTAAATAATTTGGAGCCACTACCTTGGCCATGTCCTTAGACAAGGTTGAAAGGGATGTTCACATCTGTACACGAAGAGAAAGTGGTCCCAGAGTAAGATTAAAGCCCTGTCTTATTCAGACTGCATAAACCCAATTTGATCACTTGAGATTTTGAGTTTAAGAATCATTGAATTCGAGGCATGGTGGTGCACGCCTTTAATCCCAGCACTGGGGAGGCAGAGGCAGGTAGATCTCTGTGAGTTCGAGGCCAGCCTGGTCTACAGAGTGAGTTCCAGGACAGCCAGGGCTACATAGTGAAACCCTGTCTCAAACAAACAAACAAACAAACAAAACTTTTGAATTTCTTTTTTATTTATTTATTTATTTATTTTTTAAAGATTTATTTTATTTTTATTATGTATACAGTGTTCTGCCTGCATGTGTCTTTGCAGGCCAGAAGAGGGCACCAGATCTAATTGCGGGTGGTTGTGAGCCACCATGTGGTTGCTGGGAATTGAACTCAGGACCTCTGGAAGAGCAGCCAGTGCTCTTAACCTCTGAGCCATCTCTCCAGCCCCTTGAATTTCTTAAGAGTAAGAAAACATCTTGGCTGATTATAAAATTCCGTGACCTCTTTACTCTACTCTACTTGAAGAAATAGCCATTTCTGGACTTGGGTTTGTTGAGGGGATCCAGACCAGAGGCTTGCCATCAACAACCCCTTTCACCCTTAAGTTGCTTTATCACAGCAGCAGGAAAGGAAACCAAGACACAGTGCATTCCCAGCATGAAAACATTTTAAAAAATGTGGGTCCTCTCTCCCTTGTGAGCTGTGTAGCCCTTTGCTAAAGTCACCACAGCTGAAACTGCCTAGACACAAGCCCTGTGGAAAGCCACGGGTGTCCTTGCTGTGGTCCATCTAAGAAATTCCGTATTGTCCCATTGCTGGTTTTTATTGTTGTTGTTCTGGTTTTTTTTCTTACATGTATTTATTTAGTGTGTGTGTGTGTGTGTGTGTGTGTGTGTGTGTGTGTGTGTGTGTGTATGAGTGCGTACTAGTACCATGTTGCACATGTTGAGGTCAGAGGATGTGGTGGTTTGAAAGAAAATGGCCCCTACAGGAGTGGCACTATTAGGAGGTGTGGCCTTGTTGGAGGAAGTGTGTCACTGTAGGGGCGGGCTTTGAGGTCTCCTATGCTCCAGCTATGCCCAGTGTCTCAGACCACTTCCTGTCGCCTTTGGATCCAGATGTAGAACTCTCAGCTCCTTCTCCAGCACCATGTCTGCCTGCACGCGGCCATGTCCCACTGTGTATAACGGGCTACACCTCCGAAACTGTAAGCCAGCCCCAATTAGATGTCTTCCTTTATTTGAGTTGCTGTGGTCATGGAGTCTCTTCACAGCAATAGAAACCCTGACTAAGACAGTGGACAGCATGGAGTTTCCCCCTTCTACCATGTGGGTTCTGGGGACCAAACTCAGTTTGTCAGGCTTGGCCGTGAACAGCTTCAACTGCTGAGCCGTCTCACTGGCCTGGCTTGCCCCGAGTTCTCTGTGCTAGTGTGTCAATGCATCCAATTCATCTGTCCGATAAACATCATGACAGACATGATGGTGAGGTGCAGTCTCTCCACAAGAGACATTGTTTTAGGCTTTCTAGATAAAACAAGAGAGCGAGGCAGACTGAGTCCTCATCTCCGAGAAGCTTGAGGAGCAGAGGCCATGGGGAAACAAAATGAGTCCAGTACAGGGCTGTCTCTCCAGTCCTATAAAAAGGAGTTTTAAAAAGTGATGAGGGCTGGGCGGTGGTGGCGCACGCCTTGAATCCCAGCACTTGGGAGGCAGAGGCAGGCAGATTTCTGTGAGTTCGAGGCCAGCCTGGTCTACAGAGTGAGTTCCAGGACAGGCTCCAAAGCTACCCAGAGAAAGCCTGTCTTGAAAAACCAAAAACCAATTTAAAAAAAAAAAGTGATGAGGTTGGGGAGTATCTCAGTAGATGAAGTGCTTTCTACACGAGTAGAAGGATTTGAGTTCAGTCCCTAACACCGTGCAGAAGCTAGGTGCAGTCTCCTCTTGTAATCGCACTGCTGTGGAGAGGGAGGACAGGGAGAGCACATCCGGGGCCTGAAAGCCCCAGCTCAGTGGGAGACTCTCTCAAAATACAAGGTGGAGAGCATCCTGAGGAACAATACTTGAGGTCTTCCTGTGGCTTCAACACAGATGCCCACACACAGGCATGTGGACTCATGTGACTGCCCGATACACTTGTGTGCATGCACAATAAAAGTGTGTGGTGTGTGTGTGTCCCAAAGTCATTAAAGGCAAAATAACATTGATTTTTAGAATTTTGCACTTGGTGTATTTAATATTTTCATTTGCACAGCCGCACAAAATGAAAACAGCAGACATTTTATGTAAAACAGAATTCAGCTCTACACTGGGGCCTTTTATTTTTCCTTTTATATGTTCGGCTCATCTATTTGAATGCTGATGGAAGGAATGTTGTCAATGTTTGTATAGCCCAGGTTGTGGTTACATCAGGGTGTAGCACATGACCCTCACAGGAAAGGGAGGGACCTTGGGAAACAGAAACTCCCCCTTTTGGATCTGTCCATTGTGTGTGGCGGGGATAGAAATTTCTAGAAGAGAGTTCTGCTATCCCTGCCAAGTTGTAGCTGCATAAACATATGTCAGACAAGCTGTTTTTCGGGAGTCAGCTCATCCCTTGGTGTCACTGTGCACAGTGAGCTACTAAAGATACCACAGGCTCAGGGCTGACGTCAAGCGGATATGAGCCGCTCCGCAGCTGATTGCTCCGAGTCCCAAATTGGAAACATGAGCTTGCCCACAGAAGATGGTCCAGCTCCTCTCGACAAGCGGATCCTCACATGCTCCTCACGGTCATTTGTTTGAAAAAGCTCAAGTGACTCTTCATTGTCCCAGCGGCTGTGTGAGGTAGTTTCTCAGAAGAGAACCCAAACCAAAAACAAGAACAAAGCCCGGCAACCTGACAAAGGGCAGAACCAAGAGGAGGAACCTTTCCCGATGGCGGCCCCAAAGGATCAAGTACAGAAGGGTCAAGCGGGTCCGAGGCTGACAAAGAGATGAGGTTCCCAAAGCAGCGGCCACATTTTCGGGAGAGTGGCCGTGCTGGGTTATTTTTAGAACAAAATGTAATGAATGACATATGCACAGGATGCCCTCTGGGACTCATGTTAATTCCTGCCCTTTTTTAGCCTTTGCCCCAGTTTCTCTAATTTTAAAAAAAAACAAAAACTGTATTGTGTATTTTCACAAAGTTCTGAGAATCCCAGATGCTGTGAGGTATTAATAAGTAAAAAACCACCATATTTCAAGCATTAATGAAGACTTTGCACATTTTTCTTTGTGGTGTTGGGGATTAAACCTAAGACCTCCCCGCCCCCACCCCATGGTAGTCTGAATGTAATTGGCCCCAGATAATCCCATAAACTCATAGGGAGTGACACTATTAGGAGGTGTGGCTTTGTTGGAGTGGGTGTGGCCTTGTTGGAGGAAGTGTGTCACTGTGGAGGCGGGCTTTGAGGTTTCATATACTCAGGATATCACCCAGTGTGTCAGTCAACTTCCTGTTGCCTCTGAGTCAAGACGTAAGGACTCTCAGCTCCAGCACCATGTCTACCTGCACGCCACCATGCTCCCCACCACAATGATAGACTGAACCTTTAAAACTGTAAGTGAGCCACCTCAATTAAATCTTTTCTTTATAAGAGTTGCCATGGTGAAGGTGTCTCTTCACAGCAATAGTAAACCCTAAGACACCCCTCCCCCGCAATGAGCTAAACCCTTGGCCCTGTGGTAGATTAGTTTCTGTGATTCACTTAAAATATGCAAATCAAATACCCCAGTTGAATATTAACACAAACATTTCTGATTCCTGAAATCAAGATGTAAAGCAGCAGTTCTCAACCTGTGGGTCATGACCACTGGAAAATACATATTTCCGATGGTCTTAGGAACTGAGATACCTCTCAGTAGCAGAACTACAGTTATGAAGTTGCAACAAAAATACATTTATGTTGGAGGTTCCTAAGACCATCAGAAATACATATTTTCTGATAGTCATGACCCATGGGTTGAGAACCACTGGTGTAAAGGGTTATTCCAGGAAGGCTGGAGAGATGATTCAGTAGTTAAGAGTGATTGCTGTACAATCATAAAGACTAGACTTTGGATCCCAGTCTCAGGACCAAGATAACCAGGTAGGTGTCTCACAAATGCCAAAGGGAGCAGAAGTGTGAGAAGTTCTGGGGCTTCTTGACTTCTAGCATTAGCAAGGAAAATGTGAACCCCAGGTTCAGGGAGAGATCCTGCCTCAAAGAAATGTGTGGACAGTGATGAGGACACCTGATGCCCTCTTCTGGCATCTTTGTATGCACACAGGCATGTGTGCATCTCTTCCACATGTGTACACACTCAGGTACACACACACACACACACACACACACACACACACACACACACACACAGCAAAATATCTTGCTGTTGAGATGATTCAGCTAGTAAAGGCTCCTGACCCCAAGGCTGACAAACTGAATTCCATCCCTAGAACCCAAATGGTAAAAAGAGAGAACCCACTCTCACAAATTGACCTCTGGCACATTTTACGCAACACGACACACACACACACACAAATAAACACATGGAAAATAGATCTCTCAAGAATTTTTCTACTGCCTATCATCTATCTATCCATCCATCCATCTATCATCTATCTACAAATTACATATCTGATCTTATTGAACAAACGCAGTCAGGCGTTTACAGATGCCATACAGTGACATTCAAAACCAGACTCAGAAACCAGCCCCGAGTTGAGGCGCACCTCTTCTTGTCATGGGTCCTCACCATCCTGTGTATATTCACACGTGCTTGCTAAAGGATGGAAGAAGTGGCCACTGGTCAGAGAAATGAGCTAGGCAGCACAGGTAGCCCAGTTAGAGAGAGAACGCTCATCTCAGCGCGTGAAGGACGTCCGAAAATCAAGGCTTCCTCTATGGTGTTAAGGCCTCAAATCACATAGCCTGGCCAGAGGTCACCTTTGTTTTCAAAGGCTGTGTGTGGGCTCATGGATCACACTGCCTGCTTGGAGGTCCACACTGTGGCCTTGTCTTCCCCTGCCATGGAGCCCTGGGCAACACCTTGTTCACACTCCAGAGCCTCGGCCTCTTCATTTCTATAATGAGGATGGTGGTACTTACCTGACAAAGTGGGAAGATGGAATCACGTCTGTTCGGTGGCTGCCACGGAAAAAGGCGCTGATCTGTGTGGGTGGCGATTTGTAAGTAGATATGGCTTTAAGAGCTGTGGAACGTAAGATGGTGTTGTAGCCTAAAACTGCCACAAGTACCTGCCCAAACAGGCTATGTTTACCTCAACCCAGCTTTCCAGGATATATTTACCTCCACCCAGCTTTCCTTCTCGTATCTTTTTCTGGTTCGGAAGATCGTACCCGCGGCCTCACGCGTGCTGAACAGGCACTGTCTCAACGAGCTACAACCTCAGCTCTAGGCTAACGTTTCTGCAGCAAATCTGGCTGTGCCTCAGCGAAGCAGTGTGACCAAGGCTTGATTCTAGATGATTATAAAGTTGTTTTGAAGACTGACAGATAGATTTTCGAAGTCAGCTGTGCGGTGGAGTCTGACTGCAGATAGCTGAGTGGTGTGAGCACATTTTTGGCTGATGGTAGGAGATCTGAGAGACGTTTGTCACGTCCTGGACACTGAATTTGGCTCCTTCAGGAAACTAGCAAGTGATGTCTTGCCTTGCTTTCAACATCCAGCTGGAGTCACGGCATTTCTTTTCATTCATTAGACTCTCATTGAATAAGCCATTCCATGGTTCGATGGAAACGCATTTAATGAGGCTTAGCAGAGCAGCGTTTTAATATTCCTTTGGAGACTGATTTTTTTTTTCCACCAGGAGCAAACAACTTTTCATTTAACCTAATATTATCACCTAACTCAACCAGAAGTTATTTAGGAAATAGCCAGGCCATATGTCACTTTATAAAATGGGGAAATTGAACGTCTGATGCTAAGTGCTGCCTGCCCCAACTGCTCTCCAGGGCTCTGACTTCCTGGCTCCCTGATCTTTCTCCGGTTAGAGAGAAGACAGAAGCAAATCCTCCTTTATGAAGGGAGTCTGAAGGCTTATTAATCACTCTCTGATCATCATATCCTGGTGCTCATCTGCCGGCACCCTGTAATCAGCAGTTAAACGAGTGTGAAGAAGAGCAGAGGGCCAGGCCTGGAAATGAAGGGATGTAGATGAGGGAGGTTGACTCTGAATGGTTTAACATGTTCATCTCCATAAATGATATCTTCCTCAGTGAGGTGGCCATGTGCAGTGGGGGAGAGGTCAATGCTGTGAAATAATCTTTTTTTTTTTTTTTTTTTCTTCCGAGACAAAGTTTCTCTGTGTAGCTTGGCGCCTTTCCGGAAACTCACTCTGTAGCCCAGGCTGGCCTGGAACTCACAGAGATCCACCTGCCTCTGCCTCTCGAGTGCTGGGATTAAACGGGTGTGCCACCACCTCCCAGCTCCTTTTCTACGCTATGAATATGTATTACTCTCATTGGTTAATAAAAAGCTGACAGGCCTGTAGTTAGGCAGGAAGTTAGGCAGGAAAGACAAACTGAGAATGCTGGGAAGAGGAAGGGCGGAGTCAGGAGTCGCCAGCCAGATGCAGAGGAAGCAAGATGAGAGTGCTGGACTGAGAAAAGGTACCAAGCCACATGACTAAGCATACACAGGAATTATGGGTTAATTTAAGCGTAAGAGCTAGTTAGCAGTAAGTCTGAGCTACTGGCTGAGCATTTATAAGCAATATTAAGCCTTTGAATCAATTATTTGGGAGGCAGCTCTGGATATTTGAGAGTGGCTGATGGGACAGAAACTTCTGTTTACAGGTCATGGGCTAGGCAGATAAAGGCAACGATTGTATTTATGCATGTGTGTATATATATTCACTATTGACTGATCACTTCTCCTCCTCCTCCTTTTTTTGAGACAGGATCTCATGTATCTTAGGCTGGGCTTGAACTAACCATGCATCCGAGGATGACTTTGAACTTTAGTAGGCGTGTGTAGTATGTTGGACGTGTGCGGTATGAGTGCAGGTATATGCACGGTGCCACGAGTCCATGAGTGGTGGTCAGATGACATCTTGGCCACAGGTTGGTCCTCACCTTCCCCCTGTTTGAGGCAGGATCTTCTGCTGCGCCCCTGTGTGTGCTGGGTCTGCTGGCCTGCAGTCTGCTGGGGCCTCTCCTGACTCTGGGTCTCATCTTGCAGTAGGCACACTCGGGTTATGGGTGTACATCACTGCATCCTCTCTATTACATGGATTCTGGGGATCTGAGCTC
The DNA here is from genome assembly GCF_007827085.1 of Peromyscus californicus insignis. Lineage (NCBI taxonomy): Eukaryota > Metazoa > Chordata > Mammalia > Rodentia > Cricetidae > Peromyscus > Peromyscus californicus. The sequence goes on from NW_026294492.1 coordinate 7,631,837, forward strand.
TGGCCACGTCCCTGGCCCATCCATCACATTTAGTCCTCTAGTCTTGACCTCCCACCTTCTGGGTTACAGGCAGCCCCCACCATGCCGTTTATGTGGTGCCAAGGATCAAACCTAGGGTGCTGGGCATATGAGGCAAGAGTTCAGTTGTGCTACAACCCTAGTGTCTTGAAAAATACTTTTTTTACACTGTTCCCTCCCCCCCTTCGGCTCTTTTTATGCTTTTACGTTGGAGGTACTTTACACTACCGACAAAATCCATCCAACTTATTTATTTATTTATTGTTGTGTCAGCCCTTACCACACATGTGCATTCCATGGTACATGTGTGGAGACCAGAGAACAACGTGTAAGAGTCGCTTCTCTCTTTCTACCATGTCGGGGCTGGGTATGGAACTCGGGTTGTCACACTTGGCAGTGAGTGACCTTCCCCACTGGACCATCTCTCCGGACCCCAGTTGTATTTAGTCAACTTGGAATAAATAGAAAAAAAAAGAACAGTTGCTATACAGGAAACTGATGGACATGGCTATTTTAAAAATCAACAATTACACACCAAGTTCTCGTGAGAGTAAGAAGAACACTGTCTTGAAGGGAGGTTTGAAGACCCACATGGCTGAGAACCTGGAAGAGGGTCTCATCAGAAATGAGGGAAACTGCTGGGTGATGTGACATACACACTCAGGAGGCAGAGCCAGGCGGATCTCTGTGAGTTCAAGGCCAGCCTGGTCTACAGAGTGAGTTCCAGGACAGCCAGGGCTACACAGAGAAACCATGTCTAGAAAAGCCAAAATAAGGGAAACCTTCAGTTTTTTTTTCTGTTTAAATCTTTTATTTTGTCGGAATTGTAGAGTCACAGGTAGTTTTGAGAGCTAATACAGAGAGATCCTGTGCACCCTCTACCAAATCTCCTCATCAGGAAACAGAAAATTCCAGTCCGGCCTCCCAGCCAGGATGCTGACGGTTTAGCAGCTGAAACACAGGATGTTCCCATCATCACGAAGGTCTGGCGATGCTCATCCAAAACCAGCCAATTTCCCATGCTCCCTCCTCTTGTCCCTGTACCCTGGCACAGCACAACAGTCTGCATTGTGAGTCCGTAATTCTGGTCTTTCGAAAATGTTATGTAGCCCAGCATAGAGGTTCATGCCTGTAATTTCAACAATTCGGAGGTTGAGGCAGGAGGATTGCCTTTTAGTTTAGGGCCAGGCTGGGCTACTTAGTTAGACCCTGTCTCAAAAAATATAAGGTGGTGTGGGAGCCCGTTTTCAGGTTCCTCGTGGCTTTCCCCAGCAGGTCCTCATAGAGAGGATGATTAGGACCACGGGCCTGAGTGCAGGTGTCTGGGATGGTCTGCACTTGGCTGTGCTGGGGAGGAGGTCTTTTGTTCCACCCCTTGGCATCTCTATAAATACCCTGGGGCAGAGACAGGGCTCGTTGGAAAAGGTTCCAGGCCCTGTCGAGGCTATCCTTTATTTTCTATCTGTTTATCTCCACAATCTAAATCCTTCTATCTAATATTTCCTGCTGCTCCCACTCAAGAAAACTCTGGGGGAACTGTGGGGTTGGTGGGTCAATGCCCCGCAAGGTGGGGCGGGATGGTTCAGCAGATAAAGGCGCTTGCTGCACGAGCCTGGAGACCTGAGTTCGATTCCTGAGGCCCACATAAAGGTGGCAGAAGAAAACCCCCCTCCTCAGAGTTGTCCCCTGACCCCCACACCCACCCATGCCCACATGCGCTCACCACCTCCCCTCACATACACAGTAATAAATAACCCAAGCGAGCCAACGAAACACGACATCACCACTGCGTTACTCATAACGTGTGAAGACATCGAAATGACGGAGCATGAAGACAACTTATGTGTGTACTGGGACCCGTTATGCACGAGGTGCATACCACAGAGCCCCGGCTTCTTCTCGCCGACCCTCATTCCCATCGTAGATGCCACTTTACTACATCCAGAACGCAATGCCACCTGGAGCAGAGCTCAGAAATCTGTACACTTTCTAACCTAAGAGGAACAGAGGCACACGAAAGGAGGCCGGCAAACTCCTGGGGAGAATAAACCCAGTAAAGAGTCCAGTGAGACCACCTTTGGGCATCCAACTCATTTCTCTTTATGCATAAAAGAGCTGTAAGCAACAACAGGCACTTAGAAGTAATTCCCCCACACCTCTGAGAAAACCTGAAATAATCCTCCCCTCCCCCCATCAATCGTGTATCCTTTAGATTTCCGCTTACTCGTTTAGCCCTCCAGTACAGAGTATCAGAATACTACTCTGACCTAGGGCAGATGCTGGCTCAGCTTCCACCTACACAGCGTGCTAGAGAGGTGCTGTGCTTCCTGACTGGAATGCTACAAAAATGCCCGGGCACACTTCCCTAACCGCACGGCCACTGCATTCGTGTGCACCGTGGTTCTGCGTCAAGGCACGTCCAGCTTAAAGACTGGTGGGGTTGCATTCTTGGCACAGAGCCCCGGGATAGTGTAAACAGCTGAAGTTGCCACCTCTGTAGACACCCCTGCCAGGAAGCCCGGTGTGCCGGCTAGGAGAGTGTGGTTGGAGGGCATGTGGGCATGCGTGCTGAGAGGAATTCAGAGAACAAGGTGACCCTGAAGATGAAGGAACCTTATACCGTGATCCCTGAGTCTTGTACCAATTGTCACAGAGGGGAATGAGATGAGGCAGGGGGCTGCGTTCCTGGAGAGAATGGTATGCATTTGTCAGTTCGAGTCGTGCAACCAAACACGCTATGGGCACAAAATCTCTGAGAAACAATTCATGTCTGTGTCAATTTGGACTCCGAAGTCAACTCAGAATTCCAGAATAAGAACTGCACAGGCATCCTATCATTTAAATCAATCATTTCTATTTGTAAGATGTGTCTGTGGCCGTGAGCCAAGGGCAGAGCCAGCTGGCCACTCCGTGGAGCCATCTTGAGTGGGAAGGGAATGCCAAATATTTTCTACTGGCTCCCAGGTCCAAGTTTACCCTTTTACTTCCTGACCGGTGGCCCTGGGACTGGGCCTCTGCAAACCACACCCCCTATGCTTCCCTTGCTGACTGCAGGCTGGGAGACTAGCTGGCAGTTGTAGATTGGAAGGCATGCGGTAGAACTCTTTCTAGTTCCTGCTCCCATCAGCCCTCCTATGGCAAGAGAAGATAATGACAGATCCTTTTCAGACTCTCCCGGTAGCTACAGTAGCAGCTATGGTATCCTTGGAAGTGCCAGAACTGACTCTGGTCCCCTTAGTGACGAGCACATTAGACATGTCAGAACCCATCAGAGACTAGAGTACCAACTATAGGAAGGAGTCTTTTTTCCCAGCAGAGGTCCAAGGTCTTATGTGGCTTCTATTCCTGGAGTTTAAGGGCCAGCGGGGTGGAGACTTTCCTTTGATCCCTGGATTATGATATTCTTTGCTGCGGCCACTTGTGAATTTATGAATGTGTTACCACAACGTCCCTTCTGGCTACCACAGCCTTCCAGCTTCTGAGTAATTCATTTCTTGCCTCAACTTGCCTCTGTGGTTTCCCGTGGAAGGATACTGTACTTGGTCCCAAGGATGGGTTCGTTTGTGACCCTGTAGCTCATCTATGTTTTACTGAGACATCTAAGTAAGACGATAGTTTCTGTTCAACAGGGCCAGTGTCATGGACTGATCAGACAAAGTCTGTGCAGGAGGTTGTGGAAGACAGAAAACTGCTCCTAGGCAGGAGGTGTCTTACTTTCTCATTGCTGTCATAAGATACCCCACACAAGCAACTTTAGGGAAAAAATGGTTTATTTTGGTTTAGTTTCCTGAGGGTTATGGTTGACAATGGTGGAACAGGCATGGTAGCAGGACCAGGAAGCTGGTTGGATACATTACAACCACGATCAGCAGACAGCATGACTATTGAGGCTGGGTATAAATCCCCAAGAGTCACTTTTAGTGACCAGTAACTTCTTTCCTGCAAGGCTCCGCCTCCCAGGTTCCACAACCTTCCCAAACAGTGCCACCAGCTGGGGGGAAGGTGCTCAAACAGTAGAGCCTATGGGAAACATTTCATAGTCAAACAACCACAGCAGTATGCTGCCTCCGTGTGTGTGTGTGTGTGTGTGTGTGTGTGTGTGTGTGTGTGTGTCTGTGTGTGTGTGTCTGTGTGTGTGTGTCTGTGTCTGTGTGTCTGTGTCTGTGTGTGTACTGTACACGTGTGTGTACTCATACATGCTCAGGTGTATGTGTGTCTGCAGGTACACATGTATGTGCATTGTGGAGGGCAGAGGTCAGCTCTGCGTGGCATGTCTCAAGCGCTGTTCACCTTATTTTTGAAATCAGGTCTTTAACTGGCTTAGAACCTGCTGGGCAATCCAAGCCTGCTAGCCAGCAGGCCCCAGGGATCCCCCATCTCCACCTCCCCAGCAAAAGAATTATGAATATTTACTACTGTATCAAGCCTTTTTATATGGACACTGGGGACCAAACAGGTCTTCATGCTTGCAAGAAGTTGAACTGTCTCATCAGCCTAGTGTCTGATGCTCACTCATATTCTCCCTCTTCCCTCTCTGTGTGTCTTGACCACATGTCACACCTCAGGAGCTGCCCACCTCGTTTTCTGGGACAGGCTCTCTCATTGGCCAGGGACTCACTGACTGATGAGTTCTGCTGGCTGGTTAGTGAGTCCTGGGGACCCCACCACAAGGCTTTTTACAGGGGTGCTGAGGATCAAATAGAAAGAGGTCCTATGCTTACTTGGCGAGTCTCTCGTTAACCAAACTGGTATCTGAAAATGCCTGTGGAAAATCCATGCTAAACTGGGCGTAGTGGTGCATTTCTTTAATCCCAGCACTTTGGAGGCAGAGGCAGGCGGATCTCTGAATTCAAGGCCAGCATGAGCTAGAGTCAGTTCCAGGGCAGCCAAGGCTACACAGAGAAACTGTTTCGAAAAACCAAAAAGAAAATCCATGCCATGTTATTTTCTAGCAGTATCCACGTAGGTAAAAGAAAACACTGTCTGAATAATTAATTCCTCACTAGATGGCAATCACCACACGGTCTTGTGTTGGATTCCATTCATACTCCCCGAGGGCAACTGGATTCAGTCGCATTTTATTGAATGACCGCGATTTCAACCCTCTTGAGCAGAAGCAACTGACAACAGTCCCAGGTTTGCCAAGGGATTCATGTAAACTCTGGTTTGATGAGGATGTTCTGACTGGATTCTTCTTTCCCTCTGGGCTGCAGAAAGTGCTACCCCCACCTGCATTCGTTAAGATGGGTTAGATTATATTGCAGCTAAAAATGTGACCCATTTTTACTGGCTGCGCCGGGCGGTGGTGGCGCATGCCTTTAATCCCAGCACTTGGGAGGCAGAGCCAGGCAGATCTTTGTGAGTTCAAGGCCAGCCTGGTCTACAGAGCGAGATCCAGGAAAGGCGCAAAGCTACACAGAGAAACCCTGTCTCGGAAAAAAAAAAGAGCACTGGCTGCTCTTCCAGAGAACCTGGGTTCAATTCCCAGCACCTACATGGCAGCTCACAATGGACCCAGGGAATCGGACACCCTCACACAGACATACATGCTGGCAAAACACCAATGGACATTAAATACAAATAAAATTTAAAAAGAAGATGTAATCAGTACCGTGTCTGACTGCATGCTACCATGCTCCCTACCGTGATAATGGACTGAACCTCTGAACTGGGAGCCACCTCAAATGTTTTCTTTATAAGAGCTGCCATGGTCCTGGTGTCTCTTCACAGCAATAAAAACCCTAACTGGGACAGGCCCGAGGAGCACTACCTCCTGTCTGCACCCTTCCTGTTGGCTAGTACGTGGAGTGGCAGGGTGTCCTTGGACTCTGAGGTGATCTTGGTAATGCAAGACAAGCATGGCATCCCCTGGGAGGGGCCCTGAAGGGAGTGAATTTCCAACTCTGGATTCCTACACACTTTAATCTGGTCTGAACCAGTTATTTGGAGATTTTTGTTGTTGGCAGCTGCATTTAGTCCTTACTAATAGTGTGGGGCTCCTGTGCAGTCTGCAATAGCCTTTCCCACTTCTCTTCCTCTTCCCGGTGCTGTGTCAACTGTTCAACACAGAAACCCGAGATGGGTCAAGATCTCATCACTGAGACAGGTGCGGTGGCCATACTTTTAATCCCAGCACTCGGGAAGCAGAGGCAGGTGGATCTCTGGGAGTTTAAGGCCAGCCTGGGCTACAGAGCAAATTCCAGGATAGCCAGGGCTCCGTAGAGAGACCCTGTCTCACACAAACCATCTCGTTACTGGTGGAGGTGACTGGGGATGTAAACTTCAGGCTGGGGGACATGTGGGCCTGACATGTCATCAGGGGATTGGACTGGGTACCTGCTTGTTATTGCTTTAACTTGGGCTTCTTGACGCAACCCCGCTGATGCACTGGACAGGGCAAATCTGCTGCCTAGGTCTATCACGTGACACCCCCGTCCTCTACTTCCGGATGTCAGCAGCACCCTAGTGATGCACCAAAAGCATTCTAGACTTTGCTGAACGTCCAAGTGTGTGTGCATTAACTCAACTACAGTTGCATGCCCCCTGCCCCCCACAATGGTTTTTTAAAATGTCCGCACGTGTTGTGTAGTGTATGTGAAGGCCAGAGGTTGACACTGGATGTTCCTCTTGGCCACATTCCATTTTTTTTTTTTTTTTTGAGACAGGGTTTCTCTGTGTAGTTTTGGTGCCTGTCCTGGATCTCGCTCTGTAGACCAGGCTGGCCTCGAACTCACAGAGATTCGCCTGGCTCTGCCTCCCGAGTGCAGGGATTAAAGGCGTGCGCCGCCGCCACTGCCGCCGCCGCCGCCGCCGCCGCCCGGCTCCCTTTTCCTTTTAGATGCAGCGTCTTTCTCTCAACTTGGAGCTCGATGGGACTGGGCTAGTTGGCCAATGAGCTCCAGGGATCTGTTCCTGCCTCCTCAGGGCTGCTGTGACTGGGATGTGGCACCATGCCCAGCATTTCAGGCAGGTGCCGATGACCCAAACCCAGGTCCTCATGGTTGTGCTGCAGGCACTTTACTGGCTAGCTCCTTTCCTCGAAACAACAATGTATATTTCCATAGGCAGGATGTTCTCGAAGAGTCGACCAAAGTGACAGGACCCTTTACCTCTGGTTCCCCTTTTTCTGACTGATAAGAGAAGTCAGACCCTTTTCTTGTGATGGTGTCTGACTCGAGGAGGCAAGAACACTACCAAACATTCTTCACGGAGACCCAACACTAGAATACACTCGTCCATCACTCCCTTCTTTGGCTACATGGTAGAGAGCCATTTCCCGAGGGCTGCGGTGAGCGCTTGCTTGGAAACTCTTTACAGAGAGCCCCAAGGAGGAAGAACAAAGCCACTGTTCCTCGTGGATAACTGGAGAAAGAAGGGAGCAGGTGTGGACACATGGACACTCAGCCACAGTGTCCTTAGGTCTAGACCCAGGAGCCCGCGGCAGCTCAGAGGGGGTGGCCCAGGCACTAGAAGCAGAGTCAGTAGCATACACACGGGGAGCAGCGGAGGCGAGGCCTGAACACTAGCCTGCAGGACCCCCATTTCATCAATGCTAAAAGAGGCCAAACAGCAGCAGAGGGCAGAGCGACAGGGACACTTCATTTAGACACATTTACAACTTGGAGAGGCTCTTGTCCACAGGATTTCATGTATGCCTAACCGCGTGCCGAGTGCATGCTGCGTGCCATGGCTCAGAAACCCCTGCCCGCCTTCGCTAACGCTTCCTTCCAACCCGGGACACCACCCGCAGCTTGCCTCCCCCCATTATTCTCCCGTCTGTGTTCTCCAGACCCACCCACTCCTGGGACCCTCCTCCCTGGTGATGCTCTCACCAGGTGAGCGCCTCCCCTCTCCCGGTTTTAACCGGGAACCATCTGCCCTCTACAAAGCTCAGCTCCTCCTCGACACACGGATGCCAGAACTTTCCCCTTCCTTCCAACGGGTCTACGGTGTAACTGTTCCCCGCTTGGCTGTTCCTCGTGCCTTCCCCGTCCTGTCGAATCATTTCCACTAACTCAGGAAACGGAGTAGCCTCTAAGCCAGCAGTTCTCAACCTGTGGGTCACGACCCCTTCGGGAGCCAAACAACCCTTTCACAGAGGGTGGGGGTGTCGCCTAAGACCATCGGAAAACACAGATATTTACATTTGCGATTCATCACAGTAGCACGAGTACAGCTATGAAGTAGCAATGAAAATAATTTTATAGTTGAGGGGTCACCACAACATGAAGAACTGTCTTAAAGGGTCGCAGCGTTAGGAAGGTTGAGAACCACTGTGCTAAATCCTTTCTTTGGCTAACTTCAAATGACCTTTTATACCTACAAAAGGAAGGGGCATCTGGAGGCCAGACATACTGATTACCAGTCGTTTCTGGGAGTCTTGAAGTACAGCAGCAGAGACTGTGAGTCAAAAGCACCAGGCAGTATTATTTTTTAATACTTTAATTTTGGATCCCTACTTTTCTTCTTGTATACACAGTCATTATTTCAAGTTGCTTCAAATCTTTTGTAAATCAAGAGAGGTTTAACATACTAACGATGTTCCGCACACTCCTGTACAACCAGCCGGGTTCCATCAGCCCCACGATGCACTCACCCACTCACTAGTTTGGAGACGTTTATTGGGCACTTGATATGGACTAGGTGTGGTGCAAGGTGCTGGGCACAGCTATGAAAAGGTTTCTCATGGGGCTCACAGTCTAGTGGTAAATTACTGAGTAAACTGAGGCACAGAGAGAGGCAAATGACTTACCCACTGAGGTAGAAAGAGCTAGGCGCTAGGGAAGGCGGGATGAGAGCTGGCGCATGGGCGGGACACAGGGCATGGGAGCACAGTGCATGGGAGCACAATGCATGGGAGGTAAGGCCCTCTGACCGAGGAGCGAGGCGGCACACAGAAACACATTATAAAATCTGCTCGCAAAAAGCGTGATAATGCTTTTAGTTTCACCAGGACCAAATTCGTTGCCAGAGGGCATTTCTGCATTGGCCCCCAATGCCTTGAGGCACACCTCCATTCTACTGGGACACCGTGACTCTGTAGACAGCTTAAGAATCAAGAAGTATCCGACTCCAATTGCAGCACTGGGGACCGTATTAAAATACTTTAAGTGAACCTAGATGTACAGTGGACCTGTGAAACTAATACATGTAAAACTTTAGAAAACTCCCCTCACCCCCGTCCGGAGGGTTCTAATAAGTTATTGATCCTGAAGCAGAGATCTGTTTGTCATTTTTCCTATATACAGTATTTTGGCTGTTCTAGGGTAGAAGTGTCACCCAGACATATTTCATAAGCAATCTAGACATGATACAGATATGTACAAAGGCGCCACATTCGGCCGTGTGTGTACACCTCACCGGCGCACAACACCTAACCGCCAGTGTGAGCCAGTGTAAGGCAATTCTTCCGAGAAGCAAACACCATCCATCGGGGAAGGGTCGAGTCCACGACCAGCTGGCCGGCTGGCTGCTCTCGTGGTATTCTTTGTGATGACATGATTTCAGGAGGCAAGAGGTCCGTCTCACTGACAAAAGGCAGTGAAGAATTATCGAAAGCTAATGTGAACGTGGAAACCATCCAGGGACCTACGCAGGAAGCTACTCAAGGACACTGCTGGCCTTCGATGCTGCTACAAACCTAGAACAAGCGCACTCCACGAAGACTTATTGCTGAGGATCACACCAGTACATGACACATCCACGCGGGATGCTCCAAAACCCTTCATCACTTTGTACTGCCACCAGCCGCTCACTGTGAATGGTTCTTCACCTCACTGAGGAGGCTTGTCTTCTGAAACGAGACACACAAAGAAACTCCGAGTGAAGGCTGGAACAGCAGCTGGGCATACGATCCAGCAATGTAAAGAAATGAAGTCCTCTGGTCAAGAACCCACTCTTTCACCAGTGGTCGAAAGGATCTCCTCAGGCTCACAGAACGGACGGCAACTCCAGCCGGTGGTTGGAAAGCACCGGCCAGCGAGAGCAGACACCTTTCTCTGGCCAGAGTTTACCAGCTGGTCCCCGCCCCCCCCAAATCGACTCTCATGCTCTTAGTCACAGAGTTTTGGGACAGGCTCTCACTGTGTAGCTGAGGCTGACCTGTAATTTGGATCTTGCTGCTTCAGCATTCCCAGCGGGGATCACGGGAGTGCATTACATCGGGCACAAAAATATCTTAACCAGAGGCTGGAGAGATGGCCCAGCAGTGAAGAGCCAGGACCAGGGTTCCTTTATAGCACCCACACCTGCTGGCTCACAAGTACCTGTAAGCCAAGTTCCAGGGGATCCCATGCCTCTGGCTTCCAAGGGCACCTGTGCTCATGTGCACATACCCACAGGCAAACATATACACAATTAAACATAGACATTTCATGAAAACTTTAAAGATATGTATTCAAGTTACAGATCACGTGTTAGAACCTCAATGCTTCTCTAATCACGAAGTCGGCATGCTTACCTTTCTCGGCGCATTCTGGACGTTTGCTTTTAGATGGAGAGGCCCCTACTCCATCGGCTGTTTTACCACTCGAGTGGTTCTGTTCCACTTCACACAGATACACGTCGATGGGTCCTTTGGTGCTCCTGATATGTACTGTGATCGAATCCTAGCAAGGGACACAGAAGCCGTCGAGGTGAACACAGGCATCCACTAATCACAGCTTCTGAATTAACTTCAATTCTTGCGGTTTCCTTCCTCCCGTGCATTTGAGAGAATCACGTTTTCACCTGTCACGACATCCTGAACTACTGGCCCATCCACAATTCAGACCTCTACTTAATCACGTAAGGCAGCAACAGTCTTGGAGCTATCGGATGGATAGCTGAGTCCCTGGACGCCCCTCCCCCTTCTTTTCCTCTGGCGGGAGGGAACTCTGGAGTACCCAACTGTATTGTACAACAAGGTGTTTGGGTTCCCAAACCAGTGCAGGGGTACTGAGGTCACGGAAAGGCTATTCTTCTGCCCAGTTAAAAGATGTAAGAGGCCGGGCGGTGGTGGCGCACGCCTTTAATCCCAGCACTTGGGAGGCAGAGCCAGGCGGATCTCTGTGAGTTCGAGGCCAGCCTGGGCTACCAAGTGAGTTCCAGGAAAGGCACAAAGCTACACAGAGAAACCCTGTCTCAAAAAACCAAAAAAAAAAAAAAAAAAAAAAGATGTAAGAGGAAAAGATGCAATCAAAACATGCCTCGTGTAATTTGAAATGTCATACACAGAGAAGAACTAGATTTATTTACCCAGGAGCAAATTCCAATGGTTTTCCCATAAGAAATTGAAGATGTGGTTGCTTGTATTTAGAGGCTAATGTAAGGGGCATTTTCAGTTACAATGGGAGCTGGCCTGTCTCTCCTCAAGTCCACCCTTTCCATATCCCCAGGGACAGGCCAGTCTAGACTCCACTGTTTGCTCCAGCCCCATCCCTCTCTGGATGAGATTCCGCTTCTCAGAGAGACTCTAACCCTCTATATCCTTCCTGGTACCAGACAGGTGAGACCTTTGTGCTTGGTGGCTGGCACGCCACAGCAGGTCTGGCTTTAATGGGAACCTTTTATCATTAAATAATCCAGGAAAACAATGTTGCTCCCAACTGGCAGTCAGCAGAAAGGACCTCCACGTCCGCTGGTCACGAAATGTAAAGGGGATTCCTGGAGAACTAAGAGATGGCGCACAGGTTCAGGGTTTGGATGCCAGCACCCATGTCAGGATGATCACAACCACCTGTAACTCTGGCTCCAGGGGAGCCAATGCCAAGGTCTCCGGGGGCATTTGCACTGAGGTGCACATACCCACACACAGAAGTTTTCAAAAAATTTTAAGAAGGGGACAGAGGAGATGGTGCCTATTTCTGACTTTTCAGACTCCGCTGTCTGTCACAACCACTTAACTCTGCCATGGTGGTGTGAAAGCAGATGGGTGATATCTAACAGATGGCCTTGCTCCAACAAAACTATTGACAAGAACAAGTAGGAAGTCAGAGAGAGTTGAAGGCCACTGTGCCAGCCCTATGCTAGGTGCACGACCCCACGAGAGCCTGACGTCTTTCTACTGATCCAGGACACTGCCGAGAACAGCCAGCCTGGAGGACCTCAATCACAGAGAGAGGCTCTGGGTGTGCTCAAAGGTTCAGTGTGATTTAGCAATTCCGGTCAAGCAGCTCAGAGCAGGGGAGACCAAACCCCACTAATTCCTGTAGAATGGATTACCATGCCCCACAGAAAAGCTGTTCTGCAAGATTAGTGGCTATTTACAGAGTTTCAGCATCTGCGGAATAACTCATCCTGAATATGAGACGTGGACACTTGTCTAATCCAGATCAGACCAGGGAACGTCACCGAGTCACAATATGAACCCGACTGGGAGAAAAGTGAGTGTTCCTTCATGACTGATGACACACTGTCAGGTAACAGGGTCCCATGTGAACAGTGTTCTGTGGGGACAAAAGAAAGGAGGGTGGTGGGAAAAATCCTAACCACCACGATGACGGTATGATGGCTGGCTATGAGCAGCATGGGGGCTACCCGGCCGTCAGAATGCCAAGAAGGGCCACCAGCTTTGGTCTGGACTCCATCCTCATCAAGTGGCCTTCTGGTGACAATTACTCTCAACGCAAACCTTCCTAGACCAGCTGGCAGCAGATTCGAAGGCTGGCCTTACACAGAGGCTCCCCATCTGTGACTCAGTGTTCAAGCTTATTCTTAGTCTTTGGTGAGTTGGTAGCTAGCTAGTTCCCTGAATCTCCGGCCGTGCCAGCTCTTACTTTTGGAACTTGAAGACCAAGGCAAATAGAGAGGTTTCTTTTGTAGCCCAACAGGAGCAGCATGGCTGAGAGCCCTTGCAAGTCAACTCCGCCCTAGCCTGGTCCTGCTGGTCACCGTGTGGGTTCCTGAAGCACACCTGCTTCTCTGTGCCTGGCTCTCCTCTGAGACTCACGGTTCAGCTAACAGGTACACAGCTTGACAAGAACCCAGGTGACAAGCGACTGCAGTGGTCCCAGACCTGGCAGCTGGCCCACCTCCCTCTTCAAATCCTTCCTGCAGCGCGGCGCTACCTACTTCTCTGGGAGCCGGGACGTCCAGTCTGGTTTCTTCTGGCGCCTTCACTGCGATGACAATCTGCTCGTGGAAGGCTTGGATGCTGTGGATGTCCTGATAGGTCACGTACGCTAGTGTGAAACCTGGTCAAGGATCTGACGGAATGGACGCATCACCACCCCCAACCCCGCCCCTCTGCTTCTTTGAGGCAAAGCCTCCCTACTTAGCTCTGGCTGGCCTGGAACTTGCTAAATAGACCAGGCTAGCTCTGAACTCAGAGATCTGCCTTTCTCTGACTCCCGAGCGCTGGGAATAAAGGCGTGCACCACCACACATGGCTGGATCACTATCTCTTACATGAATGCAGGTTCTAGAATAGCTTAGCTTTTATGGGGTGCAAACTTACAATGAAGGGAAGCAGTTAGAAAAAAAAACCCCAAACTTCATGGTAACTATTATTTTAAAAAGAATTCTTAAGATTTTATGGTGTTCTATAATATTTAAAACGAAATACTGATTGGAGCAATTTCTGGAGAAAAATACTAATAAAGTCCAAATACTGAACACAAACAAAACTCACGAAGGAAATTACCCCCTTGTCCTTGGGGTAGGGTGGGGTGGTGGGTGGATGTTCCAAATCCCCAGTAGATGCCCAAAGTCATGGACCAATACCAAACCCTACATATAGCACATATTTCCCTACACATACACTTCTACAGTGAGGCTGAATTTATAAATTAAGCCAAGTAGGAAATCAATCAATAATAAGGGAGTGCAATTATAACATACAGCACACTGAAAGTTATTACTTCTAGAACTCCCACTTAATATTTTTTAGATCATACCTGATTGTGGGCAACAGAAATCACGGAAAGCAAAAGCACAAATATGGGGAAGCACTATGATCAACTCTCTCCAATGCTATATCCAGTGTAAATCCTCACTGTTCAGAGGTTAGTGCTAGCTCTTACTACGGAAACTTGAGAAAAAAAAAAAAAGCATTCAGGGTTTGGTTAAGAACCCTCCAGAAGGCAGGAGAAAAAAAGTCTACAAAATAGAAGGAATCCACAGAGCGAGCTTTTGGCGCAACCCTGCACCCACGATCTCTCTCTAAGCGCGTTTCTGTCACTGAACGCCTTTCGACGCCTCCTCTGGTGCTGCCAGATCCTTTACATTCACCTAGTGCAGTTGCTCTGGCTCTCTTCCTTACAGCGAGCCTTGGCTTTGATTTCCCAAGATCTGCCCTGTGGTAATAGGATTTGGATGCCGTGGAGAGTGGAGGGGCTCAGAATTACCGACACTCCCAGACAGCAGGACGGTCTGGGGGCCCAGGAGAGGCAGGCACCAAGGACTGGGATCCCCAGTCCCTGCCCCACAAGGCTTCTGCACAGAGTGACGAGTGCAGCCACGACTTCAGTGGCAGCATGTTCTGTTTCAGAAATAAGCTGGTTCACAAATTAGGGAGAGCCTGATGTTCACAAGAGCTGACAAACGTTCTACCACCCAGGACAGAGACTCCAAAACAAACAACAACACTCCTTAATGTCAAGAAGCAACGGCGAACTGGATGTATCACAGCCAACCATCGTCATGCCGACTTGACCCAGGAGCACAGAGAGGCTACGGCCAACACGGATTGCTTGTGTGTGTTCGAGGATACGGCACTACACTTTTATGCACTTCAACCTTAAAGGGTCTAATTTTATGTCCCCAATATGAAAATTAAACCCCCAAGCTCTCCCTAATACGTTATCTACTCTGGAAGCAGAAGTTCTACAGAGGTATGGATGGACAGAGGTATGGATGGAAGGATATCTTTCGTTCTCTTTGTCGTCCGTCAACTCCAACAGCTGCTGAGCGCAGTCTTTAATCAACTCGTCCAGGGCGTCTTCCATCGCTGAGAGGTCCGAGAGCTCCGCCTGCAGCTTCTTCTGCTGGGGCGCGGCCCCGAAGTTGCTCAGGTCGGATCCTCTGCAGGGGGGAACAGACATGCCGTCAGCAGCTGCCAGGAGGGGAGCAAGGCTGTCTGTGGAGGGTGAGGTGGTGAGAGCGTCTACATTTCCCTTAACGCCATCTATGTGGTTACGCCCGTCCTCCCTCTTTCCTTGGGACAGCCTCGAGCACAGAGGGCCACCTGACTCTGCCTCCTGGGTGCTGGGATTAAAGGTTCAGAATGACTGACACGGTACCGTACAGGAAAAAAACGGTCTCATCAGAGTTGCCCGTATTTTTTTTTTTAATTATTTATTTATTATGTACACAGTGCACATATCCCTGCAGGCCAGAAGAGGGCACCAGATCTCATTACAGATGGTTGTGAGCCACCATATGGTTGCTGGGAATTGAACTCAGGACCTTTGGAAGAGCAAGTGGTGCTCTTAACCTCTGAGCCATGTCTCCAGCCCCGAGTTGCCCGTCTTTTGTCCTAAACCAGTTTCCTTCAAGAAGCCCGCTCCTCGACCGTTCGTTCAGTTCTCTGATGATCTTTGGGTTTTACACCTGCCTACTGCACCTCCAAAGTACTCCAAGGCTGGAGTTCTTTTTCCTAAGCATACAGAGTTTTTCTGTGCACACGCGGCTCTGTCTGTGTCTTAGCTTCAGGCTTTCTTCCCATGAGATCCTTCCCGATCATGTCAACTCTTTGGCAACTGCTGCCACAACACCCAGGGCAGTGTGCCGGCTCACCAGCACCACAACACCCAGGGCAGTGTGCCGGCTCACCAGCACCACAACACCTAGGGCAGTGTGCCGGCTCACGAGCACCACAACACCCAGGGCAGTGTGCCAGCTCACCAGCACCACAACACCCAGGGCAGTGTGCCAGCTCACCAGCACCACAACACCCAGGGCAGTGTGCCGGCTCACCAGCGCCACAGTCATACAATATTCCTGCTGAGAACGCTAACGCCTGCTCCTCTCCAGTAAGACCCAATCGAAGCCAAGAGGGGCTGGGCTTCTGCTTGTGTACTACACTGCCCCGTGGGAATCCTGTCTTCTGTTATTCACGCTAAGGAAACACATTCTAAAAATCCCCCCTTTTATCGGACATTTCACTCTTATGATCTTACAGGGAAATTTAATTAATTAACCACCTTATTCCGTTTAACTTCTCCACACTGTCGGAAGGATCTACACCTAATGTTCCCATTTAGACCTGAGCAGTCACACACATTTAGGTACACGTCGAGACAACAAGACAAGCTTAAGGAATCAATCTTTGCCTAAGGAGAACCATCAAAACCCCATTTTCTACCCCAAAGGCCACTGCGGCTGGACAGAGGTTAAGGAGAAGGGGAAGGAAAGACGGACAGAAACTCACATCCACCGAATGTGGTTCTTGGACTTCTTTTCCACCAGTTCGATGCCATCCAGGACGTTGGTGATGTCATACACGCGCCGCTTTCGGACTCCCAGCTTTGTGGCCACCTTGTTTAAATCAAGGATGCCCCCGGGGGCAGATCTGACAAGATCCATGAACTTGCGAGTCAGGTACACCAGGGACACATCAAAACGGGGCCTCTTCACTTTCAAAGCCTCTGCAAACGAGAGCACAGCACCGCGTGAGCCGACGTGTCTCAGCCCTCTCGGACGGCCGCTTAGTCCCTCAGGATCGGAGCAGGCGGGCAGCGGCAGCAGCAGAAAGCCCTGCCAGTTTCTATGGAAACATTTCTCCAAGTGGATGCAAAGTGAATCGGCCTCAGCTGGTCTAAGCAAAGGCATCAGGTTTTAATAAAGACTGGTAGGAGTTTCGACTAATCACTTTTACAAGTCTATCTCTTAAATTTTTGTAACCACTCCATGTAACTTCTCAGGAAAAGAATTAGAAATGACTTCAGAACTAAATGCTTTCATTTCATACATATAATCTGCCAACACACAGTTGTGTGTCAATATATAGTTTTTATTCACTCTTTTTTTAAATATATATATTTTAAATATATTTATAGTGTTCTGCCTACATTTATGACTGCATGCCATAAGAGGGCACCAGATCTCATTACAGATGGTTGTGAGCCACCATGTGGTTGCTGGGAATTGAACTCAGGACCTCTGGAAGAACAGCCAGTGCTCTTAACCTCTGAGCCATCTCTCCAGCCCTTTATTCACTCTTCTTTGGGGTACGCCGAGGCATGAGCCTGGCTTCACAGATGCCATGCAAGCATCTGACCACTGAGCAACATCCTCAGCTCATACGTATAGGGTTTTTTTTCTTTTCCTAATTTTAAAAATATCTACTTATGAGTGTTTTGTCTGCATATGTGTGCACTATGTGTACACCATGTGTGTGTCTAGTGCTCATTGAGGTCCGAAAAAGGGATGGAGCTGCAGTGGCTGTGAGCCACTATGTAGGTGCTGGGGTCCCCTGGAAGAGCAACAGACTCTCTGAACTACTGAGCCATCTCTCCAGGTACTCATACACATAGTTTTAAAAAGCGAAAGTAGGAAGAAATCATTTTGCAACATGCTCTTTTAAAACAGCGATCATGATATATGAATAAATGTACGTCATTCATTATTCTTTTTTTTTTTGTTTTTTTTAAGACAGGGTTTCTCGGTGTAGCCCTGGCTGTCCTGAAACTTGCTCTGTAGACCAGGCTGGCCTGGAACTCAGAGATCTGCCTCAGCCTCCCAAGTGTTGGGATTAAAGGGGTGTACTTCATTATTCCTAATGGCTGCACATTTAACTGCATGGAGAATCTGCTGAGTTATCCAAGCACTTGGGAACATGATATCGAACGATGCTTACAAAACAAGCCAGTCTCCACTACTCTCTTTTTATACTCACTGACTGGCTGGACGTTTATTGGGTACGTGTTAGTCTTATTAGCGTAGATTAAGCACATTCCGAGGACGTCAGCCATTTCATAAAGAATAAATCTGACGGAACATCTCTAACAAGGGCTGCTGCGGGGACAGCTCCCTAGCCAAGAGAACTGCGTGGGCCTGATAAGGAGCCCCGCTATAAACAGTGGTATGTTGAGTGATAGTCAAAGTCTCTTGAGAACATGAAGGGCCATCTTTACTGGAGTGGAGAACTGGGGAGGTTCCCACAGAGGGGAATGCTCCCACAGCGGGGAATGCTCTCACAGGGGGGAATGCTCCCACATGGGGGGATGCTCCCACAGGGGGGGATGCTCCCAAGGGAGGATGCTGGGGGCAGCACAGAGAGATGAAGCTCAGTGCTCCCCACTCCAAAGAGGGACAAAGCAGCACCTGAGAACTGGGTGCACACTGGGGTCCAGGCTAGAGGGAAAGAGGCAGCGGAGCCCAGACTGGGCTCGGGAGAGCCAGAGCTGGCAGTCAGAGGCAGCATTCTACACGGATGGGATGGAGACATGGGCTCCAGACACTGACTTTAAGCAGCTGTTGAGCCTTTCTGGCCCTCAGCCTACTCCTTCCTGATGGATGACAATCCACAGCTGTGATCGGAAGCTTGGTCACTCATGCACAGATGTCATGATCGGCTGGTGCAGGACAGTTGAAAGAAATACCTCAAAGGTCAAGCTGACCCCACTTCCTGCCCAGCCACCGGGGAGATGGTGGCGGATGCTGAGGGAAACAAAAGATGGTTTGTAGGATATACATCTGGGCATCTGTAAATGAAAAGAGTGCCCGTGACAAGGACCGAAGCAAGAGGAAATCAATGAAGGGGCCATCGGTCACAAAGATCCTCTGATACCCTCAACATGAACCTACGACAGAGTGAAGCCATCGAGAGTGAAGGGGCCACGAGAAACCACGTGGAGGGGAGGCTATGGTGACATGAACTGCCACCGCACTGTGATGGGGAGAAGCCATCCTTCCTCCCATCTACCTCAATGCCAGCCACCGAGGTACCCTTTTAAAGCTTCTGTTCTATGACCTCGTGTACACTCAAAACCAACCATGCTGCCGGGCGGCGGTGGCGCACGCCTTTAATGCCAGCACTCGGGAGGCAGAGCCAGGCGGATCTCTGTGAGTTTGAGGCCAGTCTGGTCTACGGAGCGAGATCCAGGACAGCCAGAGCTACACAGAGAAACCTTGTCTCGAAAAACAAAACAAAGGCAAACAAAAACACTAACCACGTTATCCGTGTGACACTCAAAACTATAAAGCCCAAACCTACTTAGGAATCAACTTACTTCTCATGGACACATACTGTACGTTTTCTTCTAGATTAATCCTTATTTTTGATGGCTGGAAAAAAGAAAACAAAAATAAACTCAGCATTTTATAAACAGCAATGCAAATGAAGTACTTTTGTTCTATGATACATCTACCCCACCCCCCCCCCCCCAGGGTTTCTCTGAACAGCCTTAGCTGTCCTGGATCTTGCTTTGTAGACCAGGCTGGTTGTGATATCCAGATCCACCTGCCTCTGCCTCTTGAGTACTGGGATTAAAGGCATGGATAACCACGCTAGGCCATGATAGTTTTTTTAAAGGCTTTTTTTCCACCTGAATTAATGAGGGTGAGAAAAAGGAGTCGTTACAAACTGCACCTGGTCCGTGACCACCCTAAGGACCTGCCCAGACTCAGGCCTCTCAGGCTGCGCTTACTTCTGCGTGAATAAAGGAAGGCTGGTAGAAGATGGGGTACTTAAGTGGGAAACAGTTCCTTACAGACACTCTTACACTGACTGCAGCAGGCGCTGGGCAGGAGATGGTAAAGGATGGCGGTTAGGACATGGAAGGCTCGGAGACGTGGAATCTGCGGTATACCAGTGAAGGCTCACCCTTAGCTATTTAAGCGGCTCCACTCTCAGTCGCCAAGCATTCCCATTAATGAACAATCAAAAGTCTAAAAGAAAAGTAATGGGGAGCAGTCCATGCTATGGATACTGTTAACCCCTGAAACAACCAGGCGGCTGGTGGCAGCCCTTATCTTACTGCTGGGTACTCGGAGGCTACTGAGTCTGCCTAAACTTCAGTGGCGGCTTGCAATACACGTAGGACTTGTTTTTGCACCCTACGTACACGCTATGGCCAGGTGGGAATGGTCCAGTTCTGCAGCTGGGAAGATGACCAAACGCATCAGGACCATGCTGAGGTCTTGTTTTAACCAGCGGAGACCCACCAAAGACTTCTGAACAAGACCACGCGACATAATCTCGCTCATGGTCTAGAAATGTGTCGCAAAAGGGACCGCAGGCTAGCTAAAAGGCCTGGGGTGGGGGAGCCAGAGCCCAGGCGGGCGACAGAGAAGCAGCTCACACCAGGGGGCCTCTGCAGATGATTCTTGTCACCTCTGACAAGATGACGACATCTGGTAGCAGGTTTAACTTGAGATGACATCCTGCCACAAAACCAGTGTAGGAGAGTCTAGGATGGAAATGAGCACGTGGCCTTGCTGGGTGTGCGACCCCGAAGTTGGACGCTTCTCCCGTGGGCAGGGTCTAGCTTTCAACACTGCTAGCAATGGCAACTCAGCTCCAAAGCTGTCCTGTGAGAGTTGACCACAGACAAGTGTGACCAACTGTCACTGCTATTTTTATCCTTCTCCAAACACAGGGCTGGCGACTGAAACAAGGTTGTTTTCTTCTTCCTACATTGATGTCTATTGTGTTTGGATGTGTCATGGTGCACGTGCGGAGGTCAACTTTGTGCAGTCGGCTCTCTCCTTCCACCATTCGGTTCTCGGCTTTGAATTCGGGCAGTCCGGCGTGGCAGCAAGCGCCATAACCTATTGTACTATCTTGCTGGCTTGCCAGGCTTTTTGAGAAAGGGTCTCATATAGCCCAGGATAGCCTCAAAACTCAACCCGTCCCTAAGGATGGGCTTAGAATTTGTGATCCTCCTGCCTCCATCTCTCGAGTGCTGGGATCACAGATATGTAACCCAGTGACCGTTTATTCATTTGGTCCTGGGGATTGAACCAGGATTCTATGCGCACTAAATAAACAGTCTACCAACTGAACCACCCACTGCAGCCTCACAGCAAGGTTCTGAGTAACAAGCCCAGCCTCCTCACACCAAGGTGGAAAGCGCGTCAACAAGTATTCAGAAGTGTTACTACGCACTTAGAGCTGCCTGAGGCAGATGCTTCCTTTCTTAACCTAGAGCAGCAGGGTCAAGCTCTGCACAGACTGCCTCCCTATCAGCTGCCCATTTGCTTTAGAGGGACAGCAATTCTACTTTCACAGGCTTGTACAGCGACAGCATGCCAGTGAGACATTAAGAAAAGATGTCTTCCCCCTGTCCTGTACTCTGCTATAAATTCAGGTACATTACACACTGCCCCCACTGACAGGAAAGATTCCCACCCCATCGTTCATTTCCTTCCCTGTATATGAAATCCCTCCTTCTTCTGAAACAGCTTCTTGCTATGATGTCCTGGCTAATTCTAGAACTCCCTACCTAACTCAGGCTGTTTTTGAACATGCCATCCTCCTGCTTCAGCCTCCTGAATGCTAGGACCGCATAAGTGGGCTCACCAGACCTGGCTAACACTCTGTGGAGACATTAACCCATCTTGTTGTCAGATGGACAGAGGGCAGAAGCCCCCCCCCCCCCCACTAAGTGGACACTACTAGAGATCTCAGGACTTCCAGAGAACACTCAGCAGTGGCCTTGATGAGTGAGTTACACATGTGACATGTTCCAAACTCCTCCCCTGCTGCTCCATTCCCAGTTAGAAACCTCTGTGTCTCCATCTGGGAACACACTGGGGAGCATTACCCCAGATTTCTACGGCTCTAAGTGCCTTTGGAATCTTCTCAGCTTGGGGGGTTGGGGTAAGGATGGAGACAGCCCAGGTTGGCCTGGAACTTGCTGTGCAGCCCAGGCAGATCTTTAACTCACTACCCTTCTGCCCCTGCCTCCCAAGGCTTGGCGTTACAGAGCAGGGCTGCCACGCCAGGCTAGAAGCTTTAGAGACGGGAGAGAAAAATGAAAGGAGACTTTGTAGAGACTAATGTCCCGGGCACTGTCTCCAAAATGGTTAATTCTCTCTATGCAGAGGTTTCTCTGAACCAGCTCCCTGCGTGGGAGCAGCACTCCTTCAGGAGCTCAGAGAACACTGATTTCTCTACAGTAACTGAATTCATGCCACCCATCTTCCTTACCTTCTAATATGCAAAACCAACTTGACCTCCACCCAGGGCTATTTTCTCCCTGCTCCAAAGCCCAAACCAGGTTTAAGCCACTTATCCTGGCAACAAACACCCAGCAAAACAAGTAACCTCTCTGCACACCACTTATTAAATTTTAGCATTTTTTAAAGTCAATTAAAAAAACCACTGACATGTTAAATCGCTATTTTACGGGCAAGAGAATACAGAGTCCCCACTTTATTAACTCCTTGCTTAATCTTGTTGTGCACGGCCAGATCTTCATGATAGCATGAAACAGACAAATACACAAGCCCTGCAGAGGACGGAGCAGTGAGCACAGAATGCTCTCGGGCGCACAGAGGATGACCTGAGGCTAAGGAAGGGCTAAAGTCATTAGTCTACAGACAAGTTAACCATGAATCTGGATTTCAGACATCTCCACGGCAAGATGGAAATGTATGCACCGGTATCAGCTTGAGAAAACGAGGCCCAGGACAGAGTCTGGAACCAAGGAAAAATAATTTAAAAGAAAAACCTGGATCCAGATGATGTTCAGTGGTTTCTATCCTGACCTGGGAGCTCTAGGGAATCACAACTAATTTCTGTGGCCGAATGAAGATTAGAAACACGCTTTCCAGAGGTCATCAGCTACAGGTGAAGTACACATCCATCCACAGTGAGAGGCAGTAACAGCGGCAGGAAACCGGTCAGGAAGGCATGGTAGTGCCCCACAGAGGCTGATGGCAGGAGAGGCAGCTAACTGATGTTAATTATTCCAGAGACTGGAGGGGGAGGGGCAATTCTGGAAAACTTAAAAGTCAACAGTGATGCCTGCGGAGTGCTGGCTTGGGCACCCGGGTAGGTAGGTATGGCTCCACTGAGGTGGGATGTGAGAAAGAGAAGGCTTTCCTAGGCAAGGGGGACCATGGATCTGGCTTCAGATGTAAGAGACTTGAAATCTGCGGTTGGAGAGAGGGCCGAGCAGTTAAAAGCGCTTGCTGCTCTTGGCTGAGTTCAGTTCCCCTCATCCACATGCTGGCTCAGAACCACTAGTTAACTTCAGCTCCAGGTGATCTAACACCCTCTTCTGGCCTCTGTGGGCACCAGTACACATGTGACACCCACACAGACATATATTTTTTCCCCTTAAGTTTTAGATCTAAGTAGGGACATCGAACATACAGTTGGAAAGCTCTGGGAAAGTTGTATGGATTTGGGAGTTACGTTGAGCCAACTGAAATTACCAGATTGGATAAGACTATCTAAGACTTCAGAGGGCATTATCCTCTGATGCAGTATGAAAAGTTAAGTGGAGCCAGGCAGTGGTGGTGCACATCTTTAATCCCAGCACTCGGAAGGCAGAGGCAGGCGGATCTCTTTGAGTTCAGGCCAGCCTGGTCTACAGAGTGAGATCCAGGGCAGCCAGGACTGTTTCACAGAGAAACCCTCGAAAAACAAAAACAACAACAACAACAAAAAAAAAAAAGTAGGTTTTTTTTGTTGTTGTTGCTGTTTTTCTAGTTTGACTATCAAATCCTGAAGAAACCACAATGGTTACAGGCCCCGAGTCAGGAGTAGTGAGTGAGTGATCACCTCCATGAACAGAGTGTAGAGAACCCTGGATGGCACCCACATGTCTGAAAAGGAAAGAGGAGGAGACAAGGGGCCCCACCGTGGCTGTGGAAAACACAACAGAGAATTCTCGGTCTAGAGTGAGTGGTTTAGCTGTTACACAAGATTAGGTGTGAAACAGATACAAGTGACAGAACTCTTACTTAGAACAATGTTACAGAGTGCTTAGGACCCAAGTCCCTAGCACAGTGCTGGGTGGTGATGTAAGATCAAGCGGGTACTGAGCAGAAATCCCTATTTTAAAAGAAGGGAAGCAACTGGGGGGGAAAGGCTGTCTGTCACTTGCGGTCATTCTGAGGTTCCTCCAGCTTCCTCATGACCGAGCCACAGGCCAGTCACACAACATCTGAGTCTGTTCCGACAAACTCTAAGAACAACAGTCTCAAGATGAGTGTGAGGAGTCAGGCAATGCTCAGGAACTTTCTGGCACCGGACTGGCCAGAACGGCTTGGACACTGCTTGCCTTGGAGAGAAAACAGCGACCGGGAGAAGCGGACAAAGGGCGGACGGATCCAGCGGGGGCCCTGAGAACGGTGGGAAGCCCAGAATGGAGGGAACGGTCGCTCTTTCATTTCCCCTGTCAAACAGCACAGATGGGCGGGCAGGATCGCTCAGCTGGTTAAGGCGCTTGCCACCAAGCTTTTACAAACTCAACCCGGAGTTTCATCCCGCGAACCACAAAGGTGGAAAAGCCACAAAGCAAAGGAAAAAAAAAAAAAAAAAGAGACTTCCCCCAAGTTGCCTTCTAATCTCTACACGCGCCTCGTGGAATCCATGCGCCCGCCCGCCCGCCCGCTCACCCACAAAGTAAGTAAATGCAAGAGAAATCTGCAAAAAGCAGAGGGGCG
Source organism: Peromyscus californicus insignis (assembly GCF_007827085.1). Classification (NCBI taxonomy): domain Eukaryota; kingdom Metazoa; phylum Chordata; class Mammalia; order Rodentia; family Cricetidae; genus Peromyscus; species Peromyscus californicus. The sequence continues at coordinate 7,656,395 of NW_026294492.1, forward strand.
GCTCGAGGATGGGGAGCTGCAGGGAGAGCCCCGGGGCACCAAGCGTCCGGGTGCAGGAAGGCCCGACCGATGCCAAGCGCGCGCCCCGCAGCAGTGACCCCCGGTGGTCCTGGCCCGCGCTCACCAGTAGGCTCTCCACGTTGATGGGGTCCCGGCAGCGGCGGCGCACCGTCTCCTGCGCCGGGTCCACCAGCAGGCTGGGCAGTCTGCGCGCCGGCCGCTGCTGACTCATGCTGCCCCGCGCCCCTCGCGCCCCACGCGCCCTCCCCGCCTTCCCGGGCGGCTCGGCGCGCGCGATCCCGGCTCCGCGGCCCCTTCGGCGCCGCCCCGGCCGCCCGCTCCACCCACGGGGCGCCGCGGCTCCACCCACGGGGCGCCGCCGTGCCACTCGCCCAGCGATGCGCTCCGGTGCGGAGGGGAACCCGGGTGACCGCGGAGGAGCTCAGGCTCCCGGGCCGGCCATCTTCCCGCATGCGCAGTGCGCCGGCCCTTGCACATGCGCACCGCCTTCCGTAGGGCTCTCCCGCGCACCCGGGTCCTCGCCGGCGGCTGGCGGCCCGGTATCCCGGAGGATGGATCCTCGGAGGGGATGGAGAGGAAAAAGAAAGAGGCGGAGCAGGGATTCCCGGGGACCGGAGCGGGCGTTCCCGAATCCCCGACCCGCGGACTGCAGATTCTCAGCGCATTCCCAATTACATCGGGTGATAGACTGTTGGGGCTCACAGTACGCATCAAATGATGCTTAGCACATGCTCATAAACAAGCCAACCTGGAGGGACCGGAAGGCGCATGCTTCTAAGCCCAGTGCCATAGAGGCTTGATACAGAGCGATCGCGTGCTTGAATTCGAAGCGCGCTGTAGTTAGGCGTTGTCTCAAAACCACAAAGCCCCTCCCCCTTTTCATGTGCTGAGTCAGTTTTTGATTTCTTATTCTGTCAGGTATTGGACTAGGCTCAGGAAGATACTGTTTTGAATGTGACGACAGACTGGATCTCAAATTCCAGTGGAGGAGACCGAGGAAACATTTCAACCGGGGGCCTGGAGAGACGGCTCTGTTTTTAAGAGCCCTGGCTGCCCTTCCAGAGGACCCTAGTTCAATTTCCATCACCCACATGGTGGCTCACAACCATCTGTTAACTCCAGGCCCGGGGGAATCTAATGCCCTCCCCTAGTCTCCACAGGCACCAGGCACGCACGTGGTATACAGAGATACATGCAGGCAAAACACCTATACGTAATACAAACTAAGCTTAAAAAAAATTACCTGGAGCTATAAGGTATGTTTTCAAATCATAAGGTCTTAAGTGAGTTGCTAAAACCTTTCTGTGCCTTAGTTTCTGAATTTGTAAAGTGAGGAGTTCCTACCGTATAAATTTGCTGTGGAGATCAAACGACTTAATGGATACTTTACTTAAATAGAGATGGGTACCTTTTTGTCTGCTTGAGACAGGGTCTCTCTATTTCTGTCTATCCCGGAACTCCCTGGAACTCACAGAGATCCTTCTGCCTCTGCCTCCCAAGTACTGGGATTAAAGGCGTGCACTACCACACCTGGTAAGACATGTATACTTTTAAAAAGATTTATTCATTTTTAAATTTTTTTAAAAAAATATTTATTTTTATTTTATGTGCATCGGTGTTTTGCCTACATGCATGTCTGTGTGAGGGTGTCAGGTGCCCTGGAACTGGAGTTACAGACAGTTGTGAGCTGCTGTGTGGGTGCTGGGAATTGAACCTGGGTCCTCTGGGAGAGCTGTCAGTGCTCTTAACTGTTGAGCCATCTCTCCAGCCCCGTGAGTGACCATGTCTTAAAAAACCAAAACAAACAAAAAACCAAACTACCATGAAGAATATTATTTTAGATGTGTTACATTTGTTTATGCTGTGGAACATTTGTTTAATGAGGCAAAGATGAGTTGCATTTTTTTTAATGTTGCATTTGTTTAACTCAGTGAAGCTGTGATTCTTTGCCTGTCTAAAACACCTGATGGTCTAATAAAGAACTGAATGGCCAATAGTGGAGGAAGGAGAAAGGATAGATGGGAGCTGGCAGGCAGAGAGAAGAAATAAAAGGAGAAATCTGGGAAGAAGAGAGAAGAAAGAACAAGAGAACAAGGAGAAGACTTCAGGGGCCAGCCACCCAGCCAGACACGGAGTAAGAAAGAAAGAAAAGATATACAGAAGTAAGAGAAAGGTAAAAGCCCAGAGGCAAAAGATAGACGGGGATAATTTAAGAAAAGCTGGCTAGAAAAAAGCCAAGCTAAGGCATTTATAATTTAAGAATAAGCCGCCATGTGTGATTTATTTGGGAGCTGGGTGGCGGACCCCCAAAAGAACAAAGAGCCAAAGAGTAAAGTATAAAATAAAAAAAACCAACAACACTTCCACTGTCAGCAAAATCCTGTAGGATGGTTTACAGAGCAGAAAACCAGTTTACAGATCAGAAAATCAAAGATCGGTAAGATTACAAAAATTGCCCATGGGGCCTAGCTAGCGAGTGGTAGAGACGTGATTTGATTTTACAGCCAGGTAATTTATTTTGGTATTTGGACCCTTGAGCAGCTTGTTGAAGAGTGACCATAATTTCTACTGTCAAAAGGAGTTAGGTCAGGGAAGGAGGGGTGTGACTTATGGCAGGTGAGAGGCACTCCAGGTCAACAAAAGACCTTGAGCACCCATGGCTGGGGTGGGGTGGGGGGAGAGGGGGAGAACAGTGGTACAATCTCCCCACAGTCCCATAAAACGCCCAGCCATGTGGCTGTACCCTGAGGTCCAAACCATTCCTGTATTGTTTGAACATCTTTTAGGTGCCTGGCAGTAGGTCAGGAGCTGAAGGGACACCTAACTCCGACAGGGACTTGTCTTGAGGACTAGGAACTCCCAGGTTGGCGAAGATACATGACCAGAAAGTGTAAGAAATTGAACACGCGCTGACCAGGTGGCAGTGGCACACACCTTTAATCCCAGCACTCAGGAGGGCGAGGCAGGCAGATCTCTGAGTTCAAGGCCAACCTGGTCTACAGAGTGAGATCCAGGATAGGCACCAAAACTACACAGAGAAACCCTGTCTCAACAACAACAACAACAACAACAACAAAAAAGAAATTGAATATGCCTAACACACCATGGTTACAGAGGAGAGGAGGGAAAAATAACGGCCCACTTTGGGGCTTGTTCATGCATCACCCTGTAGAGCAGAGGCACCTAGGACAGTAAGTGAAGGGACAGCGACCGAGAGATTAGATGACCCACTAAGGTTTTTGTGGTGACTCAGCAGGGCTTTAGCCAGTGGTGGATCCTTTGTGCTGTTCACTCTGGACCGAATGTTCGAGTTCCCTTCTGAAATCCATGTGCTCAGAACTGATGCCCAGTAAACCGGTTATTAGACGTGGCCTTTGGGAGGCCGCTGGGCCAAACCTCTCAAGAGTTGGGATGCCCCTATAAAAGACACTAACGGAGGCGTGGATGGAGATCAGCTGGCAGAGTGCGTGCCTAGTGTGCACCATACCGTGATTCCGTTTCCATCACCATGTATCAGCAGGCGTGGTAGCACACTTTTTGTCTCGGGCACTTGGGAGGTGGAGGCAGGAAGGTCAGGTGTTCAGGGTTATCCAAAGCTGAAGAATGAGTTTGAGGCTAGCCTGGGATACCTGAGACCTAGAGGGGGTTGGAGGGAGAGAAGGAAGGGAGGAAGGGAGGAAGGGAGGGAGGGAGACAGGCACAGAGTGCAAGAACACAGGAAAGACCACTTCTCCTTATCTCTTCTGTCATGTGACATTGAGTCATGGGTCTCAGCATTGCCTTTACCCGGTTGGGGGTTTGCTAGGAATGCAGATTCTATGGTCCTATTTAGAACTACCACATTAAAAACTCAAGAGGGCAGGTTGGGGATTTAGCTCAGCGGTAGAGTGCTTGCTTAGCAAGCACAAGGCCCTGGGTTCGATCCTCAGCTCAAAAAAAAAAAAAAAAAAAACAAAACCTCAGAGGGCTTGAGTATGCTCTAAGGCACTAGCTGGATCCTGGTCTGGTCCTTACTGTCCAAATAGAAAACTAGCTACTGCTGGCTCTTCAAGTCTCCAATTTCCTGAGTTGATACTTTCTTAGATCAAAGCCAGGTTAACTTTTCTGATATATTTTGGGATTGAAGACTTAGAACAAACATGGATGGTGTCCTGGCTGGTTTTATTGCAACTTGACACAGAGCCATCTGAAAGGAAGGAACCACAATTGAGAAATTCCTCCATGAGATCCAGCTGTGGCACATTTTCTCCATTAGTGATCAATGGGGGAGGGCCCAGCCCATTGTGGGTGGGGTCATCTCTGGAACTGGTGGTCCTGGTTCTTTTGTTTGTTTGTTTGAGACAGGGTTTCTCCGTGTAGTTTTGGTACCTGTCCTGGATCTCACTCTGTAGACCAGGCTGGCCTCGAACTCACAGAGATCCACCTGACTCTGCTTCCCGAGTGCTGGTATTAAAGGCCTGTACCACCACTGCCCGGCAGGTTCTGGGTTCTATAAGAAAGCTGGCTGAACAAGCCCCGGGGAGCAAGCCAATAAGCAGCACCCCTCCATGGCCTCTGTATCAGCTCCTGCCTCCAGATTCCTGCCCTGTTTGAATTCCTGTCCTGACTTCCTTGAATAATGAACAGTGATGCGGAAGTGTAAGTCAAATAAACCCTTTCCTCTCCAAGTTGCATCTGGTCATGGTGTTTCATCGCAGCGATAGTGAACCCAACTAGGGCACGATTGGATGCATTCGCTAAGCAGGCATGTTGTAATGGACATCATGTACTTTGCAGACAGGGAATGTGAATGGTGCTGAGAGCAGCAAGGCGGTCACCCACACCAAGAGTGTTCACAGCGTTTGTGTTCTAGTCTGTCCTGTTTTCTTGTAGCTGCTGTTAGAACTAGAGAGGTCCCTAAATGCTGCTTCATGCTACAGAGTGAGCTGTTTCTGTGCACATAGAGAACCTTCTTACTCAAAACTTTGTGTCCCTCTTCCTCTCTTCTTCCTCCTCCCCTTCCTCCCCTTCTTCCCTTCCTGCTCCCCCTCTTCACTTCTTCTTCCTGTTCCTCTCCCCTCCCCTTTCGTCCCCTTCCTCCTCTGCCTGCTCCTCCTTCCCCTTCTCCCTCCCTCCTCCCCACTCCTCATCTTTAAAAACCTTGTAACTCAGATGGGCCTTGAACTCACTGTAGCTCAAGGCTAGTCTGGAACTTCCTATGTAGCCCAGGTTACCCTAGAATTTGCTATCTCCATGGCTCAGCCTGCAGTGACTTTTCTTTCTTCCTTCCTTCCTTCCTTCCTTCCTTCCTTCCTTCCTTCCTTCCTTCCTTCCTTCCTTCTTTCTTTCTTTCTTTCTTTCTTTCTTTCTTTCTTTCTTTCTTTTCTTTCGAGACAGAGTTTCTCTGTGTAGCTTTTGGTGCCTGTCCTGGAACTCACTCTGTAGACCAGGCTGGCCTTGAACTCACAGAGATCCACCTGGCTTTGCCTCCCGAGAGCTGGGATTAAAGGCGTGCGCCACCACTGTCCGGCCAGAGTGACTTTCCTTTTATGGAAGTCCAGTTCTGAAGTGAGGCTGTCCCCAGTTCTGCAACTGGATTTTGAAGGAAAGTCTTGTCAGAGTTGAGTTAGTTTTTTTCAGTTCCATTTGCTCTAGTTTGTTTGGTGATGTTCTGTCAATTGCTAAATGTGCCCTGTTTAACTGCTCATCTTCCGAACACCGCCGCTGGGTCTATACTAACTTTGCCTCTAATTCCGTCACAGGAACTGTTCATCTACTGCCCAGTGCAGCGGGCCTGGCATGTTCAGAAAATGTAGAGAATGTCAAGTTCCTTGACTGTCCACCAGGTGGAGCAACTTCACCTTGGGAGTCCAGTCTCCCTCTTCCTCCTCCTCCTCCTCCTCCTCCCTCCCTCCCTCCCTCCCTCCCTCCCTCATCTCTCTCTCTCTCTCTCTCTCTCTCTCTCTCTCTCTCTCTCTCTCTCTCTCTCTCTCTCTCTCTCTGTTTGTGTGTAAATGGGCAATATCCCTTGAAAGATGGTTGTGAGGTGGAGTGGAGAGGATTCAGTTAGATTTGGATTTTGTTTGTTTGTTTGTAATAAAGTCTCACGTATCCCAGACTGGCCTTAACACTTGCTAGGTAGCCCAGGATGGTGTGCACCATTCGTCTGGTTTAATACAGTGCTGGGGACTGAACTCAGCACTTTATGCATGCGGGGCAGGCACCCTATCAACCGAGATACATCCCCAGCCCCAGACTTACTATTGATAAAGGTGGAGTTTAGAATTCACATCTCTTGCTAATAAACTACCATACGCAGAAACAAACCAAAGCTTGCTGCTGTGGGTCCTATGTCCCTTCCCCCCAGTTCCCATCAGTCATAGCAGGAGCTTAGAATGTGGCCTTCTTTAGAGAGGGGATATTTACAAAGAATTAACATCAAAAGAGGTCGTTAGGGTGGAACCTAATCCAATATGTCTAGTATCCTTTTAAGAAGTAATTGGGACACAGAGGGGCTTGGAGGGAAGACACTGTGAAGAAACATAGGGAGAAGAGAGCCAATAAGAGGGGCTGGGGGCTTGAACAGTTTTTCCTGGAAGCTGAGAGAAGGCCTCACCCTGCTCACACTTTGTTCTGAGATCCTTTCAGTCCCCGCCTCTGAGTCCATGAGTCTGGGGGCCCTTTGTTATGGCAGCCTCAGTGGATATTCACCCTTACATCTTAGGATCACTTCAGGAAACCGGATGGAAGCATTTCCCTGTGAGGGGAGAGGCACACTCCCCCCAGGGAGTGTGGCCAGTTAACTACATAGATGGGGTACAATTTACTGACATCAGAGAACAAACTTCACGGACCCTCAAGCCCTTTAAAAGCCCTCTTTGTATAGAAACAAGTGGCCGGGGACTCGTCCATGATTCTAAACTGCCCGGCAGACACAATTGGAGATTTCAAAAGCTGCATCCACTCGCATGCCGGGTACCAGTGCTTAAATCACTGCCACAACTGGACATGGATGAATGCTTTGTATTCATTTATATTTTTTAAGAGTATTTATTTATTTTGTGCATGTGTGTCCAGATAGACAAATACCCGGAGATACTAGAGAATGAATTTGTATTTTGGCAAAGTGGTGCGAAAACACATGCACAATAGAAAGTACAATGTATGAGAGGAGCTGGGCGTGTAGGAACCTCATACTAAAGGAGAGCATGTCATCAAGTGGAGAAATGTTTGAGTCACAAGGTATATGGCGAGTGCCTGTGTGTGTGTGTGTGTGTGTGTGTGTGTGTGTAAAGAAATACTATGGAGAGCCACGGATGTATGTGGGAAAGAGCCACATGGGCTTTACACATTTACGGCTGTACATGTGTGTAGGGAATCGAACCACACATGAATAGACTTGTAAGAAAGGAATGTACGGGAGGGTGGGTATGAATGAGACAGAGAGGAATGTGTGTGTGACTTTTTAAAGGATAATGCTAGACAGAGAGACAAAGGTGCCCAGAAGCCATGTCTAATTGCCTGGCTGACCTCACGGCCTCTGGGGAAAAGACCTCAGATCGCTGAATGGGCTTGGAGACTGACAGTTCCTTGGTAAGTTTGAGGTCAACCACCATAGGTTTTGGTTCGGCCCCCATTCTTGTCAATAGCATTCTAAATCAGGTTGATTCGATTCAGTTAAGGATGTATTTTGAAATTAATTCTTTTTCTATTTTGTTCAAGTTTTGGTTCAAGTTCAGTCAAGACATAAAATCAGTCGGCCAGGTTCAGTTCCAGGAAAAGCAATTGAAAACTTTCCTCTTTGTGCTGGTGTTTCAGTTAATGAACTAGGACCAGGGAAATGATTCATTAGGCTACAGAACAATCACCGCCTTTTCTAGTCAGCCCCACTTGGTTTCCTAATTAATTCCTAATTGGTAAGAGTCTGTGCATTTCTAAAATTCATGACAGATTTTCATAGTTAGGGTTCAGTGTTTTCCCCAAAGTCATTCTAATTACCAGTGAAGGTTTGCAGGAAGCATCCATGCGTCTATGTGTGCAGGGAATCGTTGGATATACAGAGAAAGACACGTAAGGAAGAAATGTATGTGAGGGTGGGGAGGAGAGAGGAAACTGTGTGTGAGGGGGTGGTCCCCCCCCCCCCCCCCCCCGCCCAGTGCAACACTGTGGCCACATTAAGTTTAACGTTGAGCCTTATTGTACTTTTGTCTGTGTTGAAAGTGATTGTCTTTTTGTGTGTGGGGGGTGACCTTCTGAGTGAGAAGAAGGGATTTAGAGGCTCTTTCTTCTACAGCAGGCTGACTGCAGCAGGTGGGCTTGACCAACTTTGTTAGGTTCTGTTTTTACAGTCATGAGCTAAGTCTGGTGCTCTTTATTTATTATTTACTTATTTGTTTGTTTATTTTGTAGCACTGGGGACTAGAACCCACGGGCCATGCACTTGCCAGGCAAGTGTTCTTCCACTGAGCTACATCCCAGCCTCTTTCAAAGTTGAAAGGGTTACATTTTAAATACATGTAAGAGAACTTGTTCTCAATTATGCTGAGAAAGTTAAAATACTCCTTGCCTTTATAAAAAGTTTGCTGACTTTCGGCCTGTGTTTTGTTTGGCAGATGAACGGTCAAACTGTAAGGATGCTTTCAGGCAAATAACTATCCCACCCACGGATCACGCTGTCTAATTAAACACAGGCACATACACCCATATATATAATTTATATATATAAATTTCAGTTTCTAACCCAAACCATGAAGTAAACATGTTGGTTGCCGTTAAGGCAACAATTACTCTGTAATTCAAGAATGTTCACTTCCGCCTTGTTTCTACTCTTGAAAAGCTAGGTCAATTTAAATGTCCGTCAATGGAACAATAGAAACATAAATTGTCCCAGGGCATGACAGGGAATATTACTCAGCAGTTTCAATGAACAGACTGGCTCTTCCTGGAGGGCCAGGCGAATCTTGAAAGCATTCTCGTAGGCAGACTAGAATAAAGAGTCTAGGTTACAAAATGAATCCCACACGGAGAGCCACTGTGCTGATAACGGGTCTGTCTACTTTATAGTAGCCTTTAAGTCCCTTTCAGTACAGTCTGGATGGTTAAATGAGGAGGCAAGAGCTGTTGTCCAGAAGGCCTCAAACTAAATGTAACCAGTGATGACCTTGAACTCCTGATCTTCCATTCCCCATTTCCTGAAGGGCTGGCTTCACAGTCACGGGCCACCATGCCTGGCTTATGCTGGGTTATCATCTTAGGCAGGGTTAGAGTCTCAACTTCTTGAGATAATTTTTGGTACAGAAACATCTGCATCCAGTTAGGTTTGGCTGGGTGTTAGACACAGGGCTCATCCATGTTACTGTCTCTAGTCTAGCCTGTGCTTGGAATATTTCCTACTTAGAAAAGGAAGCTGATGCCTCTGCCATTGTGAAAATGGAGAGGAGGGAGCATCCCTCAGCCTACCTGCCCACTTTTGTAGGAGATTGACCTTTATTCCCCCGTTGTCTTCCTCTGCTAGCCTGACCATCTCTCTGTTTTTCTAGGATCCTTGGCCCAAGCCCTCTGCTGGTACCTTTAAAAAAAAAAAAGTGTTTTCTTTTCTTTCTTCTTCTTTTTTTTTTTTTTTTTTTTTTTTTATTGGTGTGTGTGTGTGTTTGTAGATGCATGTGTGCGGCCGAGTGGAGATCAGAGGACCACTTCTGGGAGTCGCTTCGCCTCGCCTTCCCCTTCTCTCGTGAGTACCCAGGATCCAACACTGTGGTTCAGTTTTGGGCTGCAAGCTCTCGTATACCCACTGGGCTATCTCATCAGCTCTGCTGGGGCTCTAGAATGACAGGAGGGGACAAGGAGCTGGGCATGTCCCTGGCAAGTTCTGAAGACCCAGGGCTTCCCAGAAAGGGATGGTGGCGGCGGAGGAGATGAGGATGATGATGATGATGATGGTCGTGGGTCCCTTTTGTTGTCCGGCTTCCTGAATGTGTCCCACCTCCTCGGCCGGCTGCCAGTGACCAGCGCTGAGGCAGCAGCCGGAGAGGTCTGTGGTATCAGGTTTGTCGCTTCCCTCCTGCACTCATCTTTCTGACCCACGCTTGCGCCAGGGAAAGTTCGGGTTCCACCCGCGGTGTCCAGGATTCCAGAATCTTCCTCTACGGGTCTAGGTAGGTTCCTCACTGCAGAGGGCTCATTAACCTCCACTGTTGGGGACCGTGTCCCCTACCCCTGTCCTCTTGAACCGCCAGGGTGCTCTCCTGTGGTCCACGGACGCGCCCTGCGCCGGGTGGAGCCGTCTGGGGGAGGGGGGTCTTGCTCACTGGCGCGTCCCCCCACCCCACCCCTTCCTCGGGCAACTGCGGCCAGGCACCAAATGACCTCTGTCCCCGGAGGCTTCCGACTTCCGCGCCGACCCCTCCCGAGCCGGGAACCCCGTGAGAGCCCAAGGAGGCTGCGGGTGCGTGCAGCTGGGGCGGAACCGGGCGGGCGCGACACCGGCGGGGTTGGTCAGTGCCCTCCTGCACCCACACCTGGACAGAACCGCTGCCCCAGCTCAGGTCCCCCCTAAGCACGGCGGCCCGCAAGACCCGGACGGGCGGACTCCGAGGCTCCGCGGCTCCGGGCTTTACGCAGCGCCGGGTCGGGCAGCGCGGGCTCCGAGGACCCCGGGTGAGGACAAAGGGCGCGAGGTGAGGGTGGCCGCGGGGCGGGGGGTCGCGCGCCCAGGGCTGTGGGAGGTGTCCGTGTCTGTGCGTGTGCATGTGTGTGTGTGAGTGAGTGAGTCGGGGAGACAGCCCGCCAGAGCCACAGCCAGAGCGAGAGGGCGAGCCAGAGCGAGAGCCAGAGCCAGAGCCAGAGCCAGAGCCAGAGCCAGAGCCAGAGCCAGAGCCAGAGCGCGCCTGGCACATGGTGAAAGCTCCTGCTGCTTAGGTAAGAACTTTAGGAAGAACGACAGCGCTGCTCCGGGTTGTGTGCGTCGCGGTTCCGTGTTGGGGAGACGGTTTGCACCCCGAGGTGGCAGCCGCGTCTTCTGCAGGACTGGGACGCGGGAGAAACGCGACTTTTTTTTCCCCCTAGAGTGGCCATGGGAACGCCTGTGAAAGGCTGGTGGCGGTGGTGGTCACTGGTTGAGGAGTTTTGGTTACTGGATCCCAGTTGGGAGCTTGAAACAAAGGCTACTGGCCTGAAGTCCAAGAACGTGTGTGTGTGTGTGTGTGTGTGTGTGTGTGTGTGTGTGTGTGTGTGTGTGTGTGTGAGCTCGCGCGCTCGCTCGTCACATCACCATCGATCACGGTGGTGGTGGTGGTGGTGGTGGTGGTCGGAGGCCAGGAGACCCTCCACACGGAAAGACACTGGGCCATTTTGCTGTCATAGCACATTTGATCCCTGGTCCTGAGGAGCAGCCGAAAGAAATTACCTACTTTATAGACTGAAGTTTTTCTTGAGTCAACTTTTATTATAGAGTCAAGTGTTGCCTCGGGGCTTGAAATGTTATTATTTTTTATTAGCCTTTTAAAACGACGAATGTGTAAATTTAATCTGAATAAACACTCATTTATCCGCATCAAGGATACTCTTTGCCTTTAATGCGGGGTGTTCCACAAGAGAATTCTGAACTTCGCCTCAAAAAAAAAAAAAAAAAAAAAAGACGGGCACAAATCTAGGTTTGTAGTGCTTGGTGGAATTACGCTTTGCTGGGAGTTTTAAACATCATTCAGAATTCTTAGGTTTTCTTCAGTCTCGGCAGCTTTACAAGGGCTCTCTCGAAGAAACACTGTTTCTGAATGCTTGCTCAGAAGTTTGTTCACGGCAATCAAGCTGGATTTAAATGTGAAACATCTTCATGGGTGAGGAGATGTGTCTGTGTCTCTTACCTCCCCCCCCCCCCATGCCTAACTCTGGTTCATTTAAAGTTTGCAATATGATCTGTGACATTTTGGTTTTTCTGCAACATTTGCACACGGCGTTCTGTACCTTCTCATTCTGGTGCTACTAGTATTCTTTATGGAGTTAGAGGTCATTTTGGTCTGAAGCTGGCATCCCATCTTGGCCCTTCTTGTCATTGAAGGTGGCGTAAGTGGTTTGTGGCTTCAAAGGTTTTAAACTTGGGGACAAGAGTTGCAGTCTTTGACTGGTAGGTGATTGGAAGTTATCCTTCATGCGGCTTTGTAGCCGTACCCTTGTTTAATAATTTTAGCCAGATGTTGTAATCTTCTAGTCCAGCTAAGGTTTCTGTGCTTAATACAGTATTGGTTGCTCTTCCATTTAGGAAACCACTCACAGAGCCTCCGTGACCTTGCCCGCACTCCATCTGGCCCTACCATTTCACTTGACATTACAAGTTTCCTTTACCTGTGTCCAGTTTGGGGCTTCAGCATTTAATTATTTAGAGGTTCTGAGGCAACCTCCAAGCAGAGCCAACAACAGGTCAGAAAATCCAAATGGGAAGAAAGGGGAGTGTGACAAGAGAGAGGACAAGGCCCCTGCTCACTGCCCCACCCCGAGTGTGAAGGTCAGAGGCAGAAGGAGTTGACAGCAAGGCCGTTTATAAATGGTCCTGCATCTGGAGAAGGGACTTGCTTTGGAACGCCTCGCCTTTCTCCTTCCAGCTTGGTGGTCCCGCCATGGCAAGGATGCCTTTGGAGCTTTTGTGGAATCGATGGGTTTGGGACTAGGGCATCTCTTCTAGAGGGTCTGTGGGCTTCTAATCCTGCCCAAAATACCCCAGACAGTTAATCCTGTCAGTTGGACATTGCTTAATGGATAATTTTGGCTCTTGGTTCAGTTTCTAGATACAGTGATAAATTGTGATACTTTAAAGCCAATTATACCAAAAAATATGGCAGAAGAAGGCTATGGCAGAAGTAATACATTTGTGACCTAAACTTTAAGAATGTGTAGGGGAGCTGGGCATGGTGGCACACACCTTTAATCCCAGCAGCCTGGAGGCAGAGGCAGATGAATCTCTGAGCTTGAGGCTAGCCTGGTCTATAGAGCAAGTTCCAGGATAGCCAAGGCTACACAGAGAGACCCTCTCTTGAAAAACCAAACCAAATACCAAACACCACCACCACCAACACCACCAACAAACCACCAAAAAAAAAAAAAAAAAAAAAAAACCCAAAAAGCAGAGGAATTAAAAAAGCAAACCAGAAATTATAATAATGATCCACATTTAACTACTTGAACTTCTTGGCATACATTTCCTTGGCATAAAAATGAGTTTCTGATTGTTTCTAAAACTTGGTCCCTTTTTTTTTTTTTTGTGAAATAGGATCCATGACTGCCTTGGAATCAATCCATTTGTAGACCAGGCTGACCTCAAAGTGAACTGACCTTCACTGATCCCCCTGCTTCTGCCCCCAGAGTGCAGGAATTAAAGGCCTATGTCACCATGCCAAGAAGTTGGTCAGAATTACAAGATATTCAATTTATGACATTTTGTATCTGACTTCTGTACATAATGATTATGAGTATTGAGTATCTTACTTTAAATAATGATTGTGTATTTTATTGTGTAGACAAATTATAATTTAACCATTTCTTTATTATTATTTTGTTGTTGTTCTTTTTTTGGGGGGGGGGTTTCAAGATGGGATTCTGGCTGTCCTGGATCTCACTCTGTAGACCAGGCTGGCCTCGAACTCACAGAGATCTGCCTGCCTCTGCTTCCCGAGTGCTGGGATTAAAGCTTGTGCCACCACTCCTGACTTGACTGAACCATTTCTATAGCAAATTCTTTCTACAGTGAGAAAACCCCTGATTGATGGTAATAGTGTATCTCAACCCTCCTGCTCTTAGGAGATGGCAAAAGATACTTGATTTCTGAGTCAAGAACTGAAATGAATGAAGTCTGGCTTCAGATTTCTTGGTCCCTGTGGAAATTATCTAGTTTTTAAACCAGCTTTTAGGTCATTTAGCCATCCCTAAGATACAATGAGTTACAATTTGCGTTTTATTTATGCTGTCAAATTAAGTTTTTTGGGAGGACAGAAATTTGTGCCTTAATTTTGTGTACTAGGGTATGGTGTGACATAGATATATGTACAGTGTTTTTGTTCCGTTTTCTTTTGAGTGGAAGAGATATATTTCAGTGTTTGTGTGTGAAAACCCAGCTCTCTTGGAAACATGCAATGTAAATCTTTTTAAAAACAAGATTTAAATATGTGCGTATGCGCATGTAAATGCAGTTACCTATAGAGGCCAGGAGAGGGCATTGTGTTCCCCCTGAGCTGGAGTGACTGGTGGTTGTGAGCTGCTTGATGTGGATGCTGAGAATAGATCTCAGGAACTCTTCAAGAGCGTGGTCACGCTCCGAGGCACTGAACCATCTCTCTGTCCCCCCAGTGTAAATCTTGACACAATTGATTCTTATGACTCTTCATTATGGAAAATTCCAAAGCTAGATCAGTGTGCCCCGATAAGCAGAGAGAGGTAGATTAGACATGAGGTTGTGTGACAGAATGGCCCAGGTCCAGTCAGGGAACCTCTTTTACTGTTCACTGTGACCTTGAAGGAACTGGCTCTTCTCTCGGGACACTTGTACCATCTATCCCTTACGGAAGTTGACCTAGGTCACCTACAAGCTTGTAAGCCTTGCCTTTTGATCTACTGTGATGCCTCATGAATTGTAATGGTTGAGTCAGCACTGACTGCACAATGTGGATTCTTGGGTCCCCACTTAAACCTGCCCCCGAAACTCTGTGACTTCAGGTGGCTCAGATGGGCAGTCAGGTTTAAAAAACATTACTCCATGAAAATAGCCAAGGTAGCGATGAGTGCAAAAGAATAAAGCCAGGAGGCAGAGCCAGGTGGATCTCTGTGAGTTCGAGGCCAGCCTGGGCTACCAAGTGAGTTCCAGGAGAGGCGCAAAGCTACACAGAGAAACCCTGTCTCGAAAAACCAAAAAAAAAAAAAAAAAAAAAAGAATAAAGCCAGGGCTGGGAAGATGGCTCAGTCACTTAAGCACTTGCCTTGCGTGCATGAGGACCTGGGTTCGATCCCTGGGCCCTCCTAAACGGTGTGCATTTTCCTCCCTTGCAGGCCTGGAGCCTATAAGGTAGATGTGTAGAGCACTACTGACTGTGGAATGATGGGTGTGGGGTGGGGATGCCGTTCATCCTTCAGGAACTCTGAGAGCTGACATGTTCTTGACTTTCCCCAATCTTGTAAGGATCTGGGAGAGAAATTGTGAGATACGGTATTTCTGGACTGGAGTCTACGCAGGCAGTTTCATTCAAAGTTAAAAGACGGAGCCATACAGTGGTGACAGCTCCATTTGCAATGGTTTGTTTGGCATCTCCCTTCATTTAACCCAGTGGTTCTCACCCTTCCTAAAGCTGTGACCTTTTAACATAGTTAAAGGTGACCCCCCAACCATAAAATTATTATAATTTTGCTACTGTTATGAATATCGTAATAAATATCTGATATTTCGGATGGTCTTAGGTGACCCCTATGAAAAGGTCATTCGACTCTACTAAAGGGGTCATGACCCACAGGTTGAGAATCACGTCTCTAGGACACCCACCAGAAGCACTGAGGAAAAGCAAGTCTTCCTGTGGTAACCCACCACCCAATACGATGGCTGGCCCATAGTAGGTGCTCAGGAAATATTAGCTGAGTGAATGGGTGTTTGTTCTTCTTGGAACTTCTGGAACACTGGCAGCAACCATTAGAAAGGCATGAAAGGTTTACCTCTGATGTTTAGTGTCCATGTGAGTTGAAAACATCATTCAGTTTAGTGTCTGTGTGTGGGGATTTGTGCCCATGGAGATGAGAAGGGGTCGTTGGATTCCCTGGAGCTGGAGTCACAGGTGAGCTGCCTGATGGGGGTGCTGGGAAATGAACCCCGGTCCTCTGGAAAGCAGTCAGTGCTCTTCTGAGCCATCGCTCTATCCCTGAAAGTATCTCTTGTGTGTTTAGCGATGTCGTAGATGCTAGGAGGAAGCGCGGTAGTGACAAGAGAAGACCCTTTGCACGAAGCTTGTCCCGGGAGAGTAGCTCATTCACTCTGACTGCTTTGAGGCGTGGCCTCCTTCTGACTTAAAGCTGAATGATAATGACTACAATGGGTCTCTCGCTCTCGGGTCCCAACCCCATGGAAAACTGTTTTGGGACTCATTGGCTTTACAACCCAGCAAAGCTGGGAGTGCTATTCCTATTTTACAGGTGAGCAGGCTGACGTGGCTTGTTAGGGATAAACAGTATCTCAATAAAGGAGTTTTCAAGGGGTCTCCAGAAATTCTGACCACATAGACCTGTCCACAAAGACATCTGGAAGCGGCACCCCAAACCTCTGGTTCTCTCCTTGGTTATAAATTGCATAGAGTAAGCATGGAATAAATGCCATTTGAAAGTGCACGTCCCTGGGCCTGGCGGAGCATGCCTGTCTTAGCACTCTGGAAGCAGAGGCAGGAGGATTACAGCAAGTTTGTGGCCAATCTTGCCTACAGCATGAGATCCTACCTTTAAAAAAAAAAAACAAACTAATAAAGATGATAAAAATAAAAATAGCTGTCACTATGTCTCTTTTCTCTTACTAAATATTGTTATATTTTTGTGTGCTCATGCGTGTGTGTGTGTGTGTGTGTGTGTGTGTGTGTGTGACTTCATCACTTTCTACTCTGTTTTTTGAGACAGAGTCTCTCTTTGAACTTCAGGGCTCGCTGTTTGGTTAGACAGGAGATGAGCAGCTTAAGGGCATCTTTGGCTACATAGAGAATTTGTGGCCAGCCTAGGCTGCCTGGGACCTTGTCTCAAAAAATAAAGTTGGGCTGGGCAGTGGTGGTGCACGCCTTTAATCCCAGCCCTCGGGAGGCAGAGCCAGGCGGATCTCTGTGAGTTCGAGCCCAGCCTGGTTTACAGAGCGAGATCCAGGACAGGCTCTAAAACTACACAGAGAAACCCTGTCAAGAAAACACAAAAAAAAAAAAAAAAAAGAGAAAGAAAAAGTTGGTGCTGTTTATGAACAACTCAAATAGATGTTTGTTTAGGTAACTCTAGAGATCCTGATCTCCATAAGCACGGCTCAGCTTTGGGAGGCTGTGAGCCAAGACTGTGGTAGTTAAGTGGGGCCATGAGTCAGGGCAGGCAGCCTGGCCGGGCTGATGGTGTCTGGCACCCTGCTGTAGTATCCTGGGCTGATCTGGGGCATCCTGACCTGTAGGGTGAAGTTAACCTCGTGGTTGGCATGGGCATGACCTGCCCGGGCTCCTCCAGGGGTTGGCTTGCCTAAACTGCTGGCCAGTGGTAGCTGTCAACTCCTGCCAGACCTCCTCACTCACTCAAGAGGTTCTAGTAGTTGGTTTAGAAACCTGGGTAGACAATAAGTGAAATTTAAATGCAGTCTGGGGAATGTGAGTTTCCATTTGTTATGACTGCTAATAACATTTAAAAATGTTGTGACACACAGATGTGTTCACTGGAGAAGTTAAAAAAAATGCGGTTCTACAAAATGTATCTGGAATTTCCTTGCCTGAAAAAATTCTCATGAAGCTCAAATTATTGCTAATTTTGGAAGAAATTATCTTTTTTATTTTAGGTCAGTTCACTCCCAAACTCCTCTCTCAGTCCAGTTGAGTCATGGAAACACAAAGCTAGTTTGGAAACAAAAATTCTCTCAGTGGCTGAATCTGGCAAGAATTTTCAACGTGGCTGGCCACGCTGCTGAATGAGGCCTTTGTGTGTGGGGGCAGAGGTCACTCTAGAGAGCCCAGCGGTATTAAAAGGTGGGGAGCCTGGAGTCCGGCTGTGGCCAGAGCTGGGAGAATGAGCTTTTGTTTTCCCTGGTCCCAGTGGTGGCCCAGGACATCAAAGGCATGTCTACATACTGTTATCTGCCCTGTCCCTTGCTCCGCCAGCACAAGGGGGTCTCCCCATGGGGAGCCAGGGTGAGGGAGCCCTGAGCTAACATCCAGTATTAATTGTGGGCAGGGGTTGATCAATGACATTAGCCATTTCGTCCATTTCTCGGTTTTGTTCAGAGGAAAATGAATGGGTTTCCTTATCTGATTAAAAGATTAAAAAGCATTCTCTTCAGATTCCAGGATTATGTGTGCTGGTGGCAGAAAATTTATAAGTGGAAAAGAAGGCAAGAGAAGCCCAATGTCAGCCCGAGCCCGATTTCTTTACATTTGTGTGTGTGTGTGTGTGTGTGTGTGTGTGTGTGTGTGTACAGAGGACAATTTGCCACATTTCTGTCCTTCTACTACCATGTGAGTCCGGGGATAGAACACAAGTGGTCACGATTAGCAGCAAGCACCTTTATCCTGAGTCATCTTGCTGGCCCTGTTCTCTGCCATTATTGTTGTTTTGTTTTCTTGAGACAGAGTCTCACTATGTAGCCCTGGCTGGCCTGGAATTCACTGTGTAGCCCAAGCTGGCCTCGAACGCACAGAGATCTGTCTGCCTCTGCCTCCCGAGGACTGGGATTGAAGGTGTTCACCACCAATGTTCAAAGGCTGTTTCACAGTTTAGATACTATTTCCTTGTGGCTCTGGGGGGAACTTTGGTCTGTGTCCTTACTGTAAGTATCACACTGTGTGTGTTTTGATAGCTGTAGATACCAGATATTCTTTGACATAATTTCTTTAGATTATGGAATTTTTGACTTTGAAACAAATTGAAATTATATTGTTGTCCTCTCTGGTTTAGACAAATATTTTTATTATAGTAAATAAATACTGTTAAATACTATAAAATTACAGGTGTTCCTTATAGGAACTGTTGAAAGCATCATTGAGTTAACAGACGGTTACCTCTTAGGTAAAATAGTTACAGTCTCTGTGTGCCCTGGGAGGGGTGGAGCTCAAGGTCTACAGAGTGATCTCCAGGCCAGCCAGGGCTGCGTAGTGAGACCCTGACTCCTAAAAACAGAACAAAAACCAACAACCACAAAGTGATCTGCGCTCTGATCGATGAGCAAGTACTGGGTACTCTTTATCTCAAGACTTCTGCAGAGCCGTGACCCCTCTGGGGAGACGGAGTTTAAGAACAGCGAAGGGAAACGTGGAAGAGTGGGTGGTTGCCACCGTGGGATGTGCACGTGAGGGCGAGACACGGGCAGGGGGAAGGTGGCTCAGGAGATGCCCCCGGCTGACGTGGATGTCTGTCGGGCTGTGATCTCCAGTCAAGCAGTGTTGGGCTGCTTTGTACTGACCACATTGGGTTTATGTTTGCCTTACCTTACCACCTTGCCCAGATCCTCAAAGGCAAAAATTAGGTCCCGTCACCTGGGAACTCACCACCTGAACTGAGGGTTATGGCCTCCTGGAATTGGCCAGCGAACACGTTCAACTCAGTTACGTGATACCATATAATTAACTGCTCTCGCCCCCCGCTGGCTCTGCAGCTCTGAGACCTTGGAATCACAGCAGGGGTGGTGGGGAGCTGACAGGCAGACAGATGCGGTCGGCCTTGGTGGGACTCTTGAGTGTGAAGTCACTTAGCCTGTCCCTTTGTTTCTGGGCTGTAGCAAAGGGTTTCTCAAGAGAGGATATAGTGTGCCTTGGAGGAAGATGACTTTGAGATGTGTCCAGCAACCACAAGAAGTGCCAGCTTCTTGCTGTGTTTGAGCAAGAAGGATGATGGATGAACACTCTGTGAGCCAAAAAAAACCTCTGCTCTCTTTTAAGTCAGTGGCAGGAGGACCATGAGTTCAAGGCCAGCCTGGGCTACATGATGAGGCTCTGTCTTAAAAAAAAAAAAATTCCAAAATCTCCATAATATATAAGAGTTCAGAGAAAGGTACACAGACCAAGACCCCAGCTGATTACAGAATAAACACTAGAAGACTGATTCTGCTCTTAAGGAAATCTAGGAACACTAGATCAATGAACTGTAGTGCTCGGTGTTAAGTGTCCCGTCTTGTGAATGGACCCAGGCACCAAAGTTGTGCTTTGATTACCCAGACATCGGAGGAGAATGACATTCATGCTTGGGAAATGTTAGGGGGTGTTATGGGGGATGTCGGAGGGTGGAGCCAGGTGTTTATGGTTGCCCCAGGAAAGCTAGGGCAGGGAACCCAAGCCTGTGGCTGTTCTGTAAGCTGTTGGTGCAGTGGCCTCCCTGTGTAGGTCTAGTCAAGGGTGGGAATTGCTTGTGAGCCTTGGGAGGCAGAAGGTATGGAGTATTCCTCTTACATCACGAAGCTTTCTTCTAATGGTAAATCTGCAGCGTGTGAGAATTTGAAGGGCTGAGGACTGTTCGCGTTTCCCTTTTGCTCATCCACACCTAGGTTCTATAAGAAAGCAGGCTGAGCAAGCCATGGTTCACAAGCCAGTAAGCAGCGCCCCTCCATGGCCTCTGCATCAGCTCCTGCCTCCAGGTTCCTGCCCTGTGTAAGTTCCTGTCCTGACTTCCTTCAGTGATGGACTGTTGTGGAAATGTGAGCCACATAAACCCTTTCCTCCCCAGCTTGCTTTTGACCGTGGTGTTTCATCACAGCATTGATACCCTAATTAAGGCACCCCTCTTCATGGAATTGCAGGGCATGACCGTTAACCATGGCAGGCTGGACTGGGGGATAGAATCTCTTTTTTTTCTCCCCCCAGAACTTTCAGCATCAAGATTTGCCCATCGTCTCCAGTCTTTTTCCCCCTTGAGACAGAGAGAGGTCTCAGGTATCCCAGGCTGGCCTTGAACTTGCAATCTAGCCAAGGATGACTTTGAACTCTTTATCCTCCTGCCTCCATCTCCAAGTTCTGGTATTACACACATCGCCACTCTTGGTTTATGTGGTGCTGGAGATCAAACCCAGTCATTTGAGTCAGGAAACAGAGTGACAAGTGCCCGGACTGCGCCATTTCCCGGAATGCCAGGATCCCAGTCCCGGTCTGGTAACTTGAATGAGAAACACTACCCGCCCCCATATTTGATGTTTGGACCCAGTTGGTGAAACTGTTCAGAATGTATTTATGGAACTTTTTAGAGGTGGAACCTTGCTGGAGGAAGTATGTCACTGGGGACCGGCTTTGAGAATTTATGTTCTCACCCCACTTCCAATGGGCTGTCTCTACTTCATGTTTGTGGTTGGGGATGTGAGCTCTTAGCTTTCTGCTCTGGCTGCCTGGTGCCATGCCCTCCCCTGCCGTTACGGAATTTCTCTCTCTCTCTGGACCTGTAAGCCAGACTAAACAACCAAGTTGCCTTTTTTATTTTATTGGTATTTTATTACAGCAGCAGAAAATGAATATACTGGGGGATGGTGCCACTCACAGAGGGATAGATTTCTCACTTCAATTAACCTAATCAGGTAAATCACTTCCTGGGTAATTCTGGATCTCATCAGTTCGACATTTGAGACTAAAGTCACTACAGGTATTATAGTAAGCTTTGGTATTTTTCTAGTAATGAAACACGGTAACAATGACAATCCTTTGTTTTTGTTTGTTTGTTTTGTTTTGTTTTGTTTTCGAGACAGAATTTCTCTGTGTAGCTTTGGAGCCTGTCCTGGAACTTGCTCGGCCGACCAGGCTGGCCTCAAACTCACAGAGATCTGCCTGCCTCTGCCTCGATCTGAGTGCTGGGATTAAAGGCGTGTGCCACCACTGCCTGGCAATAATGACAATATTAACCAAGCCACAAAAATGACTTTTTTTTTTATGTGTGACTGCTTTCTGGTCTGATAAGACACTTTATATTTGGTATCAAGAAATCAAGAGAGAATAGGCACAATACATGTAACAGTGCACTTCTGTGCAATGGGTATTATTCTCATATTGGAATCTCCTGGCTTGAGGGTCCCACCTTGCTCCTCAGAGCCCCTGTGCCTCTTTGGGGGTCTGGGTGGCCCTCTGTGCTGGTGTATTGAGGTCATGAAACTTGTTCCTTATTGCTACTGGCTTTGGAGAGGGTGCAGGAAAGGCAGTTTTCGTTTTTCCCTGAGCTGGAGCTGGGGTGTCTGATTCCTAATTCTCCCCCTAGTTCCCCTAAGATTGTGCCGTATTGCTTTGTGCTAATGTATTGGAATGGCCTCAGAGAGGAACAGTAGCCTGCTGAGCACAAACCTCTTTCTAGACAGCATTGTTTTCAGCGGTCTTGAGACAGGAAGAGCTCATATCTGTATTGGAGAGATCAGCCGTCAGAAGGTAGAAGGCTGAGAGGGGTCCCTCCCAGAGTTCCTCCTGTATTCCCAGTCCCTGCCCCCAACTTGACCTCCTTGGCTGTTTTCCATCACTAGACAGCCCCTCCCAAGGATTATTGGCAGTTGGAATTTACGTTTCCTTGAGGAGAACTCCCCGAAACCAACTCCCTACAACTAAGGGCTTGGCTTTGCCCTTCATCCATCCCTCTGCACCCCCTCCATCTGGGGCACACGAGGCTGGCATCGGCCTGTTCCCCAGAGCTTGCTCTTCCTATCTCAGACAGATGCAGCCGGGGCTCTGGGGTGGCATGGTCTCAGCCTCCTCCTCCTGGCCTTCCTCTGGTCCTCCTCCATCCATTGTGCCCCAAACCGTTTTCCCACCCTTCCCCCGTCTCCACTTGCTTCTCCCTGCTGTATGGCCACCGCCTGAACAAGAACACACACAGCCCCTTCAAGAACAAACAGTCATTTTCCGGGACAGTGTAGTCTAAAATCAAATTTAGAAGGAAAGAAAACAAAACATTCTTTTAAAGCCAACATAAACGATGGAGATTTGTCGAAGACGGGTTTTTTTTTTTTCTTTCTTCGCCAATCCCGTTTCTTGCCAGAACAGACTCTCTATCATTGCTGTCTCTGTCTCTCTCCTTCCCCACACCCCCTGGGGTGTGTGTGTGTGTGTGTGTGTGTGTGTGTGTGTGTGTGTGTCTGTCTGTCTGTCTGTGTGCAGGTGTGTGCATGCCACTGTGTGTGTGTGTGTCTGTGTGCAGGTGTGTGCATGCCACTGTGTATGTGTGTGTGTGTCTGTCTGTCTGTGGGCAGGCGTGTGCATGCCACTGTGTGTGTGTGTGTCTGTCTGTGTGCAGGCGTGTGTATGCTACTGTGTGTGTGTCTGACTGTCTGTCTGTGTGCAGGTGTGTGCATGCCACTGTGTGTGTGTGTGTGTGTGTGTGTGTGTGTGTCTGTCTGTCTGTCTGTGTGCAGGCATGTGCATGCTACTGTGTGTGTGTGTCTGTCTGTGTGTGTGTGTGTGTGTGTCTGTCTGTCTGTCTGTCTGTGTGCAGGCGCGTGCATGCTACTGTGTGTGTGTCTGACTGTCAGTCTGTGTGCGGGTGTGTGCGTGCCACTGTGTATGTATGGAGGTCAGAGGACAGCCTCAGGTGTTCATCTCCACCTTCCCCACTGTTTTGCGGCCCTGGGTTCAATCCTCAGGACTGCCTGAAACTAGTATACTGGTGGATACCTATAATCCCAGCACTGGGCAGGTAGAGGTGGTGGGATGAGAAGTTCAAGGCCATCCTCAGCTACATAGAGCCTTGGAGGTGGGTCTGGGCCCCTTGAAACCTCATATTAAACCAACAATGCACCCTGCCCCCAAGAATCCAAGGCCAGCGGGATGACTCAGAGGCTAAAGGCCCTTGCTGTCCAGCCTGATGACCTGGGTTCATTTCACAGGACCCACGTGGTGGGAGGAGAGAACTGACTCGTCAAAGTCCTCCGACCTCCCCATATGTGCTGTGACACCCGCCCTCCCTATGCACACACTAAGTCAATAACATAAACGTGAGAAAATAATTTCAAAGTCGATGCGTTGGAAGCTAGTACCCAGTGTGATGGTACTGAGTGGGGCCTTTGGGGATGGAGTAGGTCGTGAATATGATTGACATTCTTACCAAAGAGGCCCCGACGTTGTGCTGTGTGTGGACCCAGCAAGTAAGTGCTGTTTTTAAATCTGAGACTGAGCTCTCATCCGACACTGGTGGAATTGTGCTTTGATGTCGGGCTTCCGGCTTCTAGCATGTGAGCGGTAAGATGCATTGACTGAGGTGCTTTGGTATGGCAGCCCCCCGAAGACTAGAGCAGCCACCTCTCCCGTCAGATGTCATTACTGTGTCTGTGCACTTAGCCCAATTGTTGGAATCGGGACCTGACTAGGTCCAGGCACTAGTCTTAACTTGTTGTTTGATATAGGGTCCCACTTTGTAGCTCTAGCTGGCCTGGAGCTCACTATGTGGACCAGACTAGTCTCAAATTCACAGTGGTGAAATTGCGTGCCTCTGCCTCTTAACAGAGTGTGCTACCACACCCTGCTCTATTTTATTAATTATTATTATTATTATTATTATTATTATTATCATTATTATTATTATTTTGGTTTTTTGAGACAGGGTTTCTCTGTGTAGCTTTGCGCCTTTCCTGGAACTCACTCTGTAGTCCAGGCTGCCTCGAACTCACAGAACTCACTGCCTGCCTCTGCCTTCCAAGTGCTGGGATTAAAGGCATGCGCCACCACCACCTGGCTTTTTTATTATTATTATTTAAAATTTTTTGGTTTATGTGTGTTCCTGTTTGTGCGTACATGTGCATGCAGCTGTGTGTGCCGTGTGTGTATGTGGTGAGCAGAGGTTGATGACAGGTATTTGCCTCAATCATTCCCCACCTTGCTTTGGGGACAGGGTCTCTCACTGAGTCCGCAGTTTGCTGGCTTGTTTAGATTAGCTGCTCAACAAGCCCAGGACTCGTCCTGCCCGTCTCTCTCGTTCTGAGCACAGGGGTCAGGGACGGCGCTGACCTTTGCCAAGCAGAGATTACAGGCACAGCCCCTGTGCCCAGCTTTTATACAGGTGCGGGCGAGCCGAGCAGGTCCTTACCCTTTCTTAGCAAGCTCTTCACTGACTGATCCATGTCCCCAGCTCCAGGCACCAGCTCCATCAGCAAGTGACATAAGCTTCTTTTGATCAGTAGCAAATTTTCCTTGATGTTTCTTTGTTGAACATCCCCAGGTCATTTGCTCCCTTGGAATTGTTGGGTTCTTAATCATTGTGTGCTTTTGTCCATGTATATTAGGAAACTCTATAATTAGTTATAAAAGTCTGATCAGGTTTGGGTGCAGTGTTGGGAAGGTAGGTAGATGTCTGATGCTGTGGGCTTGTATCACGTGATGGTTTATGTCAGCCTGCCTACCTCTGATGTGCTTAGATTGGCCAGTGGTTTGAATATGCCATTTTGATTCTTTTTTTTTTAATTTTATTTTATAATTTAATTTAATTTTACATATCAGCCACAGATTCCATTGTTCTCCCCCCTCCCGCCCGCCATTTTGATTCTTATATTTAAAATTTCCCTACCAAGCTAGGCCTAGTGTCACAGGCTGATGAGCCCAGCTACTCAGGAGACTGAGGCAGGAAGACCACAAGTTCAAGACCTGCCAGGGCTACCATAGTGAATTCAAGTTTATCTTGGGCATCTGGTGTGAGATGTAGCTTTTGTGGCAGCGTGCTTGCCCAGCCTGTATGGGAGATGTTTAATCCCTGGTATTACAACGGTCAGCTCCCCACCAGCCTTTCCCCACTGGATGAAGCCACAATCGACAGTCACTGACTTCACAGAGATCGCAATACCATGGCATCCTGGTCTGCAGCCCCTTCCTCATTATTGATTTATCTGGGAGGGGGGCTCCCATGCCACAGCGTGCATGCAGAGGTCAGAGCCCAACTTGCAGAAGTCTGTTCTTTCAACCCACCAGGTGGGTTCCAAGGACTGAAAGTGGGTCACAAGCCTTGGTGAAACACCCTTCCCCACTGAGAACTCCTACCTGTTCCACCTTCTCATTCATGACGAATGGCTTTTTCTGCAGTCCGTCGGGGCTCCTTTCCTCTTCTAGAACAATCCTCGCCAGCTGACACACTAGTGGCTGGGGGTGGTTTGTTAGCATCATGACCAGTGTCTTGATTTAATGTATTCATTGTGTTCAGTCTTGCAAGGCAATGATGCTTTTGGTGTTTAATTTGCTCACCAGAGGCCAGTGGCTCCTGTAGGCTCAAGCTTTGCCAAAAGCACAGGAATAAGGGCTGGGGCTCACTTTTGCCAAGCAGGGAACACAGCTCCCTGAGTGCAGAGCTTCTCAACCTGTGGGTTGCGACCCCTTTGCGGGGAGGTGTCGAACGACCTTTTCACAGGGGTCACGTATCAGCGATCCCTCATATCAGATATTTTTGCATTATGATTCCTAACAGTAACAAAGTTACAGTTATGAAGTAGCAATGGAATCATTTCTGCTTGGAAGTGTATTGAAGGGTCGCAGCCTTAGGAAGGTTGAGAACCACTGTCTTAGGGAATGGCTGGCTCTGGGCAGCCAGGAGCTGATGGAACAGCCTTGGAAGGTCACATTGTCCATTTCCCAGAAGGCGTTTTTCTAGAGGTCATGGCATTTGTGACATTGTGCAACCTCTCCCATTTTATAACCTGAGAGCTGAGACACTTACGTTCCCCCCTCAAACCTGAGGAGTCAGTAAAGACAGCTGGGAAAACAAACCTTGGCCTTGGGTTCCTGGGAGTCAAAAGGGAGTGGGAATGGGGTGGGGAGAGCATTCCAGGGATCAGGAGGCGCTCAGTGAACTCAGAGAACACAGGAGTGAATTCAGAGAAGGCTGCCTTCAACCAAGCCCAGCCCTGCAGAGAGGAAGGCAGCTGCCGAGCAGCTTGGAAAACTGGGATGTCTCCAGGACAAAGAACAGCTCTGAGACCCGAAGGTGACCATGAGGGAGAGAGACAGCTGAGGGGCTTGTATGGGTGAGCGGTCTGACTTCCCATAGATCCTCATCGATGGACTTGCCAACCTCCTTGGGACCTCAGCACTATGAGAATGGAGAGCGCCCAGTGACTCAGTGGGCCCGGGTTTGGCCCTAAGCACACACCCAGTGCCCATTCTTAGTGGTTCCTACCTCTTAGGGCTGTGTGGTCCCCCACTGCCTGTCCCCACCAGGGGTACCCTTCGCCCCTCCTTTTCTCTGCTCTTGGTGTTTCTAAGACAGGGTGTCTGTAACCAGGCGGTTTCTACCATGTGACTGGAAGGAGTCTCCATGGGTAGACAGTAACTTTCTGTTGGGAAAGTCCCGGTGATCTTTGACCTTCTGGCCTCTCTCAGGGACCAACGTACAGCAAAGAGCATGAACGAACACACACACACACACACACACACACACACACACACACACACACACACACACGCTCCTGTACAGAGGAACTGCTGTGACCTCAGGCTGCTGGAGTTGAATTACTACAGCAGAAACTTCACCCTTTTAAAGTGAACCGTTAGGGGCTCCAGAGTTGTCTCCGTGGTGAAGAGCACTTGTTGCTCCAGCAGATGACGAGGCACCCACGTGGTAGTTCACAACTGTCTGTAACAACTCCAGTCCCAGGGGGATCTGATACTCTCTTAGGACCTCTGAAGGCACCAGGCACGCACATGGCACACAGACATACAGGACGGCAAAACGCTCATACAAATAAAGCAATAAAATAAATAAACCTAAAAAACTTGGAAATAAAAAGAGTGACTAATTAGTGATGATGTTTCATACACTCATGGTGCTGTGCCATGGGTGCCTCTATCAAAGCCGCCTTCGATATTTATTTTTCATTTAAAAGGATTTTTTTCCCCCCAGGGAGATAGAGGTGATAAACTTGTCTGGAACCCCATCAAAAAGCAGCAACGATTTAGATGTGATCATCCTACATTTTTCTGCCTGAGTTCGCCGACCATACCCTGCTTTACAACCCTGTGATAAATGATTAGAGTCTCCCCACACTGCGAGCGAGGCCTTTTGGCCACCTTCCTTCCTCCCTGAAGACGCTCTTTTCTAGGAAGTGCATTTAATTTAGTAAAGCTCAAAGAAAGGGTTTGTAATTCTTTAAAAGTTATTTTAATACTATTTAATCGTGTGTGTATGTATGTCTGTGTGGGTGTTTGTGCATGTGAGTGCCGGTGGAGTTAAGAATAAGGCTTCAGCTCTCCTGGAGCTGCAGTTGCAGGTTGTGAGCCACTAGACTTACAGGAAGTTGGGTGATGGGAACCGAATTCCAACCCTCTACAACATCCCCAGTGCTCTTAACCCCGGAGCCATCTCTGCAGCCCCAAATTGTAAGTCTTATGGGGCTGAAGTAGCTAGTCAACATCTCACTTCAAGAAACTAACCATAAATAAAAGAATAAATTCATTCAATGTATATGTATTTAGTCTTACAGCACTATGTGCTACGGTAAGGAACACAGCAGACATGATGCCTGTCAGGATTTTCTTGAAAACAATCAAGCAAGAGAACAAATATGTTTACTAAACACCCCCAAAACAAACAAGCAAACAGACCAAGAAAAAATTTTGTGCTTTTGTTATCTAGGATTGTTGAGGACTACTTGAATTGGCAGCAGGCACAGAGACCTATCTACAAGTGGGTAACCCAGTGTCTTCAGTAGGGTTTCTATTGCTGTGAAAGGACACCATGACCACAGCAACTCTTACAAAGGGAAATATTTCATTGGGACTGACTTACAGTTTCAGAGGTTTAGTGCATTATCACCCTGGCAGGGAGCATGGCAGCCTGCAGGCAGACATGCTGCTGGAGAAGGAGCTGAGAGTTCTACATCTTGATCTACAGGCAGCAGGAAAAGACTGTGAGCCACTAAGCCTGGTTTAAGTTTCTGAGTCTTCAAAGGCTACCCCCAGTGACTCACTTCCTCCAACAAGGCCACACCTCCTAATAGTGCCACTCCCTAAGGATCTATGGGGGACATTTTTGTACAAACCACCACACTCAGATGTTTGGCACCTCAGCTGTTACAGGAGTCAAGTACACAGTCTCATAGGAGTCAAGTACACTGCCTCATGGGAGTCAGGTTCACAGCCTCACAGGAGTTAGGTATACAGCCTCACAGGAATCAGGGACATAGCCTCACAGGAGTCAGGTACATAGCCTCAGGAGCCTTTGTCACCTTGAGTGACAAAGGGAAGATTTCAGGTCTCACGTGTCAATTGGAAGGTTCTTGCAAGACACAGTTGTGCCTGGCACAGGGAAGGTGCTCTGTGACCTGGCTGGGATCTAAAGAATTCTTATGATATTTTTTGGATCTTAACTGATTTTTACTGAACTATCATTTAAGATTAGACTAAGATAGTCAGGTCTTTCAGCTACAGAGCAGCAAGAGAGGAGGTACCCATGGGGCAGAAAATATGTCAGCTACCAACAACACACCCTTGACCTGGAGAAGCTGATGAGCAGAGTTTCTCTGTTTTTGAGCTGGATAGAAAATTTTTTTAAAAAGTTTTGTGGGGCCAATAGTTTTCCTGTTTGTTGTTCCAGCAGGAAAGTGGGCCAGGGCAGGCTTTCAGACAATGCCCTGGTTGATCCTGACAGCTGCTTGTGGAAGTTCAACTTCCACCTTTTGAAGGGTTCTTAGGTAGAGGAGAGAAGAATTAACAAATGATAGATAGAAAGAGAAACCTAGCCTCTGAGAAGAAAGACAGAAACACAGGATAGCTTTGGGAGGGCCTGGGTCAATACCCATCAGCCTTGTCCTATGTTGAAAAGGGCTTTTCATAATAAGCCAAGAGGAGAGGCAAAAGACCTCTCCTTTGCAAGATCAAAGCACACTGTACATCCAAGTGTAGACCCTTCCAGACACCTGGTAAACATGCCTGTGGTCAAATCATCCCATTATGCAGCCCTGCTGGGTAAAGCAAGCTCAGATTCTCTGACCCTGAGTAAGTTCTCACTAGGAAGCCTCTGTGGGCCATCACACTGCCCTGCCATTTCCCTTCTTCACTGTTTGTGGGGGCCTGTTAGGAGCCCCAGATCATCTTGGAAGGGTGTGTCTTGCTCTCAGAATGTAAAGAAAGACCCTGTCCACCTTCTGAGATTGCAGTTGAAGTCGGAGGCTGATGACTGTGTAGTTCTCTGCAGCTGGAGTTCATGGTTCCTCAGCTGCCTTCAAGGTCTCTGACACCCTTTGTACTCTGATAGCTGCTAGCACATGCTGAGGCCGCAGGAACCCTTTTAGTCATTCTTCAAGGCCGTGTCCTCCGGAAGCCTTCCTTAGAAGTCTCCTTAGATGATAGGATTATCTTTTGTAGCTTGGGGTTGGGGGTTTCTTCTGACTCCCACGTATTTCAGTGAACAAGAACATCCCACTTCCTGGTCATTTTAGGTCATTGTTAGTTCTCACTCCTGCCTGAAAAAAAAAAAAGTAAGAACAGTGACTTCCTTGTAATAATTCACATCTATTTCGTGATGAGTGGTCATGCTGTACTCTCCTAGGCTTGGCTTTTTGTGTGTCAAAAACCTACATGTCGATTGAGATATCTTGGCTTCCTGTTTGTGTCCTCCCTTACCTGGGGGACAATCATACTGAAGACATCAACATAACCCATGTTTCATTTAACCAGTGATGCATGCAAGCCTCCCTCCCTCACTCACTCACTCCCTCTCTTCCTCCTTCCCTTCCAGAAATCATACTCCTAGACTGGTCTTGGACTTGCTGGGTAGCTCAGAAAGATCTTGAACTTCTGGCCTTCCTGCCTCTACAGTTTTGGTGCTAGGATTACCAAATGTAATGTGCAGTGCTGGGGATCCAGCCTAGGGCTTCGTACATGATAGGCAAATACTCTGTCCACTGAGCTATACCCCTAGCCTCCCAGCCAGCAATTTCTGAGCTGGGCTTCAGGGCTGTGGAGCTGAATGTAGTTTATCCCCAAGCAACTCACAGCCTAAAGAAGGGTGACAAGATGGGTGGCATGAGAGCAGAGGAGTCTTATTGATCGGGAGATTGGGCCCGTTGAGATGGAGTTGGATCCATATGCCAGAAGGCAGTGGGAAATGAATGATGTCCCCAAACCCAGGGAGCGGGATATAGGCTTAGATGAACACAGAAGCCAAGTGTATGTGTAGGATGGATGGTAGTTGTTTGTTTGCGATTCTCACACAATCCCTGTTTATTTAGAGACAGGAACTCAGTATGTCACCTTGGCTTGCCTGGAACTCACTATGAAGCCAGGCTGACCTCACGTGCCATCATATTCCACTTTTAAGATGTACTTACTTAGAGAGACAGGGTCTTGTGATGTCACTTGTGATGTTCTGTGGGCATCCCCACGTGACTTGTTGTGCACAGGGAACTCAGGGTCAGAGAAAACAGTTTCTCCCTAGTCCAAGGCTGCAATGTTGAACTTGGACTGCACCGGTGGAGAGACTGACTCCAAGTCCTACGTCCTTCCCACTCCTGCAGCCTCTGTCAGCCACCGTCTCTGTGGCATGTCGTGTGACCGCTGCTACCTGTCAGGGTGGTGTTCTTGGATTTTTATGCTTCTTGGTTACTGTCGGGGGAAGAGAAGGAAAGAAAGGTGGTTACTGACTGCAGGAGGCTCTTCAGTGGGGGAGAACTGGGGATGACCACGGCCAAAGGAATGCATGCCTCTGAAGGCTCAGGAAAGCGCACAACAACTCCGGTGACCAAAGGACACCGGCACATTCTTCGTGACTCGACCTATGCAGTTTCTGTGTGTGCTGAGACCTTTGCTCCTGCACATTCTTCATGCGATTTCTTTGTGTGTCCTTTGCTCCTTCTTCCACGTTGTATCACTTTCCATGCATTGGTTTATCAGGGGCATTTTCCCTTGTTAGGTTGTGAGCGCCTCTGAAGATGAGTGCAGGTGCCATCTACCTCTACATCCCTTGGGGCTCACACTGCTTGGCACATTATAGACACTTGAGGACCATTTGTTGAACCTATTCATCCACCCTCCCACCTACTCATCTGTCCATCTGTCAACCTACCCACCCACCAACCCACCCACTGTCCATCCATCCATCCATCCATCCATCCATCCATCCATCCACCTAGCTACTCACCCACATAACCACTCACCCACCTACCCAGCCACTTACTCCCCATCCATCTGCTCACCCACGCATCCATTCTTCCTCCCAGCTCTTCAATATCTGCTCATTCACCCACTCAATTAGATGTTTTTATGAATAGGATAGAGTGTCAGGAGTGACAACATGAGGTAACAGATCAAATTAGAAACAGACAGTGCTCATGAAGAGCTTGGAGTCTAGGGGCGAGAGGAAAACCTTGTGAATAGAAAAGATGAATGGATGGAATCAAAGATGAATGGACGGGATGATTGAAGACGTTATTCGTTCCATACCTGAGATGCTCCAAGAAGAAATCTTGTTTTCCAAGTTTATTTTCTGTCCTAAATGGTATGGCTGTGAGTAAGGCAGCCCCTAGGCCTGTCCTGTTTCCTCTGTTCCCACCCCTGGAGGTAGTGGCAGCACCATCTGGCCTTTCCTTCGCTGGAATCTCAGTGAGACATGTGGCTCTCCATGGGGGCCTGAGTATGGAGGGAGGGCAGGGGGCACTGACCTGCTGGCTTCAAGGTGGCCTTGTCCCTGTCTCCTCCTGTGTCTCCCAGGAGGGGTTCTGTCTGAAAGGACCAGGCATATGTTCTGGGGCTAGAGTGATCACTCATGAGCCTTTCTCTGGGGACAGGAGGTGACAAGCACACTTCTCCAAGAGCAAAGGCACAGTGCTTTGATATTATGCTTGATCCATCCCACTAGGGGTCTGTGACACATTCAGTCTCCTGGAGACAGAGGAATTCTTTCCCCGGCTCTGAGCTTTGTGAAGGAGAGGTCCACATGCAGCTGTCCACTAAGGTTGATTTCGCCACACCTGACATTGCATGTTTTGGGATGCAGCTAGGAAAAGCCTCACTGGGGCCCCAGGGTTTTATTTTCAAAGAGGCTTTGCAAATCGGAATTTGGCATTAAGTTGGAAATGTTGTAGATAGCCTCACAGGGGGAACCAATACTGTCAGGGGTTCACACCAGCTCTCTGGAGTGGAGCTGGACTTCCAGCTTCCTGCTGGGGGTCCCCAGGATGTCACAGGCAGGTAATTGCCAAGTACTAGGGATTGCCAGTTTTGTGTGTGTGTGTGTGTGTGTGTGTGTGTGTGTGTGTGTGTGTGTGTATTCGCAGCTAACCTGTGTGTGTTGGGGTTGCTGCTCTATTTTTTCTCCCCGTGACTCCTGTGGCATGGGTCACCAGTTGGCCTGTTACAATGGCCTCCTACCAGGGCTCCACCATGGATCATATTAGCACCAGTGCACCCCCAGAGCACTTTCTAGAACACAAATCTGGTCTTGTACTACAGGGTCTTCAAACTCTGCTGTGATTTCTTTTGGGAGTGGGAGAAGTTGGGAGAAGTGGAGGGGAGGGGTGACTTGGGAGCTAAGAGGTCACTTTCCCATCCCCTGCCCAAGCTCCAGCCTTCTAAACACCTTCTTTCCTGCTGAGGCTGGGTGGGAGGGCCAAATGGACTTGCTAATGCTCCCTCCCAGGGCCCTGAGTAGTGCATCAGGGGATTTTCTGAAGAAGAGCTTGCAGGGCTCCGAAGGAGGAGCAATGGCCTAGCTCCCAGGCCTGGGGAGAATTCTCACTGGAGGTGTTGGTCCTGTGGGAGAGGAGGCATGGCTACCTTCTCTTGCAGAGACAGGACCCTCCTCCTCCTTGGTGAGGTGTGACAGGGGCAGGAGCTTAGGAGTTTTGCTTTGAGGAAGGAAGCCTTCCTGTCCAGAAACAATGGGAACACAGCGGAGGGCCCATTCTGTTGTACCTGTTAGATCAAGTCCATGTTCCGCGATGTGCACCAGGCGTAACCTAACCCCGCCTGGGTTTCTAGTGTCCTTCTTTGCCCATGTTTATAGAAGGTGCAGGCGGTGGGCCCAGGGTTCCCTGGGTGAGGTTGTGGTGTAGAATGGGGTCACATTGTGGTGGCTCCTGTTACAAGGCCAGGCAGGCTTGCCTCACCCTTGGTCTCCCAGCAAACACAGTCTAAGGCTTTTGAGGTCATTCAGTCTGCCGCCATCCGGATGTAGCGTGCTTTCCTCGTGCCCTCTTGTCAGAACCCACTGCGTGGGCTGCCCTTTGTCACGGTCACCTCCTAGCTGGCTCAGGCGCCTTTGTTTGAGCAGAACCAGGGCTTTATCTGGAGGTGAGTGAGGTCAGCCACTCAGAGCAGGCTGTAGATATGAAGTGTGAGTGCCCGAAGGACGTGGGAGGACCCTTCACGAGGCCGCGCTTACGTGGGCTGCTGGGAGCTGTGCAAGGTGAAGGTCACCGCGCTGGGGCTCGACCCTCAGGATTCCTTTCTCTCTCTGTGCTGTCCCTTCCCCCAAATCCCATTAGCACCCAGTCCTCTCTCCTCACCTCACTGTTCAACACTCACCATCTAGACTTGTCCCACACATGTGCCGATGCTTTCTCCTTCAGATATTGAGAGCATAGAGTGGCTACCTCAAGGACCGTGACTAGGTTCCTCTCTGGACTGTAGAATTTGGTTCAAGTGTATTACATCGGGTATTTGCGACAGTCTTTCTACTACTGGCATTTGGCCAACCTTGGCCTTGTTGACGCCTACACCTTTACAAAGACCATGGGATGCTCACTCAGTGTGATTGAAATGGTTTCTGGGCATCTGTATCGGGCCACGTGGAGATGTCCTGATGCCTAAGATTCTGTATCTGTCTTCTGGAGCTCTCCAGTTGGCTGAGGAGACAATTCTAAGTCCTCAGCAGAGGTCTATAGGGGTGTGGGGGTGGGAAGATGCAGAACGTTTTCATTTTCCTTATGTGATGGGAAGGGACAGACAGGCTTTTGCCTGTGGGACACAGGACCCTTCCTGGTGTTCAGAACGGCAGCTGTCGGAACTGCAGGGGGACAACGTATCTCAGTGGAAGGCTGACCTGGGTCCTTGACAGCGGAGCTTGTGAGACAGTCCTGTGCTCTCAAAACCTGTGTCTGTCGGTTACAAATCTACAGTGGGAGGATTTGGCCAGTGATTTCTTCAAGGTCGCTGCATCCCATTGCCTCTTCCCACATCTCTCAGCTTCAGACTGAGTGAAGAGGGAGGGTCCCAAGTTAGTGGAATCAGCAAAGGTTTTTTTGTTTTGTTTTGTTTTGTTTCTTTTTTTTTTGTTTTGTTTTTGTTTTTGTTTTGTTTTTCGAGACAGGGTTTCTCTGTGTGGTTTTGGTGCCTGTCCTGGATCTCGCTCTGTAGCCCAGGCTGGCCTCGAACTCACAGAGATCCTCCTGCCTCTGCCTCCTGAGTGCTGGGTTAAAGGCATGTGCCATCAACGCCCGGCAATCAGCAAAGGTTTTACTAAGGCTGTCACATCCAGTTGTCACAGGCTGGGGGACCCTGGACAGGGGCCGTCTATCCTTTCTAGAGATGGGAAACACCAGTGCAGTTGTGATCCAGGACTTGTTTCTCTCTAAGTGCTAGGGACACGCAAGCTCCTTTCTTTTGGATTCCAGACTTGGTTGGCCATGGGAGCATTGACTCTAGTCTTCACATTGGCTCTCTCCTTAGGTGTAAAAGTTCACTTTTCGGTTCTGGAGAGATGGCTCAGCTGTTAAGAGCACACTCGGCCCTTCCAGAGGTCCTGGGTTCAATTCCCAGGACACGGGTAGGTCACAACTCTCTGTAACTCCAGCTGCAGGAGATCCATTGCCCTATTCTGGACTCTAACCTCACACGCACCCTTTCATGTATACACATTACACATATACACATTTAATTAAAATTTATATTAAACATAACTTAAAAATGGAAACTCTCCTTTTAATAAGGTTACCAGTCATATTGGAGCAGGGGTCCTCCGTACTCTGCTATGACCTCCCATCTAATTTTGTCTACAGTGACCCTGCTTCCAAGAAGCAGGTATTCTGTGGGTAAAGACTTCGACAGGAGAGTTTCACAATTTAGCCCATCATTGTTACCTTCTTGACTCACGGGGACTCAAGATGGAGTGACATGTTAAGAGTGAGGGAAGCAGAGAGGAGGGGCCGTCCCCTTGAAAATCTGGTGGCTTTTTTTCCCCCCCACATCCTTTGCTCAGTGGTTCATCTTACCTAGTTAGCAGTTTGGTTCCTGGGACAAACTTGGGGACTCTCAGGGCAGGTTTTACTTTAGATCTCTGACCTTGATCTGCCGGCTGCCCTCCCCATCTGGCCTCTCTAAATGACCCTTTGGCTCTTTGGAGCTCTGTAATGAGTGGGGGTTGGAAATCCACTTGACTGATGGGAGAAGCCGCTTTGCGGGTCCACAGTGTGAGACAGACAGGCTCCGCTGCTCAAGCAGAGAGAAAGATGAAGGTCGCACTGTGAGAGTGATCTCCACGACACAGGATCAGGGGGAGTTAGGAGAGAGGCCGGCTGTGTGAGCGTCTGTGAATGCTCAGCGGCTGTGTTCAGTGGGTCCCTCCGCAACGCCTGAGGGTCAGGGTCCTCTTGGGGGGTGTCATGGCTACTGTCACACGTGTCTCATGTCACACTAAGGCAATGTGTATATAAACTAGTGAGGGATCGTTTACTATGATTTCCTGGGCTAGTCCCCTGTTAAGTCTGCCCCCCCCCAGCTTCCTGTGCATTAATGACAGTTTTCTGACATAAGTTATGACTTGGTTCAGTGAGTGAGTATTTTCCCCAAAACTTCATGATCTTTGCAAATGTTTTTTTTTTTTTTTTTTTTTTTTCCGTCTTGCTTCTGGTTTTAGAAATACCCAAAAGGTCATGGCTCCCTGCAGACTCTTAGAAAGTATCTGTCATGCATGCCGCTAGAGCCTTTTGGACATTTGGGAACTATGCTATTTTAAGTGGTTGCTCCTTGACATTTCGGCTGTGTGCCTTGTTGCGGTGTGACTGACGGTGGAGCAGATAATGAAGGGTTTGCGACCCACCAAGCTTTTGGTTCCATGCCAGTCTTGCCTGCCAGCTTCTCCATCTGTAACCACGTGATACAGTGGCCACTGTGCCCATCTGGGCGATCCGGACAGCCACAAAGTGTGTGGCATTTATATTTACGCAGATATTCTTATACTGACCAGTGTGCGCGTGCGTGCGTGCGTGCGTGCGTGTGTGCGTGTGCGTGCGCGCGCGCGTGTGTGTGTGTGTGTGTGTGTGTGTGTGTGTGTGTGTGTGTGTGTGTAGGTCAGAGAGCTACCGCTCCCCTTCCATCATGTAGGTCCCAAGCATTGAACTCGGGTTTGTCAGACACGGTGGCAAACGTCTTTAACCGCTTAGCTGTCTTGCCAGCCCAGTCTCATCTTTTTTTTTTTTTTCCAGTCTCATCTTTTTGCTGACAGGTCTTTGAAAATGTTTTCCCAGGAGGCCCCAGCTGATGGCCGCACCCTCTTTTGACCACACTAGCTAGCTGTGTTGCGTACCACAGGTCTGTATCTGTGCCTGGTGGAACTAGAGAAGCCGGGAGGGCAGACCAGCTTTGCCAGTTTCCGGATTGGAGGGTCCAGCTCATGCTGACATAGTATAATTTGTATAATTAGATGGGTTTTGTTGGAGGACAGAGTTTCTCACTGGCTCCTGCCAGGCTGTTTGTCTGACCAGCTCCAGGGAGCCACCTGTCTCCACCTCCTCAGTGCTGGGATTCCAAGTGCACAACATCGTGTCTGGCTCTTTCATGTGAGTGCTGGGAATCGAACTCAGGTCCTCACGCCTGCAGTACTTGCATGATAAGAACCCTTCCCACTGAGTTTCTTCTCAGCCCCATCGTTAGACTTTTGAGTCGACCTCTGACCTCTGTGTGTTAACATTGATTCTACCGTGACGGAACACTGTGATGGGCACCAGGAGAGGACTTCTTGCAGTATGTGCTTTTCTCTTCTTCTTCTTCTTCTTCTTCTTCTTCTTCTTCTTCTTCTTCTTCTTCTTCTTCTTCTTCTTCTTCTTCTTCTTCTTTCTCCTTCTTCTTCTCCTTCTCCTTCTTCTTTTAAACATTTCCAAATAATATTGGTGAA
This sequence comes from Peromyscus californicus insignis, assembly GCF_007827085.1. Lineage (NCBI taxonomy): Eukaryota > Metazoa > Chordata > Mammalia > Rodentia > Cricetidae > Peromyscus > Peromyscus californicus. Next base: position 7,694,117 of record NW_026294492.1, read on the forward strand.
ATTATTAAGGCCACTCCACGTAGTTAAAAGGGAGGTTTATTTAGTGGCGTCACTTACAAATGAAGGGATAGGTAGGTTGCAGGGTCTGGGAAAGGTGTGTTGCAGTCCGGCGGTGTTCTCTGGAGCTCTGCTCGGTCCACCTCCAGCGTCCAGGGTCCAGGAACCAGGAGCTGCAGTGCACCGGATCTCGGGTCTTCAGGGTCCTCTCTTGGCCCCGCCTTGTAGGCGTGACAGTTACTGAAGCCTCAATGGGGCTTGGAACTTCCAGATCAAAGCTGGAATGGCTACCCACTACAAAATAATTTATTTAACTTTTGTTTTAGGTGCATTGGCATCAGATCCCATGGAATTAGAGTTACAGACCGTTGTGAGCTGCCATGTAGATGCAGGGAATTGAACCGGGTCCTCTGGAAGACTAGTCAGTGCTCTTAACCACTGGGCCATCTCTCCAGCCCACAGTATGTGCTTTTTAAGCCTCTGTGTATGTAAACATAATGTGAATAATTTCTTGTATGTCGTTCAGGGCACAATGGCCAGGAAACCACACCTTCACATACTCAGCAGTCACCAACATTCTGTGGCTGTTTTCCACGTTAGGATAACGGGATCACAGACCTGGAGCCTGTGGGTACAGAGGACACACCGTACTGGCTTTTGTAGAAGACTCATTGTAGGACTGGGGACTCTCAGCAAGAATGTAGAGCACATGGTCTCTAAGTCCCTGCGGCTTTGGCTTTGAAGGGAACAGCCATTGAATATGGGGCTCTTACAGCCCTGACAGGTGTGGTCCAGCTCCTGCTAGGGCAGGTTCATGTCTGTGAGCTCATCTTATCTTCTTGGTAACACTATACACACGTTGGTGCACAGAAGGCCGTGGGCAGACAGACCTGAGGGTGCTCTTGCCCTAGAGCACACGAACTGTGTGAACTCAGAGGTAGTTCGTGTGTGTGTGTGTGTGTGTGTGTGTGTGTGTGTGTGTGTGTGCAGGTATGTATGCCTGTGGACATGCATGCAGAGCTCAGAGGAGGACATCCAGTGTTCCTTGCTCCTTTGAGACAGTGTCTCTCAATGAACCTGAACTAGGATGGTGGGTAGCAAGACCCGGTGATCCTCTTATCTCTGCCCCACCTGCCCCAGGCTGGGTCACAGGTGTGCATGGCCATACCTGGATTTTGTGTGGGTGCTGAGGATCTGAACTGAGGTCCTCTGAGCCACTGAGCCATCTTCTCAACCTTTCTAGGTTGTGTTTTTATTACAGTGTCATCATGAGTAGAGGGACTGAGGGCCATAGCCTGTAGATGACGATGCCTCGCAGTGAGAAAGGATCCAGCAGTTTGGTACCCTCTCCCTTTCCATTACAGGCATGAGACAGCATTTTTCTCATTTTCAGTATCCTACCAGGCTTCACAAAATGCCCCTCAATTGTGTCTGACATCTCCCAACTGGGAAAGAGCGTGTGTGGTGGAGTCTGTGTTTTGAAGATAATGTTTCTTTTGGCCATTCTGGGACTTGAACCCAGGGCCTTACTCATGCAGGCAGGCCAGTACTCTACTGCTGAGCTATATCTTCATCCCTAGATTCTGTGATTTAATGTGACTTTTACTCTGGAAACTAGTCACTGTTGGTCTTGGTATAGGGACCAGAGAAACTCTGTTGCCTGCAGCATCAGCACAGATGTTCTGGGATGTTTTCTTCCCTCCAGTACAGTAAACAGGTCACCTTCCCCCCTCAGAGGTCTGTGTGGCTCCTCCCTCACCATCCCTGAGCTCTGAGGGGGGGGGGTTAGAGAGATGTCTGCTGTGATAAGCAGATGCCCAACTGTTGTGATTCAAACTGCCATCAAACTGAAATCAGAAAGGCAGCAAGAAGGACCAGCACAAAGTCCGGGTGTTTTCAGACTGATCAATCTCTTCCTCGCTTCCCCTTCCAGAACAGTCTAGGCTCACAGGAAATTTCACTTTCAGACTAGTCACAGGAGGCCTTAACTCTTTCTTTGTGCCCCCTGTCCCCGGCCCCCGCTGCCTGTGCTCAGCAGCCTGTATGGCTCGTGGTTCAGATATCTCCGGAAGTTGTCACTGTCTGGCCCTTCTAGATTAGCTTAGAGTGCCCGACACAGAATGGCGCCTGCTCAGAGTGGATCAGATCCTCCTCGCCCACATACCAGGATAAGTCTTTTCTTGAGGATCAGCCAGGCTAACCCCTGAACTCCCTTTCCACAGGAAAGGGGTAAATATTTATTCATTCATTTTTGTGGTGCTGGAAATGGAACCCAGAGATTCATGTAAGCTAGGCCAGCTCATGACCACCAAGCTATATAGCGACCCACACAGACACACGCGTACCAGTAAACATTGCCTTTAAATTCGCATGGGGAGTGCTTGGACGGATCGTTCCATCAGTGAAATGCTTGCCTTGAAAGCATGAGGGCCTGAATTTGATCCCCCAAAGCCACATTTTTAAATGTTGGGCATCAGTGTATGTGTTTATAACTCCGTGGCTGGGGAGGCAGAGACAAGTATATCCTCAGGGCTTGAGGGCTAGCCTAGCCTACTTGGTAAGCTCCAGGCCAGTGAGAGAGTGAGAGACCCTGTCTGAGGAATAACACCTGGGGCTGACCTCTGGCATGTACACACACACACACACACACACACACACACACACACACACACACATATGCATTCTGAATCATGAAATGATTGGAACCCTGCTGAAACTTCACCTCGCCCCTCTCCCAAGCCCTAAGCCGAGCTCTCTCTCAGTCGAGCTGGTGTGAGATAAGGAGAGGAGGCGGACATACTTGGTAAGGCACAGGGAGAAGCCATGGAAAGAGAGATCTAGAAGCAGGGTCTAAAGGGTAGAATGGGGCTGCTTTCAGTGAGGCCAGCCCTAACAGGGTACATCAGTGTCACCTAGAGACCACAGTCATGAGGTGCCATGACAGGCGGAGGGCTCGGAGGCTCTGGAGGGCACAGCCAGAGTCAGAGTAGCTACTGAGCCTGGATCCTAGGAATACCTGGGGCTGAAGCTGGGTCTGCCTGAGCTCTGGTCTGAGCAGAATGAGGCAGGGTCATGTCCAAGTCTCTCAAGAAAGAACTGAACAAGAGAAGATGGGGGCGGGGGGGGGGGGGGAACCAGGGTTTGGAAGCATGACAGATTCATATCGTGCCTCCTACTTGGGTGACCTTGGGAGAGCCCTTATACTTTTTCTCCTCTTTGCCTCCTGGGGAATACGCGGGGATGAAGGGAAGTGATGTGTGACACCCAGGTGGGAGTGTCCTTTGGGGACGGTCTGCGTGCTATGCTCCTGGGCTGGAAAGAGCCACCTCTGCAGGCTCACAAGCTGTCCTCACCCACAGTGCCCCGGCCTGTCTGAACGTCCTCTTCTCCCAGAAGGTCAGCACGACCTCCTAGTCTGGGACGGGTTTGGCCCTGGTCTGTTTGGTCTTATCGTGGCTTCTCATGTCGCGCTGTCCAAAACACATCACTCATCTCCTCCATCCTGGGCTGAACGGATGCTGGGCTCCAAGGCCGCCAGCAACGGACCGCTCTGCCCACTCCTCCATCTCCTTGACAAAGAGCCCTGACTGTATTAGCATCGCCAAGTGCCCAGCCGAACACTTGATCTCTCAGGGCCCTTGGGAGCTGAGGCGGCTGTGAGGCCAGTATGCCATCAGCAGAAGCCCATTGGGTGGGGCTTCTGGAAAAGCAGTTGTGTTCTGGTGTGGGGGCTTGGTTGCTTTTATCCGTTGCCAGTATTCCTTCTCCTGATCCTCCCTCCAAATGGCAGAAGGAGCGTCTTCGGTCTTAGGAATCATTGAGGACAGACCTGAGAAGTTAAGCAGCCAGAGTGGAGTTCTCACTCTATGTAACCTGGCTTGCTTTCCGATAAGGGAGTGCTTCCCTCCACTCACCCTGACACGATACTGAGGATTTAATGTCTTTACTCCACGTTTTAACAGGTGTGTAGGCTGGGTCCTTGTTTGATGTGGATTTCCTTTTAGAATGACGGCCTCTCTGGAGTTCCATGAGCCTTTGGTTGGGACTAACAAAGCAAAGCTGTACTCACACAGACTTCTGCCACCTGCGACGAGAAGTCACCACTCTCGGGGGGGCCTATCCTCAAGGCCTGTCCCCCAGAGTCTTGTGAAACATTGAGTCTCAGGGTAGCCCTCCGGCCCCAGTGAACAGCATGTCTCTTGGACTATCTGGAGTTCCTGGTCTTTCCTGTGGGGTGACGGACACAGAATAGGAGTTATCGGTGAGATTGATGCTCCAAGGAAATGGACAGGCTCTCCCCGGAGGGTGTGCCACCCAATGCTAAAGTCTGCTACCTCTCTTCTGATAGTATAGCATCCCAAAGTGCTGTGGAGTCTACCAGCCCCTCTAAATTCCCTTCTCTTTAGCTTTTTATGAAGGCTAATCTCATTTCTGCAAATAGTCCCATGTAGCAGGCTTTCCTGGACTGCTAACCAGCTCCCCAACCAGACTTCCTGTCAATTATGAATGCTCGGCCTTATCTTATGCTTGTCCCACTAGCTTTTTTTTTTTTTTTTTTTTTTTTTTGGTTTTTCGAGACAGAGTTTCTCTGTGTAGCTTTGGAGCCTATCCTGGAACTCACTCTGGAGACCAGGCTGGCCTTGAACTCCCAGAGATCCACCTGGCTCTGCCTCCCCAGTGCTGGGGTGAAAGGTGTGCGCCACAACACTGGTCAGAACACTTTCTTAATGTATCCCAGAGGCCAGGAATTTACAAAGTACGCATATCCTAGCTAAAAGCGACCAATTCCTGGGATTCAACACTCCAGTCTCTGTCTTAAAAATGACACAGTTTCCTATCACAGGACTGAGGGGTTGCACTGGATAGTGGTTATCTATCCTTTGCTATCAGGAAAACCTACATGAAGCATTTAGATGTACAGAGTTTGTTTGTCCTGGGAGAAATCTCAACTGCCAATACTCTTATGAACTGATCTATGTATGCCAAGGTGCATTTTCCTAGCCAGAGATGTAGCTCAGTGGCAGAATGCTTGCCTGGTATATGCAAGACCCTGGGCTCCATCCCCAGCACCACCAGTAAGTCCAAGTTTCTTTACTTAGGATTGGGTTACTACAGCTGTTTGGGGTGGCTCAAACCGGTAACCCCAGCTCTTGGGAGGCTGACACAGCAATCTGGTAAGTTGGAAGCTAGCCTGGGTTGTGCAGTGAGTTTCAGGCTAGGCCTTTCTAGAGGGTGGGTGCCTATTTCAGAAAACCAGCAACAACAATAAAATAAACAAACAAGACAAAAAAAAAAGCTGAGATAAACAAAAAGCAACAAAAATATGATTGAAAATACCCATCTCAGCCGGGCGGTGGTGGCGCACGCCTTTAATCCCAGCACTCGGGAGGCAGAGCCAGGCGGATCTCTGTGAGTTCGAGGCCAGCCTGGGCTACAGAGCGAGATCCAGGAAAGGCGCAAAGCTACACAGAGAAACCCTGTCTCGGAAAACCAAAAAAAAAAGAAAACACCCATCTTGAGCCAGGGGTGGTGGCGCATATCTTTTTTTTATTATTAAATTTTTTTTCATTTATTTTACATACTGACCACAGTCCCGCCCCCCTCCCCCCTATTCCCTCCTCTCACCTCCCTTCTACCTCCCCCTGTTCACTTCTCCTCTGTCTCCATTCAGAAGGGGCAGACCTCCCATGGGAGTCAACAAAGCATGGCACATCAAGTTGAGGCAGGACCAAGCTCCTCCCCCTGCGTCAAGGTTGGGCAAGGCAACTCCAGCATGGGTTCCCAAAAGCCAGCTCAAGTAGGTGATCCCAATGCTCAGGAGGCAGAGGCAGGCTGGTCTTTGTGAGTTTGAGATCAGCCTGGTCTACAAATGGAGGGCAAGATATCTAGGGCTGTTACACAAAGAAATCCTGTCGTGGGATCGGGTGGGGATACCTGTTTCATAAGGTCATTAAGAAGATCAAACAAGGCAGCACTCGGGAGGCAGAGGCAGATGGATCTCTGTGAGTTAAAGGCCAGCCTGGTCTACATAGTGAGTTCTAGGACAGCCAGGGCTACAAGTTGAGACTCTGTCAACTTTCATGTACATACATGTTTGTCCTGGAGGAGTATTCAGGAAGAGCAAGCAAGGTGGCCAAGTAGTTAAGAACATTGGCTGCTCTCCCAGAGGACCTGGGCTCAGTTCCCAGCACCCACAAGGTGGCTCATAACCTTCTGTGACTCCAGTTCCAGGGGAATCTGATGCACTCTTCAGGGGCACTACATGTGTATGATTCATACATATATAAATGCAGGCAAAACATACACATAAAATAAAAATAAGTAAATCTTCTTCTTTTTTTTTTTTTTTTGGTTTTTTTTTTGAGACAGGGTTTCTCTGTATAGCTTTGCACCTTTCCTGGAACTCACTCTGTAGACCAGGCTGGCCTCGAACTCACAGAGATCCGCCTGCCTCTGCCTCCCGAGTGCTGGAATTAAAGGCGTGTGCCACCACTGCCCGGCAAGTAAATCTTATAAAAATAAAAAGGATAGCCACCCAACTTTTCAAAAGCCATTCAATAATTAAGTGGAATGAAGGATTAGTTCCCATCAGTTTCTCTCAACTGACTCTGTATCTTTAACTTTGTTAAATGTGACTTTCTCCCTGGAGGTGCAGAATCGTAGTATATAGTTGTGACTTTAAAAAGAAGCCATGGTGGCCCACGCCTTCAATCCCAGCACTCAGGAGGCAGAGGCAGGTGAGTTTGAGGCCAGCCTGGTTTCCAGAGTGAGTTCCAGGACAGCAAGGGTTACACAGTGAGACCCTGTTTTGAGAAAACAAAAAACAAAACAAAATCCCCCCCCCCCCCCCCGTGTGTGTGTGTGTGTGTGTGTGTGTGTGTGTGTGTGTGTGTGTGTGTATGTATATTCCCCTATACATACAGTAACTTTTTTTTTTTTTTTTTTTTAAAGATTTATTTATTTATTATGTATACAGCATGTATGACCACAGGTCAGAAGAGGGCGCCAGATCTCACTACAGATGGTTGTGAGCCACCATGTGGTTGCTGGGAATTGAACCCAGGACCTCTAGAAGAGCAGTCAGTGCTCTTAACCTCTGAGCCATCTCTCCAGCCCCCAGCCATCTCTCCAGCCCCCTACAGTAACTTTGAAGTTCCCATTTGCCAGGATCTGCAAAATCTGCCTTATTTGAAAGTGATGGGAAGGAATTATAAAAAAATATGAAGAAGTTGAGAAATCTGCATTAAACTTGTGAAGATGGAGAAGAACCCCTCATGCCCCTCAGAGGAAAGAACCTGTAAACCAGTAAAAAAGAGAAAGGAGACTATCAGGCAGGGACTGAGTACAAGTGAGGCATTCATACTCAGAGATGTTTCTTTTACATTTGGAAAGAGAAATTCGAGGGATAACTTAGGAATGTAGAAAGGGACAAGAGAGAAACAGACGGTTCGAAAGCATGAAAGATGCTGGATTTCACCTGCAAGGAAGGGAGAGCAAATTAAAACCACACTGTGAGGGAGGGGTGGGGGAGGGGAGGCCGGAGCTCAGCTGGTGGAGTGCCAGTGTGTGCAAAGCCCTGAGACTAAGTCCTAGCACTCTAGTGGTGCACGCCTGTAATTCTAGTACTTGGGAGGCGGAAGCATGGTAAGTTCAAGGCCATCCTCGGCTACATAGCCAATTGGAGGCTAGTCTGGGATATTTAAGACTCTATCTCAAAAACAAAATACCACTTCCCCACCTCCCCCCCCCAAAAAAAAACAACAACAACAGAAAAAAACGATCATAGTCAGCCACCATTTCGCATGTTCTCGGCATGCAAAAGTGAGAAAAGTTGATAGTGGGCCAGAGTGGATGAAGATGTGGGGCACCTAGAGAATAGTTTAACTGATGGCAGGAATGTAGGTTGGGCCCACGCTCACTTTTGGGGATGCCATCTGTGTCGCCCACACAACTCCATAGTTGTGTGCCAGCCTGTGTCTGTGACGGGGGCGATATGAGAATGCTTCTCTAAGGGTCACTTGCAGTAACTCACGAGCAAGCAAGCCCTGGAAATAGCAGTCCACGGGGAGAATAAATCGTACAGTGAAATCCTACACAGCAGTGATGATGAGGGCCTGATAGACGGACGCAGGGTCGTGGGTAAACCTGAGGGCTTTGTATGACGCGGAAAGCTGGTCATAGGAAACGTGCGCAGCCCAAGTGTACTCCTGCAGACTGTAGGAGTGGGAAACGGAATGGCACGCTGCGTGGCTAAAACTAAAATTTAAGTCGCTTGTTAGAGATACAGTACCTGCTTGCTGCGCAAGCCTGATGATTAGAGTTCGACCCCCAGGGACCACACAAAAAGCCAGATGTAGAGTTGTCCATCTGCGACCCTAGCATTCCTACTGTGAGATGGAAGGCAGAGATGGGAGAAGTGACAGGCTAGTCGGGAGTACACCGCATGACGAGAGAAACCCTGCCTCAATGATGTAGAAGTTGGCCAGAGCCAACTCCTGAAAGCTGCCCTCCGACCTCCACGGAACCTGATCCCCAGGGTGCTGTGACACCCACATGCCTCTCTCTACTAAATAAATAATTTTGTTTTAAAAGGAAAGAAATGGTATTTTCAGTCCTTGCTCAGATCTATTGAAACCAGAATTCTAACAAGATCCCTCAGGCATTCCTACATATATTAAAGTTGACCTTTGCAAAGCAGGAAAAAAACCCAACCCATCAGATTAAGTCTATGTTAAATTTTAAGCTAAACATTAAGTGAGAGTTGTGTTGAAAACCATTCGAAGCATCAGAAGAAAAAGAAGGGAAGGATAAAACATAAAATTCAGACCAGGTATGGTGGCACACAAGTTTAATCCCAGCACTGGGGAGGCAGAGGCAGAGGTTCAAGGCTAATCTGGTCTCCAGGACAGCCAGGGCTACATAGAGAGATCCTGCCTCAAATTAAAAAACGACAACAACAAAAACATAAAATTCAGATTCTTGGTTACTTGGGAAGTCTGACTAGGTAAAGAATGCGAGAGCTTTCCAGGGATAACCCGGGTGCTTGTTTTGAAATTGCTGGTGGGGGCCAGAGCCTTCACTGTATAAAAGTAAACAAACAAACAAACAAACAACAAAACAACCAACAATAGCGCCCTGAGTCTCACGTGGTGAGTTTGAGGCCAGCTGGGCCTAATGAGACGTGGCTCAAAAAACAGACAGACACAATTATATAAAGATGTGAGTGCGAGGCTTCCCCCCTGAAGTGTGTGCTCACTGCTATCACTATTTCATGTATTTTTCATACATTTGAATATATCACCTTAAATGTGTAGAAACCAGCCTTGGTACTGAGCTAACACTAAAAAGAATAATGTGGAAAACGTTAATTATTTATTTACTTTTCTGGAAAGTTTTGGCAAGGATCTGATATTCAGGGTTATTAATTCCCACCCCCACCCCCCACGCCCATTCTCTTATTGCTTGCCTTAAGGAGAACCTTCTCAGAAATACTCATGGTACTTGCGTGTACTCCATGTTGGGTGGTGGGTAAGATCTCTTGCAAACAGTTCTGTTATTATAAGGAAAAGAAAATTAGCCAGGCAGTGGTGGCGCATACCTTTAATTCCAGCACTCAGGAGGCAGAGGAAGGCAGGTCTCTGAGTTTGAGGCCAGCCTGGTTTCTAGAGAGAGTTCCAGGACAGCCAGGGTAACATAGAGAAACCCTGTCTCAAAAAAAAAAAAGTTCTCTTATTGAAGAATTGTGTGTGTGTGTGTGTGTGTGTGTGTGTGTGTGTGTGTGTGTGTGTGTGTGTGGTGTCCCTGAAAATTATACTCATGGTCAGTTGTAGCCAGAAACATAAAAGTGTTCATGGGACTTGCGTTTCAAGGGCAGGGTTCGTAACACTGCTGCTTTGAGCAAAAGCCACGGGATACTTATCTCTTCTTAAGCTTTTAGTTTTTGTTGGAAGATGCACGGCGAACTGTATTAGAGGGAGGGGGAGCGGAGATTAAAAAAACAACCAACAACAAAACAAAACTGTGGCAGCTGGGTCATTCTGACCTCCAGCCGCCTGGAATGCAGCTAATTGGAGCAGCTGGCAGTGATGAGTCAAGGCAGCCAGCCTGTGCCTCTTCAGTGGCAAGAGTTCATAGCAGACTCATTGTTTCTCAGCCAGAGATACTTGCCCAAGCCTGTCTGCATCCGTAGGAGGATGGAGTCAGTCCGTCTTCTAAGCCGTGAGCTGTGTTAGTGCGTGCAGAGCGTGTCCTGTGAGTGACGCTGCAGATCTGGTGGGACGGGGGCGTGGCTTATTCATTTTGTTATGGACAGTTTCCTCGCAGATTGCCTCTGCTGAGTGTCTACGACGTGCCGGGGTTTGTCAGAGGTTCCTTAGGGTCTCGTCACCTTTTGGAACTTTTCAACTCCCCGATCTTCCTTTTTATTTTTATTTTTTTCCGAGACAGGGTTTCTCTGTGTAGCTTTGCGCCTTTCCTGGAACTCGCTTTGGAGACCAGGCTGGCCTTGAACTCACAGAGATCTGCCTGCCTCTGCCTCCAGAGGTGTTCCCTTTACTCCTCACATGTCAATATGGTCATAGGAATTGGACATTCCAAAACAAGCATGGTAGCAGGCCTGACTGCATGGGGGGCACTAATACGATGTAAAACTCTTGATGACCTCGAGTGTGGCAAATGAGTGACTTTGATCCCCGCCTCTCCCATGTGCTACCGTGTCCACACTGGGTCCTTCTACAGGGACCCAAATGAGCTGTGTCACCTCCCTAGGGTCCCTCCGAGAATATTTCTGAGTCTTTTCATGCAAGGGTTGTATAGGAAGGTGAATCTGACCTCTGATCTCTCTGAAGACAGTAGCTGTTTTTAAGATTTGTTCTTAAAGCTCCTTGCTGTGTCCCGGGCTCTTTGGATACTTCTGTCGCTTCTGGGTGCTGTTCTTGTGTTTCATTCTCTCCTTGAATGCTGTGTGACCCTTGGATTTTTCCAGTGTGTTTAGGAATGAGGGCAACTGACAGGTGTGGCTTTGGGGGCCCAGGACAGAATCTGCTGGTATTCTGGAGGCCTTTGGAGGCAGACTTGTTCCCAGGGGTTGACTGGGTTGGTAGGATGATGAGACCCTGCTGAGCGTTTCGGGGGTGATGTTGGTTCCTGGGAGTTTAGCATGTGGCCTTCGGAGTGGGTTCCAGATACCTGGTAGATGGCTTTGGAGAGATTCCCATTCCCAGACTTGCTGCAGGCAGGCATGGGTACCTCAGTGTGCTCCACTCACTGAAGCTGAGGGTGCACTCCCTGGCTTCCGGAAGTTCAGTGAGCCTCAACTTCTCTCACTGTCAACTTCCCTTAAAATGTGTGGCTCAAAAACAACTCCCCATTTAAAGCTTAAAAAGAAATAAACATGATCATATTTTTTATTTTTTATTTATTTTTGCTGGGCATAGTGGCCCACACACCTCTGTGAGTCCTACATCATGAGTTCCAGGCCAGCCAGGGCTGTCGAGTGAGACTCTGTCTCAGAAAGAACTTACTGCGTTTCAGTGTGTGTGTGTGTGTGTGTGTGTGTGTGTGTGTGTGTGTGACACATGCCACAGAAGTCATATGAATGAAAAGTCAGCAGGTAATTTATAGGAGTCGGTTCTTTCCTTCTACTTAGGTCGTTAGGCCTGGCCTGGCAGCAATCACCTTTACGCCTTGAGCTATCCCTTAGGCACCCAAACTAGATTTTTAAAAAAATGATGGTTTCAGGAGGGGTCAGGTGTGGAGGCAGAAACTCACTGTAAGTTTCTGTTTGTCAGTCTCTTTCAGCTGGCTGCATTTCTAGAGAGAAGGATGACTCTATCTGCACCTAGCCCATAGGGTGACAGTTGATCGAGTTATGTATAAATGAAAGGTAAATAATGCATTCCTCGATGAAAATGTGTTGAATGAGTTCTTCGTACCTTTTATCCTAGATAGTCTGGAATTCTCTAACTCGAGGGAAGGGGGCTGAGCGTAGTCTAGTTAGCTGGGAGAACTAGGGCCCTGGGTTTTTGTAAGCCCCCACAAAAGGTCACACCAGTTTCGTGTGCACAGTTTGTTTTGTCATCCTAACTTCCTGGCTATGCCCAAGAAATTCATAGGCTTTTCACAGTTTGCTGCATATGGGTGTTTGGAGCATGGTTTTGTTGTTCTGTTGTGGCTCTGGGCTCGTAGCTCCTCCTTTCCCTTCCCATTCTCCTTTCCTAATGAAGGCAGCCATTGCAAATAAGCTCTTCCAAAAACCCTTTGTTGTGTGAGGTCATAGCTCAGGGCCAAGAACTTGCATATATACATACATGGCGGGGGTGGGGGGTGGGGATGGGGAGGGTTTGAGACAGAGTTTCTCTGTGTAACAGCTCTGGCCATCCTGGAACTTGGTCTGTAGACCAGGCTGGCCTCAAACTCACAGAGATCCGCCTGCCTCTGTCTCCCGAGTGCTGGGATCAAAGGCATGCGCCATCACCTCCCGGTGCACAAGTTTTTTTTTTCTTTCCCCAGACACTGTGATGGGCACAGGATAGACATGTCTACACTCTGTTCTCTTGCAGATCCCCCCATGTTAGAAGAGACAACCGAGCATACAGACTGATTGTTCTGAGAGATCAGTGTAAGTGCAGCAGCCTACACGGGAAGCGGTAGGGCTGTGAAGGAGGAAGGGAGTGGAAGGTTCTGTTCAGGGCTGGAAGCAGGTCCACCACATGGTGGAAGAGATGCTTGAGCTGGTTATTGAAGAATGAACAGGAGTTCGTGATAGGAATAGAGAGGAAGGAGTTTATGGCAGAGGGGAACACACAGCAAGGTGTGTGTGTGTGTGTGTGTGTGTGTGTGTGTGTGTGTATGTGTATGGCTCCCATCTTCAGGCAGCATCTGGTGGGTGCTGGGCAGCCTTGCATCCTAAAGCGATTTGGAAACCGCTCAGGGACATGTTTTGTGAAACTCAAGGCATGTTTACTTGTTGATGGTGGTTATCGTCGTCGTCTTGGGAGCATTCCGTCGAATAAACAGAGACTTCGCTGACTCTTGAAGGTCATTACTTCCAGTCTTTGTGGTCAGGAAGAAAAAAATAAAAGCTGACATGGTAGGGGTGGATGGGATGGCCGTGCCCATGACCTTAGCGTTCTGTTTGTGGGGAAGGTTTTTTTTTTTTTTTTTTTTTTTTTTGGCCAGGGCAGAGCAATATGAGATATGGCGAAGGGAGGGACGGAGATGTAAATCAGGAGGGCGAGCCACACCCCGCCCCCAGCAGCACACCCCGCCCCCAGCAGCACACCCCGCCCCCCCGGCAGCAACCACGCCCCCAGCAGCACACCCCGGCCCCCCCCCCCCCCCCCCCCCCGGCAGCAACCACGCCCCCAGCACCACACCCCGCCCCCAGCAGCGCACCCCGCCCCCAGCAGCCGCACTGCTTGGGAGGGAGGGGGAAGCTCTCTGCCTTGCCATCTCCCCGCAGTTTCCCCTAACCACTCCTGTCACATGTCTATCTTGACAGGGAGGGAAAGGCATGGCCAGCGCAAAAACACCATCACTCAGACCTAAGGAAGACAAAACCTGCTTTGCCAAATTTCTTATGCTAACTGAGACCATCTTAAAAAGTTGACAGATGAGAGCAAAAATGAGAAACACCTAGGAACGCCGCCGGAGGCAGCTGCCGTGCATTTTCCTCCAGCCCCTTTATGATTTCTGCGTCTTCACAGATGGAGCTCTTAGCGGTTGATGATTGTTGCCGTGACCCTGTTGTGTCCAGTGTTTTAATGTACTGGGAACTGCTGCAGGCTCTCTGTGCGTGGTAACTTACGAATCCACGTAGTACCCCTCAAAAAGCGGGGATTTCTTTTCACTCTATTTTTCAGATTTGGGAAACTGAGGTGCGTAATGGTTGACTTGCTCAAGGTTGACTGGGTACAAACCCAGTCCCTAGTCCCGGAGTGCATGGTGTACAAGCTGCTGTTTAACTGTGCCTGTGTTACAGTCGATGGGGGGCAGTAATCAGAATATGTTGTAATGTATGTCTATACACCTATGTATTCATTCAAAGCATACAATATACAGCTATGGAAATTCTATGTTATGTGTATGTCTGTGGACCATGTGTGTGCAGATGCCCACAGAGGACAGAAGAGGGCATTAGATTCCTTGGAACTGGAGTTATGAAGGGCAGTTGAAAGCTACCATGTGGGTCTTGAGAATCGAAGCTGGGTCCTCTGTAAGAGCATCAAGTGCTCTTCACCACCAAGACATCTCTCCAGTCCCACAGTAGCAGTGCTGAATCTTTTTCGTTCCCTCCCTCCCTCCCTCCGTCCCTCCCTCCCTCCCTCCTTCCCTCCCTTCCTTTTTTCTTTCCTTCCTTGTCTCCTTGCATGGGGACTGAACTCGTGGCCTCTAGGTAAACTCCCCATCCCTCAGCCATATCCGCAGCCCATAAATCATTCTCTTGCTGAATGTTACAGCCTAAGAAAGTCTGTTATTTGCAGTGCCTTCATGCACAGCTTTCTGTGTATGTGGGTGTTGGAGGTTACCTAATATAGTCCTCCTTCTTGGACGTTTCCTTAGCTCCCAGCTTCCCACCGTTACCAACAGTGCTCTGGCAGAAGGCCACAGGTGCTTTATGTCGGGTGGCCCTTCTCCATCCTCCTCTGAAGGAGATTGAAGGCAGACACCCCAGGAAGCTGCTTCAGGGTTCCCGAGTCTTGTCAAGCAGGACCACCACCAGGGGGCGCTGCCCCACAGTCCCCAGGAAGTGTATGACTGGGTGGTCTGGATGCCACCTTTCCTAGGAGCCATTGCTCAGGCAGGGGTGGGAGTGATGAGGGTATGAGGGTGGGTGGGTGTCTTAATTCCACCTGGGGTGCCTGGTATTTTTGGGAATGGCACTCAGAAACATCTAGGGACTACCTTTGCTGACACTGTAGGGAAGTAAAGATTAAAGTTGCTTCTCACCTCCCTTGTTCCCCCCCCCCCCTTTTTTTTTAGTTAGGATTTGATCTCCAGTCCTGGATTCATAAAAGCAATGTATAGAATGCATAGAGGGCTCTGGATACCAGCTGGGGTTTTCTCAAAGATTGGTAGAGTAGTAGAAACAGATGATGCACATGAGAACTGAAACCTGCCGTTGGGGCCAGGGAAACTGCACGGTGGTTGACAGGCAGCCCTTACAGGGCAAGCCTGGCAACCTGAGTTCAGATGCCTAGAACCCACGTAAAAGCCAGATGTGGTTTGTCCCCAGACCTCCACACACATGTGCACCCGTGTGCAGACACACCTGCACAGAAAGAAATAATAAAAATGTAAGACCTACGCCTCTTTCAATTCTCAAGGGAGTTCCAGGTGCGGGGGGTGTATGTACCCCGTGTTTAGGAGGTGGTGACTTTGAAGGACACTGGTTGCCTCTGGTTCACGCCACTGCTGCATTCGGTCCACTCCCTGTCCTCTCACTGTCCCGCAGAGTGGAGCTCTGGTCACCACCCTTTGCTCTCCGCAGCAGTGTGCTTGGTTTTGGTACTCCCAAGTACAGAAACTTCTACATTGTTGAAGAGGGACCAGTTGGACCTGCCTGTGGTTAGATGGATGAGTTGTTATGTACCTGCAGGGAGAGCACTGTGACCCACAGGAGCTTCTGTTCTGGGAACACTGACCCAGCAGGAGCAGGGCAGATGGAGCTCCTCGGGCAAAGCCACTGCCAAGTCCCCTTTCTTTTCCGTGGGGAGCGGCTGCAGCCGTGGTGTGGCTGCAGATACTAGTCCTGATACCATTCAGTGTCAGGGCTCCTGAGCTATGGTGTAAGGTCAACCGTTCCTCCCCCCCCCCCCCGGGGGGGGGGGGCTCCCCACTGTGCATCAGGGTGGAACAGGGTGGCCCTACTCTGTCCTGTCCTGTGCCCTGTTCTCCAAGGCAGATCAAAGGCAGGGGCTGAGGGAGGCGGGGAGCCACTGAGTGCTTCCCGCCCGCCCTTACAGGGAATTTGTGACCTGCTCTTAGCTGGTTGGTTTAGGGGCTGCCTGAAGTGACCAGCTTTCTGTGAGGTATGGTGGATTTGATGTTGGGTTTGAAGAGGTCTGTGGTGGCTTTTACTTATGTATGGCGGTATAGGTTGGAGTAAGCAGATTAGCTGCAGGGCATTATTAGCCTTTGTAAGACTGTGAGATCCGTAAGCAGAGGGAAGCTCACTTAATTCTGTCCTCGGTGCTGTTTGCTGTGGTATCTAAGGAGGTAAATGATTTGTTTTTGCACAAGGTGGATACAAAAGCCACAGTTGTGGCTATCACAAAGAGCAGACAAAGAAAACTTTCAGACACTTTTTTGGAACCCTCTTTGCTGGCCCTGGAGAGGGGGGCTTTCCAGTGACGTCTTCCCTGGCTTTGTGCTTCCATCGACGTGGCCAGAATGAAAAGCTGCTCTCCTGGTCATTCTTTTTGAGAGCACTCAAAGTTCTTCAAAAGGAAAAAAAAAATCACCCTGACCTTCTGTGAACAGATGTCTGCAAAAGGCGCATGAATCAGCGAGGTTTCCTCGCAGGCTGGGCAGGCTCAGGGGAGGAGGGCTTGTAGCCTGGTCACCAGCCGCCGCCTTCCCAGCCCCCACTTTCTTTCCTCCATAGCACCTGTGGCGTTCATAGTTCCTGCAAGGCAGATCGGGGAATCTCCATTCGAATGCCCCCGTTTCCTGCCGGCAGGGCCGCCAAAGAGTTTATGGGATGCAATTCTGCAGTTTAGTGCCTTTATTGACATATCATATATTCAGAGCTTGCTACTGATGTAGTAGTGTTGGAGTCCCCAAAGCCTGCTGGAAATGACTGGGAGGGATGAGCATGTCATATTCGGAAGGCATCGCTTTGTTCTGTCCTGTTCTAAATTTTGGGCTCAAGTCACCGAGGTGGCTCAGAGGGTAAAGGCGCGTGTTGCTGAGCCTGGCATTCTGAGTTTGATCCGCCAGACAGACCCACATGGTGGAAAGAGAGAACCGCCTCCTGTATTCCGTAAGCAGGCATGTGAGTATGCGTTCACAAAGGTATGCGTG
The DNA here is from genome assembly GCF_007827085.1 of Peromyscus californicus insignis. Lineage (NCBI taxonomy): Eukaryota > Metazoa > Chordata > Mammalia > Rodentia > Cricetidae > Peromyscus > Peromyscus californicus. The sequence continues at coordinate 7,711,139 of NW_026294492.1, forward strand.
CGCATATACACCAGCTTTGGGCTCATTGGACACAGGCTGTCCTATTTTTGTGTGTTTTCTGGAGGATTGCTCTAGTCAGAATTTGTTCAAAAGTTGGAAGATGGAGTCGGAGTTGGTGGTAGCTGGAGTGTAGGGTGCTACAGTGAGACTCTGGGTGCTTTGTGGCTCCTCAGCTGCCTCTGCCACCCTCATCTGTGGTCTCCGAAGGCGGGCAGAGATTCTGGGGGATGTGTCTTCAGAAAGAGCTAGAAGTGAGAGGGAGGCCCGAGGAGTGTTTGGGCTGCATTCTGAACAGAGAGGGCAGGTGGAAGGCTGAGAAGGGAGGCCAGAGCGGAGCCATGTACAGGGCCTGATCTGGGAGCTCCGCTTTTCTTTTCAAGGTGTAGGGGAGACTGGACAGGGGTGGGGATACATGGGCCGAGGTCCCATGAAGGGAGCTTTGCAGGGCTGGGTGAGGACTTGGAGTGTTGGGAAGGCCTGGTGTGTTGGTGTCACTCATGCCAGCCTTGCGCTGCTGCTGCTGCTGCTGCTATTTCCGGCATTGCTGAGACCTTTGCTGGCCTTTCACTATTTTCAGACATGGAAGCCAGCGGGGCCCCTCCACAGCCTTACACAGGGCGAAGTCGTCATGCTGGGTGCAGTCTTCATGCTTCCCCATCTCTCTATGCCATCTCACTAGGTTTCCCTAAAATCCTTTCTGGCTGGAACTGTGCCAGGAGGCCTGGTGACATTAAAGCCGAGATAGAATTTTCTGCCTCCCCCTCCCCCCGTTCCTTTCCCTGGAAGGTGGCTTCTGCCCACCCCTTACCAAGGCAACACACACCATCAGTGCTCACACTGGCGACCTGTACTGTCTGTATCACTGAGGGATGTTTCAGGGCAGGTTTGCAGCCTGTTCATGTTTTCTTAGCTCGAGGTGGGCGTGAGATATTTCAGCCATGCAACAGGCTTAGGTCATGGAAGCACCAGACTGTTGGGTCACACTGTGATCCTTGGGGCAGAATGGTCTTTGCTTCTCCCAGGAGCAGAGCAGGCAGAGCTCAGGCCAGAAGCATTTGTGGCTTGAGACACACCAACTCTCTGAACTTGGGCTTTGAGACTCTTGAGGCAAGTGGTGCCATCTCTAGGAGCCTGGGGTGGCCGGGACGGTGGAGAGAGGACCTTTCTTCATAGGAAATTATTTCAGGCTCAGAGGGAGATGGGGACTGAGGGAGGGGATGGAAACAACAGTAAGCTTCTTTCCTGCTTCTACAGCGGCTCTTCAGGGGAGCTGGTAGACAGGGACGGATCTCTGTGGCTTTTGGGAGAATAAATCCAGGCCCATGTGGAGATGCAGGCACACACAGGGTCTACCTAGCTTTGAAGCACGTGCATGCTTAGGTTCTTCAGGCCAGTATTCTAGCAGGCGTATCCCGCCTTTTGACATTGTGACGTGATGTTGTCACCTGCAGAGTTCATGCTGCAGAACCACATCGAGTTATGGAAAAAATGACAAAAGTCTCTCACAATGTTTTAAGTAAGTCTACGGTTTTGGGCTGGGTCACCATCCTAGCTCTCTCTGGTAGCACACAGCCTCATGGACCGTGGTTGAGTTTGCTAGAAGTTGAATGGGATGCCATAGCCTGCTACAAATCGGGCAATGTCGGGTCACCACTAGAAAAGGTACCAGAAGGGAAATGGTTCTGCATCGATTTAGCTGCAAACACGAGGTGGCTGAGACACTTCTGTTCTCCGTTTAAGCTTGTCAGAGTTGCTTTTCCCGGGGAGATGTGTGACATCCTGCATGTGGAGGTCAGAGAACGGCTTGGGAGAATTGGTTCTCTCCTTCCAGCACGTGGGGGGCCAGGGATCAAACTCAGATCATCAGGCAAATGCTTTTCCCTGCTGAGCCGTCTCGCTGGCCTCTAGCTGGAAGTTTTCCCATATCCCGCCCAGTCCTGCAGTCGCTCAGACCCAAGTAAACACAGAGAGGCATGTATCAGTTGTGAACTGGATGACCTATGGCTCAAGCCTCTTGCTAGCTAGCTCTTATATCTTAAATTAACCCATTTCTATTCATCTATAAATTGCCACGTGGCCGTGGCTTACTGGTATTTCACATCTTGCTTCTCCTGGCTGTGCCTTTCTTCTTCCTGTCTATCTCTTCAATTTCCTGACCAGCTATAACCTGACTTGCCATAGGCCAAACAGCTTTATTTATCAACCAATCAGAGAACACATATTCACAGCGTACAGAAAGATATCCCACAGCACTGGCCCAAGGAACCATTTCTTTATGGGGGGTGGGGTGGGGTGGAATTGACTTTTTTATTTCCAAATAATGCCTGTACTGCAGTATTTCATTTGTTTCTAGACCATCTTTTCATTCTTACTGTAGAATATGAGAACTTAGCTTTCTTATATATCCTGTAGCAATTATACATCTTTCTATATACACACCCTGAAAACACACACACACACACACACACACACACACACACACACACACACACACACATTCACATCCAACCTTCTAGCAAATATATATGCATCAATGCATATGCATGCACCTGAATCCACACATCCAATAAACAGTGACATGCACACATCCAGACAGACCTGCGTGTACCCATACTCATGCATGTCCAAGACAGGTGCGCATGCCCACCCTTTCCTTCATCTTTCAAACTGGGTGAGTCAGTACTTCTCGGAGACTTACGGTCTTTGAGAACTACCACTCCCATATAGTTCATCTCCTTTCCCTGCAGGTACTATTTCTTTTCTAGACTTTAAGGCCTTGTGAATCTAGCCTCTTATGTTGGTAGAGTTTGAAAAGCTCCCATCATGGTGTAAGACACCACACGGTCCAGTCTCTTACCTTGGGACATCGTTCCTGGAGCCCTGTGTCCCCTGCCACCGCATGACTCCATTCCTGTTGTCCTTGGCACCTGTGAGCACCTTCACTGCCTGGTGGATTGTGTTCCCTGTTTGGAGGCCCCATGGCTGCACACTTGCTGGTGACCTCCAATTCCTTGTCGCTTCTAGAGACCTTGAATTTCTAAAGATGGGTTCCCTCTTCTTTTCTTTGGATCTTGATTGGGTATACAATTCTAGGTAGGAAAGTTCCCTTGGGATCTCAAGGGCATTATGTTGTTATTTCACGTGTCTGGTGTTGCTGTTGGGAAATCAGAGCCATTTATGGTCATTTCAAATCTAGACTGTGACTTCCTTTCCTCTCTTTTCCTCGTTGGTGACCTAATATTTTTGTGGCCACACACCTCGGTTTATATCTTTTTTCTTTTCATCTTGCTGGGTACTCATAGGATCCTTTTGATCTAGAATCTTCTATAGTTCTAGAAAGTTCTCTAGATGATTTCTTGAGGGCCATTCCTCTCTCTTCCCTCTGTCCCTCTTCCTGGAACTCCTAGGGAGCTTACAGATTAGTGTCAAATTTTCTTTCTTCTTCATCCCAACCTCAAAGAGTATCTTCTAGCATGTCAACAGGATAAAAACACTAAAAGAAAACATGAAAGCATTTTCCTTTGGTATTGGCATCTGCCAGGACCTTTTTTGCCAAGGTCTTGGTCATCTTTCTTGAAATGGGGGGTGGAGGAAGAGGATGATTAAATGTATTAATAGTCATAGTAACTTTATGAAATGTTTTGTAGTAACTGTGGCCAGCCAGGTGTGGTTCTTTTTCCTCTCGTCTTGGAAATAATATGACGGGGCAATGACATGGTTCACTATTAAAGTTAGCTTGATATTATAATTGTTTCAGTATTTAATAACAAAATAATTCGTGTTCTTGTCTTTTCTATCCTTTGGTTTGTTTGTTTTCTTTCTTTCTTTTTTTTTTTTTTTTTTCTTTGACAGGGTTTCTCTGCGTGCCCCTGGCTGTCCTGGTAATCGCTCTGTAGACCAGGCTGGCCTCAAACTCAGATCCGCCTGCCTCTGCCTCCTGAGTGCCGGGATTAAAGGTGTGCGCCACCACCGCCTGGCCCTATCCTCTGATTTCTTAACTTCAACTTTGCTTTCAGGCTCTTCGATCTGGAGCTTCAATTTCAGATTTAAGCAATTTAGAAGAGTCCACTTTTGTTTTCTGTGTATACATGTTCTGCAGCCTTCTGGTCTCGTTTCGTTGAGTACAGTGTCCCACTGAGAATGCTGATTGGGGGATTTATGCTCTCTGTGGCTTTGGTCTTTATCCTTTGGCTGCTTTTGTCTTGAGCTTTGAGGTTAAAGAATTTCTCGACAGCCTTTGTGATGGCCCTGCACATTTTTCTCTCTCTTACGTCACGTATGGACTGCTGGACCGGTTGTCATTTGCTGAGTAGGATCTGAAATTCGAATTCTTTAAACACGGGCATGCTCTGATTTAGCTAGAAATGCACGACCATGCTACAGGGCTTACGCCAAGCGTTTCCGGATACTATCTTTTTCACACTCTCAAATGACCGATCTGCCTGTCTCAGCCCCCACGTTGGAGCTGAGCCTCTGAGGAAAGTTCTTTGCTTTGTCCCAGCTTCTGTGAGCTGATGAGGATGGCGTTCTGATGTGGCTGCTACTCGGCCTGACCGAGTTTCCGGCTGGGAGGGGTTTCAGATTCTGAAGGTAAAGAGTGTGCTGGGAGAGACTGCCCTCAGCTGTGTGATGTGGCCGCTGGGCTTCTGTGTTAGGACAGTGAGGGACTTCCAGAGGCCCTTTGCAACCTTGCGTCTGTGGCTACAGGAGACTGACAGACAGGGCAGGGCAGGGAGGGAACCGTTAGCCCAAGGAAGCCTTCTGCTGGCATTGACTTCCATCCATGAGGCACTGGGCAGAAATTGTGAATTGCATTTATTTATGTGTGTGTGTGTTTCATGTGTGTGTGTGTGTTTCATGTGTGCGTGTGTGTTCCATGGCACTCATGAGGTCAGATGACAGCCCATGGGAGTTGGTTCTCTCCTTCCACCACATGGGTCCTAGGGATCAAACCCAGGTCATCGGGCTTGCTGGCAAGGGCCTTTTCCCGCTGAGCCCTCTGGCCTGCCCTATTGAGCAGTCTTTAAATGCTAGTGTTTGATCTTGAAGTAGGCTCTTTCGTCTCGGCCTTTGTCTCTCATGGTCAAGTGGAGGCTTCTGACAAGGCACATACGCTTCCCTCAGGCCAGCTCAACCCTTCCTTAGCTGGCAGGGGGGATGTCATGGCCATGATCTGTCTATAAGGCAGGACATTACCGTGGGATGTGGAAAGTGCCCACATTGCTGGGTTGTGGTCCAGTAGGGGAAAACAAAAAGGGCCCTGACATTTAGTCATCTCCTCCACACTGCTTCTCTGGTCTTATCTACCAGGGTGTCCTCACTGCTGTGGTGCCAAAAGCGCCTGCTGATAGGGAGTGTTGTATACTTTCTCTATCGCTATCAGCTTGTAGATATTAAAATGTCAATGTTTGCTTAGGATAAAATCTCTCTTTCTTTCTTTCTTTTTTTTAAATTTTTTTTATTTTATTTTGTGTGTGTGGGTATTTGCCTGCAGGTCTGTCTGTGTACCACATATGTGCCTGGTATCTGCAGAGTGCAGAAGAGGGTCTTAGATCCCCTGGAACTGGAATTATAGACAGTTGTGAGCCGAGTCCTTCAGAAGAGCAGCCAGTGCTCTTAACCACTGAGCCATCTTGCCACTCCAGCCCTTTAAAACCGAGAATAATGGTTTTATAAGGGTCAAATAGGGCCTAGGGACTAACTGGCCTTTCACTTAGAAGATTCTTTAAGCGTTGGTGTTTTGTGACAGGGTTTCTCTGTGTAGCCCTGGTTATCCTATAACTCTTTCCATAGACCAGGCTGGCCTCGAACTCAGCGCTATTTATAAATGTCAATAAAATCTTGTGCACAGAAAAATCTAGAAGGACAAATGTCAACAGTAACTGGATTTCAGCAGTGAGGATACGGGTAACTCTTTCATCCCAGTAAGCATTTACTATAGTTTTAAACTTTCTGTAGTATTTTATGTACTTTAAAAAAAAAGAGCTAAAATATAACTTGAACAATTGTGTCCATAGCATAAAAGTGAAAACTACGTATTCACAGGAAACCTCCCTCCCCCCCTCCCTCCCTCCCTCCCTCCCTCCCTCCCTCCCCCCTCCCTCCCTCCTTCTCCCCCCTCTCTCTCTCTCTCTCTCTCTCTCTCTCTCTCTCTCTCTCTTCCTTTCTTTATTGAGGCAAAGTCTCACTTTGTAGCCTTGGCTGTCCTGGAACTCACTCTGTAGAACAGGCTGGCCTTGAACTCACAGAGATCCACCTGCCTCTGCCTCCTGAAGTGCTAGGGCTAAAAGCATAAGCTACTGCCAGCAGATCCAAAGTTTTATATATATATATAAATTTACATATATATTTACATATACATATACATATACACTCTTTTATAATTACACACACGCACACACAGCATGGAAGTCGGAGGGGACTTGGGAAGAAGACTTCAGTGGGAGGAGGAGGTTCGATAAGATAATGGAGGACTTTGATCAGAGAACATTTTGTATATGTGTGTGTGTGTGTGTGTGTGTGTGTGTGTGTGTGTGTCCGTGTCCCACGGCCTGTAATCAGGGTTGTCTGCACAAGCATGGCTGTGGGGTTATTTGCCTGAGTGGGGGCAGTGTGCTAGTGACTCCATCACTGTGGAATGTGACGTAAGTGAAGGACCTCAGTCCTGGACCCTAGGAGACCTTTAAAAAGCAGTGGAATTTACAGCCTTGCTTAAAAAAAAATTTACGTGTGTGTGTGTGTGTGTGTGTGTGTGCGCGTGTGTGTGTGTGCGTGTGTGTGCGTGTGTGTGCGTGCGTGTGTGTGTGTGCGTGTGTGTGTGTGTGCGTGTGTGTGTGCGTGTGCGTGTGTGTATGTGTGTGCGTGTGTGTGTGCGTGTGTGTGTGCGTGTGTGTGTGCGTGCGTGTGTGCGTGCGTGTGTGTGCGCGTGTGTGTGTGTGTGCGTGTGTGTGTGCGCGTGTGTGCGTGTGTGTGTGTGCGTGCGTGTGTGTGTGTGCGTGTGCGTGTGTGTGTGCGTGTGTATGTGTGTGTGTGCGGTGTGTGTGTGTGTGTGCGCGTGTGTGTGTGTTTGTGCGTGTGCGTGTGCGTGTGTGTGTGTGTGTGCGTGTGCGTGTGCGTGTGTGTGTGCGTGTGCGTGTGTGTGTGCGTGTGCGTGTGTGTGTGCGCGTGTGTACACAGACATTAGAGGACAACTTGAGGGGGTTGGTTTTCTCTTTCCGCCCTGTGGGTCCCAGGAATCGAACTTAAGTCCCAGGCTATGTGGCAATGATCATTATCCACTGAGCTATCTCGCTGGCCCCCTGAGAACATTTTTTTTTTTAAGTTTTATGTTTGCTGCATGGTCAAAGCAGCTGGTCTGTTTTATTTCTGCATCACTGATTAGATGGAGCCGTTATTTTTGAGCCATGAATCCAGATGTTTTGTGCGTGAGTTACTTTGCTCCATGTGCTGGAAACCATTGCTCTGGTCAGAATTCCATGCTGGGAATGATGGTGTTTACCTTGTTCTCCAGTGTCCCGTGTCTCTGCTAAGTACCAAGAAGTTTGTGTCCTCCAAGCAGTAAACGTGGCAATGTGAGGAGAATACTGCACTCTGATTTATGCGTGCCCGTCTTGAAATTTGTGGTCATGTTCGTCTTCCATTCAGAAAAAACCTTCATTCTATGTTAATTGCTTAGAACAGAGCAAAAATTTATTTTAAAAAGAAAATTTTAATATGCCCCTTGACACGTTCAAACATGTATAAAATGTATGCTGGTGACGCCCACCCAATCTCCCCTTCAGGGTTGCCATTTCTTGAACGTAAGGACTCCTCAGCTGTCACCCTTCTGCCATTATGTACCCCTCCCGATTTCTTTCCTTTCAACAAGGGCTCCCTCAGACTCTGTACCTCCAGTGTTCATCCATGGGCAGTAAAATTCGCATTGGAATGCCCATTCCGCGGTCACCATTCCTGAGAAGTAGGGGAGCAGCCTGGAGCATGGCCCCCGAGCAGGATCTGTGTTCCCTCTTCCTTTTTATTGTTCTCTTCACCTTAGGTAGCAATCGTCCTGGGCTGCAGAGTTTCTGAGCTCTGGGTGCCAGTCTGGCACCACCAGGCAAGTGGCTAGGGTTGTGGGCAGGCAGGGTTTGCAAGGCTTCGAGTCCGTGTGCTGATAGAAAGCTCCTCCTGTGTGCCTGGCTTTGTTCAGACAAAGCTGCTGCATAGGCAGGAGGCGTTTGTGATGTTATTAATGGTGGCAGCTTAGGTGGGCCACCCGGAATTAAGAACTACATGAATTAAGAATTAATTAAGAGCCCCCCAGTGTGAATCTAACCCTGAACTGAGAACTCTACGAGGCCCCCCAAGGATGGCCCAACCCTCTCATGAATATCTTGAAGTATGAGACAGGTAAAACAAAGCAACAAACCAAAGCTGCTGGTCGACTGGAGACCAAGACCACATCCGATGTCTTTTGGGGTGTCCGTTGCTGAACTCTCCACTCCAGCACTTTCCCTTTGTTGGGGTGAGTTCCTGAATTATTCTTAGGCCATTCCCCTGATGGAGGGGCCTGTGGGCGGTAATTATTGCCACAGGCAGGAAGTGGTTAATGGGCTCCATTGACTGAGCTGGCAGAGGAAGGCTGTTGCTACCCTCCCCCAGGAAACACCCCCCACCCCCATGCACACACACACCATTCATTCCCCCTCAGGTGGGAACTGGAGCCTTTTCAGTCCCACAGTGACATCTTAGAGGCTGATCTGCCACCACGGAGGGAGCAAGGAAGAGGAGGATTTAACTGCACGCGTCTTAAGACAAAAAGTGATGGGCCAGGTTTTGCTGAGTGGTGACCCGAGTTCCCAACTGACTAGTGTGTGTGTTTTGCTGAGTGGTGACCTGAGTTCCCGACTAACTAGTGTGTGTGTCGTTATAGGCGGAAGCCAGGAACTGCTGCCCAGGGCGGCGGCTCTCCGCATCTGGTGTTAGTCTGTGACTCCTCAGTTATTTTATACTAGACAAGAAACGCCAGGACATACAAGAAAGGAGTCATTTGACCTGCTTCCTTATATCTCTTGCACATGGACAGGGCTCCTGTGTTCACTGCTGTGTGCAGTATTCTTTAAGAAGTTCAAAAAGTAGAGTGTCTAATGGCTAGCCTTAATTAGAATTTAGTTAGTCGTGTTAAGACCCCCTCGCCCCGTTTTGATTATTTAGAAATTAAACACTCTTTGATAAACATTGGAGCAAAGGCAGAGGGAACCAAAATGGAGGCCATAAGCTATCCAGAAAAAAATGAGAAAGAAGCTGGGCAGAGTGGTGCACACCTGTCACCCCAGCCATCGGGAAGTGGAGGCAGGAGGTTCAAGAGTTCAAGGCCATCCATCCTTGGCTGCAGAGCAAGCGCAAGGGGAGCCTGGGCTACTCCAGACCCTGTGTGTGTGTGTGTGTGTGTGTGTGTGTGTGTGCGCGCGCGTGCGTGTGCGCGTGCATTGAAGAAGAGATTGGCTGACTGACTTTATGGTTATTTAAATGCCAAAGCAAAGAAGTGGCCTCACATGTTTCTATTGCTGACGTCACACGAACAAGTAATTACTTTAGAGGAGTTAGAAGGAACGCACCACATGAAATTAAGAGGAAGTGGGAAGAAGGGACTATAAACCCAAAGCCAACATTAATGGAAGAGCCGAGGAATGGAAATGGTCAGGAGGGTGTGGGACATTGGATGCTTATGCTTGGAAAGGACCAATAATAGAAGTTTAACTCTAAGTACAACTCAGAGAAATATCTGGGCAAGTACCTCTGTTTTCCATCAGCGAGATGCCATGCAGCCATTCAAATGATTTTAAAAGCATTTTTAAGAGGCACAAGTGTATGTCAAGTGAAATAATTATGATTATAACTGCGAATACAGTCCCCATCCTTCCCCGCCCACAGTTCTGAGGAGAATTTAGTTTGCAAAAACACATCAGAATGTCACCGTGGCAGGGCTGGTCCAGGAGTCAGTGGCCGTGGGTTTGACCCTCAAGACTGCCAACGAACAAAACCCAAACAAATCCCAGTGTCGGCGCGCTGCTGATTCATATCATGATGCGTTTGTATCTTGGAGTTACCGTGCTAAGTGGAAGAAGCTGTTGGCAGAGGTTTCCTGTCCAGGCTTCCACACGTGCAGCCAATAGAACAAGGGGGGACCTCTCCAGCGACAGAGAATAACTTCACTGCAGGATTGAGGGGTGACAGCTCTGAGGCTTCCCTCTTGGGGATGATGGACACGCCAGATCAATCATGTAACAGTTGCACAAAGCGGTGAAGATACTAAAAACACCAATGAGTTGTCTGCTTCGGTGTGTGGATTAGTTATGAAGTTGTGACCGATAAAATGAGGGTGATTGTCTTGGGGCAGGGGTTCTGGGGTTCTGCATTGTCTAGATGATAGAGACATTTAATAAGCTAAAATACAGTCTAACACAGGGGTTCTCAATCTTGCTCATGCTGCTAATGCCCTTTAATACAGTTCCTCATGTTATGGTGACCCCCCCCCCAACATAAAATTATTTTCATTGCTATTTCACAACTAATTTTGCTACAGTTATGAATCATAGTGTAAATATCTGTGTTTTCCAATGGTCTTAGGCAACCCTGGTGAAAGGGTATTTGACCCCAAAGGGGTTGCAACTCATACATAGGTTGAGAACCCTTTGGACTCTAAAGGGAGGATTTTAATAGCCAGCCTTTTACCAGGAGCAGCAGTGACGGAGTCTGCTAAGCTTGCTTTTGGAGGTGTGTGCCTCCTATATTCCTAAAACCCAGGCTTGTGCTCTGATGCTGTCATCGATGTGAATGGCCACGTGTGGAAAAGGTTGTGTCATTTGCCTGGGGACCCTAGGAGGCAGGATCCTATCTCTGGGAAAATCAGGAAAGCCGAAGAGGCTCTCTTCCTGGTGGAATATGATGAGAGGCGGTGGGCTCTGTGAGCGCAGGACCAGTGGGGGGCTGTTACTTATATAACTTCCTGTAATTGCCTGGCAGTAGCCGCGGAGAGCCGCCCTCTCCTGTCTGGGGCTGAGCAGAGGCCGCAACCCTTCCCTTCCTGCTGCTGCTGCTGCTGCTGCTGCTGCTGCTGCTGCTGCTGCTGCTTCGTTTACCTCCTTGTGGGGCTTTGTGTGGAGGCAGCCCTTCTCGGAAGAACTGAAATGTCATTTTAACCAGAAGACTCCGTCCTCTCTGTGCTTTGGAGATGGGCAATTCCTATGCTGGACAGCTGAAGAGCACGCGGTTTGAAGAGGTCCTCCACAACTCCATCGAGGCTTCCCTGCGCTCCAACACCCTCGTGCCCCGGCCCATCTTCTCCCAGTTGTATTTGGAGGCTGAGCAGCAGCTGGCCTCCTTAGAAGGTAAGGAACATGTATTTCTTATGTTGATGTGTGTGTGTGTTTTCTTATGTGCAGCTGACGTGAACAGCGTAAGCCTGAAAGTTTTCATTCTCTCTCTCTCTCTCTCTCTCTCTCTCTCTCTCTCTCTCTCTCTCTCTCTCTCTCTCCATTTAGAAAATCTAGAGTCTAGCAAAAAAAAAAAAATGAAAGTTGCACACAGATTTTTATTTGTTTAAAAGTAAGTACAGGCCAGAAAATACAACAACAAAAAATTAATCTTGGACTCATAGGAGGCAGGGAGAGTGTGTGCCTGACCCTCCTGAAACTGTTAGTTATCCTCTGACTAGAGGGCTTGCCATTTTAGCTTTGATGAGGAAGGGATTTTTAACATGTTTGACCCTCATCTGTGCGTTTTCTTTTCTTTTCCTCCTGTGAGTCATGGTCTTATCCTTGCAAAATAGTTGAGCGGTTGTGTTTCTGTGTGGTAACAGGTGTAAGAACCCCCTAGAAATAAAAAAGAAAATAGAGTAAGCCTTTATGGATTTTGCATGTATCAAGAGTTATATTATAGGTATGGGGATGACTTAGGAATGTCCTTTATCTGGAAGAAACAGTGTGTGAGTGTAGGGGCTGAGGAGATGGCTAAGAACACTGACTGCTTTCCCAGATGACCGAGGTTCGATTCCTAGCACCTGCATGGAAACTCACAAATGTAACTCCAGGATCCAACACCCTCACGCAGACAGACATACAAGCAAAACACCAATGCACAGAAAATAAAAATAAATACATTTCTTTAAAAAAAGTGTGTGTTTTCATGTCGAGTGAGCCTGACGTAATCTACAGGACGAAACAGCTACTGTTTTAGAATTTTTCTTTTAGTGTAAGTTCATGCTTTTTGCTTAAAATTCCACCCAAATGTCAGTAGTTTTTGAAGTAGGAAAGGTCATGATTTTAAAGTAGGAAAACATCATTAAACAAGAAAGGAAAAAGTGTCCACCAGGCTTCTTGCACTCTGTTAGGCTTCAGGAGGCTGTGTGGGGTGCCTGTCTTGAAGTAACTCTGCTGAGTGTATGGATGCCTGCTAGCCCTTATTTTGCAGAGAGGACAATGTGAGTCATTTCCTGGCATAAAGTAAATTAACCTTGCAAATGACACACAGATAAAGACCTAGCCAACCCGGGTCTTGGATCTAAGAGAAACTAGATTTGCTCAGCACTATCAATTAGGAAAACATGAAATTCTGTGACAGTCATTAAGAGAGCGCCAATGTTTTCTGGCATCAGGTCACTGTGACTTCACTGGGAGCCAAGACGTTATCAGAGACCCTTTAATTGACCCCAGTTTGGACCAGCCACAAGGCTTCGGTGAAATATGAGTTCCAGGGCTAGCCTTAACTACGAACTGGGTCAACAAGCCTTGCCAACGGCAAGTTAGCAGCAGCAGCAGCAGCAGCAGCAGCAGCAGCAGCAGCAGCAGCAGCAGCAGCAGTTATGATGATGATTTTGAATACTCGGGTAGCATCCTAGAACCCACCATCTATCTGTTCACCTGCTAATGCTGAGGCCTGCTGTGATTTGGAGATGTTGAGGGGTAGCTGAATTGTCCTTTCAGTGCCGGCTGTCAGGGTGGGACGGACATGGCGGGGGTGGGGATGGGGGCCGGCGGGGGACGGGCGGGGGGGGGGGGGATGAGTGGACAGCTGATCATGTGGGATCAGAGAGCAGCAGGAAGCCCTTGGGGGCTTCCCCCAAGTTGCCCTCTCCCACTGTTGAAGATTTCCCTAGGCTGCCCACCTTCTCTGGGTCTCCTCTTTGATGAGTCCTTGGTATTTTCCAGTAATCCCCACCCCACCCCCGCCCTGACTGTGCTGCCCAGGACCTAGAAGTTCCTACGAATGAGTTAATGCTCCGCCTCTGAGCTTCCTCTCAGCCCCCAGCAAAGGCGTCAGCTGACGGTGGGATTGCTCAGCCTTTGAGTTCCTGGGCCGACTTGACCCAGCCCCTCTGCACTTTTTCCTGTCCGCTCAGCAAATAACCCAGCACCATCTCCTGGGATTTTGTTTGTCCAGTGCCGAAGTTAGCCTGAGGGGGTCGGTGGGACATGTCACCATAAACCAAGCCCTAAGGTTGGGCCATATCTTCTGCATCATAAACCTTGGAGCAGACAGGCATTTGGGGGCCCCCATCTTGTTTTGTCTGTCTGTCTCTTGTCGGGGTCTCTTATCTGATGGCTGGCCTTCCTCAGATAATAACATTGTTGATGATGCTTATGACCAGGGTACTGGGACACTAAACTCCTGGGGATCTGGTCACATTTTATGTATTTGTGGGGGTAATTTAGCAGGGGCCTTATTATAGCTTTGTCCTTTGAATTGGGGCTCTTTCTCACTCCCCGCTTTAGGAGAAGATCCTTTTACACAATATTGAGTTTTTAAGAGAACAGTCCACACGACAGATGACTGCGTCAGCCCTAGGCATCATAAATTTAGTATTTAAACAGGATGCAGGTAAATTCCTATAATCCTACCTGCTCAGAATTCCCACAAGGTGCATCTCATGGCAAGAAAAGAGAATTGATCGTAAACACTGGAGTGAATAGCCTTTGTGCCTGTCGTCAGGGGGGCTAGGGGTGCTTGGATTTGTTTTATTATTACCTCGCTAACCCCTCAACCCTGATGGTTTTGTCTAAGACCACTTTAAAACTCTAAGTCTGCCAGGAGACCTCTGTAAACATGTCTGTTTAGTCTGCTCCGGGGCCTGGGCTGCCTGAGGAGCCCATCAAAGTCCGGAAAGTCTGCCACAGACCCTTTGACCTTTAACCCTGCCTGCAGTTTGAGCCCTTTGGCTCTCTGTGGCTTAAGACCCTCTTCTCTTGTTTCTTTCTAAGTGTGCTGGAATGTCTGTTCATTGGGCTTAGCAGAATAATGCACAGCCCGGTCCCTGTGAACCGAGGGCTGATCCACGGCTCTGGCTTTGGGGACGTTTGTTTTAGCTGTTGGGGAATCTTGTGTGAATGTCCACTCCAAGGCTGGTGTCTGTGCCGCTCTCTGGGTCTCTGCAGAGCTAGATCAGAGCCCCATGTGGACTGTGCTGTCTGCTCTGGTACCAGTGTCTGGAGATTGGCGGGACCCTGAGACCCCCTGGAGGGGACAAACTATGCCTACTGTAAGCACAGGAAGACGCCAAGGAGATGAGCTGCTGGGATCACTCCTTTCCCTCTGTGTGTTCATCTTGTGTAATCTCCCCACGGCTTTCCCGCCACTTGGTATTGATCCTTTGCACCCACAAGGTTCAGGGCACCAAGAAGGGCAGAGTTGTTAAATCCTCCCCAAGGTCTTGGTCCTGGTCAAGTTATGCCCCCAGTAGCTTGTACAGCTAAATCACAGGTAGAAAACCTGGTGCCACTCAGAGGCGCCACATTTTCTAGAACATCATGACTCATAGTTACCTTAGGGCTTACCTTGTAACCAGCTCATTTTACACAGAGAGGTTAATTGACTGTCTTGTGGCCACACAGGCAGCGGCCATCTTAAGTCCTGAAACTTGACTTGCTGGAGCTGTGGTCTAGGCTTTTCCATTAACGTATCGTTTATTTGTCAACTTAAAACCTTCGGATGGAGGGAGGAGATGTTAGGGACAGGTACGCGAACAGTAGGGAGATATAAAACGAGTCAGCAGCAAGAGACAGGGAAACCAAAAGCGAGGAGACAGCCATGTCTCGCTGCCGTGTATTTAAGACCGTTTACAATGACCCTTCCCACGAGGAAATCTTCGTGCTGTTTAGTACTTGAAATTTAAAGACACACTGAGAAGTATTTTTTACCCAAAACGCTGTGAGAGAAGACATTGGAAGGACTAAATGTCAGCACCTTTGAAACAAGTTAGTTTTTGTGACCCTTCTGCTTTCCCCAACAGTGGGTAAGGCCTGAACTGTGGGGCGGCTCTCTCCTCAGCATGGCCCCTGCACTGAGAACCTTGCTGGGTGCTAGACCAATGAGAGCAGAGTCCTCCAGGAGCCCCGGAAGATAGTGCTAAGCACATCGAGGGGAGGTGCTCATGGCCAAGGCTTCCCCCCAGTTCCGCATTTGCTGTTCTTCCTTTCCTAAAGCCACAGCATGCCTGGCCTTATTCTAGAATTTTCTGGAATGTGCACGCACGTGTGTGTGTGTGTGTGTGTGTGTGTGTGTGTGTGTGTGTGTGCGTTTCCAGCAATGAATATATGCGTTCTTTGGATGAACACTCATGTATAGCTCAGAAGCTCCCTCATGCAGTATTGAGGCTGTGCATGCTACTTCGGTTTGCGAGAACACCAGGGGCACCTGCGGGCCCACAGGCTCGGCTACAGGCTGTCGAACAGCTAAGGGCCAGCGACTCCATCTCAGCCCCAGGTTCCTTATCTGTAATAGGGACTACATGTGTCACGGTCTCACACGAAGGTTTTTGGAATGCCTTCTGGGTCATGTCAAGGCTCCGTGTTCAGGCCTCTTAGTGAGCTTCCGTATCCATTGCAAATCCCCCACACCTGGGCAGACATAGGCAGCTGTCGTGGCTAGAAGGGAAGTGAACTTGAGCCTGAATCTGTGTGCACCTTGGTCTTGGGGACGCATCCTCCCTGAGAGAGCCCTCGCGTTTCCTTCCAGGACAGAAGGATCCGAGTGCCCGGCTTCCAAGTGTTGCTAAGGACCACTGAGTTACAGAGCGGCAAGGGTTGACTGAGTGCTTCCTAGAGGGGTGCACGTCTCCATTGTGTGATGAGCTCCCCAGGCCCCGTGTCTTTGTTGAGCGTATAGCTCCAGTGGAGGGAAAGGCCCTGGAGGAGTCTTCCAAGGCCCCACAGCAGCTTCCTTAAAATTCATCACTCTTCTCTCCCATGTGCAGGTGGTGGCCGGGTGGACAACGAGGAAGAAGAGGATGAGGGAGAAGGGGGGTTAGAACCCAGTAGTCCTTCAAATGTCTACCAGCTGCCCCCTCCTCCTGAAGGCTGCTGCACCACGGATGGTAAGACACTGTAACCCCCCCCCCCCCACCCACTCAGAATCCACAGCTGGGCCATAGCCTCCTTTCCCCCTGAGATGTGAGCTGGATCTGCGTCTCCCCACAGGCTACAGGAGGCTGAGAGTCAGCCCCAGCCGCTAGGCCACTATAACTAGTAAAAATGGCCTGGGGTCCAATCTTCATTGTTTTGGGTCCGTGGTTTGGAAATTAGAATATACTTTCCTTGCTGGAGTTGACTTTGCTGTGTACTTGATTTGGAATAGGTTAGGAATGACTTCTCATGCCTGTCAGTTCTTGGCTGTGAGAGGAACGTATCCGCATTGTCTGGGAATTGGGGCAGTGGTGTCTTTTTAGCTGACAAGGAACAGAGGTAAGGCATGCTGGGTACAGCAGCGTCTCAGTACAGTGTCGAGAGCTTATGCTCTGGACCTGGGGAGGCCTGCAGGTTCACAGTTTAGACCCCATTACTCCCTGAACTAAGACCTGTCCATCACGACTATAGTTATAAGCAGTGAACTTATTGAGCCCATGTTCTGGAAGTTCAGAGATGAGAGATGAGAACTCGGGGTGGGTGGTGAGGGGGAGGTGTTATCTGGGGAGACAGATGCTTTATGCCCCCTCTGTGGCTGGCAAGCTTGGCAGCATGGGAGCTGAGGGGAACTCCAGATGCTGGCAGAGTTTCGGCGACGCTTCCTGGAGAAGGGTGTCCTTCCTCTGGGTTTTAGAGGATTGGTAGGAGTTAGACAGGAGGCTACCGAGCTTTAGGGAAGATTGGAAACCACAGAGGAAGCAGTGTGGCGAAGGCTTAGGGCTGAGATGCATGCTGCCTGGGAGCCGCAGGCGGCTGAGCAGGACGTTCAGGCAGGGCCTGGGAGTGGTGAGAGGCTGAGACTGGAATAGGGTAGTCACCAATGCCCTCCGCGCTTGGAGGCTTGAACTCGACCCCTACCCCTGACCCTGAGTGCCAGCTGATGTTATTGGGACAAAGACGTCAGTACAGTTCTGAGACAGTCCCCAGAGGGGGACGGTGAGATTCGTGGTCACTAAGGGGGCTTTCACAGGATTTCTATGTCACTGCAGTAGACCCAGACTGCCCCAGCCCATATTCTCCAGCTGCCCTGGAGGTGGGCTGCTTGCTGGGCTGAGAGAAAGCCTGAGAAAGGGACCGGGGTAGACAGCCTGGGGCAGCCAAAGAAAGGGGAGCTTGTGAAGGGTGGCAGGGGCCCAAAGTTGGCTCCTGGGATGGAGTGGGGATCCTGCATCTCTCTGGTGGTTGACAGTGCAGAAAGCCCATGATGTTAGCGCACCCTAGAAGAGCAGTTCTCAACCTGTGGGTCGAGACCCCTTTTGCGGATGTTAAGCGATCCTTTCATCGAGGTCACCTAAGACCATCTGGAAAGCACAGAGGCTTACATTATGATTCACAACAGTAGCAAAATTACAGTTATGAAGTAGCAATGAAAGCAGTGTTATGGTTGGGGCTCAGCACAGCATGAGGAGCTGTGTTAAAGGGCCGCAGCGTGAGGAAGGTTGAGAACCATTGAGCTAGAACAAGACTCTATTTTCCTTTTCTCAGATACTTTTGACAGCTTATTTTCCACATAGGAAATGCATTTAGAAGTTTTACAATACGAAGGTTCAAGGGGGTGTAGAGAGGCTCGTTCTGCCACGGACCTCACATTCCCACAGGGGAAGCTGAGGAGGCGCGGCTCCAGCCCCCCTCCCGAACGTATCCATTCTGCAGCCCCATAAAGTATAGTATAGATGAGACAACCCTCACCTTGGGAGGGTTTTGTCTTGTGTCAGATGTAGTTAACGTCAAGCCCTAACCGAGAGACGAGGGTGTTGTTTGGTGCTCCTGTGACCCCCAGGCCCTTGGTTTTGGGGTGTCTCAGGACAGTGTGTGAACCCTGTCTACCCCTTCTAGGCTTCTGCCAGGCTGGGAAGGACCTGCGTCTCGTCTCCATTTCCAAAGAGCCCATTGAGGTCCCCGCAGGCTTCCTCCTCATTGGGGCCAAGTCTCCCAGCCTGCCCGACCACCTCCTGGTGTGCGCGGTGGACAAGAGGTTCCTGCCTGACGACAACGGCCACAATGCCCTCCTTGGTGAGTTCTTGTTCTGGTTTCTCTGTGACTGTCTGCTCTGGGGTGGGGCAGAGGAAGGGAGGCCTCAACTGCCGGAGACAGAATACTTGGATGTTTGGTGTCCTACATCTTTTTTTGTGTGTGTGTGCATTTCTTTATGGAATAAAAGAAAAAAAAAGGGAATTATTTAGAAATATGATTGGTTGGGACTAGGAGATAGTTCGGTTGGTCTTTTGGAGCCGTGTAAAATGGCAGGTCTGATGGCTGTGCTTATAATAACCCCAGACAGACAGGTCCTTGAGCCGTGCTGGGCAGCCAGTTGAGCTGGATTTCAAACCCAAAGATATTTCAAAAAACCAGCTGAACAGTTCCTTAGGAATGGCAACTGAAGTTGACTGCTGGCCTTCACACACGCAGACACAGACACGCAGACACACACACACACACACACACACACACACACACACACACACACACACACACACGCCTACATACATACATTTAAAAAAAATGACTGGTTGCTTCCCTCTAGACAGCCCACCATTTAATACTGGGTTTTTCATACTTAGCTGTTCAAACCTTCCTTTGCCTGTCCAGATGAGAAAAAGCTTATAAACCCTGAACCAGGTACTTTCAGAAGCTAGCAGGCCGGGGCCAGGAGAGTGAGTGTGTGTGTGTGTGTGTGTGTGTGTCCCTGCCGCAGGCCGGTCACCTCTGAGTGATTGCCAGAATCTCTAGCCATCTTCTGCTGTGATATATGGCTCCTCCTGGAGAGGTGGTGTCTGTCACAATTCTGCAGGGGAGCTTAGACTTGTTCATGAACTTGTCCTACGTCATGAGGGTAAAGAAGACGCCAGGGGCCCAAGTTCAAGCCTTTGAGGCTCCGAGTTCTCTCCTTACACATTGTGCTTTTGCTGTGGTCAAGGTTTCGTCGGGGTCGTGGCTTCCCCACCTGGCCACGGGAACCTGCCCGCTGTCTTTCAAATCGTCACTGGCCCACTAAGACCCTGATGACTCATTGTGACGTTGAGGCCATGCCTGATCTTCTCTTGCTCAGATGGCATTATTATGCTCTTGCTGTGTACCACGCTCCCTTCCTGTGCGGCAGCATCAAGGAAGACGCCCGCTAGCACTGAGAGACCAGAGGTCTGGATAGGGTTGGTTTGTTGTTTACCACAGACTGCCATGTGGCCTCCTGTACCCCCTTCATGCATGCAGTGGAGAGGGCTTTGGATCCATGTCATGGCTTTGGTCAGTTTGTTCCTGTCTGGCAACTTTGGATTTGGCCATTCATCTCTTTGGAGAACTGGGTACGGAATGCCATGGCAGTGGTCCGTTTCCACGCGGAGTCTTATCGCCGTAGAAGCGAGGATCCCTGGTACAAACGGACGGATCCAGACAGTTCACAGCCTCTTCTGTGTTCTCCATGGGTTTCGGCCCTTCAAACATCCAGTTTTGTTCTTCTTATGGCCCCAAACCCGGGGGGGTGGGGTGGGGCGGGGACTCACTGCAGAGGAAGGACTTGAGGGACGGGAGGGTGGGAGAGAGTGAGAATCAGGAAGAAAAGGAACCGTTCCGTCTCCAGACTTGAGGGGCGGGTCACAGTGTGTGTAAACTCTCAAACCAGGTAGATGAATGCACCCAGGACGGGGAAACACATCTTGGGGTGGGGGTGGATCCCAAGGCAGGTCTGTATACTTACTGAGATCAGCTCTCTAAGACTAACCCTGGAAAATTACCCAAGAAGCCAGCAGAATCCATGGGACTGTGCTGGAGTTGGCTCACCGGGAGCACGTAGAACCGTATTAACTGTGGTGCGTCACACAGCTGTCTTTTGATCTGCGGGTGGGGTGGGGTGGGGTGGGATGAGGTGGGGCGAGAGGCGGGGGGCTTGCCTGAATTCCACCCCTTTGTGACTACAAGGGAATTACTGGGGCAGTAAATCAGGGAGGTTCTGCCTGTTGAGCCCTGGAGACAGGGATCTTCCAGCTCCTTCTCCTCCAGCCCCTGAGCGTCTGGCCCCTCCTAAAGTGCCCAGGAAGGCCCTTGGTTAATTGCTGGCAAAAAGCCATTGGGAATGAGGAACAAGGGCCGCCTGGAAATAGCTGTGCCTTCTCCTTTGAACGCAACTTTATGCTCTCAGCTTGGACACTTCACACTGTTTCGGTTTCCTGCTGTTAACCTGGGTGGCCGCCTAGGACAAGGTGGTCTCCGCAGCTCCTGCAGGAAGGAACCAGGTTCAGCCCTGTTTAGTGATCCATAAAACTGGGTCTGTGGATCATCTCTGGGGAGGCAAAGCCTCTTGGAACGTTGTTCTAGCAACTCTGAGGCTGTTGAGGGTTTTTGTCTGAGAAAATCGAAAGGTTACAATTCTAGGTGTGGTCTTCAGCAGGAAGATGACCTACCCTGACACAGCCGTGTCCTTGAACAGAGTCTCCACTCCGCTGGCTGCTGAACTTTGGGTCCCACTTCCAGGGTCCCCACCGTGTATTTGGTATTTTTTGATCTGACTGACCGACTGACTGAATAGGCCTTTTCTGGCCCTTGAAAGTGAGCTCTGTGTATGGCTTTTTCTTTGTTACTTCTTAGCATTGGGTTTTATTATGACGTTTTCTTTATGTCTATCTTGTCTTTTGCTCATATTTGTGCCCAGCTACCCTTCCTGGTCCCTCCTCCTACCCCCCCCCCCCCCGCCCCCTGGTAGTTCCCTTCCTTCTCTGAATGGAACCCCTTTGTTATGTATCTAAAGCGATGTATATTATGTGTATAAGTATAGATCATATATGTCACATACACTTATATGAGAAAATCCTGATTTTGAATATCAGAGAAAATAGGTAATATTTTGTCTTTCTTGCCTCATTATCCTCTTATTCCTCTTCCCCCCTCTTTTAAAGCCCCATGAGTACATATATATGCATACATACATATATGTACATATATATACACACATGCCCATCCACATACAGAATTATATACATACACGTATGTTTAAAATATAGATTCTGCATATGAGAGAAAAACATGCGATGTTTGTCTTTCTGAGTCTGACTTATTTCGCTGTTAACATAATGATCTCTATTTCCATCCCCCCCCCCGCCCCCCCCCCCCCGCCTTCAAATGATACAATTGTGTTCTTCCTTGTGGCTGGATAAAATTCCACTGTGTGTATGTGTGTGTGGACTACATTCACGCACATGGAATTTTCAATATGCTCCCCTCCAAGAGGGTGAAATCTCCCACTCTTGCCCACACTCACGTCTGTGGTCCAGTCTCCTTGTTCCTGTTCGAGGCAAGGTAGTCTTGACTCCTCAGCCCGATGACCATGCCTGTGGCATTCTCTGAGTGATGGTGTGGGGTGCAAATGCTCAGAGTCCTGATGAGTTGTGACCGAGGACGAGGCTGGAAGGGAGTGGAAGGGGAGGCAGAGAGGCTCATGGCTTGCTTCCTCCCGCCCAGGTTTCTCTGGGAACTGTGTTGGCTGTGGGAAGAAAGGCTTCTGCTACTTCACCGAATTCTCCAACCACATCAACCTGAAGCTGAGCACGCAGCCCAAGAAACAGAAACACCTCAAGTACTATCTGGTCCGGAACGCACAAGGGGCACTGACCAAAGGACCTTTGATTTGCTGGAAAGGCTCGGGTGAGGGGCGGAGCTTAAATCTGGAGGGGAGGGGGTGGGGAGCTGGGAATGTACCCCCAGTGGGCACTGTTGGGCTAGGAGGGGAGGAGGAGGGACTTCTGTACAGTGGTATGTAGCAGGAGGGCAAGCCCATGACACTGAAGATGTTCCTTGGTGTAAGCGGCACTTGGTCAGCTTACTATGTGATAGATGTACCCCATGGGGCAAACACTAGCAGAGGGTCACCCAGTGCTGAGCCTCTTTTTGGTAGGTATAAGGGACAGTGATTTTATTCCCAGGGGACATTTACTGTCTCAGGATGCTTTTGATCATCATGTCTAGAGGTTGCTGTTAGACCCTGGAATACTGCTAAAACCCCGCAGTGTGTAAGGTGGTCCCCAGCAAGAGGCTACGATTCCCCCAGTGTCACAGGGATGAGGCTGAGATACCCTGATTTGGAGAATGCTGGGTTTGAACAATGCCCTGAACTCTGCTCATTGTGACCAAAGAGACCAACTCTGGGGTGCCGGTCCCCAGGGGTGAGCTGGGGTCTGGCTTTCCTAGGAAAAGGCTGCACTGTGGACTTCCTTAGCCTCCCCTGTATCTCTCCTATCAGCTAAGGCTCTGGCTGTTCTGAGGCCTGCCCTGGGGGGGGTGTGTGTGGAGTGTGTCTGAGAAGGAACTTTCCAGAAATGTCCAGGAGAGCTGTCTCTCTGTCCCCCACCTTTCTGCATCTTCTGGAATGTTCCACACAGGTTCTTCGAGTGGAAGGAAGAGGTCTCAGTTGTGAGTGACTGCCTGAGTGCTATTCCTCACTTCCCCTCCCCCTCATTTTCTCTTCTTCCTTTACTGTATACTGACCCTTTAATAAGTTCCTGCCATGCTCTAGTCTCAGTCCCAAGCCCTATGGATGAAGCTGGCCTTCCTGTGGGTCCAGCTCTCTATCCTGCTCACAGGTTAGAGCTGCTGCTGCAGGCAGTATTTATAAGAGAGGACGGTGTTGGGGAGGAGGGAGGGGCTGGCGGTCTGTACCTGGGGGTCGTCACCCTGTGTCTCCTTGGATGTTAAGCCCAGGGCTCAGAGAGCTCAGTTGCATGAAGTCTGTTTCTTGTTCCCACCGCTGGGCACTCTTATTTGTCTGCGGATAGAGCCACCCTTTGGCAGGGAACCATTTATGGAACACGGCATCTCTGCCCTGCAACACACGGAAACAGATTAGCGGGACACTGGCATCCTTTATAGAGAGATGCTCACATGCCCCATGCTCCTGTAGACAGCTCCACTCTACGAAGTCATTCTGCAGCCATTGGCTAAGAGCCAGTCAGATTCCACCTGTTCTTCCTCCTCTCCCTCCTCTTCTTCCTAGTCTTCCTCTTCTTTTTCTTCCTCTTCCTCCTCCTCCTCCTCTTCTTTTTTTGGTTTTTTTTTGAGACAGGCTTTCTTTGTGTAGCCCTGGCTATTCTGTCTGTAGACCGGGCTGGCCTCGAACTCACAGAGATCCGCCTGCCTCTGCCTCCCACGTGCTGGGACTAAAGGCGTGCGCCCCCACCGCCCGGCCTCACGTGTGCTTCTTGCCTCCGTTAGAGTTCAGAAGTGGGCAGAACTCCACCAACACCTGCTCCGGTGCCCTGTTCCCACCGCTGGAGAGCTCGGGGCCTCTGACTGCCCTCCCCAGCGAGCCGGTTCCTGGGACCAACCCCAGCGTTCCAGTGGGAGCTCAACAGGCAGGTGAGAGTACCCAGGGGTGTCCCGGGTGCTAATGCCATGCACCAGGAGCCGGCATTCTAGAAAATAAATAAAGGGCATACTTTGAGTCTTGTCGTTCTGTGCCATTTTGTAAGTTTCACTTTGTGTGATGTGGTTCTATGTCACTTTGAATCTGTAAGTTTTAGCAACATGTCCATGTTGGCTTTCGTTTGGAGAGCTTGCCTGCTCTTCTGTTTGATAAGGAATGGGATCACCCCAGTGTTGGGATCCTGCATCCCCAAGTCACAGCACAGAGTTCAGTGGATGATAAGTATCAAGCCAGCATTTCAAGTGGATTTCTAGGAGGGGCAGAGGTTAGATTCTTGTCCTTTATCCCATGATGAGTGTGAGATACTCTGCATGTATCTCACTAAAGCTCGCCATGCCCTGGGAATAGTGGAATGTTTGGAAAATTCAGGCTCCATGGAGGCTGAGGCTTGCCCAGGACCTCACAGGGAGGACTTGGGGGAGGCAAGTTTGTACCCCAGGTGTTTCTGTTTTATACACCTGGCCCTGAGCCACACAGATGATGCCTGTAAGTAAGTGTGGTTTCCCTTGTCCAGAGACATCAGCTTTCCTGAGGACTCTGGGAGGCCATTTTTGGCTTTTTATCCCTCCTGCCCAGAAAGTCAGCATGGCACATTGCCCTGGGAGTGAAGCCAGTGTCCTGGGCTCTGCAGACCCATCAGTCACTGTCGCTGGGACATGCTGTCCTTCAGGGGCTCTAGGCTCCCTTCCACAGGTTGGCCTCTGGCCTCTTCCTCTTCCATGTCCTGGCTCTTCACTCCCTTTGCCACTGTGGACTGGGGAACCCTCTGTTTGGTGTCCAAGCCCCTGGTGTAGACACCAGCGCTGCTATCCTTGGCTGAATGGTGGTGCAATTCACTTAATTCCTGGAACTTAACTCTGTTTCTCCATGTGTAAACCTGGGGGCAGGGGGGTGTCCTTTTCAGTCTAGCTCATAAGGCGATTGTAAGAATTAAATGAGATTTAAGCCCTCATGGTACTTGATCCATGCCAGCTCTGTCCCATGCACTGGATGTCTACCCACCTGGGTCCTTCACATAGTGGCTCTGCCAGTTGCTATTATGACCCCCATTTTATGGAGGGGACATTGAAATTTGGAAAGTATGTGTCTCAGGTCACAGTGCTTGTAAGTAATGGGACTGTGGTTGGGACACAAGCCCCACACTGTAGCTGCCACACGGGCCACTTCATGAAAGCCTTCCTACAGTTCAAGCCAGCACAGGCTTCCTCATGGCGCCAGAGACTACGGTTGCCCCCAGCATTAGTCTCAAGACTTAGGAAACTTGAACTCTTTAAGTAGCCCTGACCCTGTCGGCAGCCAACCTGCCAGGCTTCTCCGCTGTGTTTTGATACAAACTGAACTCCAGAGGCGGAGGAAGGTAAGAAGCAAGCATCTCAGTTGTGGGGCTGCAGGTTAGGAAGTCCCTGCCACACATGCACCCCAGGACCTTCCCTTACCCACGCTAGACCCTCTGGGGTAAAAGCCGAAGGTTCATGGTATTTGTGTGTTCATGTTCATATGTATATCATGTTCATATGTCTCCTCACATGTTCACGTGTGAGTAGGAACGTGCATGTATTTCTAAGTGTGCATACGTGTATTTGTGTATATTGATTCCTTGTACATTTGTGTGTTTATTAAGTATGTTTCTGTGCACCTGTCTGTATGAGCAGGAAAGCATGCATATGTTCCTGCATGCATACTTGTGCATATGGGTACATGCATGTGAAATCAGAAGTGAGTTTGCGTTCATATGTGCGCATTTATGTCCACATTGGCCAGAATGAGCACACAGGTGTGCATGTGTTTCTATATGCACATTTGCGTGTGTGTGTGTGTAGGTTATGGGTGTGGGGACAAATGTGTACATATGAATGCGTGTGTGTGTGTGTGTGTGTGTGTGTGTGTGTGTGTGTGTGTGTGTCTGTCTGTCTGTCTGTCTGTCTGTCTGTGGCAGAATTACCATGTCAGAAACCTGCTTTCTTGATGGGACTCACCAGCGCGGAGCTAGTGTAT
Source organism: Peromyscus californicus insignis (assembly GCF_007827085.1). NCBI lineage: Eukaryota > Metazoa > Chordata > Mammalia > Rodentia > Cricetidae > Peromyscus > Peromyscus californicus. The sequence continues at coordinate 7,736,978 of NW_026294492.1, forward strand.
CTGCCTGGTTCCAGTGCGGCCTGTGGTATGACTGACCCCTTTCCATCCTTTCTGCTTTCAGGACTGGCCTCTGATCACCCCTCAGGGACCACACCAACAGCTCCCACCGTCTTCAACGGCAAGGAGTCCCCCAAGCACCCACAGCTGGCCAAGAGCAGCCTGTCAGCCCCGCCTCGTCCCTCAGGCTTAGGTAGGGCTGCTGTCCTGGGGGTGCTGGAGCCCTTCCAGAGGGGACATGGGACCTGGAGGCTCCAGAGTCTCATGCTGTGTTGGTGAGCTGTGCGTGCTGAGGGGCAGTGAGGGCTCTGTGCTGGTGGCAGGTGACCTCCCTTGAAGCAGGTGTCAGGAAGATTGGGGGTGTCGGGGGAAGATGATGTCAGAGCAGATACGTACGAATCCAGAGCCCAGCGCTGTCTTGTAAGGCAGTGGACCTTGCAGCCTTCTTCAGCTGCCCCTCCTGTCCTGGGGGGTAAGAATGCCACCCCAGGACAGTAAGAGGATCTCCTGCTGCTACGTGCCATGGCTGCACATCTGGAGCTCACTGATTGACACTGGCTACTGTGATGAGTGTCAGCCCACCATTAGTCTGCCCTGTTAACACCTGGGGGAGGTGATAAATGAGAGGGGGGTAAGGGGCCAAAGAGACTTGGGGACCGTGCTCAGACTCCCACCACCCCATCCCTAAGAATGTTACAGCAAATCTTCTCTGCTCTCCTCCCCTCTGCAACCCCCCCTCCCCAATGCACCATGCCAACCCTGTGTACACAGCTGAGCTGGAGCTTAGGGTTCGAGACTTTAAATTGGAAAGGCCCTTAGAAATGTCCGTCCTGGGGATGCAGTTGCAGCTCCTGGGTTGAGTGTGTTTGCCTACGTTTTATTTTCAGCATCGAGGAAGAGATGGGTCCAGAGAGGCACCCTGGGCTGGACTACACCTCCGTTGTGCTAGAAGGCTTCTCTGGCCCAGATCTGTCCATTGTGTAGCCATTTGCTGAAGGAGCAACCCCCCCACCCCCCCGCCCCAGGAACCCCCATGAATCCAAAGCTCTCTGAGTCTTGACTGGCTTTCACATTCTGGAACTTTTATCAGTCCCCACCCGTTCCCTCAGGCCTCCCACCTTCCTCTGGTGGCTGTTTCTTCTCCAGGTGCTGGGTGCAGGGCAGGACTGAAGAGTGGCCCTCGGTCATCAGGACAGGGAGCCCCTTGCTGTCCACGAAATCTTCCTGAGCTCTGTGGACACTTAACCCTCACCTCATACAACAATGCACCAGATCCTCTCAGTCTCGGGGGCCCTAGGACCTTGGTTTTGGGCAGGTAGCCTACAGAAGCTCCTTCAGGATTGGTCTAGGACTTTCCAAGCCTACTTTGTGGAGATGTGGGGAATAGTTTCTTCCTGGGATCTCAAAGGCCTTCTAGAATTAGCCCCTTGAAGTTCATTCTCCGCCTTTAGCTGTTCACGTCCTTGGTGGCCTCACCACGATGTCTGGGCTCTGCCCTGTGGCTCAGTGCTCGCCTTACCTCTGTTAGATGGCCCTCTAGAGCTCATCAAGGCCATCACTCCCCTCCCACATTGCTCTCCCTCTCCTGGCGGGGTCCCAGCCACCCACTCAAATCTTTGACTTTTGAAGGTCCCTTGCAGTCCCTAGCACCTGGTTCTGGGAGAGCCTGACAGAGGGAAGGACGGACTCAGAGACACTGGCTGACCTGGGTCACGGAGTTGAGCACAAACATGTGTCGGAGTTACCATGCCTTGGCTGTCCTGGGGACACTCCAAAGCAGGGTGCTAGAAACTGCTCCTGATTGAGTGAGACCTGCTCTCGGCGAAATGCTGCCCCCTGGCAGAGGATGGGAAATAGGAGCCTTGTCTCAGAGGAGGGCTGGTCCTCCCAGAAGGAGGGGACAGGAAGCTAAAAGTCCTGCAGTGAGTGAGCTGCGTAATGAACCTCCTCCTCAAAAAAAAAATGCCAAGTAGGGTTCCCTCTAGAGACAGAGAAATAATTGGCTCACACCGTGTTGTCCCTGGTGATGTGAGACCACCTTCTGGCTTAGAACCCAGTAGAGACATTTCCGGGTTGGCTTGGAGTAGGAAGGGATGCCTGTAGATACCTCCTGCATCCTCAGGTCCAGCCCCACCCTCCTGTAGTTCGGGACCTCTTCAGAGAGGAACTAGGTCCTGTCTCTGAGAGCTCTTCCCCTGCTGCTGGGGCCAGTGTGTGGTGAGGGGGACACCTGATGCAGAGGTGACAGCCCTGCCTTTGAGGGCAAAGACACCTGCTGCTTTGAAAGCTCTTCGTAAGCCAAGTAGCTCATGTCCTTTTACCTTTGTGTTTGTTTGGTTTTGACCTTGTTTCCGTCCACTTTGGTCAGTTTGAAGACAGGTAGCGTTTGAGGTTCCTTTCAAGGAACTCTACAGCGGCCATTCTCAAAGTGCTGCTGCCTCAGAATAACCTGGGCGCTCGTGACAGGGTGTGTGTGCTCTTCCTGTGCCCTCAGGGGTCCCATGTGGTAGCTCTAGGCAGAGCCTAGGTAGGAAGGGACAGCCAGGTCTGTGTATGTTCTCTGCCTAGGCCGAGAGAGACATTACCCTCAGCCCTCGGGGTTCCACTCTGACTGTAGGTTCTCATCACCCAGGAGCCCCGGTTATCAGAACGACCCATTCCACAATGCTGAGCTTCTCCAGTTCCTCAGAATAGGCTTGCATTCAGACAGGCAGATTTTCATTTGCTTGTCTATGTTTAAAGGCAAAGTCTCACTATGTAGTCCTGGCTGGCCTAGGACTTGCTACATAGACCAGGCTAGCCTTGAGTGCCATTCAAATCTGCCTGTTTCCGCCTTCCGGGTGCTGGGATTAAAGGCATGCACAGCCACACTTGGCTAGATAGTTTTTAAAGTGTCCAGGTGAGTTTAAAGGGCAATAGGTTGAGACAGGGCCGTAGAGATGTGAAAATTTGTGTTCAGATTTTAAAGAAAATAGGGTAGCCAATGGTACTAATTTATGAATAGTTTTGAGTCACAGCACGTTGATATCTAGAGTGGGCGGGGATGACTCACGAGCGCCTGTGGGTCCAGCTTCTGTTCTTGCTTTTTTTTTTTTTTTTGGTTTTTTTTCGAGACAGGGTTTCTCTGTGTAGCTTTGCGCCCTTCCTGGAACTCACTTGGTAGCCCAGGCTGGCCTCGAACTCACAGAGATCCGCCTGGCTCTGCCTCCCGAGTGCTGGGATTAAAGGCGTGCGCCGCCGCCGCCGCCGCCGCCGCCGCCGCCGCCGCCGCCGCCACCACCACCCGGCCTGTTCTTGCTTTTTTAATATCTGAAATTAGCTTTCCAGATTGGGTGGGAGTGAGGGTGGGGTTGGAGGGGAGGAAGGGGGTGTGCAGGTGGATCGGTACTGCCCTCCAGTGGCAAAACCGTGCCGGTGCACTGAACGTTGGCTGTGTAGGTGATGCTGTTGATGCTGGCGGAGGTAGCAGTTTATCCCTGGCTAAGTGTTTAAGTATTTTACATGCATTCTCTCTCCTTCTGACCCACTTTCTCAGTAGATTTCATTAGTATTTAGGCTCTTTTAAAAACCAAAGGAACTTAAAGATGCAGCTTAAACCCAACCTTGGAGCAAAACATTTATAAAAAGTGACAGGATGTTTCCTTTTGCCTTGATCCTTGACTAGAGGTTTGAAATCCATCACTAAGCTGTGTGGTTTTAAACAAATACCAGCGGTTGGGGGTGTAGCTCAGTGGTAGAGCATCTGCCTAGCATGTACAAGGTCCTGGATTTGAGCCCCAGCTCTGTAAATAAAACGAAAACAAAACAGATAATGCTCTCCAAATCAGGGGAGAGTTTTATTGACACCAGTTTCGAATGGCGGCCTAACCCATGCTCTGAATATTGTCTAGGTATCTTGCCAAACTCCGGGCCTCCCAAAAAACGGCACAAAGGGTGGTCCCCGGAGTCTAAATCAACCACGGATGGTGGCTTCCCTCAGGGTGGTGGCAATAAAGCTAAGCATGGTAAGTGGCTGGGGTCTTACCCAAACCCCAAAATTGGGTGGTGTGGCCTGATGGTAGCATGTATGCATGTGTACAAGTGTGCAAGTGTGCACATGTGGGTAGGTGGATGAGTGAGGGGGTTCTGGGCAGCCAGGTTCTGGTGTAGTGGAGGGACAAGCAACCTCTCTACCACTCTGTGGCCCATGTACCGAAGAAGACTGTATCTCTTGATGGGGAAGGTGGGGCTGAGTGAGCTCCTAAGTCTTGTGAGTGGGGAGATGGACCAGGCAGCAGTTTTGTCTGGTGGGTGGATGTCGGGTGGACTGGGTACCGATACCTCACTTGCTAAGTTTCACTAATATGCTTGCTGTGTTTCTAGAAGGTACTGGCATACCCTGCGTGCCCCAGGCTGGCTTGGTGGGACCAGCTTCAGTCACCTTCCCAGTGGTGGCCTCCGGTGAACCAGTGTCTGTTCCGGATAACTTGCTGAAAATATGCAAGGCCAAGCCGGTGATATTTAAAGGCAAGTACAGCTGTGCACCCAGCTGTGGAGGTAGGGAAGTCTGCAAGGAATCCCACACACAACTGTGACCTCATCTCTGTCCAACTCCAAAGGCTTCCCCATACCCCCATCCCTGAGCCAAACTAAAAGCTCTCGGGCAAAATGGAGTGGGCCTGGTCTCTGGATTGCCGAGATGATGGAGCAGGTCGGTTTGTCCCAGCAGGCATGTAGTGACTCTATGCCATGACACTTGTTTGCTTGTTCGACATCCTTTCCTTCAGTCACAGAACCCCGGGCTATAGTTACCCAGCTAATGCGGAGCACCAAGGACTGAGGGGGGGGGGGAGGGGACAAAGTACCCCATGGCTTGTTCCATAGTCACCCAGAGCCATACACTCTGATTTGGATTAGGCTGAGACAGCCATGGTGACTGCCATAGCAACATTAAATAAGATAGGATTAGATCTCCTCCGTGTGGTGGCTAGGGTGTGCTACCCGGAGGTAACCTTTGTGGGTCTGCTGAAGAAATCTTTCTGTGGTGAGCTGGAGACTCTGAAGTGGGGAGCTGCCGTGGGCAGGTTCGGCAAGTAGTGATGGAGGGGATGAGGTGTTCGGGACCAGATATATCTGCTTCCTTCATTGTACATTTGACATCCTGCTTGTGGGAGGAGAGGCGGGAACATGGCGGGAAGACGGCAGAGGCTTCGTTTGCTTCGTGGGACGGGGCGCTGCTTGCTTTCCAGAAACAAGCCATCGTCCCCAAACCCAGGAACAAAATGACACAGGATTCAGAAAGGAGGTTACAAATCTGACCTTTGGTTCTTCCCCGGGCCCTGAAGGCTTGTCCTCTACCGTGCTGTGTCTTCCTTCATGCTATTCTGTGGGTGAGAGAGGCTGAGAATGTAGAGCTGGGGCAGGCAGCAGGACTGGGGGGTGGACGCCATCATCTGTGCTGACCACAATCTACGTAGAAGGAGTCCCATACACCCTCATCTCGCACTGAGTGATCCCAGAGGACAGGCCCTCTTCTTTTGCTCAAGTCTGCTCGCTTCTCTGACCCCCTCCCCCAAGGCTCCCAGGCCCAGGCAGTGACTCTGTAACATAGCTCTCATCCGGTTCTAAGGGCGGCTTCCAGGAGCCCCGGGCACGGCAAGCATGGCATCCCTTTTGTGAAGGTATTGCATTGCATTGTGGTTGCGATGCCCCTCGTAAGCCAGCACATGGGTGGACGCTGCTGTCTAGTGGTGGGCCCTGGAACCCCGACCCTGGCATCTGAGGGGAGTGAACAGAGATGTGAATTCACAGGTCTGTCCCGGAGTCAGGACGTGCCTAAATTCTGAACCTGGAGCTGTGGGTGTGGCCAGCACGTGTCTTAGCAAATCGGTCCCACTCAAGTGTGAGAAACATTTTTTTTCTCAAGACGTGGCCCACGGAACGCCCCCCACCCCACCCCCATGACGCCTGTGTATAGCTATACATGGTGAGATTGGGTGTCGTTTTGATGACAAAGGAGAACATCTACTCACATCATGCCCTGACCATTTGACAGCTCCCCGTTGTGCAAAGGCCTTGAGAAGGTCAAGTTCTTGCTTCGGGTCATGCAGCTAATGACGGCAAAGAAGGGATCAGACCCTTGCTTGGGCGGTTCTAACCCCAAGAGCTGCCATCCGGTCGCTTCTGACACCCTCTCCAGCATCACTCAAGGTTCTTCACTTTGGGTCTGGACACTGACCTGTTTTGCTAGCTCTGCACACTCTAGCACCTAGGGGGGTGTAAGGCTTGGCCCTGGGGACACAAGGTCTGGTCAGGAGTCCCCAGTGCTGTGCGCACCAGCTGTTACAAGGTCATTGCTGTTTGGTTTGGGGTAAGCTTCTTTTATTTGGCCTTGAACTTTGATCAAGAGCAACATAGGGGGGCTGGACAACACGAACAAGCAAATGCCCTGCCCCTGGCTGGATATGACAGATGACATTTCTGTCCCTGGTCCCAGGAAGGCAGAGCAGGTGTTCTAGGTCATCAAGGGCTGTAGGAAGTCTGCGATTTCTCAGAAAAGGGTTCCCCAAGAGACCCAAGAGCTCCCCCTGACTCTTATGGTCAGGGGATCCACAGCGGTACCCCACCCAGGTCTGAGCACAAGACCGGTTGCCGAGTGGCCGCTTTTCTTCTTCCCTAGGCCACGGGAACTTCCCCTATCTCTGTGGCAACCTGAACGATGTGGTCATCAGTCCCCTGCTCTACACCTGCTACCAGAACTCGCAGTTGCTTTCCAGGGCCTACGAGCAGCACGGCGCCTCCACGATGCAGCCCATATCTGAGGAGACGCAGTTGCTGCTGACTGTCTACTACCTCGTCCAGCTGGGTGAGCCTGGGTCCAGCTGTGGGATGGCTCTTACTGGGCAGGGGGGTGGGGGGGGGCGCAACTAGATCCGGAGGCCAGAGAGGATTATGAAGACTGGGTTAGCCCTAACCTTCCCAGGGAGGGGCCAGCAAACAGAAGGAGGATGTAATCAGTAGAGCGGTTCAGAGACCAATCACTTCCAAGTAAGAGAGAACTTGATGGGGTGTGGGCATGTGGGGTCCACTTAGGGTCATCAAGAGAGGCTTCTGAGTAGAGAGTTGACCACCAGCCTTGTGAAGAGCTGAGGAGAGAGCACAGTGGGGGGTGTTGGTGGGTGGGAGCATAGATGGGGGCTGACTGCGGGTATGAGGGGGCACAGTGCGGGAGTGTGAGTTGGGGGTGGGGGGGGTACCAATGAAAAGTGGGTGGTGGGAACAGGTGAAAAGATTGTTGGGCACTTCTGGTGGCCTGGCTCTCAAGGCCAGTTGCCCTCTGGAAGGAGAGCCCTTGAGTCCCGTAGAGGCTGAAGGCCCAAGGTGTAAATGTAGGAAACATGGGTTTGAGGTAGTCTATGTGGACATATCCAGCCCAGCTGTAATCCACTGTGAGCCGTCACTGGTGGACAGTGAGGCGCTTAGGCTTGGCCCTCAGTGCCCAGGTAGTCAGAGGCTCAGTGGGTGAGGAAGCACAGGATGGTCAGGGTTCTGGCGGACCCAGCATCGGGTCCCTCTGAGGCTCCTTCCCAAGCTTCACCCAAGATCCAGCCTTGTCCGTTCTTCGTTGCCATCATCCTCATCACAAACCTTTCTTGCCTCTTGGTCCCCATGTCTGTGGACCAGACCACATCTCCTCCCTCCTTGGAGCTCGTCGGCGGTTTCCAGTCCTGCTCAACTGACATCTGTCCCCAGGTCTGGTGGCTGCCAGCCTTCCACTCCCAGCTGCCGCCTCCTGAGCAGTGTTATCCATACTGGGGCCTTGTGGACTTGCAACTTCCCTGTGAAGTGCTCTGGTCTAGGACATCTGTGAATCTTACCCCTTCTTGTCATTTGAGTTTTGAGCCATACGATTCTTCCTCAAAGGAGACTTGTCGCCATATCCAGGACAGCTCCTCACACCCAGGACAGCTCCCCACACCCAGGACAGTTCCCCACACCCGGGCCCCCCCTGGCCTGTACACCTTTGTTTTTAGAGCAATGTTATTCCAGGAGCACATCATGGACAACCGTGTTTCCATGAGCATCTCTCCTGGGTCAGGACACGTGTGCTGCAGGACCAAGAACGCTGGTCTGTTGCTTATGTGTGCATGCAGCCTCTGCAGGGCCAGCTTGGTGCTCACTGAGGCTGTGTTGTGTGTGTGTGTGTGTGTGTGGGGGTGATTAGGTTGATACAGAGGCCCCGGAAGGAAACTGTGTCAAGGTCAAGGGTTGAGCACCCATCAGAGTGGCTAGGAGGCAGATGCAGGGACACTGGTGATTGATTGCGGGTTGGCCGTGTGGAAGGCTGGCTACCTTGAGGAAGGATACAGAAGGAGGGGGCAGTGGCAAAAGCCATCTAAGAGCAGGTCAGGGCTGGAGAGATGGCTCAGCAGTTAAGATCACTGACTGCTTACCCAGAGGTCCTGAGTTCAATTCCCAGCAACCACGTGGTGGCTCACAACCGTCTGTAATGAGATCTGATGTCCTCTTTTGACATAAAGGTGTACATGCAGATAGAGCACTCATACATAAAATAAATAAATCTTGAAAAAAAAGAGCAGGTCAGAGAGAATGGAGGCAAAGAAATAAGTGTAGGGAGTGTAGCCCACCTCCAAGGGAGCTCTGCCTGGACGGGATGGCTCTGGAGAGATGTGTGCTCAAGGGGAGTTCTTAGAGACAAGAGGTATAAGAGCAAATCTACCAATTCTAATATGATTCCCCACTTCACATAGCTAGCCACAATCCAGAAATATCTCATAAAAAATAAAGACAACTATTTTTGTCTATGAGGTGGCTCTCGGGGTAAAGGTGCTTGCCACCAAACCTGGAGATGAGTTCGATTCCTGGAACCTACACGGTGGAAAGAGAAGTGACTCCTGCCTGTTGTATTTTGGTCTCCTCACATGTTCTATGGCACACATAAGAAATAAGTGGGAACATAAACGAAGCTATAAGCCCATCTAGTTAGACTCTGGCATAGCCCTGAGCTGCTACTACAAGCTGCCGTTTACAGACTGGGGACTTGTAACAGGCTCGGCCAACCTTGTGGCATTCGCAACCCAGCACTGCTGCCTGCAGAGTTCACACTTGAGAACTGTGCACTCAGAGTTTTTAAAGTAGCAAAGGCATCTTGGCGTTTTAAGAAAGTTTATGGTGTTTGTGTTGGGCTGCATCCATAGCTGTCCTGTGGGCAGGGCAGCTAAGGACCCATAGCTGGTGTGGGGAGAGCTGGGTGGAAGTCAAAAGCAATATTAGGTTACAATACCCAGATAATTCACAAAGGAAAACACTCACAGGGACTTTTGAAGAATGTTCGACTTCACTAGTCAATGAAGAGAGACACATGAGCAATAAAATGTGCCGTTTTTCTCAGTACCCAAGAGATGGTACCCATTGATGCTGAGAGTGATGGACCAGAATTGTCACACACATCATGCTGGAGGAAGCTGACTTTCGAGGCTTTCGATTTCTGTGATAAAACACCATGACCAAAAGCAACTTGGGGAGGAAAGGGCTTATGTTGGCTTACAGTTACCCATCACAGTCCATCACTGAGGGAAATCGGGGCAGGAACTCAAACAGGGCAGGAGCTGATGCAGAGGCCATGGAGGAGTGCTGCTTCCTGGCTTGCCCAGCCTGCTTCCTTATACCGTCAGGGTCACCTGCTTAGAGGTAGCAGAAAATGCACCCCAGGCAGGCTTGCCCTGCAGCCGGGGCAATCTGATGGGTCATATTTTTCTCAATAGACGTTTCTTCTTCCCAAATGACTCTAACTTATGTCGAGTTTACATAAAACGATCCAGCATGCCTGGGAAGTAACGCGGTGTAACTAAAGACACTCACTTCAAAAGTACCTGCCGAGGGATTTCTTGGAGAAATACGGAGATCTGGAGTAGTGATGAGGATGGGCAAATGGCCCCTCTAAGAGAATAATTTACATCCGCCGGCCGTGCTGTGCAGGGAGACCATAACGGATGGAGACCTGACTGTAGGGTGATGGTTAAGAATCAAGTGGAGTAGCCACGATCCTTCCAGGAGAATATGTTTCTCTGGGGTTGTGGCTGGCTTCGTTTTATCTTCTCTATTCTCCAAGCCCTGGTGACTTGACGTCACCCTTTCAGGCTGTGTGATTTTTAAGCACGCCCACGCATTCTCAGACACCCGTGGCGTCGGGGGCCAGCTGCGTGTGCACCTGCCCAGCGGGCACTGACGTCGCCTCTCCGCTGCTGTGTCTTGCAGCTGCAGATCAGGTGCCTCTGATGGAGGACCTGGAGCAGATCTTCCTGCGCTCCTGGCGCGAATCACACCTGACCGAGATCAGGCAGTACCAGCAGGCGCCTCCGCAGCCCTTCCCCCCAGCCCCCAGCACGGCTGCCCCTGTGACCTCTGCACAGCTGCCCTGGCTGGCAGGCCTGGCTGCCAGCTCTTGCAACGACAGTGTGCACGTCATCGAGTGTGCTTACTCCCTGGCTGAGGGCCTCTCCGAGATGTTCCGGCTGCTCATTGAGGGTAAACTCTCCAAGACCAACTACGTGGTCATCATCTGTGCTTGCCGGAACGCCACCATTGACTCCTGCATCGCTGTCACTGGTGAGTTCTGGCTGCCTCTTAGCCAATGGGAAAGCCGTGCTATGGATTACCCAGTCTCTCGCCTTGGTGGGTCCCCCTCTTTTGTCTAGGGGGCTTTATGTTGCAGGGCCGCCGTGAGTACCTTAGCCCGTGTTGGTGGCTTTAGAAAGTATCCCTGGTCTCAGTTTCCCGTCCCTGGAAACATGCTTACTTACAGATATTCTGGCTGCCAGTGGCTAGATTAGCAATGTCCATTTGGTCTCTGGAGAGACTGGGCCCAATTTTGGAGTCTGAATTGCCCTGACTATAAAGTTTGGCTTTAAGAAATCCACTCACACCACCACTCTGGTCCCCAGTTAATTAAGGACCAGACTGAGATAAGAAATAATGGTCCATTTTGCTAGTTAAGTATTAAATAATTTCCCTGAAAGCCTACTGTGTAGAGTCATTGTTCCTGTGGCTGGGATTCAGGATGGCATGTTGGAGGGAATTTCCTTGGTAAGGTAAGCACCGAGCACATAGGCATTTGCAGTGTGTGTGTGTTTATAATTTAATTTATTTTTATTTTATGTGCATTGGTGTTTTGCTTGCATGTGTGTCTCTGTGAGGGTGTCAGATCCTCTGGAACTGGAGTTAGAGATAGTTGTGAGCTGCCATGTGGGTGATGGGAATTGAACCGGAATCCTCTGGAAGAGCAGCCAGTGCTCTTAACCACTGAGCCACCTCTCCAGCCCCCAAATGGTATATATTTTCAACCTGAAGTTTTTGTCTGACTTTTATTTAAAGTCTACATTGTTCCTCTGCAGCATCTTGGTGGCCACTTAACGTTCTTTGTTCCTAAACTTACTGTTTTTACTAATTGTTTTTCTGGGTTTGAGTCTCACCACGTTAATAAGCCCATTCCTCTCTGGTATGTGTCTAGCACTGTGGCCTGTGTTCTGTGAGGCCAACACTGCTGTTAACCACCGGGAACCAGTGAGGATGGTGGGTCTGGGGAGGTTAGGAGACTTGTCTGTGGCATACAGTCAGGCCCAGGGGTTTTCTCTAAGAGAACTTGACTGTTTCCGTCCTTGGTATTACTCCCCCTTGGTCAGGATGTAGCAAGAGTTTGATTCATTTCTTCATCAGGGAGGGGTGGGTCAGGCAGGGGCCCTGTGATCTGAGAGCTCAGGGTGATTCTGTACTGAGGACCCAGACAGTTGCCTGTTGTCTTCCAGGGAAATACCAAGCCCGGATTCTCTCCGAAAGCCTCCTCAGCCCTGCAGAGTACCAGAGAGAAGTCCACTATGAGCTGGTCACTGGCAAAGTGGACTCCCTGGGGGCCTTTTTTAGCAGCCTCTGTCCAGGTAAGCCTGTGAGAGGCAGGCGCCAGTGCACACACTGAAAAGGAATGAGTGTATGAGGAGGGGCGATTGCTGGGGTTCCCTTGTGCCTGGGATCTGTTGCCGCTGAGTGTCTGTGCTCTGCCCCCCTTCTGTGCACTGACATGTCCTCCGCCTCCTTCCTAATGCAGCTTTTTGGCTGGCTGTCTGTCTTCCTGCTCCGCCTATAGAGTTCCAAGGTTGGAGAAGAGTTTTGTGCTTTCTGTCTGTCTGTCTCTTTTTGAGACAGGGTCTCCCTTGACAGCCTAGACTGGTCTCACAGGTGCTGGAATTTCAGGGCTAGGCCACAGCACAAGGCTCTCCCTGTGTTTACTGCTCTCTTTTGTCTCTCTCTGTGGCCTATTCATCCACTAAGAACCCCACCCCCCAGCTTCTGGTCCCTCGGGACTCATTTAATACACTCCAAGAATGCTCTGTGGGCCAGTCTGTGCCTGGGAAGGCGCAAAGTCCCTCCATCTCGGACCTCAAGTGCTCGATTTCTGTTTTGTCCCATGGAGCCATGGTATGATCCACCTTGTGGCTACAGCTCTGGATAGGAAGACTGTGCCTTCTCCACACATTACTTCAGGCCAAGACCAGACCCCGGAGCTGGTCCAGAGAGGTTTGCTGACTTTGTCTGAGATGCAAAACCCACTTCTGTTCTCTGTTTTGGGCAGAGGGTGACATTGACATTTTGCTGGACAAATTTCACCAGGAAAATCAAGGCCATGTCTCGTCCTCATTCACTGCTTCCTCTACAAAGAAAACAGCCGTGCTGGATGCCAGTGGGGTTCCCGTGTGCACAAGTGAGTGCTGGGGGAAGGGCACACGCGTGCACAGTGAGTGACATAAGGAGAGGATACAAGTGGGCACAGTAAATGGTAGAGTGGTTGTTGCATAGGGAAGGACGGCTCCACTGTGTACGGTGAGTGTTGGCTCACTGTGCACAGGTGTGCACAGTGAGTGTTGGAGTGTGCACAGGTGTGCACAGATGTGCACAGTGAGTGTTGCCCGGAGTGTGCACAGGTGTGGACAGTGAGTGTTGGCCGGAGTGTGCACAGGTGTGCACAGTGAGTGTTGGCTGGAGTGTGCACAGGTGTGGACAGTGAGTGTTGGCTGGAGTGTGCACAGGTGTGCACAGGTGTGGACAGTGAGTGTTGGCCGGAGTGTGCACAGGTGTGCACAGTGAGTGTTGGCCGGAGTGTGCACAGGTGTGCACAGTGAGTGTTGGCCAGAGTGTGCACAGGTGTGCACAGTGAGTGTTGGCCGGAGTGTGCACAGGTGTGGACAGTGAGCGTTGGCTGGGGTGTGCACAGTGAGTGTTGGCTGGGGTGTGCACAAGTGTGCACAGTGAGCGTTGGCTGGGGTGTGCACAGGTGTGCACAGTGAGCGTTGGCTGGAGTGTGCACAGGTGTGCACGGTGAGCGTTGGCTGGAGTGTGCATAGGTGTGCACAGGTGTGGACGGTGAGGAGTTAGAGCGGGCGGTCTCCGGTACGGTCACCACCTAATGAGAAAACCTGTCTGGATTCCGCAGCGTTTGTCTTGAGTTCTGAGACTTTAAGGCTCCCGTGGTGTACCTAGAAACAGGCCTGCCTGATGTGAGGTCATCCTGTCCTCACATTCCTTTGTGCTGCTATCTTTTCCCTCAGTACACTATCGCAATTGTTCATTCGGATGAGGGTTTGAGGAGCTGTGACCATTTCTCTCCCTTCCAGGGAACGCGGGGCCCCTTCCCAAGTCTAGTGTCAGCAGGCACCCGAGTGCTTGCTTCAGACTCTGTTCTCTGAGGAAGGTGAAGGCCTGAGAGCCTGTCCCGGGGTCTGGCTGAGAGCGTGCATGCTCTTGACGACTATGACTGCCCCTCTTTCCTGTATTGCTTTGTGTGGCTAGCGCCCCCCCACCCCCACACCCCCCTCCGCACGGGGACTCATCCCTCTCTTGAGGGTGGTAGCTGGCTGCTGTGCTCATCTGGGATCCCTGGGGGCTCTGGCTGCAGGTTACCGTCTGGAGCCACGGGGCGTCCGGCCCTTTCAGCTGGCGGTGGCACAGAAGCTCCTCTCGCACGTATGCTCAATCGCAGATTCCAGCACCCAAAATCTGGACTTGGGGTCCTTTGAGAAGGTGGACTTTCTCATTTGCATTCCACCGTCAGAGGTGACCTACCAGCAGACCGTGTTCCATGTCTGGCATTCAGGTAGGGCCATGGGGCTTTCGAGGAGGAGGTGTGGCCCGGGGGAGGAGCTTTGGGGCCAAGGGTGGAGCTTTGAGGTCGGGGTGGAGCTTTGAGGCCTAGGGGAGGAGCTTTGAGGCCCCAGGGAGGAGCTTTGATCCGTCCATCATCTGACACATTGTCTTAGTCACTGTTCTATTGTTGGGAAGAGGTCATGACCATGGCAACTCTCATAAAGGAAAACATTTAATTGGGGTGGCTTACGGTTTCAGAGGTTCAGTCCATTATCGTCATGGTAGGAAGCATGGCAGCATGCAGGCGGATGTGGTGTGGGGGAAGGAGCTGAGAGAGGAGAAGGAGCTACATCTTGACCCCACAGGCAACAGGAAATGGTCTGAGACACTGAGCGTGGCTTGAGCATATATGAGACCTCAAAGCCCACCCCCACAGGAATATGTTTCCTTCAATAAGGCCACAGCTACTCCAACAAGGCCTCACCTCCTAATAGTGCCACTCCCTATGAGCTTGTAAGGGCCAATTACATTCGAACTACCACACGCGTGGATGTTGTTACCATATTTTGATGTGTGGGAAATGGAGCAAATATCATTGTCACCCATTTATTAGAGACCACAAAACATGTCCAAAGACAGTGATTTTTTTTCCCTCAGGATTAAAGGTAGAACCAATAGTTGGCTTTTTGTTATTTCTCTCTCCGGTTCTGTGACTGGCCGTGGCTAACGAGCATTCATATAGCGTGTCTTACCTCCTCAGTGGCATGATGTTGGGCCTGTATGGCCTGAACCTGATTTTGTTAGAAGCTTTAGTCTTAACCTGTTTGAGAGTTGCTGCTTTAGGAGCCTGCTTGCTGGTACTCTTGGGTGGGGATCCTATGTCCATAGCCAGCCTTCGCCCGGCTCCCTGGGTTGCAGAGATTGGAGACACTCGCCTGTCCACGAATCGCCACTGTATGCATTCCTGCTACTGCCCTCCCCCGTCAGGGCCTGCCACCTAGGCTGGCCCAAGGTGTGTCAGTGGTGAATGAACCGAGGAGCTCCCGAGATGTTCTGCTGTGTTACAGGGGTTCTGCTGGAGCTGGGCCTGGAAAAAGAGCCTGTGACCAAGAAGAGGGCGGAGCAGCATGTGCTGAAACTAGACACAGAGGCCCAGGCAAGATTTAAGGCCTTTCTGCAAAACTCCTTCCAGAACCCACACACGCTCTTTGTCCTCATCCACGACCACGCCCACTGGGATCTAGTGAGGTCAGACCTCCTGGTCTGTGACGGTGACATGTTTCTCCCTTGGGGATGAGGGCACAAGTCTTGATGAGTCCGGGGGCTCGATGTTTGCAAGCAGAGGATGTGGGCAGTTTTCTGCAGCTCAGAGCCGTGTCATCTCTGAGGTCACACAGCACAGTCTCCAAGGGCTAAGGATGAGGATGCGGGTGGTGGCTGGCTGGTGTGGACCCTCCTGAAGGACAGACACTTTTACTCAATTGAAATGAAAGTCACCCTAGACGTGTGTGAGGTTGGTCAGTTGGAGACTGCTGGAGGCTGATCTTCCTCCCGAGATTGGCCTCGGAGCTGACCAGCTAGACGTTGTCTCTGGTGGAGGGGAGGAAGTTCATTTCTAGACCAGGTCCAAGAACCAGACTTGGATTGCGACCGATTGTAGCCATTTAAGCTTGCCAGGACCCGAGCGGGTTTACGATCTAGAGTCTGCATGTGGGTTTGGAGGAATAGAGCGTCCTGAAATGGTAGAATTCATCAGCTTTTGGATTTTCATTTTGGGGACAGGCGTCTCAGGCAGCTGCCTGGCACCCAGAAGATGAAGCACTGGCTTGTTTATTTTGCCCCCTAGATTTAAGAGTATGCCAAAGCCATTGTCTTACAAAGAAAGCCTGGGCTGGACCTGGCTGCTAAGACCCCTGATCCAAAATGTTTCCCATCTCTTCAATGTTGTCTTCCAAACAAATGTAGAATTTGCCCCCTTATGTTATCTTTGAATCATCTCAAGTCAGTAGGACTTGGATTTTGTAGGTGTTGTTGTTATTATTATTTTATTTGAGGCAAGACCTGTCTTGTGTAGCCTAAGCCGTCCTTGAACTCACTGCATCACTTTGCAAGGATGACCTTGCCTGTCTGATCCTCCTGTCTCCGCCTGCCAAGAGCTGGGATCATAAGTGTGCACCACCAGGCCATGTTTTATGTGGTGCTGAGGGTCAAACCCAGGGTTCTGTGCATGCTGGCCAAGCCAACAGCCTCTGCCAAATTAGGAGGCTCATGTGCCCTCCCCCCCCCCCCCCCCCCCCCCCCCCACCGAGTCTCCTCCCTTCCTCACTCACATCCCCATCACTTTTTGACACAGAATAAGATTGGGTATGAATCATTGTTCTAGAGTGGACCCAGGGCATCATGCAGGGAATGCACTGTGCTTCCTTTCCTGATAGTTAGTTTTCCTGTGTGTGCTGAGTACTGATGGAGTCCCTGACAGGTACCAGGACAAATCAGTACTGAGTACTGATGGAGTCCCTGACAGGTATCAAGACAAATCAGTACTGAGTACTGATGGAGTCCCTGACAGGTACCAGGACAAATAAGTACTGAGTACTGATGGAGTCCCTGACAGGTACCAGGACAAATCAGTACTGAGTACTGATGGAGTCCCTGACAGGTACCAGGACAAATCAGTACTGAGTACTGATGGAGTCCCTGACAGGTATCAAGACAAATCAGTACTGAGTACTGATGGAGTCCCTGACAGGTATCAGGACAAATCAGTACTGAGTACTGATGGAGTCCCTGACAGGTATCAGGACAAATCAGTACTGAGTACTGATGGAGTCCCTGACAGGTACCAGGACAAATCAGTACTGAGTACTGATGGAGTCCCTGACAGGTACCAGGACAAATCAGTACTGAGTACTGATGGAGTCCCTGACAGGTATCAAAACAAATCAGTACTGAGTACTGATGGAGTCCCTGACAGACCCCATCTCTAATCGCCTCTTTTTGCTTTTCCAGCCATGGGCAGGGCTAAAAGCTTCCATTGTAGGTGGAGTTGGGGGACCTAGTGAGACGCCTAGTCAGCCACCGTACCCTTGTAGAACCGTCACGCAGAGTTAGCGATTCCGTTGAGCATCCCTTTCCTCTCTCCTCTCAGCAGTGCTGTCCACAACATCCACTCTCAGAGCGACCCCTCGGTGGGGTTAGTGGACAGACTGGTCAACTGCAGGGAGGTGAAGGAGGCGCCCAACATCGTGACCCTCCATGTGACCTCCTTCCCGTACGCACTGCAGACACAGCACACCCTCATCAGCCCCTACAACGAGATCCACTGGCCCGTCTCCTACAGTAACGTGAGTGACGCTGGGCCCCGGCGTAACCCGTCCGCTGGTTTGGAGCCACTGGCTTTAGTAGAAGTCCTGCCCAGTTGGGAGTGAATGGGTTCCGGCTCCTTGGATCTTTGGTTTGACCCAGGGGTTAGATTTCTTGGCTTTTTTGGAGAAATTTTGGAAGCCCATCCGTGGGTGGTCCCTACCCGGGAACTGAAGCCCTGAGTCTCAGAGCAACATTCTTGTTCTCCTGGCACCGGATAAAGCCACTGAAGATGGAGCTCTGGGAGACAGGAGAGGTTTGAGCTCCCCACGGATGGCTTGGTGTGCAGCCACATTCAAAGCATTTTTCAGACCGAAATCACCCCCTACCCTGGGAGGCTTGTTTTTAGCTGTCATCATTTATGAAAGCAGAAGCCCACTGTTCTGGTACTCTGAGAATTCTGCATGGCTAGATTCTAGCTGGGTACACAAGGAATAAGTGCCCTGGGATTCTGGGCTTCTTCAGAATGCTCCAGCCATCCCACGAGCTCCCAAGGATGTGGATGTCTGGCTCCCATCTCATGACATCAGAATCAATATTTCTATGGTCCTTACCATGGGCCACACTCTTAAGTGCTTTATACCCGTGAATCTATGCCAAAGGGCCGGAGGATATCTGATTTACATATGGCAAGAAGGAGAAGAAGGGGATGAGCCACTGGCATAGGACCACTGTTGGGGGATGACCCAGGGACAGGCTCCCTGGTCCGGGTGCTTAACCACTCTGCTGTTTGAGAGCAGAGCTCATGCCTTTGCATTTTGGACAACCTCTCTGCTCAGCTCAAGTTGGAGCTGTTTCTGCATTGACTTGGAAATAATTTCATGTTGATGTAAGACTCACTGGATGAGTTTGAGTTCATCCCTTCACCAACCCCCACCATGGAGATATTGGGGCCCAATGAATGGGGAACTTGACTGGTGGGAACACACCATCTTTGTTCTTTGCTCTAGGCCTGCAGAATGAATGAGGCTTACAAGTGCCACCTACAGGACCGCAGGATCAGCACTGTTTAGATCAAAATGCCAATCAAACACAGTCCGCAGGCCTGGCCGTGGACCCTGGCTTTCCCCGTGAATGTGACATTTGAGTGACGGGTGCTGCTCTTCTGTTTCAGGGAGTGGACCTGTACCATGAAAATAAGAAGTACTTTGGGCTCTCTGAGCTCATTGACTCCACCCTGTCAGGACACAGTCTCCCCTTGCTCCGATATGACAGCTCCTTTGAGGCCATGGTCACTGCGTTAGGAAAAAGGTATGTTTCTCCTCAAAGTTACTGGACATGCTTGGTAGCATCAGGTGTAAGTGGACAGTGGAAGTCTTTGCATCTGGGCCAGGGAGTTCCAGGAAGGCTGTTCACTTCCATTCTTCCCTGGGTGACTCAGACCATCCAACTTTTGCATTTAAGACACCTTGGGTCAGTGACACCTTGGGTCTGTCACATGGCTACTTCAGAACATCGTAGATTTTACCTTGTGGTGTCGTCTTTTTTTTTTGAGACAGGGTTTCTCTGTGTAGCTCTAGAGCCTGTCCTGGATCTCGTTCTGTAGACCAGGCTGGCCTCGAACTCACAGAGATCCACCTGCCCCTGCCTCCTGAGTGCTGGGATTAAAGGCGTGCGCCACCACCAGCCTGGCATTGTGGTGTCTTTTTTATTCCTGTTAGCCTGGAGTTTTATTCTGGGATACACGTAAGTTACCGAGAAGCAGTTAAAGCCTTCCAGGTCTTGCCTTTCAGCTTTTTGGACAGCAGAAGAACGTATTTAATCTCATGCACCGTGCCTCACCGCCCTTGAGTAAAGCAAAACCCTTTTAAGTTGTCCACAACATTCCACCACTCCTGGGGTTTCCACATGGATTGGGAGGAAGGTGACTATTTCTAGCCATCAGCAAGTAAAGTGCTCGCTGTGCAACTGCAAGGGCCTGGGTTCGGATCCCCGGCACCCATGTGAAAAGTGTGGTGTAGCAGTGTGCATTTGTGCCTCCAGTGTGGGGAAGCAGAAGGAAGTCATCACTGAGGTCTGCCGCCTAAGCAGTCCAGCCAATCGGCGAGCTATGTCGGAGATCAGTCATGATAGGAGTGTGAGGCAGCTGGCTCCATCACGGCTTCAGTCAGGAAGCAGAGAGAGAGAGAGAAAGAGAGAGAGAGAGAGAGAGAGAGAGAGAGAGAGAGAGAGAGAGAGAGAGAGAGAGAGAGAGCTGAACACTGGTGCCCAGCTTGCTCTCTCCTCCTCTTTAGCTGAGTCTGTGACTGCAGCCTGTGGGATAGTGCCACCCACATTCAGGATGGCTTGTCTCCATCACTTAAACCCCTGTGAAAACAGGCTCACAGGCAAGCACACTCACAGACGTATGGAGAGGTGTGTCTCTGGGATGACTCTAAATCTTGTCAAGTTGATAATGAAGGTTGATCATCACACCTGGCTTCTGGGGTGAGATGCCTGAGCTGATGGCAAACTGGGTAGGCACGTCTCTCGTGCCTTGTGCTGGAAAGTGTACAAGAAGCAGCAGCAACAGCAGACCTGTGCTTTTGTCTTCCAGCTGGGCGAAACAAAGGCATTCGTGCTTTGGTTTTGGAAGACCCCAGCAGCTAACCCCTACGGGTTTCCATTGCGTCTGTAACTTGGGCGTTGTCTGTGTCTTGGGTGGCAAGCATGGCCAGCCCTGGGGTCATGGGCATGGTCTCTTTGTGTTCCTTGCAGATTTCCCCGCCTGCACAGCGCGGTGATCAGGACCTTTGTTCTTGTGCAGCACTACGCGGCCGCCATGATGGCCGTGAGCGGCCTCCCGCAGATGAAGAACCATACATCGGTGGAGACCCTGGAGATCACCCAGAACCTCCTCAACTCCCCAAAGCAGTGCCCCTGTGGCCACGGGCTCATGGTCCTGCTGCGAGTTCCCTGTTCACCCCTGGCAGCTGTGGCCTACGAGCGACTGGCCCACGTGCGAGCTCGGCTGGCTCTGGAGGAACACTTCGAGATCATCCTGGGACACCCCAGCTCCGGCATCACTGTGGGCAAACACTTTGTGAAGCAGCTTAAGGTGGGTGTTCTGCTCAGGGGCAGAGGGCTATGCCAGAGCCACCAAAAGATGGCAAGAGGGGGCGGTGGCGGCAGGACCTTGAGACCTGAACACCCCTCCAACTCCTCTGCCGCTTTATCACTTCCCCATGTCCCCCAACACAGACTGCAGCATCCGGTCCTCTGACAGGAAGCGTGCTTTTTTCTCTTCCCAAGGCTCCTTTCTCATCCTCTGCTTTAGCTGATGCTTATTCTTTGAGAATTCAGCTCATTCTCGCTTCCCTTTTTAGAAAAGCATCGTATTCCACACTTAGGGGCCTCCATTCCTGTCCAAATGATAAAGGAGGGCAGATATAGGTCCCTCAAAGCTGAGTACAGTGCCTGGGTCCCTTGTAGGCACTAATTCAAACACATAGGTGGCAGAAAATGTAAAAGGGGCAGAGAAAATTGATGGAAAGAGTAAGTGGAACCCATAAAAGTGCAAGGGCACAGTCAGGATCACTAGAGAACCCAGGGGGAGGTGTCACAGACAACGGGACTCACCCACTGTCTTCCAGAGGATTGGCCGGTCTTCAGATGTCCTCACACACCTGGCTCCTGCTGTGGGGGATAGACAGGAACAGAGCAGCACCCCCCACCCCCGCCCCGACACACAGGGCATGCTTGTATGCAGAATAAAGTTCTTCCTTTGCGTTACCAGATGGGTTGTGAGGCCCACCAAGTAGCGGCTGGACATCAGGGTCTTCTAAAGCCAGGATGGTTAGGAGGTGGCCCGGGTTAAGTGTGAAGTGCACATTGCATGTCTGGTTAGGTGTCATTTTCACACATTTCATTGTGTGTGTGCGTGTACACACGTCGCAGGATGCATGCAGAGGCCACAAGATAACTTTTGAGAGTTGGTTCTCCCTTTCTTCTGAGTGAGTTCCGGGGATTGAACTCGGGTCATAAGGCTTGGTGGCCAAGTGCTTTTATAACTGAGCCGTCTCACTGGCACCAATTAGCGCATTTAATCCCCAGTGGTGTCCTTGGATCCCCACCTCTCTCAGATGGGAAAAATCAGGGCTTTAGTAAAGATCAGTAACAACCCCAGGAAGTGGCGGTCCCCAGAGTCAGGACTCACTTCTGCGGCTTTCCTTCATCCTCTTACCTGCAGATGTGGCAGAAGATCGAGGACGCGGAGTGGCGGCCCCAGACTTACTTGGAGTTGGAGGGCCTGCCCTGCATCCTGATCTTCAGTGGGATGGACCCTCACGGGGAGTCGCTGCCACGGTAAGTTGGGAATCAGGGCCCCTGAGGTCCTGAGGGGATGGGAAGGGAGGAGGAGAGACTGAGTTACCACTACCCAACCCCAGGTGGAGGGTTTCCCACTGTTAGTCAGCATGGATGGCATTTTGGGGCTGCTTTTCCAGGGTACTGTGTCTGAGGTGTGGGCAGTATTAGCCAGTTCTCAGAGGACACCGTTGTTGTGTGAGGGTAGAGTTTTGGGAAAGCGGCGATGCCAGACTGAGGGGAGATGAACTCAGCTGGGGAGGTGTCTCTGTATTAGAGAGGACAGTGCCATGTAGGATGACGACCATCATCTCCAGAGCTGGGGCCAGTTTCACTGGTACCTTGATCGTTGTGGTGACTGGTGTGTGTGTGTGGGGGGCGCTCATAATGCCATTCAGAAAGAGCAGGTTGTTAAGTACCAAGAGTGGATGTCACCTTTCTTAGTGACTGTCTTATTGCTATGAAGAGACACTACAACCAAAGCAAAATATAGAAGAAAGCATTTAATTGGGGCATGCTTACAGTTTCAGAGAGTTAATCCTTGATGGTCATGGTGGGAAGTGTGGTAACGAGCAGGCAGGTATGGCAGTATGCTGAGAGCTCACATCTGATCTGTGCGTTGGAGGCAGAGAGAGAGAGAGAGAGAGAGAGAGAGAGAGAGAGAGAGAGACTGACTGGGCCTGGGCCCATCCCCAGTAACAAAGCTCCTCCAATGAGGCCACACCTCCTAACCCTTCCGAAACAGCCCACCAACTGGGAAACAAACATTTCAGTCTAGCAGCCTCTGGGGGCCATTCTCGTTCAAACCACCACCTCTCCCTACCTGTGCGTTTCTGCAGTCGGCACAGATACATGTCCACTGAGCGACTTCCTGGGATCTTTAGGCTGCACACAGGCACTTAGGATGGGAGGTCACTTGTCCTCCTACAAGGAGTGACTGGCTACCCAGAGGTGACTGTGTCTGAGTCCATGGCTGTCACATTCTTAGCTTTCAGCCTTGCACAGGGACCCATTAAGTGCGGGTCACTCAGTGAAGATCCAATTAGTGCATTCTGTCTGCAGCAGCGCACGTAGGTGTTAGCAATTCAACGAGAGTCTGTTCAAAGGGCACCAGAGATTTATTAAGATATAAAATGGGGAAAAATGCACTCATGGATACAGAACAGAGTAAACAGCGCTGTGGTCCTCCATTCTGCCCGGGGGTGAATGGAACCAACAGTCCGATCTCCGACCACCACAAGAGTGGGTGAGCATGCCTCTCTCCTCAGTTTTAAGCAGCCACACCCTAAGGCTGGTACTCTAAAGCTATTGGCGGAATGAATACCTAAATATTCATAAGGACAACACGTAGGTCCTTATGAATATTTAGCCTCATCTTTTTTTTTTTTTCCTCAAGACAGTTACTCTGTGTAGCCCTGGCTGTCCTGGAACTCCCTCTGTAGACCAGACTGGCCTTGAACTCACAGAGATCCACCTGTCTCTGCCTCCTGAGTGCTGGGATTAAAGGTGTGCACCATCACTGCCTCGGCTCAGCCTCATCTTTTAAGTGGGAAAAAAAAATCAGAGCTTCTGAGAAACTGTGTATCTTCCCAGTTTCCTGGGAAGCAGTGAGGTTCAATCCTCACTTCTGCCTGATCCGAAAGTCATGGTAACTTGTTGCATGCCCCACAGGAGTAGATCCCCGGTAGGTACCCTCAGAGGCTTAGTGTGAACCTGACTTTGTTGCTCTGAGTTCACGGTAGGCTTCTCCATGTACCGGAAGCCCCTTGGTCTAGCCATAGAGCCTCCTCGTGAAAGGCCCGCGATGGATGAACACCTTCTGTTCTCCCCAGGTCTCTGAGGTACTGTGACCTGCGTCTAATCAATTCCTCGTGCCTGGTGAGGACAGCCCTGGAGCAGGAACTGGGCCTGGCTGCCTACTTTGTGAGCAGTGATACCCCCTTGGAGAAGGGGGCCAAGAACGAGGCCTTGGAGAGTGATGGGGAGAAGCTAAGCAGCACAGATGAAGATGAGGAGGCGGGGATGGAAGGTGAGGGGGCCTGGCTGTACCCCGGTGTTCTTGCCTCAAATCTTCCTCAGCTGTCCTTTAAGTGACAGCACCCTCATGAGAGTCGGATTCTGCCCTTCTCCCCTGCTCTGTCATTCTGGTGCGGGAAGATGGGAACTCCTGTCGGTTCTTTTAAGATCTAGAATTCTTGAAGAGTAGGAAGGAAACGGTGGCGTCTTAGGGTTCCAGTTCATGCTTTGCTTTCAATGCTGGTAGGGTTCACTCGCTTGGTCCGTCTATTTGGAAATCAACTCATCCATCGTTATGCTGAACGCTGTTGAAGTTTATGGGAGCAGGCCAGCATCCTTTGTAGACTCCAAGAGTCTGGTGCCATGTTTTTGATATGACACACAAATAGGAGTGATATCTGGCTGTGGTCCACAGTACAGTGGGAACATAGAAGCCTGTAATGTAAATGTGCTGTGCATTTGAGGGTACCGAGGGTAAAGAGAGGAGTGTAAATTCCCCTTACTTCTGTGTCTGCTGACTGGGTGACGTGAGGCAAGAGTGCAGACCCTCCTGGCCGCCGCTTGTCCTATAAGATGGCAAGGCCTGCCCACCAGGATCTTCTGTGTGGCGGCTAATTTTAGCACGACTGTGACCATGGTATTAAATGTTGTCTATGGTGTGACTGGACTCGCCGGCCTGTCCTGACCCACCTCATCCTAGTCTCTTCTTAACTTCTTTGTGAGTTCAGTCTGGCTGAGATTGGTGTGTGTGTGTGTGTGTGTGTGTGTGTGTGTGTGTGTGTGTGTATGTGTGTATGTGTTAATGTGTGTGTTTGTGTGTGTATGTATGTGTGTGTGTATGTGTGTGTGTGTGTATGTGTGTGTATGTGCGTGTGTTTCTTTTCTGTGTGTGTATGTATGTGTGTGTGTGTGTGTGTGTGTGTGTAAGGGGCAGGGCTAATATGGCAGCAGTGAACGAAGGAATGAGAGAAGAAACGGGCAAAGAGGCATGATGTCTTCATGACTTCTGAATGCCAGGCTGCGGCCAGGGATGCTGAGTCCTCTGTGTTTGCAGGGTGTTTTGAAGCAGGTTCCACCTCAGAGAAGAGGAGCCCGGTGAAGAGGGAGCGCTCGCACTCCCATGACTCCGCATCTTCCTCCCTCTCTTCCAAAGCATCCGGTGAGTCCCCACTAGGGAACGTCACACACTGGGGCTGCCCCCAAGTTCAGGGACTTGGAAGAACACCCAGGGCTGTGCTGATCCCAGGGTTCCCGTCAGGATCTGTGAGAACAGGCTCTCAAGAATAGCCTAGAAATGAACTTGACATCTGAGACCTTGAAGGATAGGACTTTCAGGTCTGGCTGTTCCTGCTGAGAGGAGAATCTGCCCCTGGCTGCAGTGTAGGCCATAGTGTCCGAGCCAAGTGGTGGT
The DNA here is from genome assembly GCF_007827085.1 of Peromyscus californicus insignis. Taxonomy (NCBI): domain Eukaryota; kingdom Metazoa; phylum Chordata; class Mammalia; order Rodentia; family Cricetidae; genus Peromyscus; species Peromyscus californicus. Next base: position 7,762,182 of record NW_026294492.1, read on the forward strand.
ACCATTTTTGGGGACCCTTTCTGGATATTGCCTTGGGCAGCCCCTGCCTAAGGAGAGCAGGAGTCTTGTCCAGAGAAGTGGATCTAGGAGGCTTCATGGGAGAAGCCACGGCAAGAGTCTACAATGGAGAGAGAGATTGTGGGCAAAGTCTCATGTGGGCACCAGTCCCAAGAGGTCCTTGGTCTCTGAACTAAGTCAAGACCCCATGCACAGGAAATAGCATTACCTGTGTGTATCAAACTGGGCATTCAGTATAATCTGAGAGCTGAAAGGTTTATTCATTATGAACTCTGCCCCTAAGAAATTTCATCAATTAACCCTAGCACTTGGGATTCAGAGGCAGGTGGATCTCTGAGTTTGAGGCCAGCCTGGGCTACAGAGTGAGTTCCAGGACAGGTACCAAAAGGTATACAGAGAAACCCTGTCTCGAGAAAACTGGAAAAAAAAAGCGCCCCCCCCCCCAAAGAAATTTCATCTATGGGCTCAGGATGTCACTCAGATGGTGAAGCACTTGCCTATCATGGCAAAGCCCTGGCTTCAATCTGCAGTTCTACATAAACTGGGTATAGTGGTGCAAGCCTGTAATCCCAGCACTCAAGGGTTGGAGACAAAAGGATCAGAAGTTCAAAGCCATCCTCAGCTACAGAGAAAGTTTGAGACCAAACAGCACAATCCGGATGTTGGGTTGGGGGAGAGGTGGGGATAAGGGGAGGGTTGACCAAGACTAAAGATGTGTGCTTTATGTAAGCTAAATGAAAAATATAATCAAGGGCTGGAGAGATGGCTCAGAGGTCAAGAGCACTGGCTGTTCTTCTAGAGATCCTGAGTTCAATTCCCGGCAACCACATGGTGGCTCACAACCATCCGTAATGGGGTCCGATGCCCTCTTCTGGCTTGTAGGCATACATGCAGACAGAGCTATGCATAATTTAAAAAAAGAAATATAATTAAAACAGAAGAGAACAAAATATATTCATCTTTGCTTGTAAACACCAATGCTGTCCTCATCTTCCCTGGGTGCAGAGTCAGACCAAGTCCTTCACCTTGTCTCATATGTACGATAGACTTAGGGTAGTTGTTGATCGAAGGTTCCAGAGAATAGTCCTCTCCATGCGGAGCCTCAGTGGAAAAGCTGTTCCTGGGGAGGGAACATTCCAGGCTGGGAAGATCAAGGTTGGGTCGGCTTGTGTGGGGTTCTGTGGAGCCTCGCTGAGATTAGGAGACACTGGTGTGCGGTCTGGGCTCAGGGCCCAGTAGGAGATTTGCTGGACAACCCAGGAGTGTCAGCCGGCCCTGTGGGTGTGGTCTGCCGCTCAGATACACATGCCCCTTTTGCGTCGGCATGGCACTCTGTGACTGAAGGAAGGTCTGGTTTGTAGAGAAGTTGGCCAGATGCATGCCCCCCAGCTTTGCCTTAAATCCTCCCAGCATTCCTGGGGCAGGCACAGAAGCAGCTGTGTATTTGTGCCGGGTTATTCCCGGGGTGCCTCTGACCTTACTCCTCTCTTTTGTAGGCTCAGTGCTCTATGGTGAGTCCCTGGTTCCGCTCTCAGGCCCTCCACAGGGAGAGCTGGCCAGGTCACCTCCACCCTGTGGCCCTGCAGAGGAGGGCAGGACCCCTGGGGAGGTACAGCGGCTCCGCGTGAGTCAGGGATCTACAGTCACCAGCAGGAACAGCCCTGGGCTGACCCCACAGCCTGATTCCAGCCTCAGGACTGGCCGGAGGAGCCTGCAGGTGCCAGCCGCCCCATCCTCCCAGCTGTCCTCCTCTTCCACGGGCTCATCGTCCGCCTGTGCGGTGCCCGCTGCCAATGTCCTGGTCCTCCAGGCCTCCCAGTGCTCCATGGCCAAGGCCTGCCGGCAACCACCCATTGTCTTCCTGCCTAAGCTGGTGTACGACATGCTTGTGTCCACCGACAGCAGCGGCTTGCCCAAGTCTGCCTCCCTCCTGCCTTCCCCATCCGTCATGTGGACCAGCTCCTTCCGCCCCCTGCTCAGCAAGATGATGACGTCAACCGAACAGTCCCTGTACTACCGGCAGTGGACGGTACCCAGGCCCAGCCACATGGACTATGGCAACCGAGCCGAAGGCCGGGTGGACAGCTTCCACCCCCGCAGGCTGCTGCTCAGTGGGCCGCCTCAGGTGGGTGCCATGCCTGCTGCCCCTGCACAGGCCAGGCCTCCAGGGTCATCTTCGCTGTTGCTGCCAGAGTGCCCACCGGTTCGCTCGGCGCTCCTTCTATGGATGTCCTGGTGTCCTTTCTGTCGCTGTGATAAAATACCCTGACATAAAGTAACTTGGGGAGAAAGAGTTGGTTTTTGCTCACAGTTCCAGGCTACCATCCATCCATCATAGCAGGGAAGTCAAGATGGCCAGAAGCTAGTCACATCACACCCAGCGTAGACATGAATCCATACGTGCTTAGCGCTCAGCTCCATTTCACCACTCTTCACCAATTCAGGATCCAAACCTAGGGAATCATGATGCCCTCTTAGGGCTGTGTCTTCCTATAGGCCGAAGTTTCTGAGTCTGGACAGCAATTTCCAAATACCGAACAGCTGCTTCTCAAATAATTGACTGGGAGGCTTAAGAGTACTTATAGATGCTTGGCCATTAGCTCAGGCTTGTTACTAACTGATTCTTATACTTTAAGTTAACCCATATTTCTACCTATGTTTAGTCACATGGCTTGGTACCTTTTCTCAGTGTGACATTCTCATCTTGCTTCCTCTGCATCTGGCTGGTGACTCCTGACTCTGCCCTTTCTCTTCCCAACATTCTTAGTTTGGTCACTCCGCCTGCACTTCCTGCCTGGCTACTGGCCAATCAACGTTTTATTAAACCAATTCAAGTGACAAATCTTTACAGTGCACAAGAGAATTATCCCACAGCATCTTCCCACATCAAATAACATAATTAGGATAATCCCTCACAGATGTGGGCACAGGCAAACCTGATGTAGACAACCCTTCCTTAAAACTCTCTTCCCAGCCAAGTGTGCTGCACACCTCTCATCCCAGCACTGGGAGGCAGAGGCAGCAGTTCTCTCTGTGAGTTTAAGGCCAGCCTGGTCTACATAGAGAGTTCCAGGACAGCCAGGGCTCCATAATGAGACCCTGTCTCAAAAAACAACAGCAAAAGACCCTCTTCCCAATGTAATTGTCAAGTTGACAATTAAAACGAGCCATCACAATGAAGAGTCTCTCTGATGGCCCAGAGTGATGGGAAGGCTCTTTTCACATTCCATCCCTTGCTAGGTTCCTTCCATCGGCCTATCAGTTTTCTCCTCTATGTGTGTGAGGCATAGGGATGGCATCTGGATAGGAGCTTCTTGTCATTTCAGGCTGAGTTTGACCTTCACCCTCACACACAGTCTCTGAATATTTTTCCAATAAGGAACAAAGTGACAGCATGTGTTGGAAGGTTTCAGTGGACTGTTAATGGGGACTCCGGGGCTTTATTTCCTGGATTCAGCTCATTCTCAGTTCACTGTGTATCCAACATAGACCACTTCAGCTGATAAATCCGCAGAGAACAGAACTGGGAGGCAGCTCAGTTGGTAAGGTGCTCACCCTGTAAGCACGACGTTCATGCTTTCAGCACCCACATAAAAAGCTGGGTATGGCCTACACTCTTATTATCCCAGTGCCGGAGATACACAAACAGGATCCCTGGGGCTCACTGGCCAGCTAGGAGAACTGCATTAGTGAGCTCCAGGCTCAGCGAGAGACTGTGTTAACGAAAATAAGGTGGTGGTGGGGGGCAATTGAGGAAGACAGCCAATATCGACCTCTTGTCTTTATGCACACTTGCACACTCACACACACACAGACGTACACACAGAACCCCAAGGGTCTGTGTGTCTCTTGTGGTGGGCATGGGAGGAAGAGAGTGGCATGATCTTTAGAATTGGTTGAAGGCTGAGAGAAGACTCGGGTCCAGGTGCCTGGGACTGCATTTTGTTCACCTGATTTGATCTCGCCTGTGTAGAGGTGTAAGGTGCTTAGAATATTTTGTGTCCTCTAAGAGTGCACACTGACTGCTCTGGGTGTCTCATTACCCGTTTACCATGAGCTCTCTTTCCACTGGAGCGCTCAGCTCCAGGAATCCATCCCAAGAAACGCAGATGCTCAAAACACACGTGCCATCCCTCTTTTTAGGACGATTTAGAAGGATGAGACATGACTCAGAGTGAAACTCTCCTGGCTAAGTCTCAGCTAAACACACCTGGGGATCAAGGTATCCTAGAATTCAGCCACAGAAGATGTAAGAGTTCTCTTTATTCCGCCAATGAGATTTCTCTAAGAAACTTGTTATCCACATGCCCCCCCCCCATGATGTCATATCAGTTAGGAAAGAAATCACTGTTCATGTGAACCTGTCTTGAGGGATCTTGGGAAGACTAGCTCCTAATTCACTGTCTTTGCGGGGAGGCAGGATCAGTAACATTCTACCTTATTATCAATCTATAGTTCACTGTCTTTAGGGGGGAGGCAGGATCAGTAACATTCTGCTTTATTCTCAATCTGTATTTTTTTCTCATTGTCTAAAATGACGATACATTACTTTTTCTAATTAAAAAAAGTCGGAGAAATGAAGTTGGGGTGATGGATCTGTTGGCAAAGTGCTCGTCATGCAAGCTTGGGGACCTGAGTTCTATGCCCCAGCCCCCACATAAAAATCCAGGCCTGGGGGTTCATGCTTGTAGTCATAGTTCTGGGGAGGTGGAGATGGGAAGACCCAGTCTAGCTTAATTAGCAAGTTCTAGGCCAATGAAGAGACTCTACTTCAAAACATGACATGGGTGGCAGATGAAGAATGGCACCCCAGGTTGACCTCTGGCCTTTACATGCATGCACACACACAAATGCATACATATACACGCATAAAAAATGAAAAAAACAGGTTTTCTAGGAGCCCCCAAGTGTCTGCATCCACACAGTGCTGGATCTTACAGCGCTGTAGAGCTTTTACCCATTTATTGGATGGGAAACAGGGTATTGGATTTTTGAAAAGATTGAGAACTTTGCAACGTGTCTATTGATCACTGGTCCTTCTACAGTAATTTTAAGTATGTGTGTGTGTGTGTGTGTGTGTGTGTGTGTGTGTGTGTGTGTGTGTGTGCTTCCTGCCACTGGGCTCTGATTCTAGTGTCTTCACAGATAGGGAAGACGGGTGCCTACCTGCAGTTCCTCAGCATCCTGTCTAGGATGCTGATTCGGCTGACAGAAGTGGATGTTTACGATGAAGAAGAGATCAATACCAGTGAGTTGTTTTGTGACCCTTGGGCTCGGGCAAGTGTCCACTGGCCTTTGTCAGTGGCCCTGGTCACTGTGTCTCTCCCTTTCGAGATGGACTCTTAGGTTCACAGCTGACTTGTTCCAGGGGCCTTTTCTTTCTTGTTGTCTTTTTTTTCTCAATGATACATTCGAGAACTTCGTAGGGATAGAGTTGCTAATGCTGAAGTAATTCATGCTTGTTCAGTACTTTCCATGTGCCAAGCACCAGGATAGATACTGTCCCCTTTGATCTTCCATACAGCCCTGTGAGCTGGGATAGTATCCTCTTACACGGAAAGCCTAGCTGAACAGTACCGAAGCAGGAACTGGCCTGCATTGGCCTGTGGCCTGTAGAACGTGGAATTCTTCATCAGGGAAGGTGTCCGATGCTTCCCCGCCCCCCAGGCAACCAAATACCTAGGACAGCATTTGGGGATGGGGAAGAATTATATGAGATTGGGAGAAGGAGGTGTCTGGGTTCCCTGTTTGCTGAGTAGACTTGCTCTGAGTAAGGCACGTGTCTCTCTGCACATGCCCTGTGCTAATGGTAAGGCCTACTCTGTTTCCTCCTCACATCCTGCCCAGCGGTTCATGGTCTTGCCTTCGTAAAAGAGTCTGTGTTCTTGTGTAAGGGGAACTGACTGCCATGCAGAGGCCACCAGCTACCCCAGGAGCTGCTCTGAGGCCAGAGTGGCGTAGCTGGTTGAACTTGATCAGGAGAAACTTTGAACCCGGGACTCCCATCCAGCCCTCTGCCATTCTGTGGGCTGAAGCTTTCTGTGGTTTTCTCACACCCGGGAGCGGTGGAATCTATGTCATCTTGCTTTCTTGGATAGACCAGTGATGGGGACAGGATTGGAATACATGTCATCAAATCCAAAAGGCCATTTCCTTAACCACTCTATTGCTTCAGGTTTTTTTTCCCTTGCAAAACAAGGATACCTGCTGTTTCACAGGGTGCCTATTAAAGCTCCAGTAAGTGCCTATTTAAGCTTTAGTAAGCTCTGCACTCTTTCCTCTTGTGGACACGTCCATTGCCCAGGAATATGGCATAGACTTAAGTTAGCATCTCTAACTTTCTATTACATATTCACCATAATGCATGATATCATGCAACTGGAGTTGGACCAACTAGACTTTTTGGCTGGCTGTTCGGCCAGCACACCTTAACGAGCAGCAGAAGGCTGTTTGAGACTTAGTGTAAGAGGATGCTGGCAAGTGTAAACTGTGGTTTATGGTGTGAGTGTCACTGACCTCTGCAGGGGAAAACAGTGGCTCCAGTACTTTCTAGAGGTGGAGCAATGCCAACCAAGTCACCCTGGCTGGGGCAGTTTAGATGACAGAGTAAGAAACCCACACAGGTACCACAAGGACAAGGAGCTTGGGCCTTGCATGAAGTAGGTGTTGCTGGAAGGCAGCATGAGCTAGGGCTCAGGACTCTGGAGGACTGGAAGCCAGTGTGTGGGGCAGAGAGCAACCCACATCTGCATGAGACAGAGTGAAGGCTCCTCACCTGGGTGGAGACAGATCGCAGTGTATGACCTTGTCTCTTAGAGTCCTCCTGAAATATGGCTGTGTCTGAAACTTTCTCGATACAGTAGGGACCCCCAGGAAGCCATCGATCAACCATAATTCAATTGCACACACCATCCTTGGGCACAGTTAAATAACACATCCTCACATCTTGTGTCTCATGCGTCCCTTTCTCTACCAATTTTGTAGGCCTCCAAGAGGAATCGGATTGGCATTACCTCCAGCTCACCGACCCCTGGCCAGACCTGGAGCTCTTCCAGAAGATGCCTTTTGATTACATCATTCATGACCCAAAGTATGAAGATGCCAGTCTGATTTGCTCACATCACCAGAGCATCAAGAGTGAAGGTCAGGGGCTGAGGAGATAACAGCTCATTCGGTAACATGCTTGCTGCTCACACAGGAGGACCTGAGTTCAGATCCTCAGCATCCATGTAAATAGATGAGCGTGGCAATGCACATTTGTAGCGGGGCACGTCAGTAGAGACAGGTGGATCTCAGGGGCCTGCTGACCAGCTGGTCTAGCCAACTGGTGAGCTCCAGATTCAGCCAAGAACTTACCTCAAAAAATAAGATGGAAAAATCTCTTGAGGAAGACATCTGGTCGACCTCTAGTTTCCACATATACCTATGTGGGCATGTGGACACATGGGTAACTAACACACCCATACCCACACACGAGAGAAAGAGGGCAGATTTGGCCAGTGAAGTAAGACATCTTACTCGCTTTACTCTTGCCCAAAGTACATAGGCTTAATTGCTTTTTGTGTATTAATAGATGTCAGCTAGGTTGAGATGCATCCCGCTTAGGGATGCTCTTTAGTAGTGAGCAGTGACTTACCAGAACCTGGTTCGGCACTGAGACTGCCCCCTTCCGGTAGAAGGAAAGAACTACCACAAAGCCCGTGAGAACCCCGGGGACTTGTGGTCACCATATGTTGAAGGCTTGGTTAATGGAGGGTAAATGAGTATTTCTATCTATGAATGTGTCACCAAATGGGTGCATATGTTCCCCTGTTTTCAGCCTCCTCTTTTCTCCTTGGGGACACTGGCTTCTATGGTCAATGAGGGCAGCCTCAGCCAGCACTTCTGGGAGTGGCCTGTGGGATAATTAGTGTAGCCTGAGGAAGTTTGATAAATGTCATGTCAGGAAAAACAGCTTATCTGTTCACCGGGTGTGGTGTGTACACCTGTAATCCCAGCACTCAGGAGGCCGGGGCAGGAGGATCAAGAGTTGGGGCTTAGCCTGGGCTACATAGTGAGACCCCGTCTCCAAAGAGATAAAAGGTTCCTGCTGGTCTGACTCCCCGTCACTGACCGGAGTCCCTTCCCATAGATAACCCCAATGAAGGGCTGGTGTTACGATCGTATTCCTTCCAAGTTGACTGAAGAAACTGGGGACCACACCTGCTGTTACTTTATTTCCCAGTCATGTAGAGTTTCCTTCAGAGTGTTTATAAAGTGTTTTTAGGTCCACAAGTGTGACATCATGCTGTCCGAGTTCTCCTCTGTTAGTTTCCCCGCTGAGATGCTGTCTTCCTCAACCCAGGGCCTAGGGATGTGAGAGACAGTCCTCAGGGCGACTACAGCCTGCCTATGAGCTACTTGTTTTGAGCTGTGCACTCAGTTGAGTTCAGCACTCAGGGGTTATGGGGTTTGCTCTGGGCTGATGCTCCTTAACTCTGGGACTATCTTTGCAGAAAGAGGGACGTCCCGGAAGCCGGAGGACCTGTATGTGCGGCGTCAGACGGCACGCATGAGACTGTCCAAGTATGCGGCATACAACACGTACCACCACTGTGAACAATGCCACCAGTACATGGGCTTCCATCCCCACTACCAGGTAGGCCTCAGGCACTGGCTGGCTCTCCGGCTGCTCCCGGCAGCTCCTGCTGGTGCCACATCACAGCCCATGTGTCTGTTTCCCTGTGGCCCCTTGATAACGTTCTAGGGTGGGAGGAGAGAGTTCTGGAAGGCCTTGCTTCAAAGGCTGCGTGCCTCTCAGGCTCCCCTCCTAGGCTGTGAACATATTGTTGACCCTACAGAACAGTGGTTCCCCTGTGGTCATCCAGGCATCAGTGGCCAAGGGTGTCATTCCTGTCTTCAGGCTCTAGAGAATCCAAAAGTGACTTCAATGCTAGAGATACTCGCTGAGTGCTTACTAGAAGGGCCGGGGAATATAGACACAAAAGAGCCTTGTTCCCATCCTTAGGGTTCATGGTCTGGAAGGGAGTTGGGCACCTGAGCAAGATTTCAGAGCCGAATGAAGCAGGAAGGGGAATTGTATGGTTGTGCCACAGAAATCACATAGATAAGAGAGAATTTTGAATCATTGAGCACCTACAGCATGCCAGCAGCATGCCCATGTCCTTCTTAGGTACCAGCTCTTCCTGTCGTGAATAACCAAATGGATAAGTTCCTGGGATATGACTCTGGCTGTCTCAGGCTCTGGATGGTTATCAGGGCATTGTGTTAAAAACTACACTTGTGATTCATTCGGGCTCCCTGGCTGGAAAAGCATCCTCTCTCTGCTCTTAATGAATTCTCACCTAAGCCTTGTCATCATCGTTTACAAATGAACATAGCTTGAGCATCCCTCATCAGAAAATCCAAAGTCACCCCTAACAAGATGCTCAAAGCAGTTCAGATTTCAGAGCCTTTGGGATTTTAGACTATAGATGACCAGCCAGAAAAGTCCATAGAAATTTTATAAGATCTGAAAAAAAAACCCTAAATCTGAAGGATCCTTGGGATCAAGCATTTTAGATATGGGTTCGTCAACCTTGTGAGAGATGCAGAGGCACCAGCCAGCTGCTGGCGTCTGATCCTGGCCTCGATATCATCTCTGCTCCTTCTCTCCTTTTGCCCCCCAAGAGTCCTCTTTTTTTTTTTTAAGCGAATCCTCTTCCCATTGCCACCTTTACTACATAGCCCCCCAGGTCCGATCCCCTTGCTCCCCAGAAGGCCCTACGGCACCAGTGGAGCCCTGGCGGGGACAGAAGGAAGTGTGTGCTGGTTTGCTGGGCTGCCACCTTCCTCCGCAGCTCCTGGAGTGCCAAGCGCAGCGGAGCCCTGTCCAGTGGGAGAGGCAAAGCTCAGGAGGACCCAAGAGGCTGCCTAAGTCAAAAACAAAGCTAGATGGGGGGGGGGGTCACCCCCAGAAAGGAGTACACACGCAGTCACGTGGGGTGAGGTTAGACTAGGGACCATGAGTGAGCCCAGGACCTCTCGATGCTAGCCAGCTTCTGTGTCCACACAGCAGGAGTATGACTGTACCTCCAAGGGATGCAGTCCTTCCCAGGATCGTTAGTGACAATGCACAGAGGGCAGAATGGCCCTCAGCACAAGGCTGAGTGTACTGAGACATACAAGGTTGTGTGGCTATTATTGTTCTGCTACATGCCAGCTCTCAGGACACCCACAACAGAAAATGCCCGATTAGAATGAACACTGAAAACTGGGCTCAAGGGCACAGGCCTGGGACCCTGGCTACACCGGTGACTGAGGCAGGAGGACCACAAGTTCAAGGCCTGCTGGGGCCACTTAGACACTAACTCCAAAAGCTGAAGATGGTTTCGGGATGTAGCTTAGCGCTAAAATACTTGTCCAATAAATGTGAGGCCTAGGTTTAATTCACAGTAGCTTAAAAGAAGGTCTGGGGTGCGCTGACCAGCCAGCTTGCTTAACTTTGCGAATTCCTGGCTAATGGAAGAGCTTGTCTCAAAAACAGTGTGGATAATGCTTGAAGACACCCAAGATTGTCTCATAGTCTGACAGTCACGCGCGCGCGCACACACACACACACACTTACACACACATTCCATGAGAGCTACATGAATGCTTTATTTGGGAATCCAGGATGGATCTCTCTAGATCCAAATCTCAAGAGCCGTAAGGTCTGGGCAAGCATGACTGGGATCCAGGATGGAGCCAGCTCTGGCCCTGTGTGGGTGGTCTGGCGTGTGCTCCCCCAGTGGCCAGAGCTGAGCTTCTGATGCTCTGGCTCTGAGTCTCTTACATTGTAGGACAGAGGTGGGTGTGACCCGGGTGTTGTCGTGACCAGGCTGGGCCTGGGTTCTTTGGGGAAGTAAGTCGGACTCTGATGATAAGCTCTGTCCTTTCCCCCTCACACCTCAGCTCTATGAGTCCACCCTGCACGCCTTTGCCTTCTCTTACTCCATGCTAGGAGAGGAGATCCAGCTCCATTTCATCATCCCCAAGTCCAAGGAGCATCACTTTGTGTTCAGCCAACCTGGAGGCCAGCTGGAGAGCATGCGTTTGCCCCTCGTCACAGACAAGGTACTGGCTGGGAGTTCCAGTGATCCAGGGGATCACTGAATTGGGGGTGTAGACATGTAGCTGCCTGAGGAGTCAAGGGCATTTGGAGCAGGGCACAAAAAACCGTATGGTGACTGAACCTTGGGGACATGGGTGAAGGTGTGGGCTTGGAAGTCACTCACACTCGAGCCTTGCTATAGCACTTGCTAATTATGTTAGTTGACATTTAATATTGCTGAGCTCCAGTTTCCTTAACTTATAAAGGTGGGTGGTAGCAATGCATTTAAAAAAGCTTGCAGATGGGGCTGGAGATGGGGCTCAGTTGTTAGGGTTCTTGCCTAACATGCACCAAGCCCTGGATTCTCCAGTACCACGTAAACTGGATGTGGTGATTCTCTCTGTGGCCCTAGCACTGGGGCAGTGGAGGAAGTGGGTTCAGAATTTCAAGGCTGTGCAGGCATTCAAGTCCAGCCTGGGCTGTATGAGATCTTATGTCAAAAACAGCCCCAACATTTGCTGTAAGAGTTATTTTTAGAATAATCAACATTTAGAATGATCAAACATCTCACATGCTGGTGAGATGTGCGCCCCACCCCCCTCCCCCCTGTGCCCCACACTTTTTTAATGCTCTGTCATGATGCATTTGGCTAGATTGAGGTAGAAGGAATAGCAGAAAGATTCTAAGACTCCCTCAGGCCTGTCCCCCAGTGTCCACAAAGACTAACCCATTGTCAGTTACATCTTCTGCCTTGTCTTCCTTTCTACGTGTCCTTTGTGGGAAAATAATCCCCAGCATCTCACCATTTCTCCCATCAACAGTTCAGGGCAGGTTTCTAAACCCTTGTCCTCACCATCTGTCCCCTTACAGAGATGCTCCATGCAGGGTTCCTTGCTTCCCACATCCACCTGACAGCCTCAGGGGTTGACTGGATGTGATTTCCCAGCCCCTGTCAGCAGACAGGACCAGCTGTCGGTCAAGAGGACCAGCTGTCAGTCAAGCTAGATTTGGTCTTGCCAACTTAGCAGTTTGTTGACCACAAGGCAGGTCTCTAGACAGCACCAGAGAGGTCTTGGTTACTAGGACCTCTTGAGACCCTGGGATCAGGGGATGGTGTGGCCCTTCTGTAGGTGTCCCAGAAGAGGTGGTTCAGTCTCAGGTTGCTTTCCCAGCCTCCTAGAGGTAGCCCACAAGCACCGCTTGGGTATGTAGCAGGTGCTTTGAGGCATTCAGAGGCAACACAAGGCCTAGCTCAGTCAGAGGCACTTATTCAGCAGGAGCCAAAGAAGAGTTATTGGCGCAAGACATTACTACCTTTGAGTATTGGTGTTTAGGCTGTGTGGGAATGTCCTTGTCCATAGTGAGGGGAGTGTTTGGGCATACAGGAATAGTACCTGCTAGGACAAGATTCCAGTATGAAATGGTGATGGATTTGGTTAGCTGGTGGTTGCCAGTTAGGTTGTTGTATAATACCCGGGCTTCTCATTACGAGGCCTGAAGGTAAGTGAGATTTTGATGGATGCTTACTCTGAATTTGATAAAGCTCACTCTTGTGTCTGGGTTAGCTGTCTTTGGCTATTAGCCAGCTAGAAGGCATCTGTCTAGAGTGGCCTCACTGGGCTATGCTTCTCTACCCTGTACAGCTTGGAGCACCAGTTGGCTAGCCCAGGCTTAATCACAGGCACATTCTGAGAGAGTGCCCTCTGTAAGGCCAGGCTTTGAACTGGACAGCATCATTTTCCCCACACTTTATTGGCTATGTCTGATCACAGTGCTCTCTCTGAGATTAGAAACGACTGCATCTTTCCATGGCAGATGTGAGATGGGGCAAAATGTTATGCCAACGTTTACACGCGCTCTCCCTCGCAATCCCACTACTTTGCAGAGTCATGAACACATCAAGAGCCCAACCTTCACTCCAACAACGGGCCGTCATGAGCACGGGCTCTTTAATCTGTACCATGCGATGGATGGAGCCAACCATCTACACGTGCTGGTGGTCAAGGAGTATGAAATGGCCATTTATAAGAAATACTGGCCCAATCACATCATGCTTGTGCTCCCAAGCATCTTCAACAGCGCTGGAGTTGGTAGGTGACTTCGACATGTACTACCAGGGATGCTCTTTGGGAATGGAGACTCGGGAGAGTGTTTTACAGAGGGAGAGCACTGAGCGGTTGACATTAAATTCTTTTCTTGTGGAATGACAGAGCTGGTCTGATGTGTTTGACTGTGTGTGTACACGTGGGTGCCATGCATGTGTGTGGAGGCCAGAGGACAACAACCTGCTGTCACTCCCCAGAAGCTGTCCACCTTGGGTTTTGAAACTAGGTCTCTCATTGCTTGGAGCTCAATGATTTGTCAAGGCTGCCTGGACAGTGAGGTGCAGAGATAGACTGGTCTCTGCCTACCCAGTGCTGGGATTATACACACAGACCAGCTTTATAAAAGCCATGGGTCCCGGGGCTTGGACGCAGGTCTTTGTGCTTGCAAGACAAGAACTTTACCAGCTGAGCTGTCTCCTAGCCCCGTGTTAGGATTTTCTTATAAATATCCTTTAAAAAATGCTAGGTTATTCATTTAACTCATTTCCTCAGCTGTTTAAAAAAAAAAGAATGAACAAATGTGTGTAACACAAATTGCTAAACAGTCTTACTAATAAAAAACCCAGAGCCAGATACTGAGGTGAAAGCTGAAAGATCAGAGAAATAGAACAAGCCAGCTCCTAGTTTACCTCTACAAAATCCTCATCCTCAAGAGAAGAGTTCCTGTTTTTTCATGCCTTATATACCTTTCTCTGCCCTGCCATATTACTTCCTGGGATTAAAGGCATGTGTGCTTCCCAAGCAAAGGCATGGGATCTCAAGTGCTGGGATTAAAGGTTTGTACCACCATGCCTGGCTCTGTTCCTACTGTGGCCTTGAACTCACAGAGATCCAGACAGATCTCTGCCTCTCGAGTGATAGGATTAAAGATGTGTGCCACCACTGCCTGACCTCTATGTTTAATATAGTGGCTGGCTGTCCTCTGATCTCCAGGCAAACTTTATTGGGGTACACAACATATCACTACAAATGTGTGTATAAACTATAGAGGGGTGTTTCCGTGCTGGTGGTCAGTGGTCATTGGAAGAGGGATATGTAGTATTGGCTCTGGTGTGTCTGGTGTGCGCTCTGTCCTGTGCATGAGGGTGCAGGATTGAACACTGAGTCAGGTCGCTTGGCCATCACAGGGGCCGCCCACTTCCTCATCAAGGAGCTGTGCTACCACAACCTGGAGCTGGAGAGGAACCGGCAGGAGGAGCTGGGGGTCAAGCCCCAGGACATTTGGCCCTTCATCGTCATTTCCGATGACTCCTGTGTGATGTGGAATGCAGCAGACGTGAACTGTGCTGGAGAACGGAGCAGGTGAGGCGGCCTGGCCACATCCTTCCCTCCATTCAGAGACCCACAGGAGACGGCGATGGGTGGTCCCCTCTCAACCTTGAGGACCACAGTGTGCCTCTCATGACGGAAAGCCAGGGCCCTGGATGTGGCAGAAGTGGACTCATTGTCCATGACCTGATTCTTTTGATTTTTAAAAGTCATTAATGAGATATATAATACATACAGAATGCAAGGGCTGGGAAGGTGGCTCAGCAGTAAGGACTGTTTGGCTGCAGAATCACGAGGATGGAGTCCAGATCCTAAACCCCACACAATGAGAGAGACATTAAAAAAATGTCTGTAACTTCCACTCTAAGGGTTCATATGGCCTCCACGTGCACACAAGTATGTATATCCATACGTGCACATACGTGCACATGTACGTAAAATAAATCTTTAAAAATGAAAAAGACAATGTATACACATACAAGAGCTAAGTATAACATGTATACATTTTTTTTTCACATGTGAAACACACCCGGTTAGCTGACCCCTCCCCCATCAATAAATGGACGTTGCTGCTCTCCCATGATGCTCTTCTTCTTGTGCTCTGGCCCTGATCCTCCCAGAACCCTTCACTCTCGGCATTGATTTTGCTTGTGTCTTACGGCATGCTGCTAAATCTCTTCTAGGTGTCTCATTTTTGAAGGGTATCAGTCCCCAGGTTAGCATTCATTGTGAAGGTGAACCAAACCATCATCTGTATGTGGGCTCAATACATGGGATGTGACTATATTCCGCACATCAAAGTCATAGTAAATATGAAGTACTTGCCAGGGTACCTCATGCCCATTGGTTGGATGGCGCTGGGTTCAGTCCTATCAGACCTGTCCGGCACACACCATGCATTTAGGAAGTCATGTCCTAGCTGGCTTGTTCATCCCAGGGACCTTGGCCTCTCTCCTCCCAACAGGGAGTTTTCCTGGTCCGAGAGGAACGTCTCTCTGAAGCACATCATGCAGCACATTGAGGCCTCCCCCAACATCACACACTACGCCCTCATCGGCATGCGGAAGTGGGCCAGCAAGATGAGGGGCCGCGAGGTGCAGGAGCCTTTTTCCCGATGCCACGTGCACGACTTCATCATCCTCAATGTGGATTTGACCCAGAATGTACAGTACAACCAGAACCGGTGAGCACAGGGTCCTTGGGTGGGAGTTGGCCCCCGTACCGGTGGTGGCTGTGAGTCCCATGCAGGATGCAGACTCCCTTCCACTCCACCTGCGCTCTACTGCTGCTGTGGCAAAACCTTGACGGAAGCCTCTTGAGGAAAGAAAGTCTTGTTTGACTGGGAGTTTGACGGTTAAGTCCACCAGGGTGGGGAAGCCAGGGTGGCAGGAGGGTCTGGTCACATGTCCTCCGCAGTCAGGAAGCCGAGAGAGATAAGCACAGATGCATGACTCCCTTTCTCCTTTGCGTTTAGTATGGTACCCCAGCCCATGAGAGGGTGCCGCCCACATATAGGGTGGATCTTGTCATCCCAATGAACCCAGTCTAGAAATTCCCCCAGAGACAGGCCCAGAGATTTGTTCCCATGGTGATTCTAAAGCCTATTAAGTTGGCAATCAAGATTAATTACCACAGCCACCGAAGGAGCAGCTCTGCCCGTAGCACGGGAAGTCCTCACGTGTTGTGTAATTGTTCTGAATTTTTATAGTTATTTGATGCCATTCCTTCATTCATAGATGCTTTCCTTAGTGAGCTAGCTACCTTGTGCTAGGTGTTTCTTTTGCTTGGGCTTCCTCAACAAATAAATCACTTTCTTTAGTAAGATGTTACCATCAATGTTTTATTGCTGTGAAGAGGCACCAGGACCATGGCAACTCTTATAAAGGAAAACATTTCATTAGGGCTGGCTGCTTACAGTTTCAGAGGTTTAGTCCATTATTGTCATGGTGGAAAGCATGGCGCCATGAAGGCAGACATGGTGCCGGAGAGGTAGCTGAGAGTTCTACATCTGGATCCTCAGGCAGCAGGAAGAGAGAGAGACACTGGGCCTGGCTGGAGCATTTGAAACCCTAAAGCCCACCTCCAGTGACACACTTCCTTCAACAAGGCCACACCTCCTAATCCTTCTCAAGTAGTGCCACTCCCTAATGACCAAGCATTCAAATCTATGAGCCCTTGGGGGGGGGCATTCCTATTCAAACCACCACACCATCAAAGAAAACTATAAAGCAATTTGAATGAGTTGCTTTCCAGTCTCAGAAGTTTGTTGACTGAGCATCCTGTATGCCAGGCAATGGGCCACGAGGGAGTGTTTAGGTTGGAAGCCAGGTCAGTCATCCTGCTGGAGCCCAGGTTCACCCACTTAATAGCCCTGCGGAGTAGGTAGTAATTTCTCTTTGAACCTGTTTGCCTCAGCTATAAAAACTACCCAATATTTTTAAACTCTGGGCTGTGGTTTCTTCTTTTCTTTTCTTTTCTTTTTTTTTTAACAGTTTAGTGGAGGCCTGTGGATGTAGCTTGCCTAGTACACTTGAAGACCTGGATTTGATCCCCAGCAGCACATAAGTTACAGACCTAGCTCTTGAGAGGTGGAGGCAGGGGGATCAGAAGTTCGCGCCCATCCTTGTGCATAGTAAATTCGAGGCTAGCCTGGGCTTCATGAGACCCTGTCTCAAAACAACAACAGATCAACCCCACGGCACAGTGGAATCGTGTCTGTGAAGCATCCCTCATGGTGTCTGCACTCATATCCAAGTCCTTGTGTAATTAGTGTTCCAGGCACACACAGCCTCTCTGGGTTCAGTGATGCCTTCCATTTTGCCTCCCATCCCCATTAGAATAAGACTCTCGGACAGGGGTGAAGTCCGCGTCACCCTCATGATGCAGTGTAGGGGATGCAGGAACAAGTTCGTTGTCTTTGCTGGCTGTAGAATTAAAAGGGAGTGAAGGTGCGTCACCAGCAATCTTGGAGAATCCCAGAGTGCCGTCATACCCTATAGGGGGAAATGAGTGTTCCCTCTTGGGGTTCTTAGCCTCAATAAACAGTATTTAAGAGCAGATGCAAGCAGAGGCCCAGGGACAATGAACAGACTCAGATGGAAGCTTGAGGCCAGTGAGCGCTTCAAAGGAAGACAGCAAGTAAGCTGTGAATCTCAGACAGTGGAGGGAAGCTGGCGTGGAGACCCACCACTCAGCAGCAGGCAGCCACACTTGTGGGCAGCAAGGAGCCAAAAGTGTGTGTTAGGTAGTGTAAAAGCGCTTGTGCATGCATGCACACACACAAAAGCATGCTTAGGCCCTGGCCAGCATCCAAAAGAACAGAACAGAAGCAAAAGAGTTTTGCCTTTCTGAAGCAGGACTCAAAAAGGCAGGCGGACCCGGCTGAACCTCACAGTAGCTCACAGGGGCTGAATTAGGGGCCTGGAATTCTGGGAGGGAAAATAACATTTTCTCAAGGTGAACCCCCCTTCCTAGGGGTGGTCCCCTCACCAGATCAGAACACCCTCTTGTCTCATTAACTCTAAAGGGAGGAGATGAGGGCATGTCTCCACCTAGTGGTAGATCCCCTTATTTACTGTAACATGTGTTTTAACGCTTTTAGCCCCTCCACCCCCCCACCCCCCCCACCCCGCGATGGGTTTGCCTGGGGGCCTGGGAACCATGCCCAGTCAGACCTGCCCCTCCTCTGGCTCTGTGCAGGTTCACATGCGATGATGTAGACTTCAACCTTCGTGTGCACAGTGCTGGCCTCCTGCTCTGCCGGTTCAATCGATTCAGCGTCATGAAGAAGCAGATTGCGGTGGGTGGGCACAGGTCCTTCCACATCACATCCAAGGTGAGTGTAAGTGGCACTCACAGGCAGGTGCTCTGGCCAAACCCAGGTTGCCCAGGTATCAAACCCGAAAGCAGGAGCCTGGGGATGGAGGGTGGTACCTCGTCTTTGAAGGAAGTCAGAGCATTGGGCACTTGGTACCAGGCCCTGGGGACTAATCTCTTACTCTGTGACATTAAATAGCACCCAGTGAGATGCTGCTCAGTGCAAGACCACCACGCAAGCCTTTCTTGTGTATTCCTGCCCTCCCGACCCAGACAGGGTATTGGGTTCTAGGCTTTTCTTCACACCACTGGATAGCACTTGGCTAGAGAACCGTTAGCTTCCTACACAAGGCTGGCCAGCTCAGTGGCCATATTTGTCTGCCCAAGAGTGCCAGGGTCAAATGGGAGAGATGTGACTCCAGTTGTCTTGCCTGAGCAGACCCAGACATTTAAGAAAACACAAATCAGATATCCCCTAGAAAGCCAGGTAGGCTGGCCAAGCCCTGCCCGAAGTCCCTCTGATTCTCGTCTATAATGTTTTGAATCTTGTCCTGATGTGTGACAGCAGGGGTCCTTGCCCAGCGTCTGTCTTTCCCTAGTCTCCACCAACTCCTTGCAGGGACCTAACCCGAGCTGGAGCAGACCTGGATCTGACAACAGTTCCTTACAGCCACCCCACAGGTGGGGTCAGAGTGGGGTCAGAGCTTTCTAAGAGAACAGAGGCCGTCTCAGAGTGGCAGGACTTTCAAATGTGAGAGCCAATGATTAAGCCACTGCCACTGTGATTTTTTTAAATTGACTGTTGGACTTGTTTAACTTGAGGACCATGGAGATATTCCTACCAAAGACCCTGATGTGCCTTAAATTCACTTTTTATTTCCCCATGGTCATTTTTAAGTTATTGGGTTGAATTTTCTCTCTTTCTCTCTCTCTGACTCTGTGTGTGTGGGGGATGTGTTTGTGTGGTGTGTGTGGGTGTGTGTGGTGCGTGTATGTGGTGTGGTGTGTATGTGTGTATGAGGGTGTGGGGGTGTACGTGTGTGTATGTGGTGTGGTGTGGTGTGTTGTATGGTGTATGTGTGGGGTGTGTGTGTGTGGTATGTTGTATGGGGTGTGTGTGTGTGTGTGTGCTGTGTTGTATGGGGTATATGTGTGGTATGTTGTATGGGGTGTATGTGTGGTATGTTGTATGGGGTGTGTGTGTGGTATGTTGTATGGGGTGTGTGTGTGGTGTGTTGTATGGGGTGTGTGTGTGGTGTGTGTGTGTGTTGTGTTGTATGGGGTATGTGTGTGTGGTGTGTGTGTGTGGTGTGTGTTGTATGGGGTGTATGTGTGGTGTGTTGTATGGGGTGTGTAGTGTGTGTGTGTGTATGTGGTGTGTGTGTGGTGTGTGCGTGTGTGCATGTGTGCATGCCACAGTGCATATATAGAGGTCAGAAGACAACTTGTGGGACTTGATTCTCTTCTCCCCAACAATACCGCCAGGCAGGGAACAAATCCTCAGAACAGGAGTCAGCGAGGGTATTTGGAGGGAAACCGTAGCAGAAGCATTAATGGCTCCAGCAGAGGCTCTGGTTTCAGATTCATTTATTGAGCCATCTCTGGCCGTAGCAGGGGAACTATGCTGGTGGTGGAGTTGGGGCTTGTGGGAAGATGTCTGGACAGTAAGCTGGAAGAGTTGTGGGAGGGGGTACAGAAAAGATTTGGGGGGTCAGGGAGAAGCTGGCTACCTCTAGATCAGTGGCTCCCAATCTTCCTAATGCTGCAACTCTTTAATAGAGTTCCTTGTGTTGTGGTGACCCCCAATCATAAAATTATTGCTGGGTAGTGGTGGCGCATGCCTTTAACCCCAGCACTCAGAAGGGCAGAGGCAGGTGGATCTCTGTGAGTTTGAGGCCAACCTGGTCTATAGAGTGAGATCCAAGACAGCCAGGGCTACACAGAGAAACCCTGTCTTGAAAAACCAAAAAAAAAAAAAAAAAAAAATTTCATCACTACTTTGTAACTGTAATTTTGCTACTGTTATGAACCATAATGTATATTTGGAGATAGAGATTTGCCAAGGGGGTGGCGACCCAGAGGTTGAGAACTAATGCTCTGGATGCTTCGTAGCTCAGGCTCTGGAGTGTTTCCGAGGCCTGTGTGTGCTCTTGTTCTCTTTGTATCAATTTTCTCCATGGAAAGATCAGTGTGTACAAATCAGTGTGATCTCCTTGGTCAGTTTTCACAGGCTCTCTTTGGTGGTGGTGGTGGTGCTGGTGTGTGTGTGTGTGTGTGTGTGTGTGTGTGTGTGTGTGTGTGTGTGTGTGTGTGTTTGCACGCTCCCACATGTTTCTGCATGCATGTGAAGCCAGATGTCGGAGGTTGCTGTTGGATCCCTTGCCCTACCGCTCTTACCTTGTCCTTTGAGTTACCATCTGTCACTGAACCCAGAACTCATCGCTTGGCTGGACCGGTTGGCCAGTAAGTTACAGGGAGGCACCCTGACTCTGTCTCTCTCCCAGCCCTAGGGTTACAGATGTGTGTGACCACATCTGGAATTTACATGGGTTCCAGGGATCTGAGCTCAGGGCATCATGCTCGTGCTGCTGCATTTTACCTGGGGTATGTCTGAGCGGCCTGAGGCCTGTCCCTCTTCCTGGCAGGTGTCTGACAGCTCCGTGGCCATCATGCCGTCCCAGTACATCTGTGCCCCAGACAGTAAACACACGTTCCTGGCGGCTCCCGCCCAGCTCCTACTGGAGAAGTTCCTTCAATACCACAGCCACCGCTTCTTCCCGCTCTCTGTGAAGAACCACAGCCACCCCGTGCTGTCTGTGGACTGCTACCTTAACCTAGGACCTCAGGTAACCAGGCTTGGAACCCACGGAACAGGTGGCCCAGTACCAGGATCTTGAATCAGAAGTATGGTGTTCCTCGGGGATCCATGGAGATCGGCCCGGGAACTGCGCGGGTAACAGGAATGTGCATGCTCTCACGTCCCTTGCACGTGACGGGGCTGTGTTAGCATTACTCATGTGGCCCTCCTATATATTTAGAATTACCTCTATGTGACTTATACCCACTGCGGTATAAGTGCTGTGTACGTAGCTGTACGATGCATTGCTCAGTGACACAAGGTCACAGAAGTCTGCATACTTAATATGGATTCAGTTCTCCAGGTGATTTTGACCTGTGGATATGGATGGAACCTGTGGATGCTGAGGCCATGCTGTGCTCCAGCTTTTATCTCAGATGCTCACCCATGCTCAACCTCGGCCAAAACCGAGGCAGAGGGCACTGTTTGTTAGTTTGTCACACAGAATTTAGGGGTCAAACCCAGTTCTGATGGCAAGGCATTACTAATTCTCAAATCAGTTTATGAATTCGAACAAACCTCCTAGAACCGATTTTTTTTTAAAGGATATGATTTGGTGATATCATGAATATCTCTTCCCCAAGCTCCATCTTGAGTTTGAACAAGTGCCTGGTACTTGTTGAATATTAGTCCCAAGTGTGACTGAGTACTTCCTGGAAGGTGACACCTTTCCTGGGCTCCTTCTTTTTCAGATTTCTGTTTGTTACGTGAGCTCCAGGCCCCACTCCTTAAACATCAGCTGTTCCGATATGACTTTCAGTGGGCTCCTGCTGTACCTCTGTGACTCTTTTGTGGGGGCCAACTTCTTGAAGAAGTTCCATTTCCTGAAAGGTAATACTCCTAGCCTGGACCTCGATTCGACTGGCCACTGGCACCTGGCGTCTCTGATGACAGGACCTTAGGCTTCATCTTCATTTGCCAGTGGGTAAACTGAGGCTCAGAGGACAGTAATGACCTCAACTCTCAACGTAGCAGAAATGGGGGTGCTGAACCTCCCAGGCATCATTCAGTGGAGAAAAGACATGCCCTTTCTTTTGAGTGAATGGCAGGCATTTCTCATTTCTCTGTTCCTTCCCCTCTACGTCCTTTTTTGTTGATGCCTGGGGCCCCTCAGAGGGGCCTTTGTCTCTTCTCCAGTCTTTTTCCTTTTCTTGTTAGTGGTTGAGGTTGGAAGAACCTTGTTCTTTTTAAAAAAATATCTATCTGTTTGTCTGTCTGTCTGTGCCTATCTACCTATCTCTGTCTGTCTATCATCTATCTATCTATTTTTGTGTACAAGTGCCCTGTCTGCATGTATGCCTCCACACCAGAAGAGGGCATCAGATCCCACTATAGACGGTTGTGAGCCACCATGTAGGTGCTGGGAATTGAACTCAGGACCTCTGGAAGAGCAGCCAGTGCTCTTAACCACTGAGCAATCTCGCCAGCCCTTGGAAGGGCCTTGTAAACAAGTGCCTGTCCACCTGTGGTTCCAGGCCTGCTCCAGTCCCTCGCTGGCGTGGTATGGACCTTGCCCATTTTCATTGCTCTCATTCATTTAATTAGCAAGAATAGAGTCCGTCCTCTTGCCTCAGGAACAGTGTTTAGCAGGCTTGTCCAGCTTGTGGTCTGGGGGCCCCGTGGGACCCAAGTTAGCTAAGAATGTGACTCCCCCAAATGGTAAACTTATTTAGAACGTCAAGGTGGGGCAATTTTGACTTAAAAAAAAAAAAAACCAAAAACTTGATTATTCAGTACCTTGTAAATGTCAGCGATGTGATGTCTCAATGTGAAAAGGTTGCACACCTCTGCCAGGCCTCCAGGGATGACTGAACACATGTAGGGAGGAAGGAAAAAGGACTATGAACAGAGCCTGACAGACGGATGGATGACTGCAGGCCGGGAGCTATGCAGATGGAGAATTCCTAGGGCAGGGCATGTGGTAAAAGTGCGAGCCGCCCAAGGCCCACATGAGTGGGAAACAGGGTTGAACTGAGAGAAGCGGCCGATGGCCTGAGAGCCCAGGGCTGGAGCTGAGATGGCTTGATTTGGGATCAAGTCCCCCATCTCTCCTTCCCTTCATCGTCTCTGCCCGCCATACCGTCTTCCCAGCAAGCCTGCCCCATCCTTACCACCGTCTATGACGCTGGCATGATGAATCACTCAGAAGGGAGCAGAGGCCACCGGGTGCCTGGCGCTTCCACCCAGCCGTTCGGTTGTGGCCAGTGGGACCCCCTCCCAGCTCTCTTGGGAGAACTCACCCCTTTCTCTCCTTGCCTCTGTCACTGTCCTTTCAAGGCGCCACCCTGTGTGTGATCTGCCAAGACCGGAACTCTCTCCGCCAGACCGTGGTCCGCCTGGAGCTGGAGGATGAGTGGCAGTTTCGTCTGCGGGATGAGTTCCAGACGGCCAACGCCAAGGAAGATAGGCCGCTCTTTTTCCTCACCGGACGGCACATCTGAGAGAGAGAGAGGCTCCTGAGAGTGTGGGGTCGTCAGGACCCAGCTGCCACTGAGGCTAGTGAAGGTCCCAGACCAAGGGGTGTATGAACTCAGGCACACCCAGAGATGGTCATGCCCCTTGTGGCACATGTCACAATGTCCTGTGGCAGATAGTGATTTAAAGCCACAGCCACGAGTCCTTGAGGGACAGGACTGAAAACCCGAAGACTACTGTGTTCTGGGCCGGACCACATGCCCGGGTATCTTGAAGTCCATTTTATGCAGAATGAAGTTGTGCTCACTCTGCTATCATTCACATGCTTCCATGGACAAACTTGACCTGCTCTAGAGAATCCTGGGTTATCTTGTCACGGGTGCCTGTGACGATGATTTCACATAGTAGATTTCCCGTGACTCCCTACAGAGCAATATTCCAAAGGAACATTTTAACTGTAAAATCTGGAGACAGGAACAAAAGAGTAGCTCATTTTCATAAGAATTATTTAATCACCTACAAGTTTTCTTTGCCAAAGCTAGCCCAAAGGCATCCAGTTTAATATGATAAAATGAATTGCTTTACTTTAGAAAAAAAATGTGACTCTATTAAAATAGTACAGGGTAAATACCCTACCTCTTAGAAAGGGCAAAATGGAAAAGAAGTTTTCTTAGAAACCAAAAGGGCTTTAGGGAGGAAATTAGAATTGTAGCAGTGGACCGAAGATTTGCCTTCCAAAGGAAAGAGGACCAAATTGCTTACATGATAAAAAAAAAAAAAAAGAAAGAAAAAGAAAACCAAAGTGATATACAAGACAGGAGGGCTGGAGCGCTGGCTCAGCGGTGTAAGTGAGCTTGCCGTTCGGTCCTGAGGACTGGAATTTGGATCCCAGCACATAGGTAACACGCCACGTGTGTGCAAAGGCCTGTGATTTCAGCTCTGAGGGATCCAGTGCTCGCCTCTGTTCTCTGTGTGTGCTCAGGCCTATGTACACACACACACACACACACACACACACACACACACACGAGAGAGAGAGAGAGAGAGAGAGAGAGAGAGAGAGAGAGAGAGAGAGAGAGAGAGAGAGAGAGAGACTCTTAAAAAAAACCCCAACAAACCAGTTAAGAACCAGACTTACAACGTTTTGAAGTTCACTTTCCAGGGAGACAGCCTGTGTTTTCTTATTCACCTTAGTTCATTTAGAGAGAGTCAGGCCTGACTAGAGAAAGCAGACCGGAGAGAAGCATGCGGGTGTGCGTTATCACAGTGGTGTTTAGATCAGCGCCTCAGGACGCCGCCTGGCGGCCCTTTGCTCGCTGTGTGGTTTGCGCGACTCCTTGAATGGCTCTTCTCATTTGAAAGATGAACAGATTGCACCAGCCATGGCAAGAGTCAGAAGCGAGATTCAAACTCCATCTCCAGCTCCATCTCAGACCACAGCGCCTTAGGAGCACCCCACAGCTGGCAGGAGCACCCCACAGCTGGCGGAAGCACTCCACAGCTGGCGGAAGCACTGAGGTTGCCCAAAACTCATTCAGAACACAACCCTTGTGCCCGCCAAGACACGGATGAGCACTGTGCTCCGTGATGGTCCAAGGAGAAACCTGTTCAAGTCGATGCCAAAGATTTACTGCCAACCTTTTTCCCCCAGGGGAAAACAATACTCAAGTATAAAATATTTAGATCAATGTTTATGAAACAATCACCTTGTGAATGTCATGATTCCTGTTTTGGAACAAAACTGACCTCTAGTTCAGTTCGTCTTCTGTAAATAGCGGCTCCTCTGCCGTTCTCCCTGTTTTATTAGTTAATTTAAACTAACACTTGCGACTGGTCCAGTCTTATAAATAAAACATATAATGCACTTCTTGCTTGTATGAGGGGTACAGATTGTGTTGTTTTGAGGAGACAGGGTTTAGCCAGTGATTTCCTGGGACTCTCTGCTTAACATCTCATGGCATGACAGTACACTTTGGGAAAGAAAATCAGAATCATGCCCTAGAGGGCTAGGGAGATCATTCAGCGAGCAGAGTACTTACCATCCAAGTGTGCGGACCTGAGTTCAAAACCACAGCGCTCAAGTAAAGCTGGATGTGGTTGCACGTGTTTATAATCCAAGTGTTCCTGCGATGACATGGGAGATAGAAACAATCCCCTGAAGCTTACGGCTGACATACATTGTAGGGAGCAATAAATGACCCTGTGTCAAGGTGGAAGGTGAGGGTTGACTTCTTTAGATATTTTGCTGTTGCTGTGATAGAATACCCCCCCAAAAAAAAGCAAATTAGAGCAGGAGTTTTCAACTTGTGGACTTGTGGGTCTCAACACGCCCCCCCCCCCCGGGGGGGAGTTGATGGACCCTTTTATAGGGGTTGCATATCAGATCATATTTACATTATGATTTATAACAATAGTGAAATTACAGTTATGAGGTAGCAACGAAAATAATTTTACGGTTGGGGGGGTCACCACAACGGGAAGAACTGTATTAAAGGGCTGCCGCATCAGGAAGGTTGAGAACCACTGAGTTAGAGAAAAGAGGGCATATTCCACCCCCACAGCCACTTGAAATGCATAGGTAAGGCAGTTGAACAAGGTAAGGAAACAGGAACCGCAGAAATGAACACACAATAAAGACCCAGGGAAGAAACACCGGAAATGTCATAGAGTGAGAGGAAGAGGGACGCTGTGTGGAGGTGGATACAGTGACCGGATCTCATGAGCCAAGGAAGGTTGAAATCTGAAAACAGTGAGTGACAGTGTATCCGAAACATAGAACGATGACAGGTCTTGGAAAGTAAAACTAAGAGCCTCTGGGGGTGGTTCCCCCAGGGGGACCGTGACCTCAGTGCTTTGTAGACATGGAGACACTGTCATTTAAGCTAGATGAAGCAGGAATCGTCAGAAACACAAAACGGCTGGTAACACCCGGGGACAGTCCTGGAGAAAACTGGTGTCTCTTTTCCTAGCGTGACAGAGTGGCTGGGCTCCTGGAGTGGAGAGAGTATAAAATGCCAAGCTACGCATGCCATTTCCTCCCCCGCCAATGCCGTAAACTAGGTTAGCACTCGGGCAGTGGAGAAGGGTAGAAGAGGAGGCAGAGAGAAACTAGAAGTGAGTTGTTCATACTGTTCCCCTCAGGGAGAGGGAACATCAGAAGGTGGGAATCTCTCACCTGCAGGACCTGCCCCTTACGTCTGGGGCTGACACGGGTGATCTCTTGGGAGATGAAAAGGTCTTAGTGAAAAGCTTGCTCTCGTTTTTAAGACTGCTCACTGCCAACCTAGTGTTTGCTTTTAGACAGTGATTCTGAAACCTGTGAGTTGCCCCCAGGATGTGGCTGTGTTAGGAGAAAGGCCCAAGAAATAGAAGCCATAAACATAAACAACAGCCATCCTCCTCCTCTTAATGGTGTTCTACGACGAGAACCCAGAACCCATGACACCCTCACCCCCTCGGGTTAAGCTCCTGAGATCTCAGAGTTCACTTGCTGTGTGGACAGAGCCTAATTGCTGGGTCACTGCTTCTGGGGCCTCACAGATTCAATTCCGAGTGCTTGCTCCTATATCAAATGGCTTCTCTCGGAGTTGAGAAAGTTGGTGTATTGCCTACTGGGCTTGTTGCTATGAAAACTACCCGACAGAAGCCACTTCAGGAGGAAGGGTTTGAGAGGATAGACTGCCGTGGTGGGGAAGGCATGGTGGCCCGAGGCGTGAGGCAGCCGGTCACGCTGCATCCACAGCAGAGATGAGTGACGGCGCTCGGCCAGCTCTCTTCATTTAGTATGGAACCCTGGCCCAGAGGATGATGTCATTTGTTGCTCTGCTTTTTTAAAAGGTCTTTTAATAAAAAGCTCGGAACCAGATATTGGGGTAAATGCTGAAAGATCAGAGAGACAAAGGAACAAGCCACCTCTTACCTCTAGGACTCCTCAGCCTGAAAAGCTCTCTATCCGAAAGCCTCTGGCCAAAAGGAGTTCCTCAGCTGAAAAGGCTCCAACCAAAGGGGGCTTTAGTTGAAAGGGACACTTCTGCTGAAAACCCTTTAGTTCCTGTCCCCTCATGCCTTATATACCTTTCTCTGCCCAGTCATCACTTCCTGGGATTAAAGGCATGTGTGCTTCCCAGTACTGGGATTAAAGGTGTGAGATCCCAAGTGCTGGGATTGAAGGTGTGTGCCACCACTGCCTGGCTCTGTTTCTCTTCTAGACTGAGTCAATCTCCTGTAGTCCAGGGTGGCTTTGAACATACAGATCCAGATGGATCTCTGCCTCCTTAGTGGTAGGATTAAAGGTGTGTGCCACCACTGCCTGGCCTCTATGTTTAATCTAGTGGCTTGTTCTGTTCTCTGATCTTCATGCAAATTTTATTAGGGTATACAGTATATCACATAGTCATTCACATTTAGGATTGATAGTCTGGCCTCAAGTAATCCAATCTAGGAACTTCCTCACAGACATGCCTGGAACTTGACAATGTTAACCATAATGTTTCTAGAACCTATCAGGTTGGCAGCGTTAACCATCACACTTAGCAAGATGGCAGCCCTAGCCATTTCTATCATGGGTCTACCTGTTGTGGCCGACTGTCCTCAGCCTTTCACACTCGGGTAGGTGGTTTGCAACCATAGCTCTCCAGCTGTGGAACTGTGTGGGGGCCGTGGAGCCTGCTTCCCAGAGAAGCTGCCCACCTTCCCCCTGCTTCTGTGGAATTACCTTCCCAACCCTGATGAAGGCCAGATCTCTCACCAGCCTCCTCCTTCGTTCCCAAGTGCTCCTGGCCTTTGATAATCACCTCAGCTACACCTTCTGCCTCTTCTGTCTCCTTTCTCTCGAAAAACTCAGTTCTGGTTCTCACGTCCTTAATATGACCTCTCTCTTCCTTTGTGATTAGAGTACGTGTTTTACTTTCTTAAGTTTTCTGCCCAGACATTTGTTTTGCCAATGTCTGTCTGTCTCTTTGGTCACCTTGGGCTCCTTGAGGCAAGAGAGATGAACTCCATGTTTGGGACCTGCCAATTTTATATGCCAGGCAAATAAAGTGTGTTCATTTTTACATAGTTAACAAAATACGTATTTATTACTTTCCATTTATATAACACTTTCCCACCCTGTTCTAAGTGCTTGGCAAATCTTAATTTCTCTCCTTGCATAGAATAAGTCACACAAGGAGTCACATAGGTCAGTCTTACACCCCAGCCTGGACTTGATCTGTCTACCTCTCTGGCTCTCTCTGGTGACTACATCCTGCCTGGGCTTTCCTTCGAGTTGGTCCATCTTCCAATCATCTTTCAAGGGTTCTCCCTCAGAACATGGTGCACAACTTTAATTCCAGCATTTGGAGGGCAGAGGCAGGCTGATTTAGGAGAGGCCAGCCTGATCTACAGAGCAAATTCCAGGGCAGCCAGAGCTACACAGAGAAACCTGTCTCAAAAAACAAAAACAAAATAAAACAAAAACAATACTAATAATACTTGTGTGTGATTTTTTTTTAAAAAAGGAAATTTCATGCACACGTGTTCAATAACAGCCTTTCTTGTGTTTCACAGATTTCTCCTATCACGTCTCTTATCAAAATGTCCAACAAAGGCTGAGAATGGAGCTCAGTTGGTTGAGCTCTTGCCCAAAATGCACAAGTCCCTGGGTTTATCCCCCAGTGCTGCAAAAACCAACCAGCCAACCAACACACACCTTCTCAGGAAACCAGGCGCAGAAAGACAAGCACCACCATGTTCTGCTGTACACGGAACCTGGAGAAAGTCATCTAGAATGTAAACAGTCCTTTCCAGAGGCTGGAAAAAGGGAGAGCGGGGAAGGCAGGATGGAGAGGGATTGATGGTGTGCCCAACACCCAGGAGAGCAGGGGCATGGCTGTGATCAACACAAGCCTATAAAATATCATTATAAAGATCTAGAACAGAGAAGCCTAAAG
This sequence comes from Peromyscus californicus insignis, assembly GCF_007827085.1. NCBI lineage: Eukaryota > Metazoa > Chordata > Mammalia > Rodentia > Cricetidae > Peromyscus > Peromyscus californicus. The sequence continues at coordinate 7,791,663 of NW_026294492.1, forward strand.
TCCGAAAACCAACAATAAAGGAGGGGTTTGATCAGTGCATGCTGTACAAATGTGTTGAAATGTCCCACCGGGGGCTGGAGAGATGACTTGGTGGTTATGAGCACATGCTGCTCTTCCAGAGGACCCAGGTTCAGCACCACATGGCTGGTCATAGCTGTTTATAACTCCCATTCCAGGAGCTGATGCCCTCTTCTGGAATCCTTGGGCACTGCACTCAGCCTGGGTCACTAGAGGCCTGGAGCTCCAAGTAGATACTTGATAGGTCTTCATGGCTAAGTGACATGAACATACATGATGACACAGATTTCTTTACCTCAGTGATTCTCAACTTCCCTGATGCTGTGACCCTTTAACACAGTCCCTCATGTTGCGGTGACCCCCACCATAAAATTATTTTCGTTGCTACCTCATAACTGTAATTTTGCTACTGTGATGAACTGTAATGTGAACATCTGATGTGTAGGACATCTGAAATGCCACCCCTGTGAAAGGGCTGTGAAAGGGTTATCTGATTCCCTCACAGGGGTCGCGACCCACAGGTTGAGAACCACTGCTGTACCTCCTGACTTTGGAGCTTTATTCTCTGTCATTTGGGCTTGTTGATGCCTTTCTGATACGTGTGACCCCTAAAGAGAAAAACTGCCCCGATAATTCCAGCGATGTCCGGAATATTACCAGGAGAGGTGAGAAATGTCGGAGACTCAGCGATTATAACAGTAGGTAAGCTGGAGTTCTTACAGCATCATGTGGGGGTGGAGTGAGCAATGATGGAAATGAGGATCCTCGGGCTCATGCCTCCTGCCCTTTGGCTAGTTACCCAGCTCCCCCAGAACGTTTGTTAGGCAAAAAGCAAATCCCAAAGGGTAGCAAACACTACCGAGTCTTTGCAGTGTGCCATCTCCCCCATAGGTGACTAACACCCACTCTGTCATTCTATTGACAGAACAGTACTCTGAGGCAGATGTTACTGGGACCATCTTAACAAAGAGGCCAAGTGACCTAAGATGACACTGATGTTAGGTGGGAAAAAAAGTAGATCTTTCACCTTCGAGTATAGTAACGCCGCTGTTTACATTCAGCCGTTTTCCGTCTTAATCAACCTACTTCCCCCAGTGTCCATCGTGGGAGGTACTGTCGGCTTCTCTAGCCCTGTACTGGATAAATGTAGTGATCCCATATTTTTTTTCACTGGAAGCCCGCTTGCAGGGCTGCATGATGGACATGAGTCGTTGATAGCAAACCCCCTTGGATTTTGCGCCTTCTGCGAAGTGTCTGGGGATCCCAGCACGGAAGAAATTTGCACAGGAACCGCTCGACCTGGCTTCAGCTTCTACAGACAGCTTTTATTTGAGGGAGTACCATGCACCAAGGCTGCCTCCAGCGTCGTCGTCGACTGATCTCATTTCTTTTTCAATCTGCTTGTCTGGGCAGATGTCCCAGCTCCGAAAAGATTAGCATCTTAATGGACAAAAGAGTTGGAAAGGCCAGCGCAGATTTTTAAAAGCCTTCGTGTCCAGGGAAGAAACAAGAATTCTCTGAGTGCGTTTTGTCATTCGCCGAGTACACTGCCCCAGTTTCTCTCTTTCTTCGTTAAACTCTGGCGAGCTCTTGAATTCTTCCTGGGGCCTGGGGTCATGCCTGTGCCTGCTCCTGTTCAACAGAAACTTCCATCCAGAGGTGCAGCCCTGCCCTCCCAGGTGGGGGCTGTCATGATCTTCAAAAGAGGTATTGTGCCCCACAAGGATATATTGGTCCTAACCCTCAGCACCTCGGGTTTCTGGCCTCATTTGGAAATTATTATTATGTAATTGGCTAAGATGACCCTAGAGTAGCTATTCTCAACCTCTGGGTCTCGACCCCTCTAAGGATCGCATGACCCTTTCACAGGGGTCACCTAAGACCACCGGAAAACACAGATACCTGTATTATGATTCATCACAGTAACAGAATTACAGTTATGAAGTAGCAACAAAAATAATTTTATGGTTGGGGGGTCACCACAACACGAGGGACTGTATTAAAGGGTTGCAGTGTTAGGAAGGCTGAGAACCACTGTCCTAGAGTGAAGGTAGCCCTACGTGACAGGTCCTCTGAGGAACCACAAGCATGCCAATTTCGTGGGACAAGGAGGCGCAGACTGGAGTGATGGATCTGCCGGCCCAGAACATCAAGGATCATCCGCCAGAAACTGAGGAAGCAAGGTAGGATGTGTGGGTGGAGGGTGACTGGCCTAATTTGCTTCTCTGTTGCTGTGGGAAAATACTAAAGTAACTTGGAGAGGAAAGGGTTTATTCGGCTTACACTTCCGGTTCGTAACCCATCACCGAGTGAAGTCAGGGTGGGCACTGAAGGCAGGAACCATGGAGGAATGCTGCTTGTTGGCCTGCTCCCTCACTTCTGTTCAGCTACCTTTCTCATACCGCCCAGCACCCCCTGCCTAGGGATGGTACCACCCACAGTGGGCTGAGCCCTGCGACATTGATTAGTAATACAAAATATGCCCCACAGACATGCGGACAGGCCAGTCTGCTCAAGGCAATCCCTCCCCAAACTGAGACTTCTACAGATAGCTCTGGGTTGTATTACGTTGACAGCTGAAGTTAACCAGGAGACCAGCTAAGGCCCGGCTTTCAGACCTGCAGACTCCACGAGCCTGAGACTCCCTGGGGGTTCTTGACACTCATGTTGTTTGTGTTATATTGTCTTAGCAGCCACGCAGCCAGTCCAGGTAAGCAACGCTGCTTCATTTCTACCCTGACAGGGTCTTCTAGCCCCTCAGGTCAGCAGGCCCGGCTTCCAGAGCCTCCTCCTAGGCCACTCCGGCCTTCACACTGTGAGCCACTCCTGGACTCAGTGAGCCTGTTCCACCTCCTCGTCCTCTGTGGACTCTTGCTGGGGCACAAGGAGGCTAAGGAGCCCAGCCTTGGCCAGGGGCCTGGGAGAACAAGGCTGTACCATCCTGCCATAGGCCTCAGACATGAGCGAGGGCTCAGTCCAGTGCGGTGGGTGAGACGCATGGGGGTGGGGGGTCAGGTGAGGGAGTGTTGGGGCTGTCTTTTCCATCTGTGGACGGACCCATCTTATGGCCTTCCCCTCAGCCGTGGCAAAGGTCTCAGGCCAGTGCTGTGCTGGCTGCTACCATTCAGTGACAAGCCTGCTAGCCCACCTCCTTAGGTGGGGAGAGGCTGATGGGGGGTGTGGCCTCATGAGACTGGGTCCTGGGAAGTGTGGTCAGTGCCTCTGGCTGGCTCTCAAGGACTCTGGGGCAGGAAAACTGTCACCTCCAAGCTGTGCAAAAACCTCTGCACAGTGATCCAGGCTGTGGGGCAGGGCAGCCTGCCCTCTGCTTTGTGTGCATCCCACTGCCCCTTGCCATTTACTCCTTTCAGACATTACTAGCCCATGTGTGTGTGTGTGTGTGTGTGTGTGACATATGGGCATGTGATATGTATCTGTGATGTGTGATATTCATGTAACGACTATTGTTGTGGGTGTGGTTACATGTATGTAATGTATGATGAGGTATGGATGTGTAGGGTGTGTGTGTGGCATGTGAAATGAGTGTGTAGTGTTGCATGGTGCCTATGCGATATGTGTACATAATGCGTGCAGAAGATGTGTAGTGTGTATAATGCCTGAGATGTGTGTATGTTGTTGATAAGTTTTTTGCACCCTGAAGGCTTCTCTGCTGATGCAGCAATCCAAATTAAACCGAGTCAGACCGAATTGGAAAAGCCCAGGTTTAATGGGTAAAGCATTCCTGGGTGATTCCCCGGCCCCTCAGAGAGGAGACTGGGACAAGAGACTGGAAGAACCATGTGTCTGTTTTCTGGGATGCAGCTTAAATACCCTGTGGGAGTGGTCTTGTGCCTCTCTAGGGGAGGAGCTGTGTTTGGCAGGCTTTGAAGGGGCCGGTTTAGGGAAAGAGATGGGGAGGGGAGTTGAGGTGGATCTTCCACCAGAACATTCCAGACTCTTTGGGATGTCAGGGTATCAGGGGTTGAGGTGGAACTCCCACTGAAACAGTTGTATGATGCATGTGGTATATACGAGATACGTGATGTGTACATACATATGTCATATGTGTGGTGCATGTGTATATAAACTAGTGTGTTTAATGAGTATTCACTGCACCGATTTCTAGTGGGAGAGTGTAATCATGGGTGCTGAGCTGGATTGACTTGAGGAAGCAGGCAGGCTACAGATGGAACCCCAACTTTTCCTGCCCCTCACAACCCAGAGCCCCCTACCTGCCTCCCTTACAGCATCTTCCGCATTCAGGAAGAATCCCTGTTTCTCTGTTGGCTTGACAGCAGGGCCATACTGTGAAGTAGAGCCTGGTGCTGGGTGGCAGTCCACAGGACTTAAGCCTGGCTCATACGGACTGGGCCTGGATTCTCCTTTTGTCCAGGATGGCGCTGTCCAAGTGCATCTGGGCCTGTGTGTTCTGGGGCCAGCACGGCATGCAGTTTGGTTATTTCCCTTAGCCACACAGCCATTGTCCTGCCAGCAATGCTGGCTGCCACAGATAAACATCACATAGTCCGGAGGCTGACCGGAAGCTAGAGGTACCATGGCTTTCCAAAGCCTGTAGACTACGTTTGTCTGTGAGCGGCTGTGCCCAACTTAGAGACTGGAGATCTTCGATACTGTTCATGCAATGGCACCATTCAGCCAGCACCTGGGTGCTGTTGTTTGTCATTGGTGGAAACTTGTAAGCCATTTGTACCTAAACTCTATGAGCACAGAGCAGATGTGTACATAAAGTACTATAGCAGATGTTCAGAGAACGGACACCAGGAGTCCTGCTAATGTAAGAACAGTAGCAGGGCCTGGGGTGATGACCGTCCGCAGCAAAGCCCTTGTCCCGCAAGCATGAAGACCTGAGAGATTGATCGGTGACTGTGGTGGTTTGAAAGAAAAGGGCCCCCAAAGGGAGTGGCATGGTTAGGAGGTGTGGCCTGGTTGGAGTAGGTGTGGCCTTGTTGGAGGAAGTGTGTCACTGTGGGGGCAGGCTTTGAGTTCTCACATATGCTCAAGCCACGCCCAGTGAGACAGACCCCTTCCCGTTGCCTTTGCGTCAAGATGTAGGACTCTCAGTTCCTTCTCCCAGCACCATGTCGGCCTGCATGCCGCCATGTCACACCATGATGATAATGGACTGAACCTCTGAAAATGTAAGCCACCCCAAGTAAATGTTCTACCTGTATAAGAGCTGTAATGGTCATGGTGTCTGTTCACAGCAAACAGAAACCTTAACTAAAACAATTACCACAATCCATGCTTTTTAAAAATGCATGGGTATGGTGGCATGCACTTATAATCCTAGTGCCAGGGAGACAGAGACAGGACACTTGGGACTCTCTGTCCAGCTAGCCTAGCATGTTTGGTGAACTCAAGGCCAGTGAGAGACTGTGTCTCAAAAACAAGGTAGGTGGTTGTGGTGGTTTGAATGAAAATGGCCCCCACAGGCTCATAGGAAGTGACATTAATTGAAAGGATTAGGAGGTGTGGCCTTATCAGAGGAAGTGTGTCACTGGGGGTGGGCTTTGAGGTTTCAGATGCTCAAGCCAGGCCCAGTGTCTCTCATTCTCTCTCTTCCTACTGCCTTGTCAGTCTGGATGTAGAACTCTCAGCTCCCTCTCCAGCACCATGTCTGCTTACACGCTGCCAGGCTTCCCACCTTGATGAGAGTGGACTAAATCTCTGAACTGTAAGCCAGGCCTAATTAAATGGTGTCCTTTACAAGAGTCTCCATGGTCATGGTGTCTCTTCACAGCAATAGAAACCCTAACTAAGACCATGGTTGATCTCTAGCCTTCATATACATGAGCCCCTGGACATACCCACCCATGCATCTGTATGCACCCAAGACCACATAAGATGCACAAACATGCATGTGCGTGCACACACACACAGACAGACAGACAGACACACATACACACAGAGAGAGAGAGAGAGAGAGAGAGACAGAGAGACAGAGAGACAGAGAGACAGAGAGACAAAGACCGAGACAGAGACAGAACAAAGTAACACAATCTAAGTTTATTGAGTACTGGCTGTCACTGGACACCTTTGTCACTAGGCATCGGCTCCTATTCTTTAACTCCGTTACACAGTTGGGAAGCTGAGAGCACTAGGTGGTGTTAGGTGGCTGGCCTGCAGTATGCACCGGTCAGTGACTGAGCTGGGTCAGGAGGTCCCCCTGGGTTGTTAGTGATGGCGTGGCTTGTCTGATGGGCCTGTCCCAGGCAGCCATTGTCTGTTCTCTTCATACTTGTATTTCACCCAGGCTGGGGTTTCTTGGTGATCCCCAAAGCCGGGAACTGTATGTACTAGGAGGTGACTCTGGGTTTTCTTGGGGTAAGGGCTGTTTACCACACAGGGAGCTGAGGGATTCCAGGAAGAGCTTTCTGAAGGAGGAAGACACAGCGTTGTAGAGGACCGGGGTCACTGCCGAGCTGACGTAGAAGAGTGTGTTGGTCACCATGTAGAAGTAGTGGTAGAAATCATAGAGTGTGCTGGAAGGGAAAGCCAGGGGTCTGGTTAGAGGCTGTTACCTCCTCACAGTGCCTGTCCCCTCCAAAGTACCGGGCGAGCGAGGAAGGTCTTTCTGTTGATGGGACACACGAGGAAAACAGTACAAGTTTCTATCGTTGCCCTTCCCTGCATCCCACCCAGGCTCTGTGACTTCCCTGGTTATGATTGATGATCATCTGTGTAGCCGATGTCACCCCTGATGGCAGAGGCTACCCGCCTAGGTCAGTCAGTGAGATGCTGGGAGCCCTGTGCTTCATGGCATGGTCAAAGAGAGGCAGCTTTACTAACAAAGGAAGCTGTTTGTTTCTCAGAAGTCATGCTCCCTGCGGCAGAGATTCTCTGCCGTGGTAAGGGTTTGGAATGTGCTCCTTGTGGGAGTTTGAATGTAATCGACCCCCATAAGGTCATAGGGAGTGGCACTCTCAGGAGGTGTGGCCTTGTTGGAGTAGGTGTGGCCTTGTTGGAGGAAGGGTGTCACTGGAGGGGTGGGCTTTGAGGTCTCATATATGCTCAAGCCATGCCCAGTGTGCCAGTTCACTTCCTGTTGCCTGTGAGTCAAGATGTAGCTTCTTCTCCACTCTCAGCTCCTTCTCCAGCATCATGTCTGCCTGCACACCACTATGTCCCACCATAGTGATAATGGACTAAACCTGTGAACTGTAAGCAACCCAATTAAATGTTGTCTTCTGTAAGAGTTGCTGTGCTCATGGTGTCTCTTCACAGCAATAGAAACCCTCACTAAGACAGGATCAAACATAGGGCTTTGTACATGCTAGGCAAGCATTCAACCAGTTGAGCTGTACTTCCAGCCCATGATTTTTCTCTTCTCTAACTTTAATAAGATAGGGTTCACATCCTATTCTCCATGCAGTTTTTATTAGACTGTGGAACTATGTTGTGTCTTTCTCCTTGTAATAACATGGCCTTCTCTGCCCTCACTGGGCTGCAGGCATTGGTCTGTTCTGATGTCAAGATGCTCATAGCCCTGACTATCCACAAGACCTGTCATACTCATGGTCTTATCAGATCAGGGAGGTTTCTAGAGAATGCCTTGATCCTGACAGGCATGACATAAGTCTCTTATCCCAGTCCTTGGAAGACTGAGGCAGGAGGATTGCCATGCTTGGCTACTAAGAGAATATTAGGTCAGCTGAGGCAATATAGCAAGACTTGGTCTAAAAACAAACAAACAGGCCTGGTGAGATTGCTCAGCAGTTAAGAGCACATACTACTCTTCCAGAGGTCCTGGGTTCAATTCCCAGCACCTACATGGCACCTCACAACTGTCTGTAACTCCTGTTCCAGGGGACCCGATACTCTTACACAGATATACATGCAGGCAAAACACCAATGCACATGAAATAAAAATAATTTAAAAACAAACGAACAAACAAAAGAACCCCACAATGCTTTGTTCCCCACCTCCAGGTGGAAGATTGTGAGAACCTTAGCAGACTGACTATAGGGCAAAAATCCAGAAAATTTGAGCTGAGGGCCCATTGCCTGGCTCCAGGCCAGCCCAGCAGTCCCTTCTCAGTGGCCAGGCGGCCTCAGCACACTTACTCAGTCCACCCATCATCCGGGATGTAGCAGTACATGAGCCTGCGGGCATGGTACGGCAGCCAGCAGATGACATACACAGCCACGATGGCTCCTGCAGGACAGTGGGAGAGAGAGAGAGAGAGGGCACAGCAGACAGAAAACAGACATGTTCTCAGTTACATCGCCATCCAGGGAGGAAGGTGCCCAAGGCGACACCAGCAATTCCTGTGACCTCTTCCTGGAGCCAAAGGACGGGAAGAGAACTTAAGTTATTGGATATGAACTTGCCCTGACCTTGGACACAACATGCTTCCAGAATCTTCCGTTGACTACTGGAATACACTCCCAACTCAGGGCTGGATATTCCCACCTGAGTGGCTATGTGGGCTGCATGCTATAAATGCCTTTTGGACTCTACAGAGCTTGTCCTGGAACTCTTCCTTCTGGATGGATGGTGGTACCATCATCAGATCATCAGGCTAGCAGCCAGAACATTCTTAATTTTCTATCCTTTTACATTTTGCCTTTTAATGGGCTCTACTTCAGCAACTGTCCACTTTATCTCTTCCCTGTCTCCACTGTGGCCACCCTATGCATCTCCTCCGCACTGGACTCTGACAACCTTCCCTCTCCTCCCAGGAGCAACCACCCACAGCAGTAGCACTAATCAGTACCCTGGTAGAAACACAGAATCGTTGGGTTGGAATCTCCTGGCTGGGCCCAACGCTCTGGCTTTTACAACATTCTAGATCATTGCCGTCCACCCTGAAGTTTGGGAGCACTGTTTAGCCCGTGTGCTGAAGAGCCGTGAAGGGAGCAGAACGTCTAGACATTGGCTCTTGGAACTTCCGCCCAGCAGCTCTAGAGTGAAGTCTGACTCATGCTGGAATACACTCCCAACTTAGGGCTAGATATTCCCGCCCAGCTGACTTTGTGCTGCTGGTCACCTCATGGTGCATTCAGCTCTTAACGTCTTTTCCCACAAGGCCTTGCATGATGTTGCTGATGTTGCGGAGATCGGATCCTCCCAGACTTCAGCCAGTGCCCAGATTTCAAGTAGGGCGTGATGGGTGCTGGGAGAGACCTGTTTTCCCGTGCCTTTAAAAGGGTCCCTTACAAGGCCAGATTGTTCCAGATCCTTACAAAGGCAAGCCAGTAAACAGATGTGCTAGAGGGAAATGGGATTTGGGGACCCAGCCAGTCTGAGAGTCCACAATCGCCAGACTGAAGTCATTCACTGTAGCTACTTCTGGCCTCCTCACACAGCCCAACTCTCTGAAACAGAGCCAGGTCTCTGCCTGTCTGGGAAAACTACTCCCTGGACAGTTCTGTACTTTCATGCATAGAACTCCACTTTTTTCTTTTAAAGCCCCTCAGAGGTACAGGGGAAAGGAGACCTAGAGAGAGGCAATAAATAGCTTGCCAAGGTCATCCAGCTAGAGACTGATAGAGGAAGCCCTGGTACCCGGGATCCTCTCCCTCAGAGTACTATGGCAGAGTACTTAACTGAGAACCTGGGCGCTGTGCTGGAGGCTGCGGATCTGGCTGGCATCCTTGTGTCTCACCAGGCTGGCCTGGACCCCCAGGGACAGGGTCTTTCTCCACGCGATGAAGCCCAGGAGACCTTCCTCACTCAAGAGCTCCAGGCGGCTGGGCATAGAGTTGACTTGGGCAGAAGCTGACGGTACCTGGGAGTAGAGGGCCATCAGGTGGTTGACAGTGACCCCGTTCAGGAAAGCCGTGAGCGCCAAGGGGAGCACGAAGCATACCAGCACATTCACCTGTGAAGGTAATTCCAAGCGTCATGGGGGCGGTACCAAAGGCCCGTGGCTCTGGTCATCAGGTTTACTCTGAACTCAGCATCTGCACCAGCGGAAGTAGGGGACAGAAAGGCCTGGAAGGTAAAGCTAAGGAGTGTTGCATAGCTGTGATGCCACAGTGCAAACCCAAGGTCACAGAGAAGAGCCCAAGGTCACAGAGAAGCCGTTCTTCCCCATGGATAGGAGACAGAAACTCGTTCCAAAGAGAGACATCACTGGATGCTCAACCTCCTCAGTCCACTTTCCTCAGGACTCTGAGTGCCCCAGCCTGCATGGCAGTCTTTGTGCTAAACAGTCTTCAAATGGCTCCCACCGGCTGGATACCTTCATTTTAAAAGCACAGTCCATAAGCCAGGTCGTGGTGGCGCACACCTTTAATCTCAGCACTCGAGAGGCAGAGGCAGGTGGATCTCTGTGAGTCTGAGGCCAGCCTGGTGTACAGAGCGAGTTCCAGGGAAGTCAGGGTTACAGAAAGAAACCCTGTCTCAACAAACAAACAAGTCACATTTCATGGGCTGGAGAGATGGTTCGGTGATTGAGAGCACTTGCTGCTCTTGCAGAACATCAGAGTTCTGTTCCCAACATCCACAGTGGGTCTCTCACAACCACCTGTCATTCCGGCTTTAGGGAGTCCTATGCCCTCTTCTGGCCTCTGTAGGTACCTGCACTCAATGTGGACATGCCCATAGACCCAGACATAGACACATGATTAAAAGTAAAATAAATCAGTGTTTAAATATCATGGTCAGAAGGCTGTGGCAAGTGTAGGCTCTGGAGGTGCCTCTCAGTCTGCCCAGGAAGAGCAGTTGCAGGATCCAGGGCCTCGTGACAAAAGGGAACCTACACTGGGGCACCACGGGGTCCCAGATGTGAAGTGGGGACCCCTGGAGATACCCAGGGCAAAGACAGCAGAGGGGGTGGCTTGTGGCTACCCTCTCCCCACTCATTCTCTCAGTGATTGTCCTAGAGGCCACGTGGGCAGCTCCTGCGGGTTCCACCTGTCACTCATATGCTAATGGGGGGGACTTCATTGGGGGGAGGGGAGAAGAAAAGGCTGCCTGAGGCCGGGGGATAATATCCACAGGAGGTCCGGGCTAGGTGCTTCGGTGGGAAGGAAAACTGGAGCTCAACCCTCTGGAGCGTAAGCGGGATTGGGAAGTGGAGGGACATGGGCTGAGGAGCTGCTGTGCTGTACCCCGGTACCTTCACAGGCTCACGTATAATTATTCTCATGACACTGGCGCTGTGTACCTGGGCGTGTGAACACCACCCTAGCAAACACCCTTAGGGACAAAGAACAGTACAAAGGGCGTTCTGGGAGCCAGCACACCCTCAGTTCTGACTCGGGGTGCTGTTCTTCCTTGCCACCCTTGTCCTGAATCCTTCTGTAGGCTGAGGTTTCTTCCTGTGTTTGTGTGGCAGAGTCCCGACTAGAACCCTCCAGCTTCCCTCCACCCGCTCCCTCACCTGTAGTGGCCGAACTCTCAGTCTAGAAATGGAGGGACATGATGTTTCAAATGTCAAACTCTTTTTAAAGCAAATCCACTACAAACAAACCATTGTTAGGCATCTGGTCCCCCTTCCCCCAGAGGAAAGTTCCCTATTTAAGGAGAATGTGGACCAGATAGGGATAAAGCCGCTTCACAGAACACGGTTAACATGGCGCAGTTGGCCCCTTCCCATGCTTTCTCCCGATTCCTCTTGGTTGAAAAGGAAGATGGCGAGCGTCTTCTCTCCCAGCAGACCCAGCTGACGCACTCAGGGTGAGTGCAGAGGAAGAGGGGAATTCTCAGCAGCTCCCTCCAGACTACAGTCTACACCTGGCCAGCAATGCAGTGTGGAGGGATATGACGTTCAGTCGTCTCTGCAGCCCCCGAACCACACAGTGTGGAGGGATATGACGTTCAGTCGTCTATGCAGCCCCTGAACCACTTGTCCTGATACACTGGCCAGAGTGCCTTCTTGCACTTCCCAGTGCTTATCCTCCCACATCCTCTAGGTGCTCATGGGTAGTGGGGTAGTAGAGAGATGCTGGTTACACCCAGTTTGGTCCTTTGGATTTCTGGGAAGGATCCTGGAGGGGCTGCTTTAGTTTTTCTCACAATTCCAGCGTGTGTCCACTTAGGCTCAGTGCCCGTTTGAGCAGTGGCAGGGCAAACTCAAAGGGCCCTGAGTTACTGGAAACGTCCTGAGACAAGTACTTGGGAAGGAGAGACTCGCTGTCAGAAAAAGCATTCGGAATTGCTGGGAGTGGATCACAGGCTTGGAAGGGAGGCAAGCGAGGGGAGGCCCTGGGAGCAGTGTGTTGAGGGAAGGCTTTCACTCTCAGGGTTCAGAAGGGTTGGAGAGGGAGAGAGCAAAGAAAGATTGTTGACCTGAATGCCAGAGAGAGGCCAGGCAGAGCTAGGGAAAATGGGGAAGGGGGGAGTAAGCGTGGGAGAGGAGGGGCCAGGAAATGAGCCCGGAAACGCCATCAGCCCCTAGTAGACAGGAGCAGAGCAACGCCCCTCGATGTCTGAGAGGCCCGTGCCAGAGCCACATGGTTGGAGCAGCATAGGTGCAGACAAGGATGTGCACTCTGTCGGTTCACCTTGTGGTTCCTTTTTTAAAGAAAGGTGTGTGTGTGCGTGTGTGTGTGTGTGTGTGTGTGTGTGTGTGTGTGTGTGTGTGTGTGTGAGAGAGAGAGAGAGAGAGAGAGAGAGAGAGAGAGAGAGAGAGAGAGGACAACTTTAGCGAGTGGGTTCTCCCTTTCCACTGTGGATCCCCCTTACCTGGATGAAGACCTGGAGTGTGGCGCGGCTCACCAGGACGGTGCACACGCGCGAGGCGGCCTCGGGCTCCCCGTGGGCACTCTCCACCTCGTGCTTCTGTCCCATGATCATCGCCATGGGCAGGGCAAGGCCCAGCGAGGCGACCCAGACCAGCGACAGCAGGCGGCGAGTGCGGCGCGGGGTGAGCAGGCGGCGGGCGCGCAGCGGCTGGCACACAGCCAGGCAGCGCTCTGCGCTCAGGCTGGCTACGCTCAGCACCGTGGCGTAGGCGCACAGCTCACGCACGAAGTAGTAGCCACGACAGCCCAGATCACCGAAGACCCAGGGGTAGTGGGACCACACGAAGTTGTAGAGCTCCATGGGCACGCTGACCAGCAGCAGCAGCAGCGCCGCCAGCGCCAGGCTGAGCACGTGGTAGCGCAGGCGCCCGGGGCGCCCGGCCCGCGCCTTCAGCACCACGTGCACGGACAGCGCATTGCCCGCCGTGCCCAGCGCGAAGATGAGCGAGTAGAGGGCCGTGAACAGCACCTTGGCCCAGAGGCGCGTGTCCACGCCCAGCCTTGCGTCCAGGCTCAGCCCTGCGCTGGGGCTGGGCCTCGGGGGCCGCGGGCTGCCGGTCTCCATCACTGTCTCGTGGTGGCCTGCGCTCCCTCCCTCTCTCTGCCCAGAGCCTGGGCTAGCTGCCCGGTGAGCCAGCACCTCCTCCTTTCTGGGAACCTTCAGAGCTCGGAGGACACGCCCCCGAAGAGAGTTCCAGAGCAGCATCAGTCTTGAATCCCTCTTCCGTTCGGCTCAATCCAGAAAAGCACGTGTTGGTGGAAAAGGGGGTCCTTGGGGTTCACCTGGATAGCATCACTGATGAGCTGTGTGACCCACGGGCAAGGTTTTAAACCCCTCGGTGCTCACCTGCCCCTTTTCAGTTTTAAAATACCACCCATGATGCAGAATTTCTCTGCGGATTGAAAGCGTGGTCCAAGCTATGGTACTGACAGACAGACAGACGTGGAGTTTGAGCTTTGTACCTCCGTCTGTTTGTTGTCTCCTCTTTGAGCAGTCTGAGGAAGAGACAGCTCCGGGAAGGCTTTGCCAGGCTCCAGCAACTTTGCCAACTGAGTAACTGTCATTCAAGGGCTACCTCTGCTAGAGTAATAACCTCAAGAAGGTGGCCGGTGCTCGCACCCCCCTGGTACCACACTGTCCCACACCTTTGAGGATGTCACTCTCTGAGCGGAGGGAAGAACGTGTGTGAAGTATGTTTAAGAACATTTTTCTGTGCTCATTTATAAGCTCGTGAAGAAATGAGAACTTTGGAACTGGAAAGCTTTCTAGAGGCCTAGTATCTCCTGGGAACAGAATGAGACCAACACCCAGGCGTCCTGGTGTTTTTGTTCGTTTGTTTTCTATTACAGGTTGTATGGCCCAGTGACAATGAGTTTAGTTTTCTTCTGGATGTATGTCCATAGCCACAGTGAACCCGAGATAACAAATATACTTTTCATGCTGCTCCTACACGGGCATTCTTTTGAGGCTGGGAAAGTAACAGGGAACAATCCCACGGCTTTAGTTAAACCAGAAAGTATAGGAGCCACCGGCGTCTGTGGCCTGGCAGTTTGAGGGTAACCTGGTCTACATAGTGAGTTCCAGGACAGCCAGAGCTGCGTAGTAAAACCTCATCTCTAAAACAACAACAAACCCACCAACAACAACTACAAGAAGAGGATTTTCACTCTGCAGAGGCCAGCAATGGAGCTGGAGTCACCGTTGGGTGTGAGCCTGATGTGAGTACTGGGACCCAAACTTGAATCCTTTGTGAGGACAGTTGCTAACAAAGTGCTCCTGACTGCTGAGCCATCTCCCCAGGCCCCTCTTCCTACACCGTTTCTCTAAGGAGCTTCGCCACAGGGATGTAAGGCCAGCCAACACAATCACGTAGTGTTAACATGTCTTGTCACCATCCACAGAAGCCCTGGTGTGGGATTCCAGTTCCACACAAAGTGTGTTGGGGGCTCAGAGTTCACTCTGTCCTGAGTGCAAAAAGCCAAGCCCAAAGACAAAAAAATAAAAACAAAAAAAAACCCTGAAAAATTAACAACTGTTCTTGGGGGCAAAGAAACAAGGTCAAAGGTCAAGACACTGACCTCAGAGTTGGAGAGAAGGACAAGCAGACACAGAGAAGTACAGCATTCCAGAGCAAAAGTCAAAGCCGCTTCTTTTCCATCTATTTATTTATTTATTTATCTATTTATCTATCTATCTATCTATCTATCTATCTATCTATCTATCTATCTATCTGTTTATTTATTTATCGAGACAAGATTTCTCTGTGTAGCTTTGTGCCTGTCCTAGATCTCGCTCTGTAGCCCAGGCTGGCCTCGAACTCACAGAGATCTGCCTGGCTCTGCCTCCCGAGTGCTGGGATTAAGGGCTTGCGCCACCACTGCCCGGCTTCTCTTCCTTTTAAGTTGTTTCCATCAGGTATTTTTGTCATAGCAACAATGAAAGTAACTAATACATTGGATTTGCTCAGTACCAACACAAGCACATCTTGATGGACTATTTATTGATAATGCCTCTATTAAATAAAACAAAACAGCCTAACCCATCAGAGCTGCCAGTTACCTATGCTTCTACTGGCGGGGGTGGGGGGCTTCCCACTGATTCAGATCAAACACTAAGGCTATGTGCTCGTAACCTGTGAACTACTTCTGGATTTGCCTTATAAAAGCCATTCATCTCCCTGGGTTCCCTGTGGGATCCATGAAGATCCTGCATTGCTATTCACTCAAATGCGCTTCGAAGAGTCTGTGTGTCGGTTTGCTGCTTTATGATGTCCAATGTAGATTAAGTCCGGACCTCATCCCGAGAGGCCGCTGTGGCAGTTACGATGTGAGCCACAAATAACAGACCCTCCCTGGCCCGTCCAGAGTGTTAAATGACGGGACTGGGATGTGAGAACTCTGAAGTTGCACCCATTGTGGCCCTCGAAAGTCCTGACTCTTCACTTGGAAAGACCCTGCCTAATCCCAAGGAAGTTTGTGAGATGATATGTCTAAGAAGAGCACGTGGTTCCCAGAGTGACCTCGATCATGTCGGCCCTGAGCTCTGACCTTCCCCCTCAAGGGTCAGAAGGAGGAGAAACCATCCTGGGATGGAGGAGAGGCCTTGGCTGTAGCGGTAGGAGCCAAGCAAGAAAAGGGGGGGGGGCAAATGCTCTGAGAGCCTGTGGGCGGCTCCCAGATGTGGACATGGCTGCCAGGGCAAGGGTGGCATCCTGCGGGTTCCCAAAAGCTGGGATCTGCAAGGGTCCTCTCTCCAGGTCCTGGCCTAATCGCTGAGGGAGTGGTGGGGAACTTCAGTGTGCTACTGTAAAGGGTTAGAGCCTTGCCTGGCAGTGGTGGCTCACGCCCTTAATCCCAGCACTCGGGAGGCAGAGGCAGGTTAATCTCTGTGAGTTCGAGGTCAGCCTGGTCTACAGAATGAATTCCAGGACAGCCAGGACTGTTTCATAAAGAAACAAAACAAAACAACAACAAAAAAAAGTTAGAGCCTCCAGCAACTGATGATGCTCAAAATAGAACCAGGCTTTTAGAGCTGAGGACTTAGACCCTGTCCTGAGGGGTCTCAATGGTGGTGGGGATGGTAAGACACAGACTCACAGGATAACAGCTCTCCTTGGAACACTCTAACTGCCAAATAAGGGACACTCTTGTCCAATTGAGTGTGAGGACCCAAGTTTAACCTCTAAAACCCATGTGAGAAAGTGAACTGTGATAGCATACACTTGCAGTCCCAGGGCTGTGGAGATGGAGGCAGGAGGGTCCCGAGGCTTCCAGCTAGCCAGCGTAGCTCATTGGTGAGCTTCAGGCAGCGAGAGACCCTGTCTCCAATAAACCATAGTTGGTGTCTGAGGAATGACGCTAAAGGTTTTCCTCTGGCTTCTGCACACATGCATACATGTATACCCCATCCACGTGTGTCCACATAAACATGCACACACACACACACACACACACACACACACACACACACACACACACACGCATACTGTTTCTGCATCTGCACAATGGTGTCCCTAATGCCAACCTCAAAGATGCCGTGAAGCATAGGAATCATCACCATTTTCCAGGGGTTACAATGTACAAGGACCATAATGAGACCTTTCTGACCTGGCCTCAAGTCTCCCACAACCTCTGGAAAGAATTTTTTTTTTTTTGCAGGACCTCACTAAGTTGTTCGGATAGGCCTGGAGCTCACTGCAGCTCAGGCTGACTTTGAACTTGTGACCTTCCTGCCGTGGTCTCTCCATTGCCGATGTATGCCACTGTACACACAGGGGAGGGGCTGTTTTTATCCTTGTTTTCCCAGATGGGAATGAGAAGGCCGTTGGAGGCAGAGGAGTCCCCCTAAGTCCTGTCAGCTTCAGGGGCAGAAGAGTTAGAGGAGAGCTGGTCTGGGGCCAGCTGCAGCTGCACCCCCATGCTGGACTTCTGCTCAAAGGAGCCCATGCTTCGATCTCATCCGTGGTCACTCCCCCCATTCTTGGCGCAGTGTCTAACCAGTGCGCGCTCCCAGCTGTCTGACCCAGCAGTGAGATGTCACCCGAGCACTCCGTCGCTTCTAGCATGCTGCCATGTGTGAAAACTCCTGGGCTAGGCTTGGAGCTCCAGGGACAGTGGCCAAGATGCAGCCCATGGTGCCTTCCTCACAGTGCAGCGTGTCTGGACACACGTGTAACATGTGTGGGTGGGGTGCTTCCATCAGACTGCGGGCCAGGGCTGAACCTGACAGGTACAACGCCTCACAATCTTATCACCGGTCACTTATGAGCTTCTTAAAATATCTTGACAGGGCGAGTTAAAAATAGCAAGGGCATTGGTGACCCAGACCGGTGGAAGTGTCCCGAGGCGTTGGCAATTTCTCTCTTGCACTTGAGGACCTGTTGGTTTTCATATGACCCAGTGAGTTTTGTTAGGATTGTTTACAGGAGCATGGGTGGGGGTGGATTCCTGGACCATGGGTAACTTGCTATGCGTACACCATTGAAGAAAATGTCTCCCCCTTCCCCAGCAACCATTAACTGCCTATCAATCCTCAGGGAGGGGAGGGGCCTCATGAGCTCTTCCTCCTCCAGGACAAGGTGTCGAGGGCCCAGATCTTGTGCAGGTAATCACAGTTGCGTGAATTCAAGAGTTCAGTGTCGTACCTGGAATTCTGCACCATGTCCCCACACCCTCCCGCTCTTCTATTCTTTCTGTCCCTTCATCTGTGATGTTTCCTGAGTCTTTGAAAGGTTGATATGGATATCCTGTTTATGGCTGGCCATGCTTATTCACTCATTCTTACCACTCCGACCAGTTATGAGTCTCTGCATTTACCACTGCCCGCTGCAAAGAGAAGTTTCTCTGTTTAAAGCTGGATATAAATGTAATGATCTAGAAGGCTCGTCAGCAAGAATATTGTGTCTACTTTACAAAGCAGTAGCAATAGCTTTCCTTGCTGGGGCCTATGACCTCCCCCGCCACGGACTTTTGACTAGGTTTGCAGGACCGGATGTGAGTCCCTTCCTGTGGAGTGGTCTTCAAATTCTACAGGGAAGCAGTTGGTGACCTCCACAACAGTCATGCCACTATACAGCAGCGGTCACACCTTGCCTGACCAGTCGAAAGTATTACATGCAGAGTTCACGGCTCAGTGAGACAGCTGGCATCCGTCCCCCAGCAGCCTGCATAATACTTCCCTCACTATGAGGGCTAGTTAGCAGTGAGGACGCTTCCCGCTCTGTTCCAGCTTGATTCCTCTGTGTCCTTTGACCCACAGAACGTCGTCATGTCCTCAGCAATCTACCCATCTTGCCTGCAACAGCATCTAGTTCTGGTGGGCAGACAAGCCTTTGCTGACTTGCTCCTCTCCGGCTTCCCCCCCCCCCCCCGCCAGCATGCTCAGTGACAGCATTCTGGAGCCCCTTTCCTTGGCTCTGCTGTGTTAGGCATGCTCCCTCCAGGGCGGCCTCTGACCCCAGCTGTGCCCAGAATCAGTCTCGGTAAGCCTCCCTCCGAGCAACTTCAGGCCACCTGAGCCCAGCAGAATCCAGGACTTGTGGGGATGTAAGGATCACCTTAAGGGCCCCGTTCCTTAAGTCACCTGGCCTGCCAGGTCACGTCCCACTTCTTCACCCAAGGCCAGCTTTGGAGCTTCTATTTTTCTATGTGTGACATTAGACGTGTGGTGGGAAATCACACAGCAGAGTTCCCACGGTGGACAGAACCATTGCAGACCCAGAGCTGTTGAAGGACCCGTGGAACTGAGCGGGACGGTGGTAATGAAGGGTGCAGGGACTCAATGCAGCGTGCTGCATAGCCACGTGGGAAACGCAGCCCTGCTGCTGAACCCTGCTCTCTTGGCTCCAGCAAGGCCATGACAGCGCAGCACAGAGAGCAAGTTCTCTCATATTTGGTGGAAAACCTGTGGAGTGTGACTACATGGAACACAGCCATTTTGTTGTGTAATCGTTTGTGTGTGTGTGTGTGTGTGTGTGTGTGTGTGTGTGTGTGTGTGTGTGTGTGTGTGAATGCCGGTGCATGTTATGCCATGGCATGGACGTGAGGACAACCAACTGCTTGGGTTGGTCCTCACCTTCTGCCTCGTTTGAGAGAGAGTCATGTTTTGCTTGTGTGTCTCAGGCTAGCTGCCAACCAGATTCTGGGAGTTCTGTTCCCCATCTCCCATTTCTTGTAGGTACACCAGGATTACAGATGGTACCAACTTCACGTGGGCCCTAAGGATTCAAACTCAGGACCTCATGCTCACACAGTGTGTTAACTAGTTTTATGTCAACTTGACACAAGCTAAAGTCATCTGAGCGGAGGGAGCCTCAATGGAGAAAATGCTTCCATAAGACCAAGTTGTAGGCAAGTCTGTAGGGCATTTTCTTAATTAGTAATTGATGGGGGAGGGCCCAGCCCATGGTGGGGGAATGCCATGCCTGGGCTGGTGGTCCTGGGTTCTATAAGAAAGCAGGCTGAGCAAGGCATGATGAGCAAGCCAGTAAGCAGCACCCCTCCATGGCCTCTGCATCAGGTCCTGACTCCAGCTTCTTTTCCTCTCCAACTTGCTTTTGGTCATGGTATTTTATCAGAGCAACAGAAACTCTAAGACACACAACAAGCAATTTTATCCACTGAGAGGAGAGCCCCCTCGTCCTCCAAGGCTGTGGATTTCAGTCACTTGAAAGCATCATTTCCTGCACTCAGCCAGGAAGCCTGAGGGATAGTCTCTGCCAACACTTCCTCTCATCAAATTCCCTCTGGGAACCCCATGTGGGTTTTAATCCCGATTCTGTGTTAGGACTTCTTAGCCTTGGAAATGACTCAGTTTCTCGTTCTTACTCCTGAGATAGACCTCAAAGGCAGGAGTGGACGCGGTGGATTTGAAGTGCCCTGTCAGCCCCTCCTCTCGCTGCCCCACACGAACTGGACAGAAACTGGCATTTTTCTGGTATCTTTGCATCCTGGGTGTTGTGTTTGCCAGCCAGTCCCCAGGTGGGAAAGGATTTGCAATTCAACACCCTGCTCTTTGCTGGGGCCTTGTGACTTGGCCCGGGCTCTGTGCAGGGAAGCAGCTTTGCCTACTCCGGTGTCACTGGGCCCGGCCTCCAGCTGCTGAGCTGGTGTTCCTGAGGGTCATTTCTCTCCAGACGCTGAATGAGGAGGTGGCCAGACCCTGCAGGGTCTAGCCATGGCGGAGCAGGATGATATCTGCAACTCTAAGTGGGAGGCGCCACGGGGCAAGAGCTCTGCGGACTCGGCATGGTCGTGGGTAAGGCTGCATGTGGCTGTTTGCAGACTCAGCCCCTGCCCCCAGGCACAGCTGTGTGGTTCTGTGTCCAGAGGGTCCATGCGGGAGGGTCCTGCCTGCACAGTATCCAGCCAGGGGCCCTGCAAGCTCCCACCCGATGGCTCTCATCGAGGCTTGTTTATAAGTTGTTGGTGCTGAACTTAAAACCTGGTTTTTTTGAACTTAAAAATTCAGAACTTAAAACCTGGTTTCTTTGCCCTGGATGGCAAATGCTCGGTGTGTGCTTTGACCATGGGCGTTTTCAGCCCTCCCCCCCAACATCAGGGAAGAAGGCAGAGGCTTTCAGGCCCCCCTCTCCCCAACATCAGGGAGGAAGGCAGAGGCATGAGAATGACTCGTGTCTGGCTGTAAGTGTCTGGTCACTTACGGCGTCATGTATGACATGGCTTCCTTGGACTCCGAAGCTCTCGGCTCTTCTGGGCTGCCTGTTTCAGACCTCAGGATAAGGGACTTTGTTCAGATGTAGTTATGTTCACGGAAGACCCCAGAGCCCAAAGTGGGGGGCTGAGGTCACCCCAAGTGGCAGTGAGTATTGAGGCTAGGACCTGGGCTACAATTCGGGCCTCACTGTTCCTGAAAAGGCCAGTGGGTTTGGGTGCAGTGCACGTATTGGGAGTTCATACTCCTGACTCAAATGGTGCCCCTGTACACCCCCTTAATACTATGCTGGGACCCCGGATGTCGAGGCTGGACCAGCAGCAGGGAGGGCTTTGAGAGCAGAGAGCACCTGTGACTCTGCATCCTCAGGGAGCAGGCTCCTGAACGCTGGTGTCCCAGCGCACCTGTCACCTGTCAGTTTACTCAACCTTGACCTTGGGGCAGAGGGTCTGTCTGCCGGGGGCTGCTGTGGAGGGACAGGCTGCAGAGCAGTGACGGGAGCTGATTCTGGATTCTGAGGGAGGTGGTTCTGAATTCTCGTACATCTGCCCCGTTCATCACTTAGCCCCACGGGCAGATATATCCTGAAAGGACCCGTGCTTGGGAAAGTGTTACCACAAGCCTAGCCCTGGGGACAGGAGTGACAGCGCCCTTTGAGAATGCTGCTCTGGTGAATCACAGTCACACTCGGATGAAATGAACTGGTTTTGTGGTTAGTCAGGGATTAAAGGAGCTTTTTTTTTTTTTCCTCTTTCATCCTAGAACGTCACTTATATTTAACACCCATCCTCAGTTGAGATGGACACTTACTCTTCCTTTGTGGGCAGGGCTGGACGTGCACCAGACATATCAGTGTCCACCATAATGACTGACACTCTGCAGTCCTGAGGTACAGGCCCCATTGTCATGGTGACGTCTGGTCCAGCTCAGGCAGCAGGCATCTGAGGAAGCTGACTGTGAAACTGGGGGTGGTGTAGACTCTGTGGACCCCCCAAGTCCATGCCCATTGGCTCTGTAACCTGAGGAAGCTCTGGTTGAATGTCTGTGTTCTGCTTTTATGTGTGTGTGAGGTAGAGGTGGCACAGATGTGTGGCTAGGTAGGGATGTATGTGTGTGTGTGTGTGTGTGTGTGTGTGTGTGTGTGTGTGTGTGTGTGTGTCTGTGTGTGTGTGGTGGGGGTGGCACACATGTGTGGTTAGGTAGGTGTGTTTGTGTGTGTGTGTGCGCGTGTGTGTCTGTGGTGGGGGTGGCACACATGTGTGATTAGGTAGGTGTGTATGTGTGTAGGACAGAGGTCAACCTCAGGTGCCACTCACCTTGCTTTTTGAGACGGGGTGTCTCCTTGGTCTGGGACTTGCCGTGGAGGCTAGGCTGAGCAGCCGGCCAGCCCTGTTGACCTCTGTGTCTCTGCAGCCACAATTGTGTTCACAAGCGTGTGCCACCACATCCAGGATTTTTTTCACATGCGTTTCCCGTGGGGGCTCAAACTCACGTCCTCATGCTTGGGAGGCAAGCGCGCTGCTGACTAGGCTACCCCCCCCCCATGCTTATGTTTTGATCTGTGCTCAGTGAAGACTTGCAAGGAGAGGCTGAGCTTCGTTCTTCGAGGGCTCTTTATAATAGAGGGACAAAAGGGTTTGAAATCCACCCTTTGACCCCCTTTTCTGTCATTTTTCCCACTGTCACGTGGACTAGAAAAATGCTCATTCAACAGGCAGAGTCCGCAACAGATCCCTCCTCTGTCCCGCCATAGTCTGGCTGTGGGGGGGGGGGGGGGGGCGGGGACGGTGAGGGTGACAGAGTCCATCCTCCAGCTGCTGGAGACACATTGCTATTGGCTCTCTGCAAGGAGGGGGGTCAGCTCTAAGGTTGTGTTTTCTAGGTAGGGCCTTGGGACCTCGACTCAGGCCTCTGCCTTCTGGAAGAATCTGACCTGCTGTATGTCCTGGAGTGCCTAACCAGCAGACCCAGTGCAATCAATGCCTTCCTCCGACGGTGGGCGTTTCATCAGGCTCTGGATCAGGCTCTGGATCAGGCTCTGGCACTGAATCTTGGGACAAGGGAGTGCCCCGGGTTGTGGTTTTAGTAAAGCAGAGGAGCTGGGACCAAGTCCAGAAACTGAAGCAGAAGCCCAAAGGGACTGATGGGACCAAGGGTGCTGGTGGGAGGCTTCAGAAGATCCGGTGAGGACAGAGGAGAGGTAGGAGCTGCAGCTGCCCTGGCCAGGGGCCCGGGCTCAGCTGTCTGGCTTCTGGGAAGAGTTAAAGCAGCCCAGCCACTGTGGGGCTGGGCAAAGGGCAGCTGGCAGGGATACAACCCCCGGAGGCACCTGCTCAGTTGGCACCACCCACCTGCAGCGCTGTTGGCCGTTGGTTGACATTCACCTCACCGAGTCTCTGGGCTCTGTTTCAGGGCCATAGGCAGTTCTGGGTC